>NW_027596109.1:0-1200000 GCF_964194155.1 Cetorhinus maximus
ATTTTTTGGTGTTTTTCATTGATGAGGTTGTTGTTGAATTTGTTGCTGTTTCTGAATGTTGAGGTTGTTGTTGAATTGTTTGATGTTTTTCATTGTTGAGGTTGTTGTTAAATTTGTTGGTGATTTTCAATATTGTGGTTGTTGTTGAATTTGTTGTTGTTATCAATTTTTAATTTGTTGAACCTTTTTGTATTTTTGAAAGTTGAGGTTGTTTTTGAATTTGCTGGTGTTTTTCAATGTTGAGGTTGTTGAATTTGTTGGTGTTTTTCAAAGCTGAGTTTGTTGATGAATTTGTTGGTGTTTTACATTGTTGTGGTTTTTGTTGAATTTGTTGGTGTTTCTCATTGTTGAGGTTGTTGTTGACTTTGTTGGTGATTTTCAATGTTGAGGTTGTGGTTGAATTTGTTGGTGTTTTTCAAAGTTGATGTTGTTGAAATTATTGGTGTTATCAATGGTTTTTTAAAATCTTTTTTGTATTTATCAAAGTTGAGGTTGCAGTTGAAATTGTTGGTGGTTTGCAATGTTGAGGTTGTTGAATTTGTTGGAGTTTTTCAAAGATGAGGTTGTTGTTGAATTTTTTGGTGTTTTTCATTGTTGAGGTTGTTGTTGAATTTGTTGGTGTTTTTGAATGTTGAGGTTGTTGTTGAATTGTTTGATGTTTTTCATTGTTGTGGTTGTTGTTAAATTTGTTGGTGATTTTCAATTTGAGGTTGTTGTTGAATTTGTTGTTATGAATTTTTATTTTGTTGAACCTTTTTGTATTATTGAAAGTTGAGGTTGTTGTTGAATTTGTTGGTGTTTTTCATTGTTGACGTTTTTGTTGAATTTGTTGGTGATTTTCAATGTTGAGGTTGTTGTTGAATTTTTTGGTGTTTTTCATTGTTGAGGTTTTTGTTGAATTTGTTGGCGTTTTTGAATGTTGAGGTTGTTGATGAATTTTTTGGTGTTTTTCATTGTTGAGGTTTTTGTTGATATTGTTTGTGTTTTTCATTGTTCAGGTTGTTGTTGAATTTGTTGGTGATTTTCAATATTGAGGTTCTGGTTCAATTTGTTGTTGTTTTTCCATGCTGAGGTTTTTGAATTTGTTGGTGTTATTCAAAGTTGAGGTTGCTGTTCAATTTGTTGGTGATTTTCAATGTTTAGGTTGTTGTTGTTGAGTTTTTTGATGTTTTTCATTGCTGAGGTTATTGTTGAATTTGTTGGTGATTTTCAATGTTGAGGTTGTTGAATTCATTGGTGTTATCAATGGTTTTTTTTGATCATTTTTCTATGTTTCAAAGTTGAGGTTGTTGTTGAAATTGTTGGAGTTTTTCAATGTTGAGGTTGTTGTTGAATTTTTTGGTGGTTTTCAATGTTCAGTTTGTTGTTGAATTTGTTGGTGTTTTTCATTGTTGAGGTTTTTGTTGAATTTGTTGGTATTATTCAAAGTTGAAATTGTTGTTGAATTTTTCGGTGTTTGTCATGGTTGACGTTTTTGTTGAATTTTTTGTTGTTTTTGAATGTTGTGGTTGTTGATGCATTATTTGGTGTTTTGCATTGTTGAGGTTGTTGTTGAATTTGTTGGTGATTTTCAATGTTGAGGTTGTTGTTGAATTTATAGGTGTTTTTCATTGTTGTGGTTTCAGTTGAATTTGTTGGTGTTTTTGAATGTTGAGGTTGTTGATGAATCTTTCGGTGTATTTCCTTGTTGAGGTTTTTGATCAATTTGTTGGTGTTATTCATTGTTGAGATTGTTGTTGAATTTGTTGGTGATTTTCAATGTTGAGGTTGTGGTTGAATTTGTTGGTGTTTTTCCATGTTGAGGTTTTTGAATTTGTTGGTGTTTTTCAAAGTTGATGTTGTTGTTGAATTTGTTGGTGATTTTCAATGTTGAGTTTGTTGTTGAATTTTTTGGTGTTTTTCATTGTTGAGGTTGTTGTTGAAATTGTTGGAGTTTTTCAATGTTGAGGTTGTTGTTGAATTTTTTGGTGATTTTCAATGTTGAGTTTGTTGTTGGACTTGTTGGTGGTTTTCATTGTTGAGGTTGTTGAATTTGTTTGTATTTTTCAACGTTGACGTTGTTGTTGAACTTTTTGGTATTTTTCATTGTTGAGGTTGTTGTTGAATTTGTTGGTGTTTTTGAATGTTGAGGTTGTTGTTGAATTGTTTGATGTTTTTCATTGTTGAGGTTGTTGTTAAATTTGTTGGTGATTTTCAATATTGTGGTTGTTGTTGAATTTGTTGTTGTTATCAATTTTTAATTTGTTGAACCTTTTTGTATTTTTGAAAGTTGAGGTTGTTTTTGAATTTGCTGGTGTTTTTCAATGTTGAGGTTGTTGAATTTGTTGGTGTTTTTCAAAGCTGAGTTTGTTGATGAATTTGTTGGTGTTTTACATTGTTGTGGTTTTTGTTGAATTTGTTGGTGTTTCTCATTGTTGAGGTTTTTGTTGACTTTGTTGGTGATTTTCAATGTTGAGGTTGTGGTTGAATTTGTTGGTGTTTTTCAAAGTTGATGTTGTTGAAATTATTGGTGTTATCAATGGTTTTTTTTAAATCCTTTTTGTGTTTTTCAAAGTTAAGGTTGCAGTTGAAATTGTTGGTGTTTTGCAATGTTGAGGTTGTTGAATTTGTTGGTGTTTTTCAAAGTTGAGGTTGTTGTTGAATTTTTTGGTGTTTTTCATTGTTGAGGTTTTTGTTGAATTTGTTGGTGTTTTTGAATGTTGAGGTTGTTGCTGCATTTTTTGCTGTTTTTCATTGTTGAGGTTTTTGTTGAAATTGTCTGTGTTTTGCCTTGTTGAAGTTGTTGTTGAATTTGTTGGTGATTTTCAATATTGAGGTTCTGGTTGAATTTGTTGGTGTTTTTCCATGTTGAGCTTTTCGAATTTGTTAGTGTTTTTCAAAGTTGTGGATGTTGTTGAATTTGTTGGTGATTTTCAATGTTGAGGTGGTTGTTGATTTTTTTTGATGCTTTTCATTGCTGAGGTTGTTGTTGAATTTGTTGGTGATTTTCAATGTTGAGGTTGTTGAATTCATTGGTGTTTTTCAAAGTTGAGGTTGTTGTTGAATTTTTCGGTGCTTTTCATTGTTGATGTTTTTGTTGAATTTTTTGGTGTTTTTGAATGTTGAGGTTGTTGATACATTATTTGGTACTTTTCATTGTTGAGGTTTTTGTTGAATTTGTTGTTGACTTTCAATGTTCAGGTTGTTGTTGAATTTTTAGGTGTTTTTCATTGTTGAGGTTGTTGTTGAATTTGTTGGTGATTTTCAATGTTGAGGTTTTTGAATTTGTTGGTGTTTTTCATTGTTGAGGTTGTTGTTGAATTTTTTGGTGTTTTTCATTGTTGTGGTTGTTGTTGTAATTGTTGGAGTTTTTCAATGTTGACGTTGTTGTTGAATTTTTTTGGTGATTTCCAATGTAGAGTTTGTTGTTGAATTTGTTTGTGTTTTTCATTGTTGAGGTTGTTGAATTTGTTGGTATTTATCAAAGTTGACGTTGTTGTTGAATTTTTTGGTTTTTTTTCATTGTTGAGGTTTTTGTTGAATTTGTTGCTGTTTTTGAATGTTGAGGTTGTTGATGAATTTTTTGGTGTTTTTCATTGTTGAGGTTGTTGTTGAATTTGTTGGTGTTTTTGAATGTTGAGGTTGTTGTTGAATTGTTTGATGTTTTTCATTGTTGTGGTTGTTGTTAAATTTGTTGGTGATTTTCAATTTTGAGGTTGTTGTTGAATTTGTTGTTGTTATGAATTTTTATTTTGTTGAACCTTTTTGTATTATTGAAAGTTGAGGTTGTTGTTGAATTTGTTGGTGTTTTTCAATGTTGAGGTTGTTGAATTTGTTTGTGTTTTTCGAAGCTGAGTTTGTTGTTGAATTTGTTGGTGTTTTTCATTGTTGAGGTTTTGTTGAATTTGTTGGTGTTTTTCAAAGTTGAGGTTGTTGTTGAATTATTTGGTGCTTTTCATTGTTGAGGTTTTTGTTCAATTTGTTGGTGATTTTCAATGTTGAGGTTGTTGTTTAATTTTTTGGTGTTTTTCATTGTTGAGGTTTTTGTTGAATTTGTTGGCGTTTTTGAATGTTGAGGTTGTTGATGAATTTTTTGGTGTTTTTCATTGTTGAGGTTTTTGTTGAAATTGTATGTGTTTTTCATTGTTGAGGTTGTTGTTGAATTTGTTGGTGACTTTCAATGTTGAGGTTGTTGAATTCATTGGTGTTATCAATGGTTTTTTTTGATCATTTTTCTATGTTTCAAAGTTGAGGTTGTTGTTGAAATTGTTGGCGTTTTTGAATGTTGAGGTTGTTGTTGAATTTTTTGGTGGTTTTCAATGTTCAGTTTGTTGTTGAATTTGTTGGTGTTTTTCATTGTTGAGGTTTTTGTTGAATTTGTTGGTATTATTCAAAGTTGAAATTGTTGTTGAATTTTTCGGTGTTTTTCATGGTTGACGTTTTTGTTGAATTTTTTGTTGTTTTTGAATGTTGTGGTTGTTGATGCATTATTTGGTGTTTTGCATTGTTGAGGTTGTTGTTGAATTTATAGGTGTTTTTCATTGTTGTGGTTTCAGTTGAATTTGTTGGTGTTTTTGAATGTTGAGGTTGTTGATGAATCTTTCGGTGTATTTCCTTGTTGAGGTTTTTGATCAATTTGGTGGTGTTTTTCATTGTTGAGGTTGTTGTTGAATTTTTTGGTGTTTTTCATTGATGAGGTTGTTGTTGAATTTGTTGCTGTTTCTGAATGTTGAGGTTGTTGTTGAATTGTTTGATGTTTTTCATTGTTGAGGTTGTTGTTAAATTTGTTGGTGATTTTCAATATTGTGGTTGTTGTTGAATTTGTTGTTGTTATCAATTTTTAATTTGTTGAACCTTTTTGTATTTTTGAAAGTTGAGGTTGTTTTTGAATTTGCTGGTGTTTTTCAATGTTGAGGTTGTTGAATTTGTTGGTGTTTTTCAAAGCTGAGTTTGTTGATGAATTTGTTGGTGTTTTACATTGTTGTGGTTTTTGTTGAATTTGTTGGTGTTTCTCATTGTTGAGGTTGTTGTTGACTTTGTTGGTGATTTTCAATGTTGAGGTTGTGGTTGAATTTGTTGGTGTTTTTCAAAGTTGATGTTGTTGAAATTATTGGTGTTATCAATGGTTTTTTAAAATCTCTTTTGTATTTATCAAAGTTGAGGTTGCAGTTGAAATTGTTGGTGGTTTGCAATGTTGAGGTTGTTGAATTTGTTGGAGTTTTTCAAAGATGAGGTTGTTGTTGAATTTTTTGGTGTTTTTCATTGTTGAGGTTGTTGTTGAATTTGTTGGTGTTTTTGAATGTTGAGGTTGTTGTTGAATTGTTTGATGTTTTTCATTGTTGTGGTTGTTGTTAAATTTGTTGGTGATTTTCAATTTGAGGTTGTTGTTGAATTTGTTGTTATGAATTTTTATTTTGTTGAACCTTTTTGTATTATTGAAAGTTGAGGTTGTTGTTGAATTTGTTGGTGTTTTTCATTGTTGACGTTTTTGTTGAATTTGTTGGTGATTTTCAATGTTGAGGTTGTTGTTGAATTTTTTGATGTTTTTCATTGTTGAGGTTTTTGTTGAATTTGTTGGCGTTTTTGAATGTTGAGGTTGTTGATGAATTTTTTGGTGTTTTTCATTGTTGAGGTTTTTGTTGATATTGTTTGTGTTTTTCATTGTTCAGGTTGTTGTTGAATTTGTTGGTGATTTTCAATATTGAGGTTCTGGTTCAATTTGTTGTTGTTTTTCCATGCTGAGGTTTTTGAATTTGTTGGTGTTTTTCAAAGTTGAGGTTGCTGTTCAATTTGTTGGTGATTTTCAATGTTGAGGTTGTTGTTGTTGAGTTTTTTGATGTTTTTCATTGCTGAGGTTATTGTTGAATTTGTTGGTGATTTTCAATGTTGAGGTTGTTGAATTCATTGGTGTTATCAATGGTTTTTTTTGATCATTTTTCTATGTTTCAAAGTTGAGGTTGTTGTTGAAATTGTTGGAGTTTTTCAATGTTGAGGTTGTTGTTGAATTTTTTGGTGGTTTTCAATGTTCAGTTTGTTGTTGAATTTGTTGGTGTTTTTCATTGTTGAGGTTTTTGTTGAATTTGTTGGTATTATTCAAAGTTGAAATTGTTGTTGAATTTTTCGGTGTTTGTCATGGTTGACGTTTTTGTTGAATTTTTTGTTGTTTTTGAATGTTGTGGTTGTTGATGCATTATTTGGTGTTTTGCATTGTTGAGGTTGTTGTTGAATTTGTTGGTGATTTTCAATGTTGAGGTTGTTGTTGAATTTATAGGTGTTTTTCATTGTTGTGGTTTCAGTTGAATTTGTTGGTGTTTTTGAATGTTGAGGTTGTTGATGAATCTTTCGGTGTATTTCCTTGTTGAGGTTTTTGATCAATTTGTTGGTGTTATTCATTGTTGAGATTGTTGTTGAATTTGTTGGTGATTTTCAATGTTGAGGTTGTGGTTGAATTTGTTGGTGTTTTTCCATGTTGAGGTTTTTGAATTTGTTGGTGTTTTTCAAAGTTGATGTTGTTGTTGAATTTGTTGGTGATTTTCAATGTTGAGTTTGTTGTTGAATTTTTTGGTGTTTTTCATTGTTGAGGTTGTTGTTGAAATTGTTGGAGTTTTTCAATGTTGAGGTTGTTGTTGAATTTTTTGGTGATTTTCAATGTTGAGTTTGTTGTTGGACTTGTTGGTGGTTTTCATTGTTGAGGTTGTTGAATTTGTTTGTATTTTTCAACGTTGACGTTGTTGTTGAACTTTTTGGTATTTTTCATTGTTGAGGTTGTTGTTGAATTTGTTGGTGTTTTTGAATGTTGAGGTTGTTGTTGAATTGTTTGATGTTTTTCATTGTTGAGGTTGTTGTTAAATTTGTTGGTGATTTTCAATATTGTGGTTGTTGTTGAATTTGTTGTTGTTATCAATTTTTAATTTGTTGAACCTTTTTGTATTTTTGAAAGTTGAGGTTGTTTTTGAATTTGCTGGTGTTTTTCAATGTTGAGGTTGTTGAATTTGTTGGTGTTTTTCAAAGCTGAGTTTGTTGATGAATTTGTTGGTGTTTTACATTGTTGTGGTTTTTGTTGAATTTGTTGGTGTTTCTCATTGTTGAGGTTTTTGTTGACTTTGTTGGTGATTTTCAATGTTGAGGTTGTGGTTGAATTTGTTGGTGTTTTTCAAAGTTGATGTTGTTGAAATTATTGGTGTTATCAATGGTTTTTTTTAAATCCTTATTGTGTTTTTCAAAGTTGAGGTTGCAGTTGAAATTGTTGGTGTTTTGCAATGTTGAGGTTGTTGAATTTGTTGGTGTTTTTCGAAGCTGAGTTTGTTGTTGAATTTGTTGGTGTTTTTCATTGTTGAGGTTTTGTTGAATTTGTTGGTGTTTTTCAAAGTTGAGGTTGTTGTTGAATTATTTGGTGCTTTTCATTGTTGAGGTTTTTGTTCAATTTGTTGGTGATTTTCAATGTTGAGGTTGTTGTTTAATTTTTTGGTGTTTTTCATTGTTGAGGTTTTTGTTGAATTTGTTGGCGTTTTTGAATGTTGAGGTTGTTGATGAATTTTTTGGTGTTTTTCATTGTTGAGGTTTTTGTTGAAATTGTATGTGTTTTTCATTGTTGAGGTTGTTGTTGAATTTGTTGGTGACTTTCAATGTTGAGGTTGTTGAATTCATTGGTGTTATCAATGGTTTTTTTTGATCATTTTTCTATGTTTCAAAGTTGAGGTTGTTGTTGAAATTGTTGGCGTTTTTGAATGTTGAGGTTGTTGTTGAATTTTTTGGTGGTTTTCAATGTTCAGTTTGTTGTTGAATTTGTTGGTGTTTTTCATTGTTGAGGTTTTTGTTGAATTTGTTGGTATTATTCAAAGTTGAAATTGTTGTTGAATTTTTCGGTGTTTTTCATGGTTGACGTTTTTGTTGAATTTTTTGTTGTTTTTGAATGTTGTGGTTGTTGATGCATTATTTGGTGTTTTGCATTGTTGAGGTTGTTGTTGAATTTATAGGTGTTTTTCATTGTTGTGGTTTCAGTTGAATTTGTTGGTGTTTTTGAATGTTGAGGTTGTTGATGAATCTTTCGGTGTATTTCCTTGTTGAGGTTTTTGATCAATTTGGTGGTGTTTTTCATTGTTGAGGTTGTTGTTGAATTTTTTGGTGTTTTTCATTGATGAGGTTGTTGTTGAATTTGTTGCTGTTTCTGAATGTTGAGGTTGTTGTTGAATTGTTTGATGTTTTTCATTGTTGAGGTTGTTGTTAAATTTGTTGGTGATTTTCAATATTGTGGTTGTTGTTGAATTTGTTGTTGTTATCAATTTTTAATTTGTTGAACCTTTTTGTATTTTTGAAAGTTGAGGTTGTTTTTGAATTTGCTGGTGTTTTTCAATGTTGAGGTTGTTGAATTTGTTGGTGTTTTTCAAAGCTGAGTTTGTTGATGAATTTGTTGGTGTTTTACATTGTTGTGGTTTTTGTTGAATTTGTTGGTGTTTCTCATTGTTGAGGTTGTTGTTGACTTTGTTGGTGATTTTCAATGTTGAGGTTGTGGTTGAATTTGTTGGTGTTTTTCAAAGTTGATGTTGTTGAAATTATTGGTGTTATCAATGGTTTTTTAAAATCTCTTTTGTATTTATCAAAGTTGAGGTTGCAGTTGAAATTGTTGGTGGTTTGCAATGTTGAGGTTGTTGAATTTGTTGGAGTTTTTCAAAGATGAGGTTGTTGTTGAATTTTTTGGTGTTTTTCATTGTTGAGGTTGTTGTTGAATTTGTTGGTGTTTTTGAATGTTGAGGTTGTTGTTGAATTGTTTGATGTTTTTCATTGTTGTGGTTGTTGTTAAATTTGTTGGTGATTTTCAATTTGAGGTTGTTGTTGAATTTGTTGTTATGAATTTTTATTTTGTTGAACCTTTTTGTATTATTGAAAGTTGAGGTTGTTGTTGAATTTGTTGGTGTTTTTCATTGTTGACGTTTTTGTTGAATTTGTTGGTGATTTTCAATGTTGAGGTTGTTGTTGAATTTTTTGATGTTTTTCATTGTTGAGGTTTTTGTTGAATTTGTTGGCGTTTTTGAATGTTGAGGTTGTTGATGAATTTTTTGGTGTTTTTCATTGTTGAGGTTTTTGTTGATATTGTTTGTGTTTTTCATTGTTCAGGTTGTTGTTGAATTTGTTGGTGATTTTCAATATTGAGGTTCTGGTTCAATTTGTTGTTGTTTTTCCATGCTGAGGTTTTTGAATTTGTTGGTGTTTTTCAAAGTTGAGGTTGCTGTTCAATTTGTTGGTGATTTTCAATGTTGAGGTTGTTGTTGTTGAGTTTTTTGATGTTTTTCATTGCTGAGGTTATTGTTGAATTTGTTGGTGATTTTCAATGTTGAGGTTGTTGAATTCATTGGTGTTATCAATGGTTTTTTTTGATCATTTTTCTATGTTTCAAAGTTGAGGTTGTTGTTGAAATTGTTGGAGTTTTTCAATGTTGAGGTTGTTGTTGAATTTTTTGGTGGTTTTCAATGTTCAGTTTGTTGTTGAATTTGTTGGTGTTTTTCATTGTTGAGGTTTTTGTTGAATTTGTTGGTATTATTCAAAGTTGAAATTGTTGTTGAATTTTTCGGTGTTTGTCATGGTTGACGTTTTTGTTGAATTTTTTGTTGTTTTTGAATGTTGTGGTTGTTGATGCATTATTTGGTGTTTTGCATTGTTGAGGTTGTTGTTGAATTTGTTGGTGATTTTCAATGTTGAGGTTGTTGTTGAATTTATAGGTGTTTTTCATTGTTGTGGTTTCAGTTGAATTTGTTGGTGTTTTTGAATGTTGAGGTTGTTGATGAATCTTTCGGTGTATTTCCTTGTTGAGGTTTTTGATCAATTTGTTGGTGTTATTCATTGTTGAGATTGTTGTTGAATTTGTTGGTGATTTTCAATGTTGAGGTTGTGGTTGAATTTGTTGGTGTTTTTCCATGTTGAGGTTTTTGAATTTGTTGGTGTTTTTCAAAGTTGATGTTGTTGTTGAATTTGTTGGTGATTTTCAATGTTGAGTTTGTTGTTGAATTTTTTGGTGTTTTTCATTGTTGAGGTTGTTGTTGAAATTGTTGGAGTTTTTCAATGTTGAGGTTGTTGTTGAATTTTTTGGTGATTTTCAATGTTGAGTTTGTTGTTGGACTTGTTGGTGGTTTTCATTGTTGAGGTTGTTGAATTTGTTTGTATTTTTCAACGTTGACGTTGTTGTTGAACTTTTTGGTATTTTTCATTGTTGAGGTTGTTGTTGAATTTGTTGGTGTTTTTGAATGTTGAGGTTGTTGTTGAATTGTTTGATGTTTTTCATTGTTGAGGTTGTTGTTAAATTTGTTGGTGATTTTCAATATTGTGGTTGTTGTTGAATTTGTTGTTGTTATCAATTTTTAATTTGTTGAACCTTTTTGTATTTTTGAAAGTTGAGGTTGTTTTTGAATTTGCTGGTGTTTTTCAATGTTGAGGTTGTTGAATTTGTTGGTGTTTTTCAAAGCTGAGTTTGTTGATGAATTTGTTGGTGTTTTACATTGTTGTGGTTTTTGTTGAATTTGTTGGTGTTTCTCATTGTTGAGGTTTTTGTTGACTTTGTTGGTGATTTTCAATGTTGAGGTTGTGGTTGAATTTGTTGGTGTTTTTCAAAGTTGATGTTGTTGAAATTATTGGTGTTATCAATGGTTTTTTTTAAATCCTTATTGTGTTTTTCAAAGTTGAGGTTGCAGTTGAAATTGTTGGTGTTTTGCAATGTTGAGGTTGTTGAATTTGTTGGTGTTTTTCAAAGTTGAGGTTGTTGTTGAATTTTTTGGTGTTTTTCATTGTTGAGGTTTTTGTTGAATTTGTTGGTGTTTTTGAATGTTGAGGTTGTTGCTGCATTTTTTGCTGTTTTTCATTGTTGAGGTTTTTGTTGAAATTGTCTGTGTTTTGCCTTGTTGAAGTTGTTGTTGAATTTGTTGGTGATTTTCAATATTGAGGTTCTGGTTGAATTTGTTGGTGTTTTTCCATGTTGAGCTTTTCGAATTTGTTAGTGTTTTTCAAAGTTGTGGATGTTGTTGAATTTGTTGGTGATTTTCAATGTTGAGGTGGTTGTTGATTTTTTTTGATGCTTTTCATTGCTGAGGTTGTTGTTGAATTTGTTGGTGATTTTCAATGTTGAGGTTGTTGAATTCATTGGTGTTTTTCAAAGTTGAGGTTGTTGTTGAATTTTTCGGTGCTTTTCATTGTTGATGTTTTTGTTGAATTTTTTGGTGTTTTTGAATGTTGAGGTTGTTGATACATTATTTGGTACTTTTCATTGTTGAGGTTTTTGTTGAATTTGTTGTTGACTTTCAATGTTCAGGTTGTTGTTGAATTTTTAGGTGTTTTTCATTGTTGAGGTTGTTGTTGAATTTGTTGGTGATTTTCAATGTTGAGGTTTTTGAATTTGTTGGTGTTTTTCATTGTTGAGGTTGTTGTTGAATTTTTTGGTGTTTTTCATTGTTGTGGTTGTTGTTGTAATTGTTGGAGTTTTTCAATGTTGACGTTGTTGTTGAATTTTTTTGGTGATTTCCAATGTAGAGTTTGTTGTTGAATTTGTTTGTGTTTTTCATTGTTGAGGTTGTTGAATTTGTTGGTATTTATCAAAGTTGACGTTGTTGTTGAATTTTTTGGTTTTTTTTCATTGTTGAGGTTTTTGTTGAATTTGTTGCTGTTTTTGAATGTTGAGGTTGTTGATGAATTTTTTGGTGTTTTTCATTGTTGAGGTTGTTGTTGAATTTGTTGGTGTTTTTGAATGTTGAGGTTGTTGTTGAATTGTTTGATGTTTTTCATTGTTGTGGTTGTTGTTAAATTTGTTGGTGATTTTCAATTTTGAGGTTGTTGTTGAATTTGTTGTTGTTATGAATTTTTATTTTGTTGAACCTTTTTGTATTATTGAAAGTTGAGGTTGTTGTTGAATTTGTTGGTGTTTTTCAATGTTGAGGTTGTTGAATTTGTTTGTGTTTTTCGAAGCTGAGTTTGTTGTTGAATTTGTTGGTGTTTTTCATTGTTGAGGTTTTGTTGAATTTGTTGGTGTTTTTCAAAGTTGAGGTTGTTGTTGAATTATTTGGTGCTTTTCATTGTTGAGGTTTTTGTTCAATTTGTTGGTGATTTTCAATGTTGAGGTTGTTGTTTAATTTTTTGGTGTTTTTCATTGTTGAGGTTTTTGTTGAATTTGTTGGCGTTTTTGAATGTTGAGGTTGTTGATGAATTTTTTGGTGTTTTTCATTGTTGAGGTTTTTGTTGAAATTGTATGTGTTTTTCATTGTTGAGGTTGTTGTTGAATTTGTTGGTGACTTTCAATGTTGAGGTTGTTGAATTCATTGGTGTTATCAATGGTTTTTTTTGATCATTTTTCTATGTTTCAAAGTTGAGGTTGTTGTTGAAATTGTTGGCGTTTTTGAATGTTGAGGTTGTTGTTGAATTTTTTGGTGGTTTTCAATGTTCAGTTTGTTGTTGAATTTGTTGGTGTTTTTCATTGTTGAGGTTTTTGTTGAATTTGTTGGTATTATTCAAAGTTGAAATTGTTGTTGAATTTTTCGGTGTTTTTCATGGTTGACGTTTTTGTTGAATTTTTTGTTGTTTTTGAATGTTGTGGTTGTTGATGCATTATTTGGTGTTTTGCATTGTTGAGGTTGTTGTTGAATTTGTTGGTGATTTTCAATGTTGAGGTTGTTGTTGAATTTATAGGTGTTTTTCATTGTTGTGGTTTCAGTTGAATTTGTTGGTGTTTTTGAATGTTGAGGTTGTTGATGAATCTTTCGGTGTATTTCCTTGTTGAGGTTTTTGATCAATTTGTTGGTGTTTTTCATTGTTGAGGTTGTTGTTGAAATTTTTGGTGTTTTTCATTGATGAGGTTGTTGTTGAATTTGTTGCTGTTTCTGAATGTTGAGGTTGTTGTTGAATTGTTTGATGTTTTTCATTGTTGAGGTTGTTGTTAAATTTGTTGGTGATTTTCAATATTGTGGTTGTTGTTGAATTTGTTGTTGTTATCAATTTTTAATTTGTTGAACCTTTTTGTATTTTTGAAAGTTGAGGTTGTTTTTGAATTTGCTGGTGTTTTTCAATGTTGAGGTTGTTGAATTTGTTGGTGTTTTTCAAAGCTGAGTTTGTTGATGAATTTGTTGGTGTTTTACATTGTTGTGGTTTTTGTTGAATTTGTTGGTGTTTCTCATTGTTGAGGTTGTTGTTGACTTTGTTGGTGATTTTCAATGTTGAGGTTGTGGTTGAATTTGTTGGTGTTTTTCAAAGTTGATGTTGTTGAAATTATTGGTGTTATCAATGGTTTTTTAAAATCTTTTTTGTATTTATCAAAGTTGAGGTTGCAGTTGAAATTGTTGGTGGTTTGCAATGTTGAGGTTGTTGAATTTGTTGGAGTTTTTCAAAGATGAGGTTGTTGTTGAATTTTTTGGTGTTTTTCATTGTTGAGGTTGTTGTTGAATTTGTTGGTGTTTTTGAATGTTGAGGTTGTTGTTGAATTGTTTGATGTTTTTCATTGTTGTGGTTGTTGTTAAATTTGTTGGTGATTTTCAATTTGAGGTTGTTGTTGAATTTGTTGTTATGAATTTTTATTTTGTTGAACCTTTTTGTATTATTGAAAGTTGAGGTTGTTGTTGAATTTGTTGGTGTTTTTCATTGTTGACGTTTTTGTTGAATTTGTTGGTGATTTTCAATGTTGAGGTTGTTGTTGAATTTTTTGATGTTTTTCATTGTTGAGGTTTTTGTTGAATTTGTTGGCGTTTTTGAATGTTGAGGTTGTTGATGAATTTTTTGGTGTTTTTCATTGTTGAGGTTTTTGTTGATATTGTTTGTGTTTTTCATTGTTCAGGTTGTTGTTGAATTTGTTGGTGATTTTCAATATTGAGGTTCTGGTTCAATTTGTGTTGTTTTTCCATGTTGAGGTTTTTGAATTTGTTGGTGTTTTTCAAAGTTGAGGTTGTTGTTGAATTTGTTGGTGTTTTTCAAAGTTGATGTTGTTGAAATTATTGGTGTTATCAATGGTTTTTTAAAATCTTTTTTGTATTTATCAAAGTTGAGGTTGCAGTTGAAATTGTTGGTGTTTTGCAATGTTGAGGTTGTTGAATTTGTTGGAGTTTTTCAAAGTTGAGGTTGTTGTTGAATTTTTTGGTGTTTTTCATTGTTGAGGTTGTTGATGAATTTGTTGGTGTTTTTGAATGTTGAGGTTGTTGTTGAATTGTTTGATGTTTTTCATTGTTGTGGTTGTTGTTAAATTTGTTGGTGATTTTCAATATTGAGGTTGTTGTTGAATTTGTTGTTGTTATGAATTTTTATTTTGTTGAACCTTTTTGTATTATTGAAAGTTGAGGTTTTTGTTCAATTTGTTGGTGATTTTCAATGTTGAGGTTGTTGTTGAATTTTTTGGTGTTTTTCATTGTTGAGGTCAAAAACCTCAACAATGAAAAACACCAAAAAATTCAACAACAACCTCAACATTGAAAATCACCAACAAATTGAACAACAACCTCAACATTGAAAATCACCAACAAATTGAACAAAAACCTCAACAATGAAATTGTTGGCGTTTGTTGTTGAATTTGTTTGTGTTTTTCATTGTTGAGGTTGTTGAATTTGTTGGTATTTATCAAAGTTGACGTTGTTGTTGAATTTTTTGGTTTTTTTTCATTGTTGAGGTTTTTGTTGAATTTGTTGCTGTTTTTGAATGTTGAGGTTGTTGATGAATTTTTTGGTGTTTTTCATTGTTGAGGTTGTTGTTGAATTTGTTGGTGTTTTTGAATGTTGAGGTTGTTGTTGAATTGTTTGATGTTTTTCATTGTTGTGGTTGTTGTTAAATTTTAAATTTTAAAATGAATTTGTTTGCGTTTTTGAATGTTGAGGTTGTTGATGAATTTTTTGGTGTTTTTCATTGTTGAGGTTTTTGTTGAAATTGTATGTGTTTTTCATTGTTGAGGTTGTTGTTGAATTTGTTGGTGATTTTCAATATTGAGGTTCTGGTTCAATTTGTTGTTGTTTTTCCATGCTGAGGTTTTTGAATTTGTTGGTGTTTTTAAAAGTTGAGGTTGCTGTTCAATTTGTTGGTGATTTTCAATGTTGAGGTTGTTGTTGTTGAGTTTTTTGATGTTTTTCATTGCTGAGGTTATTGTTGAATTTGTTGGTGATTTTCAATGTTGAGGTTGTTGAATTCATTGGTGTTATCAATGGTTTTTTTTGATCATTTTTCTATGTTTCAAAGTTGAGGTTGTTGTTGAAATTGTTGGAGTTTTTCAATGTTGAGGTTGTTGTTGAATTTTTTGGTGGTTTTCAATGTTCAGTTTGTTGTTGAATTTGTTGGTGTTTTTTATTGTTGAGGTTTTTGTTGAATTTGTTGGTATTATTCAAAGTTGAAATTGTTGTTGAATTTTTCGGTGTTTGTCATGGTTGACGTTTTTGTTGAATTTTTTGTTGTTTTTGAATGTTGTGGTTGTTGATGCATTATTTGGTGTTTTGCATTGTTGAGGTTGTTGTTGAATTTGTTGGTGATTTTCAATGTTGAGGTTGTTGTTGAATTTATAGGTGTTTTTCATTGTTGTGGTTTCAGTTGAATTTGTTGGTGTTTTTGAATGTTGAGGTTGTTGATGAATCTTTCGGTGTATTTCCTTGTTGAGGTTTTTGATCAATTTGTTGGTGTTTTTCATTGTTGAGGTTGTTGTTGAATTTTTTGGTGTTTTTCATTGATGAGGTTGTTGTTGAATTTGTTGCTGTTTCTGAATGTTGAGGTTGTTGTTGAATTGTTTGATGTTTTTCATTGTTGAGGTTGTTGTTAAATTTGTTGGTGATTTTCAATATTGTGGTTGTTGTTGAATTTGTTGTTGTTATCAACTTTTAATTTGTTGAACCTTTTTGTATTTTTGAAAGTTGAGGTTGTTTTTGAATTTGCTGGTGTTTTTCAATGTTGAGGTTGTTGAATTTGTTGGTGTTTTTCAAAGCTGAGTTTGTTGATGAATTTGTTGGTGTTTTACATTGTTGTGGTTTTTGTTGAATTTGTTGGTGTTTCTCATTGTTGAGGTTGTTGTTGACTTTGTTGGTGATTTTCAATGTTGAGGTTGTGGTTGAATTTGTTGGTGTTTTTCAAAGTTGATGTTGTTGAAATTATTGGTGTTATCAATGGTTTTTTAAAATCTTTTTTGTATTTATCAAAGTTGAGGTTGCAGTTGAAATTGTTGGTGTTTTGCAATGTTGAGGTTGTTGAATTTGTTGGAGTTTTTCAAAGTTGAGGTTGTTGTTGAATTTTTTGGTGTTTTTCATTGTTGAGGTTGTTGATGAATTTGTTGGTGTTTTTGAATGTTGAGGTTGTTGTTGAATTGCTTGATGTTTTTCATTGTTGTGGTTGTTGTTAAATTTGTTGGTGATTTTCAATATTGAGGTTGTTGTTGAATTTGTTGTTATGAATTTTTATTTTGTTGAACCTTTTTGTATTATTGAAAGTTGAGGTTTTTGTTCAATTTGTTGGTGATTTTCAATGTTGAGAATGTTGTTGAATTTATTGGTGTTTTTCATTGTTGAGGTCAAAAACCTCAACAATGAAAAACACCAAAAAATTCAACAACAACCTCAACATTGAAAATCACCAACAAATTGAACAACAACCTCAACATTGAAAATCACCAACAAATTGAACAAAAACCTCAACAATGAAATTGTTGGCGTTTGTTGTTGAATTTGTTTGTGTTTTTCATTGTTGAGGTTGTTGAATTTGTTGGTATTTATCAAAGTTGACGTTGTTGTTGAATTTTTTGGTTTTTTTTCATTGTTGAGGTTTTTGTTGAATTTGTTGCTGTTTTTGAATGTTGAGGTTGTTGATGAATTTTTTGGTGTTTTTCATTGTTGAGGTTGTTGTTGAATTTGTTGGTGTTTTTGAATGTTGAGGTTGTTGTTGAATTGTTTGATGTTTTTCATTGTTGTGGTTGTTGTTAAATTTTAAATTTTAAAATGAATTTGTTGGCGTTTTTGAATGTTGAGGTTGTTGATGAATTTTTTGGTGTTTTTCATTGTTGAGGTTTTTGTTGAAATTGTATGTGTTTTTCATTGTTGAGGTTGTTGTTGAATTTGTTGGTGATTTTCAATATTGAGGTTCTGGTTCAATTTGTTGTTGTTTTTCCATGCTGAGGTTTTTGAATTTGTTGGTGTTTTTCAAAGTTGAGGTTGCTGTTCAATTTGTAGGTGATTTTCAATGTTGAGGTTGTTGTTGAGTTTTTTGATGTTTTTCATTGCTGAGGTTATTGTTGAATTTGTTGGTGATTTTCAATGTTGAGGTTGTTGAATTCATTGGTGTTATCAATGGTTTTTTTTGATCATTTTTCTATGTTTCAAAGTTGAGGTTGTTGTTGAAATTGTTGGAGTTTTTCAATGTTGAGGTTGTTGTTGAATTTTTTGGTGGTTTTCAATGTTCAGTTTGTTGTTGAATTTGTTGGTGTTTTTCATTGTTGAGGTTTTTGTTGAATTTGTTGGTATTATTCAAAGTTGAAATTGTTGTTGAATTTTTCGGTGTTTGTCATGGTTGACGTTTTTGTTGAATTTTTTGTTGTTTTTGAATGTTGTGGTTGTTGATGCATTATTTGGTGTTTTGCATTGTTGAGGTTGTTGTTGAATTTGTTGGTGATTTTCAATGTTGAGGTTGTTGTTGAATTTATAGGTGTTTTTCATTGTTGTGGTTTCAGTTGAATTTGTTGGTGTTTTTGAATGTTGAGGTTGTTGATGAATCTTTCGGTGTATTTCCTTGTTGAGGTTTTTGATCAATTTGTTGGTGTTATTCATTGTTGAGATTGTTGTTGAATTTGTTGGTGATTTTCAATGTTGAGGTTGTGGTTGAATTTGTTGGTGTTTTTCCATGTTGAGGTTTTTGAATTTGTTGGTGTTTTTCAAAGTTGATGTTGTTGTTGAATTTGTTGGTGATTTTCAATGTTGAGTTTGTTGTTGAATTTTTTGGTGTTTTTCATTGTTGAGGTTGTTGTTGAAATTGTTGGAGTTTTTCAATGTTGAGGTTGTTGTTGAATTTTTTGGTGATTTTCAATGTTGAGTTTGTTGTTGGACTTGTTGGTGGTTTTCATTGTTGAGGTTGTTGAATTTGTTTGTATTTTTCAACGTTGACGTTGTTGTTGAACTTTTTGGTATTTTTCATTGTTGAGGTTGTTGTTGAATTTGTTGGTGTTTTTGAATGTTGAGGTTGTTGTTGAATTGTTTGATGTTTTTCATTGTTGAGGTTGTTGTTAAATTTGTTGGTGATTTTCAATATTGTGGTTGTTGTTGAATTTGTTGTTGTTATCAATTTTTAATTTGTTGAACCTTTTTGTATTTTTGAAAGTTGAGGTTGTTTTTGAATTTGCTGGTGTTTTTCAATGTTGAGGTTGTTGAATTTGTTGGTGTTTTTCAAAGCTGAGTTTGTTGATGAATTTGTTGGTGTTTTACATTGTTGTGGTTTTTGTTGAATTTGTTGGTGTTTCTCATTGTTGAGGTTTTTGTTGACTTTGTTGGTGATTTTCAATGTTGAGGTTGTGGTTGAATTTGTTGGTGTTTTTCAAAGTTGATGTTGTTGAAATTATTGGTGTTATCAATGGTTTTTTTTAAATCCTTATTGTGTTTTTCAAAGTTGAGGTTGCAGTTGAAATTGTTGGTGTTTTGCAATGTTGAGGTTGTTGAATTTGTTGGTGTTTTTCAAAGTTGAGGTTGTTGTTGAATTTTTTGGTGTTTTTCATTGTTGAGGTTTTTGTTGAATTTGTTGGTGTTTTTGAATGTTGAGGTTGTTGCTGCATTTTTTGCTGTTTTTCATTGTTGAGGTTTTTGTTGAAATTGTCTGTGTTTTGCCTTGTTGAAGTTGTTGTTGAATTTGTTGGTGATTTTCAATATTGAGGTTCTGGTTGAATTTGTTGGTGTTTTTCCATGTTGAGCTTTTCGAATTTGTTAGTGTTTTTCAAAGTTGTGGATGTTGTTGAATTTGTTGGTGATTTTCAATGTTGAGGTGGTTGTTGATTTTTTTTGATGCTTTTCATTGCTGAGGTTGTTGTTGAATTTGTTGGTGATTTTCAATGTTGAGGTTGTTGAATTCATTGGTGTTTTTCAAAGTTGAGGTTGTTGTTGAATTTTTCGGTGCTTTTCATTGTTGATGTTTTTGTTGAATTTTTTGGTGTTTTTGAATGTTGAGGTTGTTGATACATTATTTGGTACTTTTCATTGTTGAGGTTTTTGTTGAATTTGTTGTTGACTTTCAATGTTCAGGTTGTTGTTGAATTTTTAGGTGTTTTTCATTGTTGAGGTTGTTGTTGAATTTGTTGGTGTTTTTCAAAGCTGAGTTTGTTGATGAATTTGTTGGTGTTTTACATTGTTGTGGTTTTTGTTGAATTTGTTGGTGTTTCTCATTGTTGAGGTTGTTGTTGACTTTGTTGGTGATTTTCAATGTTGAGGTTGTGGTTGAATTTGTTGGTGTTTTTCAAAGTTGATGTTGTTGAAATTATTGGTGTTATCAATGGTTTTTTAAAATCTTTTTTGTATTTATCAAAGTTGAGGTTGCAGTTGAAATTGTTGGTGGTTTGCAATGTTGAGGTTGTTGAATTTGTTGGAGTTTTTCAAAGATGAGGTTGTTGTTGAATTTTTTGGTGTTTTTCATTGTTGAGGTTGTTGTTGAATTTGTTGGTGTTTTTGAATGTTGAGGTTGTTGTTGAATTGTTTGATGTTTTTCATTGTTGTGGTTGTTGTTAAATTTGTTGGTGATTTTCAATTTGAGGCTGTTGTTGAATTTGTTGTTATGAATTTTTATTTTGTTGAACCTTTTTGTATTATTGAAAGTTGAGGTTGTTGTTGAATTTGTTGGTGTTTTTCATTGTTGACGTTTTTGTTGAATTTGTTGGTGATTTTCAATGTTGAGGTTGTTGTTGAATTTTTTGATGTTTTTCATTGTTGAGGTTTTTGTTGAATTTGTTGGCGTTTTTGAATGTTGAGGTTGTTGATGAATTTTTTGGTGTTTTTCATTGTTGAGGTTTTTGTTGAAATTGTTTGTGTTTTTCATTGTTCAGGTTGTTGTTGAATTTGTTGGTGATTTTCAATATTGAGGTTCTGGTTCAATTTGTGTTGTTTTTCCATGTTGAGGTTTTTGAATTTGTTGGTGTTTTTCAAAGTTGAGGTTGTTGTTGAATTTGTTGGTGATTTTCAATGTTGAGGTTGTTGTTGCATTTTTTGATGTTTTTCAATACTGAGGTTGTTGTTTAATTTGTTGGTGATTTTGAATGTTGAGTTTGTTGAATTCATTGGTGTTATCAATGGTCCTTTTTGATCATTTTTCTATGTTTCAAAGTTGAGGTTGCAGTTGAAATTGTTGGTGTTTTTCAATGATGAGTTTGTTGAAGTTGTTGGTGTTTTTCAATGCTGAGATTGTTGTTGAATTTGTTGGTGTTTTTCATTGTTGAGGTTTTTGTTGAATTTGTTGGTGTTTTTCATTGTTGAGGTTGTTGTTGACTTTGTTGGTGATTTTCAATGTTGAGGTTGTGGTTGAATTTGCTGGTGTTTTTCAAAGTTGATGTTGTTGAAATTATTGGTGTAATTAATGGTTTTTTTAAATCTTTTTTGTATTTTTCAAAGTTGAAGTTGCAGCTGAAATTGTTGGTGTTTTGCAATGTTGAGGTTGTTGAATTTGTTGGTGTTTTTCAAAGTTGAGGTTGTTGCTGAATTTTTCGGTGTTTTTCATTGTTGAGGTTTTTGTTGAATTTTTTGTTGTTTTTGAATGTTGAGGTTGTTGATGCATTATTTGGTGTTTTTCATTGTTGAGGTTGTTGTGGAATTTGTTGGTGATTTTCAATGTTGAGGTTGTTGTTGAATTTTTAGGTGTTTTTCATTGTTGAGGTTTCTGTTGAGTTTGTTGGTTATTTTGAATGTTCATGTTGTTGATGAATCTTTTGGTGTTATTCATTGTTGAGGTTTTTGTTGAATTTGCTGGTGATTTTCATTGTTGAGGTTGTTTTTGAATTTGTTGGTATTTTGGAATGTTGAGGTTGTTGATGAATTTTTAGGTGCTCTTCATTGTTGAGGTTTATGTTGAATTTGTTGGTGATTTTCAAAGTTGAGGTTGCTGTTGAATTTGTTGGTGTTTTTCCATGTTGAGGTTTTTGAATTTGTTGGTGTTTTTCAAGGTTGATGTTGTTGAATTTGTTGGTGATTTTCAATGTTGAGTTTGTTGTTGAATTTTTTGGTGTTTTTCATTGTTGAAGTTGTTGTTGAAATTGTTGGAGTTTTTCAATGTTGAGGTTGTTGTTGAATTTTTTGGTGATTTTCAATGTTGAGTTTGTTGTTGAATTTGTTGGTGTTTTTCATTCTTGAGGTTGTTGAATTTGTTGGTATTTTTCAAAGTTCACGTTGTTGTTGAATTTTTTGGTGTTCTTAATTGTTGAGGTTTTTGTTGAATTTGTTGCTGTTTTTGAATGTTGAGGTTGTTGATGAATTTTTTGGTGTTTTTCATTTTTAAAGTTGTTGTTGAATTTGTTGGTGTTTTTTAATGTTGAGGTTGTTGTTGAATTGTTTGATGTTTTTCATTGTTGAGGTTGTTGTTAAATTTGTTGGTGATTTTCAATATTGAGGATGTTGTTGAATTTGTTGTTGTTATCAATTTTTATTTTGTTGAACCTTTATGTATTTTTGAAAGTTGATGTTGTTGTTGAATTTGTTAGTGTTTTTCATTGTTGAGGTTTTTGTTGAATTTGTTGGTGCTTTTCATTGTTGAGGTTGTTGTTGACTTTGTTGGTGATTTTCAATGTTGTGGTTGTGGTTGAATTTGTTGCTGTTTTTCAAAGTTGATGTTTTTGAAATTATTGGTGTTATCAATGGTTTTTTTAAATCCGTTTTGTATTTTTCAAAGTTGAGGTTGCAGTTGAAATTGTTGGTGTTTTGCAATGTTGAGGTTGTTAAATTTGTTGGTGATTTTCAAAGTTGAGGTTGTTGTTGAATTTTTTGGTGTTTTACATTGTTGAGGTTGTTGTTGAATTTTTTGGTGATTTTCAATATTGAGGATCTGGTTGCATTTGTTGGTGTTTTTCCATGTTGAGCCTTTTGAATTTGTTAGTGTTTTTCAATGATGAGGTTGTTGTTGAATTTGTTGGTGATTTTCAATCTTGAGGTTGTTGTTGAGTTTTTTGATGCTTTTCATTGCTGAGTTTGTTGTTGAATTTGTTGGTGATTTTCAATGTTGAGGTTGTTGAATTCATTGCTGTTATCAATGGTTTTTATTGATCATTTTTGTTTTCTTCAAAGTTGAGCTTGCAGTTGAATTTGTTGGTGTTTTTCAATGTTGAGGTTGTTGTTGAATTTTTCGGTGCTTTTCATTGTTGAGGTTTTTGTTGAATTTTTTGGTGTTTCTGAATGTTGAGGTTGTTGATGCATTATTTGGTAGTTTTCATTGTTGAGGTTTTTGTTGAATTTGTTGGTGACTTTCAATGTTGAGGTTGTTGTTGAATTTTTAGGTGTTTTTCATTGTTGTGGTTTCTGTTGAATTTGTTGGTGCTTTTGAATGTTCAGGTTTTTGATGAATCTTTCGGTGTTTTTCCTTGTTGAGGTTTTTGTTCAATTTGTTGGTGTTTTTCATTGTTGAGGTTGTTGTTGAATTTGTTGGTGATATTAAATGTTGAGGTTGTGATTGAATTTGTTGGTGTTTTTTAAAGTTGATGTTGTTGAAATCATTGGTGTTATCAAAGGTTTTTTTAAATCCTTTTTTGTATTTTTCAAAAATGAGGTTGCGGTTGAAATTGTTGGTGTTTTGCAATGTTGAGGTTTTTGTTGAATTTGTTCGTGATTTTCAATGTTGAGGTTGTTGTTGAATTTTTTGGTGTTTTTCATTGTTGAGGTTTTTGTTGAATTTATTGGCGTTTTTGAATGTTGAGGTTGTTGATGAACTTTTTTGGTGTTTTTCATTGTTGAGGTTTTTGTTGAAATTGTTTGTGATTTTCATTGTTGAGGTTGTTGTTGAATTTGTTGGTGATTTTCAATATTGAGGTTCTGTTTCAATTTGTTGTTGTTTTTCCATGTTGAGGTTTTTGAATTTGTTGGTGTTTTTCAAAGTTGAGGTTGCTGTTGAATTTGTTGGTGATTTTCAATGTTGAGGTTGTTGTTGCATTTATTGTTTTTTTTCATTGCTGAGGTTGTTGTTGAATTTGTTGGTAATTTTCATTGTTGAGGTTGTTGAATTCATTGGTGTTATCAATGGTTTTTTTTGATCATTTTCCTATGTTTCAAAGTTGAGGTTGCAGTTGAAATTGTTGGTGTTTTTCAAAGTTGAGGTTGTTGAAGTTGTTGGTGTTGTTCAAAGTTGATGTTGTTGTTGAATTTTTCGGTGTTTTTCATTGTTGAGGTTTTTGTTGAATTTTTTGTTGTTTTTGAATGTTGAGGTTGTTGATGCATTATTTGGTGTTTTTCATTGTTGAGGTTTTTGTGGAATTTGTTGGTGATTTTCAACGTTGAGGTTGTTGTTGAATTTTTAGGAGTTTTTCATTGTTGAGGTTTCTGTTGAGGTTGTTGGTGTTTTTGAATGTTGAGGTTGTTGATGAATCTTTCGGTGTTTATCCTTGTTGAGGTTTTTGTTCAATTTGTTGGTGTTTTTCATTGTTGAGGTTGTTTTTGAATTTGTTGGTGATTTTCAATGTTGAGGTTGTGGTTGAATGTGTTTTTGTTTTTCCATGTTGAGGTTTTTGAATTTGTTGGTGTTTTTCAATGTTGAGTTTGTTGTTGAATTTTTTGGTGTTTTTCATTGTTGAGGTTTGTGTTGAAATTGTTGGAGTTTTTCAATGTTGAGGCTGTTGTTGAATTTTTGTTGATTTTCAATGTAGAGTTTGTTGTTGAATTTGTTGGTGTTTTTCATTGTTGAGGTTGTTGAATTTGTTGGTATTTTTCAAAGTTGACGTTGCTGTTGAATTTGTTGGTGTTTTTAATTGTTGAGGATTTTGTTGAATTTGTTGCTGTATTTGAATGTTGAAGTTGTTGAAGAATTTTTAAGTGTTTTTCATTGTTGAGGTTGTTGTTGAATTTGTTGGTGTTTTTGAATGTTGAGGTTGTTGTTGAATTGTTTGATGTTTTTCATTGTTGTGGTTGTTGTTAAATTTGTTGTTGATTTTCAATATTGAGGTTGTTGTTGAATTTGTTGTTGTTATGAATTTTTATTTTGTTGAACCTTTTTGTATTATTGAAAGTTGAGGTTGTTGTTGAATTTGTTGGTGTTTTTCAATGTTGAGGTTGTTGAATTTGTTTGTGTTTTTCGAAGCTGAGTATGTTGTTGAATTTGTTGGTGTTTTTCATTGTTGAGGTTTTGTTGAATTTGTTGGTGTTTTTCAAAGTTGAGGTTGTTGTTGAATTATTTGGTGCTTTTCATTGTTGAGGTTTTTGTTCAATTTGTTGGTGATTTTCAATGTTGAGGTTGTTGTTGAATTTTTTGGTGTTTTTCATTGTTGAGGTTTTTGTTGAATTTGTTGGCGTTTTTGAATGTTGAGGTTGTTGATGAATTTTTTGGTGTTTTTCATTGTTGAGGTTTTTGTTGAAATTGTATGTGTTTTTCATTGTTGAGGTTGTTGTTGAATTTGTTGGTGATTTTCAATATTGAGGTTCTGGTTCAATTTGTTGTTGTTTTTCCATGCTGAGGTTTTTGAATTTGTTGGTGTTTTTCAAAGTTGAGGTTGCTGTTCAATTTGTTGGTGATTTTCAATGTTGAGGTTGTTGTTGTTGAGTTTTTTGATGTTTTTCATTGCTGAGGTTATTGTTGAATTTGTTGGTGATTTTCAATGTTGAGGTTGTTGAATTCATTGGTGTTATCAATGGTTTTTTTTGATCATTTTTCTATGTTTCAAAGTTGAGGTTGTTGTTGAAATTGTTGGAGTTTTTCAATGTTGAGGTTGTTGTTGAATTTTTTGGTGGTTTTCAATGTTCAGTTTGTTGTTGAATTTGTTGGTGTTTTTTATTGTTGAGGTTTTTGTTGAATTTGTTGGTATTATTCAAAGTTGAAATTGTTGTTGAATTTTTCGGTGTTTGTCATGGTTGACGTTTTTGTTGAATTTTTTGTTGTTTTTGAATGTTGTGGTTGTTGATGCATTATTTGGTGTTTTGCATTGTTGAGGTTGTTGTTGAATTTGTTGGTGATTTTCAATGTTGAGGTTGTTGTTGAATTTATAGGTGTTTTTCATTGTTGTGGTTTCAGTTGAATTTGTTGGTGTTTTTGAATGTTGAGGTTGTTGATGAATCTTTCGGTGTATTTCCTTGTTGAGGTTTTTGATCAATTTGGTGGTGTTTTTCATTGTTGAGGTTGTTGTTGAATTTTTTGGTGTTTTTCATTGATGAGGTTGTTGTTGAATTTGTTGCTGTTTCTGAATGTTGAGGTTGTTGTTGAATTGTTTGATGTTTTTCATTGTTGAGGTTGTTGTTAAATTTGTTGGTGATTTTCAATATTGTGGTTGTTGTTGAATTTGTTGTTGTTATCAACTTTTAATTTGTTGAACCTTTTTGTATTTTTGAAAGTTGAGGTTGTTTTTGAATTTGCTGGTGTTTTTCAATGTTGAGGTTGTTGAATTTGTTGGTGTTTTTCAAAGCTGAGTTTGTTGATGAATTTGTTGGTGTTTTACATTGTTGTGGTTTTTGTTGAATTTGTTGGTGTTTCTCATTGTTGAGGTTGTTGTTGACTTTGTTGGTGATTTTCAATGTTGAGGTTGTGGTTGAATTTGTTGGTGTTTTTCAAAGTTGATGTTGTTGAAATTATTGGTGTTATCAATGGTTTTTTAAAATCTTTTTTGTATTTATCAAAGTTGAGGTTGCAGTTGAAATTGTTGGTGTTTTGCAATGTTGAGGTTGTTGAATTTGTTGGAGTTTTTCAAAGTTGAGGTTGTTGTTGAATTTTTTGGTGTTTTTCATTGTTGAGGTTGTTGATGAATTTGTTGGTGTTTTTGAATGTTGAGGTTGTTGTTGAATTGCTTGATGTTTTTCATTGTTGTGGTTGTTGTTAAATTTGTTGGTGATTTTCAATATTGAGGTTGTTGTTGAATTTGTTGTTGTTATGAATTTTTATTTTGTTGAACCTTTTTGTATTATTGAAAGTTGAGGTTTTTGTTCAATTTGTTGGTGATTTTCAATGTTGAGAATGTTGTTGAATTTATTGGTGTTTTTCATTGTTGAGGTCAAAAACCTCAACAATGAAAAACACCAAAAAATTCAACAACAACCTCAACATTGAAAATCACCAACAAATTGAACAACAACCTCAACATTGAAAATCACCAACAAATTGAACAAAAACCTCAACAATGAAATTGTTGGCGTTTGTTGTTGAATTTGTTTGTGTTTTTCATTGTTGAGGTTGTTGAATTTGTTGGTATTTATCAAAGTTGACGTTGTTGTTGAATTTTTTGGTTTTTTTTCATTGTTGAGGTTTTTGTTGAATTTGTTGCTGTTTTTGAATGTTGAGGTTGTTGATGAATTTTTTGGTGTTTTTCATTGTTGAGGTTGTTGTTGAATTTGTTGGTGTTTTTGAATGTTGAGGTTGTTGTTGAATTGTTTGATGTTTTTCATTGTTGTGGTTGTTGTTAAATTTTAAATTTTAAAATGAATTTGTTGGCGTTTTTGAATGTTGAGGTTGTTGATGAATTTTTTGGTGTTTTTCATTGTTGAGGTTTTTGTTGAAATTGTATGTGTTTTTCATTGTTGAGGTTGTTGTTGAATTTGTTGGTGATTTTCAATATTGAGGTTCTGGTTCAATTTGTTGTTGTTTTTCCATGCTGAGGTTTTTGAATTTGTTGGTGTTTTTCAAAGTTGAGGTTGCTGTTCAATTTGTAGGTGATTTTCAATGTTGAGGTTGTTGTTGAGTTTTTTGATGTTTTTCATTGCTGAGGTTATTGTTGAATTTGTTGGTGATTTTCAATGTTGAGGTTGTTGAATTCATTGGTGTTATCAATGGTTTTTTTTGATCATTTTTCTATGTTTCAAAGTTGAGGTTGTTGTTGAAATTGTTGGAGTTTTTCAATGTTGAGGTTGTTGTTGAATTTTTTGGTGGTTTTCAATGTTCAGTTTGTTGTTGAATTTGTTGGTGTTTTTCATTGTTGAGGTTTTTGTTGAATTTGTTGGTATTATTCAAAGTTGAAATTGTTGTTGAATTTTTCGGTGTTTGTCATGGTTGACGTTTTTGTTGAATTTTTTGTTGTTTTTGAATGTTGTGGTTGTTGATGCATTATTTGGTGTTTTGCATTGTTGAGGTTGTTGTTGAATTTGTTGGTGATTTTCAATGTTGAGGTTGTTGTTGAATTTATAGGTGTTTTTCATTGTTGTGGTTTCAGTTGAATTTGTTGGTGTTTTTGAATGTTGAGGTTGTTGATGAATCTTTCGGTGTATTTCCTTGTTGAGGTTTTTGATCAATTTGTTGGTGTTATTCATTGTTGAGATTGTTGTTGAATTTGTTGGTGATTTTCAATGTTGAGGTTGTGGTTGAATTTGTTGGTGTTTTTCCATGTTGAGGTTTTTGAATTTGTTGGTGTTTTTCAAAGTTGATGTTGTTGTTGAATTTGTTGGTGATTTTCAATGTTGAGTTTGTTGTTGAATTTTTTGGTGTTTTTCATTGTTGAGGTTGTTGTTGAAATTGTTGGAGTTTTTCAATGTTGAGGTTGTTGTTGAATTTTTTGGTGATTTTCAATGTTGAGTTTGTTGTTGGACTTGTTGGTGGTTTTCATTGTTGAGGTTGTTGAATTTGTTTGTATTTTTCAACGTTGACGTTGTTGTTGAACTTTTTGGTATTTTTCATTGTTGAGGTTGTTGTTGAATTTGTTGGTGTTTTTGAATGTTGAGGTTGTTGTTGAATTGTTTGATGTTTTTCATTGTTGAGGTTGTTGTTAAATTTGTTGGTGATTTTCAATATTGTGGTTGTTGTTGAATTTGTTGTTGTTATCAATTTTTAATTTGTTGAACCTTTTTGTATTTTTGAAAGTTGAGGTTGTTTTTGAATTTGCTGGTGTTTTTCAATGTTGAGGTTGTTGAATTTGTTGGTGTTTTTCAAAGCTGAGTTTGTTGATGAATTTGTTGGTGTTTTACATTGTTGTGGTTTTTGTTGAATTTGTTGGTGTTTCTCATTGTTGAGGTTTTTGTTGACTTTGTTGGTGATTTTCAATGTTGAGGTTGTGGTTGAATTTGTTGGTGTTTTTCAAAGTTGATGTTGTTGAAATTATTGGTGTTATCAATGGTTTTTTTTAAATCCTTATTGTGTTTTTCAAAGTTGAGGTTGCAGTTGAAATTGTTGGTGTTTTGCAATGTTGAGGTTGTTGAATTTGTTGGTGTTTTTCAAAGTTGAGGTTGTTGTTGAATTTTTTGGTGTTTTTCATTGTTGAGGTTTTTGTTGAATTTGTTGGTGTTTTTGAATGTTGAGGTTGTTGCTGCATTTTTTGCTGTTTTTCATTGTTGAGGTTTTTGTTGAAATTGTCTGTGTTTTGCCTTGTTGAAGTTGTTGTTGAATTTGTTGGTGATTTTCAATATTGAGGTTCTGGTTGAATTTGTTGGTGTTTTTCCATGTTGAGCTTTTCGAATTTGTTAGTGTTTTTCAAAGTTGTGGATGTTGTTGAATTTGTTGGTGATTTTCAATGTTGAGGTGGTTGTTGATTTTTTTTGATGCTTTTCATTGCTGAGGTTGTTGTTGAATTTGTTGGTGATTTTCAATGTTGAGGTTGTTGAATTCATTGGTGTTTTTCAAAGTTGAGGTTGTTGTTGAATTTTTCGGTGCTTTTCATTGTTGATGTTTTTGTTGAATTTTTTGGTGTTTTTGAATGTTGAGGTTGTTGATACATTATTTGGTACTTTTCATTGTTGAGGTTTTTGTTGAATTTGTTGTTGACTTTCAATGTTCAGGTTGTTGTTGAATTTTTAGGTGTTTTTCATTGTTGAGGTTGTTGTTGAATTTGTTGGTGTTTTTCAAAGCTGAGTTTGTTGATGAATTTGTTGGTGTTTTACATTGTTGTGGTTTTTGTTGAATTTGTTGGTGTTTCTCATTGTTGAGGTTGTTGTTGACTTTGTTGGTGATTTTCAATGTTGAGGTTGTGGTTGAATTTGTTGGTGTTTTTCAAAGTTGATGTTGTTGAAATTATTGGTGTTATCAATGGTTTTTTAAAATCTTTTTTGTATTTATCAAAGTTGAGGTTGCAGTTGAAATTGTTGGTGGTTTGCAATGTTGAGGTTGTTGAATTTGTTGGAGTTTTTCAAAGATGAGGTTGTTGTTGAATTTTTTGGTGTTTTTCATTGTTGAGGTTGTTGTTGAATTTGTTGGTGTTTTTGAATGTTGAGGTTGTTGTTGAATTGTTTGATGTTTTTCATTGTTGTGGTTGTTGTTAAATTTGTTGGTGATTTTCAATTTGAGGCTGTTGTTGAATTTGTTGTTATGAATTTTTATTTTGTTGAACCTTTTTGTATTATTGAAAGTTGAGGTTGTTGTTGAATTTGTTGGTGTTTTTCATTGTTGACGTTTTTGTTGAATTTGTTGGTGATTTTCAATGTTGAGGTTGTTGTTGAATTTTTTGATGTTTTTCATTGTTGAGGTTTTTGTTGAATTTGTTGGCGTTTTTGAATGTTGAGGTTGTTGATGAATTTTTTGGTGTTTTTCATTGTTGAGGTTTTTGTTGAAATTGTTTGTGTTTTTCATTGTTCAGGTTGTTGTTGAATTTGTTGGTGATTTTCAATATTGAGGTTCTGGTTCAATTTGTGTTGTTTTTCCATGTTGAGGTTTTTGAATTTGTTGGTGTTTTTCAAAGTTGAGGTTGTTGTTGAATTTGTTGGTGATTTTCAATGTTGAGGTTGTTGTTGCATTTTTTGATGTTTTTCAATACTGAGGTTGTTGTTTAATTTGTTGGTGATTTTGAATGTTGAGTTTGTTGAATTCATTGGTGTTATCAATGGTCCTTTTTGATCATTTTTCTATGTTTCAAAGTTGAGGTTGCAGTTGAAATTGTTGGTGTTTTTCAATGATGAGTTTGTTGAAGTTGTTGGTGTTTTTCAATGCTGAGATTGTTGTTGAATTTGTTGGTGTTTTTCATTGTTGAGGTTTTTGTTGAATTTGTTGGTGTTTTTCATTGTTGAGGTTGTTGTTGACTTTGTTGGTGATTTTCAATGTTGAGGTTGTGGTTGAATTTGCTGGTGTTTTTCAAAGTTGATGTTGTTGAAATTATTGGTGTTATTAATGGTTTTTTTAAATCTTTTTTGTATTTTTCAAAGTTGAAGTTGCAGCTGAAATTGTTGGTGTTTTGCAATGTTGAGGTTGTTGAATTTGTTGGTGTTTTTCAAAGTTGAGGTTGTTGCTGAATTTTTCGGTGTTTTTCATTGTTGAGGTTTTTGTTGAATTTTTTGTTGTTTTTGAATGTTGAGGTTGTTGATGCATTATTTGGTGTTTTTCATTGTTGAGGTTGTTGTGGAATTTGTTGGTGATTTTCAATGTTGAGGTTGTTGTTGAATTTTTAGGTGTTTTTCATTGTTGAGGTTTCTGTTGAGTTTGTTGGTTATTTTGAATGTTCATGTTGTTGAATCTTTTGGTGTTATTCATTGTTGAGGTTTTTGTTGAATTTGCTGGTGATTTTCATTGTTGAGGTTGTTTTTGAATTTGTTGGTATTTTGGAATGTTGAGGTTGTTGATGAATTTTTAGGTGCTCTTCATTGTTGAGGTTTATGTTGAATTTGTTGGTGATTTTCAAAGTTGAGGTTGCTGTTGAATTTGTTGGTGTTTTTCCATGTTGAGGTTTTTGAATTTGTTGGTGTTTTTCAAGGTTGATGTTGTTGAATTTGTTGGTGATTTTCAATGTTGAGTTTGTTGTTGAATTTTTTGGTGTTTTTCATTGTTGAAGTTGTTGTTGAAATTGTTGGAGTTTTTCAATGTTGAGGTTGTTGTTGAATTTTTTGGTGATTTTCAATGTTGAGTTTGTTGTTGAATTTGTTGGTGTTTTTCATTCTTGAGGTTGTTGAATTTGTTGGTATTTTTCAAAGTTCACGTTGTTGTTGAATTTTTTGGTGTTCTTAATTGTTGAGGTTTTTGTTGAATTTGTTGCTGTTTTTGAATGTTGAGGTTGTTGATGAATTTTTTGGTGTTTTTCATTTTTAAAGTTGTTGTTGAATTTGTTGGTGTTTTTTAATGTTGAGGTTGTTGTTGAATTGTTTGATGTTTTTCATTGTTGAGGTTGTTGTTAAATTTGTTGGTGATTTTCAATATTGAGGATGTTGTTGAATTTGTTGTTGTTATCAATTTTTATTTTGTTGAACCTTTATGTATTTTTGAAAGTTGATGTTGTTGTTGAATTTGTTAGTGTTTTTCATTGTTGAGGTTTTTGTTGAATTTGTTGGTGCTTTTCATTGTTGAGGTTGTTGTTGACTTTGTTGGTGATTTTCAATGTTGTGGTTGTGGTTGAATTTGTTGCTGTTTTTCAAAGTTGATGTTTTTGAAATTATTGGTGTTATCAATGGTTTTTTTAAATCCGTTTTGTATTTTTCAAAGTTGAGGTTGCAGTTGAAATTGTTGGTGTTTTGCAATGTTGAGGTTGTTAAATTTGTTGGTGATTTTCAAAGTTGAGGTTGTTGTTGAATTTTTTGGTGTTTTACATTGTTGAGGTTGTTGTTGAATTTTTTGGTGATTTTCAATATTGAGGATCTGGTTGCATTTGTTGGTGTTTTTCCATGTTGAGCCTTTTGAATTTGTTAGTGTTTTTCAATGATGAGGTTGTTGTTGAATTTGTTGGTGATTTTCAATCTTGAGGTTGTTGTTGAGTTTTTTGATGCTTTTCATTGCTGAGTTTGTTGTTGAATTTGTTGGTGATTTTCAATGTTGAGGTTGTTGAATTCATTGCTGTTATCAATGGTTTTTATTGATCATTTTTGTTTTCTTCAAAGTTGAGCTTGCAGTTGAATTTGTTGGTGTTTTTCAATGTTGAGGTTGTTGTTGAATTTTTCGGTGCTTTTCATTGTTGAGGTTTTTGTTGAATTTTTTGGTGTTTCTGAATGTTGAGGTTGTTGATGCATTATTTGGTAGTTTTCATTGTTGAGGTTTTTGTTGAATTTGTTGGTGACTTTCAATGTTGAGGTTGTTGTTGAATTTTTAGGTGTTTTTCATTGTTGTGGTTTCTGTTGAATTTGTTGGTGCTTTTGAATGTTCAGGTTTTTGATGAATCTTTCGGTGTTTTTCCTTGTTGAGGTTTTTGTTCAATTTGTTGGTGTTTTTCATTGTTGAGGTTGTTGTTGAATTTGTTGGTGATATTAAATGTTGAGGTTGTGATTGAATTTGTTGGTGTTTTTTAAAGTTGATGTTGTTGAAATCATTGGTGTTATCAAAGGTTTTTTTAAATCCTTTTTTGTATTTTTCAAAAATGAGGTTGCGGTTGAAATTGTTGGTGTTTTGCAATGTTGAGGTTTTTGTTGAATTTGTTCGTGATTTTCAATGTTGAGGTTGTTGTTGAATTTTTTGGTGTTTTTCATTGTTGAGGTTTTTGTTGAATTTATTGGCGTTTTTGAATGTTGAGGTTGTTGATGAACTTTTTTGGTGTTTTTCATTGTTGAGGTTTTTGTTGAAATTGTTTGTGATTTTCATTGTTGAGGTTGTTGTTGAATTTGTTGGTGATTTTCAATATTGAGGTTCTGTTTCAATTTGTTGTTGTTTTTCCATGTTGAGGTTTTTGAATTTGTTGGTGTTTTTCAAAGTTGAGGTTGCTGTTGAATTTGTTGGTGATTTTCAATGTTGAGGTTGTTGTTGCATTTATTGTTTTTTTTCATTGCTGAGGTTGTTGTTGAATTTGTTGGTAATTTTCATTGTTGAGGTTGTTGAATTCATTGGTGTTATCAATGGTTTTTTTTGATCATTTTCCTATGTTTCAAAGTTGAGGTTGCAGTTGAAATTGTTGGTGTTTTTCAAAGTTGAGGTTGTTGAAGTTGTTGGTGTTGTTCAAAGTTGATGTTGTTGTTGAATTTTTCGGTGTTTTTCATTGTTGAGGTTTTTGTTGAATTTTTTGTTGTTTTTGAATGTTGAGGTTGTTGATGCATTATTTGGTGTTTTTCATTGTTGAGGTTTTTGTGGAATTTGTTGGTGATTTTCAACGTTGAGGTTGTTGTTGAATTTTTAGGAGTTTTTCATTGTTGAGGTTTCTGTTGAGGTTGTTGGTGTTTTTGAATGTTGAGGTTGTTGATGAATCTTTCGGTGTTTATCCTTGTTGAGGTTTTTGTTCAATTTGTTGGTGTTTTTCATTGTTGAGGTTGTTTTTGAATTTGTTGGTGATTTTCAATGTTGAGGTTGTGGTTGAATGTGTTTTTGTTTTTCCATGTTGAGGTTTTTGAATTTGTTGGTGTTTTTCAAAGTTGATGTTGTTGTTGAATTTGTTGGTGATTTTCAATGTTGAGTTTGTTGTTGAATTTTTTGGTGTTTTTCATTGTTGAGGTTTGTGTTGAAATTGTTGGAGTTTTTCAATGTTGAGGCTGTTGTTGAATTTTTGTTGATTTTCAATGTAGAGTTTGTTGTTGAATTTGTTGGTGTTTTTCATTGTTGAGGTTGTTGAATTTGTTGGTATTTTTCAAAGTTGACGTTGCTGTTGAATTTGTTGGTGTTTTTAATTGTTGAGGATTTTGTTGAATTTGTTGCTGTATTTGAATGTTGAAGTTGTTGAAGAATTTTTAAGTGTTTTTCATTGTTGAGGTTGTTGTTGAATTTGTTGGTGTTTTTGAATGTTGAGGTTGTTGTTGAATTGTTTGATGTTTTTCATTGTTGTGGTTGTTGTTAAATTTGTTGTTGATTTTCAATATTGAGGTTGTTGTTGAATTTGTTGTTGTTATGAATTTTTATTTTGTTGAACCTTTTTGTATTATTGAAAGTTGAGGTTGTTGTTGAATTTGTTGGTGTTTTTCAATGTTGAGGTTGTTGAATTTGTTTGTGTTTTTCGAAGCTGAGTATGTTGTTGAATTTGTTGGTGTTTTTCATTGTTGAGGTTTTGTTGAATTTGTTGGTGTTTTTCAAAGTTGAGGTTGTTGTTGAATTATTTGGTGCTTTTCATTGTTGAGGTTTTTGTTCAATTTGTTGGTGATTTTCAATGTTGAGGTTGTTGTTGAATTTTTTGGTGTTTTTCATTGTTGAGGTTTTTGTTGAATTTGTTGGCGTTTTTGAATGTTGAGGTTGTTGATGAATTTTTTGGTGTTTTTCATTGTTGAGGTTTTTGTTGAAATTGTATGTGTTTTTCATTGTTGAGGTTGTTGTTGAATTTGTTGGTGATTTTCAATATTGAGGTTCTGGTTCAATTTGTTGTTGTTTTTCCATGCTGAGGTTTTTGAATTTGTTGGTGTTTTTCAAAGTTGAGGTTGCTGTTCAATTTGTTGGTGATTTTCAATGTTGAGGTTGTTGTTGTTGAGTTTTTTGATGTTTTTCATTGCTGAGGTTATTGTTGAATTTGTTGGTAATTTTCAATGTTGAGGTTGTTGAATTCATTGGTGTTATCAATGGTTTTTTTGATCATTTTTCTATGTTTCAAAGTTGAGGTTGTTGTTGAAATTGTTGGCGTTTTTGAATGTTGAGGTTGTTGTTGAATTTTTTGGTGGTTTTCAATGTTCAGTTTGTTGTTGAATTTGTTGGTGTTTTTCATTGTTGAGGTTTTTGTTGAATTTGTTGGTATTATTCAAAGTTGAAATTGTTGTTGAATTTTTCGGTGTTTTTCATGGTTGACGTTTTTGTTGAATTTTTTGTTGTTTTTGAATGTTGTGGTTGTTGATGCATTATTTGGTGTTTTGCATTGTTGAGGTTGTTGTTGAATTTGTTGGTGATTTTCAATGTTGAGGTTGTTGTTGAATTTATAGGTGTTTTTCATTGTTGTGGTTTCAGTTGAATTTGTTGGTGTTTTTGAATGTTGAGGTTGTTGATGAATCTTTCGGTGTATTTCCTTGTTGAGGTTTTTGATCAATTTGTTGGTGTTTTTCATTGTTGAGGTTGTTGTTGAATTTTTTGGTGTTTTTCATTGATGAGGTTGTTGTTGAATTTGTTGCTGTTTCTGAATGTTGAGGTTGTTGTTGAATTGTTTGATGTTTTTCATTGTTGAGGTTGTTGTTAAATTTGTTGGTGATTTTCAATATTGTGGTTGTTGTTGAATTTGTTGTTGTTATCAACTTTTAATTTGTTGAACCTTTTTGTATTTTTGAAAGTTGAGGTTGTTTTTGAATTTGCTGGTGTTTTTCAATGTTGAGGTTGTTGAATTTGTTGGTGTTTTTCAAAGCTGAGTTTGTTGATGAATTTGTTGGTGTTTTTCATTGTTGAGGTTGTTGTTGAATTTGTTGGTGTTTTTCAAAGTTGATGTTGTTGAAATTATTGGTGTTATCAATGGTTTTTTAAAATCTCTTTTGTATTTATCAAAGTTGAGGTTGCAGTTGAAATTGTTGGTGTTTTGCAATGTTGAGGTTGTTGAATTTGTTGGAGTTTTTCAAAGTTGAGGTTGTTGTTGAATTTTTTGGTGTTTTTCATTGTTGAGGTTGTTGTTGAATTTGTTGGTGTTTTTGAATGTTGAGGTTGTTGTTGAATTGTTTGATGTTTTTCATTGTTGTGGTTGTTGTTAAATTTGTTGGTGATTTTCAATATTGAGGTTGTTGTTGAATTTGTTGTTGTTATGAATTTTTATTTTGTTGAACCTTTTTGTATTATTGAAAGTTGAGGTTGTTGTTGAATTTGTTGGTGTTTTTCATTGTTGACGTTTTTGTTGAATTTGTTGGTGATTTTCAATGTTGAGGTTGTTGTTGAATTTTTTGATGTTTTTCATTGTTGAGGTTTTTGTTGAATTTGTTGGCGTTTTTGAATGTTGAGGTTGTTGATGAATTTTTTGGTGTTTTTCATTGTTGAGGTTTTTGTTGAAATTGTTTGTGTTTTTCATTGTTCAGGTTGTTGTTGAATTTGTTGGTGATTTTCAATATTGAGGCTCTGGTTCAATTTGTGTTGTTTTTCCATGTTGAGGTTTTTGAATTTGTTGGTGTTTTTCAAAGTTGAGGTTGTTGTTGAATTTGTTGGTGATTTTCAATGTTGAGGTTGTGGTTGAATTTGTTGGTGTTTTTCAAAGTTGATGTTGTTGAAATTATTGGTGTTATTAATGGATTTTTTTAAATCTTTTTTGTATTTTTCAAAGTTGAGGTTGCAGCTGAAATTGTTGGTGTTTTGCAATGTTGAGGTTGTTGAATTTGTTGGAGTTTTTCAAAGTTGAGGCTGTTGCTGAATTTTTCGGTGTTTTTCATTGTTGAGGTTTTTGTTGAATTTTTTGTTGTTTTTGAATGTTGAGGTTGTTGATGCATTATTTGGTGTTTTTCATTGTTGAGGTTGTTGTGGAATTTGTTGGTGATTTTCAATGTTGAGGTTGTTGTTGAATTTTTAGGTGTTTTTCATTGTTGAGGTTTCTGTTGAGTTTGTTGGTTATTTTGAATGTTCATGTTGTTGATGAATCTTTTGGTGTTATTCATTGTTGAGGTTTTTGTTGAATTTGCTGGTGATTTTCATTGTTGAGGTTGTTTTTGAATTTGTTGGTATTTTGGAATGTTGAGGTTGTTGATGAATTTTTAGGTGCTCTTCATTGTTGAGGTTTATGTTGAATTTGTTGGTGATTTTCAAAGTTGAGGTTGCTGTTGAATTTGTTGGTGTTTTTCCATGTTGAGGTTTTTGAATTTGTTGGTGTTTTTCAAGGTTGATGTTGTTGAATTTGTTGGTGATTTTCAATGTTGAGTTTGTTGTTGAATTTTTTGGTGTTTTTCATTGTTGAAGTTGTTGTTGAAATTGTTGGAGTTTTTCAATGTTGAGGTTGTTGTTGAATTTTTTGGTGATTTTCAATGTTGAGTTTGTTGTTGAATTTGTTGGTGTTTTTCATTCTTGAGGTTGTTGAATTTGTTGGTATTTTTCAAAGTTCACGTTGTTGTTGAATTTTTTGGTGTTCTTAATTGTTGAGGTTTTTGTTGAATTTGTTGCTGTTTTTGAATGTTGAGGTTGTTGATGAATTTTTTGGTGTTTTTCATTGTTAAAGTTGTTGTTGAATTTGTTGGTGTTTTTTAATGTTGAGGTTGTTGTTGAATTGTTTGATGTTTTTCATTGTTCAGGTTGTTGTTAAATTTGTTGGTGATTTTCAATATTGAGGATGTTGTTGAATTTGTTGTTGTTATCAATTTTTATTTTGTTGAACCTTTATGTATTTTTGAAAGTTGATGTTGTTGTTGAATTTGTTAGTGTTTTTCATTGTTGAGGTTTTTGTTGAATTTGTTGGTGCTTTTCATTGTTGAGGTTGTTGTTGACTTTGTTGGTGATTTTCAATGTTGTGGTTGTGGTTGAATTTGTTGCTGTTTTTCAAAGTTGATGTTTTTGAAATTATTGGTGTTATCAATGGTTTTTTTAAATCCGTTTTGTATTTTTCAAAGTTGAGGTTGCAGTTGAAATTGTTGGTGTTTTGCAATGTTGAGGTTGTTAAATTTGTTGGTGATTTTCAAAGTTGAGGTTGTTGTTGAATTTTTTGGTGTTTTACATTGTTGAGGTTGTTGTTGAATTTTTTGGTGATTTTCAATATTGAGGATCTGGTTGCATTTGTTGGTGTTTTTCCATGTTGAGCCTTTTGAATTTGTTAGTGTTTTTCAATGATGAGGTTGTTGTTGAATTTGTTGGTGATTTTCAATCTTGAGGTTGTTGTTGAGTTTTTTGATGCTTTTCATTGCTGAGTTTGTTGTTGAATTTGTTGGTGATTTTCAATGTTGAGGTTGTTGAATTCATTGCTGTTATCAATGGTTTTTATTGATCATTTTTGTTTTCTTCAAAGTTGAGCTTGCAGTTGAATTTGTTGGTGTTTTTCAATGTTGAGGTTGTTGTTGAATTTTTCGGTGCTTTTCATTGTTGAGGTTTTTGTTGAATTTTTTGGTGTTTCTGAATGTTGAGGTTGTTGATGCATTATTTGGTAGTTTTCATTGTTGAGGTTTTTGTTGAATTTGTTGGTGACTTTCAATGTTGAGGTTGTTGTTGAATTTTTAGGTGTTTTTCATTGTTGTGGTTTCTGTTGAATTTGTTGGTGCTTTTGAATGTTCAGGTTTTTGATGAATCTTTCGGTGTTTTTCCTTGTTGAGGTTTTTGTTCAATTTGTTGGTGTTTTTCATTGTTGAGGTTGTTGTTGAATTTGTTGGTGATATTAAATGTTGAGGTTGTGATTGAATTTGTTGGTGTTTTTTAAAGTTGATGTTGTTGAAATCATTGGTGTTATCAAAGGTTTTTTTAAATCCTTTTTTGTATTTTTCAAAAATGAGGTTGCGGTTGAAATTGTTGGTGTTTTGCAATGTTGAGGTTTTTGTTGAATTTGTTCGTGATTTTCAATGTTGAGGTTGTTGTTGAATTTTTTGGTGTTTTTCATTGTTGAGGTTTTTGTTGAATTTATTGGCGTTTTTGAATGTTGAGGTTGTTGATGAACTTTTTTGGTGTTTTTCATTGTTGAGGTTTTTGTTGAAATTGTTTGTGATTTTCATTGTTGAGGTTGTTGTTGAATTTGTTGGTGATTTTCAATATTGAGGTTCTGTTTCAATTTGTTGTTGTTTTTCCATGTTGAGGTTTTTGAATTTGTTGGTGTTTTTCAAAGTTGAGGTTGCTGTTGAATTTGTTGGTGATTTTCAATGTTGAGGTTGTTGTTGCATTTATTGTTTTTTTTCATTGCTGAGGTTGTTGTTGAATTTGTTGGTAATTTTCATTGTTGAGGTTGTTGAATTCATTGGTGTTATCAATGGTTTTTTTTGATCATTTTCCTATGTTTCAAAGTTGAGGTTGCAGTTGAAATTGTTGGTGTTTTTCAAAGTTGAGGTTGTTGAAGTTGTTGGTGTTGTTCAAAGTTGATGTTGTTGTTGAATTTTTCGGTGTTTTTCATTGTTGAGGTTTTTGTTGAATTTTTTGTTGTTTTTGAATGTTGAGGTTGTTGATGCATTATTTGGTGTTTTTCATTGTTGAGGTTTTTGTGGAATTTGTTGGTGATTTTCAACGTTGAGGTTGTTGTTGAATTTTTAGGAGTTTTTCATTGTTGAGGTTTCTGTTGAGGTTGTTGGTGTTTTTGAATGTTGAGGTTGTTGATGAATCTTTCGGTGTTTATCCTTGTTGAGGTTTTTGTTCAATTTGTTGGTGTTTTTCATTGTTGAGGTTGTTTTTGAATTTGTTGGTGATTTTCAATGTTGAGGTTGTGGTTGAATGTGTTTTTGTTTTTCCATGTTGAGGTTTTTGAATTTGTTGGTGTTTTTCAATGTTGAGTTTGTTGTTGAATTTTTTGGTGTTTTTCATTGTTGAGGTTTGTGTTGAAATTGTTGGAGTTTTTCAATGTTGAGGCTGTTGTTGAATTTTTGTTGATTTTCAATGTAGAGTTTGTTGTTGAATTTGTTGGTGTTTTTCATTGTTGAGGTTGTTGAATTTGTTGGTATTTTTCAAAGTTGACGTTGCTGTTGAATTTGTTGGTGTTTTTAATTGTTGAGGATTTTGTTGAATTTGTTGCTGTATTTGAATGTTGAAGTTGTTGAAGAATTTTTAAGTGTTTTTCATTGTTGAGGTTGTTGTTGAATTTGTTGGTGTTTTTGAATGTTGAGGTTGTTGTTGAATTGTTTGATGTTTTTCATTGTTGTGGTTGTTGTTAAATTTGTTGTTGATTTTCAATATTGAGGTTGTTGTTGAATTTGTTGTTGTTATGAATTTTTATTTTGTTGAACCTTTTTGTATTATTGAAAGTTGAGGTTGTTGTTGAATTTGTTGGTGTTTTTCAATGTTGAGGTTGTTGAATTTGTTTGTGTTTTTCGAAGCTGAGTATGTTGTTGAATTTGTTGGTGTTTTTCATTGTTGAGGTTTTGTTGAATTTGTTGGTGTTTTTCAAAGTTGAGGTTGTTGTTGAATTATTTGGTGCTTTTCATTGTTGAGGTTTTTGTTCAATTTGTTGGTGATTTTCAATGTTGAGGTTGTTGTTGAATTTTTTGGTGTTTTTCATTGTTGAGGTTTTTGTTGAATTTGTTGGCGTTTTTGAATGTTGAGGTTGTTGATGAATTTTTTGGTGTTTTTCATTGTTGAGGTTTTTGTTGAAATTGTATGTGTTTTTCATTGTTGAGGTTGTTGTTGAATTTGTTGGTGATTTTCAATATTGAGGTTCTGGTTCAATTTGTTGTTGTTTTTCCATGCTGAGGTTTTTGAATTTGTTGGTGTTTTTCAAAGTTGAGGTTGCTGTTCAATTTGTTGGTGATTTTCAATGTTGAGGTTGTTGTTGTTGAGTTTTTTGATGTTTTTCATTGCTGAGGTTATTGTTGAATTTGTTGGTGATTTTCAATGTTGAGGTTGTTGAATTCATTGGTGTTATCAATGGTTTTTTTGATCATTTTTCTATGTTTCAAAGTTGAGGTTGTTGTTGAAATTGTTGGCGTTTTTGAATGTTGAGGTTGTTGTTGAATTTTTTGGTGGTTTTCAATGTTCAGTTTGTTGTTGAATTTGTTGGTGTTTTTCATTGTTGAGGTTTTTGTTGAATTTGTTGGTATTATTCAAAGTTGAAATTGTTGTTGAATTTTTCGGTGTTTTTCATGGTTGACGTTTTTGTTGAATTTTTTGTTGTTTTTGAATGTTGTGGTTGTTGATGCATTATTTGGTGTTTTGCATTGTTGAGGTTGTTGTTGAATTTGTTGGTGATTTTCAATGTTGAGGTTGTTGTTGAATTTATAGGTGTTTTTCATTGTTGTGGTTTCAGTTGAATTTGTTGGTGTTTTTGAATGTTGAGGTTGTTGATGAATCTTTCGGTGTATTTCCTTGTTGAGGTTTTTGATCAATTTGTTGGTGTTTTTCATTGTTGAGGTTGTTGTTGAATTTTTTGGTGTTTTTCATTGATGAGGTTGTTGTTGAATTTGTTGCTGTTTCTGAATGTTGAGGTTGTTGTTGAATTGTTTGATGTTTTTCATTGTTGAGGTTGTTGTTAAATTTGTTGGTGATTTTCAATATTGTGGTTGTTGTTGAATTTGTTGTTGTTATCAACTTTTAATTTGTTGAACCTTTTTGTATTTTTGAAAGTTGAGGTTGTTTTTGAATTTGCTGGTGTTTTTCAATGTTGAGGTTGTTGAATTTGTTGGTGTTTTTCAAAGCTGAGTTTGTTGATGAATTTGTTGGTGTTTTTCATTGTTGAGGTTGTTGTTGAATTTGTTGGTGTTTTTCAAAGTTGATGTTGTTGAAATTATTGGTGTTATCAATGGTTTTTTAAAATCTCTTTTGTATTTATCAAAGTTGAGGTTGCAGTTGAAATTGTTGGTGTTTTGCAATGTTGAGGTTGTTGAAATTGTTGGAGTTTTTCAAAGTTGAGGTTGTTGTTGAATTTTTTGGTGTTTTTCATTGTTGAGGTTGTTGTTGAATTTGTTGGTGTTTTTGAATGTTGAGGTTGTTGTTGAATTGTTTGATGTTTTTCATTGTTGTGGTTGTTGTTAAATTTGTTGGTGATTTTCAATATTGAGGTTGTTGTTGAATTTGTTGTTGTTATGAATTTTTATTTTGTTGAACCTTTTTGTATTATTGAAAGTTGAGGTTGTTGTTGAATTTGTTGGTGTTTTTCATTGTTGACGTTTTTGTTGAATTTGTTGGTGATTTTCAATGTTGAGGTTGTTGTTGAATTTTTTGATGTTTTTCATTGTTGAGGTTTTTGTTGAATTTGTTGGCGTTTTTGAATGTTGAGGTTGTTGATGAATTTTTTGGTGTTTTTCATTGTTGAGGTTTTTGTTGAAATTGTTTGTGTTTTTCATTGTTCAGGTTGTTGTTGAATTTGTTGGTGATTTTCAATATTGAGGCTCTGGTTCAATTTGTGTTGTTTTTCCATGTTGAGGTTTTTGAATTTGTTGGTGTTTTTCAAAGTTGAGGTTGTTGTTGAATTTGTTGGTGATTTTCAATGTTGAGGTTGTGGTTGAATTTGTTGGTGTTTTTCAAAGTTGATGTTGTTGAAATTATTGGTGTTATTAATGGATTTTTTTAAATCTTTTTTGTATTTTTCAAAGTTGAGGTTGCAGCTGAAATTGTTGGTGTTTTGCAATGTTGAGGTTGTTGAATTTGTTGGAGTTTTTCAAAGTTGAGGCTGTTGCTGAATTTTTCGGTGTTTTTCATTGTTGAGGTTTTTGTTGAATTTTTTGTTGTTTTTGAATGTTGAGGTTGTTGATGCATTATTTGGTGTTTTTCATTGTTGAGGTTGTTGTGGAATTTGTTGGTGATTTTCAATGTTGAGGTTGTTGTTGAATTTTTAGGTGTTTTTCATTGTTGAGGTTTCTGTTGAGTTTGTTGGTTATTTTGAATGTTCATGTTGTTGATGAATCTTTTGGTGTTATTCATTGTTGAGGTTTTTGTTGAATTTGCTGGTGATTTTCATTGTTGAGGTTGTTTTTGAATTTGTTGGTATTTTGGAATGTTGAGGTTGTTGATGAATTTTTAGGTGCTCTTCATTGTTGAGGTTTATGTTGAATTTGTTGGTGATTTTCAAAGTTGAGGTTGCTGTTGAATTTGTTGGTGTTTTTCCATGTTGAGGTTTTTGAATTTGTTGGTGTTTTTCAAGGTTGATGTTGTTGAATTTGTTGGTGATTTTCAATGTTGAGTTTGTTGTTGAATTTTTTGGTGTTTTTCATTGTTGAAGTTGTTGTTGAAATTGTTGGAGTTTTTCAATGTTGAGGTTGTTGTTGAATTTTTTGGTGATTTTCAATGTTGAGTTTGTTGTTGAATTTGTTGGTGTTTTTCATTCTTGAGGTTGTTGAATTTGTTGGTATTTTTCAAAGTTCACGTTGTTGTTGAATTTTTTGGTGTTCTTAATTGTTGAGGTTTTTGTTGAATTTGTTGCTGTTTTTGAATGTTGAGGTTGTTGATGAATTTTTTGGTGTTTTTCATTGTTAAAGTTGTTGTTGAATTTGTTGGTGTTTTTTAATGTTGAGGTTGTTGTTGAATTGTTTGATGTTTTTCATTGTTCAGGTTGTTGTTAAATTTGTTGGTGATTTTCAATATTGAGGATGTTGTTGAATTTGTTGTTGTTATCAATTTTTATTTTGTTGAACCTTTATGTATTTTTGAAAGTTGATGTTGTTGTTGAATTTGTTAGTGTTTTTCATTGTTGAGGTTTTTGTTGAATTTGTTGGTGCTTTTCATTGTTGAGGTTGTTGTTGACTTTGTTGGTGATTTTCAATGTTGTGGTTGTGGTTGAATTTGTTGCTGTTTTTCAAAGTTGATGTTTTTGAAATTATTGGTGTTATCAATGGTTTTTTTAAATCCGTTTTGTATTTTTCAAAGTTGAGGTTGCAGTTGAAATTGTTGGTGTTTTGCAATGTTGAGGTTGTTAAATTTGTTGGTGTTTTTCAAAGGTGAGGTTGTTGTTGAATTTTTTGGTGTTTTACATTGTTGAGGTTGTTGTTGAATTTTTTGGTGATTTTCAATATTGAGGATCTGGTTGCATTTGTTGGTGTTTTTCCATGTTGAGCCTTTTGAACTTGTTAGTGTTTTTCAATGATAAGGTTGTTGTTGAATTTGTTGGTGATTTTCAATCTTGAGGTTGTTGTTGAGTTTTTTGATGCTTTTCATTGCTGAGTTTGTTGTTGAATTTGTTGGTGATTTTCAATGTTGAGGTTGTTGAATTCATTGGTGTTATCAATGGTTTTTATTGATCATTTTTGTTTTCTTCAAAGTTGAGCTTGCAGTTGAATTTGTTGGTGTTTTTCAATGTTGAGGTTGTTGTTGAATTTTTCGGTGCTTTTCATTGTTGAGGTTTTTGTTGAATTTTTTGGTGTTTCTGAATGTTGAGGTTGTTGATGCATTATTTGGTAGTTTTCATTGTTGAGGTTTTTGTTGAATTTGTTGGTGACTTTCAATGTTGAGGTTGTTGTTGAATTTTTAGGTGTTTTTCATTGTTGTGGTTTCTGTTGAATTTGTTGGTGCTTTTGAATGTTCAGGTTTTTGATGAATCTTTCGGTGTTTTTCCTTGTTGAGGTTTTTGTTCAATTTGTTGGTGTTTTTCATTGTTGAGGTTGTTGTTGAATTTGTTGGTGATATTAAATGTTGAGGTTGTGATTGAATTTGTTGGTGTTTTTTAAAGTTGATGTTGTTGAAATCATTGGTGTTATCAAAGGTTTTTTAAATCCTTTTTTGTATTTTTCAAAAATGAGGTTGCGGTTGAAATTGTTGGTGTTTTGCAATGTTGAGGTTTTTGTTGAATTTGTTCGTGATTTTCAATGTTGAGGTTGTTGTTGAATTTTTTGGTGTTTTTCATTGTTGAGGTTTTTGTTGAATTTATTGGCGTTTTTGAATGTTGAGGTTGTTGATGAACTTTTTTGGTGTTTTTCATTGTTGAGGTTTTTGTTGAAATTGTTTGTGATTTTCATTGTTGAGGTTGTTGTTGAATTTGTTGGTGATTTTCAATATTGAGGTTCTGTTTCAATTTGTTGTTGTTTTTCCATGTTGAGGTTTTTGAATTTGTTGGTGTTTTTCAAAGTTGAGGTTGCTGTTGAATTTGTTGGTGATTTTCAATGTTGAGGTTGTTGTTGCATTTTTGGTTTTTTTTCATTGTTGAGGTTTTTGTTGAATTTGTTGCTGTTTTTGAATGTTGGGGTTGTTGATGAATTTTTTGGTGTTTTTCATTGTTGAGGTTGTTGTTGAATTTGTTGGTGTTTTTGAATGTTGAGGTTGTTGTTGAATTGTTTGATGTTTTTCATTGTTGTGGTTGTTGTTAAATTTTAAATTTTAAAATGAATTTGTTGGCGTTTTTGAATGTTGAGGTTGTTGATGAATTTTTTGGTATTTATCATTGTTGAGGTTTTTGTTGAAATTGTATGTGTTTTTCATTGTTGAGGTTGTTGTTGAATTTGTTGGTGATTTTCAATATTGAGGTTCTGGTTCAATTTGTTGTTGTTTTTCCATGCTGAGGTTTTTGAATTTGTTGGTGTTTTTCAAAGTTGAGGTTGCTGTTCAATTTGTTGGTGATTTTCAAGGTTGAGGTTGTTGTTGTTGAGTTTTTTGATGTTTTTCATTGCTGAGGTTATTGTTGAATTTGTTGGTGATTTTCAATGTTGAGGTAGTTGAATTCATTGGTGTTATCAATGGTTTTTTTTGATCATTTTTCTATGTTTCAAAGTTGAGGTTGTTGTTGAAATTGTTGGAGTTTTTCAATGTTGAGGTTGTTGTTGAATTTTTTGGTGGTTTTCAATGTTCAGTTTGTTGTTGAATTTGTTGGTGTTTTTCATTGTTGAGGTTTTTGTTGAATTTGTTGGTATTATTCAAAGTTGAAATTGTTGTTGAATTTTTCGGTGTTTGTCATGGTTGACGTTTTTGTTGAATTTTTTGTTGTTTTTGAATGTTGTGGTTGTTGATGCATTATTTGGTGTTTTGCATTGTTGAGGTTGTTGTTGAATTTGTTGGTGATTTTCAATGTTGAGGTTGTTGTTGAATTTATAGGTGTTTTTCATTGTTGTGGTTTCAGTTGAATTTGTTGGTGTTTTTGAATGTTGAGGTTGTTGATGAATCTTTCGGTGTATTTCCTTGTTGAGGTTTTTGATCAATTTGTTGGTGTTTTTCATTGTTGAGGTTGTTGTTGAATTTGTTGGTGATTTTCAATGTTGAGGTTGTGGTTGAATTTGTTGGTGTTTTTCCATGTTGAGGTTTTTGAATTTGTTGGTGTTTTTCAAAGTTGATGTTGTTGTTGAATTTGTTGGTGATTTTCAATGTTGAGTTTGTTGTTGAATTTTTTTGGTGTTTTTCATTGTTGAGGTTGTTGTTGAAATTGTTGGAGTTTTTCAATGTTGAGGTTGTTGTTGAATTTTTTGGTGATTTTCAATGTTGAGTTTGTTGTTGGACTTGTTGGTGGTTTTCATTGTTGAGGTTGTTGAATTTGTTTGTATTTTTCAACGTTGACGTTGTTGTTGAACTTTTTGGTATTTTTCATTGTTGAGGTTGTTGTTGAATTTGTTGGTGTTTTTGAATGTTGAGGTTGTTGTTGAATTGTTTGATGTTTTTCATTGTTGAGGTTGTTGTTAAATTTGTTGGTGATTTTCAATATTGTGGTTGTTGTTGAATTTGTTGTTGTTATCAATTTTTAATTTGTTGAACCTTTTTGTATTTTTGAAAGTTGAGGTTGTTTTTGAATTTGCTGGTGTTTTTCAATGTTGAGGTTGTTGAATTTGTTGGTGTTTTTCAAAGCTGAGTTTGTTGATGAATTTGTTGGTTTTTTACATTGTTGAGGTTTTTGTTGAATTTGTTGGTGTTTCTCATTGTTGAGGTTGTTGTTGACTTTTTTGGTGATTTTCAATGTTGAGGTTGTGGTTGAATTTGTTGGTGTTTTTCAAAGTTGATGTTGTTGAAATTATTGGTGTTATCAATGGTTTTTTTAAATCCTTTTTGTGTTTTTCAAAGTTGAGGTTGCAGTTGAAATTGTTGGTGTTTTGCAATGTTGAGGTTGTTGAATTTGTTGGTGTTTTTCAAAGTTGAGGTTGTTGTTGAATTTTTTGGTGTTCTTCATTGTTGAGGTTTTTGTTGAATTTGTTGGTGTTTTTGAATGTTGAGGTTTTTGCTGCATTTTTTGCTGTTTTTCATTGTTGAGGTTTTTGTTGAAATTGTCTGTGTTTTGCCTTGTTGAAGTTGTTGTTGAATTTGTTGGTGATTTTCAATATTGAGGTTCTGGTTGAATTTGTTGGTGTTTTTCCATGTTGAGCTTTTCGAATTTGTTAGTGTTTTTCAATGTTGTGGATGTTGTTGAATTTGTTGGTGATTTTCAATATTGAGGTTCTGGTTGAATTTGTTGGTGTTTTTCCATGTTGAGCTTTTCGAATTTGTTAGTGTTTTTCAAAGTTGTGGATGTTGTTGAATTTGTTGGTGATTTTCAATGTTGAGGTGGTTGTTGATTTTTTTTGATGCTTTTCATTGCTGAGGTTGTTGTTGAATTTGTTGGTGATTTTCAATGTTGAGGTTGTTGAATTCATTGGTGTTTTTCAAAGTTGAGGTTGTTGTTGAATTTTTCGGTGCTTTTCATTGTTGATGTTTTTGTTGAATTTTTTGGTGTTTTTGAATGTTGAGGTTGTTGATACATTATTTGGTACTTTTCATTGTTGAGGTTTTTGTTGAATTTGTTGTTGACTTTCAATGTTCAGGTTGTTGTTGAATTTTTAGGTGTTTTTCATTGTTGAGGTTGTTGTTGAATTTGTTGGTGATTTTCAATGTTGAGGTTTTTGAATTTGTTGGTGTTTTTCAAAGTTGATGTTGTTGTTGAATTTGTTGGTGATTTTCAATGTTGAGTTTGTTGTTGAATTTTTTGGTGTTTTTCATTGTTGAGGTTGTTGTTGTAATTGTTGGAGTTTTTCAATGTTGACGTTGTTGTTGAATTTTTTTGGTGATTTTCAATGTAGAGTTTGTTGTTGAATTTGTTTGTGTTTTTCATTGTTGAGGTTGTTGAATTTGTTGGTATTTATCAAAGTTGACGTTGTTGTTGAATTTTTTGGTTTTTTTTCATTGTTGAGGTTTTTGTTGAATTTGTTGCTGTTTTTGAATGTTGAGGTTGTTGTTGAATTTGTTGTTGTTATGAATTTTTATTTTGTTGAACCTTTTTGTATTATTGAAAGTTGAGGTTGTTGTTGAATTTGTTGGTGTTTTTCAATGTTGAGGTTGTTGAATTTGTTTGTGTTTTTCGAAGCTGAGTTTGTTGATGAATTATTTGGTGCTTTTCATTGTTGAGGTTTTTGTTCAATTTGTTGGTGATTTTCAATGTTCAGGTTGTTGTTGAATTTTTTGGTGTTTTTCATTGTTGAGGTTTTTGTTGAATTTGTTGGCGTTTTTGAATGTTGAGGTTGTTGATGAATTTTTTGGTGTTTTTCATTGTTGAGGTTTTTGTTGAAATTGTATGTGTTTTTCATTGTTGAGGTTGTTGTTGAATTTGTTGGTGATTTTCAATATTGAGGTTCTGGTTCAATTTGTTGTTGTTTTTCCATGCTGAGGTTTTTGAATTTGTTGGTGTTTTTCAAAGTTGAGGTTGCTGTTCAATTTGTTGGTGATTTTCAATGTTGAGGTTGTTGTTGTTGAGTTTTTTGATGTTTTTCATTGCTGAGGTTATTGTTGAATTTGTTGGTGATTTTCAATGTTGAGGTTGTTGAATTCATTGGTGTTATCAATGGTTTTTTTTGATCATTTTTCTATGTTTCAAAGTTGAGGTTGTTGTTGAAATTGTTGGCGTTTTTGAATGTTGAGGTTGTTGTTGAATTTTTTGGTGGTTTTCAATGTTCAGTTTGTTGTTGAATTTGTTGGTGTTTTTCATTGTTGAGGTTTTTGTTGAATTTGTTGGTATTATTCAAAGTTGAAATTGTTGTTGAATTTTTCGGTGTTTGTCATGGTTGACGTTTTTGTTGAATTTTTTGTTGTTTTTGAATGTTGTGGTTGTTGATGCATTATTTGGTGTTTTGCATTGTTGAGGTTGTTGTTGAATTTGTTGGTGATTTTCAATGTTGAGGTTGTTGTTGAATTTATAGGTGTTTTTCATTGTTGTGGTTTCAGTTGAATTTGTTGGTGTTTTTGAATGTTGAGGTTGTTGATGAATCTTTCGGTGTATTTCCTTGTTGAGGTTTTTGATCAATTTGTTGGTGTTTTTCATTGTTGAGGTTGTTGTTGAATTTTTTGGTGTTTTTCATTGATGAGGTTGTTGTTGAATTTGTTGCTGTTTCTGAATGTTGAGGTTGTTGTTGAATTGTTTGATGTTTTTCATTGTTGAGGTTGTTGTTAAATTTGTTGGTGATTTTCAATATTGTGGTTGTTGTTGAATTTGTTGTTGTTATCAATTTTTAATTTGTTGAACCTTTTTGTATTTTTGAAAGTTGAGGTTGTTTTTGAATTTGCTGGTGTTTTTCAATGTTGAGGTTGTTGAATTTGTTGGTGTTTTTCAAAGCTGAGTTTGTTGATGAATTTGTTGGTGTTTTACATTGTTGTGGTTTTTGTTGAATTTGTTGGTGTTTCTCATTGTTGAGGTTGTTGTTGACTTTGTTGGTGATTTTCAATGTTGAGGTTGTGGTTGAATTTGTTGGTGTTTTTCAAAGTTGATGTTGTTGAAATTATTGGTGTTATCAATGGTTTTTTAAAATCTTTTTTGTATTTATCAAAGTTGAGGTTGCAGTTGAAATTGTTGGTGTTTTGCAATGTTGAGGTTGTTGAATTTGTTGGAGTTTTTCAAAGTTGAGGTTGTTGTTGAATTTTTTGGTGTTTTTCATTGTTGAGGTTGTTGTTGAATTTGTTGGTGTTTTTGAATGTTGAGGTTGTTGTTGAATTGTTTGATGTTTTTCATTGTTGTGGTTGTTGTTAAATTTGTTGGTGATTTTCAATATTGAGGTTGTTGTTGAATATGTTGGTGATTTTCAATATTGAGGTTCTGGTTCAATTTGTGTTGTTTTTCCATGTTGAGGTTTTTGAATTTGTTGGTGTTTTTCAAAGTTGAGGTTGTTGTTGAATTTGTTGGTGATTTTCAATGTTGAGGTTGTTGTTGCATTTTTTGATGTTTTTCAATACTGAGGTTGTTGTTTAATTTGTTGGTGATTTTGAATGTTGAGTTTGTTGAATTCATTGGTGTTATCAATGGTCCTTTTTGATCATTTTTCTATGTTTCAAAGTTGAGGTTGCAGTTGAAATTGTTGGTGTTTTTCAATGTTGAGGTTGTTGAAGTTGTTGTTGTTTTTCATTGTTGAGGTTTTTGTTGAATTTGTTGGTGTTTTTCATTGTTGAGGTTGTTGTTGACTTTGTTGGTGATTTTCAATGTTGAGGTTGTGGTTGAATTTGTTGGTGTTTTTCAAAGTTGATGTTGTTGAAATTATTGGTGTTATTAATGGTTTTTTTAAATCTTTTTTGTATTTTTCAAAGTTGAGGTTGCAGCTGAAATTGTTGGTGTTTTGCAATGTTGAGGTTGTTGAATATGTTGGAGTTTTTCAAAGTTGAGGTTGTTGCTGAATTTTTCGGTGTTTTTCATTGTTGAGGTTTTTGTTGAATTTTTTGTTGTTTTTGAATGTTGAGGTTGTTGATGCATTATTTGGTGTTTTTCATTGTTGAGGTTGTTGTGGAATTTGTTGGTGATTTTCAATGTTGAGGTTGTTGTTGAATTTTTAGGTGTTTTTCATTGTTGAGGTTTCTGTTGAGTTTGTTGGTTATTTTGAATGTTCATGTTGTTGATGAATCTTTTGGTGTTATTCATTGTTGAGGTTTTTGTTGAATTTGCTGGTGATTTTCATTGTTGAGGTTGTTTTTGAATTTGTTGGTATTTTGGAATGTTGAGGTTGTTGATGAATTTTTAGGTGCTCTTCATTGTTGAGGTTTATGTTGAATTTGTTGGTGATTTTCAAAGTTGAGGTTGCTGTTGAATTTGTTGGTGTTTTTCCATGTTGAGGTTTTTGAATTTGTTGGTGTTTTTCAAGGTTGATGTTGTTGAATTTGTTGGTGATTTTCAATGTTGAGGTTGTTGTTGAGTTTTTTGATGCTTTTCATTGCTGAGTTTGTTGTTGAATTTGTTGGTGATTTTCAATGTTGAGGTTGTTGAATTCATTGGTGTTATGAATGGTTTTTTTTGATCATTTTTGTTTTCTTCAAAGTTGAGCTTGCAGTTGAATTTGTTGGTGTTTTTCAATGTTGAGGTTGTTGTTGAATTTTTCGGTGCTTTTCATTGTTGAGGTTTTTGTTGAATTTTTTGGTGTTTCTGAATGTTGAGGTTGTTGATGCATTATTTGGTAGTTTTCATTGTTGAGGTTTTTGTTGAATTTGTTGGTGACTTTCAATGTTGAGGTTGTTGTTGAATTTTTAGGTGTTTTTCATTGTTGTGGTTTCTGTTGAATTTGTTGGTGCTTTTGAATGTTCAGGTTTTTGATGAATCTTTCGGTGTTTTTCCTTGTTGAGGTTTTTGTTCAATTTGTTGGTGTTATTCATTGTTGAGGTTGTTGTTGAATTTGTTGGTGATATTAAATGTTGAGGTTGTGATTGAATTTGTTGGTGTTTTTTAAAGTTGATGTTGTTGAAATTATTGGTGTTATCAAAGGTTTTTTTAAATCCTTTTTTGTATTTTTCAAAAATGAGGTTGCGGTTGAAATTGTTGGTGTTTTGCAATGTTGAGGTTTTTGTTGAATTTGTTCGTGATTTTCAATGTTGAGGTTGTTGTTGAATTTTTTGGTGTTTTTCATTGTTGAGGTTTTTGTTGAATTTATTGGCGTTTTTGAATGTTGAGGTTGTTGATGAACTTTTTTGGTGTTTTTCATTGTTGAGGTTTTTGTTGAAATTGTTTGTGATTTTCATTGTTGAGGTTGTTGTTGAATTTTTTGGTGATTTTCAATATTGAGCTTCTGTTTCAATTTGTTGTTGTTTTTCCATGTTGAGGTTTTTGAATTTGTTGGTGTTTTTCAAAGTTGAGGTTGCTGTTGAATTTGTTGGTGATTTTCAATGTTGAGGTTGTTGTTGCATTTTTTGTTTTTTTTCATTGCTGAGGTTGTTGTTGAATTTGTTGGTAATTTTCATTGTTGAGGTTGTTGAATTCATTGGTGTTATCAATGGTTTTTTTTGATCATTTTCCTATGTTTCAAAGTTGAGGTTGCAGTTGAAATTGTTGGTGTTTTTCAAAGCTGAGGTTGTTGAAGTTGTTGGTGTTGTTCAAAGTTGATGTTGTTGTTGAATTTTTCGGTGCTTTTCATTGTTGAGGTTTTTGTTGAATTTTTTGGTGTTTCTGAATGTTGAGGTTGTTGATGCATTATTTGGTAGTTTTCATTGTTGAGGTTTTTGTTGAATTTGTTGGTGACTTTCAATGTTGAGGTTGTTGTTGAATTTTTAGGTGTTTTACATTGTTGTGGTTTCTGTTGAATTTGTTGGTGTTTTTGAATGTTGAGGTTGTTGATGAATCTTTCGGTGTTTTTCCTTGTTGAGGTTTTTGTTCAATTTGTTGGTGTTATTCATTGTTGAGGTTGTTGTTGAATTTGTTGGTGATATTAAATGTTGAGGTTGTGATTGAATTTGTTGGTGTTTTTCAAAGTTGATGTTGTTGAAATTATTGGTGTTATCAATGGTTTTTTTAAATCCTTTTTTGTATTTTTCAAAAATGAGGTTGCGGTTGAAATTGTTGGTGTTTTGCAATGTTGAGGTTTTTGTTGAATTAGTTCGTGATTTTCAATGTTGAGGTTGATGTTGAATTTATTGGTGTTTTTCATTGTTGAGGTTTTTGTTGAATTTATTGGCGTTTTTGAATGTTGAAGTTGTTGATGAACTTTTTTGGTGTTTTTCATTGTTGAGGTTTTTGTTGAAATTGTTTGTGTTTTTCATTTTTGAGGTTGCTGTTGAATTTGTTGGTGATTTTCAATGTTGAGGTTGTTGTTGCATTTTTTGTTGTTTTTCATTGCTGAGGTTGTTGTTGAATTTGTTGGTGATTTTCAATGTTGAGGTTGTTGTTGAATTTTTAGGTGTTTTACATTGTTGTGGTTTCTGTTGAATTTGTTGGTGTTTTTGAATGTTGAGGTTGTTGATGAATCTTTCGGTGTTTTTCCTTGTTGAGGTTTTTGTTCAATTTGTTGGTGTTATTCATTGTTGAGGTTGTTGTTGAATTTGTTGGTGATATTAAATGTTGAGGTTGTGATTGAATTTGTTGGTGTTTTTCAAAGTTGATGTTGTTGAAATTATTGGTGTTATCAATGGTTTTTTTAAATCCTTTTTTGTATTTTTCAAAAATGAGGATGCGGTTGAAATTGTTGGTGTTTTGCAATGTTGAGGTTTTTGTTGAATTAGTTCGTGATTTTCAATGTTGAGGTTGATGTTGAATTTATTGGTGTTTTTCATTGTTGAGGTTTTTGTTGAATTTATTGGCGTTTTTGAATGTTGAAGTTGTTGATGAACTTTTTTGGTGTTTTTCATTGTTGAGGTTTTTGTTGAAATTGTTTGTGTTTTTCATTTTTGAGGTTGCTGTTGAATTTGTTGGTGATTTTCAATGTTGAGGTTGTTGTTGCATTTTTTGTTGTTTTTCATTGCTGAGGTTGTTGTTGAATTTGTTGGTGATTTTCAATGTTGAGATTGTTGTTGAATTTTTAGGAGTTTTTCATTGTTGAGGTTTCTGTTGAGGTTGTTGGTGTTTTTGAATGTTGAGGTTGTTGATGAATCTTTCGGTGTTTATCCTTGTTGAGGTTTTTGTTCAATTTGTTGGTGTTTTTCATTGTTGAGGTTGTTTTTGAATTTGTTGGTGATTTTCAATGTTGAGGTTGTGGATGAATTTGTTGGTGTTTTTCCATGTTGAGGTTTTTGAATTTGTTGGTGCTTTTCAAAGTTGATGTTGTTGAATTTGTTGGTGATTTTCAATGTTGAGTTTGTTGTTGAATTTTTTGGTGTTTTTCATTGTTGAGGTTTGTGTTGAAATTGTTGGAGTTTTTCAATGTTGAGGCTGTTGTTGAATTTTTTGTTGATTTTCAATGTAGAGTTTGTTGTTGAATTTGATGTTGTTTTTCATTGTTGAGGTTGTTGAATTTGTTGGTATTTTTCAAAGTTGACGTTGTTGTTGAATTTCTTGGTGTTTTTAATTGTTGAGGATTTTGTTGAATTTGTTGCTGTTTTTGAATGTTGAAGTTGTTGAAGAATTTTTAAGTGTTTTTCATTGTTGAGGTTGTTGTTGAAATTGTTGGTTTTTTTGAATGTTGAGGTTGTTGTTGAATTGTTTGATGTTTTTCATTGTTGTGGTTGTTGTTAAATTTGTTGGTGCTTTTCAATATTGAGGTTGTTGTTGAATTTGTTGTTGTTATCAATTTTTATTTTGTTGAACCTTTTTGTATTTTTGAAAGTTGAGGTTGTTGTTGAATTTGTTGGTGTTTTTCAATGTTGAGGTTGTTGAATTTGTTGGTGTTTTTCAAAGCTGAGTTTGTTGTTGAATTTGTTGGTGTTTTTCATTGTTGAGGTTTTTGTTGAATTTGTTGGTGTTTCTCATTGTTGAGGTTGTTGTTGACTTTGTTGGTGATTTTCAATGTTGAGGTTGTGGTTGAATTTGCTGGTGTTTTTCAAAGTTGATGTTGTTGAATTTATTGGTGTTATCAATGGTTTTTTTAAATCTTTTTCGTATTTTTCAAAGTTGAGGTTGCAGTTGAAATTGTTGGTGATTTGCAATGTTGAGGTTGTTGAATTTGTTGGTGTTTTTCATTGTTGAGGTTTATGTTGAATTTGTTGGTGATTTTCAATGTTGAGGTTGTCGTTGAATTTTTTGGTGTTTTTCATTGTTGAGGTTTTTGTTGAATTTGTTGGCGTTTTTGAATGTTGAGGTTGTTGATGAATTTTTTGGTGTTTTTCACTGTTGAGGTTTATGTTGAAATTGTTTTTGTTTTTCATTGTTGAGGTTGTTGTTGAATTTGTTGGTGATTTTCAATATTGAGGCTCTGGTTCAATTTGTTGTTGTTTTTCCATGTTGAGGTTTTTGAATTTGTTGGTGTTTTTCAAAGTTGATGTTGTTGTTGAATTTGTTGGTGATTTTCAGTGTTGAGTTTGTTGTTGAATTTTTTGGTGTTTTGCATTGTTGAGGTTGTTGTTGAAATTGTTGGAGTTTTTCAATGTTGAGGCTGTTGTTGAATTTTTAGTTGATTTTCAATGTTGAGTTTGTTGTTGAATTTGTTGGTGTTTTTCATTGTTGAGGTTGTTGAATTTGTTGGTATTTTTCAAAGTTGACGTTGTTGTTGAATTTTTTGGTGTTTTTAATTGTTGAGGATTTTGTTGAATTTGTTGCTGTTTTTGAATGTTGAAGTTGTTGAAGAATTTTTTGGTGTTTTTCATTGTTGAGGTTGTGTTGTATTTGTTGGTTTTTTAGAATGTTGAGGTTGTTGTTGAATTGTTTGATGTTTTTCATTGTTGTGGTTGTTGTTAAATTTGTTGGTGCTTTTCAATATTGAGGTTGTTGTTGAATTTGTTATTGTTATCAATTTTTATTTTGTTGAACCTTTTTGTATTTTTGAAAGTTGAGGTTGTTGTTGTATTTGTTGGTGTTTTTCAATGTTGAGGTTGTTGAATTTGTTGGTGTTTTTCAAAGCTGAGTTTGTTGTTGAATTTTTTGGTGTTTTTCATTGTTGAGGTTGTTGTTGAATTTGTTGGTGTTTTTGAATGTTGAGGTTCTGGTTGAATTTGTTGGTGTTTTTCCATGTTGAGCTTTTCGAATTTGTTAGTGTTTTTCAAAGTTGTGGATGTTGTTGAATTTGTTGGTGATTTTCAATGTTGAGGTGGTTGTTGATTTTTTTTGATGCTTTTCATTGCTGAGGTTGTTGTTGAATTTGTTGGTGATTTTCAATGTTGAGGTTGTTGAATTCATTGGTGTTTTTCAAAGTTGAGGTTGTTGTTGAATTTTTCGGTGCTTTTCATTGTTGATGTTTTTGTTGAATTTTTTGGTGTTTTTGAATGTTGAGGTTGTTGATACATTATTTGGTACTTTTCATTGTTGAGGTTTTTGTTGAATTTGTTGTTGACTTTCAATGTTCAGGTTGTTGTTGAATTTTTAGGTGTTTTTCATTGTTGAGGTTGCTGTTGAATTTGTTGGTGATTTTCAATGTTGAGGTTTTTGAATTTGTTGGTGCTTTTCAAAGTTGATGTTGTTGTTGAATTTGTTGGTGATTTTCAATGTTGAGTTTGTTGTTGAATTTTTTGGTGTTTTTCATTGTTGAGGTTGTTGTTGTAATTGTTGGAGTTTTTCAATGTTGACGTTGTTGTTGAATTTTTTTGGTGATTTTCAATGTAGAGTTTGTTGTTGAATTTGTTTGTGTTTTTCATTGTTGAGGTTGTTGAATTTGTTGGTATTTATCAAAGTTGACGTTGTTGTTGAATTTTTTGGTTTTTTTTCATTGTTGAGGTTTTTGTTGAATTTGTTGCTGTTTTTGAATGTTGAGGTTGTTGATGAATTTTTTGGTGTTTTTCATTGTTGAGGTTGTTGTTGAATTTGTTGGTGATTTTCAATATTGAGGCTCTGGTTCAATTTGTTGTTGTTTTTCCATGTTGAGGTTTTTGAATTTGTTGGTGTTTTTCAAAGTTGATGTTGTTGTTGAATTTGTTGGTGATTTTCAATGTTGAGTTTGTTGTTGAATTTTTTGGTGTTTTTCATTGTTGAGGTTGTTGTTGAAATTGTTGGAGTTTTTCAATGTTGAGGCTGTTGTTGAATTTTTAGTTGATTTTCAATGTTGAGTTTGTTGTTGAATTTGATGGTGTTTTTCATTGTTGAGGTTGTTGAATTTGTTGGTATTTTTCAAAGTTGACGTTGTTGTTGAATTTTTTGGTGTTTTTAATTGTTGAGGATTTTGTTGAATTTGTTGCTGTTTTTGAATGTTGAAGTTGTTGACGAATTTTTTGGTGTTTTTCATTGTTGAGGTTGTTGTTGAATATGTTGGTTTTTTTGAATGTTGAGGTTGTTGTTGAATTGTTTGATGTTTTTCATTGTTGTGGTTGTTGTTAAATTTGTTGGTGCTTTTCAATATTGAGGTTGTTGTTGAATTTGTTGTTGTTATCAATTTTTATTTTGTTGAACCTTTTTGTATTTTTGAAAGTTGAGGTTGTTGTTGAATTTGTTGGTGTTTTTCAATGTTGAGGTTGTTGAATTTGTTGGTGTTTTTCAAAGCTGAGTTTGTTGTTGAATTTGTTGGTGTTTTTCATTGTTGAGGTTTCTGTTGAATTTGGTGGTGATTTTCAATGTTGAGGTTGTGGTTGAATTTGCGGGTGTTTTTCAAAGTTGATGTTGATGAAATTATTGGTGTTATCAATGGTTTTTTAAAATCTTTGTCGTAATTTTCAAAGTTGAGGTTGCAGTTGAAATTGTTGGTGATTTGCAATTTTGAGGTTGTTGAATTTGTTGGTGTTTTTCATTCTTGAGGTTGTTGAATTTGTTGGTATTTTTCAAAGTTGACGTTGTTGTTGAATTTTCTGGTGTTCTTAATTGTTGTGGTTTTTGTTGAATTTGTTGCTGTTTTTGAATGTTGAGGTTGTTGATGAATTTTTTGGTGTTTTTCATTGTTAAAGTTGTTGTTGAATTTGTTGGTGTTTTCTAATGTTGAGGTTGTTGTTGAATTGTTTGATGTTTTTCATTGTTGAGGTTGTTGTTAAATTTGTTGGTGATTTTCAATATTGACGATGTTGTTGAATTTGTTGTTGTTATCAATTTTTATTTTGTTGAACCTTTATGTATTTTTGAAAGTTGAGGTTGTTGTTGAATTTGTTAGTGTTTTTCATTGTTGAGGTTTTTGTTGAATTTGTTGGTGCTTTTCATTGTTGAGGTTGTTGTTGACTTTGTTGGTGATTTTCAATGTTGTGATTGTGGTTGAATTTGTTGCTGTTTTTCAAAGTTGATGTTTTTGAAATTATTGGTGTTATCAATGGTTTTTTTAAATCCGTTTTGTATTTTTCAAAGTTGAGGTTGCAGTTGAAATTGTTGGTGTTTTGCAATGTTGAGGTTGTTGAATTTGTTGGTGTTATTCAAAGTTGAGGTTGTTGTTGAATTTTTTGGTGTTTTTCATTGTTGAGGTTGTTGTTGAATTTTTTGGTGATTTTCAATATTGAGGATCTGGTTGAATTTGTTGGTGTTTTTCCATGTTGAGCCTTTTGAATTTGTTAGTGTTTTTCAAAGTTGAGGTTGTTGTTGAATTTGTTGGTGATTTTCAATGTTGAGGTTGTTGTTGAGATTTTTGATGCTTTTCATTGCTGAGTTTGTTGTTGAATTTGTTGGTGATTTTCAATGTTGAGTTTGTTGAATTCATTGGTGTTATCAATGGTTTTTTTTGATCATTTTTGTTTTTTTCAAAGTTGAGCTTGCAGTTGAATTTGTTGGTGTTTTTCAATGTTGAGTTTGTTGTTGAATTTTTCGGTGCTTTTCATTGTTGAGGTTTTTGTTGAATTTTTTGGTGTTTCTGAATGTTGAGGTTGTTGATGCATTATTTGGTAGTTTTCATTGTTGAGGTTTTTGTTGAATTTGTTGGTGACTTTCAATGTTGAGGTTGTTGTTGAATTTTTAGGTGTTTTACATTGTTGTGGTTTCTGTTGAATTTGTTGGTGTTTTTGAATGTTGAGGTTGTTGATGAATCTTTCGGTGTTTTTCCTTGTTGAGGTTTTTGTTCAATTTGTTGGTGTTATTCATTGTTGAGGTTGTTGTTGAATTTGTTGGTGATATTAAATGTTGAGGTTGTGATTGAATTTGTTGGTGTTTTTCAAAGTTGATGTTGTTGAAATTATTGGTGTTATCAATGGTTTTTTTAAATCCTTTTTTGTATTTTTCAAAAATGAGGTTGCGGTTGAAATTGTTGGTGTTTTGCAATGTTGAGGTTTTTGTTGAATTAGTTCGTGATTTTCAATGTTGAGGTTGATGTTGAATTTATTGGTGTTTTTCATTGTTGAGGTTTTTGTTGAATTTATTGGCGTTTTTGAATGTTGAAGTTGTTGATGAACTTTTTTGGTGTTTTTCATTGTTGAGGTTTTTGTTGAAATTGTTTGTGTTTTTCATTTTTGAGGTTGCTGTTGAATTTGTTGGTGATTTTCAATGTTGATTTTGTTGTTGCATTTTTTGTTGTTTTTCATTGCTGAGGTTGTTGTTGAATTTGTTGGTGATTTTCAATGTTGAGGTTGTTGTTGAATTTTTAGGTGTTTTACATTGTTGTGGTTTCTGTTGAATTTGTTGGTGTTTTTGAATGTTGAGGTTGTTGATGAATCTTTCGGTGTTTTTCCTTGTTGAGGTTTTTGTTCAATTTGTTGGTGTTATTCATTGTTGAGGTTGTTGTTGAATTTGTTGGTGATATTAAATGTTGAGGTTGTGATTGAATTTGTTGGTGTTTTTCAAAGTTGATGTTGTTGAAATTATTGGTGTTATCAATGGTTTTTTTAAATCCTTTTTTGCATTTTTCAAAAATGAGGTTGCGGTTGAAATTGTTGGTGTTTTGCAATGTTGAGGTTTTTGTTGAATTAGTTCGTGATTTTCAATGTTGAGGTTGATGTTGAATTTATTGGTGTTTTTCATTGTTGAGGTTTTTGTTGAATTTATTGGCGTTTTTGAATGTTGAAGTTGTTGATGAACTTTTTTGGTGTTTTTCATTGTTGAGGTTTTTGTTGAAATTGTTTGTGTTTTTCATTTTTGAGGTTGCTGTTGAATTTGTTGGTGATTTTCAATGTTGAGGTTGTTGTTGCATTTTTTGTTGTTTTTCATTGCTGAGGTTGTTGTTGAATTTGTTGGTGATTTTCAATGTTGAGGTTGTTGTTGAATTTTTAGGAGTTTTTCATTGTTGAGGTTTCTGTTGAGGTTGTTGGTGTTTTTGAATGTTGAGGTTGTTGATGAATCTTTCGGTGTTTATCCTTGTTGAGGTTTTTGTTCAATTTGTTGGTGTTTTTCATTGTTGAGGTTGTTTTTGAATTTGTTGGTGATTTTCAATGTTGAGGTTGTGGATGAATTTGTTGGTGTTTTTCCATGTTGAGGTTTTTGAATTTGTTGGTGCTTTTCAAAGTTGATGTTGTTGAATTTGTTGGTGATTTTCAATGTTGAGTTTGTTGTTGAATTTTTTGGTGTTTTTCATTGTTGAGGTTTGTGTTGAAATTGTTGGAGTTTTTCAATGTTGAGGCTGTTGTTGAATTTTTTGTTGATTTTCAATGTAGAGTTTGTTGTTGAATTTGATGTTGTTTTTCATTGTTGAGGTTGTTGAATTTGTTGGTATTTTTCAAAGTTAACGTTGTTGTTGAATTTCTTGGTGTTTTTAATTGTTGAGGATTTTGTTGAATTTGTTGCTGTTTTTGAATGTTGAAGTTGTTGAAGAATTTTTTGGTGTTTTTCATTGTTGAGGTTGTGTTGTATTTGTTGGTTTTTTAGAATGTTGAGGTTGTTGTTGAATTGTTTGATGTTTTTCATTGTTGTGGTTGTTGTTAAATTTGTTGGTGCTTTTCAATATTGAGGTTGTTGTTGAATTTGTTATTGTTATCAATTTTTATTTTGTTGAACCTTTTTGTATTTTTGAAAGTTGAGGTTGTTGTTGTATTTGTTGGTGTTTTTCAATGTTGAGGTTGTTGAATTTGTTGGTGTTTTTCAAAGCTGAGTTTGTTGTTGAATTTTTTGGTGTTTTTCATTGTTGAGGTTGTTGTTGAATTTGTTGGTGTTTTTGAATGTTGAGGTTCTGGTTGAATTTGTTGGTGTTTTTCCATGTTGAGCTTTTCGAATTTGTTAGTGTTTTTCAAAGTTGTGGATGTTGTTGAATTTGTTGGTGATTTTCAATGTTGAGGTGGTTGTTGATTTTTTTTGATGCTTTTCATTGCTGAGGTTGTTGTTGAATTTGTTGGTGATTTTCAATGTTGAGGTTGTTGAATTCATTGGTGTTTTTCAAAGTTGAGGTTGTTGTTGAATTTTTCGGTGCTTTTCATTGTTGATGTTTTTGTTGAATTTTTTGGTGTTTTTGAATGTTGAGGTTGTTGATACATTATTTGGTACTTTTCATTGTTGAGGTTTTTGTTGAATTTGTTGTTGACTTTCAATGTTCAGGTTGTTGTTGAATTTTTAGGTGTTTTTCATTGTTGAGGTTGTTGTTGAATTTGTTGGTGATTTTCAATGTTGAGGTTTTTGAATTTGTTGGTGTTTTTCAAAGTTGATGTTGTTGTTGAATTTGTTGGTGATTTTCAATGTTGAGTTTGTTGTTGAATTTTTTGGTGTTTTTCATTGTTGAGGTTGTTGTTGTAATTGTTGGAGTTTTTCAATGTTGACGTTGTTGTTGAATTTTTTTGGTGATTTTCAATGTAGAGTTTGTTGTTGAATTTGTATGTGTTTTTCATTGTTGAGGTTGTTGAATTTGTTGGTATTTATCAAAGTTGACGTTGTTGTTGAATTTTTTGGTTTTTTTTCATTGTTGAGGTTTTTGTTGAATTTGTTGCTGTTTTTGAATGTTGAGGTTGTTGATGAATTTTTTGGTGTTTTTCATTGTTGAGGTTGTTGTTGAATTTGTTGGTGTTTTTGAATGTTGAGGTTGTTGTTGAATTTGTTGTTGTTATGAATTTTTATTTTGTTGAACCTTTTTGTATTATTGAAAGTTGAGGTTGTTGTTGAATTTGTTGGTGTTTTTCAATGTTGAGGTTGTTGAATTTGTTTGTGTTTTTCGAAGCTGAGTTTGTTGTTGAATTTGTTGGTGTTTTTCATTGTTGAGGTTTTGTTGAATTTGTTGGTGTTTTTCAAAGTTGAGGTTGTTGATGAATTATTTGGTGCTTTTCATTGTTGAGGTTTTTGTTCAATTTGTTGGTGATTTTCAATGTTGAGGTTGTTGTTGAATTTTTTGGTGTTTTTCATTGTTGAGGTTTTTGTTGAATTTGTTGGCGTTTTTGAATGTTGAGGTTGTTGATGAATTTTTTGGTGTTTTTCATTGTTGAGGTTTTTGTTGAAATTGTATGTGTTTTTCATTGTTGAGGTTGTTGTTGAATTTGTTGGTGATTTTCAATATTGAGGTTCTGGTTCAATTTGTTGTTGTTTTTGCATGCTGAGGTTTTTGAATTTGTTGGTGTTTTTCAAAGTTGAGGTTGCTGTTCAATTTGTTGGTGATTTTCAAAGTTGAGGTTGTTGTTGTTGAGTTTTTTGATGTTTTTCATTGCTGAGGTTATTGTTGAATTTGTTGGTGATTTTCAATGTTGAGGTTGTTGAATTCATTGGTGTTATCAATGGTTTTTTTTGATCATTTTTCTATGTTTCAAAGTTGAGGTTGTTGTTGAAATTGTTGGTGATTTTCAATGTAGAGTTTGTTGTTGAATTTTTTGGTGTTTTTCATTGTTGAGGTTTGTGTTGAAATTGTTGGAGTTTTTCAATGTTGAGGCTGTTGTTGAATTTTTTGTTGATTTTCAATGTTGAGTTTGTTGTTGAATTTGTTGGTGTTTTTCATTGTTGAGGTTGTTGAATTTGTTGGTATTTTTCAAAGTTGACGTTGTTGTTGAATTTGTTGGTGTTTTTAATTGTTGAGGATTTTGTTGAATTTGTTGCTGTATTTGAATGTTGAAGTTGTTGAAGAATTTTTAAGTGTTTTTCATTGTTGAGGTTGTTGTTGAATTTGTTGGTGTTTTTGAATGTTGAGGTTGTTGTTGAATTGTTTGATGTTTTTCATTGTTGTGGTTGTTGTTAAATTTGTTGTTGATTTTCAATATTGAGGTTGTTGTTGAATTTGTTGTTGTTATGAATTTTTATTTTGTTGAACCTTTTTGTATTTTTGAAAGTTGAGGTTGTTGTTGAATTTGTTGGTGTTTTTCAATGTTGAGATTGTTGAATTTGTTGGTGTTTTTCAATGCTGAGTTTGTTGTTGAATTTGTTGGTGTTTTTCATTGTTGAGGTTTATGTTGAATTTTTTGGTGTTTCTCATTGTTGAGGTTGTTTTTGACTTTGTTGGTGATTTTCAATGTTGAGGTTGTGGTTGAATTTGCTGGTGTTTTTCAAAGTTGATGTTGTTGAAATTAATGGTGTTATCAATGGTTTTTTAAAATCTTTTTCATATTTTTCAAAGTTGAGGTTGCAGTTGAAATTGTTGGTGATTTGCAATGTTGAGGTTGTTGAATTTGTTGGTGTTTTTCAAAGTTGAGGTTGTTGTTGAATTTTTTGGTGTTTTTCATTGTTGAGGTTTTTGTTGAATTTGTTGGTGATTTTCAATGTTGAGGTTGTCGTTGAATTTTTTGGTGTTTTTCATTGTTGAGGTTTTTGTTGAATTTGTTGGCGTTTTTGAATGTTCAGGTTGTTGATGAATTTTTTGGTGTTTTCAGTGCTGAGGTTTTTGTTGAAATTGTTTGTGTTTTTCATTGTTGAGGTTGTTGTTGAATTTGTTGTTGATTTTCAATATTGAGCCTCTGGTTCAATTTGTTGTTGTTTTTCCATGTTGAAGTTTTTGAATTTGTTGGTGTTTTTCAAAGTTGATGTTGTTGTTGAATTTGTTGGTGATTTTCAATGTTGAGTTTGTTGTTGAATTTTTTGGTGTTTTTCATTGTTGAGGTTGTTGTTGAAATTGTTGGAGTTTTTCAATGTTGAGGCTGTTGTTGAATTTTTAGTTGATTTTCAATGTTGAGTTTGTTGTTGAATTTGATGGTGTTTTTCATTGTTGAGGTTGTTGAATTTGTTGGTATTTTTCAAAGTTGACGTTGTTGTTGAATTTTTTGGTGTTTTTAATTGTTGAGGATTTTGTTGAATTTGTTGCTGTTTTTGAATGTTGAAGTTGTTGACGAATTTTTTGGTGTTTTTCATTGTTGAGGTTGTTGTTGAATATGTTGGTTTTTTTGAATGTTGAGGTTGTTGTTGAATTGTTTGATGTTTTTCATTGTTGTGGTTGTTGTTAAATTTGTTGGTGCTTTTCAATATTGAGGTTGTTGTTGAATTTGTTGTTGTTATCAATTTTTATTTTGTTGAACCTTTTTGTATTTTTGAAAGTTGAGGTTGTTGTTGAATTTGTTGGTGTTTTTCAATGTTGAGGTTGTTGAATTTGTTGGTGTTTTTCAAAGCTGAGTTTGTTGTTGAATTTGTTGGTGTTTTTCATTGTTGAGGTTTCTGTTGAATTTGGTGGTGATTTTCAATGTTGAGGTTGTGGTTGAATTTGCGGGTGTTTTTCAAAGTTGATGTTGTTGAAATTATTGGTGTTATCAATGGTTTTTTAAAATCTTTGTCGTAATTTTCAAAGTTGAGGTTGCAGTTGAAATTGTTGGTGATTTGCAATTTTGAGGTTGTTGAATTTGTTGGTGTTTTTCATTCTTGAGGTTGTTGAATTTGTTGGTATTTTTCAAAGTTGACGTTGTTGTTGAATTTTCTGGTGTTCTTAATTGTTGTGGTTTTTGTTGAATTTGTTGCTGTTTTTGAATGTTGAGGTTGTTGATGAATTTTTTGGTGTTTTTCATTGTTAAAATTGTTGTTGAATTTGTTGGTGTTTTCTAATGTTGAGGTTGTTGTTGAATTGTTTGATGTTTTTCATTGTTGAGGTTGTTGTTAAATTTGTTGGTGATTTTCAATATTGACGATGTTGTTGAATTTGTTGTTGTTATCAATTTTTATTTTGTTGAACCTTTATGTATTTTTGAAAGTTGAGGTTGTTGTTGAATTTGTTAGTGTTTTTCATTGTTGAGGTTTTTGTTGAATTTGTTGGTGCTTTTCATTGTTGAGGTTGTTGTTGACTTTGTTGGTGATTTTCAATGTTGTGATTGTGGTTGAATTTGTTGCTGTTTTTCAAAGTTGATGTTTTTGAAATTATTGGTGTTATCAATGGTTTTTTTAAATCCGTTTTGTATTTTTCAAAGTTGAGGTTGCAGTTGAAATTGTTGGTGTTTTGCAATGTTGAGGTTGTTGAATTTGTTGGTGTTATTCAAAGTTGAGGTTGTTGTTGAATTTTTTGGTGTTTTTCATTGTTGAGGTTGTTGTTGAATTTTTTGGTGATTTTCAATATTGAGGATCTGGTTGAATTTGTTGGTGTTTTTCCATGTTGAGCCTTTTGAATTTGTTAGTGTTTTTCAAAGTTGAGGTTGTTGTTGAATTTGTTGGTGATTTTCAATGTTGAGGTTGTTGTTGAGATTTTTGATGCTTTTCATTGCTGAGTTTGTTGTTGAATTTGTTGGTGATTTTCAATGTTGAGTTTGTTGAATTCATTGGTGTTATCAATGGTTTTTTTTGATCATTTTTGTTTTTTTCAAAGTTGAGCTTGCAGTTGAATTTGTTGGTGTTTTTCAATGTTGAGTTTGTTGTTGAATTTTTCGGTGCTTTTCATTGTTGAGGTTTTTGTTGAATTTTTTGGTGTTTCTGAATGTTGAGGTTGTTGATGCAATATTTGGTAGTTTTCATTGTTGAGGTTTTTGTTGAATTTGTTGGTGACTTTCAATGTTGAGGTTGTTGTTGAATTTTTAGGTGTTTTACATTGTTGTGGTTTCTGTTGAATTTGTTGGTGTTTTTGAATGTTGAGGTTGTTGATGAATCTTTCGGTGTTTTTCCTTGTTGAGGTTTTTGTTCAATTTGTTGGTGTTATTCATTGTTGAGGTTGTTGTTGAATTTGTTGGTGATATTAAATGTTGAGGTTGTGATTGAATTTGTTGGTGTTTTTCAAAGTTGATGTTGTTGAAATTATTGGTGATATCAATGGTTTTTTTAAATCCTTTTTTGTATTTTTCAAAAATGAGGTTGCGGTTGAAATTGTTGGTGTTTTGCAATGTTGAGGTTTTTGTTGAATTAGTTCGTGATTTTCAATGTTGAGGTTGATGTTGAATTTATTGGTGTTTTTCATTGTTGAGGTTTTTGTTGAATTTATTGGCGTTTTTGAATGTTGAAGTTGTTGATGAACTTTTTTGGTGTTTTTCATTGTTGAGGTTTTTGTTGAAATTGTTTGTGTTTTTCATTTTTGAGGTTGCTGTTGAATTTGTTGGTGATTTTCAATGTTGAGGTTGTTGTTGCATTTTTTGTTGTTTTTCATTGCTGAGGTTGTTGTTGAATTTCTTGGTGATTTTCAATGTTGAGATTGTTGTTGAATTTTTAGGAGTTTTTCATTGTTGAGGTTTCTGTTGAGGTTGTTGGTGTTTTTGAATGTTGAGGTTGTTGATGAATCTTTCGGTGTTTATCCTTGTTGAGGTTTTTGTTCAATTTGTTGGTGTTTTTCATTGTTGAGGTTGTTTTTGAATTTGTTGGTGATTTTCAATGTTGAGGTTGTGGATGAATTTGTTGGTGTTTTTCCATGTTGAGGTTTTTGAATTTGTTGGTGCTTTTCAAAGTTGATGTTGTTGAATTTGTTGGTGATTTTCAATGTTGAGTTTGTTGTTGAATTTTTTGGTGTTTTTCATTGTTGAGGTTTGTGTTGAAATTGTTGGAGTTTTTCAATGTTGAGGCTGTTGTTGAATTTTTTGTTGATTTTCAATGTAGAGTTTGTTGTTGAATTTGATGTTGTTTTTCATTGTTGAGGTTGTTGAATTTGTTGGTATTTTTCAAAGTCGACGTTGTTGTTGAATTTCTTGGTGTTTTTAATTGTTGAGGATTTTGTTGAATTTGTTGCTGTTTTTGAATGTTGAAGTTGTTGAAGAATTTTTAAGTGTTTTTCATTGTTGAGGTTGTTGTTGAAATTGTTGGTTTTTTTGAATGTTGAGGTTGTTGTTGAATTGTTTGATGTTTTTCATTGTTGTGGTTGTTGTTAAATTTGTTGGTGCTTTTCAATATTGAGGTTGTTGTTGAATTTGTTGTTGTTATCAATTTTTATTTTGTTGAACCTTTTTGTATTTTTGAAAGTTGAGGTTGTTGTTGAATTTGTTGGTGTTTTTCAATGTTGAGGTTGTTGAATTTGTTGGTGTTTTTCAAAGCTGAGTTTGTTGTTGAATTTGTTGGTGTTTTTCATTGTTGAGGTTTTTGTTGAATTTGTTGGTGTTTCTCATTGTTGAGGTTGTTGTTGACTTTGTTGGTGATTTTCAATGTTGAGGTTGTGGGTGAATTTGCTGGTGTTTTTCAAAGTTGATGTTGTTGAATTTATTGGTGTTATCAATGGTTTTTTTAAATCTTTTTCGTATTTTTCAAAGTTGAGGTTGCAGTTGAAATTGTTGGTGATTTGCAATGTTGAGGTTGTTGAATTTGTTGGTGTTTTTCATTGTTGAGGTTTATGTTGAATTTGTTGGTGATTTTCAATGTTGAGGTTGTCGTTGAATTTTTTGGTGTTTTTCATTGTTGAGGTTTTTGTTGAATTTGTTGGCGTTTTTGAATGTTGAGGTTGTTGATGAATTTTTTGGTGTTTTTCACTGTTGAGGTTTATGTTGAAATTGTTTTTGTTTTTCATTGTTGAGGTTGTTGTTGAATTTGTTGGTGATTTTCAATATTGAGGCTCTGGTTCAATTTGTTGTTGTTTTTCCATGTTGAGGTTTTTGAATTTGTTGGTGTTTTTCAAAGTTGATGTTGTTGTTGAATTTGTTGGTGATTTTCAGTGTTGAGTTTGTTGTTGAATTTTTTGGTGTTTTGCATTGTTGAGGTTGTTGTTGAAATTGTTGGAGTTTTTCAATGTTGAGGCTGTTGTTGAATTTTTAGTTGATTTTCAATGTTGAGTTTGTTGTTGAATTTGTTGGTGTTTTTCATTGTTGAGGTTGTTGAATTTGTTGGTATTTTTCAAAGTTGACGTTGTTGTTGAATTTTTTGGTGTTTTTAATTGTTGAGGATTTTGTTGAATTTGTTGCTGTTTTTGAATGTTGAAGTTGTTGAATTTTTTGGTGTTTTTCATTGTTGAGGTTGTGTTGTATTTGTTGGTTTTTTAGAATGTTGAGGTTGTTGTTGAATTGTTTGATGTTTTTCATTGTTGTGGTTGTTGTTAAATTTGTTGGTGCTTTTCAATATTGAGGTTGTTGTTGAATTTGTTATTGTTATCAATTTTTATTTTGTTGAACCTTTTTGTATTTTTGAAAGTTGAGGTTGTTGTATTTGTTGGTGTTTTTCAATGTTGAGGTTGTTGAATTTGTTGGTGTTTTTCAAAGCTGAGTTTGTTGTTGAATTTTTTGGTGTTTTTCATTGTTGAGGTTGTTGTTGAATTTGTTGGTGATATTAAATGTTGAGGTTGTGGTTGAATTTGCTGGTGTTTTTCAAAGTTGAGGTTGCAGTTGAAATTATTGGTGATTTGCAATGTTGAGGTTGTTGACTTTGTTGGTGTTTTTCAAAGTTGAGGTTGTTGTTGAATTTTTTGGTGTTTTTGGTTGTTGAGGTTTTTGTTGAATTTGTTGGTGATTTTCAATGTTGAGGTTGTTGTTGAATTTATTGGTGTTTTTCATTGTTGAGGTTTTTGTTGAATTTGTTGGCGTTTTTGAATGTTGAGGTTGTTGATGAATTTTTTGGTGTTTTTCATTGTTGAGGTTTTTGTTGAAATTGTTTGTGTTTTTCATTGTTGAGGTTGTTGTTGAATTTGTTGGTGATTTTCAATATTGAGGCTCTGGTTCAATTTGTTGTTGTTTTTCCATGTTGAGGGTTTTGAATTTTTGGTGTTTTTCAAAGTTGAGGTTGTTGTTGCATTTTTTGATGTTTTTCAATACTGAAGTTGTTGTTGAATTTGTTGGTGATTTTGAATGTTGAGGTTGTTGAATTCATTGGTGTTATCAATGGTTTTTTTTTGATCATTTTTCTATGTTTCAAAGTTGATGTTGCAGTTGAAATTGTTGGTGTTTTTCAAAGTTGAGGTTGTTGAAGTTGTTGGTGTTGTTCAAAGTTGAGGTTGTTGCTGAATTTTTCGGTGTTTTTCATTGTTGAGGTTTTTGTTTAATTTTTTGTTGTTTTTGAATGTTGAGGCTGTTGATGCATTATTTGGTGTTTTTCATTGTTGAGGTTGTTGTGGAATTTGTTGGTGATTTTCAATGTTGAGGTTGTTGTTGAATTTTTAGGAGTTTTTCATTGTTGAGGTTTCTGTTGAGGTTGTTGGATTTTTTGAATGTTGAGGTTGTTGATGAATCTTTCGGTGTTATTCATTGTTGAGGTTTTTGTTGCATTTGTTGGTGATTTTCATTGTTGAGGTTGTTGTTGAATTTGATGGTATTTTTGAATGTTGAGGTTGTTGATGAATTTTTAGGTGCTCTTCATTGTTGAGGTTTATGTTGAATTTGTTGGTGATTTTCAATGTTGAGTTTGTTGTTGAATTTATTGGAGTTTTTCAATGTTGAGGTTGTTGTTGAATTTTTTGGTGATTTTCAATGTTGAGTTTGTTTTTGAATTTGTTGGTGTTTTTCATTGTTGAGGTTGTTGAATTTGTTGGTATTTTTAAAAGTTGACGTTGTTGTTGACTTTTTTGGTGTTTTTAATTGTTGAGGTTTTTGTTGAATTTGCTGGCGTTTTTGAATGTTGAGGTTGTTGTTGAATTGCTGATGTTTTTCATTGTTGAGGTTGTTGTTAAATTTGTTGGTGATTTTCAGTATTGAGGTTGTTGTTGAATTTGTTGTTGTTATCAATTTTGATTTTGTTTAAACTTTTTGTATTTTTGAAAGTTGAGGTTGTTGTTGAATTTGTTGGTGTTTTTCATTGTTGAGGTTGTTGTTGACTTTGTTGGTGATTTTCAATGTTGAGGTTGTGGTTGAATTTGCTGGTGTTTTTCAAAGTTGATGTTGTTGAAATTATTGGTGTTATCAATGGTTTTTTTTAAATCTTTTTCGTATTTTTCAAAGTTGAGGTTGCAGTTGAAATTGTTGGTGTTTTGCAATGTTGAGGTTGTTGAATTTGTTGGTGTTTTCATTGCTGAGGTTTTTGTTGAATTTGTTGGCGTTTTTGAATGTTGAGGTTGTTGATGAATTTTTTGGTGTTTTTCACTGTTGAGGCTTTTGTTGAAATTGTTTGTGTTTTTCATCGTTGAGGTTGTTGTTGAATTGATGGTGATTTTCAATATTGAGGCTCTGGTTCAATTTGTTGTTGTTTTTCCATGTTGAGGTTTTTGAATTTGTTGCTGTTTTTCAAAGTTGATGTTGTTGTTGAATTTGTTGGTGATTTTCAATGTTGTTGAATATTTTGGTGTTTTTCATTGTTGAGGTTGTTGTTGAATATTTTGGTGATTTTCAATGTTGAAGTTGTTGAATTCACTGGTGTTATCAATGGTTTTTTTAAATCCTTTTTTGTATTTTTCAAAAATGAGGTTGCGGTTGAAATTGTTGGTGTTTTGCAATGTTGAGGTTTTTGTTGAATTTGTTCGTGATTTTCAATGTTGAGGTTGTTGTTGAATATTTTGGTGTTTTTCATTGTTGAGGTTTTTGTTGAATTTATTGGCGTTTTTGAATGTTGAGGTTGTTGATGAACTTTTTTGGTGTTTTTCATTGTTGAGGTTTTTGTTGAAATTGTTTGTGTTTTTCATTGTTGAGGTTGTTGTTGAATTTGTTGGTGACTTTCAATATTGAGGTTCTGTTTCAATTTGTTGTTGTTTTTCCATGCTGAGGTTTTTGAATCTGTTGGTGTTTTTCAAAGTTGAGGTTGCTGTTGAATTTGTTGGTGATTTTCAATGTTGAGGTTGTTGTTGCATTTTTTGTTGTTTTTCATTGCTGAGGTTGTTGTTGAATTTGTTGGTGATTTTCAATGTTGAGGTTTTTGAATTCATTGGTGTTATCAATGGTTTTTTTCATCATTTTCCTATGTTTCAAAGTTGAGGTTGCAGTTGAAATTGTTGGTGTTTTTCAAAGTTGAGGTTGTTGAAGTTGTTGGTGTTGTTCAAAGTTGAGGTTGTTGTTGAATTTTTCGGTGTTTTTCATTGTTGAGGTTTTTGTTGAATTTTTTGTTGTTTTTGAATGTTGAGGTTGTTGATGCATTATTTGGTGTTTTTCATTGTTGAGGTTTTTGTGGAATTTGTTGGTGATTTTCAATGTTGAGGTTGTTGTTGAATTTTTAGGAGTTCTTCATTGTTGAGGTTTCTGTTGAGGTTGTTGGTGTTTTTGAATGTTGAGGTTGTTGATGAATCTTTCGGTGTTTATCCTTGTTGAGGTTTTTGTTCAATTTGTTGGTGTTTTTCATTGTTGAGGTTGTTTTTGAATTTGTTGGTGATTTTCAATGTTGAGGTTGTGGTTGAATTTTTTGGTGCTTTTGAAAGTTGAGGTTTTTGAATTTGTTGGTGTTTTTCAAAGATGATGTTGTTGTTGAATTTGTTGGTGATTTTCAATGTTGAGTTTGTTGTTGAATTTTTTGGTGTTTTTCATTGTTGAGGTTTGTGTTGAAATTGTTGGAGTTTTTCAATGTTGAGGCTGTTGTTGAATTTTTTGTTGATTTTCAATGTAGAGTTTGTTGTTGAATTTGTTGGTGTTTTTCATTGTTGAGGTTGTTGAATTTGTTGGTATTTTTCAAAGTTGACGTTGTTGTTGAATTTGTTGGTGTTTTTAATTGTTGAGGATTTTGCTGAATTTGTTGCTGTATTTGAATGTTGAAGTTGTTGAAGAATTTTTAAGTGTTTTTCATTGTTGAGGTTGTTGTTGAATTTGTTGGTGTTTTTGAATGTTGAGGTTGTTGTTGAATTGTTTGATGTTTTTCATTGTTGTGGTTGTTGTTAAATTTGTTGTTGATTTTCAATATTGAGGTTGTTGTTGAATTTGTTGTTGTTATGAATTTTTATTTTGTTGAACCTTTTTGTATTTTTGAAAGTTGAGGTTGTTGTTGAATTTGTTGGTGTTTTTCAAAGCTAAGTTTGTTGTTGAATTTGTTGGTGTTTTTCAATGTTGAGGTTGTGGTTGAATTTGCTGCTGTTTTTCAAAGTTGATGTTGTTGAAATTATTGGTGTTATCAATGGTTTTTAAAATCTTTGTCGTATTTTTCACAGTTGAGGTTGCAGTTGAAATTGTTGGTGTTTTGCAATGTTGAGGTTGTTGAATTTGTTGGTGTTTTCATTGCTGAGGTTTTTGTTGAATTTGTTGGCGTTTTTGAATGTTGAGGTTGTTGATGAATTTTTTGGTGTTTTTCACTGTTGAGGCTTTTGTTGAAATTGTTTGTGTTTTTCATCGTTGAGGTTGTTGTTGAATTGATGGTGATTTTCAATATTGAGGCTCTGGTTCAATTTGTTGTTGTTTTTCCATGTTGAGGTTTTTGAATTTGTTGCTGTTTTTCAAAGTTGATGTTGTTGTTGAATTTGTTGGTGATTTTCAATGTTGTTGAATATTTTGGTGTTTTTCATTGTTGAGGTTGTTGTTGAATATTTTGGTGATTTTCAATGTTGAAGTTGTTGAATTCACTGGTGTTATCAATGGTTTTTTTAAATCCTTTTTTGTATTTTTCAAAAATGAGGTTGCGGTTGAAATTGTTGGTGTTTTGCAATGTTGAGGTTTTTGTTGAATTTGTTCGTGATTTTCAATGTTGAGGTTGTTGTTGAATATTTTGGTGTTTTTCATTGTTGAGGTTTTTGTTGAATTTATTGGCGTTTTTGAATGTTGAGGTTGTTGATGAACTTTTTTGGTGTTTTTCATTGTTGAGGTTTTTGTTGAAATTGTTTGTGTTTTTCATTGTTGAGGTTGTTGTTGAATTTGTTGGTGACTTTCAATATTGAGGTTCTGTTTCAATTTGTTGTTGTTTTTCCATGCTGAGGTTTTTGAATCTGTTGGTGTTTTTCAAAGTTGAGGTTGCTGTTGAATTTGTTGGTGATTTTCAATGTTGAGGTTGTTGTTGCATTTTTTGTTGTTTTTCATTGCTGAGGTTGTTGTTGAATTTGTTGGTGATTTTCAATGTTGAGGTTTTTGAATTCATTGGTGTTATCAATGGTTTTTTTCATCATTTTCCTATGTTTCAAAGTTGAGGTTGCAGTTGAAATTGTTGGTGTTTTTCAAAGTTGAGGTTGTTGAAGTTGTTGGTGTTGTTCAAAGTTGAGGTTGTTGTTGAATTTTTCGGTGTTTTTCATTGTTGAGGTTTTTGTTGAATTTTTTGTTGTTTTTGAATGTTGAGGTTGTTGATGCATTATTTGGTGTTTTTCATTGTTGAGGTTTTTGTGGAATTTGTTGGTGATTTTCAATGTTGAGGTTGTTGTTGAATTTTTAGGAGTTCTTCATTGTTGAGGTTTCTGTTGAGGTTGTTGGTGTTTTTGAATGTTGAGGTTGTTGATGAATCTTTCGGTGTTTATCCTTGTTGAGGTTTTTGTTCAATTTGTTGGTGTTTTTCATTGTTGAGGTTGTTTTTGAATTTGTTGGTGATTTTCAATGTTGAGGTTGTGGTTGAATTTTTTGGTGCTTTTGAAAGTTGAGGTTTTTGAATTTGTTGGTGTTTTTCAAAGATGATGTTGTTGTTGAATTTGTTGGTGATTTTCAATGTTGAGTTTGTTGTTGAATTTTTTGGTGTTTTTCATTGTTGAGGTTTGTGTTGAAATTGTTGGAGTTTTTCAATGTTGAGGCTGTTGTTGAATTTTTTGTTGATTTTCAATGTAGAGTTTGTTGTTGAATTTGTTGGTGTTTTTCATTGTTGAGGTTGTTGAATTTGTTGGTATTTTTCAAAGTTGACGTTGTTGTTGAATTTGTTGGTGTTTTTAATTGTTGAGGATTTTGTTGAATTTGTTGCTGTATTTGAATGTTGAAGTTGTTGAAGAATTTTTAAGTGTTTTTCATTGTTGAGGTTGTTGTTGAATTTGTTGGTGTTTTTGAATGTTGAGGTTGTTGTTGAATTGTTTGATGTTTTTCATTGTTGTGGTTGTTGTTAAATTTGTTGTTGATTTTCAATATTGAGGTTGTTGTTGAATTTGTTGTTGTTATGAATTTTTATTTTGTTGAACCTTTTTGTATTTTTGAAAGTTGAGGTTGTTGTTGAATTTGTTGGTGTTTTTCAAAGCTAAGTTTGTTGTTGAATTTGTTGGTGTTTTTCAATGTTGAGGTTGTGGTTGAATTTGCTGCTGTTTTTCAAAGTTGATGTTGTTGAAATTATTGGTGTTATCAATGGTTTTTAAAATCTTTGTCGTATTTTTCACAGTTGAGGTTGCAGTTGAAATTGTTGGTGATTTGCAATGTTGAGGTTGTTGAATTTGTTGGTGTTTTTCAAAGTTGAGGTTGTTGTTGAATTTTTTGGTGTTATTCATTGTTGAGGTTTCTGTTGAAATTGTTAGTGTTTTTCATTGTTGAGGTTGTTGTTGAATTTGTTGGTGATTTTCAATATTGAGGCTCTGGTTCAATTTGTTGTTGTTTTTCCATGTTGAGGGTTTTGAATTTTTGGTGTTTTTCAAAGTTGAGGTTGTTGTTGCATTTTTTGATGTTTTTCAATACTGAGGTTGTTGTTGAATTTGTTGGTGATTTTCAATGTTGAGTTTGTTGAATTCATTAGTGTTATCAATGGTTTTTTTTGATCATTTTTCTATGTTTCAAAGGTGAGGTTGCAGTTGAAATTGTTGGTGTTTTTCAATGTTGAGGTTGTTGAAGTTGTTGGTGTTGTTCAAAGTTGAGGTTGTTGCTGAATTTTTCGGTGTTTTTCATTGCTGAGGTTTTTGTTGAATTTTTTGTTGTTTTTGAATGTTGAGGTTGTTGATGCATTATTTGGTGTTTTTCATTGTTGAGGTTGTTGTAGAATTTGTTGGTGATTTTCAATGTTGAGGTTGTTGTTGAATTTTTAGGAGTTTTTCATTGTTGAGGTTTCTGTTGAGGTTGTTGGATTTTTTGAATGTTGAGGTTGTTGATGAATCTTTCGGTGTTATTCATTGTTGAGGTTTTTGTTGAAATTGTTGGTGATTTTCATTGTTGAGGTTGTTGTTGAATTTGATGGAATTTTTGAATGTTGAGGTTGTTGATGAATTTTTAGGTGCTCTTCATTGTTGAGGTTTATGTTGAATTTGTTGGTGATTTTCAATGTTGAGTTTGTTGTTGAATTTTTTGGAGTTTTTCATTGTTGACGTTGTTGTTGAAATTGTTGGAGTTTTTCAATGTTGAGGTTGTTGTTGAATTTTTTGGTGATTTTCAATGTTGAGTTTGTTGTTGAATTTGTTGGTGTTTTTCATTGTTGAGGTTGTTGAATTTGTTGGTATTTTTCAAAGTTGACGTTCTTGTTGAATTTTTTGGTGTTTTTAATTGCTGAGGTTTTTGTTGAATTTGTTGGTGTTTTTGAATGTTGAGGTTGTTGTTGAATTGCTGATGTTTTTCATTGTTGAGGTTGTTGTTAAATTTGTTGGTGATTTTCAGTATTGAGGTTGTTGTTGAATTTTTTGTTGTTATCAATTTTGATTTTGTTGAACCTTTTTGTATTTTTGAAAGTTGAGGTTGTTGTTGAATTTGTTGGTGTTTTTCAATGTTGAGGTTGTTGAATTTGTTGGTGTTTTTCAAAGCTGAGTTTGTTGTTGAATTTGTTGGTGTTTTTCATTGTTGAGGTTTTTGTTGAATTTATTGGTGTTTTTGAATGTTGAGGTTGTTGATGAATCTTTCGGTGTTTATCCTTGTTGAGGTTTTTGTTCAATTTGTTGGTGTTTTTCATTGTTGAGGTTGTTTTTGAATTTGTTGGTGATTTTCAATGTTGAGGTTGTGGTTGAATTTGTTGGTGCTTTTGAAAGTTGAGGTTTTTGAATTTGTTGGTGTTTTTCAAAGATGATGTTGTTGTTGAATTTGTTGGTGATTTTCAATGTTGAGGCTGTTGTTGAATTTTTTGTTGATTTTCAATGTAGAGTTTGTTGTTGAAATTGTTGGTGTTTTGCAATGTTGAGGTTTTTGTTGAATTTGTTCGTGATTTTCAATGTTGAGGTTGTTGTTGAATTTTTTGGTGTTTTTCATTGTTGAGGTTTTTGTTGAATTTATTGGCGTTTTTGAATGTTGAGGTTGTTGATGAACTTTTTTGGTGTTTTTCATTGTTGAGGTTTTTGTTGAAATTGTTTGTGTTTTTCATTGTTGAGGTTGTTGTTGAATTTGTTGGTGATTTTCAATGTAGAGTTTGTTGTTGAATTTTTTGGTGTTTTTCATTGTTGAGGTTTGTGTTGAAATTGTTGGAGTTTTTCAATGTTGAGGCTGTTGTTGAATTTTTTGTTGATTTTCAATGTAGAGTTTGTTGTTGAATTTGTTGGTGTTTTTAATTGTTGAGGATTTTGTTGAATTTGTTGCTGTTTTTGAATGTTGAAGTTGTTGAAGAATTTTTAAGTGTTTTTCATTGTTGAGGTTGTTGTTGAATTTGTTGGTGTTTTTGAATGTTGAGGTTGTTGTTGAATTGTTTGATGTTTTTCATTGTTGTGGTTGTTGTTAAATTTGTTGTTGATTTTCAATATTGAGGTTGTTGTTGAATTTGTTGTTGTTATGAATTTTTATTTTGTTGAACCTTTTTGTATTTTTGAAAGTTGAGGTTGTTGTTGAATTTGTTGGTGTTTTTCACAGCTGAGTTTGTTGTTGAATTTGTTGGTGTTTTTCAATGTTGAGGTTGTGGTTGAATTTACTGGTGTTTTTCAAAGTTGATGTTGTTGAAATTATTGGTGTTATCAATGGTTTTTTAAAATCTTTTTCTTTTTTTCAAAGTTGAGGTTGCAGTTGAAATTGTTGGTGATTTGCAATGTTGAGGTTGTTGAATTTGTTGGTGTTTTTCAAAGTTGAGGTTGTTGTTGAATTTTTGGTGTTTTTCATTGTTGTGGTCTTTGTTGAATTTGTTGGTGATTTTCAATGTTGTGGTTGTCGTTGAATTTTTTGGTGTTTTTCATTGTTGAGGTTTTTGTTGAATTTGTTGGCGTTTTTGAATGTTGAGGTTGTTGATGAATTTTTCGGTATTATTGATTGTTGAGGATTTTGTTGAATTTGTTGGTGATTTTCATTGTTGAGGTTGTTGTTGAATTTGATGGTATTATTGAATGTTGAGGTTGTTGATGAATTTTTAGGTGCTCTTCATTGTTGAGGTTTATGTTGAATTTGTTGGTGATTTTCAATGTTGAGTTTGTTATTGAATTTTTGGAGTTTTTCAATGTTGAGGTTGTTGTTGAATTTTTTGGTGATTTTCAATGTTGAGTTTGTTTTTGAATTTGTTGGTGTTTTTCATTGTTGAGGTTGTTGAATTTGTTGGTATTTTTAAAAGTTGACGTTGTTGTTGACTTTTTTGGTGTTTTTAATTGTTGAGGTTTTTGTTGAATTTGCTGGCGTTTTTGAATGTTGAGGTTGTTGTTGAATTGCTGATGTTTTTCATTGTTGAGGTTGTTGTTGAATTTGTTGTTGTTATCAATTTTGATTTTGTTGAACCTTTTTGTATTTTTGAAAGTTGAGGTTGTTGTTGAATTTGTTGATGTTTTTCATTGTTGAGGTTGTTGTTGAATTTTTTGGTGATTTTCAATATTGAGGATCTGGTTGAATTTGTTGGTGTTTTTCCATGTTGAGCCTTTTGAATTTGTTAGTGTTTTTCAAAGTTGAGGTTGTTGTTGAATTTGTTGGTGATTTTCAATGTTGAGGTTGTTGTTGAGTTTTTTGATGCTTTTCATTGCTTAGTTTGTTGTTGAATTTGTTGGTGATTTTCAATGTTGAGGTTGTTGAATTCATTGGTGTTATCAATGGTTTTTTTGATCATTTTTGTTCTTTTCAAAGTTGAGCTTGCAGTTGAATTTGTTGGTGTTTTTCAATGTTGAGGTTGTTGTTGAATTTTTCGGTGCTTTTCATTGTTGAGGTTTTTGTTGAATTTTTTGGTGTTTCTGAATGTTGAGGTTGTTGATGCATTATTTGGTAGTTTTCATTGTTGAGGTTTTTGTTGAATTTGTTGGTGACTTTCAATGTTGAGGTTGTTGTTGAATTTTTGGGTGTTTTTCATTGTTGTGGTTTCTGTTGAATTTGTTGGTGTTTTTGAATGTTGAGGTTGTTGATGAATCTTTCGGTGTTTTTCCTTGTTGAGGTTTTTGTTCAATTTGTTGGTGTTATCAATGGTTTTTTTTAATCCTTTTTGTGTTTTTCAAAGTTGAGGTTGCAGTTGAATTTGTTGGTGATTTGCAATGTTGAGGTTGTTGAATTTGTTGGTGTTTTTCAAAGTTGTGGTTGTTGTTGAATTTTTTGGTGTTTTTCATTGTTGAGGTTTTTGTTGAATTTGTTGGTGATTTTCAATGTTGTGGTTGTCGTTGAATTTTTTGGTGTTTTTCATTGTTGAGGTTTTTGTTGAATTTGTTGGCGTTTTTGAATGTTGAGGTTGTTGATGAATTTTTTGGTGTTTTTCACTGTTGAGGTTTTTGTTGAAATTGTTTGTGTTTTTCATTGTTGAGGTTGTTGTTGAATTTGTTGGTGATTTTCAATATTGAGGCTCTGGTTCAATTTGTTGTTGTTTTTCCATGTTGAGGTTTTTGAATTTGTTGGTGTTTTTCAAAGTTGATGTTGTTGTTGAATTTGTTGGTGATTTTCAATGTTGTTTAATATTTTGGTGTTTTTCATTGTTGAGGTTGTTGTTGAATATTTTGGTGATTTTCAATGTTGAGGTTGTTGAATTCATTGTTGTTATCAATGGTTTTTTTAAATCCTTTTTTGTATTTTTCAAAAATGAGGTTGCGGTTGAAATTGTTGGTGTTTTGCAATGTTGAGGTTTTTGTTGAATTTGTTCGTGATTTTCAATGTTGAGGTTGTTGTTGAATTTTTCGGTGTTTTTCATTGTTGAGGTTTTTGTTGAATTTATTGGCGTTTTTGAATGTTGAGGTTGTTGATGAACTTTTTTGGTGTTTTTCATTGTTGAGGTTTTTGTTGAAATTGTTTGTGTTTTTCATTGTTGAGGTTGTTGTTGAATTTGTTGGTGATTTTCAATATTGAGGTTCTGTTTCAATTTGTTGTTGTTTTTCCATGTTGAGGTTTTTGAATCTGTTGGTGTTTTTCAAAGTTGAGGTTGCTGTTGAATTTGTTGGTGATTTTCAATGTTGAGGTTGTTGTTGCATTTTTTGTTGTTTTTCATTGCTGAGGTTGTTGTTGAATTTGTTTGGTGATTTTCAATGTTGAGGTTTTTGAATTCATTGGTGTTATCAATGGTTTTATTCATCATTTTCCTATGTTTCAAAGTTGAGGTTGCAGTTGAAATTGTTGGTGTTTTTCAAAGTTGAGGTTGTTGAAGTTGTTGGTGTTGTTCAAAGTTGAGGTTGTTGTTGAATTTTTCGGTGTTTTTCATTGTTGAGGTTTTTGTTGAATTTTTTGTTGTTTTTGAATGTTGAGGTTGTTGATGCATTATTTGGTGTTTTTCATTGTTGAGGTTTTTGTGGAATTTGTTGGTGATTTTCAATGTTGAGGTTGTTGTTGAATTTTTAGGAATTCTTCATTGTTGAGGTTTCTGTTGAGGTTGTTGGTGTTTTTGAATGTTGAGGTTGTTGATGAATCTTTCGGTGTTTATCCTTGTTGAGGTTTTTGTTCAATTTGTTGGTGTTTTTCATTGTTGGGGTTGTTTTTGAATTTGTTGGTGATTTTCAATGTTGAGGTTGTGGTTGAATTTGTTGGTGCTTTTGAAAGTTGAGGTTTTTGAATTTGTTGGTGTTTTTCAAAGATGATGTTGTTGTTGAATTTGTTGGTGATTTTCAATGTTGAGGCTGTTGTTGAATTTTTTGTTGATTTTCAATGTAGAGTTTGTTGTTGAAATTGTTGGTGTTTTGCAATGTTGAGGTTTTTGTTGGATTTGTTCGTGATTTTCAATGTTGAGGTTGTTGTTGAATTTTTTGGTGTTTTTCATTGTTGAGGTTTTTGTTGAATTTATTGGCGTTTTTGAATGTTGAGGTTGTTGATGAATTTGTTGGTGATTTTCAATATTGAGGTTCTGTTTCAATTTGTTGTTGTTTTTCCATGTTGAGGTTTTTGAATCTGTTGGTGTTTTTCAAAGTTGAGGTTGCTGTTGAATTTGTTGGTGATTTTCAATGTTGAGGTTGTTGTTGCATTTTTTGTTGTTTTTCATTGCTGAGGTTGTTGTTGAATTTGTTGGTGATTTTCAATGTTGAGGTTTTTGAATTCATTGGTGTTATCAATGGTTTTTTTCATCATTTTCCTATGTTTCAAAGTTGAGGTTGCAGTTGAAATTGTTGGTGTTTTTCAAAGTTGAGGTTGTTGAAGTTGTTGGTGTTGTTCAAAGTTGAGGTTGTTGTTGAATTTTTCGGTGTTTTTCATTGTTGAGGTTTTTGTTGAATTTTTTGTTGTTTTTGAATGTTGAGGTTGTTGATGCATTATTTGGTGTTTTTCATTGTTGAGGTTTTTGTGGAATTTGTTGGTGATTTTCAATGTTGAGGTTGTTGTTGAATTTTTAGGAATTCTTCATTGTTGAGGTTTCTGTTGAGGTTGTTGGTGTTTTTGAATGTTGAGGTTGTTGATGAATCTTTCGGTGTTTATCCTTGTTGAGGTTTTTGTTCAATTTGTTGGTGTTTTTCATTGTTGAGGTTGTTTTTGAATTTGTTGGTGATTTTCAATGTTGAGGTTGTGGTTGAATTTGTTGGTGCTTTTGAAAGTTGAGGTTTTTGAATTTGTTGGTGTTTTTCAAAGATGATGTTGTTGTTGAATTTGTTGGTGATTTTCAATGTAGAGTTTGTTGTTGAATTTTTTGGTGTTTTTCATTGTTGAGGTTTGTGTTGAAATTGTTGGAGTTTTTCAATGTTGAGGCTGTTGTTGAATTTTTTGTTGATTTTCAATGTAGAGTTTGTTGTTGAATTTGTTGGTGTTTTTCATTGTTGAGGTTGTTGAATTTGTTGGTATTTTTCAAAGTTGACGTTGTTGTTGAATTTGTTGGTGTTTTTAATTGTTGAGGATTTTGTTGAATTTGTTGCTGTTTATGAATGTTGAAGTTGTTGAAGAATTTTTAAGTGTTTTTCATTGTTGAGGTTGTTGTTGAATTTGTTGGTGTTTTTGAATGTTGAGGTTGTTGTTGAATTGTTTGATGTTTTTCATTGTTGTGGTTGTTGTTAAATTTGTTGTTGATTTTCAATATTGAGGTTGTTGTTGAATTTGTTGTTGTTATGAATTTTTATTTTGTTGAACCTTTTTGTATTTTTGAAAGTTGAGGTTGTTGTTGAATTTGTTGGTGTTTTTCACAGCTGAGTTTGTTGTTGAATTTGTTGGTGTTTTTCAATGTTGAGGTTGTGGTTGAATTTGCTGGTGTTTTTCAAAGTTGATGTTGTTGAAATTATTGGTGTTATCAATGGTTTTTTAAAATCTTTTTCTTTTTTTCAAAGTTGAGGTTGCAGTTGAAATTGTTGGTGATTTGCAATGTTGAGGTTGTTGAATTTGTTGGTGTTTTTCAAAGTTGAGGTTGTTGTTGAATTTTTGGTGTTTTTCATTGTTGAGGTCTTTGTTGAATTTGTTGGTGATTTTCAATGTTGTGGTTGTCGTTGAATTTTTTGGTGTTTTTCATTGTTGAGGTTTTTGTTGAATTTGTTGGCGTTTTTGAATGTTGAGGTTGTTGATAAATTTTTCGGTGTTATTCATTGTTGAGGATTTTGTTGAATTTGTTGGTGATTTTCATTGTTGAGGTTGTTGTTGAATTTGATGGTATTATTGAATGTTGAGGTTGTTGATGAATTTTTACGTGCTCTTCATTGTTGAGGTTTATGTTAAATTTGTTGGTGATTTTCAATGTTGAGTTTGTTATTGAATTTTTGGAGTTTTTCAATGTTGAGGTTGTTGTTGAATTTTTTGGTGATTTTCAATGTTGAGTTTGTTTTTGAATTTGTTGGTGTTTTTCATTGTTGAGGTTGTTGAATTTGTTGGTATTTTTAAAAGTTGACGTTGTTGTTGACTTTTTTGGTGTTTTTAATTGTTGAGGTTTTTGTTGAATTTGCTGGCGTTTTTGAATGTTGAGGTTGTTGTTGAATTGCTGATGTTTTTCATTGTTGAGGTTGTTGTTGAATTTGTTGTTGTTATCAATTTTGATTTTGTTGAACCTTTTTGTATTTTTGAAAGTTGAGGTTGTTGTTGAATTTGTTGATGTTTTTCATTGTTGAGGTTGTTGTTGAATTTGTTGGTGATTTTCAATATTGAGGATCTGGTTGAATTTGTTGGTGTTTTTCCATGTTGAGCCTTTTGAATTTGTTAGTGTTTTTCAAAGTTGAGGTTGTTGTTGAATTTGTTGGTGATTTTCAATGTTGAGGTTGTTGTTGAGTTTATTGATGCTTTTCATTGCTTAGTTTGTTGTTGAATTTGTTGGTGATTTTCAATGTTGAGGTTGTTGAATTCATTGGTGTTATCAATGGTTTTTTTTGATCATTTTTGTTCTTTTCAAAGTTGAGCTTGCAGTTGAATTTGTTGGTGTTTTCAATGTTGAGGTTGTTGTTGAATTTTTCGGTGCTTTTCATTGTTGAGGTTTTTGTTGAATTTTTTGGTGTTTCTGAATGTTGAGGTTGTTGATGCATTATTTGGTAGTTTTCATTGTTGAGGTTTTTGTTGAATTTGTTGGTGACTTTCAATGTTGAGGTTGTTGTTGAATTTTTGGGTGTTTTTCATTGTTGTGGTTTCTGTTGAATTTGTTGGTGTTTTTGAATGTTCAGGTTGTTGATGAATCTTTCGGTGTTTTTCCTTGTTGAGGTTTTTGTTCAATTTGTTGGTGTTATCAATGGTTTTTTTTAATCCTTTTTGTGTTTTTCAAAGTTGAGGTTGCAGTTGAATTTGTTGGTGATTTGCAATGTTGAGGTTGTTGAATTTGTTGGTGTTTTTCAAAGTTGTGGTTGTTGTTGAATTTTTTGGTGTTTTTCATTGTTGAGGTTTTTGTTGAATTTGTTGGTGATTTTCAATGTTGTGGTTGTCGTTGAATTTTTTGGTGTTTTTCATTGTTGAGGTTTTTGTTGAATTTGTTGGCGTTTTTGAATGTTGAGGTTGTTGATGAATTTTTTGGTGTTTTTCACTGTTGAGGTTTTTGTTGAAATTGTTTGTGTTTTTCATTGTTGAGGTTGTTGTTGAATTTGTTGGTGATTTTCAATATTGAGGCTCTGGTTCAATTTGTTGTTGTTTTTCCATGTTGAGGTTTTTGAATTTGTTGGTGTTTTTCAAAGTTGATGTTGTTGTTGAATTTGTTGGTGATTTTCAATGTTGTTGAATATTTTGGTGTTTTTCATTGTTGAGGTTGTTGTTGAATATTTTGGTGATTTTCAATGTTGAGGTTGTTGAATTCATTGGTGTTATCAATGGTTTTTTTAAATCCTTTTTTGTATTTTTCAAAAATGAGGTTGCGGTTGAAATTGTTGGTGTTTTGCAATGTTGAGGTTTTTGTTGAATTTGTTCGTGATTTTCAATGTTGAGGTTGTTGTTGAATTTTTTGGTGTTTTTCATTGTTGAGGTTTTTGTTGAATTTATTGGCGTTTTTGAATGTTGAGGTTGTTGATGAACTTTTTTGGTGTTTTTCATTGTTGAGGTTTTTGTTGAAATTGTTTGTGTTTTTCATTGTTGAGGTTGTTGTTGAATTTGTTGGTGATTTTCAATATTGAGGTTCTGTTTCAATTTGTTGTTGTTTTTCCATGTTGAGGTTTTTGAATCTGTTGGTGTTTTTCAAAGTTGAGGTTGCTGTTGAATTTGTTGGTGATTTTCAATGTTGAGGTTGTTGTTGCATTTTTTGTTGTTTTTCATTGCTGAGGTTGTTGTTGAATTTGTTGGTGATTTTCAATGTTGAGGTTTTTGAATTCATTGGTGTTATCAATGGTTTTTTTCATCATTTTCCTATGTTTCAAAGTTGAGGTTGCAGTTGAAATTGTTGCTGTTTTTCAAAGTTGAGGTTGTTGAAGTTGTTGGTGTTGTTCAAAGTTGAGGTTGTTGTTGAATTTTTCGGTGTTTTTCATTGTTGAGGTTTTTGTTGAATTTTTTGTTGTTTTTGAATGTTGAGGTTGTTGATGCATTATTTGGTGTTTTTCATTGTTGAGGTTTTTGTGGAATTTGTTGGTGATTTTCAATGTTGAGGTTGTTGTTGAATTTTTAGGAATTCTTCATTGTTGAGGTTTCTGTTGAGGTTGTTGGTGTTTTTGAATGTTGAGGTTGTTGATGAATCTTTCGGTGTTTATCCTTGTTGAGGTTTTTGTTCAATTTGTTGGTGTTTTTCATTGTTGAGGTTGTTTTTGAATTTGTTGGTGATTTTCAATGTTGAGGTTGTGGTTGAATTTTTTGGTGCTTTTGAAAGTTGAGGTTTTTGAATTTGTTGGTGTTTTTCAAAGATGATGTTGTTGTTGAATTTGTTGGTGATTTTCAATGTTGAGTTTGTTGTTGAATTTGTTGGTGTTTTTAATTGTTGAGGATTTTGTTGAATTTGTTGCTGTTTTTGAATGTTGAAGTTGTTGAAGAATTTTTAAGTGTTTTTCATTGTTGAGGTTGTTGTTGAATTTGTTGGTGTTTTTGAATGTTGAGGTTGTTGTTGAATTGTTTGATGTTTTTCATTGTTGTGGTTGTTGTTAAATTTGTTGTTGATTTTCAATATTGAGGTTGTTGTTGAATTTGTTGTTGTTATGAATTTTTATTTTGTTGAACCTTTTTGTATTTTTGAAAGTTGAGGTTGTTGTTGAATTTGTTGGTGTTTTTCACAGCTGAGTTTGTTGTTGAATTTGTTGGTGTTTTTCAATGTTGAGGTTGTGGTTGAATTTACTGGTGTTTTTCAAAGTTGATGTTGTTGAAATTATTGGTGTTATCAATGGTTTTTTAAAATCTTTTTCTTTTTTTCAAAGTTGAGGTTGCAGTTGAAATTGTTGGTGATTTGCAATGTTGAGGTTGTTGAATTTGTTGGTGTTTTTCAAAGTTGAGGTTGTTGTTGAATTTTTGGTGTTTTTCATTGTTGTGGTCTTTGTTGAATTTGTTGGTGATTTTCAATGTTGTGGTTGTCGTTGAATTTTTTGGTGTTTTTCATTGTTGAGGTTTTTGTTGAATTTGTTGGCGTTTTTGAATGTTGAGGTTGTTGATGAATTTTTCGGTATTATTGATTGTTGAGGATTTTGTTGAATTTGTTGGTGATTTTCATTGTTGAGGTTGTTGTTGAATTTGATGGTATTATTGAATGTTGAGGTTGTTGATGAATTTTTAGGTGCTCTTCATTGTTGAGGTTTATGTTGAATTTGTTGGTGATTTTCAATGTTGAGTTTGTTATTGAATTTTTGGAGTTTTTCAATGTTGAGGTTGTTGTTGAATTTTTTGGTGATTTTCAATGTTGAGTTTGTTTTTGAATTTGTTGGTGTTTTTCATTGTTGAGGTTGTTGAATTTGTTGGTATTTTTAAAAGTTGACGTTGTTGTTGACTTTTTTGGTGTTTTTAATTGTTGAGGTTTTTGTTGAATTTGCTGGCGTTTTTGAATGTTGAGGTTGTTGTTGAATTGCTGATGTTTTTCATTGTTGAGGTTGTTGTTGAATTTGTTGTTGTTATCAATTTTGATTTTGTTGAACCTTTTTGTATTTTTGAAAGTTGAGGTTGTTGTTGAATTTGTTGATGTTTTTCATTGTTGAGGTTGTTGTTGAATTTTTTGGTGATTTTCAATATTGAGGATCTGGTTGAATTTGTTGGTGTTTTTCCATGTTGAGCCTTTTGAATTTGTTAGTGTTTTTCAAAGTTGAGGTTGTTGTTGAATTTGTTGGTGATTTTCAATGTTGAGGTTGTTGTTGAGTTTTTTGATGCTTTTCATTGCTTAGTTTGTTGTTGAATTTGTTGGTGATTTTCAATGTTGAGGTTGTTGAATTCATTGGTGTTATCAATGGTTTTTTTGATCATTTTTGTTCTTTTCAAAGTTGAGCTTGCAGTTGAATTTGTTGGTGTTTTTCAATGTTGAGGTTGTTGTTGAATTTTTCGGTGCTTTTCATTGTTGAGGTTTTTGTTGAATTTTTTGGTGTTTCTGAATGTTGAGGTTGTTGATGCATTATTTGGTAGTTTTCATTGTTGAGGTTTTTGTTGAATTTGTTGGTGACTTTCAATGTTGAGGTTGTTGTTGAATTTTTGGGTGTTTTTCATTGTTGTGGTTTCTGTTGAATTTGTTGGTGTTTTTGAATGTTGAGGTTGTTGATGAATCTTTCGGTGTTTTTCCTTGTTGAGGTTTTTGTTCAATTTGTTGGTGTTATCAATGGTTTTTTTTAATCCTTTTTGTGTTTTTCAAAGTTGAGGTTGCAGTTGAATTTGTTGGTGATTTGCAATGTTGAGGTTGTTGAATTTGTTGGTGTTTTTCAAAGTTGTGGTTGTTGTTGAATTTTTTGGTGTTTTTCATTGTTGAGGTTTTTGTTGAATTTGTTGGTGATTTTCAATGTTGTGGTTGTCGTTGAATTTTTTGGTGTTTTTCATTGTTGAGGTTTTTGTTGAATTTGTTGGCGTTTTTGAATGTTGAGGTTGTTGATGAATTTTTTGGTGTTTTTCACTGTTGAGGTTTTTGTTGAAATTGTTTGTGTTTTTCATTGTTGAGGTTGTTGTTGAATTTGTTGGTGATTTTCAATATTGAGGCTCTGGTTCAATTTGTTGTTGTTTTTCCATGTTGAGGTTTTTGAATTTGTTGGTGTTTTTCAAAGTTGATGTTGTTGTTGAATTTGTTGGTGATTTTCAATGTTGTTTAATATTTTGGTGTTTTTCATTGTTGAGGTTGTTGTTGAATATTTTGGTGATTTTCAATGTTGAGGTTGTTGAATTCATTGTTGTTATCAATGGTTTTTTTAAATCCTTTTTTGTATTTTTCAAAAATGAGGTTGCGGTTGAAATTGTTGGTGTTTTGCAATGTTGAGGTTTTTGTTGAATTTGTTCGTGATTTTCAATGTTGAGGTTGTTGTTGAATTTTTCGGTGTTTTTCATTGTTGAGGTTTTTGTTGAATTTATTGGCGTTTTTGAATGTTGAGGTTGTTGATGAACTTTTTTGGTGTTTTTCATTGTTGAGGTTTTTGTTGAAATTGTTTGTGTTTTTCATTGTTGAGGTTGTTGTTGAATTTGTTGGTGATTTTCAATATTGAGGTTCTGTTTCAATTTGTTGTTGTTTTTCCATGTTGAGGTTTTTGAATCTGTTGGTGTTTTTCAAAGTTGAGGTTGCTGTTGAATTTGTTGGTGATTTTCAATGTTGAGGTTGTTGTTGCATTTTTTGTTGTTTTTCATTGCTGAGGTTGTTGTTGAATTTGTTTGGTGATTTTCAATGTTGAGGTTTTTGAATTCATTGGTGTTATCAATGGTTTTATTCATCATTTTCCTATGTTTCAAAGTTGAGGTTGCAGTTGAAATTGTTGGTGTTTTTCAAAGTTGAGGTTGTTGAAGTTGTTGGTGTTGTTCAAAGTTGAGGTTGTTGTTGAATTTTTCGGTGTTTTTCATTGTTGAGGTTTTTGTTGAATTTTTTGTTGTTTTTGAATGTTGAGGTTGTTGATGCATTATTTGGTGTTTTTCATTGTTGAGGTTTTTGTGGAATTTGTTGGTGATTTTCAATGTTGAGGTTGTTGTTGAATTTTTAGGAATTCTTCATTGTTGAGGTTTCTGTTGAGGTTGTTGGTGTTTTTGAATGTTGAGGTTGTTGATGAATCTTTCGGTGTTTATCCTTGTTGAGGTTTTTGTTCAATTTGTTGGTGTTTTTCATTGTTGGGGTTGTTTTTGAATTTGTTGGTGATTTTCAATGTTGAGGTTGTGGTTGAATTTGTTGGTGCTTTTGAAAGTTGAGGTTTTTGAATTTGTTGGTGTTTTTCAAAGATGATGTTGTTGTTGAATTTGTTGGTGATTTTCAATGTTGAGGCTGTTGTTGAATTTTTTGTTGATTTTCAATGTAGAGTTTGTTGTTGAAATTGTTGGTGTTTTGCAATGTTGAGGTTTTTGTTGGATTTGTTCGTGATTTTCAATGTTGAGGTTGTTGTTGAATTTTTTGGTGTTTTTCATTGTTGAGGTTTTTGTTGAATTTATTGGCGTTTTTGAATGTTGAGGTTGTTGATGAACTTTTTTGGTGTTTTTCATTGTTGAGGTTTTTGTTGAAATTTTTTGTGTTTTTCATTGTTGAGGTTGTTGTTGAATTTGTTGGTGATTTTCAATATTGAGGTTCTGTTTCAATTTGTTGTTGTTTTTCCATGTTGAGGTTTTTGAATCTGTTGGTGTTTTTCAAAGTTGAGGTTGCTGTTGAATTTGTTGGTGATTTTCAATGTTGAGGTTGTTGTTGCATTTTTTGTTGTTTTTCATTGCTGAGGTTGTTGTTGAATTTGTTGGTGATTTTCAATGTTGAGGTTTTTGAATTCATTGGTGTTATCAATGGTTTTTTTCATCATTTTCCTATGTTTCAAAGTTGAGGTTGCAGTTGAAATTGTTGGTGTTTTTCAAAGTTGAGGTTGTTGAAGTTGTTGGTGTTGTTCAAAGTTGAGGTTGTTGTTGAATTTTTCGGTGTTTTTCATTGTTGAGGTTTTTGTTGAATTTTTTGTTGTTTTTGAATGTTGAGGTTGTTGATGCATTATTTGGTGTTTTTCATTGTTGAGGTTTTTGTGGAATTTGTTGGTGATTTTCAATGTTGAGGTTGTTGTTGAATTTTTAGGAATTCTTCATTGTTGAGGTTTCTGTTGAGGTTGTTGGTGTTTTTGAATGTTGAGGTTGTTGATGAATCTTTCGGTGTTTATCCTTGTTGAGGTTTTTGTTCAATTTGTTGGTGTTTTTCATTGTTGAGGTTGTTTTTGAATTTGTTGGTGATTTTCAATGTTGAGGTTGTGGTTGAATTTGTTGGTGCTTTTGAAAGTTGAGGTTTTTGAATTTGTTGGTGTTTTTCAAAGATGATGTTGTTGTTGAATTTGTTGGTGATTTTCAATGTAGAGTTTGTTGTTGAATTTTTTGGTGTTTTTCATTGTTGAGGTTTGTGTTGAAATTGTTGGAGTTTTTCAATGTTGAGGCTGTTGTTGAATTTTTTGTTGATTTTCAATGTAGAGTTTGTTGTTGAAATTGTTGGTGTTTTGCAATGTTGAGGTTTTTGTTGGATTTGTTCGTGATTTTCAATGTTGAGGTTGTTGTTGAATTTTTTGGTGTTTTTCATTGTTGAGGTTTTTGTTGAATTTATTGGCGTTTTTGAATGTTGAGGTTGTTGATGAACTTTTTTGGTGTTTTTCATTGTTGAGGTTTTTGTTGAAATTTTTTGTGTTTTTCATTGTTGAGGTTGTTGTTGAATTTGTTGGTGATTTTCAATATTGAGGTTCTGTTTCAATTTGTTGTTGTTTTTCCATGTTGAGGTTTTTGAATCTGTTGGTGTTTTTCAAAGTTGAGGTTGCTGTTGAATTTGTTGGTGATTTTCAATGTTGAGGTTGTTGTTGCATTTTTTGTTGTTTTTCATTGCTGAGGTTGTTGTTGAATTTGTTGGTGATTTTCAATGTTGAGGTTTTTGAATTCATTGGTGTTATCAATGGTTTTTTTCATCATTTTCCTATGTTTCAAAGTTGAGGTTGCAGTTGAAATTGTTGGTGTTTTTCAAAGTTGAGGTTGTTGAAGTTGTTGGTGTTGTTCAAAGTTGAGGTTGTTGTTGAATTTTTCGGTGTTTTTCATTGTTGAGGTTTTTGTTGAATTTTTTGTTGTTTTTGAATGTTGAGGTTGTTGATGCATTATTTGGTGTTTTTCATTGTTGAGGTTTTTGTGGAATTTGTTGGTGATTTTCAATGTTGAGGTTGTTGTTGAATTTTTAGGAATTCTTCATTGTTGAGGTTTCTGTTGAGGTTGTTGGTGTTTTTGAATGTTGAGGTTGTTGATGAATCTTTCGGTGTTTATCCTTGTTGAGGTTTTTGTTCAATTTGTTGGTGTTTTTCATTGTTGAGGTTGTTTTTGAATTTGTTGGTGATTTTCAATGTTGAGGTTGTGGTTGAATTTGTTGGTGCTTTTGAAAGTTGAGGTTTTTGAATTTGTTGGTGTTTTTCAAAGATGATGTTGTTGTTGAATTTGTTGGTGATTTTCAATGTAGAGTTTGTTGTTGAATTTTTTGGTGTTTTTCATTGTTGAGGTTTGTGTTGAAATTGTTGGAGTTTTTCAATGTTGAGGCTGTTGTTGAATTTTTTGTTGATTTTCAATGTAGAGTTTGTTGTTGAATTTGTTGGTGTTTTTCATTGTTGAGGTTGTTGAATTTGTTGGTATTTTTCAAAGTTGACGTTGTTGTTGAATTTGTTGGTGTTTTTAATTGTTGAGGATTTTGTTGAATTTGTTGCTGTTTATGAATGTTGAAGTTGTTGAAGAATTTTTAAGTGTTTTTCATTGTTGAGGTTGTTGTTGAATTTGTTGGTGTTTTTGAATGTTGAGGTTGTTGTTGAATTGTTTGATGTTTTTCATTGTTGTGGTTGTTGTTAAATTTGTTGTTGATTTTCAATATTGAGGTTGTTGTTGAATTTGTTGTTGTTATGAATTTTTATTTTGTTGAACCTTTTTGTATTTTTGAAAGTTGAGGTTGTTGTTGAATTTGTTGGTGTTTTTCACAGCTGAGTTTGTTGTTGAATTTGTTGGTGTTTTTCAATGTTGAGGTTGTGGTTGAATTTGCTGGTGTTTTTCAAAGTTGATGTTGTTGAAATTATTGGTGTTATCAATGGTTTTTTAAAATCTTTTTCTTTTTTTCAAAGTTGAGGTTGCAGTTGAAATTGTTGGTGATTTGCAATGTTGAGGTTGTTGAATTTGTTGGTGTTTTTCAAAGTTGAGGTTGTTGTTGAATTTTTGGTGTTTTTCATTGTTGAGGTCTTTGTTGAATTTGTTGGTGATTTTCAATGTTGTGGTTGTCGTTGAATTTTTTGGTGTTTTTCATTGTTGAGGTTTTTGTTGAATTTGTTGGCGTTTTTGAATGTTGAGGTTGTTGATAAATTTTTCGGTGTTATTCATTGTTGAGGATTTTGTTGAATTTGTTGGTGATTTTCATTGTTGAGGTTGTTGTTGAATTTGATGGTATTATTGAATGTTGAGGTTGTTGATGAATTTTTACGTGCTCTTCATTGTTGAGGTTTATGTTAAATTTGTTGGTGATTTTCAATGTTGAGTTTGTTATTGAATTTTTGGAGTTTTTCAATGTTGAGGTTGTTGTTGAATTTTTTGGTGATTTTCAATGTTGAGTTTGTTTTTGAATGTGTTGGTGTTTTTCATTGTTGAGGTTGTTGAATTTGTTGGTATTTTTAAAAGTTGACGTTGTTGTTGACTTTTTTGGTGTTTTTAATTGTTGAGGTTTTTGTTGAATTTGCTGGCGTTTTTGAATGTTGAGGTTGTTGTTGAATTGCTGATGTTTTTCATTGTTGAGGTTGTTGTTGAATTTGTTGTTGTTATCAATTTTGATTTTGTTGAACCTTTTTGTATTTTTGAAAGTTGAGGTTGTTGTTGAATTTGTTGATGTTTTTCATTGTTGAGGTTGTTGTTGAATTTGTTGGTGATTTTCAATATTGAGGATCTGGTTGAATTTGTTGGTGTTTTTCCATGTTGAGCCTTTTGAATTTGTTAGTGTTTTTCAAAGTTGAGGTTGTTGTTGAATTTGTTGGTGATTTTCAATGTTGAGGTTGTTGTTGAGTTTATTGATGCTTTTCATTGCTTAGTTTGTTGTTGAATTTGTTGGTGATTTTCAATGTTGAGGTTGTTGAATTCATTGGTGTTATCAATGGTTTTTTTTGATCATTTTTGTTCTTTTCAAAGTTGAGCTTGCAGTTGAATTTGTTGGTGTTTTCAATGTTGAGGTTGTTGTTGAATTTTTCGGTGCTTTTCATTGTTGAGGTTTTTGTTGAATTTTTTGGTGTTTCTGAATGTTGAGGTTGTTGATGCATTATTTGGTAGTTTTCATTGTTGAGGTTTTTGTTGAATTTGTTGGTGACTTTCAATGTTGAGGTTGTTGTTGAATTTTTGGGTGTTTTTCATTGTTGTGGTTTCTGTTGAATTTGTTGGTGTTTTTGAATGTTCAGGTTGTTGATGAATCTTTCGGTGTTTTTCCTTGTTGAGGTTTTTGTTCAATTTGTTGGTGTTATCAATGGTTTTTTTTAATCCTTTTTGTGTTTTTCAAAGTTGAGGTTGCAGTTGAATTTGTTGGTGATTTGCAATGTTGAGGTTGTTGAATTTGTTGGTGTTTTTCAAAGTTGTGGTTGTTGTTGAATTTTTTGGTGTTTTTCATTGTTGAGGTTTTTGTTGAATTTGTTGGTGATTTTCAATGTTGTGGTTGTCGTTGAATTTTTTGGTGTTTTTCATTGTTGAGGTTTTTGTTGAATTTGTTGGCGTTTTTGAATGTTGAGGTTGTTGATGAATTTTATGGTGTTTTTCACTGTTGAGGTTTTTGTTGAAATTGTTTGTGTTTTTCATTGTTGAGGTTGTTGTTGAATTTGTTGGTGATTTTCAATATTGAGGCTCTGGTTCAATTTGTTGTTGTTTTTCCATGTTGAGGTTTTTGAATTTGTTGGTGTTTTTCAAAGTTGATGTTGTTGTTGAATTTGTTGGTGATTTTCAATGTTGTTGAATATTTTGGTGTTTTTCATTGTTGAGGTTGTTGTTGAATATTTTGGTGATTTTCAATGTTGAGGTTGTTGAATTCATTGTTGTTATCAATGGTTTTTTTAAATCCTTTTTTGTATTTTTCAAAAATGAGGTTGCGGTTGAAATTGTTGGTGTTTTGCAATGTTGAGGTTTTTGTTGAATTTGTTCGTGATTTTCAATGTTGAGGTTGTTGTTGAATTTTTTGGTGTTTTTCATTGTTGAGGTTTTTGTTGAATTTATTGGCGTTTTTGAATGTTGAGGTTGTTGATGAACTTTTTTGGTGTTTTTCATTGTTGAGGTTTTTGTTGAAATTGTTTGTGTTTTTCATTGTTGAGGTTGTTGTTGAATTTGTTGGTGATTTTCAATATTGAGGTTCTGTTTCAATTTGTTGTTGTTTTTCCATGTTGAGGTTTTTGAATCTGTTGGTGTTTTTCAAAGTTGAGGTTGCTGTTGAATTTGTTGGTGATTTTCAATGTTGAGGTTGTTGTTGCATTTTTTGTTGTTTTTCATTGCTGAGGTTGTTGTTGAATTTGTTGGTGATTTTCAATGTTGAGGTTTTTGAATTCATTGGTGTTATCAATGGTTTTTTTCATCATTTTCCTATGTTTCAAAGTTGAGGTTGCAGTTGAAATTGTTGGTGTTTTTCAAAGTTGAGGTTGTTGAAGTTGTTGGTGTTGTTCAAAGTTGAGGTTGTTGTTGAATTTTTCGGTGTTTTTCATTGTTGAGGTTTTTGTTGAATTTTTTGTTGTTTTTGAATGTTGAGGTTGTTGATGCATTATTTGGTGTTTTTCATTGTTGAGGTTTTTGTGGAATTTGTTGGTGATTTTCAATGTTGAGGTTGTTGTTGAATTTTTAGGAATTCTTCATTGTTGAGGTTTCTGTTGAGGTTGTTGGTGTTTTTGAATGTTGAGGTTGTTGATGAATCTTTCGGTGTTTATCCTTGTTGAGGTTTTTGTTCAATTTGTTGGTGTTTTTCATTGTTGAGGTTGTTTTTGAATTTGTTGGTGATTTTCAATGTTGAGGTTGTGGTTGAATTTTTTGGTGCTTTTGAAAGTTGAGGTTTTTGAATTTGTTGGTGTTTTTCAAAGATGATGTTGTTGTTGAATTTGTTGGTGATTTTCAATGTTGAGTTTGTTGTTGAATTTTTTGGTGTTTTTCATTGTTGAGGTTTGTGTTGAAATTGTTGGAGTTTTTCAATGTTGAGGCTGTTGTTGAATTTTTTGTTGATTTTCAATGTAGAGTTTGTTGTTGAATTTGTTGGTGTTTTTCATTGTTGAGGTTGTTGAATTTGTTGGTATTTTTCAAAGTTGACGTTGTTGTTGAATTTGTTGGTGTTTTTAATTGTTGAGGATTTTGTTGAATTTGTTGCTGTATTTGAATGTTGAAGTTGTTGAAGAATTTTTAAGTGTTTTTCATTGTTGAGGTTGTTGTTGAATTTGTTGGTGTTTTTGAATGTTGAGGTTGTTGTTGAATTGTTTGATGTTTTTCATTGTTGTGGTTGTTGTTAAATTTGTTGTTGATTTTCAATATTGAGGTTGTTGTTGAATTTGTTGTTGTTATGAATTTTTATTTTGTTGAACCTTTTTGTATTTTTGAAAGTTGAGGTTGTTGTTGAATTTGTTGGTGTTTTTCAAAGCTAAGTTTGTTGTTGAATTTGTTGGTGTTTTTCAATGTTGAGGTTGTGGTTGAATTTGCTGCTGTTTTTCAAAGTTGATGTTGTTGAAATTATTGGTGTTATCAATGGTTTTTAAAATCTTTGTCGTATTTTTCACAGTTGAGGTTGCAGTTGAAATTGTTGGTGATTTGCAATGTTGAGGTTGTTGAATTTGTTGGTGTTTTTCAAAGTTGAGGTTGTTGTTGAATTTTTTGGTGTTATTCATTGTTGAGGTTTCTGTTGAAATTGTTAGTGTTTTTCATTGTTGAGGTTGTTGTTGAATTTGTTGGTGATTTTCAATATTGAGGCTCTGGTTCAATTTGTTGTTGTTTTTCCATGTTGAGGGTTTTGAATTTTTGGTGTTTTTCAAAGTTGAGGTTGTTGTTGCATTTTTTGATGTTTTTCAATACTGAGGTTGTTGTTGAATTTGTTGGTGATTTTCAATGTTGAGTTTGTTGAATTCATTAGTGTTATCAATGGTTTTTTTTGATCATTTTTCTATGTTTCAAAGGTGAGGTTGCAGTTGAAATTGTTGGTGTTTTTCAATGTTGAGGTTGTTGAAGTTGTTGGTGTTGTTCAAAGTTGAGGTTGTTGCTGAATTTTTCGGTGTTTTTCATTGCTGAGGTTTTTGTTGAATTTTTTGTTGTTTTTGAATGTTGAGGTTGTTGATGCATTATTTGGTGTTTTTCATTGTTGAGGTTGTTGTAGAATTTGTTGGTGATTTTCAATGTTGAGGTTGTTGTTGAATTTTTAGGAGTTTTTCATTGTTGAGGTTTCTGTTGAGGTTGTTGGATTTTTTGAATGTTGAGGTTGTTGATGAATCTTTCGGTGTTATTCATTGTTGAGGTTTTTGTTGAAATTGTTGGTGATTTTCATTGTTGAGGTTGTTGTTGAATTTGATGGAATTTTTGAATGTTGAGGTTGTTGATGAATTTTTAGGTGCTCTTCATTGTTGAGGTTTATGTTGAATTTGTTGGTGATTTTCAATGTTGAGTTTGTTGTTGAATTTTTTGGAGTTTTTCATTGTTGACGTTGTTGTTGAAATTGTTGGAGTTTTTCAATGTTGAGGTTGTTGTTGAATTTTTTGGTGATTTTCAATGTTGAGTTTGTTGTTGAATTTGTTGGTGTTTTTCATTGTTGAGGTTGTTGAATTTGTTGGTATTTTTCAAAGTTGACGTTCTTGTTGAATTTTTTGGTGTTTTTAATTGTTGAGGTTTTTGTTGAATTTGTTGGTGTTTTTGAATGTTGAGGTTGTTGTTGAATTGCTGATGTTTTTCATTGTTGAGGTTGTTGTTAAATTTGTTGGTGATTTTCAGTATTGAGGTTGTTGTTGAATTTTTTGTTGTTATCAATTTTGATTTTGTTGAACCTTTTTGTATTTTTGAAAGTTGAGGTTGTTGTTGAATTTGTTGGTGTTTTTCAATGTTGAGGTTGTTGAATTTGTTGGTGTTTTTCAAAGCTGAGTTTGTTGTTGAATTTGTTGGTGTTTTTCATTGTTGAGGTTTTTGTTGAATTTATTGGTGTTTTTGAATGTTGAGGTTGTTGATGAATCTTTCGGTGTTTATCCTTGTTGAGGTTTTTGTTCAATTTGTTGGTGTTTTTCATTGTTGAGGTTGTTTTTGAATTTGTTGGTGATTTTCAATGTTGAGGTTGTGGTTGAATTTGTTGGTGCTTTTGAAAGTTGAGGTTTTTGAATTTGTTGGTGTTTTTCAAAGATGATGTTGTTGTTGAATTTGTTGGTGATTTTCAATGTTGAGGCTGTTGTTGAATTTTTTGTTGATTTTCAATGTAGAGTTTGTTGTTGAAATTGTTGGTGTTTTGCAATGTTGAGGTTTTTGTTGAATTTGTTCGTGATTTTCAATGTTGAGGTTGTTGTTGAATTTTTTGGTGTTTTTCATTGTTGAGGTTTTTGTTGAATTTATTGGCGTTTTTGAATGTTGAGGTTGTTGATGAACTTTTTTGGTGTTTTTCATTGTTGAGGTTTTTGTTGAAATTGTTTGTGTTTTTCATTGTTGAGGTTGTTGTTGAATTTGTTGGTGATTTTCAATGTAGAGTTTGTTGTTGAATTTTTTGGTGTTTTTCATTGTTGAGGTTTGTGTTGAAATTGTTGGAGTTTTTCAATGTTGAGGCTGTTGTTGAATTTTTTGTTGATTTTCAATGTAGAGTTTGTTGTTGAATTTGTTGGTGTTTTTAATTGTTGAGGATTTTGTTGAATTTGTTGCTGTTTTTGAATGTTGAAGTTGTTGAAGAATTTTTAAGTGTTTTTCATTGTTGAGGTTGTTGTTGAATTTGTTGGTGTTTTTGAATGTTGAGGTTGTTGTTGAATTGTTTGATGTTTTTCATTGTTGTGGTTGTTGTTAAATTTGTTGTTGATTTTCAATATTGAGGTTGTTGTTGAATTTGTTGTTGTTATGAATTTTTATTTTGTTGAACCTTTTTGTATTTTTGAAAGTTGAGGTTGTTGTTGAATTTGTTGGTGTTTTTCACAGCTGAGTTTGTTGTTGAATTTGTTGGTGTTTTTCAATGTTGAGGTTGTGGTTGAATTTACTGGTGTTTTTCAAAGTTGATGTTGTTGAAATTATTGGTGTTATCAATGGTTTTTTAAAATCTTTTTCTTTTTTTCAAAGTTGAGGTTGCAGTTGAAATTGTTGGTGATTTGCAATGTTGAGGTTTTTGTTGAATTTGTTCGTGATTTTCAATGTTGAGGTTGTTGAATTCATTGTTGTTATCAATGGTTTTTTTAAATCCTTTTTTGTATTTTTCAAAAATGAGGTTGCGGTTGAAATTGTTGGTGTTTTGCAATGTTGAGGTTTTTGTTGAATTTGTTCGTGATTTTCAATGTTGAGGTTGTTGTTGAATTTTTCGGTGTTTTTCATTGTTGAGGTTTTTGTTGAATTTATTGGCGTTTTTGAATGTTGAGGTTGTTGATGAACTTTTTTGGTGTTTTTCATTGTTGAGGTTTTTGTTGAAATTGTTTGTGTTTTTCATTGTTGAGGTTGTTGTTGAATTTGTTGGTGATTTTCAATATTGAGGTTCTGTTTCAATTTGTTGTTGTTTTTCCATGTTGAGGTTTTTGAATCTGTTGGTGTTTTTCAAAGTTGAGGTTGCTGTTGAATTTGTTGGTGATTTTCAATGTTGAGGTTGTTGTTGCATTTTTTGTTGTTTTTCATTGCTGAGGTTGTTGTTGAATTTGTTTGGTGATTTTCAATGTTGAGGTTTTTGAATTCATTGGTGTTATCAATGGTTTTATTCATCATTTTCCTATGTTTCAAAGTTGAGGTTGCAGTTGAAATTGTTGGTGTTTTTCAAAGTTGAGGTTGTTGAAGTTGTTGGTGTTGTTCAAAGTTGAGGTTGTTGTTGAATTTTTCGGTGTTTTTCATTGTTGAGGTTTTTGTTGAATTTTTTGTTGTTTTTGAATGTTGAGGTTGTTGATGCATTATTTGGTGTTTTTCATTGTTGAGGTTTTTGTGGAATTTGTTGGTGATTTTCAATGTTGAGGTTGTTGTTGAATTTTTAGGAATTCTTCATTGTTGAGGTTTCTGTTGAGGTTGTTGGTGTTTTTGAATGTTGAGGTTGTTGATGAATCTTTCGGTGTTTATCCTTGTTGAGGTTTTTGTTCAATTTGTTGGTGTTTTTCATTGTTGAGGTTGTTTTTGAATTTGTTGGTGATTTTCAATGTTGAGGTTGTGGTTGAATTTGTTGTTGTTATGAATTTTTATTTTGTTGAACCTTTTTGTATTTTTGAAAGTTGAGGTTGTTGTTGAATTTGTTGGTGTTTTTCAAAGCTAAGTTTGTTGTTGAATTTGTTGGTGTTTTTCAATGTTGAGGTTGTGGTTGAATTTGCTGCTGTTTTTCAAAGTTGATGTTGTTGAAATTATTGGTGTTATCAATGGTTTTTAAAATCTTTGTCGTATTTTTCACAGTTGAGGTTGCAGTTGAAATTGTTGGTGATTTGCAATGTTGAGGTTGTTGAATTTGTTGGTGTTTTTCAAAGTTGAGGTTGTTGTTGAATTTTTTGGTGTTATTCATTGTTGAGGTTTCTGTTGAAATTGTTAGTGTTTTTCATTGTTGAGGTTGTTGTTGAATTTGTTGGTGATTTTCAATATTGAGGCTCTGGTTCAATTTGTTGTTGTTTTTCCATGTTGAGGGTTTTGAATTTTTGGTGTTTTTCAAAGTTGAGGTTGTTGTTGCATTTTTTGATGTTTTTCAATACTGAGGTTGTTGTTGAATTTGTTGGTGATTTTCAATGTTGAGTTTGTTGAATTCATTAGTGTTATCAATGGTTTTTTTTGATCATTTTTCTATGTTTCAAAGGTGAGGTTGCAGTTGAAATTGTTGGTGTTTTTCAATGTTGAGGTTGTTGAAGTTGTTGGTGTTGTTCAAAGTTGAGGTTGTTGCTGAATTTTTCGGTGTTTTTCATTGCTGAGGTTTTTGTTGAATTTTTTGTTGTTTTTGAATGTTGAGGTTGTTGATGCATTATTTGGTGTTTTTCATTGTTGAGGTTGTTGTAGAATTTGTTGGTGATTTTCAATGTTGAGGTTGTTGTTGAATTTTTAGGAGTTTTTCATTGTTGAGGTTTCTGTTGAGGTTGTTGGATTTTTTGAATGTTGAGGTTGTTGATGAATCTTTCGGTGTTATTCATTGTTGAGGTTTTTGTTGAAATTGTTGGTGATTTTCATTGTTGAGGTTGTTGTTGAATTTGATGGAATTTTTGAATGTTGAGGTTGTTGATGAATTTTTAGGTGCTCTTCATTGTTGAGGTTTATGTTGAATTTGTTGGTGATTTTCAATGTTGAGTTTGTTGTTGAATTTTTTGGAGTTTTTCATTGTTGACGTTGTTGTTGAAATTGTTGGAGTTTTTCAATGTTGAGGTTGTTGTTGAATTTTTTGGTGATTTTCAATGTTGAGTTTGTTGTTGAATTTGTTGGTGTTTTTCATTGTTGAGGTTGTTGAATTTGTTGGTATTTTTCAAAGTTGACGTTCTTGTTGAATTTTTTGGTGTTTTTAATTGTTGAGGTTTTTGTTGAATTTGTTGGTGTTTTTGAATGTTGAGGTTGTTGTTGAATTGCTGATGTTTTTCATTGTTGAGGTTGTTGTTAAATTTGTTGGTGATTTTCAGTATTGAGGTTGTTGTTGAATTTTTTGTTGTTATCAATTTTGATTTTGTTGAACCTTTTTGTATTTTTGAAAGTTGAGGTTGTTGTTGAATTTGTTGGTGTTTTTCAATGTTGAGGTTGTTGAATTTGTTGGTGTTTTTCAAAGCTGAGTTTGTTGTTGAATTTGTTGGTGTTTTTCATTGTTGAGGTTTTTGTTGAATTTATTGGTGTTTTTGAATGTTGAGGTTGTTGATGAATCTTTCGGTGTTTATCCTTGTTGAGGTTTTTGTTCAATTTGTTGGTGTTTTTCATTGTTGAGGTTGTTTTTGAATTTGTTGGTGATTTTCAATGTTGAGGTTGTGGTTGAATTTGTTGGTGCTTTTGAAAGTTGAGGTTTTTGAATTTGTTGGTGTTTTTCAAAGATGATGTTGTTGTTGAATTTGTTGGTGATTTTCAATGTTGAGGCTGTTGTTGAATTTTTTGTTGATTTTCAATGTAGAGTTTGTTGTTGAAATTGTTGGTGTTTTGCAATGTTGAGGTTTTTGTTGAATTTGTTCGTGATTTTCAATGTTGAGGTTGTTGTTGAATTTTTTGGTGTTTTTCATTGTTGAGGTTTTTGTTGAATTTATTGGCGTTTTTGAATGTTGAGGTTGTTGATGAACTTTTTTGGTGTTTTTCATTGTTGAGGTTTTTGTTGAAATTGTTTGTGTTTTTCATTGTTGAGGTTGTTGTTGAATTTGTTGGTGATTTTCAATGTAGAGTTTGTTGTTGAATTTTTTGGTGTTTTTCATTGTTGAGGTTTGTGTTGAAATTGTTGGAGTTTTTCAATGTTGAGGCTGTTGTTGAATTTTTTGTTGATTTTCAATGTAGAGTTTGTTGTTGAATTTGTTGGTGTTTTTAATTGTTGAGGATTTTGTTGAATTTGTTGCTGTTTTTGAATGTTGAAGTTGTTGAAGAATTTTTAAGTGTTTTTCATTGTTGAGGTTGTTGTTGAATTTGTTGGTGTTTTTGAATGTTGAGGTTGTTGTTGAATTGTTTGATGTTTTTCATTGTTGTGGTTGTTGTTAAATTTGTTGTTGATTTTCAATATTGAGGTTGTTGTTGAATTTGTTGTTGTTATGAATTTTTATTTTGTTGAACCTTTTTGTATTTTTGAAAGTTGAGGTTGTTGTTGAATTTGTTGGTGTTTTACACAGCTGAGTTTGTTGTTGAATTTGTTGGTGTTTTTCAATGTTGAGGTTGTGGTTGAATTTACTGGTGTTTTTCAAAGTTGATGTTGTTGAAATTATTGGTGTTATCAATGGTTTTTTAAAATCTTTTTCTTTTTTTCAAAGTTGAGGTTGCAGTTGAAATTGTTGGTGATTTGCAATGTTGAGGTTTTTGTTGAATTTGTTCGTGATTTTCAATGTTGAGGTTGTTGAATTCATTGTTGTTATCAATGGTTTTTTTAAATCCTTTTTTGTATTTTTCAAAAATGAGGTTGCGGTTGAAATTGTTGGTGTTTTGCAATGTTGAGGTTTTTGTTGAATTTGTTCGTGATTTTCAATGTTGAGGTTGTTGTTGAATTTTTCGGTGTTTTTCATTGTTGAGGTTTTTGTTGAATTTATTGGCGTTTTTGAATGTTGAGGTTGTTGATGAACTTTTTTGGTGTTTTTCATTGTTGAGGTTTTTGTTGAAATTGTTTGTGTTTTTCATTGTTGAGGTTGTTGTTGAATTTGTTGGTGATTTTCAATATTGAGGTTCTGTTTCAATTTGTTGTTGTTTTTCCATGTTGAGGTTTTTGAATCTGTTGGTGTTTTTCAAAGTTGAGGTTGCTGTTGAATTTGTTGGTGATTTTCAATGTTGAGGTTGTTGTTGCATTTTTTGTTGTTTTTCATTGCTGAGGTTGTTGTTGAATTTGTTTGGTGATTTTCAATGTTGAGGTTTTTGAATTCATTGGTGTTATCAATGGTTTTATTCATCATTTTCCTATGTTTCAAAGTTGAGGTTGCAGTTGAAATTGTTGGTGTTTTTCAAAGTTGAGGTTGTTGAAGTTGTTGGTGTTGTTCAAAGTTGAGGTTGTTGTTGAATTTTTCGGTGTTTTTCATTGTTGAGGTTTTTGTTGAATTTTTTGTTGTTTTTGAATGTTGAGGTTGTTGATGCATTATTTGGTGTTTTTCATTGTTGAGGTTTTTGTGGAATTTGTTGGTGATTTTCAATGTTGAGGTTGTTGTTGAATTTTTAGGAATTCTTCATTGTTGAGGTTTCTGTTGAGGTTGTTGGTGTTTTTGAATGTTGAGGTTGTTGATGAATCTTTCGGTGTTTATCCTTGTTGAGGTTTTTGTTCAATTTGTTGGTGTTTTTCATTGTTGAGGTTGTTTTTGAATTTGTTGGTGATTTTCAATGTTGAGGTTGTGGTTGAATTTGTTGGTGCTTTTGAAAGTTGAGGTTTTTGAATTTGTTGGTGTTTTTCAAAGATGATGTTGTTGTTGAATTTGTTGGTGATTTTCAATGTTGAGGCTGTTGTTGAATTTTTTGTTGATTTTCAATGTAGAGTTTGTTGTTGAAATTGTTGGTGTTTTGCAATGTTGAGGTTTTTGTTGGATTTGTTCGTGATTTTCAATGTTGAGGTTGTTGTTGAATTTTTTGGTGTTTTTCATTGTTGAGGTTTTTGTTGAATTTATTGGCGTTTTTGAATGTTGAGGTTGTTGATGAACTTTTTTGGTGTTTTTCATTGTTGAGGTTTTTGTTGAAATTTTTTGTGTTTTTCATTGTTGAGGTTGTTGTTGAATTTGTTGGTGATTTTCAATATTGAGGTTCTGTTTCAATTTGTTGTTGTTTTTCCATGTTGAGGTTTTTGAATCTGTTGGTGTTTTTCAAAGTTGAGGTTGCTGTTGAATTTGTTGGTGATTTTCAATGTTGAGGTTGTTGTTGCATTTTTTGTTGTTTTTCATTGCTGAGGTTGTTGTTGAATTTGTTGGTGATTTTCAATGTTGAGGTTTTTGAATTCATTGGTGTTATCAATGGTTTTTTTCATCATTTTCCTATGTTTCAAAGTTGAGGTTGCAGTTGAAATTGTTGGTGTTTTTCAAAGTTGAGGTTGTTGAAGTTGTTGGTGTTGTTCAAAGTTGAGGTTGTTGTTGAATTTTTCGGTGTTTTTCATTGTTGAGGTTTTTGTTGAATTTTTTGTTGTTTTTGAATGTTGAGGTTGTTGATGCATTATTTGGTGTTTTTCATTGTTGAGGTTTTTGTGGAATTTGTTGGTGATTTTCAATGTTGAGGTTGTTGTTGAATTTTTAGGAATTCTTCATTGTTGAGGTTTCTGTTGAGGTTGTTGGTGTTTTTGAATGTTGAGGTTGTTGATGAATCTTTCGGTGTTTATCCTTGTTGAGGTTTTTGTTCAATTTGTTGGTGTTTTTCATTGTTGAGGTTGTTTTTGAATTTGTTGGTGATTTTCAATGTTGAGGTTGTGGTTGAATTTGTTGGTGCTTTTGAAAGTTGAGGTTTTTGAATTTGTTGGTGTTTTTCAAAGATGATGTTGTTGTTGAATTTGTTGGTGATTTTCAATGTAGAGTTTGTTGTTGAATTTTTTGGTGTTTTTCATTGTTGAGGTTTGTGTTGAAATTGTTGGAGTTTTTCAATGTTGAGGCTGTTGTTGAATTTTTTGTTGATTTTCAATGTAGAGTTTGTTGTTGAATTTGTTGGTGTTTTTCATTGTTGAGGTTGTTGAATTTGTTGGTATTTTTCAAAGTTGACGTTGTTGTTGAATTTGTTGGTGTTTTTAATTGTTGAGGATTTTGTTGAATTTGTTGCTGTTTATGAATGTTGAAGTTGTTGAAGAATTTTTAAGTGTTTTTCATTGTTGAGGTTGTTGTTGAATTTGTTGGTGTTTTTGAATGTTGAGGTTGTTGTTGAATTGTTTGATGTTTTTCATTGTTGTGGTTGTTGTTAAATTTGTTGTTGATTTTCAATATTGAGGTTGTTGTTGAATTTGTTGTTGTTATGAATTTTTATTTTGTTGAACCTTTTTGTATTTTTGAAAGTTGAGGTTGTTGTTGAATTTGTTGGTGTTTTTCACAGCTGAGTTTGTTGTTGAATTTGTTGGTGTTTTTCAATGTTGAGGTTGTGGTTGAATTTGCTGGTGTTTTTCAAAGTTGATGTTGTTGAAATTATTGGTGTTATCAATGGTTTTTTAAAATCTTTTTCTTTTTTTCAAAGTTGAGGTTGCAGTTGAAATTGTTGGTGATTTGCAATGTTGAGGTTGTTGAATTTGTTGGTGTTTTTCAAAGTTGAGGTTGTTGTTGAATTTTTGGTGTTTTTCATTGTTGAGGTCTTTGTTGAATTTGTTGGTGATTTTCAATGTTGTGGTTGTCGTTGAATTTTTTGGTGTTTTTCATTGTTGAGGTTTTTGTTGAATTTGTTGGCGTTTTTGAATGTTGAGGTTGTTGATAAATTTTTCGGTGTTATTCATTGTTGAGGATTTTGTTGAATTTGTTGGTGATTTTCATTGTTGAGGTTGTTGTTGAATTTGATGGTATTATTGAATGTTGAGGTTGTTGATGAATTTTTACGTGCTCTTCATTGTTGAGGTTTATGTTAAATTTGTTGGTGATTTTCAATGTTGAGTTTGTTATTGAATTTTTGGAGTTTTTCAATGTTGAGGTTGTTGTTGAATTTTTTGGTGATTTTCAATGTTGAGTTTGTTTTTGAATTTGTTGGTGTTTTTCATTGTTGAGGTTGTTGAATTTGTTGGTATTTTTAAAAGTTGACGTTGTTGTTGACTTTTTTGGTGTTTTTAATTGTTGAGGTTTTTGTTGAATTTGCTGGCGTTTTTGAATGTTGAGGTTGTTGTTGAATTGCTGATGTTTTTCATTGTTGAGGTTGTTGTTGAATTTGTTGTTGTTATCAATTTTGATTTTGTTGAACCTTTTTGTATTTTTGAAAGTTGAGGTTGTTGTTGAATTTGTTGATGTTTTTCATTGTTGAGGTTGTTGTTGAATTTGTTGGTGATTTTCAATATTGAGGATCTGGTTGAATTTGTTGGTGTTTTTCCATGTTGAGCCTTTTGAATTTGTTAGTGTTTTTCAAAGTTGAGGTTGTTGTTGAATTTGTTGGTGATTTTCAATGTTGAGGTTGTTGTTGAGTTTATTGATGCTTTTCATTGCTTAGTTTGTTGTTGAATTTGTTGGTGATTTTCAATGTTGAGGTTGTTGAATTCATTGGTGTTATCAATGGTTTTTTTTGATCATTTTTGTTCTTTTCAAAGTTGAGCTTGCAGTTGAATTTGTTGGTGTTTTCAATGTTGAGGTTGTTGTTGAATTTTTCGGTGCTTTTCATTGTTGAGGTTTTTGTTGAATTTTTTGGTGTTTCTGAATGTTGAGGTTGTTGATGCATTATTTGGTAGTTTTCATTGTTGAGGTTTTTGTTGAATTTGTTGGTGACTTTCAATGTTGAGGTTGTTGTTGAATTTTTGGGTGTTTTTCATTGTTGTGGTTTCTGTTGAATTTGTTGGTGTTTTTGAATGTTCAGGTTGTTGATGAATCTTTCGGTGTTTTTCCTTGTTGAGGTTTTTGTTCAATTTGTTGGTGTTATCAATGGTTTTTTTTAATCCTTTTTGTGTTTTTCAAAGTTGAGGTTGCAGTTGAATTTGTTGGTGATTTGCAATGTTGAGGTTGTTGAATTTGTTGGTGTTTTTCAAAGTTGTGGTTGTTGTTGAATTTTTTGGTGTTTTTCATTGTTGAGGTTTTTGTTGAATTTGTTGGTGATTTTCAATGTTGTGGTTGTCGTTGAATTTTTTGGTGTTTTTCATTGTTGAGGTTTTTGTTGAATTTGTTGGCGTTTTTGAATGTTGAGGTTGTTGATGAATTTTATGGTGTTTTTCACTGTTGAGGTTTTTGTTGAAATTGTTTGTGTTTTTCATTGTTGAGGTTGTTGTTGAATTTGTTGGTGATTTTCAATATTGAGGCTCTGGTTCAATTTGTTGTTGTTTTTCCATGTTGAGGTTTTTGAATTTGTTGGTGTTTTTCAAAGTTGATGTTGTTGTTGAATTTGTTGGTGATTTTCAATGTTGTTGAATATTTTGGTGTTTTTCATTGTTGAGGTTGTTGTTGAATATTTTGGTGATTTTCAATGTTGAGGTTGTTGAATTCATTGTTGTTATCAATGGTTTTTTTAAATCCTTTTTTGTATTTTTCAAAAATGAGGTTGCGGTTGAAATTGTTGGTGTTTTGCAATGTTGAGGTTTTTGTTGAATTTGTTCGTGATTTTCAATGTTGAGGTTGTTGTTGAATTTTTTGGTGTTTTTCATTGTTGAGGTTTTTGTTGAATTTATTGGCGTTTTTGAATGTTGAGGTTGTTGATGAACTTTTTTGGTGTTTTTCATTGTTGAGGTTTTTGTTGAAATTGTTTGTGTTTTTCATTGTTGAGGTTGTTGTTGAATTTGTTGGTGATTTTCAATATTGAGGTTCTGTTTCAATTTGTTGTTGTTTTTCCATGTTGAGGTTTTTGAATCTGTTGGTGTTTTTCAAAGTTGAGGTTGCTGTTGAATTTGTTGGTGATTTTCAATGTTGAGGTTGTTGTTGCATTTTTTGTTGTTTTTCATTGCTGAGGTTGTTGTTGAATTTGTTGGTGATTTTCAATGTTGAGGTTTTTGAATTCATTGGTGTTATCAATGGTTTTTTTCATCATTTTCCTATGTTTCAAAGTTGAGGTTGCAGTTGAAATTGTTGCTGTTTTTCAAAGTTGAGGTTGTTGAAGTTGTTGGTGTTGTTCAAAGTTGAGGTTGTTGTTGAATTTTTCGGTGTTTTTCATTGTTGAGGTTTTTGTTGAATTTTTTGTTGTTTTTGAATGTTGAGGTTGTTGATGCATTATTTGGTGTTTTTCATTGTTGAGGTTTTTGTGGAATTTGTTGGTGATTTTCAATGTTGAGGTTGTTGTTGAATTTTTAGGAATTCTTCATTGTTGAGGTTTCTGTTGAGGTTGTTGGTGTTTTTGAATGTTGAGGTTGTTGATGAATCTTTCGGTGTTTATCCTTGTTGAGGTTTTTGTTCAATTTGTTGGTGTTTTTCATTGTTGAGGTTGTTTTTGAATTTGTTGGTGATTTTCAATGTTGAGGTTGTGGTTGAATTTTTTGGTGCTTTTGAAAGTTGAGGTTTTTGAATTTGTTGGTGTTTTTCAAAGATGATGTTGTTGTTGAATTTGTTGGTGATTTTCAATGTTGAGTTTGTTGTTGAATTTTTTGGTGTTTTTCATTGTTGAGGTTTGTGTTGCAATTGTTGGAGTTTTTCAATGTTGAGGCTGTTGTTGAATTTTTTGTTGATTTTCAATGTAGAGTTTGTTGTTGAATTTTTTGGTGTTTTTCATTGTTGAGGTTTTTGTTGAATTTGTTGGCGTTTTTGAATGTTGAGGTTGTTGATGAATTTTTCGGTGTTATTCATTGTTGAGGATTTTGTTGAATTTGTTGGTGATTTTCATTGTTGAGGTTGTTGTTGAATTTGATGGTATTTTTGAATGTTGAGGTTGTTGATGAATTTTTAGGTGCTCTTCATTGTTGAGGTTTATGTTGAATTTGTTGGTGATTTTCAATGTTGAGTTTGTTATTGAATTTTTGGAGTTTTTCAATGTTGAGGTTGTTGTTGAATTTTTTGGTGATTTTCAATGTTGAGTTTGTTTTTGAATTTGTTGGTGTTTTTCATTGTTGAGGTTTTTGTTGAATTTGCTGGCGTTTTTGAATGTTGAGGTTGTTGTTGAATTGCTGATGTTTTTCATTGTTGAGGTTGTTGTTAAATTTGTTGGTGATTTTCAGTATTGAGGTTGTTGTTGAATTTGTTGTTGTTATCAATTTTGATTTTGTTGAACCTTTTTGTATTTTTGAAAGTTGAGGTTGTTGTTGAATTTGTTGATGTTTTTCATTGTTGAGGTTGTTGTTGACTTTGTTGGTGATTTTCAATGTTGAGGTTGTGCTTGAATTTGCTGGTGTTTTTCAAAGTTGATGTTGTTGAAATTATTGGTGTTATCAATGGTTTTTTTAAATCTTTTTCGTATTTTTCAAAGTTGAGGTTGCAGTTGAAATTGTTGGTGTTTTGCAATGTTGAGGTTGTTGAATTTGTTGGTGTTTTCATTGCTGAGGTTTTTGTTGAATTTGTTGGCGTTTTTGAATGTTGAGGTTGTTGATGAATTTTTTGGTGTTTTTCACTGTTGAGGCTTTTGTTGAAATTGTTTGTGTTTTTCATCGTTGAGGTTGTTGTTGAAATGAAGGTGATTTTCAATATTGAGGCTCTGGTTCAATTTGTTGTTGTTTTTCCATGTTGAGGTTTTTGAATTTGTTGGTGTTTTTCAAAGTTGATGTTGTTGTTGAATTTGTTGGTGATTTTCAATGTTGTTGAATATTTTGGTGTTTTTCATTGTTGAGGTTGTTGTTGAATATTTTGGTGATTTTCAATGTTGAGGTTGTTGAATTCATTGGTGTTATCAATGGTTTTTTTAAATCCTTTTTTGTATTTTTCAAAAATGAGGTTGCGGTTGAAATTGTTGGTGTTTTGCAATGTTGAGGTTTTTGTTGAATTTGTTCGTGATTTTCAATGTTGAGGTTGTTGTTGAATTTTTCGGTGTTTTTCATTGTTGAGGTTTTTGTTGAATTTATTGGCGTTTTTGAATGTTGAGGTTGTTGATGAACTTTTTTGGTGTTTTTCATTGTTGAGGTTTTTGTTGAAATTGTTTGTGTTTTTCATTGTTGAGGTTGTTGTTGAATTTGTTGGTGATTTTCAATATTGAGGTTCTGTTTCAATTTGTTGTTGTTTTTCCATGTTGAGGTTTTTGAATCTGTTGGTGTTTTTCAAAGTTGAGGTTGCTGTTGAATTTGTTGGTGATTTTCAATGTTGAGGTTGTTGTTGCATTTTTTGTTGTTTTTCATTGCTGAGGTTGTTGTTGAATTTGTTTGGTGATTTTCAATGTTGAGGTTTTTGAATTCATTGGTGTTATCAATGGTTTTATTCATCATTTTCCTATGTTTCAAAGTTGAGGTTGCAGTTGAAATTGTTGGTGTTTTTCAAAGTTGAGGTTGTTGAAGTTGTTGGTGTTGTTCAAAGTTGAGGTTGTTGTTGAATTTTTCGGTGTTTTTCATTGTTGAGGTTTTTGTTGAATTTTTTGTTGTTTTTGAATGTTGAGGTTGTTGATGCATTATTTGGTGTTTTTCATTGTTGAGGTTTTTGTGGAATTTGTTGGTGATTTTCAATGTTGAGGTTGTTGTTGAATTTTTAGGAATTCTTCATTGTTGAGGTTTCTGTTGAGGTTGTTGGTGTTTTTGAATGTTGAGGTTGTTGATGAATCTTTCGGTGTTTATCCTTGTTGAGGTTTTTGTTCAATTTGTTGGTGTTTTTCATTGTTGAGGTTGTTTTTGAATTTGTTGGTGATTTTCAATGTTGAGGTTGTGGTTGAATTTGTTGGTGCTTTTGAAAGTTGAGGTTTTTGAATTTGTTGGTGTTTTTCAAAGATGATGTTGTTGTTGAATTTTTTGTTGATTTTCAATGTAGAGTTTGTTGTTGAATTTTTTGGTGTTTTTCATTGTTGAGGTTTTTGTTGAATTTGTTGGCGTTTTTGAATGTTGAGGTTGTTGATGAATTTTTCGGTGTTATTCATTGTTGAGGATTTTGTTGAATTTGTTGGTGATTTTCATTGTTGAGGTTGTTGTTGAATTTGATGGTATTTTTGAATGTTGAGGTTGTTGATGAATTTCTAGGTGCTCTTCATTGTTGAGGTTTATGTTGAATTTGTTGGTGATTTTCAATGTTGAGTTTGTTATTGAATTTTTGGAGTTTTTCAATGTTGAGGTTGTTGTTGAATTTTTTGGTGATTTTCAATGTTGAGGTTGTGGTTGAATTTGTTGGTGTTTTTCCATGTTGAGCCTTTTGAATTTCTTAGTGTTTTTCAAAGTTGAGGTTGTTGTTGAATTTGTTGGTGATTTTCAATGTTGAGGTTGTTGTTGAGTTTATTGATGCTTTTCATTGCTTAGTTTGTTGTTGAATTTGTTGGTGATTTTCAATGTTGAGGTTGTTGAATTCATTGGTGTTATCAATGGTTTTTTTTGATCATTTTTGTTCTTTTCAAAGTTGAGCTTGCAGTTGAATTTGTTGGTGTTTTCAATGTTGAGGTTGTTGTTGAATTTTTCGGTGCTTTTCATTGTTGAGGTTTTTGTTGAATTTTTTGGTGTTTCTGAATGTTGAGGTTGTTGATGCATTATTTGGTAGTTTTCATTGTTGAGGTTTTTGTTGAATTTGTTGGTGACTTTCAATGTTGTGGTTGTTGTTGAATTTTTGGGTGTTTTTCATTGTTGTGGTTTCTGTTGAATTTGTTGGTGTTTTTGAATGTTCAGGTTGTTGATGAATCTTTCGGTGTTTTTCCTTGTTGAGGTTTTTGTTCAATTTGTTGGTGTTATCAATGGTTTTTTTTAATCCTTTTTGTGTTTTTCAAAGTTGAGGTTGCAGTTGAATTTGTTGGTGATTTGCAATGTTGAGGTTGTTGAATTTGTTGGTGTTTTTCAAAGTTGTGGTTGTTGTTGAATTTTTTGGTGTTTTTCATTGTTGAGGTTTTTGTTGAATTTGTTGGTGATTTTCAATGTTGTGGTTGTCGTTGAATTTTTTGGTGTTTTTCATTGTTGAGGTTTTTGTTGAATTTGTTGGCGTTTTTGAATGTTGAGGTTGTTGATGAATTTTTTGGTGTTTTTCACTGTTGAGGTTTTTGTTGAAATTGTTTGTGTTTTTCATTGTTGAGGTTGTTGTTGAATTTGTTGGTGATTTTCAATATTGAGGCTCTGGTTCAATTTGTTGTTGTTTTTCCATGTTGAGGTTTTTGAATTTGTTGGTGTTTTTCAAAGTTGATGTTGTTGTTGAATTTGTTGGTGATTTTCAATGTTGTTGAATATTTTGGTGTTTTTCATTGTTGAGGTTGTTGTTGAATATTTTGGTGATTTTCAATGTTGAGGTTGTTGAATTCATTGTTGTTATCAATGGTTTTTTTAAATCCTTTTTTGTATTTTTCAAAAATGAGGTTGCGGTTGAAATTGTTGGTGTTTTGCAATGTTGAGGTTTTTGTTGAATTTGTTCGTGATTTTCAATGTTGAGGTTGTTGTTGAATTTTTTGGTGTTTTTCATTGTTGAGGTTTTTGTTGAATTTATTGGCGTTTTTGAATGTTGAGGTTGTTGATGAACTTTTTTGGTGTTTTTCATTGTTGAGGTTTTTGTTGAAATTGTTTGTGTTTTTCATTGTTGAGGTTGTTGTTGAATTTGTTGGTGATTTTCAATATTGAGGTTCTGTTTCAATTTGTTGTTGTTTTTCCATGTTGAGGTTTTTGAATCTGTTGGTGTTTTTCAAAGTTGAGGTTGCTGTTGAATTTGTTGGTGATTTTCAATGTTGAGGTTGTTGTTGCATTTTTTGTTGTTTTTCATTGCTGAGGTTGTTGTTGAATTTGTTGGTGATTTTCAATGTTGAGGTTTTTGAATTCATTGGTGTTATCAATGGTTTTTTTCATCATTTTCCTATGTTTCAAAGTTGAGGTTGCAGTTGAAATTGTTGGTGTTTTTCAAAGTTGAGGTTGTTGAAGTTGTTGGTGTTGTTCAAAGTTGAGGTTGTTGTTGAATTTTTCGGTGTTTTTCATTGTTGAGGTTTTTGTTGAATTTTTTGTTGTTTTTGAATGTTGAGGTTGTTGATGCATTATTTGGTGTTTTTCATTGTTGAGGTTTTTGTGGAATTTGTTGGTGATTTTCAATGTTGAGGTTGTTGTTGAATTTTTAGGAATTCTTCATTGTTGAGGTTTCTGTTGAGGTTGTTGGTGTTTTTGAATGTTGAGGTTGTTGATGAATCTTTCGGTGTTTATCCTTGTTGAGGTTTTTGTTCAATTTGTTGGTGTTTTTCATTGTTGAGGTTGTTTTTGAATTTGTTGGTGATTTTCAATGTTGAGGTTGTGGTTGAATTTGTTGGTGCTTTTGAAAGTTGAGGTTTTTGAATTTGTTGGTGTTTTTCAAAGATGATGTTGTTGTTGAATTTGTTGGTGATTTTCAATGTTGAGGCTGTTGTTGAATTTTTTGTTGATTTTCAATGTAGAGTTTGTTGTTGAAATTGTTGGTGTTTTGCAATGTTGAGGTTTTTGTTGGATTTGTTCGTGATTTTCAATGTTGAGGTTGTTGTTGAATTTTTTGGTGTTTTTCATTGTTGAGGTTTTTGTTGAATTTATTGGCGTTTTTGAATGTTGAGGTTGTTGATGAACTTTTTTGGTGTTTTTCATTGTTGAGGTTTTTGTTGAAATTGTTTGTGTTTTTCATTGTTGAGGTTGTTGTTGAATTTGTTGGTGATTTTCAATATTGAGGTTCTGTTTCAATTTGTTGTTGTTTTTCCATGTTGAGGTTTTTGAATCTGTTGGTGTTTTTCAAAGTTGAGGTTGCTGTTGAATTTGTTGGTGATTTTCAATGTTGAGGTTGTTGTTGCATTTTTTGTTGTTTTTCATTGCTGAGGTTGTTGTTGAATTTGTTGGTGATTTTCAATGTTGAGGTTTTTGAATTCATTGGTGTTATCAATGGTTTTTTTCATCATTTTCCTATGTTTCAAAGTTGAGGTTGCAGTTGAAATTGTTGGTGTTTTTCAAAGTTGAGGTTGTTGAAGTTGTTGGTGTTGTTCAAAGTTGAGGTTGTTGTTGAATTTTTCGGTGTTTTTCATTGTTGAGGTTTTTGTTGAATTTTTTGTTGTTTTTGAATGTTGAGGTTGTTGATGCATTATTTGGTGTTTTTCATTGTTGAGGTTTTTGTGGAATTTGTTGGTGATTTTCAATGTTGAGGTTGTTGTTGAATTTTTAGGAATTCTTCATTGTTGAGGTTTCTGTTGAGGTTGTTGGTGTTTTTGAATGTTGAGGTTGTTGATGAATCTTTCGGTGTTTATCCTTGTTGAGGTTTTTGTTCAATTTGTTGGTGTTTTTCATTGTTGAGGTTGTTTTTGAATTTGTTGGTGATTTTCAATGTTGAGGTTGTGGTTGAATTTGTTGGTGCTTTTGAAAGTTGAGGTTTTTGAATTTGTTGGTGTTTTTCAAAGATGATGTTGTTGTTGAATTTGTTGGTGATTTTCAATGTAGAGTTTGTTGTTGAATTTTTTGGTGTTTTTCATTGTTGAGGTTTGTGTTGAAATTGTTGGAGTTTTTCAATGTTGAGGCTGTTGTTGAATTTTTTGTTGATTTTCAATGTAGAGTTTGTTGTTGAATTTGTTGGTGTTTTTCATTGTTGAGGTTGTTGAATTTGTTGGTATTTTTCAAAGTTGACGTTGTTGTTGAATTTGTTGGTGTTTTTAATTGTTGAGGATTTTGTTGAATTTGTTGCTGTTTATGAATGTTGAAGTTGTTGAAGAATTTTTAAGTGTTTTTCATTGTTGAGGTTGTTGTTGAATTTGTTGGTGTTTTTGAATGTTGAGGTTGTTGTTGAATTGTTTGATGTTTTTCATTGTTGTGGTTGTTGTTAAATTTGTTGTTGATTTTCAATATTGAGGTTGTTGTTGAATTTGTTGTTGTTATGAATTTTTATTTTGTTGAACCTTTTTGTATTTTTGAAAGTTGAGGTTGTTGTTGAATTTGTTGGTGTTTTTCACAGCTGAGTTTGTTGTTGAATTTGTTGGTGTTTTTCAATGTTGAGGTTGTGGTTGAATTTGCTGGTGTTTTTCAAAGTTGATGTTGTTGAAATTATTGGTGTTATCAATGGTTTTTTAAAATCTTTTTCTTTTTTTCAAAGTTGAGGTTGCAGTTGAAATTGTTGGTGATTTGCAATGTTGAGGTTGTTGAATTTGTTGGTGTTTTTCAAAGTTGAGGTTGTTGTTGAATTTTTGGTGTTTTTCATTGTTGAGGTCTTTGTTGAATTTGTTGGTGATTTTCAATGTTGTGGTTGTCGTTGAATTTTTTGGTGTTTTTCATTGTTGAGGTTTTTGTTGAATTTGTTGGCGTTTTTGAATGTTGAGGTTGTTGATAAATTTTTCGGTGTTATTCATTGTTGAGGATTTTGTTGAATTTGTTGGTGATTTTCATTGTTGAGGTTGTTGTTGAATTTGATGGTATTATTGAATGTTGAGGTTGTTGATGAATTTTTACGTGCTCTTCATTGTTGAGGTTTATGTTAAATTTGTTGGTGATTTTCAATGTTGAGTTTGTTATTGAATTTTTGGAGTTTTTCAATGTTGAGGTTGTTGTTGAATTTTTTGGTGATTTTCAATGTTGAGTTTGTTTTTGAATTTGTTGGTGTTTTTCATTGTTGAGGTTGTTGAATTTGTTGGTATTTTTAAAAGTTGACGTTGTTGTTGACTTTTTTGGTGTTTTTAATTGTTGAGGTTTTTGTTGAATTTGCTGGCGTTTTTGAATGTTGAGGTTGTTGTTGAATTGCTGATGTTTTTCATTGTTGAGGTTGTTGTTGAATTTGTTGTTGTTATCAATTTTGATTTTGTTGAACCTTTTTGTATTTTTGAAAGTTGAGGTTGTTGTTGAATTTGTTGATGTTTTTCATTGTTGAGGTTGTTGTTGAATTTGTTGGTGATTTTCAATATTGAGGATCTGGTTGAATTTGTTGGTGTTTTTCCATGTTGAGCCTTTTGAATTTGTTAGTGTTTTTCAAAGTTGAGGTTGTTGTTGAATTTGTTGGTGATTTTCAATGTTGAGGTTGTTGAATTCATTGGTGTTATCAATGGTTTTTTTTGATCATTTTTGTTCTTTTCAAAGTTGAGCTTGCAGTTGAATTTGTTGGTGTTTTCAATGTTGAGGTTGTTGTTGAATTTTTCGGTGCTTTTCATTGTTGAGGTTTTTGTTGAATTTTTTGGTGTTTCTGAATGTTGAGGTTGTTGATGCATTATTTGGTAGTTTTCATTGTTGAGGTTTTTGTTGAATTTGTTGGTGACTTTCAATGTTGAGGTTGTTGTTGAATTTTTGGGTGTTTTTCATTGCTGTGGTTTCTGTTGAATTTGTTGGTGTTTTTGAATGTTCAGGTTGTTGATGAATCTTTCGGTGTTTTTCCTTGTTGAGGTTTTTGTTCAATTTGTTGGTGTTATCAATGGTTTTTTTTAATCCTTTTTGTGTTTTTCAAAGTTGAGGTTGCAGTTGAATTTGTTGGTGATTTGCAATGTTGAGGTTGTTGAATTTGTTGGTGTTTTTCAAAGTTGTGGTTGTTGTTGAATTTTTTGGTGTTTTTCATTGTTGAGGTTTTTGTTGAATTTGTTGGTGATTTTCAATGTTGTGGTTGTCGTTGAATTTTTTGGTGTTTTTCATTGTTGAGGTTTTTGTTGAATTTGTTGGCGTTTTTGAATGTTGAGGTTGTTGATGAATTTTATGGTGTTTTTCACTGTTGAGGTTTTTGTTGAAATTGTTTGTGTTTTTCATTGTTGAGGTTGTTGTTGAATTTGTTGGTGATTTTCAATATTGAGGCTCTGGTTCAATTTGTTGTTGTTTTTCCATGTTGAGGTTTTTGAATTTGTTGGTGTTTTTCAAAGTTGATGTTGTTGTTGAATTTGTTGGTGATTTTCAATGTTGTTGAATATTTTGGTGTTTTTCATTGTTGAGGTTGTTGTTGAATATTTTGGTGATTTTCAATGTTGAGGTTGTTGAATTCATTGTTGTTATCAATGGTTTTTTTAAATCCTTTTTTGTATTTTTCAAAAATGAGGTTGCGGTTGAAATTGTTGGTGTTTTGCAATGTTGAGGTTTTTGTTGAATTTGTTCGTGATTTTCAATGTTGAGGTTGTTGTTGAATTTTTTGGTGTTTTTCATTGTTGAGGTTTTTGTTGAATTTATTGGCTTTTTTGAATGTTGAGGTTGTTGATGAACTTTTTTGGTGTTTTTCATTGTTGAGGTTTTTGTTGAAATTGTTTGTGTTTTTCATTGTTGAGGTTGTTGTTGAATTTGTTGGTGATTTTCAATATTGAGGTTCTGTTTCAATTTGTTGTTGTTTTTCCATGTTGAGGTTTTTGAATCTGTTGGTGTTTTTCAAAGTTGAGGTTGCTGTTGAATTTGTTGGTGATTTTCAATGTTGAGGTTGTTGTTGCATTTTTTGTTGTTTTTCATTGCTGAGGTTGTTGTTGAATTTGTTGGTGATTTTCAATGTTGAGGTTTTTGAATTCATTGGTGTTATCAATGGTTTTTTTCATCATTTTCCTATGTTTCAAAGTTGAGGTTGCAGTTGAAATTGTTGCTGTTTTTCAAAGTTGAGGTTGTTGAAGTTGTTGGTGTTGTTCAAAGTTGAGGTTGTTGTTGAATTTTTCGGTGTTTTTCATTGTTGAGGTTTTTGTTGAATTTTTTGTTGTTTTTGAATGTTGAGGTTGTTGATGCATTATTTGGTGTTTTTCATTGTTGAGGTTTTTGTGGAATTTGTTGGTGATTTTCAATGTTGAGGTTGTTGTTGAATTTTTAGGAATTCTTCATTGTTGAGGTTTCTGTTGAGGTTGTTGGTGTTTTTGAATGTTGAGGTTGTTGATGAATCTTTCGGTGTTTATCCTTGTTGAGGTTTTTGTTCAATTTGTTGGTGTTTTTCATTGTTGAGGTTGTTTTTGAATTTGTTGGTGATTTTCAATGTTGAGGTTGTGGTTGAATTTGTTGGTGCTTTTGAAAGTTGAGGTTTTTGAATTTGTTGGTGTTTTTCAAAGATGATGTTGTTGTTGAATTTGTTGGTGATTTTCAATGTTGAGTTTGTTGTTGAATTTTTTGGTGTTTTTCATTGTTGAGGTTTGTGTTGCAATTGTTGGAGTTTTTCAATGTTGAGGCTGTTGTTGAATTTTTTGTTGATTTTCAATGTAGAGTTTGTTGTTGAATTTTTTGGTGTTTTTCATTGTTGAGGTTTTTGTTGAATTTGTTGGCGTTTTTGAATGTTGAGGTTGTTGATGAATTTTTCGGTGTTATTCATTGTTGAGGATTTTGTTGAATTTGTTGGTGATTTTCATTGTTGAGGTTGTTGTTGAATTTGATGGTATTTTTGAATGTTGAGGTTGTTGATGAATTTTTAGGTGCTCTTCATTGTTGAGGTTTATGTTGAATTTGTTGGTGATTTTCAATGTTGAGTTTGTTATTGAATTTTTGGAGTTTTTCAATGTTGAGGTTGTTGTTGAATTTTTTGGTGATTTTCAATGTTGAGTTTGTTTTTGAATTTGTTGGTGTTTTTCATTGTTGAGGTTTTTGTTGAATTTGCTGGCGTTTTTGAATGTTGAGGTTGTTGTTGAATTGCTGATGTTTTTCATTGTTGAGGTTGTTGTTAAATTTGTTGGTGATTTTCAGTATTGAGGTTGTTGTTGAATTTGTTGTTGTTATCAATTTTGATTTTGTTGAACCTTTTTGTATTTTTGAAAGTTGAGGTTGTTGTTGAATTTGTTGATGTTTTTCATTGTTGAGGTTGTTGTTGACTTTGTTGGTGATTTTCAATGTTGAGGTTGTGCTTGAATTTGCTGGTGTTTTTCAAAGTTGATGTTGTTGAAATTATTGGTGTTATCAATGGTTTTTTTAAATCTTTTTCGTATTTTTCAAAGTTGAGGTTGCAGTTGAAATTGTTGGTGTTTTGCAATGTTGAGGTTGTTGAATTTGTTGGTGTTTTCATTGCTGAGGTTTTTGTTGAATTTGTTGGCGTTTTTGAATGTTGAGGTTGTTGATGAATTTTTTGGTGTTTTTCACTGTTGAGGCTTTTGTTGAAATTGTTTGTGTTTTTCATCGTTGAGGTTGTTGTTGAAATGAAGGTGATTTTCAATATTGAGGCTCTGGTTCAATTTGTTGTTGTTTTTCCATGTTGAGGTTTTTGAATTTGTTGGTGTTTTTCAAAGTTGATGTTGTTGTTGAATTTGTTGGTGATTTTCAATGTTGTTGAATATTTTGGTGTTTTTCATTGTTGAGGTTGTTGTTGAATATTTTGGTGATTTTCAATGTTGAGGTTGTTGAATTCATTGGTGTTATCAATGGTTTTTTTAAATCCTTTTTTGTATTTTTCAAAAATGAGGTTGCGGTTGAAATTGTTGGTGTTTTGCAATGTTGAGGTTTTTGTTGAATTTGTTCGTGATTTTCAATGTTGAGGTTGTTGTTGAATTTTTCGGTGTTTTTCATTGTTGAGGTTTTTGTTGAATTTATTGGCGTTTTTGAATGTTGAGGTTGTTGATGAACTTTTTTGGTGTTTTTCATTGTTGAGGTTTTTGTTGAAATTGTTTGTGTTTTTCATTGTTGAGGTTGTTGTTGAATTTGTTGGTGATTTTCAATATTGAGGTTCTGTTTCAATTTGTTGTTGTTTTTCCATGTTGAGGTTTTTGAATCTGTTGGTGTTTTTCAAAGTTGAGGTTGCTGTTGAATTTGTTGGTGATTTTCAATGTTGAGGTTGTTGTTGCATTTTTTGTTGTTTTTCATTGCTGAGGTTGTTGTTGAATTTGTTTGGTGATTTTCAATGTTGAGGTTTTTGAATTCATTGGTGTTATCAATGGTTTTATTCATCATTTTCCTATGTTTCAAAGTTGAGGTTGCAGTTGAAATTGTTGGTGTTTTTCAAAGTTGAGGTTGTTGAAGTTGTTGGTGTTGTTCAAAGTTGAGGTTGTTGTTGAATTTTTCGGTGTTTTTCATTGTTGAGGTTTTTGTTGAATTTTTTGTTGTTTTTGAATGTTGAGGTTGTTGATGCATTATTTGGTGTTTTTCATTGTTGAGGTTTTTGTGGAATTTGTTGGTGATTTTCAATGTTGAGGTTGTTGTTGAATTTTTAGGAATTCTTCATTGTTGAGGTTTCTGTTGAGGTTGTTGGTGTTTTTGAATGTTGAGGTTGTTGATGAATCTTTCGGTGTTTATCCTTGTTGAGGTTTTTGTTCAATTTGTTGGTGTTTTTCATTGTTGAGGTTGTTTTTGAATTTGTTGGTGATTTTCAATGTTGAGGTTGTGGTTGAATTTGTTGGTGCTTTTGAAAGTTGAGGTTTTTGAATTTGTTGGTGTTTTTCAAAGATGATGTTGTTGTTGAATTTTTTGTTGATTTTCAATGTAGAGTTTGTTGTTGAATTTTTTGGTGTTTTTCATTGTTGAGGTTTTTGTTGAATTTGTTGGCGTTTTTGAATGTTGAGGTTGTTGATGAATTTTTCGGTGTTATTCATTGTTGAGGATTTTGTTGAATTTGTTGGTGATTTTCATTGTTGAGGTTGTTGTTGAATTTGATGGTATTTTTGAATGTTGAGGTTGTTGATGAATTTTTAGGTGCTCTTCATTGTTGAGGTTTATGTTGAATTTGTTGGTGATTTTCAATGTTGAGTTTGTTATTGAATTTTTGGAGTTTTTCAATGTTGAGGTTGTTGTTGAATTTTTTGGTGATTTTCAATGTTGAGTTTGTTTTTGAATTTGTTGGTGTTTTTCATTGTTGAGGTTGTTGAATTTGTTGGTATTTTTAAAAGTTGACGTTGTTGTTGACTTTTTTGGTGTTTTTAATTGTTGAGGTTTTTGTTGAATTTGCTGGCGTTTTTGAATGTTGAGGTTGTTGTTGAATTGCTGATGTTTTTCATTGTTGAGGTTGTTGTTAAATTTGTTGGTGATTTTCAGTATTGAGGTTGTTGTTGAATTTGTTGTTGTTATCAATTTTGATTTTGTTGAACCTTTTTGTATTTTTGAAAGTTGAGGTTGTTGTTGAATTTGTTGATGTTTTTCATTGTTGAGGTTGTTGTTGACTTTGTTGGTGATTTTCAATGTTGAGGTTGTGGTTGAATTTGCTGGTGTTTTTCAAAGTTGATGTTGTTGAAATTATTGGTGTTATCAATGGTTTTTTTAAATCTTTTTCGTATTTATCAAAGTTGAGGTTGCAGTTGAAATTGTTGGTGTTTTGCAATGTTGAGGGTGTTGAATTTGTTGGTGTTTTCATTGCTGAGGTTTTTGTTGAATTTGTTGGCGTTTTTGAATGTTGAGGTTGTTGATGAATTTTTCGGTGTTATTCATTGTTGAGGATTTTGTTGAATTTGTTGGTGATTTTCATTGTTGAGGTTGTTGTTGAATTTGATGGTATTTTTGAATGTTGAGGTTGTTGATGAATTTTTAGGTGCTCTTCATTGTTGAGGTTGTTGTTGAATTTGTTGGTGATTTTCAATATTGAGGATCTGGTTGAATTTGTTGGTGTTTTTCCATGTTGAGCCTTTTGAATTTGTTAGTGTTTTTCAAAGTTGAGGTTGTTGTTGAATTTGTTGGTGATTTTCAATGTTGAGGTTGTTGTTGAGTTTATTGATGCTTTTCATTGCTTAGTTTGTTGTTGAATTTGTTGGTGATTTTCAATGTTGAGGTTGTTGAATTCATTGGTGTTATCAATGGTTTTTTTTGATCATTTTTGTTCTTTTCAAAGTTGAGCTTGCAGTTGAATTTGTTGGTGTTTTTCAATGTTGAGGTTGTTGTTGAATTTTTCGGTGCTTTTCATTGTTGAGGTTTTTGTTGAATTTTTTGGTGTTTCTGAATGTTGAGGTTGTTGATGCATTATTTGGTAGTTTTCATTGTTGAGGTTTTTGTTGAATTTGTTGGTGACTTTCAATGTTGAGGTTGTTGTTGAATTTTTGGGTGTTTTTCATTGTTGTGGTTTCTGTTGAATTTGTTGGTGTTTTTGAATGTTCAGGTTGTTGATGAATCTTTCGGTGTTTTTCCTTGTTGAGGTTTTTGTTCAATTTGTTGGTGTTATCAATGGTTTTTTTTAATCCTTTTTGTGTTTTTCAAAGTTGAGGTTGCAGTTGAATTTGTTGGTGATTTGCAATGTTGAGGTTGTTGAATTTGTTGGTGTTTTTCAAAGTTGTGGTTGTTGTTGAATTTTTTGGTGTTTTTCATTGTTGAGGTTTTTGTTGAATTTGTTGGTGATTTTCAATGTTGTGGTTGTCGTTGAATTTTTTGGTGTTTTTCATTGTTGAGGTTTTTGTTGAATTTGTTGGCGTTTTTGAATGTTGAGGTTGTTGATGAATTTTTTGGTGTTTTTCACTGTTGAGGTTTTTGTTGAAATTGTTTGTGTTTTTCATTGTTGAGGTTGTTGTTGAATTTGTTGGTGATTTTCAATATTGAGGCTCTGGTTCAATTTGTTGTTGTTTTTCCATGTTGAGGTTTTTGAATTTGTTGGTGTTTTTCAAAGTTGATGTTGTTGTTGAATTTGTTGGTGATTTTCAATGTTGTTGAATATTTTGGTGTTTTTCATTGTTGAGGTTGTTGTTGAATATTTTGGTGATTTTCAATGTTGAGGTTGTTGAATTCATTGGTGTTATCAATGGTTTTTTTAAATCCTTTTTTGTATTTTTCAAAAATGAGGTTGCGGTTGAAATTGTTGGTGTTTTGCAATGTTGAGGTTTTTGTTGAATTTGTTCGTGATTTTCAATGTTGAAGTTGTTGTTGAATTTTTTGGTGTTTTTCATTGTTGAGGTTTTTGTTGAATTTATTGGCGTTTTTGAATGTTGAGGTTGTTGATGAACTTTTTTGGTGTTTTTCATTGTTGAGGTTTTTGTTGAAATTGTTTGTGTTTTTCATTGTTGAGGTTGTTGTTGAATTTGTTGGTGATTTTCAATATTGAGGTTCTGTTTCAATTTGTTGTTGTTTTTCCATGTTGAGGTTTTTGAATCTGTTGGTGTTTTTCAAAGTTGAGGTTGCTGTTGAATTTGTTGGTGATTTTCAATGTTGAGGTTGTTGTTGCATTTTTTGTTGTTTTTCATTGCTGAGGTTGTTGTTGAATTTGTTGGTGATTTTCAATGTTGAGGTTTTTGAATTCATTGGTGTTATCAATGGTTTTTTTCATCATTTTCCTATGTTTCAAAGTTGAGGTTGCAGTTGAAATTGTTGGTGTTTTTCAAAGTTGAGGTTGTTGAAGTTGTTGGTGTTGTTCAAAGTTGAGGTTGTTGTTGAATTTTTCGGTGTTTTTCATTGTTGAGGTTTTTGTTGAATTTTTTGTTGTTTTTGAATGTTGAGGTTGTTGATGCATTAATTGGTGTTTTTCATTGTTGAGGTTTTTGTGGAATTTGTTGGTGATTTTCAATGTTGAGGTTGTTGTTGAATTTTTAGGAATTCTTCATTGTTGAGGTTTCTGTTGAGGTTGTTGGTGTTTTTGAATGTTGAGGTTGTTGATGAATCTTTCGGTGTTTATCCTTGTTGAGGTTTTTGTTCAATTTGTTGGTGTTTTTCATTGTTGAGGTTGTTTTTGAATTTGTTGGTGATTTTCAATGTTGAGGTTGTGGTTGAATTTGTTGGTGCTTTTGAAAGTTGAGGTTTTTGAATTTGTTGGTGTTTTTCAAAGATGATGTTGTTGTTGAATTTGTTGGTGATTTTCAATGTTGAGTTTGTTGTTGAATTTTTTGGTGTTTTTCATTGTTGAGGTTTGTGTTGAAATTGTTGGAGTTTTTCAATGTTGAGGCTGTTGTTGAATTTTATGTTGATTTTCAATGTAGAGTTTGTTGTTGAATTTGTTGGTGTTTTTCATTGTTGAGGTTGTTGAATTTGTTGGTATTTTTCAAAGTTGACGTTGTTGTTGAATTTGTTGGTGTTTTTAATTGTTGAGGATTTTGTTGAATTTGTTGCTGTTTTTGAATGTTGAAGTTGTTGAAGAATTTTTAAGTGTTTTTCATTGTTGAGGTTGTTGTTGAATTTGTTGGTGTTTTTGAATGTTGAGGTTGTTGTTGAATTGTTTGATGTTTTTCATTGTTGTGGTTGTTGTTAAATTTGTTGTTGATTTTCAATATTGAGGTTGTTGTTGAATTTGTTGTTGTTATGTATTTTTATTTTGTTGAACCTTTTTGTATTTTTGAAAGTTGAGGTTGTTGTTGAATTTGTTGGTGTTTTTCACAGCTGAGTTTGTTGTTGAATTTGTTGGTGTTTTTCAATGTTGAGGTTGTGGTTGAATTTGCTGGTGTTTTTCAAAGTTGATGTTGTTGAAATTATTGGTGTTATCAATGGTTTTTTAAAATCTTTTTCTTTTTTTCAAAGTTGAGGTTGCAGTTGAAATTGTTGGTGATTTGCAATGTTGAGGTTTGTGAATTTGTTGGTGTTTTTCAAAGTTGAGGTTGTTGTTGAATTTTTGGTGTTTTTCATTGTTGAGGTCTTTGTTGAATTTGTTGGTGATTTTCAATGTTGTGGTTGTCGTTGAATTTTTTGGTGTTTTTCATTGTTGAGGTTTTTGTTGAATTTGTTGGCGTTTTTGAATGTTGAGGTTGTTGATGAATTTTTCGGTGTTATTCATTGTTGAGGATTTTGTTGAATTTGTTGGTGATTTTCATTGTTGAGGTTGTTGTTGAATTTGATGGTATTATTGAATGTTGAGGTTGTTGATGAATTTTTAGGTGCTCTTCATTGTTGAGGTTTATGTTGAATTTGTTGGTGATTTTCAATGTTGAGTTTGTTATTGAATTTTTGGAGTTTTTCAATGTTGAGGTTGTTGTTGAATTTTTTGGTGATTTTCAATGTTGAGTTTGTTTTTGAATTTGTTGGTGTTTTTCATTGTTGAGGTTGTTGAATTTGTTGGTATTTTTAAAAGTTGACGTTGTTGTTGACTTTTTTGGTGTTTTTAATTGTTGAGGTTTTTGTTGAATTTGCTGGCGTTTTTGAATGTTGAGGTTGTTGTTGAATTGCTGATGTTTTTCATTGTTGAGGTTGTTGTTAAATTTGTTGGTGATTTTCAGTATTGAGGTTGTTGTTGAATTTGTTGTTGTTATCAATTTTGATTTTGTTGAACCTTTTTGTATTTTTGAAAGTTGAGGTTGTTGTTGAATTTGTTGATGTTTTTCATTGTTGAGGTTGTTGTTGACTTTGTTGGTGATTTTCAATGTTGAGGTTGTGGTTGAATTTGCTGGTGTTTTTCAAAGTTGATGTTGTTGAAATTATTGGTGTTATCAATGGTTTTTTTAAATCTTTTTCGTATTTTTCAAAGTTGAGGTTGCAGTTGAAATTGTTGGTGTTTTGCAATGTTGAGGTTGTTGAATTTGTTGGTGTTTTCATTGCTGAGGTTTTTGTTGAATTTGTTGGCGTTTTTGAATGTTGAGGTTGTTGATGAATTTTTCGGTGTTATTCATTGTTGAGGATTTTGTTGAATTTGTTGGTGATTTTCATTGTTGAGGTTGTTGTTGAATTTGATGGTATTTTTGAATGTTGAGGTTGTTGATGAATTTTTAGGTGCTCTTCATTGTTGAGGTTGTTGTTGAATTTGTTGGTGATTTTCAATATTGAGGATCTGGTTGAATTTGTTGGTGTTTTTCCATGTTGAGCCTTTTGAATTTGTTAGTGTTTTTCAAAGTTGAGGTTGTTGTTGAATTTGTTGGTGATTTTCAATGTTGAGGTTGTTGTTGAGTTTATTGATGCTTTTCATTGCTTAGTTTGTTGTTGAATTTGTTGGTGATTTTCAATGTTGAGGTTGTTGAATTCATTGGTGTTATCAATGGTTTTTTTTGATCATTTTTGTTCTTTTCAAAGTTGAGCTTGCAGTTGAATTTGTTGGTGTTTTTCAATGTTGAGGTTGTTGTTGAATTTTTCGGTGCTTTTCATTGTTGAGGTTTTTGTTGAATTTTTTGGTGTTTCTGAATGTTGAGGTTGTTGATGCATTATTTGGTAGTTTTCATTGTTGAGGTTTTTGTTGAATTTGTTGGTGACTTTCAATGTTGAGGTTGTTGTTGAATTTTTGGGTGTTTTTCATTGTTGTGGTTTCTGTTGAATTTGTTGGTGTTTTTGAATGTTCAGGTTGTTGATGAATCTTTCGGTGTTTTTCCTTGTTGAGGTTTTTGTTCAATTTGTTGGTGTTATCAATGGTTTTTTTTAATCCTTTTTGTGTTTTTCAAAGTTGAGGTTGCAGTTGAATTTGTTGGTGATTTGCAATGTTGAGGTTGTTGAATTTGTTGGTGTTTTTCAAAGTTGTGGTTGTTGTTGAATTTTTTGGTGTTTTTCATTGTTGAGGTTTTTGTTGAATTTGTTGGTGATTTTCAATGTTGTGGTTGTCGTTGAATTTTTTGGTGTTTTTCATTGTTGAGGTTTTTGTTGAATTTGTTGGCGTTTTTGAATGTTGAGGTTGTTGATGAATTTTATGGTGTTTTTCACTGTTGAGGTTTTTGTTGAAATTGTTTGTGTTTTTCATTGTTGAGGTTGTTGTTGAATTTGTTGGTGATTTTCAATATTGAGGCTCTGGTTCAATTTGTTGTTGTTTTTCCATGTTGAGGTTTTTGAATTTGTTGGTGTTTTTCAAAGTTGATGTTGTTGTTGAATTTGTTGGTGATTTTCAATGTTGTTGAATATTTTGGTGTTTTTCATTGTTGAGGTTGTTGTTGAATATTTTGGTGATTTTCAATGTTGAGGTTGTTGAATTCATTGTTGTTATCAATGGTTTTTTTAAATCCTTTTTTGTATTTTTCAAAAATGAGGTTGCGGTTGAAATTGTTGGTGTTTTGCAATGTTGAGGTTTTTGTTGAATTTGTTCGTGATTTTCAATGTTGAGGTTGTTGTTGAATTTTTTGGTGTTTTTCATTGTTGAGGTTTTTGTTGAATTTATTGGCGTTTTTGAATGTTGAGGTTGTTGATGAACTTTTTTGGTGTTTTTCATTGTTGAGGTTTTTGTTGAAATTGTTTGTGTTTTTCATTGTTGAGGTTGTTGTTGAATTTGTTGGTGATTTTCAATATTGAGGTTCTGTTTCAATTTGTTGTTGTTTTCCATGTTGAGGTTTTTGAATCTGTTGGTGTTTTTCAAAGTTGAGGTTGCTGTTGAATTTGTTGGTGATTTTCAATGTTGAGGTTGTTGTTGCATTTTTTGTTGTTTTTCATTGCTGAGGTTGTTGTTGAATTTGTTGGTGATTTTCAATGTTGAGGTTTTTGAATTCATTGGTGTTATCAATGGTTTTTTTCATCATTTTCCTATGTTTCAAAGTTGAGGTTGCAGTTGAAATTGTTGGTGTTTTTCAAAGTTGAGGTTGTTGAAGTTGTTGGTGTTGTTCAAAGTTGAGGTTGTTGTTGAATTTTTCGGTGTTTTTCATTGTTGAGGTTGTTGTTGAACTTGTTGGTGATTTTCAATATTGAGGATCTGGTTGAATTTGTTGGTGTTTTTCCATGTTGAGCCTTTTGAATTTGTTAGTGTTTTTCAAAGTTGAGGTTGTTGTTGAATTTGTTGGTGATTTTCAATGTTGAGGTTGTTGTTGAGTTTTTTGATGCTTTTCATTGCTTAGTTTGTTGTTGAATTTGTTGGTGATTTTCAATGTTGAGGTTGTTGAATTCATTGGTGTTATCAATGGTTTTTTTTGATCATTTTTGTTCTTTTCAAAGTTGAGCTTGCAGTTGAATTTGTTGGTGTTTTTCAATGTTGAGGTTGTTGTTGAATTTTTCGGTGCTTTTCATTGTTGAGGTTTTTGTTGAATTTTTTGGTGTTTCTGAATGTTGAGGTTGTTGATGCATTATTTGGTAGTTTTCATTGTTGAGGTTTTTGTTGAATTTGTTGGTGACTTTCAATGTTGAGGTTGTTGTTGAATTTTTGGGTGTTTTTCATTGTTGTGGTTTCTGTTGAATTTGTTGGTGTTTTTGAATGTTGAGGTTGTTGATGAATCTTTCGGTGTTTTTCCTTGTTGAGGTTTTTGTTCAATTTGTTGGTGTTATCAATGGTTTTTTTTAATCCTTTTTGTGTTTTTCAAAGTTGAGGTTGCAGTTGAATTTGTTGGTGATTTGCAATGTTGAGGTTGTTGAATTTGTTGGTGTTTTTCAAAGTTGTGGTTGTTGTTGAATTTTTTGGTGTTTTTCATTGTTGAGGTTTTTGTTGAATTTGTTGGTGATTTTCAATGTTGTGGTTGTCGTTGAATTTTTTGGTGTTTTTCATTGTTGAGGTTTTTGTTGAATTTGTTGGCGTTTTTGAATGTTGAGGTTGTTGATGAATTTTTTGGTGTTTTTCACTGTTGAGGTTTTTGTTGAAATTGTTTGTGTTTTTCATTGTTGAGGTTGTTGTTGAATTTGTTGGTGATTTTCAATATTGAGGCTCTGGTTCAATTTGTTGTTGTTTTTCCATGTTGAGGTTTTTGAATTTGTTGGTGTTTTTCAAAGTTGATGTTGTTGTTGAATTTGTTGGTGATTTTCAATGTTGTTGAATATTTTGGTGTTTTTCATTGTTGAGGTTGTTGTTGAATATTTTGGTGATTTTCAATGTTGAGGTTGTTGAATTCATTGGTGTTATCAATGGTTTTTTTAAATCCTTTTTTGTATTTTTCAAAAATGAGGTTGCGGTTGAAATTGTTGGTGTTTTGCAATGTTGAGGTTTTTGTTGAATTTGTTCGTGATTTTCAATGTTGAGGTTGTTGTTGAATTTTTTGGTGTTTTTCATTGTTGAGGTTTTTGTTGAATTTATTGGCGTTTTTGAATGTTGAGGTTGTTGATGAACTTTTTTGGTGTTTTTCATTGTTGAGGTTTTTGTTGAAATTGTTTGTGTTTTTCATTGTTGAGGTTGTTGTTGAATTTGTTGGTGATTTTCAATATTGAGGTTCTGTTTCAATTTGTTGTTGTTTTTCCATGTTGAGGTTTTTGAATCTGTTGGTGTTTTTCAAAGTTGAGGTTGCTGTTGAATTTGTTGGTGATTTTCAATGTTGAGGTTGTTGTTGCATTTTTTGTTGTTTTTCATTGCTGAGGTTGTTGTTGAATTTGTTGGTGATTTTCAATGTTGAGGTTTTTGAATTCATTGGTGTTATCAATGGTTTTTTTCATCATTTTCCTATGTTTCAAAGTTGAGGTTGCAGTTGAAATTGTTGGTGTTTTTCAAAGTTGAGGTTGTTGAAGTTGTTGGTGTTGTTCAAAGTTGAGGTTGTTGTTGAATTTTTCGGTGTTTTTCATTGTTGAGGTTTTTGTTGAATTTTTTGTTGTTTTTGAATGTTGAGGTTGTTGATGCATTATTTGGTGTTTTTCATTGTTGAGGTTTTAGTTGAATTTGTTGGTGATTTTCAATATTGAGGCTCTGGTTCAATTTGTTGTTGTTTTTCCATGTTGAGGTTTTTGAATTTGTTGGTGTTTTTCAAAGTTGATGTTGTTGTTGAATTTGTTGGTGATTTTCAATGTTGTTGAATATTTTGGTGTTTTTCATTGTTGAGGTTGTTGTTGAATATTTTGGTGATTTTCAATGTTGAGGTTGTTGAATTCATTGGTGTTATCAATGGTTTTTTTAAATCCTTTTTTGTACTTTTCAAAAATGAGGTTGCGGTTGAAATTGTTGGTGTTTTGCAATGTTGAGGTTTTTGTTGAATTTGTTCGTGATTTTCAATGTTGAGGTTGTTGTTGAATTTTTTGGTGTTTTTCATTGTTGAGGTTTTTTGTTGAATTTATTGGCGTTTTTGAATGTTGAGGTTGTTGATGAACTTTTTTGGTGTTTTTCATTGTTGAGGTTTTTGTTGAAATTGTTTGTGTTTTTCATTGTTGAGGTTGTTGTTGCATTTTTTGTTGTTTTTCATTGCTGAGGTTGTTGTTGAATTTGTTGGTGATTTTCAATATTGAGGTTCTGTTTCAATTTGTTGTTGTTTTTCCATGTTGAGGTTTTTGAATCTGTTGGTGTTTTTCAAAGTTGAGGTTGCTGTTGAATTTGTTGGTGATTTTCAATGTTGAGGTTGTTGTTGCATTTTTTGTTGTTTTTCATTGCTGAGGTTGTTGTTGAATTTGTTGGTGATTTTCAATGTTGAGGTTTTTGAATTCATTGGTGTTATCAATGGTTTTTTTCATCATTTTCCTATGTTTCAAAGTTGAGGTTGCAGTTGAAATTGTTGGTGTTTTTCAAAGTTGAGGTTGTTGAAGTTGTTGGTGTTGTTCAAAGTTGAGGTTGTTGTTGAATTTTTCGGTGTTTTTCATTGTTGAGGTTGTTGTTGAAATTGTTTGTGTTTTTCATTGTTGAGGTTGTTGTTGAATTTGTTGGTGATTTTCAATATTGAGGTTGTTGAATTTGTTGGTGTTTTTCAAAGCTGAGTTTGTTGTTGAATTTGTTGGTGTTTTTCATTGTTGAGGTTTTTGTTGAATTTATTGGTGTATTTCATTGTTGAGGTTGTTGTTGAATTGATGGTGATTTTCAATATTGAGGTTCTGGTTCAATTTGTTGTTGTTTTTCCATGTTGAATTTGATGGTGTTTTTCAAGGTTGATGTTGTTGAATTTGTTGGTGATTTTCAATGTTGAGTTTGTTGTTGAATTTTTTGGTGTTTTTCATTGTTGAGGTTGTTGTTGAAATTGTTGAAGTTTTTCAATGTTGAGGTTGTTGTTGAATTTTTTGGTGATTTTCAATGTTGAGTTTGTTGTTGAATTTGTTGGTGTTTTTCATTCTTGAGGGTGTTGAATTTGTTGGTATTTTTCAAAGTTGACGTTGTTGTTGAATTTTTTGGTGTTCTGAATTGTTGAGGTTTTTGTTGAATTTGTTGCTGTTTTTGAATGTTGAGGTTGTTGATGAATTTTTTGGTGTTTTTCATTGTTAAAGTTGTTGTTGAATTTGTTGGTGTTTTTTAATGTTGAGGTTGTTGTTGAATTGTTTGATGTTTTTCATTGTTGAGGTTGTTGTTAAATTTGTTGGTGATTTTCAATATTGACGATGTTGTTGAATTTGTTGTTGTTATCAATTTTTATTTTGTTGAACCTTTATGTATTTTTGAAAGTTGAGGTTGTTGTTGAATTTGTTAGTGTTTTTAATTGTTGAGGTTTTTGTTGAATTTGTTGGTGCTTTTCATTGTTGAGGTTGTTGTTGACTTTGTTGGTGATTTTCAATGTTGTGGTTGTGGTTGAATTTGTTGCTGTTTTTCAAAGTTGATGTTTTTGAAATTTTTGGTGTTATCAATGGTTTTTTTAAATCCGTTTTGTATTTTGCAAAGTGGAGGTTGCAGTTGAAATTGTTGGTGTTTTGCAATGTTGAGGTTGTTGAATTTGTTGGTGTTTTTCAAAGTTGAGGTTGTTGTTGAATTTTTTGGTGTTTTTCATTGTTGAGGTTGTTGTTGAATTTGTTGGTGATTTTCAATATTGAGGATCTGGTTGAATTTGTTGGTGTTTTTCCATGTTGAGCCTTTTGAATTTGTTAGTGTTTTTCAAAGTTGAGGTTGTTGTTGAATTTGTTGGTGATTTTCAATGTTGAGGTTGTTGTTGAGTTTTTTGATGCTTTTCATTGCTGAGTTTGTTGTTGAATTTGTTGGTGATTTTCAATGTTGAGGTTGTTGAATTCATTGGTGTTATCAATGGTTTTTTTGATCATTTTTGTTCTTTTCAAAGTTGAGCTTGCAGTTGAATTTGTTGGTGTTTTTCAATGTTGAGGTTGTTGTTGAATTTTTCGGTGCTTTTCATTGTTGAGGTTTTTGTTGAATTTTTTGGTGTTTCTGAATGTTGAGGTTGTTGATGCATTATTTGGTAGTTTTCATTGTTGAGGTTTTTGTTGAATTTGTTGGTGACTTTCAATGTTGAGGTTGTTGTTGAATTTTTAGGTGTTTTACATTGTTGAGGTTTCTGTTGAGGTTGTTGGTGTTTTTGAATGTTGAGGTTGTTGATGAATCTTTCGGTGTTTATCCTTGTTGAGGTTTTTGTTCAATTTGTTGGTGTTTTTCATTGTTGAGGTTGTTTTTGAATTTGTTGGTGATTTTCAATGTTGAGGTTGTGGTTGAATTTGTTGGTGCTTTTGAAAGTTGAGGTTTTTGAATTTGTTGGTGTTTTTCAAAGATGATGTTGTTGTTGAATTTGTTGGTGATTTTCAATGTTGAGTTTTTTGTTGAATTTTTTGGTGTTTTTCATTGTTGAGGTTTGTGTTGAAATTGTTGGAGTTTTTCAATGTTGAGGCTGTTGTTGAATTTTTTGTTGATTTTCAATGTAGAGTTTGTTGTTGAATTTGTTGGTGTTTTTCATTGTTGAGGTTGTTGAATTTGTTGGTATTTTTCAAAGTTGACGTTGTTGTTGAATTTGTTGGTGTTTTTAATTGTTGAGGATTTTGTTGAATTTGTTGCTGTTTTTGAATGTTGAAGTTGTTGAAGAATTTTTAAGTGTTTTTCATTGTTGAGGTTGTTGTTGAATTTGTTGGTGTTTTTGAATGTTGAGGTTGTTGTTGAATTGTTTGATGTTTTTCATTGTTGTGGTTGTTGTTAAATTTGTTGTTGATTTTCAATATTGAGGTTGTTGTTGAATTTGTTGTTGTTATGAATTTTTATTTTGTTGAACCTTTTTGTATTTTTGAAAGTTGAGGTTGTTGTTGAATTTGTTGGTGTTTTTCACAGCTGAGTTTGTTGTTGAATTTGTTGGTGTTTTTCAATGTTGAGGTTGTGGTTGAATTTGCTGGTGTTTTTCAAAGTTGATGTTGTTGAAATTATTGGTGTTATCAATGGTTTTTTAAAATCTTTTTCTTTTTTTCAAAGTTGAGGTTGCAGTTGAAATTGTTGGTGATTTGCAATGTTGAGGTTGTTGAATTTTTGGTGTTTTTCATTGTTGAGGTCTTTGTTGAATTTGTTGGTGATTTTCAATGTTGTGGTTGTCGTTTAATTTTTTGGTGTTTTTCATTGTTGAGGTTTTTGTTGAATTTGTTGGCGTTTTTGAATGTTGAGGTTGTTGATGAATTTTTCGGTGCTATTCATTGTTGAGGATTTTGTTGAATTTGTTGGTGATTTTCATTGTTGAGGTTGTTGTTGAATTTGATGGTATTTTTGAATGTTGAGGTTGTTGATGAATTTTTAGGTGCTCTTCATTGTTGAGGTTTATGTTGAACTTGTTGGTGATTTTCAATGTTGAGTTTGTTATTGAATTTTTGGAGTTTTTCAATGTTGAGGTTGTTGTTGAATTTTTTGGTGATTTTCAATGTTGAGTTTGTTTTTGAATTTGTTGGTGTTTTTCATTGTTGAGGTTGTTGAATTTGTTGGTATTTTTAAAAGTTGACGTTGTTGTTGACTTTTTTGGTGTTTTTAATTGTTGAGGTTTTTGTTGAATTTGCTGGCGTTTTTGAATGTTGAGGTTGTTGTTGAATTGCTGATGTTTTTCATTGTTGAGGTTGTTGTTAAATTTGTTGGTGATTTTCAGTATTGAGGTTGTTGTTGAATTTGTTGTTGTTATCAATTTTGATTTTGTTGAACCTTTTTGTATTTTTGAAAGTTGAGGTTGTTGTTGAATTTGTTGATGTTTTTCATTGTTGAGGTTGTTGTTGAATTTGTTGGTGATTTTCAATATTGAGGATCTGGTTGAATTTGTTGGTGTTTTTCCATGTTGAGCCTTTTGAATTTGTTAGTGTTTTTCAAAGTTGAGGTTGTTGTTGAATTTGTTGGTGATTTTCAATGTTGAGGTTGTTGTTGAGTTTATTGATGCTTTTCATTGCTTAGTTTGTTGTTGAATTTGTTGGTGATTTTCAATGTTGAGGTTGTTGAATTCATTGGTGTTATCAATGGTTTTTTTTGATCATTTTTGTTCTTTTCAAAGTTGAGCTTGCAGTTGAATTTGTTGGTGTTTTTCAATGTTGAGGTTGTTGTTGAATTTTTCGGTGCTTTTCATTGTTGAGGTTTTTGTTGAATTTTTTGGTGTTTCTGAATGTTGAGGTTGTTGATGCATTATTTGGTAGTTTTCATTGTTGAGGTTTTTGTTGAATTTGTTGGTGACTTTCAATGTTGAGGTTGTTGTTGAATTTTTGGGTGTTTTTCATTGTTGTGGTTTCTGTTGAATTTGTTGGTGTTTTTGAATGTTGAGGTTGTTGATGAATCTTTCGGTGTTTTTCCTTGTTGAGGTTTTTGTTCAATTTGTTGGTGTTATCAATGGTTTTTTTTAATCCTTTTTGTGTTTTTCAAAGTTGAGGTTGCAGTTGAATTTGTTGGTGATTTGCAATGTTGAGGTTGTTGAATTTGTTGGTGTTTTTCAAAGTTGTGGTTGTTGTTGAATTTTTTGGTGTTTTTCATTGTTGAGGTTTTTGTTGAATTTGTTGGTGATTTTCAATGTTGTGGTTGTCGTTGAATTTTTTGGTGTTTTTCATTGTTGAGGTTTTTGTTGAATTTGTTGGCGTTTTTGAATGTTGAGGTTGTTGATGAATTTTTTGGTGTTTTTCACTGTTGAGGTTTTTGTTGAAATTGTTTGTGTTTTTCATTGTTGAGGTTGTTGTTGAATTTGTTGGTGATTTTCAATATTGAGGCTCTGGTTCAATTTGTTGTTGTTTTTCCATGTTGAGGTTTTTGAATTTGTTGGTGTTTTTCAAAGTTGATGTTGTTGTTGAATTTGTTGGTGATTTTCAATGTTGTTGAATATTTTGGTGTTTTTCATTGTTGAGGTTGTTGTTGAATATTTTGGTGATTTTCAATGTTGAGGTTGTTGAATTCATTGGTGTTATCAATGGTTTTTTTAAATCCTTTTTTGTATTTTTCAAAAATGAGGTTGCGGTTGAAATTGTTGGTGTTTTGCAATGTTGAGGTTTTTGTTGAATTTGTTCGTGATTTTCAATGTTGAGGTTGTTGTTGAATTTTTTGGTGTTTTTCATTGTTGAGGTTTTTGTTGAATTTATTGGCGTTTTTGAATGTTGAGGTTGTTGATGAACTTTTTTGGTGTTTTTCATTGTTGAGGTTTTTGTTGAAATTGTTTGTGTTTTTCATTGTTGAGGTTGTTGTTGAATTTGTTGGTGATTTTCAATATTGAGGTTCTGTTTCAATTTGTTGTTGTTTTTCCATGTTGAGGTTTTTGAATCTGTTGGTGTTTTTCAAAGTTGAGGTTGCTGTTGAATTTGTTGGTGATTTTCAATGTTGAGGTTGTTGTTGCATTTTTTGTTGTTTTTCATTGCTGAGGTTGTTGTTGAATTTGTTGGTGATTTTCAATGTTGAGGTTTTTGAATTCATTGGTGTTATCAATGGTTTTTTTCATCATTTTCCTATGTTTCAAAGTTGAGGTTGCAGTTGAAATTGTTGGTGTTTTTCAAAGTTGAGGTTGTTGAAGTTGTTGGTGTTGTTCAAAGTTGAGGTTGTTGTTGAATTTTTCGGTGTTTTTCATTGTTGAGGTTTTTGTTGAATTTTTTGTTGTTTTTGAATGTTGAGGTTGTTGATGCATTATTTGGTGTTTTTCATTGTTGAGGTTTTTGTGGAATTTGTTGGTGATTTTCAATGTTGAGGTTGTTGTTGAATTTTTAGGAATTCTTCATTGTTGAGGTTTCTGTTGAGGTTGTTGGTGTTTTTGAATGTTGAGGTTGTTGATGAATCTTTCGGTGTTTATCCTTGTTGAGGTTTTTGTTCAATTTGTTGGTGTTTTTCATTGTTGAGGTTGTTTTTGAATTTGTTGGTGATTTTCAATGTTGAGGTTGTGGTTGAATTTGTTGGTGCTTTTGAAAGTTGAGGTTTTTGAATTTGTTGGTGTTTTTCAAAGATGATGTTGTTGTTGAATTTGTTGGTGATTTTCAATGTTGAGTTTGTTGTTGAATTTTTTGGTGTTATTCATTGTTGAGGTTTGTGTTGAAATTGTTGGAGTTTTTCAATGTTGAGGCTGTTGTTGAATTTTTTGTTGATTTTCAATGTAGAGTTTGTTGTTGAATTTGTTGGTGTTTTTCATTGTTGAGGTTGTTGAATTTGTTGGTATTTTTCAAAGTTGACGTTGTTGTTGAATTTGTTGGTGTTTTTAATTGTTGAGGATTTTGTTGAATTTGTTGCTGTTTTTGAATGTTGAAGTTGTTGAAGAATTTTTAAGTGTTTTTCATTGTTGAGGTTGTTGTTGAATTTGTTGGTGTTTTTGAATGTTGAGGTTGTTGTTAAATTTGTTGTTGATTTTCAATATTGAGGTTGTTGTTGAATTTGTTGTTGTTATGAATTTTTATTTTGTTGAACCTTTTTGTATTTTTGAAAGTTGAGGTTGTTGTTGAATTTGTTGGTGTTTTTCACAGCTGAGTTTGTTGTTGAATTTGTTGGTGTTTTTCAATGTTGAGGTTGTGGTTGAATTTGCTGGTGTTTTTCAAAGTTGATGTTGTTGAAATTATTGGTGTTATCAATGGTTTTTTAAAATCTTTTTCTTTTTTTCAAAGTTGAGGTTGCAGTTGAAATTGTTGGTGATTTGCAATGTTGAGGTTGTTGAATTTGTTGGTGTTTTTCAAAGTTGAGGTTGTTGTTGAATTTTTGGTGTTTTTCATTGTTGAGGTCTTTGTTGAATTTGTTGGTGATTTTCAATGTTGTGGTTGTCGTTGAATTTTTTGGTGTTTATAATTGTTGAGGTTTTTGTTGAATTTGCTGGCGTTGTTGAATGTTGAGGTTGTTGTTGAATTGCTGATGTTTTTCATTGTTGAGGTTGTTGTTAAATTTGTTGGTGATTTTCAGTATTGAGGTTGTTGTTGAATTTGTTGTTGTTATCAATTTTGATTTTGTTGAACCTTTTTGTATTTTTGAAAGTTGAGGTTGTTGTTGAATTTGTTGATGTTTTTCATTGTTGAGGTTGTTGTTGACTTTGTTGGTGATTTTCAATGTTGAGGTTGTGGTTCAATTTGCTGGTGTTTTTCAAAGTTGATGTTGTTGAAATTATTGGTGTTATCAATGGTTTTTTTAAATCTTTTTCGTATTTTTCAAAGCTGAGGTTGCAGTTGAAATTGTTGGTGTTTTGCAATGTTGAGGTTGTTGAATTTGTTGGTGTTTTCATTGCTGAGGTTTTTGTTGAATTTGTTGGCGTTTTTGAATGTTGAGGTTGTTGATGAATTTTTTGGTGTTTTTCACTGTTGAGGCTTTTGTTGAAATTGTTTGTGTTTTTCATCGTTGAGGTTGTTGTTGAATTGAAGGTGATTTTCAATATTGAGGCTCTGGTTCAATTTGTTGTTGTTTTTCCATGTTGAGGTTTTTGAATTTGTTGGTGTTTTTCAAAGTTGATGTTGTTGTTGAATTTGTTGGTGATTTTCAATGTTGTTGAATATTTTGGTGTTTTTCATTGTTGAGGTTGTTGTTGAATATTTTGGTGATTTTCAATGTTGAGGTTGTTGAATTCATTGGTGTTATCAATGGTTTTTTTAAATCCTTTTTTGTATTTTTCAAAAATGAGGTTGCGGTTGAAATTGTTGGTGTTTTGCAATGTTGAGGTTTTTGTTGAATTTGTTCGTGATTTTCAATGTTGAGGTTGTTGTTGAATTTTTTGGTGTTTTTCATTGTTGAGGTTTTTGTTGAATTTATTGGCGTTTTTGAATGTTGAGGTTGTTGATGAACTTTTTTGGTGTTTTTCATTGTTGAGGTTTTTGTTGAAATTGTTTGTGTTTTTCATTGTTGAGGTTGTTGTTGAATTTGTTGGTGATTTTCAATATTGAGGTTCTGTTTCAATTTGTTGTTGTTTTTCCATGTTGAGGTTATTGAATTTGTTGGTGTTTTTCAAAGTTGAGGTTGCTGTTGAATTTGTTGGTGATTTTCAATGTTGAGGTTGTTGTTGCATTTTTTGTTGTTTTTCATTGCTGAGGTTGTTGTTGAATTTGTTTGGTGATTTTCAATGTTGAGGTTTTTGAATTCATTGGTGTTATCAATGGTTTTTTTCATCATTTTCCTATGTTTCAAAGTTGAGGTTGCAGTTGAAATTGTTGGTGTTTTTCAAAGTTGAGGTTGTTGAAGTTGTTGGTGTTGTTCAAAGTTGAGGTTGTTGTTGAATTTTTCGGTGTTTTTCATTGTTGAGGTTTTTGTTGAATTTTTTGTTGTTTTTGAATGTTGAGGTTGTTGATGCATTATTTGGTGTTTTTCATTGTTGAGGTTTTTGTGGAATTTGTTGGTGATTTTCAATGTTGAGGTTGTTGTTGAATTTTTAGGAATTCTTCATTGTTGAGGTTTCTGTTGAGGTTGTTGGTGTTTTTGAATGTTGAGGTTGTTGATGAATCTTTCGGTGTTTATCCTTGTTGAGGTTTTTGTTCAATTTGTTGGTGTTTTTCATTGTTGAGGTTGTTTTTGAATTTGTTGGTGATTTTCAATGTTGAGGTTGTGGTTGAATTTGTTGGTGCTTTTGAAAGTTGAGGTTTTTGAATTTGTTGGTGTTTTTCAAAGATGATGTTGTTGTTGAATTTGTTGGTGATTTTCAATGTTGAGTTTGTTGTTGAATTTTTTGGTGTTTTTCATTGTTGAGGTTTGTGTTGAAATTGTTGGAGTTTTTCAATGTTGAGGCTGTTGTTGAATTTTTTGTTGATTTTCAATGTAGAGTTTGTTGTTGAATTTGTTGGTGTTTTTCATTCTTGAGGTTGTTGAATTTGTTGGTATTTTTCAAAGTTGACGTTGTTGTTGAATTTGTTGGTGTTTTTAATTGTTGAGCATTTTGTTGAATTTGTTGCTGTATTTGAATGTTGAAGTTGTTGAAGAATTTTTAAGTGTTTTTCATTGTTGAGGTTGTTGTTGAATTTGTTGGTGTTTTTGAATGTTGAGGTTGTTGTTGAATTGTTTGATGTTTTTCATTGTTGTGGTTGTTGTTAAATTTGTTGTTGATTTTCAATATTGAGGTTGTTGTTGAATTTGTTGTTGTTATGAATTTTTATTTTCTTGAACCTTTTTGTATTTTTGAAAGTTGAGGTTGTTGTTGAATTTGTTGGTGTTTTTCAAAGCTAAGTTTGTTGTTGAATTTGTTGGTGTTTTTCAATGTTGAGGTTGTGGTTGAATTTGCTGGTGTTTTTCAAAGTTGATGTTGTTGAAATTATTGGTGTTATCAATGGTTTTTTAAAATCTTTGTCGTATTTTTCACAGTTGAGGTTGCAGTTGAAATTGTTGGTGATTTGCAATGTTGAGGTTGTTGAATTTGTTGGTGTTTTTCAAAGTTGAGGTTGTTGTTGAATTTTTTGGTGTTATTCATTGTTGAGGTTTTTGTTGAATTTGTTGGTGATTTTCAATGTTGAGGTTGTTGTTGAATTTTTTGGTGTTTTTCATTGTTGAGGTTTTTGTTGAATTTGTTGGCGTTTTTGAATGTTGAGGTTGTTGATGAATTTTTTGGTGTTTTTCATTGTTGAGTTTTCTGTTGAAATTGTTAGTGTTTTTCATTGTTGAGGTTGTTGTTGAATTTGTTGGTGATTTTCAATATTGAGGCTCTGGTTCAATTTGTTGTTGTTTTTCCATGTTGAGGGTTTTGAATTTTTGGTGTTTTTCAAAGTTGAGGTTGTTGTTGCATTTTTTGATGTTTTTCAATACTGAGGTTGTTGTTGAATTTGTTGGTGATTTTGAATGTTGAGTTTGTTGAATTCATTAGTGTTATCAATGGTTTTGTTTGATCATTTTTCTATGTTTCAAAGTTGAGGTTGCAGTTGAAATTGTTGGTGTTTTTCAATGTTGAGGTTGTTGAAGTTGTTGGTGTTGTTCAAAGTTGAGGTTGTTGCTGAATTTTTCGGTGTTTATCATTGTTGAGGTTTTTGTTGAATTTGTTGGTGATTTTCAATGTTGTGGTTGTCGTTGAATTTTTTGGTGTTTTTCATTGTTGAGGTTTTTGTTGAATTTGTTGGCGTTTTTGAATGTTGAGGTTCTTGATGAATTTTTTGGTGTTTTTCACTGTTGAGGTTTTTGGTGAAATTGTTTGTGTTTTTCATTGTTGAGGTTGTGGTTGAATTTGTTGGTGATTTTCAATATTGAGGTTGTTGAATTTGTTGGTGTTTTTCAAAGCTGAGTTTGTTGTTGAATTTGTTGGTGTTTTTCATTGTTGAGGTTTTTGTTGAATTTATTGGTGTATTTCATTGTTGAGGTTGTTGTTGAATTGATGGTGATTTTCAATATTGAGGTTCTGGTTCAATTTGTTGTTGTTTTTCCATGTTGAATTTGATGGTGTTTTTCAAGGTTGATGTTGTTGAATTTGTTGGTGATTTTCAATGTTGAGTTTGTTGTTGAATTTTTTGGTGTTTTTCATTGTTGAGGTTGTTGTTGAAATTGTTGGAGTTATTCAATGTTGAGGTTGTTGTTGAATTTTTTGGTGATTTTCAATGTTGAGTTTGTTGTTGAATTTGTTGGTGTTTTTCATTCTTGAGGGTGTTGAATTTGTTGGTATTTTTCAAAGTTGACGTTGTTGTTGAATTTTTTGGTGTTCTGAATTGTTGAGGTTTTTGTTGAATTTGTTGCTGTTTTTGAATGTTGAGGTTGTTGATGAATTTTTTGGTGTTTTTCATTGTTAAAGTTGTTGTTGAATTTGTTGGTGTTTTTTAATGTTGAGGTTGTTGTTGAATTGTTTGATGTTTTTCATTGTTGAGGTTGTTGTTAAATTTGTTGGTGATTTTCAATATTGACGATGTTGTTGAATTTGTTGTTGTTATCAATTTTTATTTTGTTGAACCTTTATGTATTTTTGAAAGTTGAGGTTGTTGTTGAATTTGTTAGTGTTTTTAATTGTTGAGGTTTTTGTTGAATTTGTTGGTGCTTTTCATTGTTGAGGTTGTTGTTGACTTTGTTGGTGATTTTCAATGTTGTGGTTGTGGTTGAATTTGTTGCTGTTTTTCAAAGTTGATGTTTTTGAAATTTTTGGTGTTATCAATGGTTTTTTAAAATCCGTTTTGTATTTTGCAAAGTGGAGGTTGCAGTTGAAATTGTTGGTGTTTTGCAATGTTGAGGTTGTTGAATTTGTTGGTGTTTTTCAAAGTTGAGGTTGTTGTTGAATTTTTTGGTGTTTTTCATTGTTGAGGTTGTTGTTGAATTTGTTGGTGATTTTCAATATTGAGGATCTGGTTGAATTTGTTGGTGTTTTTCCATGTTGAGCCTTTTGAATTTGTTAGTGTTTTTCAAAGTTGAGGTTGTTGTTGAATTTGTTGGTGATTTTCAATGTTGAGGTTGTTGTTGAGTTTTTTGATGCTTTTCATTGCTGAGTTTGTTGTTGAATTTGTTGGTGATTTTCAATGTTGAGGTTGTTGAATTCATTGGTGTTATCAATGGTTTTTTTGATCATTTTTGTTCTTTTCAAAGTTGAGCTTGCAGTTGAATTTGTTGGTGTTTTTCAATGTTGAGGTTGTTGTTGAATTTTTCGGTGCTTTTCATTGTTGAGGTTTTTGTTGAATTTTTTGGTGTTTCTGAATGTTGAGGTTGTTGATGCATTATTTGGTAGTTTTCATTGTTGAGGTTTTTGTTGAATTTGTTGGTGACTTTCAATGTTGAGGTTGTTGTTGAATTTTTGGGTGTTTTTCATTGTTGTGGTTTCTGTTGAATTTGTTGGTGTTTTTGAATGTTGAGGTTGTTGATGAATCTTTCGGTGTTTTTCCTTGTTGAGGTTTTTGTTCAATTTGTTGGTGTTATCAATGGTTTTTTTTAATCCTTTTTGTGTTTTTCAAAGTTGAGGTTGCAGTTGAATTTGTTGGTGATTTGCAATGTTGAGGTTGTTGAATTTGTTGGTGTTTTTCAAAGTTGTGGTTGTTGTTGAATTTTTTGGTGTTTTTCATTGTTGAGGTTTTTGTTGAATTTGTTGGTGATTTTCAATGTTGTGGTTGTCGTTGAATTTTTTGGTGTTTTTCATTGTTGAGGTTTTTGTTGAATTTGTTGGCGTTTTTGAATGTTGAGGTTGTTGATGAATTTTTTGGTGTTTTTCACTGTTGAGGTTTTTGTTGAAATTGTTTGTGTTTTTCATTGTTGAGGTTGTTGTTGAATTTGTTGGTGATTTTCAATATTGAGGCTCTGGTTCAATTTGTTGTTGTTTTTCCATGTTGAGGTTTTTGAATTTGTTGGTGTTTTTCAAAGTTGATGTTGTTGTTGAATTTGTTGGTGATTTTCAATGTTGTTGAATATTTTGGTGTTTTTCATTGTTGAGGTTGTTGTTGAATATTTTGGTGATTTTCAATGTTGAGGTTGTTGAATTCATTGGTGTTATCAATGGTTTTTTTAAATCCTTTTTTGTATTTTTCAAAAATGAGGTTGCGGTTGAAATTGTTGGTGTTTTGCAATGTTGAGGTTTTTGTTGAATTTGTTCGTGATTTTCAATGTTGAGGTTGTTGTTGAATTTTTTGGTGTTTTTCATTGTTGAGGTTTTTGTTGAATTTATTGGCGTTTTTGAATGTTGAGGTTGTTGATGAACTTTTTTGGTGTTTTTCATTGTTGAGGTTTTTGTTGAAATTGTTTGTGTTTTTCATTGTTGAGGTTGTTGTTGAATTTGTTGGTGATTTTCAATATTGAGGTTCTGTTTCAATTTGTTGTTGTTTTTCCATGTTGAGGTTTTTGAATCTGTTGGTGTTTTTCAAAGTTGAGGTTGCTGTTGAATTTGTTGGTGATTTTCAATGTTGAGGTTGTTGTTGCATTTTTTGTTGTTTTTCATTGCTGAGGTTGTTGTTGAATTTGTTGGTGATTTTCAATGTTGAGGTTTTTGAATTCATTGGTGTTATCAATGGTTTTTTTCATCATTTTCCTATGTTTCAAAGTTGAGGTTGCAGTTGAAATTGTTGGTGTTTTTCAAAGTTGAGGTTGTTGAAGTTGTTGGTGTTGTTCAAAGTTGAGGTTGTTGTTGAATTTTTCGGTGTTTTTCATTGTTGAGGTTTTTGTTGAATTTTTTGTTGTTTTTGAATGTTGAGGTTGTTGATGCATTATTTGGTGTTTTTCATTGTTGAGGTTTTTGTGGAATTTGTTGGTGATTTTCAATGTTGAGGTTGTTGTTGAATTTTTAGGAATTCTTCATTGTTGAGGTTTCTGTTGAGGTTGTTGGTGTTTTTGAATGTTGAGGTTGTTGATGAATCTTTCGGTGTTTATCCTTGTTGAGGTTTTTGTTCAATTTGTTGGTGTTTTTCATTGTTGAGGTTGTTTTTGAATTTGTTGGTGATTTTCAATGTTGAGGTTGTGGTTGAATTTGTTGGTGCTTTTGAAAGTTGAGGTTTTTGAATTTGTTGGTGTTTTTCAAAGATGATGTTGTTGTTGAATTTGTTGGTGATTTTCAATGTTGAGTTTGTTGTTGAATTTTTTGGTGTTTTTCATTGTTGAGGTTTGTGTTGAAATTGTAGGAGTTTTTCAATGTTGAGGCTGTTGTTGAATTTTTTGTTGATTTTCAATGTAGAGTTTGTTGTTGAATTTGTTGGTGTTTTTCATTGTTGAGGTTGTTGAATTTGTTGGTATTTTTCAAAGTTGACGTTGTTGTTGAATTTGTTGGTGTTTTTAATTGTTGAGGATTTTGTTGAATTTGTTGCTGTTTTTGAATGTTGAAGTTGTTGAAGAATTTTTAAGTGTTTTTCATTGTTGAGGTTGTTGTTGAATTTGTTGGTGTTTTTGAATGTTGAGGTTGTTGTTGAATTGTTTGATGTTTTTCATTGTTGTGGTTGTTGTTAAATTTGTTGTTGATTTTCAATATTGAGGTTGTTGTTGAATTTGTTGTTGTTATGAATTTTTATTTTGTTGAACCTTTTTGTATTTTTGAAAGTTGAGGTTGTTGTTGAATTTGTTGGTGTTTTTCACAGCTGAGTTTGTTGTTGAATTTGTTGGTGTTTTTCAATGTTGAGGTTGTGGTTGAATTTGCTGGTGTTTTTCAAAGTTGATGTTGTTGAAATTATTGGTGTTATCAATGGTTTTTTAAAATCTTTTTCGCATTTTTCAAAGTTGAGGTTGCAGTTGAAATTGTTGGTGATTTGCAATGTTGAGGTTGTTGAATTTGTTGGTGTTTTTCAAAGTTGAGGTTGTTGTTGAATTTTTGGTGTTTTTCATTGTTGAGGTTTTTGTTGAATTTGTTGGTGATTTTCAATGTTGTGGTTGTCGTTGAATTTTTTGGTGTTTTTCATTGTTGAGGTTTTTGTTGAATTTGTTGACGTTTTTGAATGTTGAGGTTGTTGATGAATTTTTCGGTGTTATTCATTGTTGAGGTTTTTGTTGAATTTGTTGGTGATTTTCATTGTTGAGGTTGTTGTTGAATTTGATGGTATTTTTGAATGTTGAGGTTGTTGATGAATTTTTAGGTGCTCTTCATAGTTGAGGTTTATGTTGAATTTGTTGGTGATTTTCAATGTTGAGTTCGTTGTTGAATTTTTTGGAGTTTTTCAATGTTGAGGTTGTTGTTGAATTTTTTGGTGATTTTCAATGTTGAGTTTGTTTTTGAATTTGTTGGTGTTTTTCATTGTTGAGGTTGTTGAATTTGTTGGTATTTTTAAAAATTGACGTTGTTGTTGACTTTTTTGGTGTTTTTAATTGTTGAGGTTTTTGTTGAATTTGCTGGCGTTTTTGAATGTTGAGGTTGTTGTTGAATTGCTGATGTTTTCCATTGTTGAGGTTGTTGTTAAATTTGTTGGTGATTTTCAGTATTGACGTTGTTGTTGAATTTGTTGTTGTTATCAATATTGATTTTGTTGAACCTTTTTGTATTTTTGAAAGTTGAGGTTGTTGTTGAATTTGTTGGTGTTTTTCATTGTTGAGGTTGTTGTTGACTTTGTTGGTGATTTTCAATGTTGAGGTTGTGGTTGAATTTGCTGGTGTTTTTCAAAGTTGATGTTGTTGAAATTATTGGTGTTATCAATGGTTTTTTTAAATCTTTTTCGTATTTTTCAAAGTTGAGGTTGCAGTTGAAATTGTTGGTGTTTTGCAATGTTGAGGTTGTTGAATTTGTTGGTGTTTTCATTGCTGAGGTTTTTGTTGAATTTGTTGGCGTTTTTGAATGTTGAGGTTGTTGATGAATTTTTTGGTGTTTTTCACTGTTGAGGCTTTTGTTGAAATTGTGTGTGTTTTTCATCGTTGAGGTTGTTGTTGAATTGATGGTGATTTTCAATATTGAGGCTCTGGTTCAATTTGTTGTTGTTTTTCCATGTTGAGGTTTTTGAATTTGTTGGTGTTTTTCAAAGTTGATGTTGTTGTTGAATTTGTTGGTGATTTTCAATGTTGTTGAATATTTTGGTGTTTTTCATTGTTGAGGTTGTTGTTGAATATTTTGGTGATTTTCAATGTTGAGGTTGTTGAATTCATTGGTGTTATCAATGGTTTTTTTAAATCCTTTTTTGTATTTTTCAAAAATGAGGTTGCGGTTGAAATTGTTGGTGTTTTGCAATGTTGAGGTTTTTGTTGAATTTGTTCGTGATTTTCAATGTTGAGGTTGTTGTTGAATTTTTCGGTGTTTTTCATTGTTGAGGTTTTTGTTGAATTTATTGGCGTTTTTGAATGTTGAGGTTGTTGATGAACTTTTTTGGTGTTTTTCATTGTTGAGGTTTTTGTTGAAATTGTTTGTGTTTTTCATTGTTGAGGTTGTTGTTGAATTTGTTGGTGATTTTCAATATTGAGGTTCTGTTTCAATTTGTTGTTGTTTTTCCATGTTGAGGTTTTTGAATCTGTTGGTGTTTTTCAAAGTTGAGGTTGCTGTTGAATTTGTTGGTGATTTTCAATGTTGAGGTTGTTGTTGCATTTTTTGTTGTTTTTCATTGCTGAGGTTGTTGTTGAATTTGTTGGTGATTTTCAATGTTGAGGTTTTTGAATTCATTGGTGTTATCAATGGTTTTTTTCATCATTTTCCTATGTTTCAAAGTTGAGGTTGCAGTTGAAATTGTTGCTGTTTTTCAAAGTTGAGGTTGTTGAAGTTGTTGGTGTTGTTCAAAGTTGAGGTTGTTGTTGAATTTTTCGGTGTTTTTCATTGTTGAGGTTTTTGTTGAATTTTTTGTTGTTTTTGAATGTTGAGGTTGTTGATGCATTATTTGGTGTTTTTCATTGTTGAGGTTTTTGTGGAATTTGTTGGTGATTTTCAATGTTGAGGTTGTTGTTGAATTTTTAGGAATTCTTCATTGTTGAGGTTTCTGTTGAGGTTGGAGGTGTTTTTGAATGTTGAGGTTGTTGATGAATCTTTCGGTGTTTATCCTTGTTGAGGTTTTTGTTCAATTTGTTGGTGTTTTTCATTGTTGAGGTTGTTTTTGAATTTGTTGGTGATTTTCAATGTTGAGGTTTTGGTTGAATTTGTTGGTGCTTTTGAAAGTTGAGGTTTTTGAATTTGTTGGTGTTTTTCAAAGATGATGTTGTTGTTGAATTTGTTGGTGATTTTCAATGTTGAGTTTGTTGTTGAATTTTTTGGTGTTTTTCATTGTTGAGGTTTGTGTTGAAATTGTTGGAGTTTTTCAATGTTGAGGCTGTTGTTGAATTTTTTGTTGATTTTCAATGTAGAGTTTGTTGTTGAATTTGTTGGTGTTTTTCATTGTTGAGGTTGTTGAATTTGTTGGTATTTTTCAAAGTTGACGTTGTTGTTGAATTTGTTGGTGTTTTTAATTGTTGAGGATTTTGTTGAATTTGTTGCTGTATTTGAATGTTGAAGTTGTTGAAGAATTTTTAAGTGTTTTTCATTGTTGAGGTTGTTGTTGAATTTGTTGGTGTTTTTGAATGTTGAGGTTGTTGTTGAATTGTTTGATGTTTTTCATTGTTGTGGTTGTTGTTAAATTTGTTGTTGATTTTCAATATTGGGGTTGTTGTTGAATTTGTTGTTGTTATGAATTTTTATTTTGTTGAACCTTTTTGTATTTTTGAAAGTTGAGGTTGTTGTTGAATTTGTTGGTGTTTTTCACAGCTGAGTTTGTTGTTGAATTTGTTGGTGTTTTTCAATGTTGAGGTTGTGGTTGAATTTGCTGGTGTTTTTCAAAGTTGATGTTGTTGAAATTATTGGTGTTATCAATGGTTTTTTAAAATCTTTTTCGTATTTTTCAAAGTTGAGGTTGCAGTTGAAATTGTTGGTGATTTGCAATGTTGAGGTTGTTGAATTTGTTGGTGTTTTTCAAAGTTGAGGTTGTTGTTGAATTTTTGGTGTTTTTCATTGTTGAGGTTTTTGTTGAATTTGTTGGTGATTTTCAATGTTGTGGTTGTCGTTGAATTTTTTGGTGTTTTTCATTGTTGAGGTTTTTGTTGAATTTGTTGGCGTTTTTGAATGTTGAGGTTGTCGTTGAATTTTTTGGTGTTTTTCATTGTTGAGGTTTTTGTTGAATTTATTGGTGATTTTCAATGTTGAGGTTGTTGAATTCATTGGTGTTATCAATGGTTTTTTTTGATCATTTTTCTATGTTTCAAAGTTGAGGTTGCAGTTGAAATTGTTGGTGTTTTTCAATGTTGAGGTTGTTGAAGTTGTTGGTGTTGTTCAAAGTTGAGGTTGTTGCTGAATTTATCGTTGTTTTTCATTGTTGAGGTTTTTGTTGAATTTCTTGTTGTTTTTGAATGTTGAGGCTGTTGATGCATTATTTGGTGTTTTTCATTGTTGAGGTTGTTGTGGAATTTGATGGTGATTTTCAATGTTGAGATTGTTGTTGAATTTTTAGGAGCTTTTCATTGTTGAGGTTTCTGTTGAGGTTGTTGGATTTTTTGAATGTTGAGGTTGTTGATGAATCTTTCGGTGTTATTCATTGTTGAGGTTTTTGTTGAATTTGTTGGTGATTATCATTGTTGAGGTTGTTGTTGAATTTGATGGTATTTTTGAATGTTGAGGTTGTTGATGAATTTTTAGGTGCTCTTCATTGTTGAGGTTTATGTTGAATTTGTTGGTGATTTTCAATGTTGAGTTTGTTGTTGAATTTTTTGGAGTTTTTCATTGTTGAGGTTGTTGTTGAAATTGTTGGAGTTTTTCATTGTTGAGGTTGTTGAATTTATTGGTATTTTTCAAAGTTGACGTTGTTGTTGAATTTTTTGGTGTTTTTAATTGTTGAGGTTTTTGTTGAATTTGTTGGTGTTTTTGAATGTTGAGGTTGTTGTTGAATTGCTGATGTTTTTCATTGTTGAGGTTGTTGTTAAATTTGTTGGTGATTTTCAGTATTGAGGTTGTTGTTGAATTTGTTGTTGTTATCAATTTTGATTTTGTTGAACCTTTTTGTATTTTTGAAAGTTGAGGTTGTTGTTGAATTTGTTGGTGATTTTCAATGTTGAGGTTGTTGTTGCATTTTTTGATGTTTTTCAATACTGAGGTTGTTGTTGAATTTGTTGGTGATTTTGAATGTTGAGTTTGTTGAATTCATTGGTGTTATCAATGGTCCTTTTTGATCATTTTTCTATGTTTCAAAGTTGAGGTTGCAGTTGAAATTGTTGGTGTTTTTCAATGTTGAGGTTGTTGCTGAATTTGTTGGTGTTTTTCATTGTTGAGGTTTTTGTTGAATTTGTTGGTGTTTTTCATTGTTGAGGTTGTTGTTGACTTTGTTGGTGATTTTCAATGTTGATGTTGCGGTTGAATTTGTTGATGTTTTTCAAAGTTGATGTTGTTGATATTATTGGTGTTATTAATGGTTCTTTTAAATCTTTTTTGTATTTTTCAAAGTTGAGGTTTGCAGCTGAAATTGTTGGTGTTTTGCAATGTTGAGGTTGTTGAATTTGTTGGAGTTTTTCAAAGTTGAGGTTGTTGTTGAATTTGTTATTGTTATCAATTTTTATTTTGTTGAACCTTTTTGTATTTTTGAAAGTTGAGGTTGTTGTTGTATTTGTTGGTGTTTTTCAATGTTGAGGTTGTTGAATTTGTTGGTGTTTTTCAAAGCTGAGTTTGTTGTTGAATTTTTTGGTGTTTTTCATTGTTGAGGTTGTTGTTGAATTTGTTGGTGATATTAAATGTTGAGGTTGTGGTTGAATTTGCTGGTGTTTTTCAAAGTTGATGTTGTTGAAATTATTGGTGTTATCAATGGTTTTTTAAAATCTTTGTCGTATTTTTCAAAGTTGAGGTTGCAGTTGAAATTGTTGGTGATTTGCAATGTTGAGGTTGTTGACTTTGTTGGTGTTTTTCAAAGTTGAGGTTGTTGTTGAATTGTTTGATGTTTTTCATTGTTGAGGTTGTTGTTAAATTTGTTGGTGCTTTGCAATATTGAGGTTGTTGTTGAATTTGTTATTGTTATCAATTTTTATTTTGTTGAACCTTTTTGTATTTTTGAAAGTTGAGGTTGTTGTTGTATTTGTTGGTGTTTTTCAATGTTGAGGTTGTTGAATTTGTTGGTGTTTTTCAAAGCTGAGTTTGTTGTTGAATTTTTTGGTGTTTTTCATTGTTGAGGTTGTTGTTGAATTTGTTGGTATTTTTAAAAGTTGACGTTGTTGTTGACTTTTTTGGTGTTTTTAATTGTTGAGCTTTTTGTTGAATTTGCTGGCGTTTTTGAATGTTGAGGTTGTTGTTGAATTGCTGATGTTTTTCATTGTTGAGGTTGTTGTTAAATTTGTTGGTGATTTTCAGTATTGAGGTTGTTGTTGAATTTGTTGTTGTTATCAATTTTGATTTTGTTGAACCTTTTTGTATTTTTGAAAGTTGAGGTTGTTGTTGAATTTGTTGATGTTTTTCATTGTTGAGGTTGTTGTTGACTTTGTTGGTGATTTTCAATGTTGAGGTTGTGGTTGAATTTGCTGGTGTTTTTCAAAGTTGATGTTGTTGAAATTATTGTTGTTATCAATGGTTTTTTTAAATCTTTTTCGTATTTTTCAAAGTTGAGGTTGCAGTTGAAATTGTTGGTGTTTTGCAATGTTGAGGTTGTTGAATTTGTTGGTGTTTTCATTGCTGAGGTTTTTTTTGAATTTGTTGGCGTTTTTGAATGTTGAGGTTGTTGTTGAATTTTTTGGTGTTTTTCACTGTTGAGGCTTTTGTTGAAATTGTTTGTGTTTTTCATCGTTGAGGTTGTTGTTGAATTGAAGGTGATTTTCAATATTGAGGCTCTGGTTCAATTTGTTGTTGTTTTTCCATGTTGAGGTTTTTGAATTTGTTGGTGATTTTCAATGTTGTTGAATATTTTGGTGTTTTTCATTGTTGAGGTTGTTGTTGAATATTTTGGTGATTTTCAATGTTGAGGTTGTTGAATTCATTGGTGTTATCAATGGTTTTTTTAAATCCTTTTTTGTATTTTTCAAAAATGAGGTTGCGGTTGAAATTGTTGGTGTTTTGCAATGTTGAGGTTTTTGTTGAATTTGTTCGTGATTTTCAATGTTGAGGTTGTTGTTGAATTTTTTGGTGTTTTTCATTGTTGAGGTTTTTGTTGAATTTATTGGCGTTTTTGAATGTTGAGGTTGTTGATGAACTTTTTTGGTGTTTTTCATTGTTGAGGTTTTTGTTGAAATTGTTTGTGTTTTTCATTGTTGAGGTTGTTGTTGAATTTGTTGGTGATTTTCAATATTGAGGTTCTGTTTCAATTTGTTGTTGTTTTTCCATGTTGAGGTTTTTGAATCTGTTGGTGTTTTTCAAAGATGAGGTTGCTGTTGAATTTGTTGGTGATTTTCAATGTTGAGGTTGTTGTTGCATTTTTTGTTGTTTTTCATTGCTGAGGTTGTTGTTGAATTTGTTGGTGATTTTCAATGTTGAGGTTTTTGAATTCATTGGTGTTATCAATGGTTTTTTTCATCATTTTCCTATGTTTCAAAGTTGAGGTTGCAGTTGAAATTGTTGGTGTTTTTCAAAGTTGAGTTGTTGAAGTTGTTGGTGTTGTTCAAAGTTGAGGTTGTTGTTGAATTTTTCGGTGTTTTTCATTGTTGAGGTTTTTGTTGAATTTTTTGTTGTTTTTGAATGTTGAGGTTGTTGATGCATTATTTGGTGTTTTTCATTGTTGAGGTTTTTGTGGAATTTGTTGGTGATTTTCAATGTTGAGGTTGTTGTTGAATTTTTAGGAATTCTTCATTGTTGAGGTTTCTGTTGAGGTTGTTGGTGTTTTTGAATGTTGAGGTTGTTGATGAATCTTTCGGTGTTTATCCTTGTTGAGGTTTTTGTTCAATTTGTTGGTGTTTTTCATTGTTGAGGTTGTTTTTGAATTTGTTGGTGATTTTCAATGTTGAGGTTGTGGTTGAATTTGTTGGTGCTTTTGAAAGTTGAGGTTTTTGAATTTGTTGGTGTTTTTCAAAGATGATGTTGTTGTTGAATTTGTTGGTGATTTTCAATGTTGAGTTTTTTGTTGAATTTTTTGGTGTTTTTCATTGTTGAGGTTTGTGTTGAAATTGTTGGAGTTTTTCAATGTTGAGGCTGTTGTTGAATTTTTTGTTGATTTTCAATGTAGAGTTTGTTGTTGAATTTGTTGGTGTTTTTCATTGTTGAGGTTGTTGAATTTGTTGGTATTTTTCAAAGTTGACGTTGTTGTTGAATTTGTTGGTGTTTTTAATTGTTGAGGATTTTGTTGAATTTGTTGCTGTTTTTGAATGTTGAAGTTGTTGAAGAATTTTTAAGTGTTTTTCATTGTTGAGGTTGTTGTTGAATTTGTTGGTGTTTTTGAATGTTGAGGTTGTTGTTGAATTGTTTGATGTTTTTCATTGTTGTGGTTGTTGTTAAATTTGTTGTTGATTTTCAATATTGAGGTTGTTGTTGAATTTGTTGTTGTTATGAATTTTTATTTTGTTGAACCTTTTTGTATTTTTGAAAGTTGAGGTTGTTGTTGAATTTGTTGGTGTTTTTCACAGCTGAGTTTGTTGTTGAATTTGTTGGTGTTTTTCAATGTTGAGGTTGTGGTTGAATTTGCTGGTGTTTTTCAAAGTTGATGTTGTTGAAATTATTGGTGTTATCAAAAGTTTTTTAAAATCTTTTTCGCATTTTTCAAAGTTGAGGTTGCAGTTGAAATTGTTGGTGATTTGCAATGTTGAGGTTGTTGAATTTGTTGGTGATTTTCAAAGTTGAGGTTGTTGTTGAATTTTTGGTGTTTTTCATTGTTGAGGTTTTTGTTGAATTTGTTGGTGATTTTCAATGTTGTGGTTGTCGTTGAATTTTTTGGTGTTTTTCATTGTTGAGGTTTTTGTTGAATTTGTTGACGTTTTTGAATGTTGAGGTTGTTGATGAATTATTCGCTGTTATTCATTGTTGAGGTTTTTGTTGAATTTGTTGGTGATTTTCATTGTTGAGGTTGTTGTTGAATTTGATGGTATTTTTGAATGTTGAGGTTGTTGATGAATTTTTAGGTGCTCTTCATTGTTGAGGTTTATGTTGAATTTGTTGGTGATTTTCAATGTTGAGTTTGTTGTTGAATTTTTTGGAGTTTTTCAATGTTGAGGTTGTTGTTGAATTTTTTGGTGATTTTCAATGTTGAGTTTGTTTTTGAATTTGTTGGTGTTTTTCATTGTTGAGGTTGTTGAATTTGTTGGTATTTTTAAAAATTGACGTTGTTGTTGACTTTTTTGGTGTTTTTAATTGTTGAGGTTTTTGTTGAATTTGCTGGCGTTTTTGAATGTTGAGGTTGTTGTTGAATTGCTGATGTTTTTCATTGTTGAGGTTGTTGTTAAATTTGTTGGTGATTTTCAGTATTGACGTTGTTGTTGAATTTGTTGTTGTTATCAATTTTGATTTTGTTGAACCTTTTTGTATTTTTGAAAGTTGAGGTTGTTGTTGAATTTGTTGGTGTTTTTCATTGTTGAGGTTGTTGTTGACTTTGTTGGTGATTTTCAATGTTGAGGTTGTGGTTGAATTTGCTGGTGTTTTTCAAAGTTGATGTTGTTGAAATTATTGGTGTTATCAATGGTTTTTTTAAATCTTTTTCGTATTTTTCAAAGTTGAGGTTGCAGTTGAAATTGTTGGTGTTTTGCAATGTTGAGGTTGTTGAATTTGTTGGTGTTTTCATTGCTGAGGTTTTTGTTGAATTTGTTGGCGTTTTTGAATGTTGAGGTTGTTGATGAATTTTTTTTTTGTTTTTCACTGTTGAGGCTTTTGTTGAAATTGTTTGTGTTTTTCATCGTTGAGGTTGTTGTTGAATTGATGGTGATTTTCAATATTGAGGCTCTGGTTCAATTTGTTGTTGTTTTTCCATGTTGAGGTTTTTGAATTTGTTGGTGTTTTTCAAAGTTGATGTTGTTGTTGAATTTGTTGGTGATTTTCAATGTTGTTGAATATTTTGGTGTTTTTCATTGTTGAGGTTGTTGTTGAATATTTTGGTGATTTTCAATGTTGAGGTTGTTGAATTCATTGGTGTTATCAATGGTTTTTTTAAATCCTTTTTTGTATTTTTCAAAAATGAGGTTGCGGTTGAAATTGTTGGTGTTTTGCAATGTTGAGGTTTTTGTTGAATTTGTTCGTGATTTTCAATGTTGAGGTTGTTGTTGAATTTTTCGGTGTTTTTCATTGTTGAGGTTTTTGTTGAATTTATTGGCGTTTTTGAATGTTGAGGTTGTTGATGAACTTTTTTGGTGTTTTTCATTGTTGAGGTTTTTGTTGAAATTGTTTGTGTTTTTCATTGTTGAGGTTGTTGTTGAATTTGTTGGTGATTTTCAATATTGAGGTTCTGTTTCAATTTGTTGTTGTTTTTCCATGTTGAGGTTTTTGAATCTGTTGGTGTTTTTCAAAGTTGAGGTTGCTGTTGAATTTGTTGGTGATTTTCAATGTTGAGGTTGTTGTTGCATTTTTTGTTGTTTTTCATTGCTGAGGTTGTTGTTGAATTTGTTGGTGATTTTCAATGTTGAGGTTTTTGAATTCATTGGTGTTATCAATGGTTTTTTTCATCATTTTCCTATGTTTCAAAGTTGAGGTTGCAGTTGAAATTGTTGCTGTTTTTCAAAGTTGAGGTTGTTGAAGTTGTTGGTGTTGTTCAAAGTTGAGGTTGTTGTTGAATTTTTCGGTGTTTTTCATTGTTGAGGTTTTTGTTGAATTTTTTGTTGTTTTTGAATGTTGAGGTTGTTGATGCATTATTTGGTGTTTTTCATTGTTGAGGTTTTTGTGGAATTTGTTGGTGATTTTCAATGTTGAGGTTGTTGTTGAATTTTTAGGAATTCTTCATTGTTGAGGTTTCTGTTGAGGTTGTAGGTGTTTTTGAATGTTGAGGTTGTTGATGAATCTTTCGGTGTTTATCCTTGTTGAGGTTTTTGTTCAATTTGTTGGTGTTTTTCATTGTTGAGGTTGTTTTTGAATTTGTTGGTGATTTTCAATGTTGAGGTTGTGGTTGAATTTTTTGGTGCTTTTGAAAGTTGAGGTTTTTGAATTTGTTGGTGTTTTTCAAAGATGATGTTGTTGTTGAATTTGTTGGTGATTTTCAATGTTGAGTTTGTTGTTGAATTTTTTGGTGTTTTTCATTGTTGAGGTTTGTGTTGAAATTGTTGGAGTTTTTCAATGTTGAGGCTGTTGTTGAATTTTTTGTTGATTTTCAATGTAGAGTTTGTTGTTGAATTTGTTGGTGTTTTTCATTGTTGAGGTTGTTGAATTTGTTGGTATTTTTCAAAGTTGACGTTGTTGTTGAATTTGTTGGTGTTTTTAATTGTTGAGGATTTTGTTGAATTTGTTGCTGTATTTGAATGTTGAAGTTGTTGAAGAATTTTTAAGTGTTTTTCATTGTTGAGGTTGTTGTTGAATTTGTTGGTGTTTTTGAATGTTGAGGTTGTTGTTGAATTGTTTGATGTTTTTCATTGTTGTGGTTGTTGTTAAATTTGTTGTTGATTTTCAATATTGAGGTTGTTGTTGAATTTGTTGTTGTTATGAATTTTTATTTTGTTGAACCTTTTTGTATTTTTGAAAGTTGAGGTTGTTGTTGAATTTGTTGGTGTTTTTCACAGCTGAGTTTGTTGTTGAATTTGTTGGTGTTTTTCAATGTTGAGGTTGTGGTTGAATTTGCTGGTGTTTTTCAAAGTTGATGTTGTTGAAATTATTGGTGTTATCAATGGTTTTTTAAAATCTTTTTCGTATTTTTCAAAGTTGAGGTTGCAGTTGAAATTGTTGGTGATTTGCAATGTTGAGGTTGTTGAATTTGTTGGTGTTTTTCAAAGTTGAGGTTGTTGTTGAATTTTTGGTGTTTTTCATTGTTGAGGTTTTTGTTGAATTTGTTGGTGATTTTCAATGTTGTGGTTGTCGTTGAATTTTTTGGTGTTTTTCATTGTTGAGGTTTTTGTTGAATTTGTTGGCGTTTTTGAATGTTGAGGTTGTCGTTGAATTTTTTGGTGTTTTTCATTGTTGAGGTTTTTGTTGAATTTATTGGTGATTTTCAATGTTGAGGTTGTTGAATTCATTGGTGTTATCAATGGTTTTTTTTGATCATTTTTCTATGTTTCAAAGTTGAGGTTGCAGTTGAAATTGTTGGTGTTTTTCAATCTTGAGGTTGTTGAAGTTGTTGGTGTTGTTCAAAGTTGAGGTTGTTGCTGAATTTATCGGTGTTTTTCATTGTTGAGGTTTTTGTTGAATTTCTTGTTGTTTTTGAATGTTGAGGCTGTTGATGCATTATTTGGTGTTTTTCATTGTTGAGGTTGTTGTGGAATTTGATGGTGATTTTCAATGTTGAGATTGTTGTTGAATTTTTAGGAGCTTTTCATTGTTGAGGTTTCTGTTGAGGTTGTTGGATTTTTTGAATGTTGAGGTTGTTGATGAATCTTTCGGTGTTATTCATTGTTGAGGTTTTTGTTGAATTTGTTGGTGATTATCATTGTTGAGGTTGTTGTTGAATTTGATGGTATTTTTGAATGTTGAGGTTGTTGATGAATTTTTAGGTGCTCTTCATTGTTGAGGTTTATGTTGAATTTGTTGGTGATTTTCAATGTTGAGTTTGTTGTTGAATTTTTTGGAGTTTTTCATTGTTGAGGTTGTTGTTGAAATTGTTGGAGTTTTTCATTGTTGAGGTTGTTGAATTTATTGGTATTTTTCAAAGTTGACGTTGTTGTTGAATTTTTTGGTGTTTTTAATTGTTGAGGTTTTTGTTGAATTTGTTGGTGTTTTTGAATGTTGAGGTTGTTGTTGAATTGCTGATGTTTTTCATTGTTGAGGTTGTTGTTAAATTTGTTGGTGATTTTCAGTATTGAGGTTGTTGTTGAATTTGTTGTTGTTATCAATTTTGATTTTGTTGAACCTTTTTGTATTTTTGAAAGTTGAGGTTGTTGTTGAATTTGTTGGTGATTTTCAATGTTGAGGTTGTTGTTGCATTTTTTGATGTTTTTCAATACTGAGGTTGTTGTTGAATTTGTTGGTGATTTTGAATGTTGAGTTTGTTGAATTCATTGGTGTTATCAATGGTCCTTTTTGATCATTTTTCTATGTTTCAAAGTTGAGGTTGCAGTTGAAATTGTTGGTGTTTTTCAATGTTGAGGTTGTTGAAGTTGTTGGTGTTTTTCAATGCTGAGTTTGTTGCTGAATTTGTTGGTGTTTTTCATTGTTGAGGTTTTTGTTGAATTTGTTGGTGTTTTTCATTGTTGAGGTTGTTGTTGACTTTGTTGGTGATTTTCAATGTTGATGTTGCATTTGAATTTGTTGATGTTTTTCAAAGTTGATGTTGTTGAAATTATTGGTGTTATTAATGGTTCTTTTAAATCTTTTTTGTATTTTTCAAAGTTGAGGTTTGGAGCTGAAATTGTTGGTGTTTTGCAATGTTGAGGTTGTTGAATTTGTGGAGTTTTTCAAAGTTGAGGTTGTTGTTGAATTTGTTATTGTTATCAATTTTTATTTTGTTGAACCTTTTTGTATTTTTGAAAGTTGAGGTTGTTGTTGTATTTGTTGGTGTTTTTCAATGTTGAGGTTGTTGAATTTGTTGGTGTTTTTCAAAGCTGAGTTTGTTGTTGAATTTTTTGGTGTTTTTCATTGTTGAGGTTGTTGTTGAATTTGTTGGTGATATTAAATGTTGAGGTTGTGGTTGAATTTGCTGGTGTTTTTCAAAGTTGATGTTGTTGAAATTATTGGTGTTATCAATGGTTTTTTAAAATCTTTGTCGTATTTTTCAAAGTTGAGGTTGCAGTTGAAATTGTTGGTGATTTGCAATGTTGAGGTTGTTGACTTTGTTGGTGTTTTTCAAAGTTGAGGTTGTTGTTGAATTGTTTGATGTTTTTCATTGTTGAGGTTGTTGTTAAATTTGTTGGTGCTTTTCAATATTGAGGTTGTTGTTGAATTTGTTATTGTTATCAATTTTTATTTTGTTGAACCTTTTTGTATTTTTGAAAGTTGAGGTTGTTGTTGTATTTGTTGGTGTTTTTCAATGTTGAGGTTGTTGAATTTGTTGGTGTTTTTCAAAGCTGAGTTTGTTGTTGAATTTTTTGGTGTTTTTCATTGTTGAGGTTGTTGTTGAATTTGTTGGTGATATTAAATGTTGAGGTTGTGGTTGAATTTGCTGGTGTTTTTCAAAGTTGATGTTGTTGAATTTATTGGTGTTATCAATGGTTTTTAAAAATCTTTGTCGTATTTTTCAAAGTTGAGGTTGCAGTTGAAATTGTTGGTGATTTGCAATGTTGAGGTTGTTGACTTTGTTGGTGTTTTTCAAAGTTGAGGTTGTTGTTGAATTGTTTGATGTTTTTCATTGTTGTGGTTGTTGTTAAATTTGTTGGTGCTTTTCAATATTGAGGTTGTTGTTGAATTTGTTATTGTTATCAGTTTTTATTTTGTTGAACCTTTTTGTATTTTTGAAAGTTGAGGTTGTTGTTGTATTTGTTGGTGTTTTTCAATGTTGAGGTTGTTGAATTTGTTGGTGTTTTTCAAAGCTGAGTTTGTTGTTGAATTTTTTGGTGTTTTTCATTGTTGAGGTTGTTGTTGAATTTGTTGGTGATATTAAATGTTGAGGTTGTGGTTGAATTTGCTGGTGTTTTTCAAAGTTGATGTTGTTGAAATTATTGGTGTTATCAATGGTTTTTTTAAAATCTTTGTCGTATTTTTCAAAGTTGAGGTTGCAGTTGAAATTGTTGGTGATTTGCAATGTTGAGGTTGTTGACTTTGTTGGTGTTTTTCAAAGTTGAGGTTGTTGTTGAATTTTTTGGTGTTTTTGATTGTTGAGGTTTTTGTTGAATTTGTTGGTGATTTTCAATGTTGAGGTTGTTGTTGAATTTATTGGTGTTTTTCATTGTTGAGGTTTTTGTTGAATTTGTTGGCGTTTTTGAATGTTGAGGTTGTTGATGAATTTTTTGGTGTTTTTCATTGTTGAGGTTTTTGTTGAAATTGTTTGTGTTTTTCATTGTTGAGGTTGTTGTTGAATTTGTTGGTGATTTTCAATATTGAGGCTCTGGTTCAATTTGTTGTTGTTTTTCCATGTTGAGGGTTTTGAATTTTTGGTGTTTTTCAAAGTTGAGGTTGTTGTTGCATTTTTTGATGTTTTTCAATACTGAGGTTGTTGTTGAATTTGTTGGTGATTTTGAATGTTGAGGTTGTTGAATTCATTGGTGTTATCAATGGTTTTTTTTGATCATTTTTCTATGTTTCAAAGTTGATGTTGCAGTTGAAATTGTTGGTGTTTTTCAATGTTGAGGTTGTTGAAGTTGTTGGTGTTGTTCAAAGTTGAGGTTGTTGCTGAATTTTTCGGTGTTTTTCATTGTTGAGGTTTTTGTTTAATTTTTTGTTGTTTTTGAATGTTGAGGCTGTTGATGCATTATTTGGTGTTTTTCATTGTTGAGGTTGTTGTGGAATTTGTTGGTGATTTTCAATGTTGAGGTTGTTGTTGAATTTTTAGGAGTTTTTCATTGTTGAGGTTTCTGTTGAGGTTGTTGGATTTTTTGAATGTTGAGGTTGTTGATGAATCTTTCGGTGTTATTCATTGTTGAGGTTTTTGTTGAATTTGTTGGTGATTTTCATTGTTGAGGTTGTTGTTGAATTTGATGGTATTTTTGAATGTTGAGGTTGTTGATGAATTTTTAGGTGCTCTTCATTGTTGAGGTTTATGTTGAATTTGTTGGTGATTTTCAATGTTGAGTTTGTTGTTGAATTTTTTGGAGTTTTTCAATGTTGAGGTTGTTGTTGAATTTTTTGGTGATTTTCAATGTTGAGTTTGTTTTTGAATTTGTTGGTGTTTTTCATTGTTGAGGTTGTTGAATTTGTTGGTATTTTTAAAAGTTGACGTTGTTGTTGACTTTTTTGGTGTTTTTAATTGTTGAGGTTTTTGTTGAATTTGCTGGCGTTTTTGAATGTTGAGGTTGTTGTTGAATTGCTGATGTTTTTCATTGTTGAGGTTGTTGTTAAATTTGTTGGTGATTTTCAGTATTGAGGTTGTTGTTGAATTTGTTGTTGTTATCAATTTTGATTTTGTTGAACCTTTTTGTATTTTTGAAAGTTGAGGTTGTTGTTGAATTTGTTGGTGTTTTTCATTGTTGAGGTTGTTGTTGACTTTGTTGGTGATTTTCAATGTTGAGGTTGTGGTTGAATTTGCTGGTGTTTTTCAAAGTTGATGTTGTTGAAATTATTGGTGTTATCAATGGTTTTTTTAAATCTTTTTCGTATTTTTCAAAGTTGAGGTTGCAGTTGAAATTGTTGGTGTTTTGCAATGTTGAGGTTGTTGAATTTGTTGGTGTTTTCATTGCTGAGGTTTTTGTTGAATTTGTTGGCGTTTTTGAATGTTGAGGTTGTTGATGAATTTTTTGGTGTTTTTCACTGTTGAGGCTTTTGTTGAAATTGTTTGTGTTTTTCATCGTTGAGGTTGTTGTTGAATTGATGGTGATTTTCAATATTGAGGCTCTGGTTCAATTTGTTGTTGTTTTTCCATGTTGAGGTTTTTGAATTTGTTGGTGTTTTTCAAAGTTGAGGTTGCTGTTGAATTTGTTGGTGATTTTCAATGTTGTTGAATATTTTGGTGTTTTTCATTGTTGAGGTTGTTGTTGAATATTTTGGTGATTTTCAATGTTGAAGTTGTTGAATTCATTGGTGTTATCAATGGTTTTTTTTAAATCTTTTTCGTATTTTTCAAAGTTGAGGTTGCAGTTGAAATTGTTGGTGTTTTGCAATGTTGAGGTTGTTGAATTTGTTGGTGTTTTCATTGCTGAGGTTTTTGTTGAATTTGTTGGCGTTTTTGAATGTTGAGGTTGTTGATGAATTTTTTGGTGTTTTTCACTGTTGAGGCTTTTGTTGAAATTGTTTGTGTTTTTCATCGTTGAGGTTGTTGTTGAATTGATGGTGATTTTCAATATTGAGGCTCTGGTTCAATTTGTTGTTGTTTTTCCATGTTGAGGTTTTTGAATTTGTTGGTGTTTTTCAAAGTTGATGTTGTTGTTGAATTTGTTGGTGATTTTCAATGTTGTTGAATATTTTGGTGTTTTTCATTGTTGAGGTTGTTGTTGAATATTTTGGTGATTTTCAATGTTGAGTTTGTTTTTGAATTTGTTGGTGTTTTTCATTGTTGAGGTTGTTGAATTTGTTGGTATTTTTAAAAGTTGACGTTGTTGTTGACTTTTTTGGTGTTTTTAATTGTTGAGGTTTTTGTTGAATTTGCTGGCGTTTTTGAATGTTGAGGTTGTTGTTGAATTGCTGATGTTTTTCATTGTTGAGGTTGTTGTTAAATTTGTTGGTGATTTTCAGTATTGAGGTTGTTGTTGAATTTGTTGTTGTTATCAATTTTGATTTTGTTGAACCTTTTTGTATTTTTGAAAGTTGAGGTTGTTGTTGAATTTGTTGATGTTTTTCATTGTTGAGGTTGTTGTTGAATTTTTTGGTGATTTTCAATATTGAGGATCTGGTTGAATTTGTTGGTGTTTTTCCATGTTGAGCCTTTTGAATTTGTTAGTGTTTTTCAAAGTTGAGGTTGTTGTTGAATTTGTTGGTGATTTTCAATGTTGAGGTTGTTGTTGAGTTTTTTGATGCTTTTCATTGCTGAGTTTGTTTTTGAATTTGTTGGTGATTTTCAATGTTGAGTTTGTTGAATTCATTGGTGTTATCAATGGTTTTTTTTGATCATTTTTGTTTTTTTCAAAGTTGAGCTTGCAGTTGAATTTGTTGGTGTTTTTCAATGTTGAGGTTGTTGTTGAATTTTTCGGTGCTTTTCATTGTTGAGGTTTTTGTTGAATTTGTTGGTGTTTTTCATTGTTGAGGTTGTTGTTGAATTTGTTGGTGATATTAAATGTTGAGGTTGTGGTTGAATTTGTTGGTGTTTTTCAAAGTTGATGTTGTTGAAATTATTGGTGTTATCAATGGTTTTTTTAAATCTTTTTCGTATTTTTCAAAGTTGAGGTTGCAGTTGAAATTGTTGGTGTTTTGCAATGTTGAGGTTGTTGAATTTGTTGGTGTTTTCATTGCTGAGGTTTTTGTTGAATTTGTTGGCGTTTTTGAATGTTGAGGTTGTTGATGAATTTTTTGGTGTTTTTCACTGTTGAGGCTTTTGTTGAAATTGTTTGTGTTTTTCATCGTTGAGGTTGTTGTTGAATTGATGGTGATTTTCAATATTGAGGCTCTGGTTCAATTTGTTGTTGTTTTTCCATGTTGAGGTTTTTGAATTTGTTGGTGTTTTTCAAAGTTGATGTTGTTGTTGAATTTGTTGGTGATTTTCAATGTTGTTGAATATTTTGGTGTTTTTCATTGTTGAGGTTGTTGTTGAATATTTTGGTGATTTTCAATGTTGAAGTTGTTGAATTCATTGGTGTTATCAATGGTTTTTTTAAATCTTTTTCGTATTTTTCAAAGTTGAGGTTGCAGTTGAAATTGTTGGTGTTTTGCAATGTTGAGGTTGTTGAATTTGTTGGTGTTTTCATTGCTGAGGTTTTTGTTGAATTTGTTGGCGTTTTTGAATGTTGAGGTTGTTGATGAATTTTTTGGTGTTTTTCACTGTTGAGGCTTTTGTTGAAATTGTTTGTGTTTTTCATCGTTGAGGTTGTTGTTGAATTGATAGTGATTTTCAATATTGAGGCTCTGGTTCAATTTGTTGTTGTTTTTCCATGTTGAGGTTTTTGAATTTGTTGGTGTTTTTCAAAGTTGATGTTGTTGTTGAATTTGTTGGTGATTTTCAATGTTGTTGAATATTTTGGTGTTTTTCATTGTTGAGGTTGTTGTTGAATATTTTGGTGATTTTCAATGTTGAGTTTGTTTTTGAATTTGTTGGTGTTTTTCATTGTTGAGGTTGTTGAATTTGTTGGTATTTTTAAAAGTTGACGTTGTTGTTGACTTTTTTGGTGTTTTTAATTGTTGAGGTTTTTGTTGAATTTGCTGGCGTTTTTGAATGTTGAGGTTGTTGTTGAATTGCTGATGTTTTTCATTGTTGAGGTTGTTGTTAAATTTGTTGGTGATTTTCAGTATTGAGGTTGTTGTTGAATTTGTTGTTGTTATCAATTTTGATTATGTTGAACCTTTTTGTATTTTTGAAAGTTGAGGTTGTTGTTGAATTTGTTGATGTTTTTCATTGTTGAGGTTGTTGTTGAATTTTTTGGTGATTTTCAATATTGAGGATCTGGTTCAATTTGTTGGTGTTTTTCCATGTTGAGCCTTTTGAATTTGTTAGTGTTTTTCAAAGTTGAGGTTGTTGTTGAATTTGTTGGTGATTTTCAATGTTGAGGTTGTTGTTGAGTTTTTTGATGCTTTTCATTGCTGAGTTTGTTGTTGAATTTGTTGGTGATTTTCAATGTTGAGTTTGTTGAATTCATTGGTGTTATCAATGGTTTTTTTTGATCATTTTTGTTTTTTTCAAAGTTGAGCTTGCAGTTGAATTTGTTGGTGTTTTTCAATGTTGAGGTTGTTGTTGAATTTTTCGGTGCTTTTCATTGTTGAGGTTTTTGTTGAATTTGTTGGTATTTTTCATGGTTGAGGTTGTTGTTGAATTTGTTGGTGATATTAAATGTTGAGGTTGTGGTTGAATTTGTTGGTGTTTTTCAAAGTTGATGTTGTTGAAATTATTGGTGTTATCAATGGTTTTTTTAAATCCTTTTTTGTATTATTCATAAATGAGGTTGCGGTTGAAATTGTTGGTGTTTTGCAATGTTGAGGTTTTTGTTGAATTTGTTCGTGATTTTCAATGTTGAGGTTGTTATTGGATTTTTTGGTGTTTTTCATTGTTGAGGTTTTTGTTGAATTTATTGGCGTTTTTGAATGTTGAAGTTGTTGATGAACTTTTTGGTGTTTTTCATTGTTGAGGTTTTTGTTGAAATTGTTTGTGTTTTTCATTGTTGAGGTTGTTGTTGAATTTGTTGGTGATTTTCAATATTGAGGTTCTGTTTCAATTTGTTGTTGTTTTTCCATGTTGAGGTTATTGAATTTGTTGGTGTTTTTCAAAGTTGAGGTTGCTGTTGAATTTGTTGGTGATTTTCAATGTTGAGGTTGTTGTTGCATTTTTTGTTGTTTTTCATTGCTGAGGTTGTTGTTGAATTTGTTGGTGATTTTCAATGTTGAGGTTGTTGAATTCATTGGTGTTATCAATGGTTTTTTTTCATCATTTTCCTATGTTTCAAAGTTGAGGTTGCAGTTGAAATTGTTGCTGTTTTTCAAAGTTGAGGTTGTTGAAGTTATTGGTGTTGTTCAAAGTTGAGGTTGTTGTTGAATTTTTCGGTGTTTTTCATTGTTGAGGTTTTTGTTGAATTTTTTGTTGTTTTTGAATGTTGAGGTTGTTGATGCATTATTTGGTGTTTTTCATTGTTGAGGTTTTTGTGGAATTTGTTGGTGATTTTCAATGTTGAGGTTGTTGTTGAATTTTTAGGAGTTTTTCATTGTTGAGGTTTCTGTTGAGGTTATTGGTGTTTTTGAATGTTGAGGTTGTTGATGAATCTTTCGATGTATTTCCTTGTTGAGGTTTTTGTTCAATTTGTTGGTGTTTTTCATTGTTGAGGTTGTTTTTGAATTTGTTGGTGATTTTCAATGTTGAGGTTGTGGTTGAATTTGTTGGTGCTTTTGAAAGTTGAGGTTTTTGAATTTGTTGGTGTTTTTCAAAGTTGATGTTGTTGTTGAATTTGTTGGTGATTTTCAATGTTGAGTTTGTTGTTGAATTTTTTGATGTTTTTCATTGTTGAGGTTTGTGTTGAAATTGTTGGAGTTTTTCAATGTTGAGGCTGTTGTTGAATTTTTTGTTGATTTTCAATGTTGAGTTTGTTGTTGAATTTGTTGGTGTTTTTCTTTGTTGAGGTTGTTGAATTTGTTGGTATTTTTCAAAGTTGACGTTGTTGTTGAATTTGTTGGTGTTTTTAATTGTTGAGGATTTTGTTGAATTTGTTGCTGTTTTTGAATGTTGAAGTTGTTGAAGAATTTTTTGGTGTTTTTCATTTTTGAGGTTGTTGTTGTATTTGTTGGTTTTTTTGAATGTTGAGGTTGTTGTTGAATTGTTTGATGTTTTTCATTGTTGTGGTTGTTGTTAAATTTCTTGGTGCTTTTCAATATTGAGGTTGTTGTTGAATTTGTTGTTGTTATCAATTTTTATTTTGTTGAACCTTTTTGTATTTTTGAAAGTTGAGGTTGTTGTTGAATTTGTTGGTGTTTTTCAATGTTGAGGTTGTTGAATTTGTTGGTGTTTTTCAAAGCTAAGTTTGTTGTTGAATTTGTTGGTGTTTTTCATTGTTGAGGTTTTTGTTGAATTTGGTGGTTATTTTCAATGTTGAGGTTGAGGTTGAATTTGCTGGTGTTTTTCAAAGTTGATGTTGTTGAAATTATTGGTGTTATCAATGCTTTTTTAAAATCTTTGTCGTATTTTTCAAAGTTGAGGTTGCAGTTGAAATTGTTGGTGTTTTTCATTGTTGAGGTTTTTGTTGAATTTGTTGGTGATTTTCAATGTTGAGGTTGTTGTTGAATTTATTGGTGTTTTTCATTGTTGAGGTTTTTGTTGAATTTGTAGGCGTTTTTGAATGTTGAGGTTGTTGATGAATTTTTTGGTGTTTTTCATTGTTGAGGTTTTTGTTGAAATTGTTTGTGTTTTTCATTGTTGAGGTTGTTGTTGAATTTGTTGGTGATTTTCAATATTGAGGCTCTGGTTCAATTTGTTGTTGTTTTTCCATGTTGAGGGTTTTGAATTTTTGGTGTTTTTCAAAGTTGAGGTTGTTGTTGCATTTTTTGATGTTTTTCAATACTGAGGTTGTTGTTGAATTTGTTGGTGGTTTTGAATGTTGAGGTTGTTGAATTCATTGGTGTTATCAATGGTTTTTTTTGATCATTTTTCTATGTTTCAAAGTTGAGGTTGCAGTTGAAATTGTTGGTGTTTTTCAATGTTGAGGTTGTTGAAGTTGTTGGTGCTGTTCAAAGTTGAGGCTCTTGCTGAATTTTTCGGTGTTTTTCATTGTTGAGGTTTTTGTTGAATTTTTTGTTGTTTTTGAATGTTGAGGCTGTTGATGCATTATTTGGTGTTTTTCATTGTTGAGGTTGTTGTGGAATTTGTTGGTGATTTTCAATGTTGAGGTTGTTGTTGAATTTTTAGGAGTTTTTCATTGTTGAGGTTTCTGTTGAGGTTGTTGGATTTTTTGAATGTTGAGGTTGTTGATGAATCTTTCGGTGTTATTCATTGTTGAGGTTTTTGTTGAATTTGTTGGTGATTTTCATTGTTGAGGTTGTTGTTGAATTTGATTTTATTTTTGAATGTTGAGGTTGTTGATGAATTTTTAGGTGCTCTTCATTGTTGAGGTTTATGTTGAATTTGTTGGTGATTTTCAATGTTGAGTTTGTTGTTGGATTTTTTGGAGTTTTTCATTGTTGAGGTTGTTGTTGAAATTGTTGGAGTTTTTCAATGTTGAGGTTGTTGTTGAATTTGTTGGTGATTTTCAATGTTGAGTTTGTTGTTGAATTTGTTGGTGTTTTTCATTGTTGAGGTTGTTGAATTTGTTGGTATTTTTCAAAGTTGACGTTGTTGTTGAATTTTTTGGTGTTTTTAATTGTTGAGGTTTTTGTTGAATTTGTTGGTGTTTTTGAATGTTGAGGTTGTTGTTGAATTGCTGATGTTTTTCATTGTTGAGGTTGTTCTTAAATTTGTTGGTGATTTTCAGTATTGAGGTTGTTGTTGAATTTGTTGTTGTTATCAATTTTGATTTTGTTGAACCTTTTTGTATTTTTGAAAGTTGAGGTTGTTGTTGAATTTGTTGGTGTTTTTCAATGTTGAGGTTGTTGAATTTGTTGGTGTTTTTCAAAGCTGAGTTTGTTGTTGAATTTGTTGGTGTTTTTCATTGTTGAGGTTTTTGTTGAATTTATTGGTGTTTTTCATTGTTGAGGTTGTTGTTGACTTTGTTGGTGATTTTCAATGTTGAGGTTGTGGTTGAATTTGTTGGTGTTTTTCAAAGTTGATGTTGTTGAAATTATTGGTGTTATCAATGGTTTTTTTTAATCCTTTTTGTGTTTTTCAAAGTTGAGGATGCAGTTGAAATTGTTGGTGTTTTGCAATGTTGAGGTTGTTGAATTTGTTGGTATTTTCATTGCTGAGGTTTTTGTTGAATTTGTTGGCGTTTTTGAATGTTGAGGTTGTTGATGAATTTTTTGGTGTTTTTCACTGTTGAGGTTTTTGTTGAAATTGTTTGTGTTTTTCATCGTTGAGGTTGTTGTTGAATTGATGGTGATTTTCAATATTGAGGTTCTGGTTCAATTTGTTGTTGTTTTTCCATGTTGAGGTTTTTGAATTTGTTGGTGTTTTTCAAGGTTGATGTTGTTGAATTTGTTGGTGATTTTCAATGTTGAGTTTGTTGTTGAATTTTTTGGTGTTTTTCATTGTTGAGGTTGTTGTTGAAATTGTTGGAGTTTTTCAAAGTTGAGGTTGTTGTTGAATTTGTTGGTGATTTTCAATGTTGAGGTTGTTGTTGAGTTTTTTGATGCTTTTCATTGCTGAATTTGTTGTTGAATTTGTTGGTGATTTTCAATGTTGAGGTTGTTGAATTCATTGGTGTTATCAATGGTTTTTTTTGATCATTTTTGTTTTTTTCAATGTTGAGCTTGCAGTTGAATTTGTTGGTGTTTTTCAATGTTGAGGTTGTTGTTGAATTTTTCGGTGCTTTTCATTGTTGAGGTTTTTGTTGAATTTTTTGGTGTTTCTGAATGTTGAGGTTGTTGATGCATTATTTGGTAGTTTTCATTGTTGAGGTTTTTGTTGAATTTGTTGGTGTTTTTGAATGTTCAGGTTGTTGATGAATCTTTCGGTGTTTTCCTTGTTGAGGTTTTTGTTCAATTTGTTGGTGTTTTTCATTATTGAGGTTGTTGTTGAATTTGTTGGTGATATTAAATGTTGAGGTTGTGGTTGAATTTGTTGGTGTTTTTCAAAGTTGATGTTGTTGAAATTATTGGTGTTATCAATGGTTTTTTTAAATCCTTTTTTGTATTATTCATAAATGAGGTTGCTGTTGAAATTGTTGGTGTTTTGCAATGTTGAGGTTTTTGTTGAATTTGTTCGTGATTTTCAATGTTGAGGTTGTTGTTGAATTTTTTGGTGTTTTTCATTGTTGAGGTTTTTGTTGAATTTATTGGCGTTTTTGAATGTTGAGGTTGTTGATGAACTTTTTTGGTGTTTTTCATTGTTGAGGTTTTTGTTGAAATTGTTTGTGTTTTTCATTGTTGAGGTTGTTGTTGAATTTGTTGGTGATTTTCAATATTGAGGTTCTGTTTCAATTTGTTGTTGTTTTTCCATGTTGAGGTTTTTGAATTTGTTGGTGTTTTTCAAAGTTGAGGTTGCTGTTGAATTTGTTGTGATTTTCAATGTTGAGGTTGTTGTTGCATTTTTTGTTGTTTTTCATTGCTGAGGTTGTTGTTGAATTTGTTGGTGATTTTCAATGTTGAGGTTTTTGAATTCATTGGTGTTATCAATGGTTTTTTTTTCATCATTTTCCTATGTTTCAAAGTTGAGGTTGCAGTTGAAATTGTTGGTGTTTTTCAAAGTTGAGGTTGTTGAAGTTGTTGGTGTTGTTCAAAGTTGAGGTTGTTGTTGAATTTTTCGGTGTTTTTCATTGTTGAGGTTTTTGTTGAATTTTTTGTTGTTTTTGAATGTTGAGGTTGTTGTTGCATTATTTGGTGTTTTTCATTGTTGAGGTTTTTGTGGAATTTGTTGGTGATTTTCAATGTTGAGGTTGTTGTTGAATTTTTAGGAGTTTTTCATTGTTGAGGTTTCTGTTGAGGTTGTTGGTGTTTTTGAATGTTGAGGTTGTTGATGAATCTTTCGGTGTATTTCCTTGTTGAGGTTTTTGTTCAATTTGTTGGTGCTTTTCATTGTTGAGGTTGTTTTTGAATTTGTTGGTGATTATCAATGTTGAGGTTGTGGTTGAATTTGTTGGTGCTTTTGAAAGTTGAGGTTTTTGAATTTGTTGGTGTTTTTCAAAGTTGATGTTGTTGTTGAATTTGTTGGTGATTTTCAATGTTGAGTTTGTTGTTGAATTTGTTGGTGTTTTTCATTATTGAGGTTTGTGTTGAAATTGTTGGAGTTTTTCAATGTTGAGGCTGTTGTTGAATTTTTTGTTGATTTTCAATGTTGAGTTTGTTGTTGAATTTGTTGGTGTTTTTCATTGTTGAGGTTGTTGAATTTGTTGGTATTTTTCAAAGTTGACGTTGTTGTTGAATTTGTTGGTGTTTTTAATTGTTGAGGATTTTGTTGAATTTGTTGCTGTTTTTGAATGTTGAAGTTGTTGAAGAATTTTTAAGTGTTTTTCATTGTTGAGGTTGTTGTTGAATTTGTTGGTGTTTTTGAATGTTGAGGTTGTTGTTGAATTGTTTGATGTTTTTCATTGTAGTGGTTGTTGTTAAATTTGTTGTTGATTTTCAATATTGAGGTTGTTGTTGAATTTGTTGTTGTTATGAATTTTTATTTTGTTGAACCTTTTTGTATTTTTGAAAGTTGAGGTTGTTGTTGAATTTGTTGGTGTTTTTCAATGTTGAGATTGTTGAATTTGTCGGTGTTTTTCAAAGCTGAGTTTGTTGTTGAATTTGTTGGTGTTTTTCATTGTTGAGGTTTTTGTTGAATTTATTGGTGTTTCTCATTGTTGAATTGTTGTTGACTTTGTTGGTGATTTTCAATGTTGAGGTTGTGGTTGAATTTGCTGGTGTTTTTCAAAGTTGATGTTGTTGAAATTATTGGTGTTATCAATGGTTTTTTAAAATCTTATTCGTATTTTTCAAAGTTGAGGTTGCAGTTGAAATTGTTGGTGATTTGCAATGTTGAGGTTGTTGAATTTGTTGGTGTTTTTCAAAGTTGAGGTTGTTGTTGAATTTTTTGGTGTTTTTCATTGTTGAGGTTTTTGTTGAATTTGTTGGTGATTTTCAATGTTGTGGTTGTCGTTGAATTTTTTGTTGTTTTTCATTGTTGAGGTTTTTGTTGAATTTGTTGGCGTATTTGAATGTTGTGGTTGTTGATGAATTTATTGGTGTTTTTCACTGTTGAGGTTTTTATTGAAATTGTTTGTGTTTTTCATTGTTGAGGTTGTTGTTGAATTTGTTGGTGATTTTCAATATTGAGGCTCTGGTTCAATTTGTTGTTGTTTTTTCATGTTGAGGTTTTTGAATTTGTTGGTGTTTTTCAAAGTTGATGTTGTTGTTGAATTTGTTGGTGATTTTCAATGTTGTTGAATATTTTGGTGTTTTTCATTGTTGAGAAGGTGTTGAATTTGTTGGTGATTTTCAATATTGAGGATCTGGTTGAATTTGTTGGTGTTTTTCCATGTTGAGCCTTTTGAATTTGTTAGTGTTTTTCAAAGTTGAGGTTGTTGTTGAATTTGTTGGTGATTTTCAATGTTGAGGTTGTTGTTGAATTTTTTGATGCTTTTCATTGCTGAGTTTGTTGTTGAATTTGTTGGTGATTTTCAATGTTGAGGTTGTTGAATTCATTGGTGTTATCAATGGTTTTTCTTGATCATTTTTGTTTTTTTCAAAGTTGAGCTTGCAGTTGAATTTGTTGGTGTTTTTCAATGTTGAGGTTGTTGTTGAATTTTTCGGTGCTTTTCATTGTTGAGGTTTTTGTTGAATTTTTTGGTGTTTCTGAATGTTGAGGTTGTTGATGCATTATTTGGTAGTTTTCATTGTTGAGGTTTTTGTTGAATTTGTTGGTGACTTTCAATGTTGAGGTTGTTGTTGAATTTTTAGGTGTTTTTCATTGTTGTGGTTTCTGTTGAATTTGTTGGTGTTTTTGAATGTTCAGGTTGTTGATGAATCTTTCGGTGTTTTTCCTTGTTGAGGTTTTTGTTCAATTTGTTGGTGTTTTTCATTGTTGAGGTTGTTGTTGAATTTGTTGGTGATATTAAATGTTGAGGTTGTGGTTGAATTTGTTGGTGTTTTTCAAAGTTGATGTTGTTGAAATTATTGGTGTTATCAATGGTTTTTTTAAATCCTTTTTTGTATTTTTCAAAAATGAGGTTGCGGTTGAAATTGTTGGTGTTTTGCAATGTTGAGGTTTTTGTTGAATTTGTTCGTGATTTTCAATGTTGAGGTTGTTGTTGAATTTTTTGGTGTTTTTCATTGTTGAGGTTTTTGTTGAATTTATTGGCGTTTTTGAATGTTGAGGTTGTATATGAACTTTTTTGGTGTTTTTCATTGTTGAGGTTTTTGTTGAAATTGTTTGTGTTTTTCATTGTTGAGGTTGTTGTTGAATTTGTTGGTGATTTTCAATATTGAGGTTCTGTTTCAATTTGTTGTTGTTTTTCCATGTTGAGGTTTTTGAATCTGTTGGTGTTTTTCAAAGTTGAGGTTGCTGTTGAATTTGTTGGTGATTTTCAATGTTGAGGTTGTTGTTGCATTTTTTGTTGTTTTTCATTGCTGAGGTTGTTGTTGAATTTGTTGGTGATTTTCAATGTTGAGGTTTTTGAATTCATTGGTGTTATCAATGGTTTTTTTTCATCATTTTCCTATGTTTCAAAGTTGAGGTTGCAGTTGAAATTGTTGGTGTTATTCAAAGTTGAGGTTGTTGAAGTTGTTGGTGTTGTTCAAAGTTGAGGTTGTTGTTGAATTTTTCGGTGTTTTTCATTGTTGAGGTTTTTGTTGAATTTTTTGTTGTTTTTGAATGTTGAGGTTGTTGATGCATTATTTGGTGTTTTTCATTGTTGAGGTTTTTGTGGAATTTGTTGGTGATTTTCAATGTTGAGGTTGTTGTTGAATTTTTAGGAGTTTTTCATTGTTGAGGTTTCTGTTGAGGTTGTTGGTGTTTTTGAATGTTGAGGTTGTTGATGAATCTTTCGGTGTTTATCCTTGTTGAGGTTTTTGTTCAATTTGTTGGTGTTTTTCATTGTTGAGGTTGTTTTTGAATTTGTTGGTGATTTTCAATGTTGAGGTTGTGATTGAATTTGTTGGTGCTTTTGAAATTTGAGGTTTTTGAATTTGTTGGTGTTTTTCAAAGATGATGTTGTTGTTGAATTTGTTGGTGATTTTCAAAGTTGATGTTGTTGTTGAATTTGTTGGTGATTTTCAATGTTGAGTTTGTTGTTGAATTTTTTGGTGTTTTTCATTGTTGAGGTTTGTGTTGAAATTGTTGCAGTTTTTCAATGTTGAGGCTGTTGTTGAATTTTTTGTTGATTTTCAATGTAGAGTTTGTTGTTGAATTTGTTGGCGTTTTTCATTGTTGAGGTTGTTGAATTTGTTGGTATTTTTCAAAGTTGACGTTGTTGTTGAATTTGTTGGTGTTTTTAATTGTTGAGGATTTTGTTGAATTTGTTGCTGTTTTTGAATGTTGAAGTTGTTGAAGAATTTTTAAGTGTTTTTCATTGTTGAGGTTGTAGTTGAATTTGTTGGTGTTTTTGAATGTTGAGGTTGTTGTTGAATTGTTTGATGATTTTCATTGTTGTGGTTGTTGTTAAATTTGTTGTTGATTTTCAATATTGAGGTTGTTGTTGAATTTTTTGGTGTTTTTCATTGTTGAGGTTTTTGTTGAATTTATTGGCGTTTTTGAATGTTGAGGTTGTATATGAACTTTTTTGGTGTTTTTCATTGTTGAGGTTTTTGTTGAAATTGTTTGTGTTTTTCATTGTTGAGGTTGTTGTTGAATTTGTTGGTGATTTTCAATATTGAGGTTCTGTTTCAATTTGTTGTTGTTTTTCCATGTTGAGGTTTTTGAATCTGTTGGTGTTTTTCAAAGTTGAGGTTGCTGTTGAATTTGTTGGTGATTTTCAATGTTGAGGTTGTTGTTGCATTTTTTGTTGTTTTTCATTGCTGAGGTTGTTGTTGAATTTGTTGGTGATTTTCAATGTTGAGGTTTTTGAATTCATTGGTGTTATCAATGGTTTTTTTTCATCATTTTCCTATGTTTCAAAGTTGAGGTTGCAGTTGAAATTGTTGGTGTTATTCAAAGTTGAGGTTGTTGAAGTTGTTGGTGTTGTTCAAAGTTGAGGTTGTTGTTGAATTTTTCGGTGTTTTTCATTGTTGAGGTTTTTGTTGAATTTTTTGTTGTTTTTGAATGTTGAGGTTGTTGATGCATTATTTGGTGTTTTTCATTGTTGAGGTTTTTGTGGAATTTGTTGGTGATTTTCAATGTTGAGGTTGTTGTTGAATTTTTAGGAGTTTTTCATTGTTGAGGTTTCTGTTGAGGTTGTTGGTGTTTTTGAATGTTGAGGTTGTTGATGAATCTTTCGGTGTTTATCCTTGTTGAGGTTTTTGTTCAATTTGTTGGTGTTTTTCATTGTTGAGGTTGTTTTTGAATTTGTTGGTGATTTTCAATGTTGAGGTTGTGATTGAATTTGTTGGTGCTTTTGAAATTTGAGGTTTTTGAATTTGTTGGTGTTTTTCAAAGATGATGTTGTTGTTGAATTTGTTGGTGATTTTCAAAGTTGATGTTGTTGTTGAATTTGTTGGTGATTTTCAATGTTGAGTTTGTTGTTGAATTTTTTGGTGTTTTTCATTGTTGAGGTTTGTGTTGAAATTGTTGCAGTTTTTCAATGTTGAGGCTGTTGTTGAATTTTTTGTTGATTTTCAATGTAGAGTTTGTTGTTGAATTTGTTGGCGTTTTTCATTGTTGAGGTTGTTGAATTTGTTGGTATTTTTCAAAGTTGACGTTGTTGTTGAATTTGTTGGTGTTTTTAATTGTTGAGGATTTTGTTGAATTTGTTGCTGTTTTTGAATGTTGAAGTTGTTGAAGAATTTTTAAGTGTTTTTCATTGTTGAGGTTGTAGTTGAATTTGTTGGTGTTTTTGAATGTTGAGGTTGTTGTTGAATTGTTTGATGATTTTCATTGTTGTGGTTGTTGTTAAATTTGTTGTTGATTTTCAATATTGAGGTTGTTGTTGAATTTGTTGTTGTTATGAATTTTTATTTTGTTGAACCTTTTTGTATTTTTGAAAGTTGAGGTTGTTGTTGAATTTGTTGGTGTTTTTCACAGCTGAGTTTGTTGTTGAATTTGTTGGTGTTTTTCAATGTTGAGGTTGTGGTTGAATTTGCTGGTGTTTTTCAAAGTTGATGTTGTTGAAATTATTGGTGTTATCAATGGTTTTTTAAAATCTTTTTCGTATTTTTCAAAGTTGAGGTTGCAGTTGAAATTGTTGGTGATTTGCAATGTTGAGGTTGTTGAATTTGTTGGTGTTTTTCAAAGTTGAGGTTGTTGTTGAATTTTTGGTGTTTTTCATTGTTGAGGTTTTTGTTGAATTTGTTGGTGATTTTCAATGTTGTGGTTGTCGTTGAATTTTTTGGTGTTTTTCATTGTTGAGGTTTTTGTTGAATTTGTTGGCGTTTTTGAATGTTGAGGTTGTTGATGAATTTTTTGGTGTTTTTCACTGTTGAGGTTTTTGTTGAAATTGTTTGTGTTTTTCATTGTTGAGGTTGTATGTTGAATTTGTTGGTGATTTTCAATATTGAGGCTCTGGTTCAATTTGTTGTTGTTTTTCCATGTTGTGGTTTTTGAATTTGTTGGTGTTTTTCAAAGTTGATGTTGTTGTTGAATTTGTTGGTGATTTTCAATGTTGAGTTTGTTGTTGAATTTTTTGGTGTTTTTCAATGTTGAGGCTGTTGTTGAATTTTTAGTTGATTTTCAATGTTGAGTTTGTTGTTGATTTTGTTGGTGTTTTTCATTGTTGTGGTTGTTGAATTTGTTGGTATTTTTCAAAGTTGACGTTGTTGTTGAATTTTTTGGTGTTTTTAATTGTTGAGGATTTTGTTGAATTTGTTGCTGTTTTTGAATGTTGAAGTTGTTGAAGAATTTTTTGGTGTTTTTCATTGTTGAGGTTGTTGTTGAATTTGTTGTTTTTTTTGAATGTTGAGGTTGTTGTTGAATTGTTTGATGTTTTTCATTGTTGAGGTTGTTGTTAAATTTGTTGGTGCTGTTCAATATTGAGGTTGTTGTTGAATTTGTTGTTGTTATCAATTTTTATTTTGTTGAACCTTTTTGTATTTTTGAAAGTTGAGGTTGTTGTTGAATTTGTTGGTGTTTTTCAATGTTGAGGTTGTTGAATTTGTTGGTGTTTTTCAAAGCTGAGTTTGTTGTTGAATTTGTTGGTGTTTTTCATTGTTGAGGTTTTGTTGAATTTGGTGGTGATTTTCAATGTTGAGGTTGTGGTTGAATTTGCTGTTGTTTTTCAAAGTTGATGTTGTTGAAATTATTGGTGTTATCAATGGTTTTTTTCCATCTTTGTCGTATTTTTCACAGTTGAGGTTGCAGTTGAAATTGCTGGTGATTTGCAATGTTGAGGTTGTTGAATTTGTTGGTGTTTTTCAAAGTTGAGGTTGTTGTTGAATTTTTTGGTGTTTTTCATTGTTGAGGTTTTTGTTGAATTTGTTGGTGATTTTCAATGTTGAGGTTGTTGTTGAATTTGTTGGTGTTTTTCATTGTTGAGTTTTTTGTTGAATTTGTTGGCGTTTTTGAATGTTGAGGTTGTTGATGAATTTTTTGGTGTTTCTCATTGTTGAAGTTTTTGTTGAAATTGTTTGTGTTTTTCATTGTTGAGGTTGTTGTTGAATTTGTTGGTGATTTTCAATATTGAGGCTCTGGTTCAATTTGTTGTTGTTTTTCCATGTTGAGGGTTTTGAATTTTTGGTGTTTTTCAAAGTTGAGGTTGTTGTTGCATTTTTTGATGTTTTTCAATACTGAGGTTGTTGTTGAATTTGTTGGTGATTTTGAATGTTGAGGTTGTTGAATTCATTGGTGTTATCAATGGTTTTTTTTGATCATTTTTCTATGTTTCAAAGTTGAGGTTGCAGTTGAAATTGTTGGTGTTTTTCAATCTTGAGGTTGTTGAAGTTGTTGGTGTTGTTCAAAGTTGAGGTTGTTGCTGAATTTTTCGGTGTTTTTCATTGTTGAGGTTTATGTTGAATTTTTTGTTGTTTTTGAATGTTGAGGTTGTTGATGCATTATTTGGTGTTTTTCATTGTTGAGCTTGTTGTGGAATTTGTTGGTGATTTTCAATGTTGAGGTTGTTGTTGAATTTTTAGGAGTTTTTCATTGTTGAGGTTTCTGTTGAGGTTGTTGGATTTTTTGAATGTTGAGGTTGTTGATGAATCTTTCGGTGTTATTCATTGTTGAGGTTTTTGTTGAATTTGTTGGTGAATTTCATTGTTGAGGTTGTTGTTGAATTTGATGGTATTTTTGAATGTTGAGGATGTTGATGAATTTTTAGGTGCTCTTCATTGTTGAGGTTTATGTTGAATTTGTTGGTGATTTTCAATGTTGAGTTTGTTGTTGAATTTTTTGGAGTTTTTCATTGTTGAGGTTGTTGTTGAAATTGTTGGAGTTTTTCAATGTTGAGGTTGTTGTTGAATTTGTTGGTGATTTTCAATGTTGAGTTTGTTGTTGAATTTGTTGGTGCTTTTCATTGTTGAGGTTGTTGAATTTGTTGGTATTTTTCAAAGTTGACGTTGTTGTTGAATTTTTTGGTGTTTTTAATTGTTGAGGTTTTTGTTGAATTTGTTGGTGTTTTTGAATGTTGAGGTTATTGTTGAATTGCTGATGTTTTTCATTGTTGAGGTTGTTGTTAAATTTGTTGGTGATTTTCAGTATTGAGGTTGTTGTTGAATTTGTTGTTGTTATCAATTTTGATTTTGTTGAACCTTTTTGTATTTTTGAAAGTTGAGGTTGTTGTTGAATTTGTTGGTGTTTTTCAATGTTGAGGTTGTTGAATTTGTTGGTGTTTTTCAAAGCTGAGTTTGTTGTTGAATTTGTTGGTGTTTTTCATTGTTGAGGTTTTTGTTGAATTTATTGGTGTTTTTCATTGTTGAGGTTGTTGTTGACTTTGTTGGTGATTTTCAATGTTGAGGTTGTGGTTGTATTTGTTGGTGTTTTTCAAAGTTGATGTTGTTGAAATTATTGGTGTTATCAATGGTTTTTTTTAATCCTTTTTGTGTTTTTCAAAGTTGAGGTTGCAGTTGAAATTGTTGGTGTTTTGCAATGTTGAGGTTGTTGAATTTGTTGGTATTTTCATTGCTGAGGTTTTTGTTGAATTTGTTGGCGTTTTTGAATGTTGAGGTTGTTGATGAAATTTTTGGTGTTTTTCATTGTTAAAGTTGTTGTTGAATTTGTTGGAGTTTCTTAATGTTGAGGTTGTTGTTGAATTGTTTGATGTATTTCATTGTTGAGGTTTTTGTTAAATTTGTTGTTGATTTTCAATATTGAGGTTGTTGTTGAATTTGCTGTTGTTATGAATTTTTATTTTGTTGAACCTTTTTGTATTTTTCAAAGTTGAGGTTGCTGTTGAATTTGTTGGTGATTTTCAATGTTGAGGTTGTTGTTGCATTTTTTGTTGTTTTTCATTGCTGAGGTTGTTGTTGAATTTGTTGGTGATTTTCAATGTTGAGGTTTTTGAATTCATTGGTGTTATCAATGGTTTTTTTTCATCATTTTCCTATGTTTCAAAGTTGAGGTTGCAGTTGAAATTGTTGGTGTTATTCAAAGTTGAGGTTGTTGAAGTTGTTGGTGTTGTTCAAAGTTGAGGTTGTTGTTGAATTTTTCGGTGTTTTTCATTGTTGAGGTTTTTGTTGAATTTTTTGTTGTTTTTGAATGTTGAGGTTGTTGATGCATTATTTGGTGTTTTTCATTGTTGAGGTTTTTGTGGAATTTGTTGGTGATTTTCAATGTTGAGGTTGTTGTTGAATTTTTAGGAGTTCTTCATTGTACAGGTTTCTGTTGAGGTTGTTGGTGTTTTTGAATGTTGAGGTTGTTGATGAATCTTTCGGTGTTTATCCTTGTTGAGGTTTTTGTTCAATTTGTTGGTGTTTTTCATTGTTGAGGTTGTTTTTGAATTTGTTGGTGATTTTCAATGTTGAGGTTGTGGTTGAATTTGTTGGTGGTTTTGAAAGTTGAGGTTTTTGAATTTGTTGGTGTTTTTCAAAGATGATGTTGTTGTTGAATTTGTTGGTGATTTTCAAAGTTGATGTTGTTGTTGAATTTGTTGGTGATTTTCAATGTTGAGTTTGTTGTTGAATTTTTTGGTGTTTTTCATTGTTGAGGTTTGTGTTGAAATTGTTGCAGTTTTTCAATGTTGAGGCTGTTGTTGAATTTTTTGTTGTTTTTCAATGTAGAGTTTGTTGTTGAATTTGTTGGTGTTTTTCATTGTTGAGGTTGTTGAATTTGTTGGTATTTTTCAAAGTTGACGTTGTTGTTGAATTTGTTGGTGTTTTTAATTGTTGAGGATTTTGTTGAATTTGTTGCTGTTTTTGAATGTTGAAGTTGTTGAAGAATTTTTAAGTGTTTTTCATTGTTGAGGTTGTAGTTGAATTTGTTGGTGTTTTTGAATGTTGAGGTTGTTGTTGAATTGTTTGATGATTTTCATTGTTGTGGTTGTTGTTAAATTTGTTGTTGATTTTCAATATTGAGGTTGTTGTTGAATTTGTTGTTGTTATGAATTTTTATTTTGTTGAACCTTTTTGTATTTTTGAAAGTTGAGGTTGTTGTTGAATTTGTTGGTGTTTTTCAAAGCTGAGTTTGTTGTTGAATTTGTTGGTGTTTTTCAATGTTGAGGTTGTGGTTGAATTTGCTGGTGTTTTTCAAAGTTGATGTTGTTGAAATTATTGGTGTTATCAATGGTTTTTTAAAATCTTTTTCGTATTTTTCAAAGTTGAGGTTGCAGTTGAAATTGTTGGTGATTTGCAATGTTGAGGTTGTTGAATTTGTTGGTGTTTTTCAAAGTTGAGGTTGTTGTTGAATTTTTGGTGTTTTTCATTGTTGAGGTTTTTGTTGAATTTGTTGGTGATTTTCAATGTTGTGGTTGTCGTTGAATTTTTTGGTGTTTTTCATTGTTGAGGTTTTTGTTGAATTTGTTGGCGTTTTTGAATGTTGAGGTTGTTGATGAATTTTTTGGTGTTTTTCACTGTTGAGGTTTTTGTTGAAATTGTTTGTGTTTTTCATTGTTGAGGTTGTATGTTGAATTTGTTGGTGATTTTCAATATTGAGGCTCTGGTTCAATTTGTTGTTGTTTTTCCATGTTGTGGTTTTTGAATTTGTTGGTGTTTTTCAAAGTTGATGTTGTTGTTGAATTTGTTGGTGATTTTCAATGTTGAGTTTGTTGTTGAATTTTTTGGTGTTTTTCAATGTTGAGGCTGTTGTTGAATTTTTAGTTGATTTTCAATGTTGAGTTTGTTGTTGATTTTGTTGGTGTTTTTCATTGTTGTGGTTGTTGAATTTGTTGGTATTTTTCAAAGTTGACGTTGTTGTTGAATTTTTTGGTGTTTTTAATTGTTGAGGATTTTGTTGAATTTGTTGCTGTTTTTGAATGTTGAAGTTGTTGAAGAATTTTTGGTGTTTTTCATTGTTGAGGTTGTTGTTGAATTTGTTGTTTTTTTTGAATGTTGAGGTTGTTGTTGAATTGTTTGATGTTTTTCATTGTTGAGGTTGTTGTTAAATTTGTTGGTGCTGTTCAATATTGAGGTTGTTGTTGAATTTGTTGTTGTTATCAATTTTTATTTTGTTGAACCTTTTTGTATTTTTGAAAGTTGAGGTTGTTGTTGAATTTGTTGGTGTTTTTCAATGTTGAGGTTGTTGAATTTGTTGGTGTTTTTCAAAGCTGAGGTTTTGTTGAATTTGGTGGTGATTTTCAATGTTGAGGTTGTGGTTGAATTTGCTGTTGTTTTTCAAAGTTGATGTTGTTGGAATTATTGGTGTTATCAATGGTTTTTTACAATCTTTGTCGTATTTTTCACAGTTGAGGTTGCAGTTGAAATTGCTGGTGATTTGCAATGTTGAGGTTGTTGAATTTGTTGGTGTTTTTCAAAGTTGAGGTTGTTGTTGAATTTTTTGGTTTTTTTCATTGTTGAGGTTTTTGTTGAATTTGTTGGTGATTTTCAATGTTGAGGTTGTTGTTGAATTTGTTGGTGTTTTTCATTGTTGAGTTTTTTGTTGAATTTGTTGGCGTTTTTGAATGTTGAGGTTGTTGATGAATTTTTTGGTGTTTTTCATTGTTGAGGTTTTTGTTGAAATTGTTTGTGTTTTTCATTGTTGAGGTTGTTGTTGAATTTGTTGGTGATTTTCAATATTGAGGCTCTGGTTCAATTTGTTGTTGTTTTTCCATGTTGAGGGTTTTGAATTTTTGGTGTTTTTCAAAGTTGAGGTTGTTGTTGCATTTTTTGATGTTTTTCAATACTGAGGTTGTTGTTGAATTTGTTGGTGATTTTGAATGTTGAGGTTGTTGAATTCATTGGTGTTATCAATGGTTTTTTTTGATCATTTTTCTATGTTTCAAAGTTGAGGTTGCAGTTGAAATTGTTGGTGTTTTTCAATCTTGAGGTTATTGAAGTTGTTGGTGTTGTTCAAAGTTGAGGTTGTTGCTGAATTTTTCGGTGTTTTTCATTGTTGAGGTTTATGTTGAATTTTTTGTTGTTTTTGAATGTTGAGGTTGTTGATGCATTATTTGGTGTTTTTCATTGTTGAGGTTGTTGTGGAATTTGTTGGTGATTTTCAATGTTGAGGTTGTTGTTGAATTTTTTGGTGTTTTTCATTGTTGAGGTTTTTGTTGAATTTGTTGGTGATTTTCATTGCTGAGGTTGTTGTTGAATTTGATGGTATTTTTGAATGTTGAGGTTGTTGATGAATTTTTAGGTGCTCTTCATTGTTGAGGTTTATGTTGAATTTGTTGGTGATTTTCAATGTTGAGTTTGTTGTTGAATTTTTTGGAGTTTTTCATTGTTGAGGTTGTTGTTGAAATTGTTGGAGTTTTTCAATGTTGAGGTTGTTGTTGAATTTGTTGGTGATTTTCAATGTTGAGTTTGTTGTTGAATTTGTTGGTGTTTTTCATTGTTGAGGTTGTTGAATTTGTTGGTATTTTTCAAAGTTGACGTTGTTGTTGAATTTTTTGGTGTTTTTAATTGTTGAGGTTTTTGTTGAATTTGTTGGTGTTTTTGAATGTTGAGGTTGTTGTTGAATTGCTGATGTTTTTCATTGTTGAGGTTGTTGTTAAATTTGTTGGTGATTTTCAGTATTGAGGTTGTGGTTGAATTTGTTGTTGTTATCAATTTTGATTTTGTTGAACCTTTTTGTATTTTTGAAAGTTGAGGTTGTTGTTGAATTTGTTGGTGTTTTTCAATGTTGAGGTTGTTGAATTTGTTGGTGTTTTTCAAAGCTGAGTTTGTTGTTGAATTTGTTGGTGTTTTTCATTGTTGAGGTTTTTGTTGAATTTATTGGTGTTTTTCATTGTTGAGGTTGTTGTTGACTTTGTTGGTGATTTTCAATGTTGAGGTTGTGGTTGAATTTGTTGGTGTTTTTCAAAGTTGATGTTGTTGAAATTATTGGTGTTATCAATGGTTTTTTTTAATCCTTTTTGTGTTTTTCAAAGTTGAGGTTGCAGTTGAAATTGTTGGTGTTTTGCAATGTTGAGGTTGTTGAATTTGTTGGTGTTTTCATTGCTGAGGTTTTTGTTGAATTTGTTGGCGTTTTTGAATGTTGAGGTTGTTGATGAATTTTTTGGTGTTTTTCATTGTTAAAGTTGTTGTTGAATTTGTTGGAGTTTCTTAATGTTGAGGTTGTTGTTGAATTGTTTGATGTATTTCATTGTTGAGGTTGTTGTTAAATTTGTTGGTGATTTTCAATATTGACAATGTTGTTGAATTTGTTGTTGTTATCAATTTTTATTTTGTTGAACCTTTATGTATTTTTGAAAGTTGAGGTTGTTGTTGAATTTGTTAGTGTTTTTCATTGTTGAGGTTTTTGTTGAATTTGTTGGTGTTTTTCATTGTTCAGGTTGTTGTTGACTTTGTTGGTGATTTTCAATGTTGTGGTTGTGGTTGAATTTGTTGCTGTTTCTCAAAGTTGATGTTTTCGAAATTATTGGTGTTATCAATGGTTTTTTAAATCCGTTTTGTATTTTTCAATGTTGAGGTTGCAGTTGAAATTGTTGGTGTTTTGCAATGTTGAGGTTGTTGAATTTGTTGGTGTTTTTCAAAGTTGAGGTTGTTGTTGAATTTATTGGTGTTTTTCATTGTTGAGGTTGTTGTTGAATTTGTTGGTGATTTTCAATATTGAGGATCTTGTTGAATTTGTTGGTGTTTTTCCATGTTGAGCCTTTTGAATTTGTTAGTGTTTTTCAAAGTTGAGGTTGTTGTTGAATTTGTTGGTGATTTTCAATGTTGAGGTTGTTGTTGAGTTTTTTGATGCTTTTCATTGCTGAGTTTGTTGTTGAATTTGTTGGTGATTTTCAATGTTGAGGTTGTTGAATTCATTGGTGTTATCAATGGTTTTTTTTGATCATTTTTGTTTTTTTCAAAGTTGAGCTTGCAGTTGAATTTGTTGGTGTTTTTCAATGTTGAGGTTGTTGTTGAATTTTTCGGTGCTTTTCATTGTTGAGGTTTTTGTTGAATTTTTTGGTGTTTCTGAATGTTGAGGTTGTTGATGCATTATTTGGTAGTTTTCATTGTTGAGGTTTTTGTTGAATTTGTTGGTGACTTTCAATGTTGAGGTTGTTGTTGAATTTTTAGGTGTTTTTCATTGTTGTGGTTTCTGTTGAATTTGTTGGTGTTTTTGAATGTTGAGGTTGTTGATGAATCTTTCGGTGTTTTTCCTTGTTGAGGTTTTTGTTCAATTTGTTGGTGTTTTTCAAAGCTGAGTTTGTTGTTGAATTTGTTGTTGTTTTTCATTGGTGAGGTTTTTGTTGAATTTGTTGGTGTTTCTCATTGTTGAGGTTGTTGTTGACTTTGTTGGTGATTTTCAATGTTGAGGTTGTGGTTGAATTTGCTGGTGTTTTTCAAAGTTGATGTTGTTGAAATTATTGGTGTTATCAATGGTTATTTAAAATCTTTTTCGTATTTTTCAAAGTTGAGGTTGCAGTTGAAATTGTTGGTGATTTGCAATGTTGAGGTTGTTGAATTTGTTGGTGTTCTTCAAAGTTGAGGTTGTTGTTGAATTTTTTGGTGTTTTTCATTGTTGAGGTTTTTGTTGAATTTGTTGGTGATCTTCAATGTTGAGGTTGTCGTTGAATTTTTGGGTCTTTTTCATTGTTGAGGTTTTTGTTGAATTTGTTGGCGTTTTTGAATGTTGAGGTTGTTGATGAATTTTTTGGTGTTTTTCACTGTTGAGGTTTTTATTGAAATTGTTTGTGTTTTTCATTGTTGAGGTTGTTGTTGAATTTTTTGGTGATTTTTAATATTGAGGCTCTGGTTCAATTTGTTGTTGTTTTTCCATGTTGAGGTTTTTGAATTTGTTGGTGTTTTTCAAAGTTGATGTTGTTGTTGAATTTGTTGGTGATTTTCAATACTGAGTTTGTTGTTGAATTTTTTGGTGTTTTTCATTGTTGAGGTTGTTGTTGAAATTGTTGGAGTTTTTCAATGTTGAGGCTGTTGTTGAATTTTTAGTTGATTTTCAATGTTGAGTTTGTTGTTGAATTTGTTGGTGTTCTTCATTGTTGAGGTTTTTGAATTTGTTGGTATTAATCAAAGTTGACGTTGTTGTTGAATTTTTTGGTGTTTTTAATTGTTGAGGATTTTGTTGAATTTGTTGCTGTTTTTGAATGTTGAAGTTGTTGAAGAATTTTTTGATGTTTTTCATTGTTGTGGTTGTTGTTAAATTTGTTCGTGCTTTTCAATATTGAGGTTGTTGTTGAATTTGTTGTTGTAATCAATTTTTATTTTGTTGAACCTTTTTGTATTTTTGAAAGTTGAGGTTGTTGTTGAATTTGTTGGTGTTTTTCAATGTTGAGGTTGTTGAATTTGTTGGTGTTTTTCAAAGCTGAGTATGTTGTTGAATTTGTTGGTGTTTTTCATTGTTGAGGTTTTTGTTGAATTTGGTGGTTATTTTCAATGTTGAGGTTGTGGTTGAATTTGCTGGTGTTTTTCAAAGTTGATGTTGTTGAAATTATTGGTGTTATCAATGGTTTTTTAAAATCTTTGTCGTATTTTTCACAGTTGAGGTTGCAGTTGAAATTGTTGTTGATTTGCAATGTTGAGGTTGTTGAATTTGTTGGTGTTTTTCAAAGTTGAGGTTGTTGTTGAATTTTTTGGTGTTTTTCAATATTGAGGCTCTGGTTCAATTTGTTGTTGTTTTTCCATGTTGAGGGTTTTGAATTTTTGGTGTTTTTCAAAGTTGAGGTTGTTGTTGCATTTTTTGATGTTTTTCAATACTGAGGTTGTTGTTGAATTTGTTGGTGATTTTGAATGTTAAGGTTGTTGAATTCATTGGTGTTATCAATGGTTTTTTTTGATCATTTTTCTATGTTTCAAAGTTGAGGTTGCAGTTGAAATTGTTGGTGTTTTTCAATAATGAGGTTGTTGAAGTTGTTGGTGTTGTTCAAAGTTGAGGTTGTTGCTGAATTTTTCGGTGTTTTTCATTGTTGAGGTTTTTGTTGAATTTTTTGTTGATTTTGAATGTTGAGGCTGTTGATGCATTATTTGGTGTTTTTCATTGTTGAGGTTGTTGTGGAATTTGTTGGTGATTTTCAATGTTGAGGTTGTTGTTGAATTTTTAGGAGTTTTTCATTGTTGAGGTTTCTGTTGAGGTTGTTGGATTTTTTGAATGTTGAGGTTGTTGATGAATCTTTCGGTGTTATTCATTGTTGAGGTTTTTGTTGAATTTGTTGGTGATTTTCATTGTTGAGGTTGTTGTTGAATTTGATGGTATTTTTGAATGTTGAGGTTGTTGATGAATTTTTAGGTGCTCTTCATTGTTGAGGTTTATGTTGAATTTGTTGGTGATTTTCAATGTTGAGTTTGTTGTTGAATTTTTTGGAGTTTTTCATTGTTGAGGTTGTTGTTGAAATTGTTGGAGTTTTTGAATGTTGAGGTTGTTGTTGAATTGCTGTTGTTTTTCATTGTTGAGGTTGTTGTTAAATTTGTTGGTGATTTTCAGTATTGAGGTTGTTGTTGAATTTGTTGTTGTTATCAATTTTGATTTTGTTGAACCTTTTTGTATTTTTCAATGTTGAGGTTGTTGAATTTGTTGGTGTTTTTCAAAGCTGAGTTTGTTGTTGAATTTGTTGGTGCTTTTCATTGTTGAGGTTTTTGTTGAATATATTGGTGTTTTTCATTGTTGAGGTTGTTGTTGACTTTGTTGGTGATTTTCAATGTTGAGGTTGTGGTTGAATTTGTTGGTGTTTTTCAAAGTTGATGTTGTTGAAATTATTGGTGTTATCATTGGTTTTTATTTAATGCTTTTTGTGTTTTTCAAAGTTGAGGTTGCACTTGAAATTGTTGGTGTTTTGCAATGTTGAGGTTGTTGAATTTGTTGGTGTTTTCATTGCTGAGGTTTTTGTTGAATTTGTTGGCGTTTTTGAATGTTGAGGCTGTTGATGAATTTTTTGGTGTTTTTCACTGTTGAGGTTTTTGTTGAAATTGTTTGTGTTTTTCATCGTTGAGGTTGTTGTTGAATTGATGGTGATTTTCAATATTGAGGTTCTGGTTCAATTTGTTGTTGTTTTTCCATGTTGAGGTTTTTGAATGTGTTGGTGTTATTCAAGGTTGATGCTGTTGAATTTGTTGGTGATTTTCAATGTTGAGTTTGTTGTTGAATTTTTTGGTGTTTTTCAATGTTGAGTTTGTTGTTGAATTTGTTGGTGTTTTTCATTCTTGAGGTTGTTGAATTTGTTGGTATTTTTCAAAGTTGACGTTGTTGTTGAATTTTTTGGTGTTCTTAATTGTTGAGGTTTTTGTTGAATTTGTTGCTGTTTTTGAATGTTGAGGTTGTTGATGAATTTTTTGGTGTTTTTCATTGTTAAAGTTGTTGTTGAATTTGTTGGTGTTTTTTAATGTTGAGGTTGTTGTTGAATTGTTTGATGTATTCATTGTTGAGGTTGTTGTTAAATTTGTTGGTGATTTTCAATATTGACGATGTTGTTGAATTTGTTGTTATCAATTTTTATTTTGTTGAACCTTTATGTATTTTTGAAAGTTGAGGTTGTTGTTGAATTTGTTAGTGTTTTTCATTGTTGAGGTTTTTGTTGAATTTGTTGGTGCTTTTCATTGTTGAGGTTGTTGTTGACTTTGTTGGTGATTTTCAATGTTGTGGTTGTGGTTGAATTTGTTGCTGTTTTTCAAAGTTGATGTTTTTGAAATTATTGGTGTTATCAATGGTTTTTTTTAAATCCGTTTTGTATTTTTCAAAGTTGAGGTTGCAGTTGAAATTGTTGGTGTTTTGCAATGTTGAGGTTGTTGAATTTGTTGGTGTTTTTCAAAGTTGAGGTTGTTGTTGAATTTTTTGGTGTTTTTCATTGTTGAGGTTGTTGTTGAATTTGTTGGTGATTTTCAATATTGAGGATCTGGTTGAATTTGTTGGTGTTTTTCCATGTTGAGCCTTTTGAATTTGTTAGTGTTTTTCAAAGTTGAGGTTGTTGTTGAATTTGTTGGTGATTTTCAATGTTGAGGTTGTTGTTGAGTTTTTTGATGCTTTTCATTGCTGAGTTTGTTGTTTTATTTGTTGGTGATTTTCAATGTTGAGGTTGTTGAATTCATTGGTGTTATCAATGGTATTTTTTGATCTTTTTTGTTTTTTTCAAAGTTGAGCTTGCAGTTGAAGTTGTTGGTGTTTTTCAATGTTGAGGTTGTTGTTGAATTTTTCGGTGCTTTTCATTGTTGAGGTTTTTGTTGAATTTTTTGGTGTTTCTGAATGTTGAGGTTGTTGATGCATTATTTGGTACTTTTCATTGTTGAGGCTTTTGTTGAATTTGTTGGTGACTTTCAATGTTGAGGTTGTTGTTGAATTTTTAGGTGTTTTTCATTGTTGTGGTTTCTGTTGAATTTGTTGGTGTTTTTGAATGTTCAGGTTGTTGATGAATCTTTCGGTGTTTTTCCTTGTTGAGGTTTTTGTTCAATTTGTTGGTGTTTTTCATTGTTGAGGTTGTTGTTGAATTTGTTGGTGATATTAAATGTTGAGGTTGTGGTTGAATTTGTTGGTGTTTTTCAAAGTTGATGTTGTTGAAATTATTGGTGTTATCAATGGTTTTTTTAAATCCTTTTTTGTATTTTTCAAAAATGAGGTTGCGGTTGAAATTGTTGGTGTTTTGCAATGTTGAGGTTTTTGTTGAATTTGTTCGTGATTTTCAATGTTGAGGTTGTTGTTGAATTTTTTGGTGTTTTTCATTGTTGAGGTTTTTGTTGAATTTATTGGCGTTTTTGAATGTTGAGGTTGTTGATGAACTTTTTTGGTGTTTTTCATTGTTGAGGTTTTTGTTGAAATTGTTTGTGTTTTTCATTGTTGAGGTTGTTGTTGAATTTGTTGGTGATTTTCAATATTGAGGTTCTGTTTCAATTTGTTGTTGTTTTTCCATGTTGAGGTTTTTGAATTTGTTGGTGTTTTTGAAAGTTGAGGTTGCTGTTGAATTTGTTGTGATTTTCAATGTTGAGGTTGTTGTTGCATTTTTTGTTGTTTTTCATTGCTGAGGTTGTTGTTGAATTTGTTGGTGATTTTCAATGTTGAGGTTTTTGAATTCATTGGTGTTATCAATGGTTTTTTTTCATCATTTTCCTATGTTTCAAAGTTGAGGTTGCAGTTGAAATTGTTGGTGTTTTTCAAAGTTGAGGTTGTTGAGGTTGTTGGTATTGTTCAAAGTTGAGGTTGTTGTTGAATTTTTCGGGGTTTTTCATTGTTGAGGTTTTTGTTGAATTTTTTGTTGTTTTTGAATGTTGAGGTTGTTGATGCATTATTTGGTGTTTTTCATTGTTGAGGTTTTTGTGGAATTTGTTGGTGATTTTCAATGTTGAGGTTGTTGTTTAATTTTTAGGAGTTTTTCATTGTTGAGGTTTCTGTTGAGGTTGTTGGTGTTATTGAATGTTGAGGTTGTTGATGAATCTTTCGGTGTTTATCCTTGTTGAGGTTTTTGTTCAATTTGTTGGTGTTTTTCATTGTTGAGGTTGTTTATGAATTTGTTGTTGATTTTCAATGTTGAGGTTCTGGTTGAATTTGTTGGTGCTTTTGAAAGATGAGGTTTTTGAATTTGTTGGTGTTTTTCAAAGTTGATGTTGTTGTTGAATTTGTTGGTGATTTTCAATGTTGAGTTTGTTGTTGAATTTTTTGGTGTTTTGCATTGTTGAGGTTTTTGTTGAATTTTTTGTTGTTTTTGAATGTTGAGGTTGTTGATGCATTATTTGGTGTTTTTCATTGTTGAGGTTTTTGTGGAATTTGTTGGTGATTTTCAATGTTGAGGTTGTTGTTGAATTTTTCGGTGCTTTTCATTGTTGAGGTTTTTGTTGAATTTTTTAGTGTTTCTGAATGTTGAGGTTGTTGATGCATTATTTGGTACTTTTCATTGTTGAGGTTTTTGTTGAATTTGTTGGTGACTTTCAATGTTGAGGTTGTTGTTGAATTTTTAGGTGTTTTTCATTGTTGTGGTTTCTGTTGAATTTGTTGGTGTTTTTGAATGTTCAGGTTGTTGATGAATCTTTGGTTGTTTTTCCTTGTTGAGGTTTTTGTTCAATTTGTTGGTGTTTTTCATTGTTGAGGTTGTTGTTGAATTTGTTGGTGATATTAAATGTTGAGGTTGTGGTTGAATTTGTTGGTGTTTTTCAAAGTTGATGTTGTTGAAATTATTGGTGTTATCAATGGTTTTTTTAAATCCTTTTTTGTATTTTTCAAAAATGAGGTTGCGGTTGAAATTGTTGGTGTTTTTCAATGTTGAGGTTTTTGTTGAATTTGTTCGTGATTTTCAATGTTGAGGTTGTTGGTGAATTTTTTGGTGTTTTTCATTGTTGACGTTTTTGTTGAATTTATTGGCGTTTTTGAATGTTGAGGTTGTTGATGAACTTTTTTGGTGTTTTTCATTGTTGAGGTTTTTGTTGAAATTGTTTGTGTTTTTCATTGTTGAGGTTGTTGTTGAATTTGTTGGTGATTTTCAATATTGAGGTTCTGTTTCAATTTGTTGTTGTTTTTCCATGTTGAGGTTTTTGAATTTGTTGGTGTTTTTCAAAGTTGAGGTTGCTGTTGAATTTGTTGGTGATTTTCAATGTTGAGGTTGTGGTTGCATTTTTTGTTGTTTTTCATTGCTGAGGTTGTTGTTGAATTTGTTGGTGATTTTCAATGTTGAGGTTTTTGAATTCATTGGTGTTATCAATGGTTTTTTTTCATCATTTTCCTATGTTTCAAAGTTGAGGTTGCAGTTGAAATTGTTGGTGTTTTTCAAAGTTGAGGTTGTTGAGGTTGTTGGTGTTGTTCAAAGTTGAGGTTGTTGTTGAATTTTTCGGGGTTTTTCATTGTTGAGGTTTTTGTTGAATTTTTTGTTGTTTTTGAATGTTGAGGTTGTTGATGCATTATTTGGTGTTTTTCATTGTTGAGGTTTTTGTGGAATTTGTTGGTGATTTTCAATGTTGAGGTTGTTGTTGAATTTTTAGGAGTTTTTCATTGTTGAGGTTTCTGTTGAGGTTGTTGGTGTTATTGAATGTTGAGGTTGTTGATGAATCTTTCGGTGTTTATCCTTGTTGAGGTTTTTGTTCAATTTGTTGGTGTTTTTCATTGTTGAGGTTGTTTATGAATTTGTTGGTGATTTTCAATGTTGAGGTTCTGGTTGAATTTGTTGGTGCTTTTGAAAGATGAGGTTTTTGAATTTGTTGGTGTTTTTCAAAGTTGATGTTGTTGTTGAATTTGTTGGTGATTTTCAATGTTGAGTTTGTTGTTGAATTTTTTGGTGTTTTTCATTGTTGAGGTTTTTGTTGAATTTTTTGTTGTTTTTGAATGTTGAGGTTGTTGATGCATTATTTGGTGTTTTTCATTGTTGAGGTTTTTGTGGAATTTGTTGGTGATTTTCAATGTTGAGGTTGTTGTTGAATTTTTAGGAGTTTTTCATTGTTGAGGTTTATGTTGAGGTTGTTGGTGTTTTTGAATGTTGAGGTTGTTGATGAATCTTTCGGTGTTTATCCTTGTTGAGGTTTTTGTTCAATTTGTTGGTGTTTTTCATTGTTGAGGTTGTTGTTGAATTTGTTGGTGATTTTCAATGTTGAGGTTGTGGTTGAATTTGTTGGTGCTTTTGAAAGTTGAGGTTTTTGAATTTGTTGGTGTTTTTCAAAGTTGATGTTGTTGTTGAATTTGTTGGTGATTTTCAATGTTGAGTTTGTTGTTGAATTTTTTGGTGTTTTTCATTGTTGAGGTTGTTGAAATTGTTGGAGTTTTTCAATGTTGAGGCTGTTGTTGAATTTTTTGTTGATTTTCAATGTTGAGTTTGTTGTTGAATTTGTTGGTGTTTTTCATTGTTGAGGTTGTTGAATTTTTTGGTATTTTTTAAAGTTGACGTTGCTGTTGAATTTGTTGGTGCTTTTAATTGTTGAGGATTTTGTTGAATTTGTTGCTGTTTTTGAATGTTGAAGTTGTTGAAGAATTTTTAAGTGTTTTTCATTGTTGAGGTTGTTGTTGAATTTGTTGGTGATATTAAATGTTGAGGTTGTGGTTGAATTTGTTGGTGTTTTTCAAAGTTGATGTTGTTGAAATTATTGGTGTTATCAATGGTTTTTTTAAATCCTTTTTTGTATTTTTCAAAAATGAGGTTGCGGTTGAAATTGTTGGTGTTTTGCAATGTTGAGGTTTTTGTTGAATTTGTTCGTGATTTTCAATGTTGAGGTTGTTGTTGAATTTTTTGGTGTTTTTCATTGTTGAGGTTTTTGTTGAATTTATTGGCGTTTTTGAATGTTGAGGTTGTTGATGAACTTTTTTGGTGTTTTTCATTGTTGAGGTTTTTGTTGAAATTGTTTGTGTTTTTCATTGTTGAGGTTGTTGTTGAATTTGTTGGTGATTTTCAATATTGAGGTTCTGTTTCAATTTGTTGTTGTTTTTCCATGTTGAGGTTTTTGAATTTGTTGGTGTTTTTCAAAGTTGAGGTTGCTGTTGAATTTGTTGGTGATTTTCAATGTTGAGATTGTTGTTGCATTTTTTGTTGTTTTTCATTGCTGAGGTTGTTGTTGAATTTGTTGGTGATTTTCAATGTTGAGGTTTTTGAATTCATTGGTGTTATCAATGGTTTTTTTTCATCATTTTCCTATGTTTCAAAGTTGAGGTTGCAGTTGAAATTGTTGGTGTTTTTCAAAGTTGAGGTTGTTGAGGTTGTTGGTGTTGTTCAAAGTTGAGGTTGTTGTTGAATTTTTCGGTGTTTTTCATTGTTGAGGTTTTTGTTGAATTTTTTGTTGTTTTTGAATGTTGAGGTTGTTGATGCATTATTTGGTGTTTTTCATTGTTGAGGTTTTTGTGGAATTTGTTGGTGATTTTCAATGTTGAGGTTGTTGTTGAATTTTTAGGAGTTTTTCATTGTTGAGGTTTCTGTTGAGGTTGTTGGTGTTATTGAATGTTGAGGTTGTTGATGAATCTTTCTGTGTTTATCCTTGTTGAGGTTTTTGTTCAATTTGTTGGTGTTTTTCATTGTTGAGGTTGTTTATGAATTTGTTGGTGATTTTCAATGTTGAGGTTCTGGTTGAATTTGTTGGTGCTTTTGAAAGATGAGGTTTTTGAATTTGTTGGTGTTTTTCAAAGTTGATGTTGTTGTTGAATTTGTTGGTGATTTTCAATGTTGAGTTTGTTGTTGAATTTTTTGGTGTTTTTCATTGTTGAGGTTTTTGTTGAATTTTTTGTTGTTTTTGAATGCTGAGGTTGTTGATGCATTATTTGGTGTTTTTCATTGTTGAGGTTTTTGTGGAATTTGTTGGTGATTTTCAATGTTGAGGTTGTTGTTGAATTTTTCGGTGCTTTTCATTGTTGAGGTTTTTGTTGAATTTTTTGGTGTTTCTGAATGTTGAGGTTGTTGATGCATTATTTGGTACTTTTCATTGTTGAGGTTTTTGTTGAATTTGTTGGTGACTTTCAATGTTGAGGTTGTTGTTGAATTTTTAGGTGTTTTTCATTGTTGTGGTTTCTGTTGAATTTGTTGGTGTTTTTGAATGTTCAGGTTGTTGATGAATCTTTCGGTGTTTTTCCTTGTTGAGGTTTTTGTTCAATTTGTTGGTGTTTTTCATTGTTGAGGTTGTTGTTGAATTTGTTGGTGATATTAAATGTTGAGGTTGTGGTTGAATTTGTTGGTGTTTTTCAAAGTTGATGTTGTTGAAATTATTGGTGTTATCAATGGTTTTTTTAAAACCTTTTTTGTATTTTTCAAAAATGAGGTTGCGGTTGAAATTGTTGGTGTTTTGCAATGTTGAGGTTTTTGTTGAATTTGTTCGTGATTTTCAATGTTGAGGTTTTTGTTGAATTTTTTGGTGTTTTTCATTGTTGAGGTTATTGTTGAATTTATTGGCGTTTTTGAATGTTGAGGTTGTTGATGAACTTTTTTGGTGTTTTTCATTGTTGAGGTTTTTGTTGAAATTGTTTGTGTTTTTCATTGTTGAGGTTGTTGTTGAATTTGTTGGTGATTTTCAATATTGAGGTTCTGTTTCAATTTGTTGTTGTTTTTCCATGTTGAGGTTTTTGAATTTGTTGGTGTTTTTCAAAGTTGAGGATGCTGTTGAATTTGTTGGTGATTTTCAATGTTGAGGTTGTTGTTGCATTTTTTGTTGTTTTTCATTGCTGAGGTTGTTGTTGAATTTGTTGGTGATTTTCAATGTTGAGGTTTTTGAATTCATTGTTGTTATCAATGGTTTTTTTTCATCATTTTCCTATGTTTCAAAGTTGAGGTTGCAGTTGAAATTGTTGGTGTTTTTCAAAGTTGAGGTTGTTGAGGTTGTTGGTGTTGTTCAAAGTTGAGGTTGTTGTTGAATTTTTCGGGGTTTTTCATTGTTGAGGTTTTTGTTGAATTTTTTGTTGTTTTTGAATGTTGAGGTTGTTGATGCATTATTTGGTGTTTTTCATTGTTGAGGTTTTTGTGGAATTTGTTGGTGATTTTCAATGTTGAGGTTGTTGTTGAATTTTTAGGAGTTTTTCATTGTTGAGGTTTCTGTTGAGGTTGTTGGTGTTATTGAATGTTGAGGTTGTTGATGAATCTTTCGGTGTTTATCCTTGTTGAGGTTTTTGTTCAATTTGTTGGTGTTTTTCATTGTTGAGGTTGTTTATGAATTTGTTGGTGATTTTCAATGTTGAGGTTCTGGTTGAATTTGTTGGTGCTTTTGAAAGATGAGGTTTTTGAATTTGTTGGTGTTTTTCAAAGTTGATGTTGTTGTTGAATTTGTTGGTGATTTTCAATGTTGAGTTTGTTGTTGAATTTTTTGGTGTTTTTCATTGCTGAGGTTTTTGTTGAATTTTTTGTTGTTTTTGAATGTTGAGGTTGTTGATGCATTATTTGGTGTTTTTCATTGTTGAGGTTTTTGTGGAATTTGTTGGTGATTTTCAATGTTGAGGTTGTTGTTGAATTTTTAGGAGTTTTTCATTGTTGAGGTTTCTGTTGAGGTTGTTGGTGTTTTTGAATGTTGAGGTTGTTGATCAATCTTTCGGTGTTTATCCTTGTTGAGGTTTTTGTTCAATTTGTTGGTGTTTTTCATTGTTGAGGTTGTTGTTGAATTTGTTGGTGATTTTCAATGTTGAGGTTGTGGTTGAATTTGTTGGTGCTTTTGAAAGTTGAGGTTTTTGAATTTGTTGGTGTTTTTCAAAGTTGATGTTGTTGTTGAATTTGTTGGTGATTTTCAATGTTGAGTTTGTTGTTGAATTTTTTGGTGTTTTTCATTGTTGAGGTTGTTGAAATTGTTGGAGTTTTTCAATGTTGAGGCTGTTGTTGAATTTTTTGTTGATTTTCAATGTTGAGTTTGTTGTTGAATTTGTTGGTGTTTTTCATTGTTGAGGTTGTTGAATTTGTTGGTATTTTTCAAAGTTGACGTTGTTGTTGAATTTGTTGGTGTTTTTAATTGTTGAGGATTTTGTTGAATTTGTTGCTGTTTTTGAATGTTGAAGATGTTGAAGAATTTTTAAGTGTTTTTCATTGTTGAGGTTGTTGTTGAATTTGTTGGTGTTTTTGAATGTTGAGGTTGTTGTTGAATTGTTTGATGTTTTTCATTGTTGTGGTTTTTGTTAAATTTGTTGTTGATTTTCAATATTGAGGTTGTTGTTGAATTTGTTGTTGTTATGAATTTTTATTTTGCTGAACCTTTTTGTATTTTTGAAAGTTGAGGTTGTTGTTGAATTTGTTGGTGTTTTTCAATGTTCAGATTGTTGAATTTGTTGGTGTTTTTCAAAGCTGAGTTTGTTGTTGAATTTGTTGGTGTTTTTCATTGTTGAGGTTTTTGTTGAATTTGTTGGTGTTTCTCATTGTTGAGGTTGTTGTTGACTTTGTTGGTGATTTTCAATGTTGAGGTTGTGGTTGAATTTGCTGGTGTTTTTCAAAGTTGATGTTGTTGAAATTATTGGTGTTATCAATGGTTTTTTAAAATCTTTTTCGTATTTTTCAAAGTTGAGGTTGCAGTTGAAATTGTTGGTGATTTGCAATGTTGAGGTTGTTGTATTTGTTGGTGTTTTTCAAAGTTGAGGTTGTTGTTGAATTTTTTGGTGTTTTTCATTGTTGAGGTTTTTGTTGAATTTGTTGGTGATTTTCAATGTTGAGGTTGTCGTTGAATTTTTTGGTGTTTTTCATTGTTGAGGTTTTTGTTGAATTTGTTGGCGTTTTTGAATGTTGAGGTTGTTGATGAATTTTTTGGTGTTTTTCACTGTTGAGGTTTTTGTTGAAATTGTTTGTGTTTTTCATTGTTGAGGTTGTTGTTGAATTTGTTGGTGATTTTCAATATTGTGGCTCTGGTTCAATTTGTTGTTGTTTTTCCATGTTGAGGTTTTTGAATTTGTTGGTGTTTTTCAAAGTTGATGTTGTTGTTGAATTTGTTGGTGATTTTCAATGTTGAGTTTGTTGATGAATTTTTTGGTGTTTTTCATTGTTGAGGTTGTTGTTGAAATTGTTGGAGTTTTTCAATGTTGAGGCTGTTGTTGAATTTTTAGTTGATTTTAAATGTTGACTTTGTTGTTGAATTTTTTGGTGTTTTTAATTGTTGAGGATTTTGATGAATTTGTTGCTGTTTTTGAATGTTGAAGTTGTTGAAGAATGTTTTGGTGTTTTTCATTGTTGAGGTTGTTGTTGAATTTGTTGGTTTTTTGAATGTTGAGGTTGTTGTTGAATTGTTTGATATTTTTCATTGTTGTGGTTGTTGTTAAATTTGTTGGTGCTTTTCAATATTGAGTTTGTTGTTGTTATTAATTTTTATTTTGTTGAACCTTTTTGTATTTTTGAAAGTTGAGGTTGTTGTTGAATTTGTTGGTGTTTTTCAATGTTGAGGTTGTTGAATTTGTTGGTGTTTTTCAAAGCTGAGTTTGTTGTTGAATTTGTTGGTGTTTATCATTGTTGAGGTTTTTGTTGATTTTGGTGGTGATTTTCAATGTTGAGGTTGTGGTTGAATTTGCTGGTGTTTTTCAAAGTTGATGTTGTTGAAATTATTGGTGTTATCAATGGTTTTTTAAAATCTTTGTCGTATTTTTCAAAGTTGAGGTTGCAGTTGAAATTGCTGGTGATTTGCAATGTTGAGGTTGTTGAATTTGTTGGTGTTTTTCAAAGTTGAGGTTGTTGTTGAATTTTTTTTTGTTTTTCATTGTTGAGGTTTTTGTTGAATTTGTTGGTGATTTTCAATGTTGAGGTTGTTGTTGAATATTTTGGTGTTTTTCATTGTTGAGGTTTTTGTTGAATTTGTTGGCGTTTTTGAATGTTGAGGTTGTTGATGAATTTTTTGGTGTTTTTCATTGTTGAGGTTTTTGTTGAAATTGTTTGTGTTTTTCATTGTTGAGGTTGTTGTTGAATTTGTTGGTGATTATCAATATTGAGGCTCTGGTTGAATTTGTTGTTGTTATTCCATGATGAGGGTTTTGAATTTTTGGTGTTTTTCAAAGTTGAGGTTGTTGTTGCATTTTTTGATGTTTTTCAATACTGAGCTTGTTGTTGAAATTGTTGGTGATTTTCAATGTTGAGGTTGTTGAATTCATTGGTGTTATCAATGGTTTTTTTTGATCATTTTTCTATGTTTCAAAGTTGAGGTTGCAGTTGAAATTGTTGGTGTTTTTCAATGTTGAGGTTGTTGAAGTTGTTGGTGCTGTTCAAAGTTGAGGCTCTTGCTGAATTTTTCGGTGTTTTTCATTGTTGAGGTTTTTGTTGAATTTTTTGTTGTTTTTGAATGTTGAGGCTGTTGATGCATTATTTGGTGTTTTTCATTGTTGAGGTTGTTGTGGAATTTGTTGGTGATTTTCAATGTTGAGGTTGTTGTTGAATTTTTAGGAGTTTTTCATTGTTGAGGTTTCTGTTGAGGTTGTTGGATTTTTTGAATGTTGAGGTTGTTGATGAATCTTTCGGTGTTATTCATTGTTGAGGTTTTTGTTGAATTTGTTGGTGTTTTTCATTGTTGAGGTTGTTGTTGAATTTGATGGTATTTTTGAATGTTGAGGTTGTTGATGAATTTTTAGGTGCTCTTCATTGTTGAGGTTTATGTTGAATTTGTTGGTGATTTTCAATGTTGAGTTTGTTGTTGAATTTTTTGGAGTTTTTCTTTGTTGAGGTTGTTGTTGAAATTGTAGGAGTTTTTCAATGTTGAGGTTGTTGTTGAATTTTTTGGTGATTTTCAATGTTGAGTTTGTTGTTGAATTTGTTGGTGTTTTTCATTGTTGAGGTTGTTGAATTTGTTGGTATTTTTCAAAGTTGACGTTGTTGTTGAATTTTTTGGTGTTTTTAATTGTTGAGGTTATTGTTGAATTTGTTGTTGTTTTTGAATGTTGAGGTTGTTGTTGAATTGCTGATGTTTTTCATTGTTGAGGTTGTTGTTAAATTTGTTGGTGATTTTCAGTATTGAGGTTGTTTTTGAATTTGTTGTTGTTATCAATTTTTATTTTGTTGAACCTTTTTGTATTTATGAAAGTTGAGGTTGTTGTTGAATTTGTTGGTGTTTTTCAATGTTGAGGTTGTTGAATTTGTTGGTGTTTTTCAAAGCTGAGTTTGTTGTTGAATTTGTTGGTGTTTTTCATTGTTGAGGTTTTTGTTGAATTTATTGGTGTTTTTCATTGTTGAGGTTGTTGTTGACTTTGTTGGTGATTTTCAATGTTGAGGTTGTGGTTGAATTTGTTGGTGTTTTTCAAAGTTGATGTTGTTGAAATTATTGGTGTTATCAATGGTTTTTTTTAATCCTTTTTGTGTTTTTCACTGTTGAGGTTTTTGTTGAAATTGTTTGTGTTTTTCATCGTTGAGGTTGTTGTTGAATTGATGGTGATTTTCAATATTGAGGTTCTGGTTCAATTTGTTGTTGTTTATCCATGTTGAGGTTTTTGAATTTGTTGGTGTTTTTCAAGGTTGATGTTGTTGAATTTGTTGGTGATTTTCAATGTTGAGTTTGTTGAATTTTTTGGTGTTTTTCATTGTTGAGGTTGTTGTTGAAATTGTTGGAGTTTTTCAATGATGAGGTTGTTGTTGAATTTTTTGGTGATTTTCAATGTTGAGTTTGTTGTTGAATTTGTTGGTGTTTTTCATTGTTGAGGTTTTTGTTGAATTTGTTGGCGTTTTTGAATGTTGAGGTTGTTGATGAATTTTTTGGTGTTTTTCACTTTTGAGGTTTTTGTTGAAATTGTTTGTGTTTTTCATTGTTGAGGTTGTTGTTGAATTTGTTGGTGATTTTCAATATTGAGGCTCTGGTTCAATTTGTTGTTGCTTTTCCATGTTGAGGTTTTTGAATTTGTTGGTGTTTTTCAAAGTTGATGTTGTTGTTGAATTTGTTGGTGATTTTCAATGTTGAGTTTGTTGTTGAATTTTTTGGTGTTTTTCATTGTTGAGGCTGTTGTTGAATTTTTAGTTGATTTTCAATGTTGAGTTTGTTGTTGAATTTGTTGGTGTTTTTCATTGTTGAAGTTGCTGAATTTGTAGGTATTTTTCAAAGTTGTCGTTGTTGTTGAATTTTTTGGTGTTTTTAATTGTTGAGGATTTTGTTGAATTTGTTGCTGTTTTTGAATTTTGAAGTTGTTGAAGAATTTATTGGTGTTTTTCATTGTTGAGGTTGTTGTTGAATTTGTTGGTTTTTTTGAATGTTGAGGTTGTTGTTGAATTGTTTGATGTTTTTCATTGTTGTGGTTGTTGTTAAATTTGTTGGTGCTTTTCAATATTGAGGTTGTTGTTGAATTTGTTGTTGTTATCAATTTTGATTTTGTTGAACCTTTTTGTATTTTTGAAAGTTGAGGTTGTTGTTGAATTTGTTGGTGTTTTTCAATGTTGAGGTTGTTGAATTTGTTGGTGTTTTTCAAAGCTGAGTTTGTTGTTGAATTTGTTGGTGTTTTTCATTGTTGAGGTTTTTGTTGATTTTGGTGGTGATTTTCAATGTTGAGGTTGTGGTTGAATTTGCTGGTGTTTTTCAAAGTTGATGTTGTTGAAATTATTGGTGTTATCAATGGTTTTTTAAAATCTTTGTCGTATTTTTCAAAGTTGAGGTTGCAGTTGAAATTGCTGGTGATTTGCAATGTTGAGGTTGTTGAATTTGTTGGTGTTTTTCAAAGTTGAGGTTGTTGTTGAATTTTTTGCTGTTTTTCATTGTTGAGGTTTTTGTTGAATTTGTTGGTGATTTTCAATGTTGAGGTTGTTGTTGAATTTTTTGGTGTTTTTCATTGTTGAGGTTTTTGTTGAATTTGTTGGCGTTTTTGAATGTTGAGGTTGTTGATGAATTTTTTGGTGTTTTTCATTGTTGAGGTTTTTGTTGAAATTGTTTGTGTTTTTCATTGTTGAGGTTGTTGTTGAATTTGTTGGTGATTATCAATATTGAGGCTCTGGTTGAATTTGTTGTTGTTATTCCATGATGAGGGTTTTGAATTTTTGGTGTTTTTCAAAGTTGAGGTTGTTGTTGCATTTTTTGATGTTTTTCAATACTGAGCTTGTTGTTGAAATTGTTGGTGATTTTCAATGTTGAGGTTGTTGAATTCATTGGTGTTATCAATGGTTTTTTTTGATCATTTTTCTATGTTTCAAAGTTGAGGTTGCAGTTGAAATTGTTGGTGTTTTTCAATGTTGAGGTTGTTGAAGTTGTTGGTGCTGTTCAAAGTTGAGGCTCTTGCTGAATTTTTCGGTGTTTTTCATTGTTGAGGTTTTTGTTGAATTTTTTGTTGTTTTTGAATGTTGAGGCTGTTGATGCATTATTTGGTGTTTTTCATTGTTGAGGTTGTTGTGGAATTTGTTGGTGATTTTCAATGTTGAGGTTGTTGTTGAATTTTTAGGAGTTTTTCATTGTTGAGGTTTCTGTTGAGGTTGTTGGATTTTTTGAATGTTGAGGTTGTTGATGAATCTTTCGGTGTTATTCATTGTTGAGGTTTTTGTTGAATTTGTTGGTGTTTTTCATTGTTGAGGTTGTTGTTGAATTTGATGGTATTTTTGAATGTTGAGGTTGTTGATGAATTTTTAGGTGCTCTTCATTGTTGAGGTTTATGTTGAATTTGTTGGTGATTTTCAATGTTGAGTTTGTTGTTGAATTTTTTGGAGTTTTTCTTTGTTGAGGTTGTTGTTGAAATTGTAGGAGTTTTTCAATGTTGAGGTTGTTGTTGAATTTTTTGGTGATTTTCAATGTTGAGTTTGTTGTTGAATTTGTTGGTGTTTTTCATTGTTGAGGTTGTTGAATTTGTTGGTATTTTTCAAAGTTGACGTTGTTGTTGAATTTTTTGGTGTTTTTAATTGTTGAGGTTTTTGTTGAATTTGTTGTTGTTTTTGAATGTTGAGGTTGTTGTTGAATTGCTGATGTTTTTCATTGTTGAGGTTGTTGTTAAATTTGTTGGTGATTTTCAGTATTGAGGTTGTTTTTGAATTTGTTGTTGTTATCAATTTTTATTTTGTTGAACCTTTTTGTATTTATGAAAGTTGAGGTTGTTGTTGAATTTGTTGGTGTTTTTCAATGTTGAGGTTGTTGAATTTGTTGGTGTTTTTCAAAGCTGAGTTTGTTGTTGAATTTGTTGGTGTTTTTCATTGTTGAGGTTTTTGTTGAATTTATTGGTGTTTTTCATTGTTGAGGTTGTTGTTGACTTTGTTGGTGATTTTCAATGTTGAGGTTGTGGTTGAATTTGTTGGTGTTTTTCAAAGTTGATGTTGTTGAAATTATTGGTGTTATCAATGGTTTTTTTTAATCCTTTTTGTGTTTTTCACTGTTGAGGTTTTTGTTGAAATTGTTTGTGTTTTTCATCGTTGAGGTTGTTGTTGAATTGATGGTGATTTTCAATATTGAGGTTCTGGTTCAATTTGTTGTTGTTTATCCATGTTGAGGTTTTTGAATTTGTTGGTGTTTTTCAAGGTTGATGTTGTTGAATTTGTTGGTGATTTTCAATGTTGAGTTTGTTGTTGAATTTTTTGGTGTTTTTCATTGTTGAGGTTGTTGTTGAAATTGTTGGAGTTTTTCAATGTTGAGGTTGTTGTTGAATTTGTTGGTGATTATCAATATTGAGGCTCTGGTTCAATTTGTTGTTGTTATTCCATGATGAGGGTTTTGAATTTTTGGTGTTTTTCAAAGTTGAGGTTGTTGTTGCATTTTTTGATGTTTTTCAATACTGAGCTTGTTGTTGAAATTGTTGGTGATTTTCAATGTTGAGGTTGTTGAATTCATTGGTGTTATCAATGGTTTTTTTTGATCATTTTTCTATGTTTCAAAGTTGAGGTTGCAGTTGAAATTGTTGGTGTTTTTCAATGTTGAGGTTGTTGAAGTTGTTGGTGCTGTTCAAAGTTGAGGCTCTTGCTGAATTTTTCGGTGTTTTTCATTGTTGAGGTTTTTGTTGAATTTTTTGTTGTTTTTGAATGTTGAGGCTGTTGATGCATTATTTGGTGTTTTTCATTGTTGAGGTTGTTGTGGAATTTGTTGGTGATTTTCAATGTTGAGGTTGTTGTTGAATTTTTAGGAGTTTTTCATTGTTGAGGTTTCTGTTGAGGTTGTTGGATTTTTTGAATGTTGAGGTTGTTGATGAATCTTTCGGTGTTATTCATTGTTGAGGTTTTTGTTGAATTTGTTGGTGTTTTTCATTGTTGAGGTTGTTGTTGAATTTGATGGTATTTTTGAATGTTGAGGTTGTTGATGAATTTTTAGGTGCTCTTCATTGTTGAGGTTTATGTTGAATTTGTTGGTGATTTTCAATGTTGAGTTTGTTGTTGAATTTTTTGGAGTTTTTCTTTGTTGAGGTTGTTGTTGAAATTGTAGGAGTTTTTCAATGTTGAGGTTGTTGTTGAATTTTTTGGTGATTTTCAATGTTGAGTTTGTTGTTGAATTTGTTGGTGTTTTTCATTGTTGAGGTTGTTGAATTTGTTGGTATTTTTCAAAGTTGACGTTGTTGTTGAATTTTTTGGTGTTTTTAATTGTTGAGGTTTTTGTTGAATTTGTTGTTGTTTTTGAATGTTGAGGTTGTTGTTGAATTGCTGATGTTTTTCATTGTTGAGGTTGTTGTTAAATTTGTTGGTGATTTTCAGTATTGAGGTTGTTTTTGAATTTGTTGTTGTTATCAATTTTTATTTTGTTGAACCTTTTTGTATTTATGAAAGTTGAGGTTGTTGTTGAATTTGTTGGTGTTTTTCAATGTTGAGGTTGTTGTTGACTTTGTTGGTGTTTTTCATTGTTGAGGTTGTGGTTGAATTTGTTGGTGTTTTTCAAAGTTGATGTTGTTGAAATTATTGGTGTTATCAATGGTTTTTTTTAATCCTTTTTGTGTTTTTCACTGTTGAGGTTTTTGTTGAAATTGTTTGTGTTTTTCATCGTTGAGGTTGTTGTTGAATTGATGGTGATTTTCAATATTGAGGTTCTGGTTCAATTTGTTGTTGTTTATCCATGTTGAGGTTTTTGAATTTGTTGGTGTTTTTCAAGGTTGATGTTGTTGAATTTGTTGGTGATTTTCAATGTTGAGTTTGTTGTTGAATTTTTTGGTGTTTTTCATTGTTGAGGTTGTTGTTGAAATTGTTGGAGTTTTTCAATGTTGAGGTTGTTGTTGAATTTTTTGGTGATTTTCAATGTTGAGTTTGTTGTTGAATTTGTTGGTGTTTTTCATTCTTGAGGTTTTTGAATTTGTTGGTATTTTTCAAAGTTGACGTTGTTGTTGAATTTTTTGGTGTTCTTAATTGTTGAGGTTTTTGTTGAATTTGTTGCTGTTTTTGAATGTTGAGGTTGTTGATGAATTTTTTGCTGTTTTTCATTGTTAAAGTTGTTGTTGAATTTGATGGTGTTTTTTAATGTTGAGGTTGTTGTTGAATTGTTTGATGTTTTTCATTGTTGAGGTTGTTGTTAAATTTGTTGGTGATTTTCAATATTGACGATGTTGTTGAATTTGTTGTTGTTATCAATTTTTATTTTGTTGAACCTTTATGTATTTTTGAAAGTTGAGGTTGTTGTTGAATTTGTTAGTGTTTTTCATTGTTGAGGTTTTCGTTGAATTTGTTGGTGCTTTTCATTGTTGAGGTTGTTGTTGACTTTGTTGGTGATTTTCAATGTTGTGGTTGTGGTTGAATTTGTTGCTGTTTTTCAAAGTTGATATTTTTGATATTTTTGGTGTTATCAATGGTTTTTTTAAATCCGTTTTGTATTTTTCAAAGTTGAGGTTGCAGTTGAAATTGTTGGTGTTTTGCAATGTTGAGGTTGTTGAATTCATTGGTGTTATCAATGGTTTTTCTTGATCATTTTTCTTTTTTTCAAAGTTGAGCTTGTTGTTGAATTTGTTGGTGTTTTTCAATGTTGAGGTTGTTGTTGAATTTTTCGGTGCTTTTCATTGTTGAGGTTTCTGTTGAATTTGTTGGTGCTTTTGAATGTTGAGGTTGTTGATGAATCTTTCGGTGTTTATCCTTGTTGAGGTTTTTGTTCAATTTGCTGGTGTTTTTCATTGTTGAGGTTGTTTTTGAATTTGTTGGTGATTTTCAATGTTGAGGTTGTGGTTGAATTTGTTGGTGCTTTTGAAAGTTGAGGTTTTTGAATTTGTTGGTGTTTTTCAAAGTTGATGTTGTTGTTGAATTTGTTGGTGATTTTCAATGTTGAGTTTGTTGTTGAATTTTTTGGTGTTTTTCATTGTTGAGGTTTGTGTTGAAATTGTTGGAGTTTTTCAATGTTGAGGCTGTTGTTGAATTTTTTGTTGATTTTCAATGTTGAGTTTGTTGTTGAATTTGTTGGTGTTTTTCATTGTTGAGGTTGTTGAATATGTTGGTATTTTTCAAAGTTGACGTTGTTGTTGAATTTGTTGGTGTTTTTAATTGTTGAGGATTTTGTTGAATTTGTTGCTGTTTTTGAATGTTGAAGTTGTTGAAGAATTTTTAAGTGTTTTTCATTGTTGAGGTTGTTGTTGAATTTGTTGGTGTTTTTCAAAATTGAGGTTGTTGTTGAATTTTTTGGTGTTTTTCATTGTTGAGGCTGTTGTTGAATTTTTAGTTGATTTTCAATGTTGAGTTTGTTGTTGAATTTGTTGGTGTTTTTCATTGTTGAAGTTGCTGAATTTGTAGGTATTTTTCAAAGTTGTCGTTGTTGTTGAATTTTTTGGTGTTTTTAATTGTTGAGGATTTTGTTGAATTTGTTGCTGTTTTTGAATTTTGAAGTTGTTGAAGAATTTATTGGTGTTTTTCATTGTTGAGGTTGTTGTTGAATTTGTTGGTTTTTTTGAATGTTGAGGTTGTTGTTGAATTGTTTGATGTTTTTCATTGTTGTGGTTGTTGTTAAATTTGTTGGTGCTTTTCAATATTGAGGTTGTTGTTGAATTTGTTGTTGTTATCAATTTTGATTTTGTTGAACCTTTTTGTATTTTTGAAAGTTGAGGTTGTTGTTGAATTTGTTGGTGTTTTTCAATGTTGAGGTTGTTGAATTTGTTGGTGTTTTTCAAAGCTGAGTTTGTTGTTGAATTTGTTGGTGTTTTTCATTGTTGAGGTTTTTGTTGATTTTGGTGGTGATTTTCAATGTTGAGGTTGTGGTTGAATTTGCTGGTGTTTTTCAAAGTTGATGTTGTTGAAATTATTGGTGTTATCAATGGTTTTTTAAAATCTTTGTCGTATTTTTCAAAGTTGAGGTTGCAGTTGAAATTGCTGGTGATTTGCAATGTTGAGGTTGTTGAATTTGTTGGTGTTTTTCAAAGTTGAGGTTGTTGTTGAATTTTTTGCTGTTTTTCATTGTTGAGGTTTTTGTTGAATTTGTTGGTGATTTTCAATGTTGAGGTTGTTGTTGAATTTTTTGGTGTTTTTCATTGTTGAGGTTTTTGTTGAATTTGTTGGCGTTTTTGAATGTTGAGGTTGTTGATGAATTTTTTGGTGTTTTTCATTGTTGAGGTTTTTGTTGAAATTGTTTGTGTTTTTCATTGTTGAGGTTGTTGTTGAATTTGTTGGTGATTATCAATATTGAGGCTCTGGTTGAATTTGTTGTTGTTATTCCATGATGAGGGTTTTGAATTTTTGGTGTTTTTCAAAGTTGAGGTTGTTGTTGCATTTTTTGATGTTTTTCAATACTGAGCTTGTTGTTGAAATTGTTGGTGATTTTCAATGTTGAGGTTGTTGAATTCATTGGTGTTATCAATGGTTTTTTTTGATCATTTTTCTATGTTTCAAAGTTGAGGTTGCAGTTGAAATTGTTGGTGTTTTTCAATGTTGAGGTTGTTGAAGTTGTTGGTGCTGTTCAAAGTTGAGGCTCTTGCTGAATTTTTCGGTGTTTTTCATTGTTGAGGTTTTTGTTGAATTTTTTGTTGTTTTTGAATGTTGAGGCTGTTGATGCATTATTTGGTGTTTTTCATTGTTGAGGTTGTTGTGGAATTTGTTGGTGATTTTCAATGTTGAGGTTGTTGTTGAATTTTTAGGAGTTTTTCATTGTTGAGGTTTCTGTTGAGGTTGTTGGATTTTTTGAATGTTGAGGTTGTTGATGAATCTTTCGGTGTTATTCATTGTTGAGGTTTTTGTTGAATTTGTTGGTGTTTTTCATTGTTGAGGTTGTTGTTGAATTTGATGGTATTTTTGAATGTTGAGGTTGTTGATGAATTTTTAGGTGCTCTTCATTGTTGAGGTTTATGTTGAATTTGTTGGTGATTTTCAATGTTGAGTTTGTTGTTGAATTTTTTGGAGTTTTTCTTTGTTGAGGTTGTTGTTGAAATTGTAGGAGTTTTTCAATGTTGAGGTTGTTGTTGAATTTTTTGGTGATTTTCAATGTTGAGTTTGTTGTTGAATTTGTTGGTGTTTTTCATTGTTGAGGTTGTTGAATTTGTTGGTATTTTTCAAAGTTGACGTTGTTGTTGAATTTTTTGGTGTTTTTAATTGTTGAGGTTTTTGTTGAATTTGTTGTTGTTTTTGAATGTTGAGGTTGTTGTTGAATTGCTGATGTTTTTCATTGTTGAGGTTGTTGTTAAATTTGTTGGTGATTTTCAGTATTGAGGTTGTTTTTGAATTTGTTGTTGTTATCAATTTTTATTTTGTTGAACCTTTTTGTATTTATGAAAGTTGAGGTTGTTGTTGAATTTGTTGGTGTTTTTCAATGTTGAGGTTGTTGAATTTGTTGGTGTTTTTCAAAGCTGAGTTTGTTGTTGAATTTGTTGGTGTTTTTCATTGTTGAGGTTTTTGTTGAATTTATTGGTGTTTTTCATTGTTGAGGTTGTTGTTGACTTTGTTGGTGATTTTCAATGTTGAGGTTGTGGTTGAATTTGTTGGTGTTTTTCAAAGTTGATGTTGTTGAAATTATTGGTGTTATCAATGGTTTTTTTTAATCCTTTTTGTGTTTTTCACTGTTGAGGTTTTTGTTGAAATTGTTTGTGTTTTTCATCGTTGAGGTTGTTGTTGAATTGATGGTGATTTTCAATATTGAGGTTCTGGTTCAATTTGTTGTTGTTTATCCATGTTGAGGTTTTTGAATTTGTTGGTGTTTTTCAAGGTTGATGTTGTTGAATTTGTTGGTGATTTTCAATGTTGAGTTTGTTGTTGAATTTTTTGGTGTTTTTCATTGTTGAGGTTGTTGTTGAAATTGTTGGAGTTTTTCAATGTTGAGGTTGTTGTTGAATTTGTTGGTGATTATCAATATTGAGGCTCTGGTTCAATTTGTTGTTGTTATTCCATGATGAGGGTTTTGAATTTTTGGTGTTTTTCAAAGTTGAGGTTGTTGTTGCATTTTTTGATGTTTTTCAATACTGAGCTTGTTGTTGAAATTGTTGGTGATTTTCAATGTTGAGGTTGTTGAATTCATTGGTGTTATCAATGGTTTTTTTTGATCATTTTTCTATGTTTCAAAGTTGAGGTTGCAGTTGAAATTGTTGGTGTTTTTCAATGTTGAGGTTGTTGAAGTTGTTGGTGCTGTTCAAAGTTGAGGCTCTTGCTGAATTTTTCGGTGTTTTTCATTGTTGAGGTTTTTGTTGAATTTTTTGTTGTTTTTGAATGTTGAGGCTGTTGATGCATTATTTGGTGTTTTTCATTGTTGAGGTTGTTGTGGAATTTGTTGGTGATTTTCAATGTTGAGGTTGTTGTTGAATTTTTAGGAGTTTTTCATTGTTGAGGTTTCTGTTGAGGTTGTTGGATTTTTTGAATGTTGAGGTTGTTGATGAATCTTTCGGTGTTATTCATTGTTGAGGTTTTTGTTGAATTTGTTGGTGTTTTTCATTGTTGAGGTTGTTGTTGAATTTGATGGTATTTTTGAATGTTGAGGTTGTTGATGAATTTTTAGGTGCTCTTCATTGTTGAGGTTTATGTTGAATTTGTTGGTGATTTTCAATGTTGAGTTTGTTGTTGAATTTTTTGGAGTTTTTCTTTGTTGAGGTTGTTGTTGAAATTGTAGGAGTTTTTCAATGTTGAGGTTGTTGTTGAATTTTTTGGTGATTTTCAATGTTGAGTTTGTTGTTGAATTTGTTGGTGTTTTTCATTGTTGAGGTTGTTGAATTTGTTGGTATTTTTCAAAGTTGACGTTGTTGTTGAATTTTTTGGTGTTTTTAATTGTTGAGGTTTTTGTTGAATTTGTTGTTGTTTTTGAATGTTGAGGTTGTTGTTGAATTGCTGATGTTTTTCATTGTTGAGGTTGTTGTTAAATTTGTTGGTGATTTTCAGTATTGAGGTTGTTTTTGAATTTGTTGTTGTTATCAATTTTTATTTTGTTGAACCTTTTTGTATTTATGAAAGTTGAGGTTGTTGTTGAATTTGTTGGTGTTTTTCAATGTTGAGGTTGTTGTTGACTTTGTTGGTGTTTTTCATTGTTGAGGTTGTGGTTGAATTTGTTGGTGTTTTTCAAAGTTGATGTTGTTGAAATTATTGGTGTTATCAATGGTTTTTTTTAATCCTTTTTGTGTTTTTCACTGTTGAGGTTTTTGTTGAAATTGTTTGTGTTTTTCATCGTTGAGGTTGTTGTTGAATTGATGGTGATTTTCAATATTGAGGTTCTGGTTCAATTTGTTGTTGTTTATCCATGTTGAGGTTTTTGAATTTGTTGGTGTTTTTCAAGGTTGATGTTGTTGAATTTGTTGGTGATTTTCAATGTTGAGTTTGTTGTTGAATTTTTTGGTGTTTTTCATTGTTGAGGTTGTTGTTGAAATTGTTGGAGTTTTTCAATGTTGAGGTTGTTGTTGAATTTTTTGGTGATTTTCAATGTTGAGTTTGTTGTTGAATTTGTTGGTGTTTTTCATTCTTGAGGTTTTTGAATTTGTTGGTATTTTTCAAAGTTGACGTTGTTGTTGAATTTTTTGGTGTTCTTAATTGTTGAGGTTTTTGTTGAATTTGTTGCTGTTTTTGAATGTTGAGGTTGTTGATGAATTTTTTGCTGTTTTTCATTGTTAAAGTTGTTGTTGAATTTGATGGTGTTTTTTAATGTTGAGGTTGTTGTTGAATTGTTTGATGTTTTTCATTGTTGAGGTTGTTGTTAAATTTGTTGGTGATTTTCAATATTGACGATGTTGTTGAATTTGTTGTTGTTATCAATTTTTATTTTGTTGAACCTTTATGTATTTTTGAAAGTTGAGGTTGTTGTTGAATTTGTTAGTGTTTTTCATTGTTGAGGTTTTCGTTGAATTTGTTGGTGCTTTTCATTGTTGAGGTTGTTGTTGACTTTGTTGGTGATTTTCAATGTTGTGGTTGTGGTTGAATTTGTTGCTGTTTTTCAAAGTTGATATTTTTGATATTTTTGGTGTTATCAATGGTTTTTTTAAATCCGTTTTGTATTTTTCAAAGTTGAGGTTGCAGTTGAAATTGTTGGTGTTTTGCAATGTTGAGGTTGTTGAATTCATTGGTGTTATCAATGGTTTTTCTTGATCATTTTTCTTTTTTTCAAAGTTGAGCTTGTTGTTGAATTTGTTGGTGTTTTTCAATGTTGAGGTTGTTGTTGAATTTTTCGGTGCTTTTCATTGTTGAGGTTTCTGTTGAATTTGTTGGTGCTTTTGAATGTTGAGGTTGTTGATGAATCTTTCGGTGTTTATCCTTGTTGAGGTTTTTGTTCAATTTGCTGGTGTTTTTCATTGTTGAGGTTGTTTTTGAATTTGTTGGTGATTTTCAATGTTGAGGTTGTGGTTGAATTTGTTGGTGCTTTTGAAAGTTGAGGTTTTTGAATTTGTTGGTGTTTTTCAAAGTTGATGTTGTTGTTGAATTTGTTGGTGATTTTCAATGTTGAGTTTGTTGTTGAATTTTTTGGTGTTTTTCATTGTTGAGGTTTGTGTTGAAATTGTTGGAGTTTTTCAATGTTGAGGCTGTTGTTGAATTTTTTGTTGATTTTCAATGTTGAGTTTGTTGTTGAATTTGTTGGTGTTTTTCATTGTTGAGGTTGTTGAATATGTTGGTATTTTTCAAAGTTGACGTTGTTGTTGAATTTGTTGGTGTTTTTAATTGTTGAGGATTTTGTTGAATTTGTTGCTGTTTTTGAATGTTGAAGTTGTTGAAGAATTTTTAAGTGTTTTTCATTGTTGAGGTTGTTGTTGAATTTGTTGGTGTTTTTCAAAATTGAGGTTGTTGTTGAATTTTTTGGTGTTTTTCATTGTTGAGGTTTTTGTTGAATTTGTTGGTGATTTTCAATGTTGACGTTGTCGTTGAATTTTTTGGTGTTTTTCATTGTTGAGGTTTTTGTTGAATTTGTTGGCGTTTTTGAATGTTGAGGTTGTTGATGAATTTTTTGGTGTTTTTCACTTTTGAGGTTTTTGTTGAAATTGTTTGTGTTTTTCATTGTTGAGGTTGTTGTTGAATTTGTTGGTGATTTTCAATATTGAGGCTCTGGTTCAATTTGTTGTTGTTTTTCCATGTTGAGGTTTTTGAATTTGTTGGTGTTTTTCAAAGTTGATGTTGTTGTTGAATTTGTTGGTGATTTTCAATGTTGAGTTTGTTGTTGAATTTTTTGGTGTTTTTCATTGTTGAGGTTGTTGTTGAAATTGTTGGAGTTTTTCAATGTTGAGGCTGTTGTTGAATTTTTAGTTGATTTTCAATGTTGAGTTTGTTGTTGAATTTGTTGGTGTTTTTCATTGTTGAAGTTGTTGAATTTGTAGGTATTTTTCAAAGTTGTCGTTGTTGTTGAATTTTTTGGTGTTTTTAATTGTTGAGGATTTTGTTGAATTTGTTGCTGTTTTTGAATTTTGAAGTTGTTGAAGAATTTATTGGTGTTTTTCATTGTTGAGGTTGTTGTTGAATTTGTTGGTTTTTTTGAATGTTGAGGTTGTTGTTGAATTGTTTGATGTTTTTCATTGTTGTGGTTGTTGTTAAATTTGTTGGTGCTTTTCAATATTGAGGTTGTTGTTGAATTTGTTGTTGTTATCAATTTTGATTTTGTTGAACCTTTTTGTATTTTTGAAAGTTGAGGTTGTTGTTGAATTTGTTGGTGTTTTTCAATGTTGAGGTTGTTGAATTTGTTGGTGTTTTTCAAAGCTGAGTTTGTTGTTGAATTTGTTGGTGTTTTTCATTGTTGAGGTTTTTGTTGATTTTGGTGGTGATTTTCAATGTTGAGGTTGTGGTTGAATTTGCTGGTGTTTTTCAAAGTTGATGTTGTTGAAATTATTGGTGTTATCAATGGTTTTTTAAAATCTTTGTCGTATTTTTCAAAGTTGAGGTTGCAGTTGAAATTGCTGGTGATTTGCAATGTTGAGGTTGTTGAATTTGTTGGTGTTTTTCAAAGTTGAGGTTGTTGTTGAATTTTTTTTTGTTTTTCATTGTTGAGGTTTTTGTTGAATTTGTTGGTGATTTTCAATGTTGAGGTTGTTGTTGAATTTTTTGGTGTTTTTCATTGTTGAGGTTTTTGTTGAATTTGTTGGCGTTTTTGAATGTTGAGGTTGTTGAATTCATTGGTGTTATCAATGGTTTTTTTTGATCATTTTTCTATGTTTCAAAGTTGAGGTTGCAGTTGAAATTGTTGGTGTTTTTCAATGATGAGGTTGTTGAAGTTGTTGGTGCTGTTCAAAGTTGAGGCTCTTGCTGAATTTTTCGGTGTTTTTCATTGTTGAGGTTTTTGTTGAATTTTTTGTTGTTTTTGAATGTTGAGGCTGTTGATGCATTATTTGCTGTTTTTCATTGTTGAGGTTGTTGTGGAATTTGTTGGTGATTTTCAATGTTGAGGTTGTTGTTGAATTTTTAGGAGTTTTTCATTGTTGAGGTTTCTGTTGAGGTTGTTGGATTTTTTGAATGTAGAGGTTGTTGATGAATCTTTCGGTGTTATTCATTGTTGAGGTTTTTGTTGAATTTGTTGGTGATTTTCATTGTTGAGGTTGTTGTTGAATTTGATGGTATTTTTGAATGTTGAGGTTGTTGATGAATTTTTAGGTGCTCTTCATTGTTGAGGTTTATGTTGAATTTGTTGGTGATTTTCAATGTTGAGTTTGTTGTTGAATTTTTTGGAGTTTTTCATTGTTGAGGTTGTTGTTGAAATTGTTGGAGTTTTTCAATGTTGAGGTTGTTGTTGAATTTTTTGGTGATTATCAATGTTGAGTTTGTTGTTGAATTTGATGGTGTTTTTCATTGTTGAGGTTGTTGAATTTGTTGGTATTTTTCAAAGTTGACGTTGTTGTTGAATTTTTTGGTGTTTTTAATTGTTGAGGTTTTTGTTGAATTTGTTGGTGTTTTTGAATGTTGAGGTTGTTGTTGAATTGCTGATGTTTTTCATTGTTGAGGTTGTTGTTAAATTTGTTGGTGATTTTCAGTATTGAGGTTGTTGTTGAATTTGTTGTTGTTATCAATTTTGATTTTGTTGAACCTTTTTGTATTTTTGAAAGTTGAGGTTGTTGTTGAATTTGTTGGTGTTTTTCAATGTTGAGGTTGTTGAATTTGATGGTGTTTTTCAAAGCTGAGTTTGTTGTTGAATTTGTTGGTGTTTTTCATTGTTGAGGTTTTTGTTGAATTTATTGGTGTTTTTCATTGTTGAGGTTGTTGTTGACTTTGTAGGTGATTTTCAATGTTGAGGTTGTGGTTGAATTTGTTGGTGTTTTTCAAAGTTGATGTTGTTGAAATTATTGGTGTTATCAATGGTTTTTTTAAATCCTTTTTGTGTTTTTCAAAGTTGAGGTTGCAGTTGAAATTGTTGGTGTTTTGCAATGTTGAGGTTGTTGAATTTGTTGGTATTTTCATTGCTGAGGTTTTTGTTGAATTTGTTGGCGTTTTTGAATGTTGAGGTTGTTGATGAATTTTTTGGTGTTTTTCACTGTTGAGGTTTTTGTTGAAATTGTTTGTGTTTTTCATCGTTGAGGTTGTTGTTGAATTGATGGTGATTTTCAATATTGAGGTTCTGGTTCAATTTGTTGTTGTTTATCCATGTTGAGGTTTTTGAATTTGTTGTTGTTTTTCAAGGTTGATGTTGTTGAATTTGTAGGTGATTTTCAATGTTGAGTTTGTTGTTGAATTTTTTGGTGTTTTTCATTGTTGAGGTTGTTGTTGAAATTTTTGGAGTTTTTCAATGTTGAGGTTGTTGTTGAATTTTTTGGTGATTTTCAATGTTGAGTTTGTTGTTGAATTTGTTGGTGTTTTTCATTCTTGAGGTTGTTGAATTTGTTGGCATTTTTCAAAGTTGACGTTGTTGTTGAATTTTTTGGTGTTCTTAATTGTTGAGGTTTTTGTTGAATTTGTTGCTGTTTTTGAATGTTGGGGTTGTTGATGAATTTTTTGGTGTTTTTCATTGTTAAAGTTGTTGTTGAATTTGTTGGTTTTTTTTAATGTTGAGGTTGTTGTTGAATTGTTTGATGTTTTTCATTGTTGTGGTTGTTGTTAAATTTGTTGGTGATATTCAATATTGACGATGTTCTTGAATTTGTTGTTGTTATCAATTTTTATTTTGTTGAACCTTTATGTATTTTTGAAAGTTGAGGTTGTTGTTGAATTTGTTAGTGTTTTTCATTGTTGAGGTTTTTGTTGAATTTGTTGGTGCTTTTCATTGTTGAGGTTGTTGTTGACTTTGTTGGTTATTTTCAATGTTGTGGTTGTGGTTGAATTTGTTGCTGTTTTTCAAAGTTGATGTTTTTGAAATTATTGGTGTTATCAATGGTTTTTTTAAATCCGTTTTGTATTTTTCAAAGTTGAGGTTGCAGTTGAAATTGTTGGTGTTTAGCAATGTTGAGGTTGTTGAATGTTTGGTGTTTTTCAAAGTTGAGGTTGTTGTTGAATTTTTTGGTGTTTTTCATTGTTGAGGTTGTTGTTGAATTTGTTGGTGATTTTCAATATTGAGGATCTGGTTGAATTTGTTGGTGTTTTTCCATGTTGAGCCTTTTGAATTTGTTAGTGTTTTTCAAAGTTGAGGTTGTTGTTGAATTTGTTGGTGATTTTCAATGTTGAGGTTGTTGTTGAGTTTTTTGATGCTTTTCATTGCTGAGTTTGTTGTTGAATTTGTTGGTGATTTTTAATGTTGAGGTTGTTGAATTCATTGGTGTTATCAATGGTTTTTCTTGATCATTTTTGTTTTTTTCAAAGTTGAGGTTGCTGTTGAATTTGTTGGTGTTTTTCAATGTTGAGGTTGTTGTTGAATTTTTCGGTGCTTTTCATTGTTGAGGTTTTTGTTGAATTTTTTGGTGTTTCTGAATGTTGAGGTTGTTGATGCATTATTTGGTAGTTTTCATTGTTGAGGTTTTTGTTGAATTTGTTGGTGACTTTCAATGTTGAGGTTGTTGTTGAACTTTTAGGTGTTTTTCATTGTTGTGGTTTCTGTTGAATTTGTTGGTGTTTTTGAATGTTCAGGTTGTTGATGAATCTTTCGGTGTTTTTCCTTGTTGAGGTTTTTGTTCAATTTGTTGGTGTTTTTCATTGTTGAGGTTGTTGTTGAATTTGTTGGTGGTATTAAATGTTGAGGTTGTGGTTGAATTTGTTGGTGTTTTTCAAAGTTGATGTTGTTGAAATTATTGGTGTTATCAATGGTTTTTTTAAATCCTTTTTTGTATTTTTCAAAAATGAGGTTGCTGTTGAAATTGTTGGTGTTTTGCAATGTTGAGGTTTTTGTTGAATTTGTTCGTGATTTTCAATGTTGAGGTTGTTGTTGAATTTTTTGGTGTTTTTCATTGTTGAGGTTTTTGTTGAATTTATTGGCGTTTTTGAATGTTGAGGTTGTTGATGAACTTTTTTGGTGTTTTTCATTGTTGAGGTTTTTGTTGAAATTGTTTGTGTTTTTCATTGTTGAGGTTGTTGTTGAATTTGTTGGTGATTTTCAATATTGAGGTTCTGTTTCAATTTGTTGTTGTTTTTCCATGTTGAGGTTTTTGAATTTGTTGGTGTTTTTCAAAGTTGAGGTTGCTGCTGAATTTGTTGGTGATTTTCAATGTTGAGGTTGTTGTTGCATTTTTTGTTGTTTTTCATTGCTGAGGTTGTTGTTGAATTTGTTGGTGATTTTCAATGTTGAGGTTTTTGAATTCATTGGTGTTATCAATGGTTTTTTTTCATCATTTTCCTATGTTTCAAAGTTGAGGTTGCAGTTGAAATTGTTGGTGTTTTTCAAAGTTGAGGTTGTTGAAGTTGTTGGTGTTTTTCAAAGTTGAGGTTGTTGTTGAATTTTTCGGTGTTTTTCATTGCTGAGGTTTTTGTTGAATTTTTTGTTGTTTTTGAATGTTGAGGTTGTTGATGCATTATTTGGTGTTTTTCATTGTTGAGGTTTTTGTGGAATTTGTTGGTGATTTTCAATGTTGAGGTTGTTGTTGAATTTTTAGGAGTTTTTCATTGTTGAGGTTTCTGTTGAGGTTGTTGGTGTTTTTGAATGTTGAGGTTGTTGATGAATCTTTCGGTGTTTATCCTTGTTGAGGTTTTTGTTCAATTTGTTGGTGTTTTTCATTGTTGAGGTTGTTTTTGAATTTGTTGGTGATTTTCAATGTTGAGGTTGTGGTTGAATTTGTTGGTGCTTTTGAATGTTGAGGTTTTTGAGTTTGTTGGTGTTTTTCAAAGTTGATGTTGTTGTTGAATTTGTTGGTGATTTTCAATGTTGAGTTTGTTGTTGAATTTTTTGGTCTTTTTCATTGTTGAGGTTTGTGTTGAAATTGTTGGAGTTTTTCAATGTTGAGGCTGTTGTTGAATTTTTTGTTGATTTTCAATGTTGAGTTTGTTGTTGAATTTGTTGGTGTTTTTCATTGTTGAGGTTGTTGAATTTGTTGGTATTTTTCAAAGTTGACGTTGTTGTTGAATTTGTTGGTGTTGTTAATTGTTGAGGATTTTGTTGAATTTGTTGCTGTTTTTGAATGTTGAAGTTGTTGAAGAATTTTTAAGTGTTTTTCATTGTTGAGGTTGTTGTTGAATTTGTTGGTGTTTTTCATTGTTGAGGTTTTTGTTGAATTTGTTGGTGTTTCTCATTGTTGAGGTTGTTGTTGACTTTGTTGGTGATTTTCAATGTTGAGGTTGTGGTTGAATTTGCTGGTGTTTTTCAAAGTTGATGTTGTTGAAATTATTGGTGTTATCAATGGTTTTTTAAAATCTTTTTCGTATTTTTCAAAGTTGAGGTTGCAGTTGAAATTGTTGGTGATTTGCAATGTTGAGGTTGTTGAATTTGTTGGTGTTTTTCAAAGTTGAGGTTGTTGTTGAATTTTTTGGTGTTTTTCATTGTTGAGGTTTTTGTTGAATTTGTTGGTGATTTTCAATGTTGTGGTTGTCGTTGAATTTTTTGGTGTTTTTCATTGTTGAGGTTTTTGTTGAATTTGTTGGCGTTTTTGAATGTTGAGGTTGTTGATGAATTTTTTGGTGTTTTTCATTGTTGAGGTTTTTGTTGAAATTGTTTGTGTTTTTCATTGTTGAGGTTGTTGTTGAATTTGTTGGTGATTTTCAATATTGAGGCTCTGGTTCAATTTGTTGTTGTTTTTCCATGCTGAGGTTTTTGAATTTGTTGGTGTTTTTCAAAGTTGAGGTTGTTGTTGCATTTTTTGATGTTTTTCAATACTGAGGTTGTTGTTGAATTTGTTGGTGATTTTGAATGTTGAGGTTGTTGAATTCATTGGTGTTATCAATGGTTTTTTTTGATCATTTTTCTATGTTTCAAAGTTGAGGTTGCAGTTGAAATTGTTGGTGTTTTTCAATGTTGAGGTTGTTGAAGTTGTTGGTGCTGTTCAAAGTTGAGGTTGTTGCTGAATTTTTCGGTGTTTTTCATTGTTGAGGTTTTTGTTGAATTGTTTGTTGTTTTTGAATGTTGAGGCTGTTGATGCATTATTTGGTGTTTTTCATTGTTGAGGTTGTCGTGGAATTTGTTGGTGATTTTCAATGTTGAGGTTGTTGTTGAATTTTTAGGAGTTTTTCATTGTTGAGGTTTCTGTTGAGGTTGTTGGATTTTTTGAATGTTGAGGTTGTTGATGAATCTTTCGGTGTTATTCATTGTTGAGGTTTTTGTTGAATTTGTTGGTGATTTTCAATGTTGAGTTTGTTGTTGAATTTTTTGGAGTTTTTCATTGTTGAGGTTGTTGTTGAAATTGTTGGAGTTTTTCAATGTTGAGGTTGTTGTTGAATTTTTTGGTGATTTTCAATGTTGAGTTTGTTGTTGAATTTGTTGGTGTTTTTCATTGTTGAGGTTGTTGAATTTGTTGGTATTTTTCAAAGTTGACGTTGTTGTTGAATTTTTTGGTGTTTTTAATTGTTGAGGTTTTTGTTGAATTTGTTGGTGTTTTTGAATGTTGAGGTTGTTGTTGAATTGCTGATGTTTTGCATTGTTGAGGTTGTTGTTAAATTTGTTGGTGATTTTCAGTATTGAGGTTGTTGTTGAATTTGTTGTTGTTATCAATTTTGATTTTGTTGAACCTTTCTGTATTTTTGAAAGTTGAGGTTGTTGTTGTATTTGTTGGTGTTTTTCAATGTTGAGGTTGTTGAATTTGTTGGTGTTTTTCAAAGCTGAGTTTGTTGTTGAATTTGTTGGTGTTTTTCATTGTTGAGGTTTTTGTTGAATTTATTGGTGTTTTTCATTGTTGAGGTTGTTGTTGACTTTGTTTGGTAATTTTCAATGTTGAGGTTGTGGTTGAATTTGTTGGTGTTTTTCAAAGTTGATGTTGTTGAAATTATTGGTGTTATCAATGGTTTTTTTTAATCCTTTTTGTGTTTTTCAAAGTTGAGGTTGCAGTTGAAATTGTTGGTGTTTTGCAATGTTGAGGTTGTTGAATTTGTTGGTGTTTTCATTGCTGAGGTTTTTGTTGTATTTGTTGGCGTTTTTGAATGTTGAGGTTGTTGATGAATTTTTTGGTGTTTTTCACTGTTGAGGTTTTTGTTGAAATTGTTTGTGTTTTTCATCGTTGAGGTTGTTGTTGAATTGTTGGTGATTTTCAATATTGAGGTTCTGGTTCAATTTGTTGTTGTTTTTCCATGTTGAGGTTTTTGAATTTGTTGGTGTTTTTCAAAGTTGATGTTGCTGTTGAATTTGTTGGTGATTTTCAATGTTGAGGTTTTTGTTGCATTTTTTGATGTTTTTCATTGCTGAGGTTGTTGTTGAATTTGTTGGTTACTTTGAATGTTGAGGTTGTTGAATTCATTGGTGTTATCAATGGTTTTTTTTTGATCATTTTTCTATGTTTCGAAGTTGAGGTTGCAGTTGAAATTGTTGGTGTTTTTCAATGTTGAGGTTGTTGAAGTTGTTGGTGCTGTTCAAAGTTGAGGTTCTTGCTGAATTTTTCGGTGTTTTTCATTGTTGAGGTTTATGTTGAATTTTTTGTTGTTTTTGAATGTTGAGGGTGTTGATGCATTATTTGGTGTTTTTCATTGTTGATGTTGTTGTGGAATTTGTTGGTGATTTTCAATGTTGAGGTTGTTGTTGAATTTTTAGGTGTTTTTCATTGTTGAGGTTTCTGTTGAGTTTGTTGGTTTTTTTGAATGTTCAGGTTGTTGAATCTTTCGGTGTTATTCATTGTTGAGGTTTTTGTTGAATTTGTTGGTGATTTTCATTGTTGAGGTTGTTGTTGAATTTGTTTGTATTTTGGAATGTTGAGGTTGTTGATGAATTTTTAGGTGCTCTTCATTGTTGAGGTTTATGTTGAATTTGTTGGTGATTTTCAAAGTTGAGGTTGCTGTTGAATTTGTTGGTGTTTTTCCATGTTGAGGTTTTTGAATTTGTTGGTGTTTTTCAAAGTTGATGTTGTTGTTGAATTTGTTGGTGGCTTTCAATGTTGAGTTTGTTGTTGAATTTTTTGGTGTTTTTCATTGTTGAGGTTGTTGTTGAAATTGTTGGAGTTTTTCAATGTTGAGGTTGTTGTTGAATTTTTTGGTGATTTTCAATGTTGAGTTTGTTGTTGAATTTGTTGGTGTTTTTGATTGTTGAGGTTGTTGAATTTGTTGGTATTTTTCAAAGTTGACGTTGTTGTTGAATTTGTTGGTGTTTTTAATTGTTGAGGTTTTTGTTGAATTTGTTGGTGTTTTTGAATGTTGAGGTTGTTGTTGAATTGTTTGATGTTTTTCATTGTTGAGGTTGCTGTTAAATCTGTTGGTGATTTTCAGTATTGAGGTTGTTGTTGAATTTGTTGTTGTTATCAATTTTTATTTTGTTGAACCCTTTTGTATTTTTGAAAGTTGAGGTTGTTGTTGAATTTGTTGGTGTTTTTCAAAGTTGAGTTTGTTTTTGAATATGTTGGTGTTTTTCATTGTTGAGGTTTTTGTTGAATTTATTGGTGTTTTTCATTGTTGAGGTTGTTGTTGACTTTGTTGGTGATTTTCAATGTTGAGGTTTTTGTTGAATTTGTTGGCGTTTTTGAATGTTGAGGTTGTTGATGAATTTTTTGGTGTTTTTCACTGTTGAGGTTTTTGTTGAAATTGTTTGTGTTTTTCATCGTTGAGGTTGTTGTTGAATTGATGGTGATTTTCAATATTGAGGTTCTGGTTCAATTTGTTGTTGTTTATCCATGTTGAGGTTTTTGAATTTGTTGGTGTTTTTCAAGGTTGATGTTGTTGAATTTGTAGGTGATTTTCAATGTTGAGTTTGTTGTTGAATTTTTTGGTGTTTTTCATTGTTGAGGTTGTTGTTGAAATTTTTGGAGTTTTTCAATGTTGAGGTTGTTGTTGAATTTTTTGGTGATTTTCAATGTTGAGTTTGTTGTTGAATTTGTTGGTGTTTTTCATTCTTGAGGTTGTTGAATTTGTTGGCATTTTTCAAAGTTGACGTTGTTGTTGAATTTTTTGGTGTTCTTAATTGTTGAGGTTTTTGTTGAATTTGTTGCTGTTTTTGAATGTTGAGGTTGTTGATGAATTTTTTGGTGTTTTTCATTGTTAAAGTTGTTGTTGAATTTGTTGGTTTTTTTTAATGTTGAGGTTGTTGTTGAATTGTTTGATGTTTTTCATTGTTGTGGTTGTTGTTAAATTTGTTGGTGATATTCAATATTGACGATGTTCTTGAATTTGTTGTTGTTATCAATTTTTATTTTGTTGAACCTTTATGTATTTTTGAAAGTTGAGGTTGTTGTTGAATTTGTTAGTGTTTTTCATTGTTGAGGTTTTTGTTGAATTTGTTGGTGCTTTTCATTGTTGAGGTTGTTGTTGACTTTGTTGGTTATTTTCAATGTTGTGGTTGTGGTTGAATTTGTTGCTGTTTTTCAAAGTTGATGTTTTTGAAATTATTGGTGTTATCAATGGTTTTTTTAAATCCGTTTTGTATTTTTCAAAGTTGAGGTTGCAGTTGAAATTGTTGGTGTTTAGCAATGTTGAGGTTGTTGAATGTTTGGTGTTTTTCAAAGTTGAGGTTGTTGTTGAATTTTTTGGTGTTTTTCATTGTTGAGGTTTTTGTTGAATTTGTTGGTGATTTTCAATATTGAGGATCTGGTTGAATTTGTTGGTGTTTTTCCATGTTGAGCCTTTTGAATTTGTTAGTGTTTTTCAAAGTTGAGGTTGTTGTTGAATATGTTGGTGATTTTCAATGTTGAGGTTGTTGTTGAGTTTTTTGATGCTTTTCATTGCTGAGTTTGTTGTTGAATTTGTTGGTGATTTTTAATGTTGAGGTTGTTGAATTCATTGGTGTTATCAATGGTTTTCCTTGATCATTTTTGTTTTTTTCAAAGTTGAGGTTGCTGTTGAATTTGTTGGTGTTTTTCAATGTTGAGGTTGTTGTTGAATTTTTCGGTGCTTTTCATTGTTGAGGTTTTTGTTGAATTTGTTGGTGACTTTCAATGTTGAGGTTGTTGTTGAACTTTTAGGTGTTTTTCATTGTTGTGGTTTCTGTTGAATTTGTTGGTGTTTTTGAATGTTCAGGTTGTTGATGAATCTTTTGGTGTTTTTCCTTGTTGAGGTTTTTGTTCAATTTGTTGGTGTTTTTCATTGTTGAGGTTGTTGTTGAATTTGTTGGTGGTATTAAATGTTGAGGTTGTGGTTGAATTTGTTGGTGTTTTTCAAAGTTGATGTTGTTGAAATTATTGGTGTTATCAATGGTTTTTTTAAATCCTTTTTTGTATTTTTCAAAAATGAGGTTGCGGTTGAAATTGTTGGTGTTTTGCAATGTTGAGGTTTTTGTTGAATTTGTTCGTGATTTTCAATGTTGAGGTTGTTGTTGAATTTTTTGGTGTTTTTCATTGTTGAGGTTTTTGTTGAATTTATTGGCGTTTTTGAATGTTGTGGTTGTCGTTGAATTTTTTGGTGTTTTTCATTGTTGAGGTTTTTGTTGAATTTATTGGCGTTTTTGAATGTTGAGGTTGTTGATGAACTTTTTTGGTGTTTTTCATTGTTGAGGTTTTTGTTGAAATTGTTTGTGTTTTTCATTGTTGAGGTTGTTGTTGAATTTGTTGGTGATTTTCAATATTGAGGTTCTGTTTCAATTTGTTGTTGTTTTTCCATGTTGAGGTTTTTGAATTTGTTGGTGTTTTTCAAAGTTGAGGTTGCTGCTGAATTTGTTGGTGATTTTCAATGTTGAGGTTGTTGTTGCATTTTTTGTTGTTTTTCATTGCTGAGGTTGTTGTTGAATTTGTTGGTGATTTTCAATGTTGAGGTTTTTGAATTGATTGGTGTTATCAATGGTTTTTTTTCATCATTTTCCTATGTTTCAAAGTTGAGGTTGCAGTTGAAATTGTTGGTGTTTTTCAAAGTTGAGGTTGTTGAAGTTGTTGGTGTTTTTCAAAGTTGAGGTTGTTGTTGAATTTTTCGGTGTTTTTCATTGCTGAGGTTTTTGTTGAATTTTTTGTTGTTTTTGAATGTTGAGGTTGTTGATGCATTATTTGGTGTTTTTCATTGTTGAGGTTTTTGTGGAATTTGTTGGTGATTTTCAATGTTGAGGTTGTTGTTGAATTTTTAGGAGTTTTTCATTGTTGAGGTTTCTGTTGAGGTTGTTGGTGTTTTTGAATGTTGAGGTTGTTGATGAATCTTTCGGTGTTTATCCTTGTTGAGGTTTTTGTTCAATTTGTTGGTGTTTTTCATTGTTGAGGTTGTTTTTGAATTTGTTGGTGATTTTCAATGTTGAGGTTGTGGTTGAATTTGTTGGTGCTTTTGAATGTTGAGGTTTTTGAGTTTGTTGGTGTTTTTCAAAGTTGATGTTGTTGTTGAATTTGTTGGTGATTTTCAATGTTGAGTTTGTTGTTGAATTTTTTGGTCTTTTTCATTGTTGAGGTTTGTGTTGAAATTGTTGGAGTTTTTCAATGTTGAGGCTGTTGTTGAATTTTTTGTTGATTTTCAATGTTGAGTTTGTTGTTGAATTTGTTGGTGTTTTTCATTGTTGAGGTTGTTGAATTTGTTGGTATTTTTCAAAGTTGACGTTGTTGTTGAATTTGTTGGTGTTGTTAATTGTTGAGGATTTTGTTGAATTTGTTGCTGTTTTTGAATGTTGAAGTTGTTGAAGAATTTTTAAGTGTTTTTCATTGTTGAGGTTGTTGTTGAATTTGTTGGTGTTTTTCATTGTTGAGGTTTTTGTTGAATTTGTTGGTGTTTCTCATTGTTGAGGTTGTTGTTGACTTTGTTGGTGATTTTCAATGTTGAGGTTGTGGTTGAATTTGCTGGTGTTTTTCAAAGTTGATGTTGTTGAAATTATTGGTGTTATCAATGGTTTTTTAAAATCTTTTTCGTATTTTTCAAAGTTGAGGTTGCAGTTGAAATTGTTGGTGATTTGCAATGTTGAGGTTGTTGAATTTGTTGGTGTTTTTCAAAGTTGAGGTTGTTGTTGAATTTTTTGGTGTTTTTCATTGTTGAGGTTTTTGTTGAATTTGTTGGTGATTTTCAATGTTGTGGTTGTCGTTGAATTTTTTGGTGTTTTTCATTGTTGAGGTTTTTGTTGAATTTGTTGGCGTTTTTGAATGTTGAGGTTGTTGATGAATTTTTTGGTGTTTTTCATTGTTGAGGTTTTTGTTGAAATTGTTTGTGTTTTTCATTGTTGAGGTTGTTGTTGAATTTGTTGGTGATTTTCAATATTGAGGCTCTGGTTCAATTTGTTGTTGTTTTTCCATGCTGAGGTTTTTGAATTTGTTGGTGTTTTTCAAAGTTGAGGTTGTTGTTGCATTTTTTGATGTTTTTCAATACTGAGGTTGTTGTTGAATTTGTTGGTGATTTTGAATGTTGAGGTTGTTGAATTCATTGGTGTTATCAATGGTTTTTTTTGATCATTTTTCTATGTTTCAAAGTTGAGGTTGCAGTTGAAATTGTTGGTGTTTTTCAATGTTGAGGTTGTTGAAGTTGTTGGTGCTGTTCAAAGTTGAGGTTGTTGCTGAATTTTTCGGTGTTTTTCATTGTTGAGGTTTTTGTTGAATTTTTTGTTGTTTTTGAATGTTGAGGCTGTTGATGCATTATTTGGTGTTTTTCATTGTTGAGGTTGTCGTGGAATTTGTTGGTGATTTTCAATGTTGAGGTTGTTGTTGAATTTTTAGGAGTTTTTCATTGTTGAGGTTTCTGTTGAGGTTGTTGGATTTTTTGAATGTTGAGGTTGTTGATGAATCTTTCGGTGTTATTCATTGTTGAGGTTTTTGTTGAATTTGTTGGTGATTTTCAATGTTGAGTTTGTTGTTGAATTTTTTGGAGTTTTTCATTGTTGAGGTTGTTGTTGAAATTGTTGGAGTTTTTCAATGTTGAGGTTGTTGTTGAATTTTTTGGTGATTTTCAATGTTGAGTTTGTTGTTGAATTTGTTGGTGTTTTTCATTGTTGAGGTTGTTGAATTTGTTGGTATTTTTCAAAGTTGACGTTGTTGTTGAATTTTTTGGTGTTTTTAATTGTTGAGGTTTTTGTTGAATTTGTTGGTGTTTTTGAATGTTGAGGTTGTTGTTGAATTGCTGATGTTTTGCATTGTTGAGGTTGTTGTTAAATTTGTTGGTGATTTTCAGTATTGAGGTTGTTGTTGAATTTGTTGTTGTTATCAATTTTGATTTTGTTGAACCTTTCTGTATTTTTGAAAGTTGAGGTTGTTGTTGTATTTGTTGGTGTTTTTCAATGTTGAGGTTGTTGAATTTGTTGGTGTTTTTCAAAGCTGAGTTTGTTGTTGAATTTGTTGGTGTTTTTCATTGTTGAGGTTTTTGTTGAATTTATTGGTGTTTTTCATTGTTGAGGTTGTTGTTGACTTTGTTTGGTAATTTTCAATGTTGAGGTTGTGGTTGAATTTGTTGGTGTTTTTCAAAGTTGATGTTGTTGAAATTATTGGTGTTATCAATGGTTTTTTTTAATCCTTTTTGTGTTTTTCAAAGTTGAGGTTGCAGTTGAAATTGTTGGTGTTTTGCAATGTTGAGGTTGTTGAATTTGTTGGTGTTTTCATTGCTGAGGTTTTTGTTGTATTTGTTGGCGTTTTTGAATGTTGAGGTTGTTGATGAATTTTTTGGTGTTTTTCACTGTTGAGGTTTTTGTTGAAATTGTTTGTGTTTTTCATCGTTGAGGTTGTTGTTGAATTGTTGGTGATTTTCAATATTGAGGTTCTGGTTCAATTTGTTGTTGTTTTTCCATGTTGAGGTTTTTGAATTTGTTGGTGTTTTTCAAAGTTGATGTTGCTGTTGAATTTGTTGGTGATTTTCAATGTTGAGGTTTTTGTTGCATTTTTTGATGTTTTTCATTGCTGAGGTTGTTGTTGAATTTGTTGGTTACTTTGAATGTTGAGGTTGTTGAATTCATTGGTGTTATCAATGGTTTTTTTTTGATCATTTTTCTATGTTTCGAAGTTGAGGTTGCAGTTGAAATTGTTGGTGTTTTTCAATGTTGAGGTTGTTGAAGTTGTTGGTGCTGTTCAAAGTTGAGGTTCTTGCTGAATTTTTCGGTGTTTTTCATTGTTGAGGTTTATGTTGAATTTTTTGTTGTTTTTGAATGTTGAGGGTGTTGATGCATTATTTGGTGTTTTTCATTGTTGATGTTGTTGTGGAATTTGTTGGTGATTTTCAATGTTGAGGTTGTTGTTGAATTTTTAGGTGTTTTTCATTGTTGAGGTTTCTGTTGAGTTTGTTGGTTTTTTTGAATGTTCAGGTTGTTGAATCTTTCGGTGTTATTCATTGTTGAGGTTTTTGTTGAATTTGTTGGTGATTTTCATTGTTGAGGTTGTTGTTGAATTTGTTTGTATTTTGGAATGTTGAGGTTGTTGATGAATTTTTAGGTGCTCTTCATTGTTGAGGTTTATGTTGAATTTGTTGGTGATTTTCAAAGTTGAGGTTGCTGTTGAATTTGTTGGTGTTTTTCCATGTTGAGGTTTTTGAATTTGTTGGTGTTTTTCAAAGTTGATGTTGTTGTTGAATTTGTTGGTGGCTTTCAATGTTGAGTTTGTTGTTGAATTTTTTGGTGTTTTTCATTGTTGAGGTTGTTGTTGAAATTGTTGGAGTTTTTCAATGTTGAGGTTGTTGTTGAATTTTTTGGTGATTTTCAATGTTGAGTTTGTTGTTGAATTTGTTGGTGTTTTTCATTGTTGAGGTTGTTGAATTTGTTGGTATTTTTCAAAGTTGACGTTGTTGTTGAATTTGTTGGTGTTTTTAATTGTTGAGGTTTTTGTTGAATTTGTTGGTGTTTTTTAATGTTGAGGTTGTTGTTGAATTGTTTGATGTTTTTCATTGTTGAGGTTGTTGTTAAATTTGTTGGTGATTTTCAGTATTGAGGTTGTTGTTGAATTTGTTGTTGTTATCAATTTTTATTTTGTTGAACCCTTTTGTATTTTTGAAAGTTGAGGTTGTTGTTGAATTTGTTGGTGATTTTCAATGTTGAGGTTTTTGTTGAATTTGTTGGCGTTTTTGAATGTTGAGGTTGTTGATGAATTTTTTGGTGTTTTTCACTGTTGAGGTTTTTGTTGAAATTGTTTGTGTTTTTCATCGTTGAGGTTGTTGTTGAATTGATGGTGATTTTCAATATTGAGGTTCTGGTTCAATTTGTTGTTGTTTATCCATGTTGAGGTTTTTGAATTTGTTGGTGCTTTTCAAGGTTGATGTTGTTGAATTTGTAGGTGATTTTCAATGTTGAGTTTGTTGTTGAATTTTTTGGTGTTTTTCATTGTTGAGGTTGTTGTTGAAATTTTTGGAGTTTTTCAATGTTGAGGTTGTTGTTGAATTTTTTGGTGATTTTCAATGTTGAGTTTGTTGTTGAATTTGTTGGTGTTTTTCATTCTTGAGGTTGTTGAATTTGTTGGCATTTTTCAAAGTTGACGTTGTTGTTGAATTTTTTGGTGTTCTTAATTGTTGAGGTTTTTGTTGAATTTGTTGCTGTTTTTGAATGTTGAGGTTGTTGATGAATTTTTTGGTGTTTTTCATTGTTAAAGTTGTTGTTGAATTTGTTGGTTTTTTTTAATGTTGAGGTTGTTGTTGAATTGTTTGATGTTTTTCATTGTTGTGGTTGTTGTTAAATTTGTTGGTGATATTCAATATTGACGATGTTCTTGAATTTGTTGTTGTTATCAATTTTTATTTTGTTGAACCTTTATGTATTTTTGAAAGTTGAGGTTGTTGTTGAATTTGTTAGTGTTTTTCATTGTTGAGGTTTTTGTTGAATTTGTTGGTGCTTTTCATTGTTGAGGTTGTTGTTGACTTTGTTGGTTATTTTCAATGTTGTGGTTGTGGTTGAATTTGTTGCTGTTTTTCAAAGTTGATGTTTTTGAAATTATTGGTGTTATCAATGGTTTTTTTAAATCCGTTTTGTATTTTTCAAAGTTGAGGTTGCAGTTGAAATTGTTGGTGTTTAGCAATGTTGAGGTTGTTGAATGTTTGGTGTTTTTCAAAGTTGAGGTTGTTGTTGAATTTTTTGGTGTTTTTCATTGTTGAGGTTTTTGTTGAATTTGTTGGTGATTTTCAATATTGAGGATCTGGTTGAATTTGTTGGTGTTTTTCCATGTTGAGCCTTTTGAATTTGTTAGTGTTTTTCAAAGTTGAGGTTGTTGTTGAATATGTTGGTGATTTTCAATGTTGAGGTTGTTGTTGAGTTTTTTGATGCTTTTCATTGCTGAGTTTGTTGTTGAATTTGTTGGTGATTTTTAATGTTGCGGTTGTTGAATTCATTGGTGTTATCAATGGTTTTTCTTGATCATTTTTGTTTTTTTCAAAGTTGAGGTTGCTGTTGAATTTGTTGGTGTTTTTCAATGTTGAGGTTGTTGTTGAATTTTTCGGTGCTTTTCATTGTTGAGGTTTTTGTTGAATTTGTTGGTGACTTTCAATGTTGAGGTTGTTGTTGAACTTTTAGGTGTTTTTCATTGTTGTGGTTTCTGTTGAATTTGTTGGTGTTTTTGAATGTTCAGGTTGTTGATGAATCTTTCGGTGTTTTTCCTTTGTTGAGGTTTTTGTTCAATTTGTTGGTGTTTTTCATTGTTGAGGTTGTTGTTGAATTTGTTGGTGGTATTAAATGTTGAGGTTGTGGTTGAATTTGTTGGTGTTTTTCAAAGTTGATGTTGTTGAAATTATTGGTGTTATCAATGGTTTTTTTAAATCCTTTTTTGTATTTTTCAAAAATGAGGTTGCGGTTGAAATTGTTGGTGTTTTGCAATGTTGAGGTTTTTGTTGAATTTGTTCGTGATTTTCAATGTTGAGGTTGTTGTTGAATTTTTTGGTGTTTTTCATTGTTGAGGTTTTTGTTGAATTTATTGGCGTTTTTGAATGTTGAGGTTGTTGATGAACTTTTTTGGTGTTTTTCATTGTTGAGGTTTTTGTTGAAATTGTTTGTGTTTTTCATTGTTGAGGTTGTTGTTGAATTTGTTGGTGATTTTCAATATTGAGGTTCTGTTTCAATTTGTTGTTGTTTTTCCATGTTGAGGTTTTTGAATTTGTTGGTGTTTTTCAAAGTTGAGGTTGCTGTTGAATTTGTTGGTGATTTTCAATGTTGAGGTTGTTGTTGCATTTTTTGTTGTTTTTCATTGCTGAGGTTGTTGTTGAATTTGTTGGTGATTTTCAATGTTGAGGTTTTTGAATTCATTGGTGTTATCAATGGTTTTTTTTCATCATTTTCCTATGTTTCAAAGTTGAGGTTGCAGTTGAAATTGTTGGTGTTTTTCAAAGTTGAGGTTGTTGAAGTTGTTGGTGTTTTTCAAAGTTGAGGTTGTTGTTGCATTTTTAGGAGTTTTTCATTGTTGAGGTTTCTGTTGAGGTTGTTGGTGTTTTTGAATGTTGAGGTTGTTGATGAATCTTTCGGTGTTTATCCTTGTTGTGGTTTTTGTTCAATTTGTTGGTGTTTTTCATTGTTGAGGTTGTTTTTGAATTTGTTGGTGATTTTCAATATTGAGGTTGTGGTTGAATTTGTTGGTGCTTTTGAAAGTTGAGGTTTTTGAATTTGTTGGTGTTTTTCAAAGTTGATGTTGTTGTTGAATTTGTTGGTGATTTTCAATGTTGAGTTTGTTGTTGAATTTTTTGGTCTTTTTCATTGTTGAGGTTTGTGTTGAAATTGTTGGAGTTTTTCAATGTTGAGGCTGTTGTTGAATTTTTTGTTGATTTTCAATGTTGAGTTTGTTGTTGAATTTGTTGGTGTTTTTCATTGTTGAGGTTGTTGAATTTGTTGGTATTTTTCAAAGTTGACGTTGTTGTTGAATTTGTTGGTGTTGTTAATTGTTGAGGATTTTGTTGAATTTGTTGCTGTTTTTGAATGTTGAAGTTGTTGAAGAATTTTTAAGTGTTTTTCATTGTTGAGGTTGTTGTTGAATTTGTTGGTGTTTTTCATTGTTGAGGTTTTTGTTGAATTTGTTGGTGTTTCTCATTGTTGAGGTTGTTGTTGACTTTGTTGGTGATTTTCAATGTTGAGGTTGTGGTTGAATTTGCTGGTGTTTTTCAAAGTTGATGCTGTTGAAATTATTGGTGTTATCAGTGGTTTTTTAAAATCGTTTTCGTATTTTTCAAAGTTGAGGTTGCAGTTGAAATTGTTGGTGATTTGCAATGTTGAGGTTGTTGAATTTGTTGGTGTTTTTCAAAGTTGAGGTTGTTGTTGAATTTTTTGGTGTTTTTCATTGTTGAGGTTTTTGTTGAATTTGTTGGTGATTTTCAATGTTGTGGTTGTCGTTGAATTTTTTGGTGTTTTTCATTGTTGAGGTTTTTGTTGAATTTGTTGGCGTTTTTGAATGTTGAGGTTGTTGTTGAATTTTTTGGTGATTTTCAATGTTGAGTTTGTTGTTGAATTTGTTGGTGTTTTTCATTGTTGAGGTTGTTGAATTTGTTGGTATTTTTCAAAGTTGACGTTGTTGTTGAATTTTTTGGTGTTTTTAATTGTTGAGGTTTTTGTTGAATTTGTTGGTGTTTTTGAATGTTGAGGTTGTTGTTGAATTGCTGATGTTTTGCATTGTTGAGGTTGTTGTTAAATTTGTTGGAGATTTTCAGTATTGAGGTTGTTGCTGAATTTGTTGTTGTTATCAATTTTGATTTTGTTGAACCTTTCTGTATTTTTGAAAGTTGAGGTTGTTGTTGTATTTGTTGGTGTTTTTCAATGTTGAGGTTGTTGAATTTGTTGGTGTTTTTCAAAGCTGAGTTTGTTGTTGAATTTGTTGGTGTTTTTCATTGTTGAGGTTTTTGTTGAATTTATTGGTGTTTTTCATTGTTGAGGTTGTTGTTGACTTTGTTGGTAATTTTCAATGTTGTGGTTGTGGTTGAATTTGTTGGTGTTTTTCAAAGTTGATGTTGTTGAAATTATTGGTGTTATCAATGGTTTTTTTTAATCCTTTTTGTGTTTTTCAAAGTTGAGGTTGCAGTTGAAATTGTTGGTGTTTTGCAATGTTGAGGTTGTTGAATTTGTTGGTGTTTTCATTGCTGAGGTTTTTGTTGTATTTGTTGGCGTTTTTGAATGTTGAGGTTTTTGATGAATTTTTTGGTGTTTTTCACTGTTGAGGTTTTTGTTGAAATTGTTTGTGTTTTTCATCGTTGAGGTTGTTGTTGAATTGTTGGTGATTTTCAATATTGAGGTTCTGGTTCAATTTGTTGTTGTTTTTCCATGTTGAGGTTTTTGAATTTGTTGGTGTTTTTCAAAGTTGATGTTGCTGTTGAATTTGTTGGTGATTTTCAATGTTGAGGTTTTTGTTGCATTTTTTGATGTTTTTCATTGCTGAGGTTGTTGTTGAATTTGTTGGTTACTTTGAATGTTGAGGTTGTTGAATTCATTGGTGTTATCAATGGTTTTTTTTTGATCATTTTTCTATGTTTCGAAGTTGAGGTTGCAGTTGAAATTGTTGGTGTTTTTCAATGTTGAGGTTGTTGAAGTTGTTGGTGCTGTTCAAAGTTGAGGTTCTTGCTGAATTTTTCGGTGTTTTTCATTGTTGAGGTTTATGTTGAATTTTTTGTTGTTTTTGAATGTTGAGGGTGCTGATGCATTATTTGGTGTTTTTCATTGTTGATGTTGTTGTGGAATTTGTTGGTGATTTTCAATGTTGAGGTTGTTGTTGAATTTTTAGGTATTTTTCATTGTTGAGGTTTCTGTTGAGTTTGTTGGTTTTTTTGAATGTTCAGGTTGTTGAATCTTTCGGTGTTATTCATTGTTGAGGTTTTTGTTGAATTTGTTGGTGATTTTCATTGTTGAGGTTGTTGTTGAATTTGTTTGTATTTTGGAATGTTGAGGTTGTTGATGAATTTTTAGGTGCTCTTCATTGTTGAGGTTTATGTTGAATTTGTTGGTGATTTTCAAAGTTGAGGTTGCTGTTGAATTTGTTGGTGTTTTTCCATGTTGAGGTTTTTGAATTTGTTGGTGTTTTTCAAAGTTGATGTTGTTGTTGAATTTGTTGGTGGCTTTCAATGTTGAGTTTGTTGTTGAATTTTTTGGTGTTTTTCATTGTTGAGGTTGTTGTTGAAATTGTTGGAGTTTTTCAATGTTGAGGTTGTTGTTGAATTTTTTGGTGATTTTCAATGTTGAGTTTGTTGTTGAATTTGTTGGTGTTTTTCATTGTTGAGGTTGTTGAATTTGTTGGTATTTTTCAAAGTTGACGTTGTTGTTGAATTTGTTGGTGTTTTTAATTGTTGAGGTTTTTGTTGAATTTGTTGGTGTTTTTGAATGTTGAGGTTGTTGTTGAATTGTTTGATGTTTTTCATTGTTGAGGTTGTTGTTAAATTTGTTGGTGATTTTCAGTATTGAGGTTGTTGTTGAATTTGTTGTTGTTATCAATTTTTATTTTGTTGAACCCTTTTGTATTTTTGAAAGTTGAGGTTGTTGTTGAATTTGTTGGTGTTTTTCAAAGTTGAGTTTGTTTTTGAATTTGTTGGTGTTTTCCATTGTTGAGGTTTTTGTTGAATTTATTGGTGTTTTTCATTGTTGAGGTTGTTGTTGACTTTGTTGGTGATTTTCAATGTTGAGGTTTTTGTTGAATTTGTTGGCGTTTTTGAATGTTGAGGTTGTTGATGAATTTTTTGGTGTTTTTCACTGTTGAGGATTTTGTTGAAATTGTTTGTGTTTTTCATCGTTGAGGTTGTTGTTGAATTGATGGTGATTTTCAATATTGAGGTTCTGGTTCAATTTGTTGTTGTTTATCCATGTTGAGGTTTTTGAATTTGTTGGTGTTTTTCAAGGTTGATGTTGTTGAATTTGTAGGTGATTTTCAATGTTGAGTTTGTTGTTGAATTTTTTGGTGTTTTTCATTGTTGAGGTTGTTGTTGAAATTTTTGTAGTTTTTCAATGTTGAGGTTGTTGTTGAATTCTTTGGTGATTTTCAATGTTGAGTTTGTTGTTGAATTTGTTGGTGTTTTTCATTCTTGAGGTTGTTGAATTTGTTGGCATTTTTCAAAGTTGACGTTGTTATTGAATTTTTTGGTGTTCTTAATTGTTGAGGTTTTTGTTGAATTTGTTGCTGTTTTTGAATGTTGAGGTTGTTGATGAATTTTTTGGTGTTTTTCATTGTTAAAGTTGTTGTTGAATTTGTTGGTTTTTTTTAATGTTGAGGTTGTTGTTGAATTGTTTGATTTTTTCATTGTTGTGGTTGTTGTTAAATTTGTTGGTGATATTCAATATTGACGATGTTCTTGAATTTGTTGTTGTTATCAATTTTTATTTTGTTGAACCTTTATGTATTTTTGAAAGTTGAGGTTGTTGTTGAATTTGTTAGTGTTTTTCATTGTTGAGGTTTTTGTTGAATTTGTTGGTGCTTTTCATTGTTGAGGTTGTTGTTGACTTTGTTGGTTATTTTCAATGTTGTGGTTGTGGTTGAATTTGTTGCTGTTTTTCAAAGTTGATGTTTTTGAAATTATTGGTGTTATCAATGGTTTTTTTAAATCCGTTTTGTATTTTTCAAAGTTGAGGTTGCAGTTGAAATTGTTGGTGTTTAGCAATGTTGAGGTTGTTGAATGTTTGGTGTTTTTCAAAGTTGAGGTTGTTGTTGAATTTTTTGGTGTTTTTCATTGTTGAGGTTTTTGTTGAATTTGTTGGTGATTTTCAATATTGAGGATCTGGTTGAATTTGTTGGTGTTTTTCAAAGTTGATGTTGTTGAAATTATTGGTGTTATCAATGGTTTTTTTTAATCCTTTTTGTGTTTTTCAAAGTTGAGGTTGCAGTTGAAATTGTTGGTGTTTTGCAATGTTGAGGTTGTTGAATTTGTTGGTGTTTTCATTGCTGAGGTTTTTGTTGTATTTGTTGGCGTTTTTGAATGTTGAGGTTGTTGATGAATTTTTTGGTGTTTTTCACTGTTGAGGTTTTTGTTGAAATTGTTTGTGTTTTTCATCGTTGAGGTTGTTGTTGAATTGTTGGTGATTTTCAATATTGAGGTTCTGGTTCAATTTGTTGTTGTTTTTCCATGTTGAGGTTTTTGAATTTGTTGGTGTTTTTCAAAGTTGATGTTGCTGTTGAATTTGTTGGTGATTTTCAATGTTGAGGTTTTTGTTGCATTTTTTGATGTTTTTCATTGCTGAGGTTGTTGTTGAATTTGTTGGTTACTTTGAATGTTGAGGTTGTTGAATTCATTGGTGTTATCAATGGTTTTTTTTTGATCATTTTTCTATGTTTCGAAGTTGAGGTTGCAGTTGAAATTGTTGGTGTTTTTCAATGTTGAGGTTGTTGAAGTTGTTGGTGCTGTTCAAAGTTGAGGTTCTTGCTGAATTTTTCGGTGTTTTTCATTGTTGAGGTTTATGTTGAATTTTTTGTTGTTTTTGAATGTTGAGGGTGTTGATGCATTATTTGGTGTTTTTCATTGTTGATGTTGTTGTGGAATTTGTTGGTGATTTTCAATGTTGAGGTTGTTGTTGAATTTTTAGGTGTTTTTCATTGTTGAGGTTTCTGTTGAGTTTGTTGGTTTTTTTGAATGTTCAGGTTGTTGAATCTTTCGGTGTTATTCATTGTTGAGGTTTTTGTTGAATTTGTTGGTGATTTTCATTGTTGAGGTTGTTGTTGAATTTGTTTGTATTTTGGAATGTTGAGGTTGTTGATGAATTTTTAGGTGCTCTTCATTGTTGAGGTTTATGTTGAATTTGTTGGTGATTTTCAAAGTTGAGGTTGCTGTTGAATTTGTTGGTGTTTTTCCATGTTGAGGTTTTTGAATTTGTTGGTGTTTTTCAAAGTTGATGTTGTTGTTGAATTTGTTGGTGGCTTTCAATGTTGAGTTTGTTGTTGAATTTTTTGGTGTTTTTCATTGTTGAGGTTGTTGTTGAAATTGTTGGAGTTTTTCAATGTTGAGGTTGTTGTTGAATTTTTTGGTGATTTTCAATGTTGAGTTTGTTGTTGAATTTGTTGGTGTTTTTCATTGTTGAGGTTGTTGAATTTGTTGGTATTTTTCAAAGTTGACGTTGTTGTTGAATTTGTTGGTGTTTTTAATTGTTGAGGTTTTTGTTGAATTTGTTGGTGTTTTTGAATGTTGAGGTTGTTGTTGAATTGTTTGATGTTTTTCATTGTTGAGGTTGTTGTTAAATTTGTTGGTGATTTTCAGTATTGAGGTTGTTGTTGAATTTGTTGTTGTTATCAATTTTTATTTTGTTGAACCCTTTTGTATTTTTGAAAGTTGAGGTTGTTGTTGAATTTGTTGGTGTTTTTCAAAGTTGAGTTTGTTTTTGAATTTGTTGGTGTTTTCCATTGTTGAGGTTTTTGTTGAATTTATTGGTGTTTTTCATTGTTGAGGTTGTTGTTGACTTTGTTGGTGATTTTCAATGTTGAGGTTTTTGTTGAATTTGTTGGCGTTTTTGAATGTTGAGGTTGTTGATGAATTTTTTGGTGTTTTTCACTGTTGAGGTTTTTGTTGAAATTGTTTGTGTTTTTCATCGTTGAGGTTGTTGTTGAATTGATGGTGATTTTCAATATTGAGGTTCTGGTTCAATTTGTTGTTGTTTATCCATGTTGAGGTTTTTGAATTTGTTGGTGTTTTTCAAGGTTGATGTTGTTGAATTTGTAGGTGATTTTCAATGTTGAGTTTGTTGTTGAATTTTTTGGTGTTTTTCATTGTTGAGGTTGTTGTTGAAATTTTTGGAGTTTTTCAATGTTGAGGTTGTTGTTGAATTTTTTGGTGATTTTCAATGTTGAGTTTGTTGTTGAATTTGTTGGTGTTTTTCATTCTTGAGGTTGTTGAATTTGTTGGCATTTTTCAAAGTTGACGTTGTTATTGAATTTTTTGGTGTTCTTAATTGTTGAGGTTTTTGTTGAATTTGTTGCTGTTTTTGAATGTTGAGGTTGTTGATGAATTTTTTGGTGTTTTTCATTGTTAAAGTTGTTGTTGAATTTGTTGGTTTTTTTTAATGTTGAGGTTGTTGTTGAATTGTTTGATTTTTTCATTGTTGTGGTTGTTGTTAAATTTGTTGGTGATATTCAATATTGACGATGTTCTTGAATTTGTTGTTGTTATCAATTTTTATTTTGTTGAACCTTTATGTATTTTTGAAAGTTGAGGTTGTTGTTGAATTTGTTAGTGTTTTTCATTGTTGAGGTTTTTGTTGAATTTGTTGGTGCTTTTCATTGTTGAGGTTGTTGTTGACTTTGTTGGTTATTTTCAATGTTGTGGTTGTGGTTGAATTTGTTGCTGTTTTTCAAAGTTGATGTTTTTGAAATTATTGGTGTTATCAATGGTTTTTTTAAATCCGTTTTGTATTTTTCAAAGTTGAGGTTGCAGTTGAAATTGTTGGTGTTTAGCAATGTTGAGGTTGTTGAATGTTTGGTGTTTTTCAAAGTTGAGGTTGTTGTTGAATTTTTTGGTGTTTTTCATTGTTGAGGTTTTTGTTGAATTTGTTGGTGATTTTCAATATTGAGGATCTGGTTGAATTTGTTGGTGTTTTTCAAAGTTGATGTTGTTGAAATTATTGGTGTTATCAATGGTTTTTTTTAATCCTTTTTGTGTTTTTCAAAGTTGAGGTTGCAGTTGAAATTGTTGGTGTTTTGCAATGTTGAGGTTGTTGAATTTGTTGGTGTTTTTCAATGTTGAGGTTGTTGAATTTGTTGGTGTTATTCAAAGTTGAGTTTGTTTTTGAATTTGTTGGTGTTTTTCATTGTTGAGGTTTTTGTTGAATTTATTGGTGTTTTTCATTGTTGAGGTTGTTGTTGACTTTGTTGGTGATTTTCAATGTTGAGGTTGTGGTTGAATTTGTTGGTGTTTTTCAAAGTTGATGTTGTTGAAATTATTGGTGTTATCAATGGTTTTTTTAAATCCTTTTTGTGTTTTTCAAAGTTGAGGTTGCAGTTGAAATTGTTGGTGTTTTGCAATGTTGAGGTTGTTGAATTTGTTGGTGTTTTTCAAAGTTGAGGTTGCTGTTGAATTTTTTGGTGTTTTTCATTGTTGAGGTTTTTGTTGAATTTGTTGGTGTTTTTCATTGCTGAGGTTTTTGTTGAATTTGTTGGCGTTTTTGAATGTTGAGGTTGTTGATGAATTTTTTGGTGTTTTTCACTGTTGAGGTTTTTGTTGAAATTGTTTGTGTTTTTCATCGTTGAGGTTGTTGTTGAATTGTTGGTGATTTTCAATATTGAGGTTCTGGTTCAATTTGTTGTTGTTTTTCCATGTTGAGGTTTTTGAATTTGTTGGTGTTTTTCAAAGTTGAGGTTGCTGTTGAATTTGTTGATGATTTTCAATGTTGAGGTTTTTGTTGCATTTTTTGATGTTTTTCATTGCTGAGGTTGTTGTTGAATTTGTTGGTGATTTTGAATGTTGAGGTTGTTGAATTCATTGGTGTTATCAATGGTTTTTTTTTGATCATTTTTCTATGTTTCGAAGTTGAGGTTGCAGTTGAAATTGTTGGTGTTTTTCAATGTTGAGGTTGTTGAAGTTGTTGGTGCTGTTCAAAGTTGAGGTTCTTGCTGAATTTTTCGGTGTTTTTCATTGTTGAGGTTTTTGTTGAATTTTTTGTTTTTTTTGAATGTTGAGGGTGTTGATGCATTATTTGGTGTTTTCATTGTTGATGTTGTTGTGGAATTTGTTGGTGATTTTCAATGTTGAGGTTGTTGTTGAATTTTTAGGTGTTTTTCATTGTTGAGGTTTCTGTTGAGTTTGTTGGTTTTTTTGAATGTTGAGGTTGTTGATGAATCTTTCGGTGTTATTCATTGTTGAGGTTTTTGTTGAATTTGTTGGTGATTTTCATTGTTGAGGTTGTTGTTGAATTTGTTTGTATTTTGGAATGTTGAGGTTGTTGATGAATTTTTACGCCCTCTTCATTGTTGAGGTTTATATTGAATTTGTTGGTGATTTTCAAAGTTGAGGTTGCTGTTGAATTTTTTGGTGTATTCAATGTTTTTTATTGAATCTTATTGTTTTTTTCAAAGTTGAGGTTGCTGTTGAATTTGTTGGTGTTTTTCCATGTTGAGGTTTTTGAATTTGTTGGTGTTTTTCAAAGTTGATGTTGTTGTTGAATTTGTTGGTGATTTTCCATGTTGAGTTTGTTGCTGAATTTTTTGGTGTTTTTCATTGTTGAGGTTGTTGTTGAAATTGTTGGAGATTTTCAATGTTGAGGTTGTTGTTGAATTTTTTGGTGATTTTCAATGTTGAGTTTGTTGTTGAATTTGTTCGTGTTTTTCATTGTTGAGGTTGTTGAATTTGTTGGTATTTTTCAAAGTTGACGTTGTTGTTGAATTTGTTGGTGTTTTTAAATGTTGAGGTTTTTGTTAAATTTGTTGGTGTTTTTTAATGTTGAGGTTGTTGTTGATTTGTTTGATGTTTTTCATTGTTGAGGTTGTAGTTAAATTTGTTGGTGATTATCAGTATTGAGGTTGTTGTTGAATTTGTTGTTGTTATCAATTTTTATTTTGTTGAACCCTTTTGTATTTTTGAAAGTTGAGGTTGTTGTTGAATTTGTTGGTGTTTTTCAATGTTGAGGTTGTTGAATTTGTTGGTGTTTTTCAAAGTTGAGTTTGTTTTTGAATTTGTTGGTGTTTTTCATTGTTGAGGTTTTTGTTGAATTTATTGGTGTTTTTCATTGTTGAGGTTGTTGTTGACTTTGTTGGTGATTTTCATTGTTGAGGTTGTGGTTGAATTTGTTGGTGTTTTTCAAAGTTGATGTTGTTGAATTTATTGGTGTTATCAATGGTTTTTTTAAATCCTTTTTGTGTTTTCCAAAGTTGAGGTTGCAGTTGAAATTGTTGGTGTTTTGCAATGTTGAGGTTGTTGAATTTGTTGGTGTTTTTCAAAGTTGAGGTTGTTGTTGAATTTTTTGGTGTTTTTCATTGTTGAGGTTTTTGTTGAATTTGTTGGTGTTTTTCATTGCTGAGGTTTTTGTTGAATTTGTTGGCGTTTTTGAATGTTGAGGTTGTTGATGAATTTTTTGGTGTTTTTCACTGTTGAGGTTTTTGTTGAAATTGTTTGTGTTTTTCATCGTTGAGGTTGTTGTTGAATTGTTGGTGATTTTCAATATTGAGGTTCTGGTTCAATTTGTTGTTGTTTTTCCATGTTGAGGTTTTTGAATTTGTTGGTGTTTTTCAAAGTTGAGGTTGCTGTTGAATTTGTTGGTGATTTTCAATGTTGAGGTTTTTGTTGCATTTTTTGATGTTTTTCATTGCTGAGGTTGTTGTTGAATTTGTTGGTGATTTTGAATGTTGAGGTTGTTGAATTCATTGGTGTTATCAATGGTTTTTTTTTGATCATTTTTCTATGTTTCGAAGTTGAGGTTGCAGTTGAAATTGTTGGTGTTTTTCAATGTTGAGGTTGTTGAAGTTGTTGGTGCTGTTCAAAGTTGAGGTTCTTGCTGAATTTTTCGGTGTTTTTCATTGTTGAGGATTTTGTTGAATTTTTTGTTGTTTTTGAATGTTGAGGGTGTTGATGCATTATTTGGTGTTTTCATTGTTGATGTTGTTGTGGAATTTGTTGGTGATTTTCAATGTTGAGGTTGTTGTTGAATTTTTAGGTGTTTTTCATTGTTGAGGTTTCTGTTGAGTTTGTTGGTTTTTTTGAATGTTGAGGTTGTTGATGAATCTTTCGGTGTTATTCATTGTTGAGGTTTTTGTTGAATTTGTTGGTGATTTTCATTGTTGAGGTTGTTGTTGAATTTGTTTGTATTTTGGAATGTTGAGGTTGTTGATGAATTTTTACGCCCTCTTCATTGTTGAGGTTTATATTGAATTTGTTGGTGATTTTCAAAGTTGAGGTTGCTGTTGAATTTTTTGGTGTATTCAATGTTTTTTATTGAATCTTATTGTTTTTTTCAAAGTTGAGGTTGCTGTTGAATTTGTTGGTGTTTTTCCATGTTGAGGTTTTTGAATTTGTTGGTGTTTTTCAAAGTTGATGTTGTTGTTGAATTTGTTGGTGATTTTCCATGTTGAGTTTGTTGCTGAATTTTTTGGTGTTTTTCATTGTTGAGGTTGTTGTTGAAATTGTTGGAGATTTTCAATGTTGAGGTTGTTGTTGAATTTTTTGGTGATTTTCAATGTTGAGTTTGTTGTTGAATTTGTTCGTGTTTTTCATTGTTGAGGTTGTTGAATTTGTTGGTATTTTTCAAAGTTGACGTTGTTGTTGAATTTGTTGGTGTTTTTAAATGTTGAGGTTTTTGTTAAATTTGTTGGTGTTTTTTAATGTTGAGGTTGTTGTTGATTTGTTTGATGTTTTTCATTGTTGAGGTTGTAGTTAAATTTGTTGGTGATTATCAGTATTGAGGTTGTTGTTGAATTTGTTGTTGTTATCAATTTTTATTTTGTTGAACCCTTTTGTATTTTTGAAAGTTGAGGTTGTTGTTGAATTTGTTGGTGTTTTTCAATGTTGAGGTTGTTGAATTTGTTGGTGTTTTTCAAAGTTGAGTTTGTTTTTGAATTTGTTGGTGTTTTTCATTGTTGAGGTTTTTGTTGAATTTATTGGTGTTTTTCATTGTTGAGGTTGTTGTTGACTTTGTTGGTGATTTTCATTGTTGAGGTTGTGGTTGAATTTGTTGGTGTTTTTCAAAGTTGATGTTGTTGAATTTATTGGTGTTATCAATGGTTTTTTTAAATCCTTTTTGTGTTTTCCAAAGTTGAGGTTGCAGTTGAAATTGTTGGTGTTTTGCAATGTTGAGGTTGTTGAATTTGTTGGTGTTTTTCAAAGTTGAGGTTGTTGTTGAATTTTTTGGTGTTTTTCATTGTTGAGGTTTTTGTTGAATTTGTTGGTGTTTTTCATTGCTGAGGTTTTTGTTGAATTTGTTGGCGTTTTTGAATGTTGAGGTTGTTGATGAATTTTTTGGTGTTTTTCACTGTTGAGGTTTTTGTTGAAATTGTTTGTGTTTTTCATCGTTGAGGTTGTTGTTGAATTGTTGGTGATTTTCAATATTGAGGTTCTGGTTCAATTTGTTGTTGTTTTTCCATGTTGAGGTTTTTGAATTTGTTGGTGTTTTTCAAAGTTGAGGTTGCTGTTGAATTTGTTGGTGATTTTCAATGTTGAGGTTTTTGTTGCATTTTTTGATGTTTTTCATTGCTGAGGTTGTTGTTGAATTTGTTGGTGATTTTGAATGTTGAGGTTGTTGAATTCATTGGTGTTATCAATGGTTTTTTTTTGATCATTTTTCTATGTTTCGAAGTTGAGGTTGCAGTTGAAATTGTTGGTGTTTTTCAATGTTGAGGTTGTTGAAGTTGTTGGTGCTGTTCAAAGTTGAGGTTCTTGCTGAATTTTTCGGTGTTTTTCATTGTTGAGGATTTTGTTGAATTTTTTGTTGTTTTTGAATGTTGAGGGTGTTGATGCATTATTTGGTGTTTTCATTGTTGTTGTTGTTGTGGAATTTGTTGGTGATTTTCAATGTTGAGGTTGTTGTTGAATTTTTAGGTGTTTTTCATTGTTGAGGTTTCTGTTGAGTTTGTTGGTTTTTTTGAATGTTGAGGTTGTTGATGAATCTTTCGGTGTTATTCATTGTTGAGGTTTTTGTTGAATTTGTTGGTGATTTTCATTGTTGAGGTTGTTGTTGAATTTGTTTGTATTTTGGAATGTTGAGGTTGTTGATGAATTTTTATGCGCTCTTCATTGTTGAGGTTTATGTTGAATTTCTTGGTGATTTTCAAAGTTGAGGTTGCTGTTGAATTTTTTGGTGTATTCAATGTTTTTTATTGAATCTTATTGTTTTTTTCAAAGTTGAGGTTGCTGTTGAATTTGTTGGTGTTTTTCCATGTTGAGGTTTTTGAATTTGTTGGTGTTTTTCAAAGTTGATGTTGTTGTTGAATTTGTTGGTGATTTTCAATGTTGAGTTTGTTGATGAATTTTTTGGTGTTTTTCATTGTTGAGGTTGTTGTTGAAATTGTAGGAGTTTTTCAATGTTGAGGTTGTTGTTGAATTTTTTGGTGATTATCAATGTTGAGTTTGTTGTTGAATTTGTTGGTGTTTTTCATTGTTGAGGTTGTTGAATTTGTTGGTATTTTTCAAAGATGACGTTGTTGTTGAATTTTTTGGTGTTTTTAATTGTTGAGGTTTTTGTTGAATTTGTTGGTGTTTTTTAACGTTGAGGTTGTTGTTGAATTGTTTGATGTTTTTCATTGTTGAGGTTGTTGTTCAATTTGTTGGTGATTTTCAGTATTGAGGTTGTTGTTGAATTTGTTGTTGTTATCAATTTTTATTTTGTTGAACCTTTTTGTATTTTTGAAAGTTGAGGTTGTTGTTGAATTTGTTGGTGTTTTTCAATGTTGAGGTTGTTGAATTTGTTGGTGTTTTTCAAAGCTGAGTTTGTTGTTGAATTTTTTGGTGTTTTTCATTGTTGAGGTTGTTGTTGAAATTGTAGGAGTTTTTCAATGTTGAGGTTGTTGTTGAATTTTTTGGTGATTTTCAATGTTGAGTTTGTTGTTGAATTTGTTGGTGTTTTTCATTGTTGAGGTTGTTGAATTTGTTGGTATTTTTCAAAGTTGACGTTGTTGTTGAATTTTTTGGTGTTTTTAATTGTTGAGGTTTTTGTTGAATTTGTTGGTGTTTTTTAATGTTGAGGTTGTTGTTGAATTGCTGATGTTTTTCATTGTTGAGGTTGTTGTTAAATTTGTTGGTGATTTTCAGTATTGAGGTTGTTGTTGAATTTGTTGTTGTTATCAATTTTGATTTTGTTGAACCTTTTTGTATTTTTGAAAGTTGAGGTTGTTGTTGAATTTGTTGGTGTTTTTCAATGTTGAGGTTGTTGAATTTGTTGGTGTTTTTCATTGTTGAGGTTTTTGTTGAATTTATTGGTGTTTTTCATTGTTGAAGTTGTTGTTGACTTTGTTGGTAATTTTCAATGTTGAGGTTGTGGTTGAATTTGTTGGTGTTTTTCAAAGTTGATGTTGTTGAAATTATTGGTGTTATCAATGGTTTTTTTAAATCCTTTTTGTGTTTTTCAAAGTTGAGGTTGCAGTTGAAATTGTTGGTGTTTTGCAATGTTGAGGTTGTTGAATTTGTTGGTGTTTTCATTGCTGAGGTTTTTGTTGAATTTGTTGGCGTTTTTGAATGTTGAGGTTGTTGATGAATTTATTGGTGTTTTTCACTGTTGAGGTTTTTGTTGAAATTGTTTGTGTTTTTCATCGTTCAGGTTGTTGTTGAATTGTTGGTGATTTTCAATATTGAGGTTCTGGTTCAATTTGTTGTTGTTTTTCCATGTTGAGGTTTTGAATTTGTTGGTGTTTTTCAAAGTTGAGGTTGCTGTTGAATTTGTTGGTGATTTTCAATGTTGAGGTTTTTGTTGCATATTTTGATGTTTTTGAATGTTGAGGTTGTTGATGCATTATTTGGTGTTTTTCATTGTTGAGGTTGTTGTGGAATTTGTTGGTGATTTTCAATGTTGAGGTTGTTGTTGAATTTTTAGGTGTTTTTCATTGTTGAGGTTTCTGTTGAGTTTGTTGGTTTTTTTGAATGTTGAGGTTGTTGATGAATCTTTCGGTGTTATTCATTGTTGAGGTTTTTGTTGAATTTGTTGGTGATTTTCATTGTTGAGGTTGTTGTTGAATTTGATGGTATTTTTGAATGTTGAGGTTGTTGATGAATTTTTAGGTGCTCTTCATTTTTGAGGTTTATGTTGAATTTGTTGGTGATTTTCATTGTTGAGGTTGTTGTTGAATTTGTTTGTATTTTGGAATGTTGAGGTTGTTGATGAATTTTTAGGTGCTCTTCATTGTTGAGGTTTATGTTGAATTTGTTGGTGATTTTCAAAGTTGAGGTTGCTGTTGAATTTGTTGGTGTTTTTCCATGTTGAGGTTTTTGAATTTGTTGGTGTTTTTCAAAGTTCATGTTGTTGTTGTATTTGTTGGTGATTTTCAATGTTGAGTTTGTTGTTGAATTTTTTTGGTGTTTTTCATTGTTGAGGTTGTTGTTGAAATTGTTGGTGTTTTTCAATGTTGAGGATGTTGAAGTTGTTGGTGCTGTTCAAAGTTGAGGTTGTTGTTGAATTTTTCGGTGTTTTTCATTGTTGAGGTTTTTGTTGAATTTTTTGTTGTTTTTGAATGTTGAGGGTGTTGATGCATTATTTGGTGTTTTTCATTGTTGATGTAGTTGTGGAATTTGTTGGTGATTTTCAATGTTGAGGTTGTTGTTGAATTTTTAGGTGTTTTTCATTGTTGAGGTTTCTGTTGAGTTTGTTGGTTTTTTTGAATGTTGAGTTTGTTGTTGAATTTTTTGGTGTTTTTCATTGTTGAGGTTGTTGTTGAAATTGTAGGAGTTTTTCAATGTTGAGGTTGTTGTTGAATTTTTTGGTGATTATCAATGTTGAGTTTGTTGTTGAATTTGTTGGTGTTTTTCATTGTTGAGGTTGTTGAATTTGTTGGTATTTTTCAAAGATGACGTTGTTGTTGAATTTTTTGGTGTTTTTAATTGTTGAGGTTTTTGTTGAATTTGTTGGTGTTTTTTAATGTTGAGGTTGTTGTTGAATTGTTTGATGTTTTTCATTGTTGAGGTTGTTGTTAAATTTGTTGGTGATTTTCAGTATTGAGGTTGTTGTTGAATTTGTTGTTGTTATCAATTTTGATTTTGTTGAACTTTTTTGTATTTTTGAAAGTTGAGGTTGTTGTTGAATTTGTTGGTGTTTTTCATTGTTGAGGTTTTTGTTGAATTTATTGGTATTTTTCATTGTTGAGGTTGTTGTTGACTATGTTGGTGATTTTCAATGTTGAGGTTGCGGTTGAATTTGTTGGTGTTTTTCAAAGTTGATGTTGTTGAAATTATTGGTGTTATCAATGGTTTTTTTAATCCTTTTTGTGTGTTTCAAAGTTGAGGTTGCAGTTGAAATTGTTGGTGTTTTGCAATGTTGAGCTTGTTGAATTTGTTGGTGTTTTTCAAAGTTGAGGTTGTTGTTGAATTTTTTGGTGTTTTTCATTGTTGAGTTTTTTGTTGAATTTGTTGGTGTTTTTCATTGCTGAGGTTTTTGTTGAATTTGTTGGCGTTTTTGAATGTTGAGGTTGTTGATGAATTTTTTGGTGTTTTTCACTGTTGAGGTTTTTGTTGAAATTGTTTGATGTTTTTCATCGTTGAGGTTGTTGTTGAATTTGTTGGTGATTTTCAATATTGAGGTTCTGGTTCAATTTGTTGTTGTTTTTCCATGTTGAGGTTTTTGAATTTGTTGGTGTTTTTCAAAGTTGATGTTGTGTTGAATTTGTTGGTGATTTTTAATGTTGAGGTTTTTGTTGCTTTTTTTGATGTTTTTCATTGCTGAGGTTGTTGTTGAATTTGTTGGTGATTTTGAATGTTGAGGTTGTTGATTTCATTGGTGTTATCAATGGTTTTTATTGATCATTTTTCTATGTTTCAAAGTTGAGGTTGCAGTTGAAATTGTTGGTGTTTTTCAATGTTGAGGTTGTTGAAGATGTTGGTGCTGTTCAAAGTTGAGGTTCTTGCTGAATTTTTCGTTGTTTTTCATTGTTGAGGTTTTTGTTGAATTTTTTGTTGTATTTGAATGTTGAGGGTGTTGATGCATTATTTGGTGTTTTTCATTGTTGAGGTTGTTGTGGAATTTGTTGGTGATTTTCAATGTTGAGGTTGTTGTTGAATTTTTAGGTGTTTTTCATTGTTGAGGTTTCTGTTGAGTTTGTTGGTTTTTTTGAATGTTCAGGTTGTTGATCAATCTTTCGGTGTTATTCATTGTTGAGGTTTTTGTTGAATTTGTTGGTGATTTTCATTGTTGAGGTTGTTGTTGAATTTGATGGTATTTTTGAATGTTGAGGTTGTTGATGAATTTTTAGGTGCTCTTCATTGTTGAGGTTTATGTTGAATTTGTTGGTGATTTTCAAAGTTGAGGTTGCCGATGTATTTTTTGGTGTATTCAATGTTTTTTTATTGAATCTTATTGTTTTTTTCAAAGTTGAGGTTGCAGTTGAATTTGTTGCTGTTTCTCAAAGTTGAGGTTGTTGAATTTTTTTGGTGTTTTTCAAAGTTGAGGTTGTTGTTTAATTTTTTGATGTTTTTCATTGCTGAGGTTGGTGTTGAATTTGTTGGTGATTTTCAATGCTGAGGTTATTGAATTTATTGGTGTTATCAGTGGTATTTAAAATCTTTTTTGTATTTTTCAAAGTTGAGGTTGCAGTTGAAATTGTTGGTTTTTTTCAATGTTGAGGTTGTTGAATTTGTTGGTGTTTTTCAAAGTTGAGGTTGTTGTTGAATTTTTTGGAGTTTTTCATTGTTGAGGTTTTTGTTCAATTTTTTGGTGTTTTTGAATGTTGAGGTTGTTGATGAATTTTTTTGTATTTTTCATTGTTGAGGTTGTTGTTGAATTTGTTGGTGATTTTCAATATTGAAGTTCTGGTTCAATTTGTTGTTGTTTTTCCATGTTGAGGTTTTTGAATTTGTTGGTGTTTTTCAAAGTTGAGGTTGTTGTTGAATTTGTTGGTGATTTTCAATGTTGAGGTTGTTGTTGCATTTTTAGATGTTTTTCAATACTGAGGTTGTTGTTGAATTTGTTGGTGATTTTGAATGTTGAGGTTGTTGAATTCATTGGTGTTATCAATGGTTTTTTTTGATCATTTTTCTATGTTTCAAAGTTGAGGTTGCAGTTGAAATTGTTGATGTTTTTCAATGTTGAGGTTGTTGAAGTTGTTGGTGTTGTTCAAAGTTGAGGTTGTTGCTGAATTTTTCGGTGTTTTTCATTGTTGAGGTTTTTGTGGAATATGTTGGTGATTTTCAATGTTGAGGTTGTTGTTGAATTTTTAGGTGTTTTTCATTGTTGAGGTTTCTGTTGAGTTTGTTGGTTTTTTTGAATGTTGAGGTTGTTGATGAATTTTTAGGTGCTCTTCATTGTTGAGGTTGTTGTAGAATTTGTTGGTGATTTTCAATGTTGAGTTTGTTGTTGGATTTTTTGGTGTTTTTCATTGTTGAGGTTGTTGTTGAAATTGTTGGAGTTTTTCAATGTTGAGTTTGTTGTTGAATTTTTTGGTGTTTTTCATTGTTGAGGTTGTTGTTGAAATTGTTGGAGTTTTTCAATGTTGAGGTTGTTGAATTTGTTGGTATTTTTCAAAGTTAACGTTGTTGTTGAATTTTTTGGTGTTTTTAATTGTTGAGGTTTTTGTTGAATTTGTTGCTGTTTTTGAATGCTGAGGTTGTTGATGAAATTTTTGGTGTTTTTCATTGTTGAGTTTGTTGTTGAATTTGTTGGTGTTTTTTAATGTTGAGGTTGTTGTTGAATTGTTTGATGTATTTCAATGTTGAGGTTGTTGTTAAATTTGTTGTTGATTTTCAATATTGAGGTTGTTGTTGAATTTGTTGTTGTTCTCAATTTTTATTTTGTTGAACCTTTTTGTATTTTTGAAAGTTGAGGTTGTTGTTGAATTTGTTGGTGTTTTTCATTGTTGGGGTTTATGTTGAATTTGTTGGTGTTTTTCATTGTTGAGGTTGTTGTTGACTTTGTTGGTGATTTTCAATGTTGTGGTTGTGGTTGAATTTGTTGCTGTTTTTCAAATTTGATGTTGTTGAAATTATTGGTGTTATCAATGGTTTTTTTAAATCCTTTTTGTATTTTTCAAAGTTGAGGTTGCAGTTCAAATTGTTGGTGTTTTGCAATGTTGAGGTTGTTGAATTTGTTGGTGTTTTTCAAAGTTGAGGTTGTTGTTGAATTTTTTGGTGTTTTTCATTGCTGAGGTTGTTGTTGAATTTGTTGGTGATTTTCAATGTTGAGGTTGTTGAATTCATTGGTGTTATCAATGGTTTTTTTTGATCATTTTTGTTGTTTTCAAAGTTGAGCTTGCAGTTTAATTTGTTGGTGTTTTTCAATGTTGAGGTTGTTGAAGTTGTTGGTGTTTTTCACATTTGAAGTTGTTGTTTAATTTGTTGGTGATTTTCAATGTTGAGTTTGTTGTTGAGTTTTTGATGCTTTTGATTGCTGAGGTTGTTGTTGAATTTGTTGGTGATTTTCAATGTTGAGGTTGTTGAATTCATTGGTGTTATCAATGGTTTTTTTTGATCATTTTTCTATGTTTCGAAGTTGAGGTTGCAGTTGAAATTGTTGGTGTTTTTCAATGTTGAGGTTGTTGAAGTTGTTGGTGCTGTTCAAAGTTGAGGTTCTTGCTGAATTTTTCGGTGTTTTTCATTGTTGAGGTTTTTGTTGGATTTTTTGTTGTTTTTGAATGTTGAGGGTGTTGATGCATTATTTGGTGTTTTTCATTGTTGATGTTGTTGTGGAATTTGTTGTTGATTTTCAATGTTGAGGTTGTTGTTGAATTTTTAGGTGTTTTTCATTGTTGAGGTTTCTGTTGAGTTTGTTGGTTTTTTTGAATGTTAAGGTTGTTGATGAATCTTTCGGTGTTATTCATTGTTGAGGTTTTTGTTGAATTTGTTGGTGATTTTCATTGTTGAGGTTGTTGTTGAATTTGTTTGTATTTTGGAATGTTGAGGTTGTTGATGAATTTTTATGTGCTCTTCATTGTTGAGGTTTATGTTGAATTTGTTGGTGATTTTCAAAGTTGAGGTTGCTGTTGAATTTATTGGTGTATTCATTGTTTTTTATTGAATCTTATTTTTTTTTCAAAGTTGAGGTTGCTGTTGAATTTTTTTGGTGTTTTTCCATGTTGAGGTTTTTGAATTTGTTGGTGTTTTTCAAAGTTGATGTTGTTGTTTAATTTGTTGGTGATTTTCAATGTTGAGTTTGTTGTTGAATTTTTTGGTGTTTTACATTGTTGAGGTTGTTGTTGAAATTGTTGGAGTTTTTCAATGTTGATGTTGTTGTTGAATTTTTTGGTGATTATCTATGTTGAGTTTGTTGTTGAATTTGTTGGTGTTTTTCATTGTTGAGGTTGTTGAATTTGTTGGTATTTTTCAAAGTTGACGTTGTTGTTGAATTTTTTGGTGTTTTTAATTGTTGAGGTTTTTGTTGAATTTGTTGCTGTTTTTGAATGTTGAGGTTGTTGTTGAATTGTTTGATGTTTTTCATTGTTGAGGTTGTTGTTAAATTTGTTGGTGATTTTCAGTATTGAGGTTGTTGTTGAATTTGTTGTTGTTATCAATTTTTATTTTGTTGAACCTTTTTGTATTTTTGAAAGTTGAGGTTGTTGTTGAATTATTTGGTGTTTTTCAATGTTGAGGTTGTTGAATTTGTTGGTGTTTTTCAAAGCTGAGTTTGTTGTTGAATTTGTTGGTGTTTTTCATTGTTGAGGTTTTTGTTGAATTTATTGGTGTTTTTCATTGTTGAGGTTGTTGTTGACTTTGTTGGTGATTTTCAATGTTGAGGTTGTGGTTGAATTTGTTGGTGTTTTTCAAAGTTGATGTTCTTGAAATTATTGGTGTTATCAATGGTTTTTTTAAATCCTTTTTGTGTTTTTCAAAGTTGAGGTTGCAGTTGAAATTGTTGGTGTTTTGCAATGTTGAGGTTGTTGAATTTGTTGGTGTTTTTCAAAGTTGAGGTTGTTGTTGAATTTTTTGGTGTTTTTCATTGTTGAGGTTGTTGTTGAATTTGTTGGTGATTTTCAATGTTGAGGTTGTTGAATTCATTGGTGTTATCAATGGTTTTTTTTGATCATTTTTGTTGTTTTCAAAGTTGAGCTTGCAGTTTAATTTGTTGGTGTTTTTCAATGTTGAGGTTGTTGAAGTTGTTGGTGTTTTTCAAATTTGAAGTTGTTGTTGAATTTGTTGGTGATTTTCAATGTTGAGGTTGTTGTTGCATTTTTTGATGTTTTTGAATGTTGAGGTTGTTGATGCATTATTTGGTGTTTTTCATTGTTGAGGTTGTTGTGGAATTTGTTGTTGATTTTCAATGTTGAGGTTTTTGTTGAATTATTAGGTGTTTTTCATTGTTGTGGTTTCTGTTCAATTTGTTGGTGTTTTCCATTGTTGAGGTTGTTGTTGAATTTGTTGGTGATTTTCAATGTTGAGGTTGTGGTTGAATTTGTTCGTGTTTTTCCATGTTGAGGTTTTTGAATTTGTTGGTGTTTTTCAAAGTTGATGTTGTTGTTGAATTTGTTGATGATTTTCAATGTTGAGTTTGTAGTTGAATTTTTTGGTGTTTTTCATTGTTGAGGTTGTTGTTGACGTTGTTGGAGTTGTTCAATGTTGAGGTTGTTGTTGAATTTTTTGTTGATTTTCAATGTTGAGTGTGTTGTTGAATTTGTTCGTGTTTTTCATTGTTGAGGTTGTTGAATTTGTTGGTATTTTTCAAAGTTGACGTTGTTGTTGAATTTTTTGGTGTTTTTAATTGTTGAGGTTGTTGTTGAATTTGTTGGTGTTTTTGAATGTTGAGGTTGTTGTTGAATTGTTTGATGTTTTTCATTGTTGTGGTTGTTGTTAAATTTGTTGGTGATTTTCAATATTGAGGTTGTTGTTGAATTTGTTGTTGTTATGAATTTTTATTTTATTGAACCTTTTTGTATTTTTGAAAGTTGAGGTTGTTGTTGAATTTGTTGGTGTTTTTCAATGTTGAGGTTGTTGAATTTGTTGGTGTTTTTCAAAGCTGAGTTTGTTGTTGAATTTGTTGGTGTTTTTTATTGTTGAGGTTTTTGTTGAATTTGTTGGTCTTTTTAATTGTTGAGGTTGTTGTTGACTTTTTTGGTGATTATCTATGTTGAGGTTGTGGTTGAATTTGTTGGTGTTTTTCAAAGTTGATGTTGTTGAAATTATTGGTGTTATCAATGGTTTTTTAAAATCTTTTTCGTAATTTTCAAAGTTGAGGTTGCAGTTGAAATTGTTGGTGAATTGCAATGTTGAGGTTGTTAAATTTGTTGGTGTTTTTCAAAGTTGAGGTTGTTGTTGAATTTTTTGGTGTTTTTCATTGTTGAGGTTTTTGTTGAATTTTTTGGTGATTTTCAATGTTGAGGTTGTCGTTGAATTTTTTGGTGTTTTTCATTGTTGAGGTTTTTGTTGAATTTGTTGGCGTTTTTGAATGTTGAGGTTGTTTATGAATTTTTTGGTGTTTTTCATTGTTGAGGTTTTTGTTGAAATTGTTTGTGTTTTTCATTGTTGAGGTTGTTGTTGAATTTGTTGGTGATTTTCAATATTGAGGCTCTGGTTCAATTTGTTGTTGTTTTTCCATGTTGAGGTATTTGAATTTGTTGGTGTTTTTCAAAGTTGAGGTTGTTGTTGAATTTGTTGTTGATTTTCAATGTTGAGGTTGTTGAATTCATTGGTGTTATCAATGGTTTTTTTTGATCATTTTTCTATGTTTCAAAGTTGAGGTTGCAGTTGAAATTGTTGGTGTTTTTCAATGTTGAGGTTGTTGAAGTTGTTGGTGTTGTTCAAAGTTGAGGTTGTTGCTGAATATTTCGGTGTTTTTCATTGTTGAGGTTTTTGTTGAATTTTTTGTTGTTTTTGAATGTTGAGGTTGTTGATGCATTATTTGGTGTTTTTCATTGTTGAGGTTGTTGTTGAATTTGTTGGTGATTTTCAATGTTGAGGTTGTTGTTGAATTTTTAGGTGTTTTTCATTGTTGAGGTTTCTGTTGAGTTTGTTGGTTTTTTTGAATGTTGAGGTTGTTGATGAATCTTTCGGTGTTATTCATTGTTGAGGTTTTTGTTGAATTTGTTGGTGATTTTCATTGTTGAGTTTGTTGTTGAATTTGTTGGTATTTTGGAATGTTGAGGTTGTTGATGAATTTTTAGGTGCTCTTCATTGTTGAGGTTTATGTTGAATTTGTTGGTGATTTTCAAAGTTGAGGTTGCTGTTGAATTTGTTGGTGTTTTTCCATGTTGAGGTTTTTGAATTTGTTGGTGTTTTTCAAAGTTGATGTTGTTGTTGATTTTGTTGGTGATTTTCAATGTTGAGTTTGTTGTTGAATTTTTTGGTGTTTTTCATTGTTGAGGTTGTTGTTGAATTTGTTGGTGTTTTTCAATGTTGAGGTTGTAGAATTTGTTGGTGTTTTTCAAAGCTGAGTTTGTTGTTGAATTTGTTGGTGTTTTTCATTGTTGAGGTTTTTGTTGAATTTATTGGTGTTTTTCATTGTTGAGGTTGTTGTTGACTTTGTTGGTGATTTTCAATGTTGAGGTTGTTGTTGAATTGTTTGATGTTTTTCATTGTTGAGGTTGTTGTTAAATTTGTTGGTGATTTTCAGTATTGAGGTTGTTGTTGAATTTGTTGTTGTTATGAATTTTTATTTTGTTGAACCTTTTTGTATTTTTGAAAGTTGAGGTTGTTGTTGAATTTGTTGGTGTTTTTCAAAGCTGAGTTTGTTGTTGAATTTGTTGGTGTTTTTCAATGTTGAGGTTTTTGTTGAATTTATTGGTGTTTTTCATTGTTGAGGTTGTTGTTGACTTTGTTGGTGATTTTCAATGTTGAGGTTGTGGTTGAATTTGTTGGTGTTTTTCAAAGTTGATGTTGTTGAAATTATTTGTGTTATCAATGGTTTTTTTTAATACTTTTTGTGTTTTTCAAAGTTGAGGTTGCAGTTGAAATTGTTGGTGTTTTGCAATGTTGAGGTTGTTGTTGAATTGCTTGATGTTTTTCATTGTTGTTGCTGTTGTTAAATTTGTTGGTGATTTTCAATATTGAGGTTGTTGTTGAATTTGTTGTTGTTATCAATTTTTATTTTGTTGAACCTTTTTGTATTTTTGAAAGTTGAGGTTGTTGTTGAATTTGTTTGTGTTTTTCAAAGCTGAGTTTGTTGTTGAATTTGTTGGTGTTTTTCATTGTTGAGGTTTTTGTCGAATTTTTTGGTGTTTTTAATTGTTGAGGTTTTTGTTGAATTTGTTGCTGTTTTTGAATGTTGAGGTTGTTGATGAATTTTTTGGTGTTTTTCATTGTTGAGGTTGCTGTTGAATTTGTTGGTGTTTTTTAATGTTGAGGTTTTTGTTGAATTGTTTGATGTTTTTCATTGTTGAGGTTGTTGTTAAATTTGTTGGTAATTTTCAGTATTGAGGTTGTTGTTGAATTTGTTGTTGTTATCAATTTTTATTTTGTTGAACCTTTTTGTATTTTTGAAAGTTGAGGTTGTTGTTGAATTTGTTGCTGTTTTTCAATGTTGAGGTTGTTGTTGAATTTGTTGGTGTTTTTCATTGTTGAGGTTTTTGTTGAATTTGTTGGTGTTTTTCATTGTTGAGGTTGTTGTTGAATTTGTTGGTGATTTTAAATGTTGAGGTTGTGGTTGAATTTGTTGATGTTTTTCAAAGTTGATGTTGTTGAAATTATTGGTGTTATCAATGGTTTTTTTAAATCTTTTTTGTATTTTTCAAAGTTGAGGTTGCAGTTGAAATTGTTGGTGTTTTGCAATGTTGAGGTTGTTGAATTTGTTGGTGTTTTTCAAAGTTGAGGTTGTTGTTGAAATATTTGGTGTTTTTCATTGTTGAGGTTTTTGTTGAATTTGTTGGAGTTGTTCAATGTTGAGGTTGTTGTTGAATTTTTTGTTGATTTTCAATGTTGAGTGTGTTGTTGAATTTGTTGGTGTTTTTCATTGTTGAGGTTGTTGAATTTGTTGGTATTTTTCAAAGTTGACGTTGTTGTTGAATTTTTTGGTGTTTTTAATTGTTGAGGATTTTGTTGAATTTGTTGCTGTTTTTGAATGTTGAAGTTGCTGATGAATTTTTTGGTGTTTTTCATTGTTGAGGTTGTTGTTGAATTTGTTGGTGTTTTTGAATGTTGAGGTTGTTGTTGAATTGTTTGATGTTTTTCATTGTTGTGGTTGTTGTTAAATTTGTTGGTGATTTTCAATATTGAGGTTGTTGTTGAATTTGTTGTTGTTATGAATTTTTATTTTGTTGAACCTTTTTGTATTTTTGAAAGTTGAGGTTGTTGTTGAATTTGTTGGTGTTTTTCAATGTTGAGGTGTTGAATTTGTTGGTGTTTTTCAAAGCTGAGTTTGTTGTTGAATTTGTTGGTGTTTTTCATTGTTGAGGTTTTTGTTGAATTTGTTGGTCTTTTTCATTGTTGAGGTTGTTGTTGACTTTTTTGGTGATTATCAATGTTGAGGTTGTGGTTGAATTTGTTGGTGTTTTTCAAAGTTGATGTTGTTGAAATTATTGGTGTTATCAATGGTTTTTTAAAATCTTTTTCGTAATTTTCAAAGTTGAGGTTGCAGTTGAAATTGTTGGTGAATTGCAATGTTGAGGTTGTTAAATTTGTTGGTGTTTTTCAAAGTTGAGGTTGTTGTTGAATTTTTTGGTGTTTTTCATTGTTGAGGTTTTTGTTGAATTTTTTGGTGATTTTCAATGTTGAGGTTGTCGTTGAATTTTTTGGTGTTTTTCATTGTTGAGGTTTTTGTTGAATTTGTTGGCGTTTTTGAATGTTGAGGTTGTTTATGAATTTTTTGGTGTTTTTCATTGTTGAGGTTTTTGTTGAAATTGTTTGTGTTTTTCATTGTTGAGGTTGTTGTTGAATTTGTTGGTGATTTTCAATATTGAGGCTCTGGTTCAATTTGTTGTTGTTTTTCCATGTTGAGGTTTTTGAATTTGTTGGTGTTTTTCAAAGTTGAGGTTGTTGTTGAATTTGTTGTTGATTTTCAATGTTGAAGTTGTTGTTGCATTTTTTGATGTTTTTCAATACTGAGGTTGTTGTTGAATTTGTTGGTGATTTTGAATGTTGAGGTTGTTGAATTCATTGGTGTTATCAATGGTTTTTTTTGATCATTTTTCTATGTTTCAAAGTTGAGGTTGCAGTTGAAATTGTTGGTGTTTTTCAATGTTGAGGTTGTTGAAGTTGTTGGTGTTGTTCAAAGTTGAGGTTGTTGCTGAATATTTCGGTGTTTTTCATTGTTGAGGTTTTTGTTGAATTTTTTGTTGTTTTTGAATGTTGAGGTTGTTGATGCATTATTTGGTGTTTTTCATTGTTGAGGTTGTTGTTGAATTTGTTGGTGATTTTCAATGTTGAGGTTGTTGTTGAATTTTTAGTTGTTTTTCATTGTTGAGGTTTCTGTTGAGTTTGTTGGTTTTTTTGAATGTTGAGGTTGTTGATGAATCTTTCAGTGTTATTCATTGTTGAGGTTTTTGTTGAATTTGTTGGTGATTTTCATTGTTGAGGTTGTTGTTGAATTTGTTGGTATTTTGGAATGTTGAGGTTGTTGATGAATTTTTAGGTGCTCTTCATTGTTGAGGTTTATGTTGAATTTGTTGGTGATTTTCAAAGTTGAGGTTGCTGTTGAATTTGTTGGTGTTTTTCCATGTTGAGGTTTTTGAATTTGTTGGTGTTTTTCAAAGTTGATGTTGTTGTTGAATTTGTTGGTGATTTTCAATGTTGAGTTTGTTGTTGAATTTTTCGGTGTTTTTCATTGTTGAGGTTGTTGTTGAATTTGTTGGTGTTTTTCAATGTTGAGGTTGTAGAATTTGTTGGTGTTTTTCAAAGCTGAGTTTGTTGTTGAATTTGTTGGTGTTTTTCATTGTTGAGGTTTTTGTTGAATTTATTGGTGTTTTTCATTGTTGAGGTTGTTGTTGAAATTGCTGGAGTTTTTCAATGTTGAGGTTGTTGTTGAAATTGTTGGAGTTTTTCAATGTTGAGGTTGTTGTTGAATTTTTTGGTGATTATCAATGTTGAGTTTGTTGTTGAATTTGTTGGCGTTTTTCATTGTTGAGGTTGTTGAATTTGTTGGTATTTTTCAAAGTTGACGTTGTTGTTGAATTTTTTGGTGTTTTTAATTGTTGAGGTTTTTGTTGAATTTGTTGGTGCTTTTTAATGTTGATGTTGTTGTTGAATTGTTTGATGTTTTTCATTGTTGAGGTTGTTAAATTTGTTGGTGATTTTCAGTATTGAGGTTGTTGTTGAATTTGTTGTTGTTATGAATTTTGATTTTGTTGAACCTTTTTGTATTTTTGAAAGTTGAGGTTTTTGTTGAATTTGTTGGTGTTTTTCAATGTTGAGGTTGTTGAATTTGTTGGTGTTTTTCAAAGCTGAGTTTGTTGTTGAATTTGTTGGTGTTTTTCATTGTTGAGGTTTTTGTTGAATTTATTGGTGTTTTTCATTGTTGAGGTTGTTGTTGACTTTGTTGGTGATTTTCAATGTTGAGGTTGTGGTTGAATTTGTTGGTGTTTTTCAAAGTTGATGTTGTTGAAATTATTGGTGTTATCAATGGTTTTTTAAAATCTTTTTTGTATTTTTCAAAGTTGAGGTTGCTGTTGAAATTGTTGGTGTTTTGCAATGTTGAGGTTGTTGAATTTGTTGGTGTTTTTCAAAGTTGAGGTTGTTGTTGAATTTTTTGGTGTTTTTCATTGTTGAGGTTTTTGTTGAATTTGTTGGTGTTTTTCATTGCTGAGGTTTTTGTTGAATTTGTTGGCGTTTTTGAATGTTGAGGTTGTTGATGAATTTTTTGGTGTTTTTCACTGTTGAGGTTTTTGTTGAAATTGTTTGATGTTTTTCATCGTTGAGGTTGTTGTTGAATTTGTTGGTGATTTTCAATATTGAGGTTCTGGTTCAATTTGTTGTTGTTTATCCATGTTGAGGTTTTTGAATTTGTTGGTGTTTTTCAAAGTTGATGTTGCTGTTGAATTTGTTGGTGATTTTTAATGTTGAGGTTTTTGTTGCATTTTTTGATGTTTTTCATTGCTGAGGTTGTTGTTGAATTTGTTGGTGATTTTGAATGTTGAGGTTGTTGATTTCATTGGTGTTATCAATGGTTTTTTTTGATCATTTTTCTATTTTTCAAAGTTGAGGTTGCAGTTGAAATTGTTGGTGTTTTTCAATGTTGAGGTTGTTGAAGTTGTTGGTGCTGTTCAAAGTTGAGGTTCTTGCTGAATTTTTCGGTGTTTTTCATTGTTGAGGTTTTTGTTGAATTTTTTGTTGTTTTTGAATGTTGAGGTTGTTGATGCATTATTTGGTGTTTTTCATTGTTGAGGTTGTTGTGGAATTTGTTGGTGATTTTCAATGTTGAGGTTGTTGTTGAATTTTTAGGTGTTTTTCATTGTTGAGGTTTCTGTTGAGTTTGTTGGTTTTTTTGAATGTTGAGGTTGTTGATGAATCTTTCGGTGTTATTCATTGTTGAGGTTTTTGTTGAATTTGTTGGTGATTTTCATTGTTGAGGTTGTTGTTGAATTTGTTGGTATTTTGGAATGTTGAGGTTGTTGATGAATTTTTAGGTGCTCTTCATTGCTGAGGTTTATGTTGAATTTGTTTGTGATTCTCAAAGTTGAGGTTGCCGATGTATTTTTTGGTGTATTCAATGTTTTTTATTGAATCTTATTGTTTTTTTCAAAGTTGAGGTTGCAGTTGAATTTGTTGCTGTTTCTCAATGTTGAGGTTGTTGAATTTTTTTGGTGTTTTTCAAAGTTGAGGTTGTTGTTTAATTTGTTGATGTTTTTCATTGCTGAGGTTGTTGTTGAATTTGTTGGTGATTTTCAATGCTGAGGTTATTGAATTTATTGGTGTTATCAGTGGTATTTAAAATCTTTTTTGTATTTTTCAAAGTTGAGGTTGCAGTTGAAATTGTTGGTTTTTTTCAATGTTGAGGTTGTTGAATTTGTTGGTGTTTTTCAAAGTTGAGGTTGTTGTTGAATTTTTTGGAGTTTTTCATTGTTGAGGTTTTTGTTCAATTTTTTGGTGTTTTTGAATGTTGAGATTGTTGATGAATTTTTTTGTATTTTTCATTGTTGAGGTTGTTGTTGAATTTGTTGGTGATTTTCAATATTGACGTTCTGGTTCAATTTGTTGTTGTTTTTCCATGTTGAGGTTTTTGAATTTGTTGGTGTTTTTCAAAGTTGAGGTTGTTGTTGAATTTGTTGGTGATTTTCAATGTTGAGGTTGTTGTTGCATTTTTAGATGTTTTTCAATACTGAGGTTGTTGTTGAATGTGTTGGTGATTTTGAATGTTGAGGTTGTTGAATTCATTAGTGTTATCAATGGTTTTTTTTGATCATTTTTCTATGTTTCAAAGTTGAGGTTGCAGTTGAAATTGTTGGTGTTTTTCAATGTTGAGGTTGTTGAAGTTGTTGGTGTTGTTCAAAGTTGAGGTTGTTGCTGAATTTTTCGGTGTTATTCATTGTTGAGGTTTTTGTTGAATTTTTTGTTGTTTTTGAATGTTGAGGTTGTTGATGCATTATTTGGTATTTTTCATTGTTGAGGTTGTTGTGGAATTTGTTGGTGATTTTCAATGTTGAGGTTGTTGTTGAATTTTTAGGTGTTTTTCATTGTTGAGGTTTCTGTTGAGTTTGTTGGTTTTTTTGAATGTTGAGGTTGTTGATGAATTTTTAGGTGCTCTTCATTGTTGAGGTTTATGTTGAATATGTTGGTGATTTTCATTGTTGAGGTTGTTGTTGAATTTGTTGGTGTTTTTCAATGTTGAGGTTGTAGAATTTGTTGGTGTTTTTCAAAGCTGAGTTTGTTGTTGAATTTGTTGGTGTTTTTCATTGTTGAGGTTTTTGTTGAATTTATTGGTGTTTTTCATTGTTGAGGTTGTTGTTGAAATTGCTGGAGTTTTTCAATGTTGAGGTTGTTGTTGAAATTGTTGGAGTTTTTCAATGTTGAGGTTGTTGTTGAATTTTTTGGTGATTATCAATGTTGAGTTTGTTGTTGAATTTGTTGGCGTTTTTCATTGTTGAGGTTGTTGAATTTGTTGGTATTTTTCAAAGTTGACGTTGTTGTTGAATTTTTTGGTGTTTTTAATTGTTGAGGTTTTTGTTGAATTTGTTGGTGCTTTTTAATGTTGATGTTGTTGTTGAATTGTTTGATGTTTTTCATTGTTGAGGTTGTTAAATTTGTTGGTGATTTTCAGTATTGAGGTTGTTGTTGAATTTGTTGTTGTTATGAATTTTGATTTTGTTGAACCTTTTTGTATTTTTGAAAGTTGAGGTTTTTGTTGAATTTGTTGGTGTTTTTCAATGTTGAGGTTGTTGAATTTGTTGGTGTTTTTCAAAGCTGAGTTTGTTGTTGAATTTGTTGGTGTTTTTCATTGTTGAGGTTTTTGTTGAATTTATTGGTGTTTTTCATTGTTGAGGTTGTTGTTGACTTTGTTGGTGATTTTCAATGTTGAGGTTGTGGTTGAATTTGTTGGTGTTTTTCAAAGTTGATGTTGTTGAAATTATTGGTGTTATCAATGGTTTTTTAAAATCTTTTTTGTATTTTTCAAAGTTGAGGTTGCTGTTGAAATTGTTGGTGTTTTGCAATGTTGAGGTTGTTGAATTTGTTGGTGTTTTTCAAAGTTGAGGTTGTTGTTGAATTTTTTGGTGTTTTTCATTGTTGAGGTTTTTGTTGAATTTGTTGGTGTTTTTCATTGCTGAGGTTTTTGTTGAATTTGTTGGCGTTTTTGAATGTTGAGGTTGTTGATGAATTTTTTGGTGTTTTTCACTGTTGAGGTTTTTGTTGAAATTGTTTGATGTTTTTCATCGTTGAGGTTGTTGTTGAATTTGTTGGTGATTTTCAATATTGAGGTTCTGGTTCAATTTGTTGTTGTTTATCCATGTTGAGGTTTTTGAATTTGTTGGTGTTTTTCAAAGTTGATGTTGCTGTTGAATTTGTTGGTGATTTTTAATGTTGAGGTTTTTGTTGCATTTTTTGATGTTTTTCATTGCTGAGGTTGTTGTTGAATTTGTTGGTGATTTTGAATGTTGAGGTTGTTGATTTCATTGGTGTTATCAATGGTTTTTTTTGATCATTTTTCTATTTTTCAAAGTTGAGGTTGCAGTTGAAATTGTTGGTGTTTTTCAATGTTGAGGTTGTTGAAGTTGTTGGTGCTGTTCAAAGTTGAGGTTCTTGCTGAATTTTTCGGTGTTTTTCATTGTTGAGGTTTTTGTTGAATTTTTTGTTGTTTTTGAATGTTGAGGTTGTTGATGCATTATTTGGTGTTTTTCATTGTTGAGGTTGTTGTGGAATTTGTTGGTGATTTTCAATGTTGAGGTTGTTGTTGAATTTTTAGGTGTTTTTCATTGTTGAGGTTTCTGTTGAGTTTGTTGGTTTTTTTGAATGTTGAGGTTGTTGATGAATCTTTCGGTGTTATTCATTGTTGAGGTTTTTGTTGAATTTGTTGGTGATTTTCATTGTTGAGGTTGTTGTTGAATTTGTTGGTATTTTGGAATGTTGAGGTTGTTGATGAATTTTTAGGTGCTCTTCATTGTTGAGGTTTATGTTGAATTTGTTTGTGATTCTCAAAGTTGAGGTTGCCGATGTATTTTTTGGTGTATTCAATGTTTTTTATTGAATCTTATTGTTTTTTTCAAAGTTGAGGTTGCAGTTGAATTTGTTGCTGTTTCTCAATGTTGAGGTTGTTGAATTTTTTTGGTGTTTTTCAAAGTTGAGGTTGTTGTTTAATTTGTTGATGTTTTTCATTGCTGAGGTTGTTGTTGAATTTGTTGGTGATTTTCAATGCTGAGGTTATTGAATTTATTGGTGTTATCAGTGGTATTTAAAATCTTTTTTGTATTTTTCAAAGTTGAGGTTGCAGTTGAAATTGTTGGTTTTTTTCAATGTTGAGGTTGTTGAATTTGTTGGTGTTTTTCAAAGTTGAGGTTGTTGTTGAATTTTTTGGAGTTTTTCATTGTTGAGGTTTTTGTTCAATTTTTTGGTGTTTTTGAATGTTGAGATTGTTGATGAATTTTTTTGTATTTTTCATTGTTGAGGTTGTTGTTGAATTTGTTGGTGATTTTCAATATTGACGTTCTGGTTCAATTTGTTGTTGTTTTTCCATGTTGAGGTTTTTGAATTTGTTGGTGTTTTTCAAAGTTGAGGTTGTTGTTGAATTTGTTGGTGATTTTCAATGTTGAGGTTGTTGTTGCATTTTTAGATGTTTTTCAATACTGAGGTTGTTGTTGAATGTGTTGGTGATTTTGAATGTTGAGGTTGTTGAATTCATTAGTGTTATCAATGGTTTTTTTTGATCATTTTTCTATGTTTCAAAGTTGAGGTTGCAGTTGAAATTGTTGGTGTTTTTCAATGTTGAGGTTGTTGAAGTTGTTGGTGTTGTTCAAAGTTGAGGTTGTTGCTGAATTTTTCGGTGTTATTCATTGTTGAGGTTTTTGTTGAATTTTTTGTTGTTTTTGAATGTTGAGGTTGTTGATGCATTATTTGGTATTTTTCATTGTTGAGGTTGTTGTGGAATTTGTTGGTGATTTTCAATGTTGAGGTTGTTGTTGAATTTTTAGGTGTTTTTCATTGTTGAGGTTTCTGTTGAGTTTGTTGGTTTTTTTGAATGTTGAGGTTGTTGATGAATTTTTAGGTGCTCTTCATTGTTGAGGTTTATGTTGAATATGTTGGTGATTTTCATTGTTGAGGTTGTTGTAGAATTTGTTGGTGATTTTCAATGTTGAGTTTGTTGTTGGATTTTTTGGTGTTTTTCATTGTTGAGGTTGTTCTTGAAATTGTTGGAGTTTTTCAATGTTGAGTTTGTTGTTGAATTTTTTGGTGTTTTTCATTGTTGAGGTTGTTGTTGAAATTGTTGGAGTTTTTCAATGTTGAGGTTGTTGTTGAATTTTTTGGTGATTTTCAATGTTGAGTTTGTTGTTGAATTTGTTGGTGTTTTTCATTGTTGAGGTTGTTGAATTTGTTGGTATTTTTCGAAGTTACCGTTGTTGTTGAATTTGTTGGTGTTTTTAATTGTTGAGGTTTTTGTTGAATTTGTTGCTGTTTTTGAATGCTGAGGTTGTTGATGAAATTTTTGGTGTTTTTCATTTTTGAGGTTGTTGTTGAATTTGTTGGTGTTTTTTAATGTTGAGGTTGTTGTTGAATTGTTTGATGTTTTTCATTGTTGAGGTTGTTGTTAAATTTGTTGTTGATTTTCAATATTGAGGTTGTTGTTGAATTTGTTGTTGTTCTCAATTTTTATTTTGTTGAACCTTTTTGTATTTTTGAAAGGTGAGGTTGTTGTTGAATTTGTTGGTGTTTTTCATTGTTGGGGTTTATGTTGAATTTGTTGGTGTTTTTCATTGTTGAGGTTGTTGTTGACTTTGTTGGTGATTTTCAATATTGAGGATCTGGTTGAATTTGTTGGTGTTTTTCCATGTTGAGCTTTTTGAATTTGTTAGTGTTTTTCAAAGTTGAGGTTGTTGTTGAATTTGTTGTTGATTTTCAATGTTGAGTTTGTTGTTGAGTTTTTTGATGCTTTTCATTGCTGAGGTTGTAGTTGAATTTGTTGGTGATTTTCAATGTTGAGGTTGTTGAATTCATTGGTGTTATCAATGGTTTTTTTTGATCATTTTTGTTGTTTTCAAAGTTGAGCTTGCAGTTTAATTTGTTGGTGTTTTTCAATGTTGAGGTTGTTGAAGTTGTTGGTGTTTTTCAAATTTGAAGTTGTTGTTGAATTTGTTGGTGATTTTCAATGTTGAGTTTGTTGTTGAGTTTTTTGATGCTTTTCATTGCTGAGGTTGTTGTTGAATTTGTTGGTGATTTTCAATGTTGAGGTTGTTGAATTCATTGGTGTTATCAATGGTTTTTTTTTGATCATTTTTGTTGTTTTCAAAGTTGAGCTTGCAGTTGAATTTGTTGGTGTTTTGCAATGTTGAGGTTGTTGAATTTGTTGGTGTTTTTCAAAGTTGAGGTTGTTGTTGAATTTTTTGGAGTTTTTCATTGTTGAGGTTTTTGTTTAATTTTTTGTTGTTTTTGAATGTTGAGGTTGTTGATGAATTTTTTTGTGATTTTCATTGTTGAGATTTTTGTTGAATTTGTTTGTGTTTTTCATTGTTGAGGTTTTTGTTGAATTTGTTGGTGATTTTCAATATTGAGGTTCTGGTTCAATTTGTTGTTGTTTTTCCATGTTGAGGTTTTTGAATTTGTTGGTGTTTTTCAAAGTTGAGGTTGTTGTTGAATTTGTTGGTGATTTTCAATGTTGAGGTTATTGTTGCATTTTTTGATGTTTTTCATTGCTGAGGTTGTTGTTGAATTTGTTGGTGATTTTGAATGTTGAGGTTGTTGAATTCATTGGTGTTATCAATGGTTTTTTTTGATCATTTTTCTATGTTTCAAAGTTGAGGTTGCAGTTGAAATTGTTGGCGTTTTTCAATGTTGAGGTTGTTGAAGTTGTTGGTGTTGTTCAAAGTTGACGTTGTTGCTGAATTTTTCGTTTTTCATCATGGTTGAGGTTTTTGTTGAATTTTTTGTTGTTTTTGAATGTTGAGGTTGTTGATGCATTATTTGGTGTTTTTCATTGTTGAGGTTGTTGTTGAATTTGTTGTTGATTTTCAATGATGAGGTTGTTGTTGAATTTTTAGGTGTTTTTCATTGTTGTGGTTTCTGTTGAATTTGTTGGTGTTATTGAATGTTGAGGTTGTTGATGAATTTGTTGGTGAATTTCAATGTTGAGGTTCTGTTTGAATTTGTTGGAGTTTTTCCATGTTGAGCTTTTTGAATTTGTTAGTGTTTTTCAAAGTTGAGGTTGTTGTTGAATTTGTTGGTGATTTTCAATGTTGAGGTTGTTGTTGCATTTTTAGATGTTTTTCAATACTGAGGTTGTTGTTGAATTTGTTGGTGATTTTGAATGTTGAGGTTGTTGAATTCATTGGTGTTATCAATGGTTTTTTTTGATCATTTTTCTATGTTTCAAAGTTGAGGTTGCAGTTGAAATTGTTGGTGTTTTTCAATGTTGAGGTTGTTGAAGTTGTTCGTGTTGTTCAAAGTTGAGGTTGTTGCTGAATTTTTCGGTGTTTTTCATGGTTGAGGTTTTTGTTGAATTTTTTGGTGTTTTTCATTGTTGAGGTTGTTGTGGAATTTGTTGTTGATTTTCAATGTTGAGGTTGTTGTTGAATTTTTAGGTGTTTTTCATTGTTGTGGTTTCTGTTGAATTTGTTGGTGTTTTTGAATGTTGAGGTTTTTGATGAATCTTTCGGTGTTTTTCCTTGTTGAGGTTTTTGTTCAATTTGTTGGTGTTTTTCATTGTTGAGGTTGTTGTTGAATTCGTTGGTGATTTTCAATGTTGAGGTTGTGGTTGAATTTGTTGGTGTTTTTCCATGTTGAGGTTGTTGTTGAATTTTTTGGTGTTTTTCATTGTTGAGGTTTTTGTTGAATTTGTTGGTGATTTTCAATGTTGAGGTTGTTGTTGAATTTTTTGGTGTTTTTCATTGTTGAGGTTTTTGTTGAATTTGTTGGCGTTTTTGAATGTTGAGGCTGTTGATGAATTTTTTGGTGTTTTTCATTTTTGAGGTTTTTGTTAAAATTGTTGGTGTTTTTCATTGTTGAGGTTGTTGAATTCATTGGTGTTATGAATGGTTTTTTTGGATCATTTTTGTATTTTTCAAAGTTGAGTTTGCAGTTGAATTTGTTGGTGTTTGTCAAAGATGAGGTTGTTTCAGAATTTTTCGGTGTTTTTCATGGTTGAGGTTTTTGTTGAATTTGTTGGTGTTTTTGAATGTTGAGGTTGTTGATGAATCTTTCGGTGTTTTTCCTTGTTGAGGTTTTTGTTCAATTTGTTGGTGTTTTTCATTGTTGAGGTTGTTGTGGAATTTGTTGGTGATTTTAAATGTTGAGGTTGTGGTTGAATTTGTTGGTGTTTTTCAAAGTTGATGTTTTTGAAATTATTGGTGTTATCAATGGTTTTTTAAAATCTTTTTTGTATATTTCAAAGTTGAGGTCGCAGTTGAAATTGTTGGTGTTTTGCAATGTTGAGGTTGTTGAATTTGTTGGTGTTTTTCAAAGTTGAGGTTGTTGTTGAATTTTTTGATGTTTTTCATTGTTGAGGTTTTTGTTGAATTTGTTGGTGATTTTCAATGTTGAGGTTGTTGTTGAATTTTTTGGTGTTTTTCATTGTTGAGATTTTTGTTGAATTTGTTTGTGTTTTTCATTGTTGAGGTTTTTGTTGAATTTGTTGGTGATTTTCAATATTGAGGTTCTGGTTCAATTTGTTGTTGTTTTTCCATGTTGAGGTTTTTGAATTTGTTGGTGTTTTTCAAAGTTGAGGTTGTTGTTGAATTTGTTGGTGATTTTCAATGTTGAGGTTATTGTTGCATTTGTTGATGTTTTTCATTGCTGAGGTTGTTGTTGAATTTGTTGGTGATTTTGAATGTTGAGGTTGTTGAATTCATTGGTGTTATCAATGGTTTTTTTTGATCATTTTTCTATGTTTCAAAGTTGAGGTTGCAGTTGAAATTGTTGGCGTTTTTCAATGTTGAGGTTGTTGAAGTTGTTGGTGTTGTTCAAAGTTGACGTTGTTGCTGAATTTTTCGTTTTTCTTCATGGTTGAGGTTTTTGTTGAATTTTTTGTTGTTTTTGAATGTTGAGGTTGTTGATGCATTATTTGGTGTTTTTCATTGTTGAGGTTGTTGTTGAATTTGTTGTTGATTTTCAATGTTGAGGATGTTGTTGAATTTTTAGGTGTTTTTCATTGTTGTGGTTTCTGTTGAATTTGTTGGTGTTATTGAATGTTGAGGTTGTTGATGAATTTGTTGGTGAATTTCAATGTTGAGGTTCTGTTTGAATTTGTTGGAGTTTTTCCATGTTGAGCTTTTTGAATTTGTTAGTGTTTTTCAAAGTTGAGGTTGTTGTTGAATTTGTTGGTGAATTTCAATGTTGAGGTTGATGTTGAGTTTTTTGAAACTTTTCATTGCTGAGGTTGTTGTTGTATTTGTTCGTGATTTTCAATGTTGAGGTTGTTGAATTCATTGGTGTTATGAATGGTTTTTTTTGATCATTTTTGTATTTTTCAAAGTTGAGCTTGCAGTTGAATTTGTTGGTGTTTTTCAATGTTGAGGTTGTTGAAGTTGTTGGTGTTTTTCAAAGTTGAGGTTGTTGTTGAATTTTTCGGTGCTTTTCATTGTTGATGTTTTTGTTGAATTTGTTGGTGACTTTCAATGTTGAGGTTGTTGTTGAATTTTTAGGTGTTTTTCATTGTTGTGTTTTCTGTTGAATTTGTTGGTGTTTTTGAATGTTGAGGTTGTTGATGAATCTTTCGGTGTTTTTCCATGTTGAGGTTTTTGTTCAATTTGTTGGTGTTTTTCATTGTTGAGGTTGTTGTTGAATTTGTTGGTGATTTTCAATGTTGAGGTTTTTGAATTTGTTGGTGTTTTTCAAAGTTGATGTTGTTGTTGAATTTGTTGGTGATTTTCAATGTTGAGGTTGTTGTTGAATTTTTGGTGATTTTCAATGTTGAGTTTGTTGTTGAATTTGTTGGTGTTTTTCATTGTTGAGGTTGTTGAATTTGTTGGCATTTTTCAAAGTTGACCTTGTTGTTGAATTTTTTGGTGTTTTGAATTGTTGAGGTTGTTGTTGAATTTGTTGGTGTTTTTGAATGTTGAGGTTGTTGTTGAATTGCTTGATGTTTTTCATTGTTGTTGTTGTTGTTAAATTTGTTGGTGATTTTCAATATTGAGGTTGTTGTTGAATTTGTTGTTGTTATCAATTTTTATTTTGTTGAACCTTTTTGTATTTTTGAAAGTTGAGGTTGTTGTTGAATTTGTTTGTGTTTTTCAAAGCTGAGTTTGTTGTTGAATTTGTTGGTGTTTTTCATTGTTGAGGTTTTTGTCGAATTTTTTGGTGTTTTTAATTGGTGAGGTTTTTGTTGAATTTGTTGCTGTTTTTGAATGTTGAGGTTGTTGATGAATTTTTTGGTGTTTTTCATTGTTGAGGTTGCTGTTGAATTTGTTGGTGTTTTTTAATGTTGAGGTTTTTGTTGAATTGTTTGATGTTTTTCATTGTTGAGGTTGTTGTTAAATTTGTTGGTAATTTTCAGTATTGAGGTTGTTGTTGAATTTGTTGTTGTTATCAATTTTTATTTTGTTGAACCTTTTTGTATTTTTGAAAGTTGAGGTTGTTGTTGAATTTGTTGCTGTTTTTCAATGTTGAGGTTGTTGTTGAATTTGTTGGTGTTTTTCATTGTTGAGGTTTTTGTTGAATTTGTTGGTGTTTTTCATTGTTGAGGTTATTGTTGAATTTGTTGGTGATTTTAAATGTTGAGGTTGTGGTTGAATTTGTTGATGTTTTTCAAAGTTGATGTTGTTGAAATTATTGGTGTTATCAATGGTTTTTTTAAATCTTTTTTGTATTTTTCAAAGTTGAGGTTGCAGTTGAAATTGTTGGTGTTTTGCAATGTTGAGGTTGTTGAATTTGTTGGTGTTTTTCAAAGTTGAGGTTGTTGTTGAAATATTTGGTGTTTTTCATTGTTGAGCTTTTTGTTGAATTTGTTGGTGATTTTCAATGTTGAGGTTGTTGTTGAATTTTTTGGTGTTTTTCATTGTTGAGGTTTTTGTTGAAATTGTTTGTGTTTTTCATTGTTGAGGTTGTTGTTGAATTTGTTGGTGATTTTCAATATTGAGGTTCTGGTTCAATTTGTTGTTGTTTTTCCATGTTGAGGTTTTTGAATTTGTTGGTGTTTTTCAAAGTTGATGTTGTTGTTGAATTTGTTGGTGATTTTCAATGTTGAGGTTGTTGTTGAATTTTTGGTGATTTTCAATGTTGAGTTTGTTGTTGAATTTGTTGGTGTTTTTCATTGTTGAGGTTGTTGAATTTGTTGGCATTTTTCAAAGTTGACCTTGTTGTTGAATTTTTTGGTGTTTTGAATTGTTGAGGTTGTTGTTGAATTTGTTGGTGTTTTTGAATGTTGAGGTTGTTGTTGAATTGCTTGATGTTTTTCATTGTTGTTGTTGTTGTTAAATTTGTTGGTGATTTTCAATATTGAGGTTGTTGTTGAATTTGTTGTTGTTATCAATTTTTATTTTGTTGAACCTTTTTGTATTTTTGAAAGTTGAGGTTGTTGTTGAATTTGTTTGTGTTTTTCAAAGCTGAGTTTGTTGTTGAATTTGTTGGTGTTTTTCATTGTTGAGGTTTTTGTCGAATTTTTTGGTGTTTTTAATTGTTGAGGTTTTTGTTGAATTTGTTGCTGTTTTTGAATGTTGAGGTTGTTGATGAATTTTTTGGTGTTTTTCATTGTTGAGGTTGCTGTTGAATTTGTTGGTGTTTTTTAATGTTGAGGTTTTTGTTGAATTGTTTGATGTTTTTCATTGTTGAGGTTGTTGTTAAATTTGTTGGTAATTTTCAGTATTGAGGTTGTTGTTGAATTTGTTGTTGTTATCAATTTTTATTTTGTTGAACCTTTTTGTATTTTTGAAAGTTGAGGTTGTTGTTGAATTTGTTGGTGTTTTTCAATGTTGAGGTTGTTGTTGAATTTGTTGGTGTTTTTCATTGTTGAGGTTTTTGTTGAATTTGTTGGTGTTTTTCATTGTTGAGGTTATTGTTGAATTTGTTGGTGATTTTAAATGTTGAGGTTGTGGTTGAATTTGTTGATGTTTTTCAAAGTTGATGTTGTTGAAATTATTGGTGTTATCAATGGTTTTTTTAAATCTTTTTTGTATTTTTCAAAGTTGAGGTTGCAGTTGAAATTGTTGGTGTTTTGCAATGTTGAGGTTGTTGAATTTGTTGGTGTTTTTCAAAGTTGAGGTTGTTGTTGAAATATTTGGTGTTTTTCATTGTTGAGCTTTTTGTTGAATTTGTTGGTGATTTTCAATGTTGAGGTTGTTGTTGAATTTTTTGGTGTTTTTCATTGTTGAGGTTTTTGTTGAAATTGTTTGTGTTTTTCATTGTTGAGGTTGTTGTTGAATTTGTTGGTGATTTTCAATATTGAGGTTCTGGTTCAATTTGTTGTTGTTTTTCCATGTTGAGGTTTTTGAATTTGTTGGTGTTTTTCAAAGTTGAGGTTGCTGTTGAATTTGTTGGTGATTTTCAATGTTGAGGTTGTTGTTGAGTTTTTTGATGTTTTTCATTTGTGAGGTTGTTGTTGAATTTGTTGGTGATTTTCAATGTTGAGGTTGTTGAATTCATTGGTGTTATCAATGGTTTTTTTTGATCATTTCTCTATGTTTCAAAGTTGAGGTTGCAGTTGAAAATACTGGTGTTTTTCAATGTTGAGGTTGTTGAAGTTGTTGGTGTTGTTCAAAGTTGAGGTTGTTGCTGAATTTTTCGGTGTTTTTCATGGTTGAGGTTTTTGTTGAATTTTTTGTTGTTTTTGAATGTTGTGGTTGTTGATGCATTATTTGGTGTTTTTCATTGTTGAGGTTGTTGTTGAATTTGTTGGTAATTTTCAATGTTGAGGTTGTTGTTGTATTTTTAGGTGTTTTTCATTGTTGTGGTTTCTGTTGAATTTGTTGGTGTTTTTGAATGTTGAGGTTGTTGATGAATCTTTCGGTGTTATTCATTGTTGAGGATTTAGTTCAATTTGTTGGTGTTTTCATTGTTGAGGTTTTTGTTGAAATTGTTGGTGTTTTTCATTGTTGAGGTTGTTGTTGAATTTGTTGGTGATTTTCAAAGTTGAGGTTGCTGTTGAATTTTTTGGTGTTTTTCCATGTTGAGGTTCTTGAATTTGTTGGTGTTTTTCAAAGTTGATGTTGTTGTTGAATTTGTTGGTGATTTTCAATGTTGAGTTTGTTGTTGAATTTTTTGGTGTTTTTCATTGTTGAGGTTGTTGTTGAAATTGTTCGAGTTTTTCAATGTTGAGGTTGTTGTTGAATTTTTTGGTGATTTTCAATGTTGAGTTTGTTGTTGAATTTGTTGGTGTTTTTCATTGTTGAGGTTGTTGAATTTGTTGGTATTTTTCAAAGTTGACGTTGTTGTTGAATTTGTTGGTGTTTTTAATTGTTGAGGTTTTTGTTGAATTTGTTGGTGTTTTTGAATGCTGAGGTTGTTGATGAAATTTTTGGTGTTTTTCATTTTTGAGGTTGTTGTTGAATTTGTTGGTGTTTTTTAATGTTGAGGTTGTTGTTGAATTGTTTGATGTTTTTCATTGTTGAGGTTGTTGTTAAATTTGTTGTTGATTTTCAATATTGAGGTTGTTGTTGAATTTGTTGTTGTTCTCAATTTTTATTTTGTTGAACCTTTTTGTATTTTTGAAAGTTGAGGTTGTTGTTGAATTTGTTGGTGTTTTTCATTGTTGGGGTTTATGTTGAATTTGTTGGTGTTTTTCATTGTTGAGGTTGTTGTTGACTTTGTTGGTGATTTTCAATATTGAGGATCTGGTTGAATTTGTTGGTGTTTTTCCATGTTGAGCTTTTTGAATTTGTTAGTGTTTTTCAAAGTTGAGGTTGTTGTTGAATTTGTTGTTGATTTTCAATGTTGAGTTTGTTGTTGAGTTTTTTGATGCTTTTCATTGCTGAGGTTGTAGTTGAATTTGTTGGTGATTTTCAATGTTGAGGTTGTTGAATTCATTGGTGTTATCAATGGTTTTTTTTGATCATTTTTGTTGTTTTCAAAGTTGAGCTTGCAGTTTAATTTGTTGGTGTTTTTCAATGTTGAGGTTGTTGAAGTTGTTGGTGTTTTTCAAATTTGAAGTTGTTGTTGAATTTGTTGGTGATTTTCAATGTTGAGTTTGTTGTTGAGTTTTTTGATGCTTTTCATTGCTGAGGTTGTTGTTGAATTTGTTGGTGATTTTCAATGTTGAGGTTGTTGAATTCATTGGTGTTATCAATGGTTTTTTTTTGATCATTTTTGTTGTTTTCAAAGTTGAGCTTGCAGTTGAATTTGTTGGTGTTTTGCAATGTTGAGGTTGTTGAATTTGTTGGTGTTTTTCAAAGTTGAGGTTGTTGTTGAATTTTTTGGAGTTTTTCATTGTTGAGGTTTTTGTTTAATTTTTTGTTGTTTTTGAATGTTGAGGTTGTTGATGAATTTTTTTGTGATTTTCATTGTTGAGATTTTTGTTGAATTTGTTTGTGTTTTTCATTGTTGAGGTTTTTGTTGAATTTGTTGGTGATTTTCAATATTGAGGTTCTGGTTCAATTTGTTGTTGTTTTTCCATGTTGAGGTTTTTGAATTTGTTGGTGTTTTTCAAAGTTGAGGTTGTTGTTGAATTTGTTGGTGATTTTCAATGTTGAGGTTATTGTTGCATTTTTTGATGTTTTTCATTGCTGAGGTTGTTGTTGAATTTGTTGGTGATTTTGAATGTTGAGGTTGTTGAATTCATTGGTGTTATCAATGGTTTTTTTTGATCATTTTTCTATGTTTCAAAGTTGAGGTTGCAGTTGAAATTGTTGGCGTTTTTCAATGTTGAGGTTGTTGAAGTTGTTGGTGTTGTTCAAAGTTGACGTTGTTGCTGAATTTTTCGTTTTTCATCATGGTTGAGGTTTTTGTTGAATTTTTTGTTGTTTTTGAATGTTGAGGTTGTTGATGCATTATTTGGTGTTTTTCATTGTTGAGGTTGTTGTTGAATTTGTTGTTGATTTTCAATGATGAGGTTGTTGTTGAATTTTTAGGTGTTTTTCATTGTTGTGGTTTTGTTGAATTTGTTGGTGTTATTGAATGTTGAGGTTGTTGATGAATTTGTTGGTGAATTTCAATGTTGAGGTTCTGTTTGAATTTGTTGGAGTTTTTCCATGTTGAGCTTTTTGAATTTGTTAGTGTTTTTCAAAGTTGAGGTTGTTGTTGAATTTGTTGGTGATTTTCAATGTTGAGGTTGTTGTTGCATTTTTAGATGTTTTTCAATACTGAGGTTGTTGTTGAATTTGTTGGTGATTTTGAATGTTGAGGTTGTTGAATTCATTGGTGTTATCAATGGTTTTTTTTGATCATTTTTCTATGTTTCAAAGTTGAGGTTGCAGTTGAAATTGTTGGTGTTTTTCAATGTTGAGGTTGTTGAAGTTGTTCGTGTTGTTCAAAGTTGAGGTTGTTGCTGAATTTTTCGGTGTTTTTCATGGTTGAGGTTTTTGTTGAATTTTTTGGTGTTTTTCATTGTTGAGGTTGTTGTGGAATTTGTTGTTGATTTTCAATGTTGAGGTTGTTGTTGAATTTTTAGGTGTTTTTCATTGTTGTGGTTTCTGTTGAATTTGTTGGTGTTTTTGAATGTTGAGGTTTTTGATGAATCTTTCGGTGTTTTTCCTTGTTGAGGTTTTTGTTCAATTTGTTGGTGTTTTTCATTGTTGAGGTTGTTGTTGAATTCGTTGGTGATTTTCAATGTTGAGGTTGTGGTTGAATTTGTTGGTGTTTTTCCATGTTGAGGTTGTTGTTGAATTTTTTGGTGTTTTTCATTGTTGAGGTTTTTGTTGAATTTGTTGGTGATTTTCAATGTTGAGGTTGTTGTTGAATTTTTTGGTGTTTTTCATTGTTGAGGTTTTTGTTGAATTTGTTGGCGTTTTTGAATGTTGAGGCTGTTGATGAATTTTTTGGTGTTTTTCATTTTTGAGGTTTTTGTTAAAATTGTTGGTGTTTTTCATTGTTGAGGTTGTTGAATTCATTGGTGTTATGAATGGTTTTTTTGGAGCATTTTTGTATTTTTCAAAGTTGAGTTTGCAGTTGAATTTGTTGGTGTTTGTCAAAGATGAGGTTGTTTCAGAATTTTTCGGTGTTTTTCATGGTTGAGGTTTTTGTTGAATTTGTTGGTGTTTTTGAATGTTGAGGTTGTTGATGAATCTTTCGGTGTTTTTCCTTGTTGAGGTTTTTGTTCAATTTGTTGGTGTTTTTCATTGTTGAGGTTCTTGTGGAATTTGTTGGTGATTTTAAATGTTGAGGTTGTGGTTGAATTTGTTGGTGTTTTTCAAAGTTGATGTTTTTGAAATTATTGGTGTTATCAATGGTTTTTTAAAATCTTTTTTGTATATTTCAAAGTTGAGGTCGCAGTTGAAATTGTTGGTGTTTTGCAATGTTGAGGTTGTTGAATTTGTTGGTGTTTTTCAAAGTTGAGGTTGTTGTTGAATTTTTTGATGTTTTTCATTGTTGAGGTTTTTGTTGAATTTGTTGGTGATTTTCAATGTTGAGGTTGTTGTTGAATTTTTTGGTGTTTTTCATTGTTGAGATTTTTGTTGAATTTGTTTGTGTTTTTCATTGTTGAGGTTTTTGTTGAATTTGTTGGTGATTTTCAATATTGAGGTTCTGGTTCAATTTGTTGTTGTTTTTCCATGTTGAGGTTTTTGAATTTGTTGGTGTTTTTCAAAGTTGAGGTTGTTGTTGAATTTGTTGGTGATTTTCAATGTTGAGGTTATTGTTGCATTTGTTGATGTTTTTCATTGCTGAGGTTGTTGTTGAATTTGTTGGTGATTTTGAATGTTGAGGTTGTTGAATTCATTGGTGTTATCAATGGTTTTTTTTGATCATTTTTCTATGTTTCAAAGTTGAGGTTGCAGTTGAAATTGTTGGCGTTTTTCAATGTTGAGGTTGTTGAAGTTGTTGGTGTTGTTCAAAGTTGACGTTGTTGCTGAATTTTTCGTTTTTCTTCATGGTTGAGGTTTTTGTTGAATTTTTTGTTGTTTTTGAATGTTGAGGTTGTTGATGCATTATTTGGTGTTTTTCATTGTTGCGGTTGTTGTTGAATTTGTTGTTGATTTTCAATGTTGAGGTTGTTGTTGAATTTTTAGGTGTTTTTCATTGTTGTGGTTTCTGTTGAATTTGTTGGTGTTATTGAATGTTGAGGTTGTTGATGAATTTGTTGGTGAATTTCAATGTTGAGGTTCTGTTTGAATTTGTTGGAGTTTTTCCATGTTGAGCTTTTTGAATTTGTTAGTGTTTTTCAAAGTTGAGGTTGTTGTTGAATTTGTTGGTGAATTTCAATGTTGAGGTTGATGTTGAGTTTTTTGAAACTTTTCATTGCTGAGGTTGTTGTTGAATTTGTTCGTGATTTTCAATGTTGAGGTTGTTGAATTCATTGGTGTTATGAATGGTTTTTTTTGATCATTTTTGTATTTTTCAAAGTTGAGCTTGCAGTTGAATTTGTTGGTGTTTTTCAATGTTGAGGTTGTTGAAGTTGTTGGTGTTTTTCAAAGTTGAGGTTGTTGTTGAATTTTTCGGTGCTTTTCATTGTTGATGTTTTTGTTGAATTTGTTGGTGACTTTCAATGTTGAGGTTGTTGTTGAATTTTTAGGTGTTTTTCATTGTTGTGTTTTCTGTTGAATTTGTTGGTGTTTTTGAATGTTGAGGTTGTTGATGAATCTTTCGGTGTTTTTCCATGTTGAGGTTTTTGTTCAATTTGTTGGTGTTTTTCATTGTTGAGGTTGTTGTTGAATTTGTTGGTGATTTTCAATGTTGAGGTTTTTGAATTTGTTGGTGTTTTTCAAAGTTGATGTTGTTGTTGAATTTGTTGGTGATTTTCAATGTTGAGGTTGTTGTTGAATTTTTGGTGATTTTCAATGTTGAGTTTGTTGTTGAATTTGTTGGTGTTTTTCATTGTTGAGGTTGTTGAATTTGTTGGCATTTTTCAAAGTTGACCTTGTTGTTGAATTTTTTGGTGTTTTGAATTGTTGAGGTTGTTGTTGAATTTGTTGGTGTTTTTGAATGTTGAGGTTGTTGTTGAATTGCTTGATGTTTTTCATTGTTGTTGTTGTTGTTAAATTTGTTGGTGATTTTCAATATTGAGGTTGTTGTTGAATTTGTTGTTGTTATCAATTTTTATTTTGTTGAACCTTTTTGTATTTTTGAAAGTTGAGGTTGTTGTTGAATTTGTTTGTGTTTTTCAAAGCTGAGTTTGTTGTTGAATTTGTTGGTGTTTTTCATTGTTGAGGTTTTTGTCGAATTTTTTGGTGTTTTTAATTGGTGAGGTTTTTGTTGAATTTGTTGCTGTTTTTGAATGTTGAGGTTGTTGATGAATTTTTTGGTGTTTTTCATTGTTGAGGTTGCTGTTGAATTTGTTGGTGTTTTTTAATGTTGAGGTTTTTGTTGAATTGTTTGATGTTTTTCATTGTTGAGGTTGTTGTTAAATTTGTTGGTAATTTTCAGTATTGAGGTTGTTGTTGAATTTGTTGTTGTTATCAATTTTTATTTTGTTGAACCTTTTTGTATTTTTGAAAGTTGAGGTTGTTGTTGAATTTGTTGCTGTTTTTCAATGTTGAGGTTGTTGTTGAATTTGTTGGTGTTTTTCATTGTTGAGGTTTTTGTTGAATTTGTTGGTGTTTTTCATTGTTGAGGTTATTGTTGAATTTGTTGGTGATTTTAAATGTTGAGGTTGTGGTTGAATTTGTTGATGTTTTTCAAAGTTGATGTTGTTGAAATTATTGGTGTTATCAATGGTTTTTTTAAATCTTTTTTGTATTTTTCAAAGTTGAGGTTGCAGTTGAAATTGTTGGTGTTTTGCAATGTTGAGGTTGTTGAATTTGTTGGTGTTTTTCAAAGTTGAGGTTGTTGTTGAAATATTTGGTGTTTTTCATTGTTGAGCTTTTTGTTGAATTTGTTGGTGATTTTCAATGTTGAGGTTGTTGTTGAATTTTTTGGTGTTTTTCATTGTTGAGGTTTTTGTTGAAATTGTTTGTGTTTTTCATTGTTGAGGTTGTTGTTGAATTTGTTGGTGATTTTCAATATTGAGGTTCTGGTTCAATTTGTTGTTGTTTTTCCATGTTGAGGTTTTTGAATTTGTTGGTGTTTTTCAAAGTTGATGTTGTTGTTGAATTTGTTGGTGATTTTCAATGTTGAGGTTGTTGTTGAATTTTTGGTGATTTTCAATGTTGAGTTTGTTGTTGAATTTGTTGGTGTTTTTCATTGTTGAGGTTGTTGAATTTGTTGGCATTTTTCAAAGTTGACCTTGTTGTTGAATTTTTTGGTGTTTTGAATTGTTGAGGTTGTTGTTGAATTTGTTGGTGTTTTTGAATGTTGAGGTTGTTGTTGAATTGCTTGATGTTTTTCATTGTTGTTGTTGTTGTTAAATTTGTTGGTGATTTTCAATATTGAGGTTGTTGTTGAATTTGTTGTTGTTATCAATTTTTATTTTGTTGAACCTTTTTGTATTTTTGAAAGTTGAGGTTGTTGTTGAATTTGTTTGTGTTTTTCAAAGCTGAGTTTGTTGTTGAATTTGTTGGTGTTTTTCATTGTTGAGGTTTTTGTCGAATTTTTTGGTGTTTTTAATTGTTGAGGTTTTTGTTGAATTTGTTGCTGTTTTTGAATGTTGAGGTTGTTGATGAATTTTTTGGTGTTTTTCATTGTTGAGGTTGCTGTTGAATTTGTTGGTGTTTTTTAATGTTGAGGTTTTTGTTGAATTGTTTGATGTTTTTCATTGTTGAGGTTGTTGTTAAATTTGTTGGTAATTTTCAGTATTGAGGTTGTTGTTGAATTTGTTGTTGTTATCAATTTTTATTTTGTTGAACCTTTTTGTATTTTTGAAAGTTGAGGTTGTTGTTGAATTTGTTGGTGTTTTTCAATGTTGAGGTTGTTGTTGAATTTGTTGGTGTTTTTCATTGTTGAGGTTTTTGTTGAATTTGTTGGTGTTTTTCATTGTTGAGGTTATTGTTGAATTTGTTGGTGATTTTAAATGTTGAGGTTGTGGTTGAATTTGTTGATGTTTTTCAAAGTTGATGTTGTTGAAATTATTGGTGTTATCAATGGTTTTTTTAAATCTTTTTTGTATTTTTCAAAGTTGAGGTTGCAGTTGAAATTGTTGGTGTTTTGCAATGTTGAGGTTGTTGAATTTGTTGGTGTTTTTCAAAGTTGAGGTTGTTGTTGAAATATTTGGTGTTTTTCATTGTTGAGCTTTTTGTTGAATTTGTTGGTGATTTTCAATGTTGAGGTTGTTGTTGAATTTTTTGGTGTTTTTCATTGTTGAGGTTTTTGTTGAAATTGTTTGTGTTTTTCATTGTTGAGGTTGTTGTTGAATTTGTTGGTGATTTTCAATATTGAGGTTCTGGTTCAATTTGTTGTTGTTTTTCCATGTTGAGGTTTTTGAATTTGTTGGTGTTTTTCAAAGTTGAGGTTGCTGTTGAATTTGTTGGTGATTTTCAATGTTGAGGTTGTTGTTGAGTTTTTTGATGTTTTTCATTTGTGAGGTTGTTGTTGAATTTGTTGGTGATTTTCAATGTTGAGGTTGTTGAATTCATTGGTGTTATCAATGGTTTTTTTTGATCATTTCTCTATGTTTCAAAGTTGAGGTTGCAGTTGAAAATACTGGTGTTTTTCAATGTTGAGGTTGTTGAAGTTGTTGGTGTTGTTCAAAGTTGAGGTTGTTGCTGAATTTTTCGGTGTTTTTCATGGTTGAGGTTTTTGTTGAATTTTTTGTTGTTTTTGAATGTTGTGGTTGTTGATGCATTATTTGGTGTTTTTCATTGTTGAGGTTGTTGTTGAATTTGTTGGTAATTTTCAATGTTGAGGTTGTTGTTGTATTTTTAGGTGTTTTTCATTGTTGTGGTTTCTGTTGAATTTGTTGGTGTTTTTGAATGTTGAGGTTGTTGATGAATCTTTCGGTGTTATTCATTGTTGAGGATTTAGTTCAATTTGTTGGTGTTTTCATTGTTGAGGTTTTTGTTGAAATTGTTGGTGTTTTTCATTGTTGAGGTTGTTGTTGAATTTGTTGGTGATTTTCAAAGTTGAGGTTGCTGTTGAATTTTTTGGTGTTTTTCCATGTTGAGGTTCTTGAATTTGTTGGTGTTTTTCAAAGTTGATGTTGTTGTTGAATTTGTTGGTGATTTTCAATGTTGAGTTTGTTGTTGAATTTTTTGGTGTTTTTCATTGTTGAGGTTGTTGTTGAAATTGTTCGAGTTTTTCAATGTTGAGGTTGTTGTTGAATTTTTTGGTGATTTTCAATGTTGAGTTTGTTGTTGAATTTGTTGGTGTTTTTCATTGTTGAGGTTGTTGAATTTGTTGGTATTTTTCAAAGTTGACGTTGTTGTTGAATTTGTTGGTGTTTTTAATTGTTGAGGTTTTTGTTGAATTTGTTGGTGTTTTTGAATGCTGAGGTTGTTGATGAAATTTTTGGTGTTTTTCATTTTTGAGGTTGTTGTTGAATTTGTTGGTGTTTTTTAATGTTGAGGTTGTTGTTGAATTGTTTGATGTTTTTCATTGTTGAGGTTGTTGTTAAATTTGTTGTTGATTTTCAATATTGAGGTTGTTGTTGAATTTGTTGTTGTTCTCAATTTTTATTTTGTTGAACCTTTTTGTATTTTTGAAAGTTGAGGTTGTTGTTGAATTTGTTGGTGTTTTTCATTGTTGGGGTTTATGTTGAATTTGTTGGTGTTTTTCATTGTTGAGGTTGTTGTTGACTTTGTTGGTGATTTTCAATATTGAGGATCTGGTTGAATTTGTTGGTGTTTTTCCATGTTGAGCTTTTTGAATTTGTTAGTGTTTTTCAAAGTTGAGGTTGTTGTTGAATTTGTTGTTGATTTTCAATGTTGAGTTTGTTGTTGAGTTTTTTGATGCTTTTCATTGCTGAGGTTGTAGTTGAATTTGTTGGTGATTTTCAATGTTGAGGTTGTTGAATTCATTGGTGTTATCAATGGTTTTTTTTGATCATTTTTGTTGTTTTCAAAGTTGAGCTTGCAGTTTAATTTGTTGGTGTTTTTCAATGTTGAGGTTGTTGAAGTTGTTGGTGTTTTTCAAATTTGAAGTTGTTGTTGAATTTGTTGGTGATTTTCAATGTTGAGTTTGTTGTTGAGTTTTTTGATGCTGTTCATTGCTGAGGTTGTTGTTGAATTTGTTGGTGATTTTCAATGTTGAGGTTGTTGAATTCATTGGTGTTATCAATGGTTTTTTTTTGATCATTTTTGTTGTTTTCAAAGTTGAGCTTGCAGTTGAATTTGTTGGTGTTTTGCAATGTTGAGGTTGTTGAATTTGTTGGTGTTTTTCAAAGTTGAGGTTGTTGTTGAATTTTTTGGAGTTTTTCATTGTTGAGGTTTTTGTTTAATTTTTTGTTGTTTTTGAATGTTGAGGTTGTTGATGAATTTTTTTGTGATTTTCATTGTTGAGATTTTTGTTGAATTTGTTTGTGTTTTTCATTGTTGAGGTTTTTGTTGAATTTGTTGGTGATTTTCAATATTGAGGTTCTGGTTCAATTTGTTGTTGTTTTTCCATGTTGAGGTTTTTGAATTTGTTGGTGTTTTTCAAAGTTGAGGTTGTTGTTGAATTTGTTGGTGATTTTCAATGTTGAGGTTATTGTTGCATTTTTTGATGTTTTTCATTGCTGAGGTTGTTGTTGAATTTGTTGGTGATTTTGAATGTTGAGGTTGTTGAATTCATTGGTGTTATCAATGGTTTTTTTTGATCATTTTTCTATGTTTCAAAGTTGAGGTTGCAGTTGAAATTGTTGGCGTTTTTCAATGTTGAGGTTGTTGAAGTTGTTGGTGTTGTTCAAAGTTGACGTTGTTGCTGAATTTTTCGTTTTTCATCATGGTTGAGGTTTTTGTTGAATTTTTTGTTGTTTTTGAATGTTGAGGTTGTTGATGCATTATTTGGTGTTTTTCATTGTTGAGGTTGTTGTTGAATTTGTTGTTGATTTTCAATGATGAGGTTGTTGTTGAATTTTTAGGTGTTTTTCATTGTTGTGGTTTCTGTTGAATTTGTTGGTGTTATTGAATGTTGAGGTTGTTGATGAATTTGTTGGTGAATTTCAATGTTGAGGTTCTGTTTGAATTTGTTGGAGTTTTTCCATGTTGAGCTTTTTGAATTTGTTAGTGTTTTTCAAAGTTGAGGTTGTTGTTGAATTTGTTGGTGATTTTCAATGTTGAGGTTGTTGTTGCATTTTTAGATGTTTTTCAATACTGAGGTTGTTGTTGAATTTGTTGGTGATTTTGAATGTTGAGGTTGTTGAATTCATTGGTGTTATCAATGGTTTTTTTTGATCATTTTTCTATGTTTCAAAGTTGAGGTTGCAGTTGAAATTGTTGGTGTTTTTCAATGTTGAGGTTGTTGAAGTTGTTCGTGTTGTTCAAAGTTGAGGTTGTTGCTGAATTTTTCGGTGTTTTTCATGGTTGAGGTTTTTGTTGAATTTTTTGTTGTTTTTGAATGTTGAGGTTGTTGATGCATTATTTGGTGTTTTTCATTGTTGAGGTTGTTGTGGAATTTGTTGTTGATTTTCAATGTTGAGGTTGTTGTTGAATTTTTAGGTGTTTTTCATTGTTGTGGTTTCTGTTGAATTTGTTGGTGTTTTTGAATGTTGAGGTTTTTGATGAATCTTTCGGTGTTTTTCCTTGTTGAGGTTTTTGTTCAATTTGTTGGTGTTTTTCATTGTTGAGGTTGTTGTTGAATTCGTTGGTGATTTTCAATGTTGAGGTTGTGGTTGAATTTGTTGGTGTTTTTCCATGTTGAGGTTGTTGTTGAATTTTTTGGTGTTTTTCATTGTTGAGGTTTTTGTTGAATTTGTTGGTGATTTTCAATGTTGAGGCTGTTGATGAATTTTTTGGTGTTTTTCATTTTTGAGGTTTTTGTTAAAATTGTTGGTGTTTTTCATTGTTGAGGTTGTTGAATTCATTGGTGTTATGAATGGTTTTTTTGGATCATTTTTGTATTTTTCAAAGTTGAGTTTGCAGTTGAATTTGTTGGTGTTTGTCAAAGATGAGGTTGTTTCAGAATTTTTCGGTGTTTTTCATGGTTGAGGTTTTTGTTGAATTTGTTGGTGTTTTTGAATGTTGAGGTTGTTGATGAATCTTTCGGTGTTTTTCCTTGTTGAGGTTTTTGTTCAATTTGTTGGTGTTTTTCATTGTTGAGGTTCTTGTGGAATTTGTTGGTGATTTTAAATGTTGAGGTTGTGGTTGAATTTGTTGGTGTTTTTCAAAGTTGATGTTTTTGAAATTATTGGTGTTATCAATGGTTTTTTAAAATCTTTTTTGTATATTTCAAAGTTGAGGTCGCAGTTGAAATTGTTGGTGTTTTGCAATGTTGAGGTTGTTGAATTTGTTGGTGTTTTTCAAAGTTGAGGTTGTTGTTGAATTTTTTGATGTTTTTCATTGTTGAGGTTTTTGTTGAATTTGTTGGTGATTTTCAATGTTGAGGTTGTTGTTGAATTTTTTGGTGTTTTTCATTGTTGAGATTTTTGTTGAATTTGTTTGTGTTTTTCATTGTTGAGGTTTTTGTTGAATTTGTTGGTGATTTTCAATATTGAGGTTCTGGTTCAATTTGTTGTTGTTTTTCCATGTTGAGGTTTTTGAATTTGTTGGTGTTTTTCAAAGTTGAGGTTGTTGTTGAATTTGTTGGTGATTTTCAATGTTGAGGTTATTGTTGCATTTGTTGATGTTTTTCATTGCTGAGGTTGTTGTTGAATTTGTTGGTGATTTTGAATGTTGAGGTTGTTGAATTCATTGGTGTTATCAATGGTTTTTTTTGATCATTTTTCTATGTTTCAAAGTTGAGGTTGCAGTTGAAATTGTTGGCGTTTTTCAATGTTGAGGTTGTTGAAGTTGTTGGTGTTGTTCAAAGTTGACGTTGTTGCTGAATTTTTCGTTTTTCTTCATGGTTGAGGTTTTTGTTGAATTTTTTGTTGTTTTTGAATGTTGAGGTTGTTGATGCATTATTTGGTGTTTCTCATTGTTGCGGTTGTTGTTGAATTTGTTGTTGATTTTCAATGTTGAGGTTGTTGTTGAATTTTTAGGTGTTTTTCATTGTTGTGGTTTCTGTTGAATTTGTTGGTGTTATTGAATGTTGAGGTTGTTGATGAATTTGTTGGTGAATTTCAATGTTGAGGTTCTGTTTGAATTTGTTGGAGTTTTTCCATGTTGAGCTTTTTGAATTTGTTAGTGTTTTTCAAAGTTGAGGTTGTTGTTGAATTTGTTGGTGAATTTCAATGTTGAGGTTGATGTTGAGTTTTTTGAAACTTTTCATTGCTGAGGTTGTTGTTGAATTTGTTCGTGATTTTCAATGTTGAGGTTGTTGAATTCATTGGTGTTATGAATGTTTTTTTTTGATCATTTTTGTATTTTTCAAAGTTGAGCTTGCAGTTGAATTTGTTGGTGTTTTTCAATGTTGAGGTTGTTGAAGTTGTTGGTGTTTTTCAAAGTTGAGGTTGTTGTTGAATTTTTCGGTGCTTTTCATTGTTGATGTTTTTGTTGAATTTGTTGGTGACTTTCAATGTTGAGGTTGTTGTTGAATTTTTAGGTGTTTTTCATTGTTGTGTTTTCTGTTGAATTTGTTGGTGTTTTTGAATGTTGAGGTTGTTGATGAATCTTTCGGTGTTTTTCCATGTTGAGGTTTTTGTTCAATTTGTTGGTGTTTTTCATTGTTGAGGTTGTTGTTGAATTTGTTGGTGATTTTCAATGTTGAGGTTTTTGAATTTGTTGGTGTTTTTCAAAGTTGATGTTGTTGTTGAATTTGTTGGTGATTTTCAATGTTGAGGTTGTTGTTGAATTTTTGGTGATTTTCAATGTTGAGTTTGTTGTTGAATTTGTTGGTGTTTTTCATTGTTGAGGTTGTTGAATTTGTTGGCATTTTTCAAAGTTGACCTTGTTGTTGAATTTTTTGGTGTTTTGAATTGTTGAGGTTGTTGTTGAATTTGTTGGTGTTTTTGAATGTTGAGGTTGTTGTTGAATTGCTTGATGTTTTTCATTGTTGTTGTTAAATTTGTTGGTGATTTTCAATATTGAGGTTGTTGTTGAATTTGTTGTTGTTATCAATTTTTATTTTGTTGAACCTTTTTGTATTTTTGAAAGTTGAGGTTGTTGTTGAATTTGTTTGTGTTTTTCAAAGCTGAGTTTGTTGTTGAATTTGTTGGTGTTTTTCATTGTTGAGGTTTTTGTCGAATTTTTTGGTGTTTTTAATTGTTGAGGTTTTTGTTGAATTTGTTGCTGTTTTTGAATGTTGAGGTTGTTGATGAATTTTTTGGTGTTTTTCATTGTTGAGGTTGCTGTTGAATTTGTTGGTGTTTTTTAATGTTGAGGTTTTTGTTGAATTGTTTGATGTTTTTCATTGTTGAGGTTGTTGTTAAATTTGTTGGTAATTTTCAGTATTGAGGTTGTTGTTGAATTTGTTGTTGTTATCAATTTTTATTTTGTTGAACCTTTTTGTATTTTTGAAAGTTGAGGTTGTTGTTGAATTTGTTGCTGTTTTTCAATGTTGAGGTTGTTGTTGAATTTGTTGGTGTTTTTCATTGTTGAGGTTTTTGTTGAATTTGTTGGTGTTTTTCATTGTTGAGGTTGTTGTTGAATTTGTTGGTGATTTTAAATGTTGAGGTTGTGGTTGAATTTGTTGATGTTTTTCAAAGTTGATGTTGTTGAAATTATTGGTGTTATCAATGGTTTTTTTAAATCTTTTTTGTATTTTTCAAAGTTGAGGTTGCAGTTGAAATTGTTGGTGTTTTGCAATGTTGAGGTTGTTGAATTTGTTGGTGTTTTTCAAAGTTGAGGTTGTTGTTGAAATATTTGGTGTTTTTCATTGTTGAGGTTTTTGATGAATTTGTTGGTGATTTTCAATGTTGAGGTTGTTGTTGAATTTTTTGGTGTTTTTCATTGTTGAGGTTTTTGTTGAAATTGTTTGTGTTTTTCATTGTTGAGGTTGTTGTTGAATTTGTTGGTGATTTTCAATATTGAGGTTCTGGTTCAATTTGTTGTTGTTTTTCCATGTTGAGGTTTTTGAATTTGTTGGTGTTTTTCAAAGTTGAGGTTGCTGTTGAATTTGTTGGTGATTTTCAATGTTGAGGTTGTTGTTGAGTTTTTTGATGTTTTTCATTTGTGAGGTTGTTGTTGAATTTGTTGGTGATTTTCAATGTTGAGGTTGTTGAATTCATTGGTGTTATCAATGGTTTTTTTTGATCATTTCTCTATGTTTCAAAGTTGAGGTTGCAGTTGAAAATACTGGTGTTTTTCAATGTTGAGGTTGTTGAAGTTGTTGGTGTTGTTCAAAGTTGAGGTTGTTGCTGAATTTTTCGGTGTTTTTCATGGTTGAGGTTTTTGTTGAATTTTTTGTTGTTTTTGAATGTTGTGGTTGTTGATGCATTATTTGGTGTTTTTCATTGTTGAGGTTGTTGTTGAATTTGTTGGTAATTTTCAATGTTGAGGTTGTTGTTGTATTTTTAGGTGTTTTTCATTGTTGTGGTTTCTGTTGAATTTGTTGGTGTTTTTGAATGTTGAGGTTGTTGATGAATCTTTCGGTGTTATTCATTGTTGAGGATTTAGTTCAATTTGTTGGTGTTTTCATTGTTGAGGTTGTTGTTGAATTTGTTGGTGATTTTCAATGTTGAGTTTGTTGTTGAATTTTTTGGTGTTTTTCATTGTTGAGGTTTTTGTTGAAATTGTTGGTGTTTTTCATTGTTGAGGTTGTTGTTGAATTTGTTGGTGATTTTCAAAGTTGAGGTTGCTGTTGAATTTTTTGGTGTTTTTCCATGTTGAGGTTCTTGAATTTGTTGGTGTTTTTCAAAGTTGATGTTGTTGTTGAATTTGTTGGTGATTTTCAATGTTGAGTTTGTTGTTGAATTTTTTGGTGTTTTTCATTGTTGAGGTTGTTGTTGAAATTGTTCGAGTTTTTCAATGTTGAGGTTGTTGTTGAATTTTTTGGTGATTTTCAATGTTGAGTTTGTTGTTGAATTTGTTGGTGTTTTTCATTGTTGAGGTTGTTGAATTTGTTGGTATTTTTCAAAGTTGACGTTGTTGTTGAATTTGTTGGTGTTTTTCATTGTTGAGGTTTTTGTTGAATTTGTTGGTGTTTTTGAATGCTGAGGTTGTTGATGAAATTTTTGGTGTTTTTCATTTTTGAGGTTGTTGTTGAATTTGTTGGTGTTTTTTAATGTTGAGGTTGTTGTTGAATTGTTTGATGTTTTTCATTGTTGAGGTTGTTGTTAAATTTGTTGTTGATTTTCAATATTGAGGTTGTTGTTGAATTTGTTGTTGTTCTCAATTTTTATTTTGTTGAACCTTTTTGTATTTTTGAAAGTTGAGGTTGTTGTTGAATTTGTTGGTGTTTTTCATTGTTGGGGTTTATGTTGAATTTGTTGGTGTTTTTCATTGTTGAGGTTGTTGTTGACTTTGTTGGTGATTTTCAATATTGAGGATCTGGTTGAATTTGTTGGTGTTTTTCCATGTTGAGCTTTTTGAATTTGTTAGTGTTTTTCAAAGTTGAGGTTGTTGTTGAATTTGTTGTTGATTTTCAATGTTGAGTTTGTTGTTGAATTTTTTGATGCTTTTCATTGCTGAGGTTGTAGTTGAATTTGTTGGTGATTTTCAATGTTGAGGTTGTTGAATTCATTGGTGTTATCAATGGTTTTTTTTGATCATTTTTGTTGTTTTCAAAGTTGAGCTTGCAGTTTAATTTGTTGGTGTTTTTCAATGTTGAGGTTGTTGAAGTTGTTGGTGTTTTTCAAATTTGAAGTTGTTGTTGAATTTGTTGGTGATTTTCAATGTTGAGTTTGTTGTTGAGTTTTTTGATGCTGTTCATTGCTGAGGTTGTTGTTGAATTTGTTGGTGATTTTCAATGTTGAGGTTGTTGAATTCATTGGTGTTATCAATGGTTTTTTTTTGATCATTTTTGTTGTTTTCAAAGTTGAGCTTGCAGTTGAATTTGTTGGTGTTTTGCAATGTTGAGGTTGTTGAATTTGTTGGTGTTTTTCAAAGTTGAGGTTGTTGTTGAATTTTTTGGAGTTTTTCATTGTTGAGGTTTTTGTTTAATTTTTTGTTGTTTTTGAATGTTGAGGTTGTTGATGAATTTTTTTGTGATTTTCATTGTTGAGATTTTTGTTGAATTTGTTTGTGTTTTTCATTGTTGAGGTTTTTGTTGAATTTGTTGGTGATTTTCAATATTGAGGTTCTGGTTCAATTTGTTGTTGTTTTTCCATGTTGAGGTTTTTGAATTTGTTGGTGTTTTTCAAAGTTGAGGTTGTTGTTGAATTTGTTGGTGATTTTCAATGTTGAGGTTATTGTTGCATTTTTTGATGTTTTTCATTGCTGAGGTTGTTGTTGAATTTGTTGGTGATTTTGAATGTTGAGGTTGTTGAATTCATTGGTGTTATCAATGGTTTTTTTTGATCATTTTTCTATGTTTCAAAGTTGAGGTTGCAGTTGAAATTGTTGGCGTTTTTCAATGTTGAGGTTGTTGAAGTTGTTGGTGTTGTTCAAAGTTGACGTTGTTGCTGAATTTTTCGTTTTTCATCATGGTTGAGGTTTTTGTTGAATTTTTTGTTGTTTTTGAATGTTGAGGTTGTTGATGCATTATTTGGTGTTTTTCATTGTTGAGGTTGTTGTTGAATTTGTTGTTGATTTTCAATGATGAGGTTGTTGTTGAATTTTTAGGTGTTTTTCATTGTTGTGGTTTCTGTTGAATTTGTTGGTGTTATTGAATGTTGAGGTTGTTGATGAATTTGTTGGTGAATTTCAATGTTGAGGTTCTGTTTGAATTTGTTGGAGTTTTTCCATGTTGAGCTTTTTGAATTTGTTAGTGTTTTTCAAAGTTGAGGTTGTTGTTGAATTTGTTGGTGATTTTCAATGTTGAGGTTGTTGTTGCATTTTTAGATGTTTTTCAATACTGAGGTTGTTGTTGAATTTGTTGGTGATTTTGAATGTTGAGGTTGTTGAATTCATTGGTGTTATCAATGGTTTTTTTTGATCATTTTTCTATGTTTCAAAGTTGAGGTTGCAGTTGAAATTGTTGGTGTTTTTCAATGTTGAGGTTGTTGAAGTTGTTCGTGTTGTTCAAAGTTGAGGTTGTTGCTGAATTTTTCGGTGTTTTTCATGGTTGAGGTTTTTGTTGAATTTTTTGTTGTTTTTGAATGTTGAGGTTGTTGATGCATTATTTGGTGTTTTTCATTGTTGAGGTTGTTGTGGAATTTGTTGTTGATTTTCAATGTTGAGGTTGTTGTTGAATTTTTAGGTGTTTTTCATTGTTGTGGTTTCTGTTGAATTTGTTGGTGTTTTTGAATGTTGAGGTTTTTGATGAATCTTTCGGTGTTTTTCCTTGTTGAGGTTTTTGTTCAATTTGTTGGTGTTTTTCATTGTTGAGGTTGTTGTTGAATTCGTTGGTGATTTTCAATGTTGTGGTTGTGGTTGAATTTGTTGGTGTTTTTCCATGTTGAGGTTGTTGTTGAATTTTTTGGTGTTTTTCATTGTTGAGGTTTTTGTTGAATTTGTTGGTGATTTTCAATGTTGAGGTTGTTGTTGAATTTTTTGGTGTTTTTCATTGTTGAGGTTTTTGTTGAATTTGTTGGCGTTTTTGAATGTTGAGGCTGTTGATGAATTTTTTGGTGTTTTTCATTTTTGAGGTTTTTGTTAAAATTGTTGGTGTTTTTCATTGTTGAGGTTGTTGAATTCATTGGTGTTATGAATGGTTTTTTTGGATCATTTTTGTATTTTTCAAAGTTGAGTTTGCAGTTGAATTTGTTGGTGTTTGTCAAAGATGAGGTTGTTTCAGAATTTTTCGGTGTTTTTCATGGTTGAGGTTTTTGTTGAATTTGTTGGTGTTTTTGAATGTTGAGGTTGTTGATGAATCTTTCGGTGTTTTTCCTTGTTGAGGTTTTTGTTCAATTTGTTGGTGTTTTTCATTGTTGAGGTTCTTGTGGAATTTGTTGGTGATTTTAAATGTTGAGGTTGTGGTTGAATTTGTTGGTGTTTTTCAAAGTTGATGTTTTTGAAATTATTGGTGTTATCAATGGTTTTTTAAAATCTTTTTTGTATATTTCAAAGTTGAGGTCGCAGTTGAAATTGTTGGTGTTTTGCAATGTTGAGGTTGTTGAATTTGTTGGTGTTTTTCAAAGTTGAGGTTGTTGTTGAATTTTTTGATGTTTTTCATTGTTGAGGTTTTTGTTGAATTTGTTGGTGATTTTCAATGTTGAGGTTGTTGTTGAATTTTTTGGTGTTTTTCATTGTTGAGATTTTTGTTGAATTTGTTTGTGTTTTTCATTGTTGAGGTTTTTGTTGAATTTGTTGGTGATTTTCAATATTGAGGTTCTGGTTCAATTTGTTGTTGTTTTTCCATGTTGAGGTTTTTGAATTTGTTGGTGTTTTTCAAAGTTGAGGTTGTTGTTGAATTTGTTGGTGATTTTCAATGTTGAGGTTATTGTTGCATTTGTTGATGTTTTTCATTGCTGAGGTTGTTGTTGAATTTGTTGGTGATTTTGAATGTTGAGGTTGTTGAATTCATTGGTGTTATCAATGGTTTTTTTTGATCATTTTTCTATGTTTCAAAGTTGAGGTTGCAGTTGAAATTGTTGGCATTTTTCAATGTTGAGGTTGTTGAAGTTGTTGGTGTTGTTCAAAGTTGACGTTGTTGCTGAATTTTTCGTTTTTCTTCATGGTTGAGGTTTTTGTTGAATTTTTTGTTGTTTTTGAATGTTGAGGTTGTTGATGCATTATTTGGTGTTTTTCATTGTTGAGGTTGTTGTTGAATTTGTTGTTGATTTTCAATGTTGAGGTTGTTGTTGAATTTTTAGGTGTTTTTCATTGTTGTGGTTTCTGTTGAATTTGTTGGTGTTATTGAATGTTGAGGTTGTTGATGAATTTGTTGGTGAATTTCAATGTTGAGGTTCTGTTTGAATTTGTTGGAGTTTTTCCATGTTGAGCTTTTTGAATTTGTTAGTGTTTTTCAAAGTTGAGGTTGTTGTTGAATTTGTTGGTGAATTTCAATGTTGAGGTTGATGTTGAGTTTTTTGAAACTTTTCATTGCTGAGGTTGTTGTTGAATTTGTTCGTGATTTTCAATGTTGAGGTTGTTGAATTCATTGGTGTTATGAATGGTTTTTTTTGATCATTTTTGTATTTTTCAAAGTTGAGCTTGCAGTTGAATTTGTTGGTGTTTTTCAATGTTGAGGTTGTTGAAGTTGTTGGTGTTTTTCAAAGTTGAGGTTGTTGTTGAATTTTTCGGTGCTTTTCATTGTTGATGTTTTTGTTGAATTTGTTGGTGACTTTCAATGTTGAGGTTGTTGTTGAATTTTTAGGCGTTTTTCATTGTTGTGTTTTCTGTTGAATTTGTTGGTGTTTTTGAATGTTGAGGTTGTTGATGAATCTTTCGGTGTTTTTCCATGTTGAGGTTTTTGTTCAATTTGTTGGTGTTTTTCATTGTTGAGGTTGTTGTTGAATTTGTTGGTGATTTTCAATGTTGAGGTTTTTGAATTTGTTGGTGTTTTTCAAAGTTGATGTTGTTGTTGAATTTGTTGGTGATTTTCAATGTTGAGGTTGTTGTTGAATTTTTGGTGATTTTCAATGTTGAGTTTGTTGTTGAATTTGTTGGTGTTTTTCATTGTTGAGGTTGTTGAATTTGTTGGCATTTTTCAAAGTTGACCTTGTTGTTGAATTTTTTGGTGTTTTGAATTGTTGAGGTTGTTGTTGAATTTGTTGGTGTTTTTGAATGTTGAGGTTGTTGTTGAATTGCTTGATGTTTTTCATTGTTGTTGTTAAATTTGTTGGTGATTTTCAATATTGAGGTTGTTGTTGAATTTGTTGTTGTTATCAATTTTTATTTTGTTGAACCTTTTTGTATTTTTGAAAGTTGAGGTTGTTGTTGAATTTGTTTGTGTTTTTCAAAGCTGAGTTTGTTGTTGAATTTGTTGGTGTTTTTCATTGTTGAGGTTTTTGTCGAATTTTTTGGTGTTTTTAATTGTTGAGGTTTTTGTTGAATTTGTTGCTGTTTTTGAATGTTGAGGTTGTTGATGAATTTTTTGGTGTTTTTCATTGTTGAGGTTGCTGTTGAATTTGTTGGTGTTTTTTAATGTTGAGGTTTTTGTTGAATTGTTTGATGTTTTTCATTGTTGAGGTTGTTGTTAAATTTGTTGGTAATTTTCAGTATTGAGGTTGTTGTTGAATTTGTTGTTGTTATCAATTTTTATTTTGTTGAACCTTTTTGTATTTTTGAAAGTTGAGGTTGTTGTTGAATTTGTTGCTGTTTTTCAATGTTGAGGTTGTTGTTGAATTTGTTGGTGTTTTTCATTGTTGAGGTTTTTGTTGAATTTGTTGGTGTTTTTCATTGTTGAGGTTGTTGTTGAATTTGTTGGTGATTTTAAATGTTGAGGTTGTGGTTGAATTTGTTGATGTTTTTCAAAGTTGATGTTGTTGAAATTATTGGTGTTATCAATGGTTTTTTTAAATCTTTTTTGTATTTTTCAAAGTTGAGGTTGCAGTTGAAATTGTTGGTGTTTTGCAATGTTGAGGTTGTTGAATTTGTTGGTGTTTTTCAAAGTTGAGGTTGTTGTTGAAATATTTGGTGTTTTTCATTGTTGAGGTTTTTGTTGAATTTGTTGGTGATTTTCAATGTTGAGGTTGTTGTTGAATTTTTTGGTGTTTTTCATTGTTGAGGTTTTTGTTGAAATTGTTTGTGTTTTTCATTGTTGAGGTTGTTGTTGAATTTGTTGGTGATTTTCAATATTGAGGTTCTGGTTCAATTTGTTGTTGTTTTTCCATGTTGAGGTTTTTGAATTTGTTGGTGTTTTTCAAAGTTGAGGTTGCTGTTGAATTTGTTGGTGATTTTCAATGTTGAGGTTGTTGTTGAGTTTTTTGATGTTTTTCATTTGTGAGGTTGTTGTTGAATTTGTTGGTGATTTTCAATGTTGAGGTTGTTGAATTCATTGGTGTTATCAATGGTTTTTTTTGATCATTTCTCTATGTTTCAAAGTTGAGGTTGCAGTTGAAAATACTGGTGTTTTTCAATGTTGAGGTTGTTGAAGTTGTTGGTGTTGTTCAAAGTTGAGGTTGTTGCTGAATTTTTCGGTGTTTTTCATGGTTGAGGTTTTTGTTGAATTTGTTGGTAATTTTCAATGTTGAGGTTGTTGTTGTATTTTTAGGTGTTTTTCATTGTTGTGGTTTCTGTTGAATTTGTTGGTGTTTTTGAATGTTGAGGTTGTTGATGAATCTTTCGGTGTTATTCATTGTTGAGGATTTAGTTCAATTTGTTGGTGTTTTTCATTGTTGAGGTTGTTGTTGAATTTGTTGGTGATTTTCAATGTTGAGTTTGTTGTTGAATTTTTTGGTGTTTTTCATTGTTGAGGTTTTTGTTGAAATTGTTGGTGTTTTTCATTGTTGAGGTTGTTGTTGAATTTGTTGGTGATTTTCAAAGTTGAGGTTGCTGTTGAATTTTTTGGTGTTTTTCCATGTTGAGGTTCTTGAATTTGTTGGTGTTTTTCAAAGTTGATGTTGTTGTTGAATTTGTTGGTGATTTTCAATGTTGAGTTTGTTGTTGAATTTTTTGGTGTTTTTCATTGTTGAGGTTGTTGTTGAAATTGTTCGAGTTTTTCAATGTTGAGGTTGTTGTTGAAGTTTTTGGTGATTTTCAATGCTGAGTTTGTTGTTGAATTTGTTGGTGTTTTTCATTGTTGAGGTTGTTGAATTTGTTGCTGTTTTTCAAAGTTGACGTTGTTGTCGAATTTTTTGGTCTTTTTAATTGTTGAGGTTTTTGTTGAATTTGTTGCTGTTTTTGAATGTTGAGGTTGTTGATGAATTTTTTGGTGTTCTTCATTGTTGATGTTGCTGCTGAATTTGTTGGTGTTTTTTAATGTTGAGGTTTTTGTGGAATTGTTTGATGTTTTTCATTGTTGAGGTTGTTGTTAAATTTGTTGGTAATTTTCAGTATTGAGGTTGTTGTTGAATTTGTTGTTGTTATCAATTTTTATTTTGTTGAACCTTTTTGTATTTTTGAAAGTTGAGGTTGTTGTTGAATTTGTTGCTGTTTTTCAATGTTGAGGTTGTAGAATTTGTTGGTGTTTTTCAAAGCTGAGTTTGTTGTTGAATTTGTTGGTGTTTTTCATTGTTGAGGTTTTTGTTGAATTTTGGTGTTTTTCATTGTTGAGGTTGTTGTTGACTTTGTTGGTGATTTTCAATGTTGAGGTTGTGGTTGAATTTGTTGGTGTTTTTCAAAGTTGATATTGCTGAAACTATTGGTGTTATCAATGGTTTTTTTAAATCCTTTTTGTGTTTTTCAAAGTTGAGGTTGCAGTTGAAATTGTTGGTGTTTTGCAATGTTGAGGTTGTTGAATTTGTTGGTGTTATTCAAAGTTGATGTTGTTGTTGAATTTTTTGGTGTTTTTCATTGTTGAGGTTTTTGTTGAATTTGTTGGTGTTTTTCATTGTTGAAGTTTTTGTTGAATTTGTTAGCGGTTTTGAATGTTGAGGTTGTTGATGAATTTTTTGGTGTTTTTCACTGTTGAGGTTTTTGTTGAAATTGTTTGTGTTTTTCAGCGTTGAGGTTGTTGTTGAATTTGTTGGTGATTTTCAATATTGAGGTTCTGGTTCAATTTGTTGTCGTTTTTCCATGTTGAGGTTTTTGAATTTGTTGGTGTTTTTCAAAGTTGAGGTTGTTGTTGAATTTGTTGGTGATTTTCAATGTTGAGGTTTTTGTTGCATTTTTTGATGTTTTTCATTGCTGAGGTTGCAGTTGAAATTGTTGGTGTTTTTCAATGTTGAGGTTGTTGAAGTTGTTGGTGTTGTTCAAAGTTGAGGTTGTTGCTGAATTTTTCGGTGTATTTCATTGTTGAGGTTTTTGTTGAATTTTTTGTTGTTTTTGAATGTTGAGGTTGTTGATGCATTATTTGGTGTTTTTCATTGTTGAGGTTGTTGTGGAATTTGTTGGTGATTTTCAATGTTGAGGTTTTTGTTGCATTTTTTGATGCTTTTCATTGTTGAGGTTTTTGTTGAATTTGTTGGTGATTTTCATTGTTGAGGTTGTTGTTGAATTTGTTGGTATTTTAGAATGTTGAGGTTGTTGATGAATTTTTAGGTGCTCTTCATTGTTGAGGTTTATGTTGAATTTGTTGGTGATTTTCAAAGTTGAGGTTGCTGTTGAATTTTTTGGTGTATTCAATGTTTTTTTTTGAATCTTATTGTTTTTTTGAAAGTTGAGGTTGCAGTTGAATTTGTTGCTGTTTCACAATGTTGAGGTTGTTGAATTTTTTTGGTGTTTTTCAAAGTTGAGGTTGATTTTGAATTTTTTGATGTTTTTCATTGCTGAGGTTGTTGTTGAATTTGTTGGTGATTTTCAATGCTGAGGTTGTTGAATTTATTGGTGTTATCAGTGGTTTATTAAAATCTTTTTTGTATTTTTCAAAGTTGAGGTTGCAGTTGAAATTGTTGGTGATTTTCAATGTTGAGGTTGTTGAATTTGTTGGTGTATTTAAAAGTTGAGGTTGTTGTTGAATTTTTTGGTGTTTTTCATAGTTGAGGTTTTTGTTGAATTTGTAAGTGATTTTCAATGTTGAGGTCGTTGTTGAATTTTTTGGTGTTTTTCATTGTTGAGGTTTTTGTTGAATTTGTTGGTGTTTTTGAATGTTGAGGTTGTTGATGAATTTTTTGGTGTTTTTCATTGTTGAGGTTGATGTTGAATTTGTTGGTGTTTTTGAATGTTGCTGTTGTTGTTGAATTGTTTGATGTTATTCAAAGCTGAGTTTGTTGTTGAATTTGTTGGTGTTTTTCATTGTTGAGGTTTTTGTTGAATTTGTTGGTGTTTTTCATTGCTGAGGTTGTTGAATTTGTTTGTGTTTTTCAAAGCTGAGTTTGTTGTTGAATTTGTTGGTGTTTTTCATTGTTGAGGTTGTTGTATTTGTTTGTGTTTTTGAAAGTTGAGTTTTTTGTTGAATCTGTTGGTGTTTTCAATGTTGAGGTTGTTGAATTTGTTTGTGTTTTTCAAAGCTGAGTTTGTTGTTGAATTTGTTGGTGTTTTTCATTGTTGAGGTTTTTGTTGAATTTGTTGGTGTTTTTCATTGTTGAGGTTGTTGTTGACTTTGTTGGTGATTTTCAATTTTGATGTTAAGGTTGAATTTGTTGGTGTTTTTCAACGTTGATGTTTTTGAAATTATTGGTGTTATCAATGGTTTTTTTTAAATCTTTTTTGTATTTTTCAAAGTTGAGGTTGCAGTTGAAATTGTTGGTGTTTTACAATTTTGAGGTTGTTGAATTTGTTGGTGTTTTTCAAAGTTGAGGTTGTTGTTGAATTCTTTGGTGTTTTTCATTGTTGAGGTTTTTGTTGAATTTGTTGGTGATTTTCAATGTTGAGGTTGTTGTTGAATTTGTTGGTGATTTTCAATATTGAGGTTCTGGTTCAATTTGTTGTTGTTTTTCCATGTTGAGGTTTTTGAATTTGTTGGTGTTTTTCAAAGTTGAGATTGCTGTTGAATTTGTTGGTGATTTTCAATGTTGAGGTTATTGTTGCATTTTTTGATGTTTTTCATTGCTGAGGTTGTTGTTGAATTTGTTGGTGATTTTGAATGTTGAGGTTGTTGAATTCATTGGTGTTATCAATGGTTTTTTTTGATCATTTTTCTATGTTTCAAAGTTGAGGTTGCAGTTGAAATTGTTGGTGTTTTTCAATGTTGAGGTTGTTGAAGTTGTTGGTGTTGTTCAAAGTTGACGTTGTTGCTGAATTTTTCGTTGTTTTTCATGGTTGAGGTTTTTGTTGAATTTTTTGTTGTTTTTGAATGTTGAGGTTGTTGATGCATTATTTGGTGTTTTTCATTGTTGAGGTTGTTATTGAATTTGTTGTTGATTTTCAATGTTGAGGTTGTTGTTGAATTTTTAGGTGTTTTTCATTGTTGTGGTTTCTGTTGAATTTGTTGGTGTTATTGAATGTTGAGGTTGTTGATGAATTTGTTGGTGAATTTCAATGTTGAGGTTCTGTTTGAATTTGTTGGAGTTTTTCCATGTTGAGCTTTTTGAATTTGTTAGTGTTTTTCAATGTTGAGGTTGTTGTTGAATTTGTTGGTGAATTTCAATGTTGAGGTTGTTGTTGAGTTTTTTGATGCTTTTCATTGCTGAGGTTGTTGTTGAATTTGTTGGTGATCTTCAATGCTGAGGCTGTTGAATTCATTGGTGTTATGAATGGTTTTTTTTGATCATTTTTATATTTTTCAAAGTTGAGCTTGCAGTTGAATTTGTTGGTGTTTTTCAATGTTGAGGTTGTTGAAGTTGTTGGTGTTTTTCAAAGTTGAGGCTGTTGTTTAATTTTTTCGGTGTTTTTCATTGTTGAGGTTTTTGTTGAATCTTTTGGTGTTTATGAATGTTGAGGTTGTTGATGCATTATTTGGTGCTTTTCATTGTTGATGTTTTTGTTGAATTTGTTGGTGACTTTCAATGTTGAGGTTGTTGTTGAATTATTAGGTGTTTTTCATTGTTGTGTTTTCTGTTGAATTTTTTGGTGTTTTTGAATGTTGAGGTTGTTGATGAAACTTTCGGTGTTTTTCCTTGTTGAGGTATTTGTTCAATTTGTTGGTGTTTTTCATTGTTGAGGTTGTTGTTGAATTTGTTGGTGATTTTCAAAGTTGAGGTTTTTGAATTTGTTGGTGTTTTTCAAAGTTGATGTTGTTGTTGAATTTGTTGGTGATTTTCAATGTTGAGGTTGTTGTTGAATTTTTGGTGATTTTCAATGTTGAGTTTGTTGTTGAATTTGTTGGTGTTTATCATTGTTGAGGTTGTTGAATTTGTTGGCATTTTTCAAAGTTGACCTTGATTTTGAATTTTTTGGTGTTTTGAATTGTTGAGGTTGTTGTTGAATTTGTTGTTGTTATTAATTCTTATTTTGTTGAACCTTTTTGTATTTTTGAAAGTTGAGGTTGTTGTTGAATTTGTTTGTGTTTTTCAAAGCTGAGTTTGTTGTTGAATTTGTTGGTGTATTTCATTGTTGAGGTTTTTTTTGAATTTGTTGGTGTTTTTCATTGTTGAGGTTGTTGTTGAATTTGTTGGTGATTTTAAATGTTGAGGTTGTGGTTGAATTTGTTGATGTTTATCAAAGTTGATGTTGTTGAAATTATTGATGTTATCAATGGTTTTTTTAAATCTTTTTTGTATTTTTCAAAGTTGAGGTTGCAGTTGAAATTGTTGGTGTTTTGCAATGTTGAGGTTGTTGAATTTGTTGGTGTTTTTCAAAGTTGAGGTTGTTGTTGAATTATTTGGTGTTTTTCATTGTTGAGGTTTTTGTTGAATTTGTTGGTGATTTTCAATGTTGAGGTTGTTGTTGAATTTTTTGGTGTTTTTCATTGTTGAGGTTTTTGTTGAATTTGTTGGCGTTTTTGAATGTTGAGGTTGTTGATGAATTATTTGGTGTTTTTCATTGTTGAAGTTTTTGTTGAAATTGTTTGTGTTTTTCAATGTTAAGGTTGTGGTTGAATTTGTTGGTGATTTTCCATGTTGAGGTTTTTGAATTTGTTGGCGTTTTTCAAAGTTGATGTTGTTGTTGAATTTGTTGGTGATTTTCAATGATGAATTTGTTGTTGAATTTTTTGGTGTTTATCATTGTTGAGGTTTTTGTTGAAATTGTTGGAGTTTTTCATTGTTGAGGTTGTTGTTGAATTTGTTGGTGATTTTCAATATTGAGGCTCTGGTTCAATTTGTTGTTGTTTTTCTATGTTGAGGTTTTTGAATTTGTTGGTGTTTTTCAAAGTTGAGGTTGTTGTTGAATTTGTTGGTGATTTTCAATGTTGAGGTTGTTGAATTTGTTTGTGTTTTTCAAAGCTGAGTTTGTTGTTGAATTTGTTGGTGTTTTTCATTGTTGAGGTTTTTGTTGAATTTGTTGGTGTTTTTCATTGTTGAGGTTGTTGTTGACTTTGTTGGTGATTTTCAATTTTGATGTTACGGTTGAATTTGTTGGTGTTTTTCAACGTTGATGTTGTTGAAATTATTGGTGTTATCAATGGTTTTTTTAAATCTTTTTTGTATTTTTCAAAGTTGAGGTTGCAGTTGAAATTGTTGGTGTTTTACAATTTTGAGGTTGTTGAATTTGTTGGTGTTTTTCAAAGTTGAGGTTGTTGTTGAATTCTTTGGTGTTTTTCATTGTTGAGGTTTTTGTTGAATTTGTTGGTGATTTTCAATGTTGAGGTTGTTGTTGATTTTTTTGGTGTTTTTCATTGTTGAGGTTTTTGTTGAAATTGTTTGTGTTTTTCATTGTTGAGGTTGTTGTTGAATTTTTAGGTGTTTTTCATTGCTGAATTTGAATTTGTTGGTGATTTTCAATATTGAGGTTCTGGTTCAATTTGTTGTTGTTTTTCCATGTTGAGGTTTTTGAATTTGTTTGTGTTTTTCAAAGTTGAGGTTGTTGATGAATTTGTTGGTGATTTTCAATGTTGAGGTTGTTGTTGCATTTTTTGATGTTTTTCATTGCTGAGGTTGTTGTTGAATTTGTTGGTGATTTTCAATGTTGAGGTTGTTGAATTCATTGGTGTCATGAATGGTTTTTTTTGATCATTTTTCTATGTTACAAAGTTGAGGTTGCAGTTGAAATTGTTGGTGTTTTTCAATGTTGAGGTTGTTGAAGCTGTTGGTGTTGTTGAAACTTGAGGTTATTGTTGAATTTTTCGGTGTTTTTCATTGTTGAGGTTTTTGTTGAATCTTTTGTTGTTTTTGAATGTTGAGGTTGTTGATGCATTATTTGGTGTTTTTCATTGTTGAGGTTGTTGTGGAATTTGTTGGTGATTTTCAATGTTGAGGTTGTTGTTGAATTTTTAGGTGTTTTTCATTGTTGTGGTTTCTGTTGAGTTTGTTGGTTTTTTTGAATGTTGAGGTTGTTGGTGAATCTTTCGGTGTTTTTCATTGTTGAGGTTTTTGTTGAATTTGTTGGTGTTTTTCATTGTTGAGGTTGTTGTTGAATTTGTTGGTGATATTCAATGTTGAGGTTGTTGAATTCATTTGTGTTATCAAAGGTTTTTTTTTTATCATTTTTGTATTTTTCAAAGTTGAGCTTGCAGTTGAATTTGTTGGTGTTTTTCATTGTTGAGGTTGTTGTTGAATTTGTTGGTGATTTTCAATGTTGAGGTTGTGGTTGAATTTGTTGATGTTTATCCATGTTGAGGTTTTTGAATTTGTTGGTGTTTTTCAAAGTTGATGTTGTTGTTGATATTGTTGGTGATTTTCAATGTTGAGTTTGTTGTTGAATTTTTCAGTGTTTTTCATTGTTGAGGTTTTTGTTGAATTTTTTGTTGTTTTTGAATGTTGAGGTTGTTGATGCATTATTTGATGTTTTTCATTGTTGAGGTTTTTGTTGAATTTGTTGGTGTTTTTCATTATTGAGGCTGTTGAATTTATTGGTATTTTTCAAAGTTGACGATGCTGTTGAATTTTTTGGTGTTTTTAATTGTTGAGGTTTTTGTTGAATTTGTTGCTGTTTTTGAATGTTGAGGTAGTTGATGAATTTTTTGGTGTTTTTCATTGATGAGGTTGTTGTTGAATTGTTTGATGTTTTTCCTGTTTGAGGTTGTTGTTAAATTTGTTGTTGATTTTCAATATAGAGGTTGTTGTTGAATTTGTTGTTGTTATCAATTATTATTTTGTTGAACCTTTTTGTATTTTTGAAAGTTGAGGTTGTTGTTGAATTTGTTGGTGTTTTTCATTGTTGAGGTTGTTGAATTTGTTTGTGTTTTTCAAAGCTGAGGTTGTTGTTGAATTTGTTGGTGTTTTTCATTGTTGAGGTTTCTGTTGAATTTGTTGGTGTTTTTCAATGTTGAGGTTGTTGAATTTGTTTGTGTTTTTCAAAGCTGAGTTTGTTGTTGAATTTGTTGGTGTTTTTCATTGTTGAGGTTTTTGTTGTATTTGTTGGTGTTTTTCATTGTTGAGGTTGTTGTTGACTTTGTTGGTGATTTTCAATGTTGAGGTTGTGGTTGAATTTGTTGGTGTATTTCAAAGTTGATGTTGTTGAAATTATTGGTGTTATCAATGGTTCTTTTAAGTCTTTTTTGTATTTTTCAAAGTTGAGGTTGCAGTTGCACTTGTTGGTGTTTTGCAATGTTGAGGTTCTTGAATTTGTTGGTGTTTTTCAAAGTTGAGGGTGTTGTTGAATTTTTTGGTGTTTTTCATTATTGAGGTTTTTGTTGAATTTGTTGGTGATTTTGAACGTTGAGGTTGTTGTTGAATTTTTTGGTGTTTTTCATTGTTGAGGTTTTTGTTGAATTTGTTAGCGTTTTTGAATGTTGAGGTTGTTGATGAATTTTTTGGTGTTTTTCATTGTTGAGGTTTTTGTTGAAATTGTTTGTGTTTTTCATTGTTGAGGTTGTTGTTGAATTTGTTGGTGATTTTCAATATTGAGGTTCTGGTTCAATTTGTTGTTGTTTTTCCATGTTGAGGTTTTTTAATTTGTTGGTGTTTTTCAAAGTTGAGGTTGTTGTTGAATTTGTTGGTGATTTTCAATGTTGAGGTTGTTGTTGCATTTTTTGATGTTTTTCATTGCTGAGGTTGTTGTTGAATTTGTTGGTGATTTTCAATGTTGAGGTTGTTGAATTCATTGGTGTCATGAATGGTTTTTTTTGATCATTTTTCTATGTTACAAAGTTGAGGTTGCAGTTGAAATTGTTGGTGTTTTTCAATGTTGAGGTTGTTGAAGTTGTTGGTGTTGTTGAAACTTGAGGTTATTGTTGAATTTTTCGGTGTTTTTCATTGTTGAGGTTTTTGTTGAATCTTTTGTTGTTTTTGAATGTTGAGGTTGTTGATGCATTATTTGGTGTTTTTCATTGTTGAGGTTGTTGTGGAATTTGTTGGTGATTTTCAATGTTGAGTTTGTTGTTGAATTTTTAGGTGTTTTTCATTGTTGTGGTTTCTGTTGAGTTTGTTGGTTTTTTTGAATGTTGAGGTTGTTGGTGAATCTTTCGGTGTTTTTCATTGTTGAGGTTTTTGTTGAATTTGTTGGTGTTTTTCATTGTTGAGCTTGTTGTTGAATTTGTTGCTGTTTTTGAATGTTGAGGTTGTTGATGAATTTTTTGGTGTTTTTCATTGATGAGGTTGTTGTTGAATTTGTTGGTGTTTTTGAATGTTGAGGTTGTTGTTGAATTGTTTGATGTTTTTCCTGTTTGAGGTTGTTGTTAAATTTATTGTTGATTTTCAATATAGAGGTTGTTGATGAATTTGTTGTTGTTATCAATTATTATTTTGTTGAACCTTTTTGTATTTTTGAAAGTTGAGGTTGTTGTTGAATTTGTTGGTGTTTTTCATTGTTGAGGTTGTTGAATTTGTTTGTGTTTTTCAAAGCTGAGTTTGTTGTTGAATTTGTTGGTGTTTTTCATTGTTGAGGTTTCTGTTGAATTTGTTGGTGTTTTTCAATGTTGAGGTTGTTGAATTTGTTTGTGTTTTTCAAAGCTGAGTTTGTTGTTGAATTTGTTGGTGTTTTTCATTGTTGAGGTTTTTGTTGAATTTGTTGGTGTTTTTCATTGTTGAGGTTGTTGTTGACTTTGTTGGTGATTTTCAATGTTGAGGTTGTGGTTGAATTTGTTGGTGTTTTTCAAAGTTGATGTTGTTGAAATTATTGGTGTTATCAATGGTTCTTTTAAGTCTTTTTTGTATTTTTCAAAGTTGAGGTTGCAGTTGCACTTGTTGGTGTTTTGCAATGTTGAGGTTGTTGAATTTGTTGGTGTTTTTCAAAGTTGAGGGTGTTGTTGAATTTTTTGGTGTTTTTCATTATTGAGGTTTTTGTTGAATTTGTTGGTGATTTTGAATGTTGAGGTTGTTGTTGAATTTTTTGGTGTTTTTCATTGTTGATGTTTTTGTTGAATTTGTTAGCGTTTTTGAATGTTGAGGTTGTTGATGAATTTTTTGGTGTTTTTCATTGTTGAGGTTTTTGTTGAAATTGTTTGTGTTTTTCATTGTTGAGGTTGTTGTTGAATTTGTTGGTGATTTTCAATATTGAGGTTCTGGTTCAATTTGTTGTTGTTTTTCCATGTTGAGGTTTTTGAATTTGTTTGTGTTTTTCAAAGCTGAGTTTGTTGTTGAATTTGTTGGTGTTTTTCATTATTGAGGTTTTTGTTGAATTTGCTGGTGTTTTTCAATGTTGAGGTTGTTGAATTTGTTTGTGTTTTTCAAAGCTGAGATTGTTGTTGAATTTGTTGGTGTTTTCCATTATTGAGGTTTTTGTTGAATTTGTTGGTGATTTTCAATGTTGAGGATGTTGTTGAATTTTTTGGTGTTTTTCATTGTTGAGGTTTTTGTTGAATTTGTTAGCGTTTTTGAATGTTGAGGTTGTTGATGAATTTTTTGGTGTTTTTCATTGTTGAGGTTTTTGTTGAAATTGTTTGTGTTTTTCATTGTTGAGGTTGTTGTTGAATTTGTTGGTGATTTTCAATATTGAGGTTCTGGTTCAATTTGTTGTTGTTTTTCCATGTTGAGGTTTTTTAATTTGTTGGTGTTTTTCAAAGTTGAGGTTGTTGTTGAATTTTTTGGTGATTTTCAATGTTGAGGTTGTTGTTGCATTTTTTGATGTTTTTCATTGCTGAGGTTGTTGTTGAATTTGTTGGTGTTTTTCAATGTTGAGGTTGTTGAAGTTGTTGGTGTTGTTGAAAGTTGAGGTTGTTGTTGAATTTTTCGGTGTTTTTCATTGTTGAGGTTTTTGTTGAATTTTTTGTTGTTTTTGAATGTTGAGGTTGTTGATGCATTATTTGGTGTTTTTCATTGTTTAGGTTGTTGTGGAATTTGTTGGTGATTTTCAATGTTGAGGTTGTTGTTGAATTTTTAGGTGTTTTTCATTGTTGTGGTTTCTGTTGAGTTTGTTGGTTTTTTTGAATGTTGAGGTTGTTGGTGAATCTTTCGGTGTTTTTCATTGTTGAGGTTTTTGTTGAATTTGTTGGTGTTTTTCAATGTTGAGGTTGTTGAATTTGTTTGTGTTTTTCAAAGCTGAGTTTGTTGTTGAATTTGTTGGTATTTTTCATTGTTGAGGTTTCTGTTGAATTTGTTGGTGTTTTTCAATGTTGAGGTTGTTGAATTTGTTTGTGTTTTTCAAAGCTGAGTTTGTTGTTGAATTTGTTGGTGTTTTTCATTGTTGAGGTTTTTGTTGAATTTGTTGGTGTTTTTCATTGTTGAGGTTGTTGTTGACTTTGTTGGTGATTTTCAATGTTGAGGTTGTGGTTGAATTTGTTGGTGTTTTTCAAAGTTGATGTTGTTGAAATTATTGGTGTTATCAATGGTTCTTTTAAATCTTTTTTGTATTTTTCAAAGTTGAGGTTGCAGTTGCAATTGTTGGTGTTTTGCAATGTTGAGGTTGTTGAATTTGTTGGTGTTTTTCAAAGTTGAGGTTGTTGTTGAATTATTTGGTGTTTTTCATTATTGAGGTTTTTGTTGAATTTGTTGGTGATTTTCAATGTTGAGGGTGTTGTTGAATTTTTTGGTGTTTTTCATTGTTGATGTTTTTGTTGAATTTGTTAGCGTTTTTGAATGTTGAGGTTGTTGATGAATTTTTTGGTGTTTTTCATTGTTGAGGTATTTGTTGAAATTGTTTGTGTTTTTTATTGTTGGGGTTGTTGTTGAATTTGTTGGTGATTTTCAATATTGAGGTTCTGGTTCAATTTGTTGTTGATTTTCCATGTTGAGGTTTTTGAATTTGTTTGTGTTTTTCAAAACTGAGTTTGTTGTTGAATTTGTTGGTGTTTTTCATTGTTGAGGTTTTTGTTGAATTTGTTGGTGTTTTTCAATGTTGAGGTTGTTGAATTTGTTGGTGTTTTTCAAAGTTGAGGTTGTTGTTGAATTTGTTGGTGTTTTTCCATGTTGAGGTTTTTGAATTTGTTGGTGTTTTTCAAAGTTGATGTTGTTGTTGAATTTGTTGGTGTTTTTCAATGTTGAGTTTGTTGTTGAATTTTTCGGTGTTTTTCATTGTTGAGGTTATTGTTGAATTTTTTGTTGTTTTTGAATGTTGAGGTTGTTGATGCATTATTTGATGTTTTTCATTGTTGAGGCTTTTGTTGAATTTGTTGGTGTTTTTCATTGATGAGGTTGTTGTTGAATTTGTTGGTGTTTTTGAATGTTGAGGTTGTTGTTGAATTGTTTGATGTTTTTCCTGTTTGAGGTTGTTGTTAAATTTGTTGTTGATTTTCACTATTGAGGTTGTTGTTGAATTTGTTGTTGTTATCAATTATTATTTTGTTGAACCTTTTTGTATTTTTGAAAGTTGAGGTTGTTGTTGAATTTGTTGGTGTTTTTCAATGTTGAGGTTGTTGAATTTGTTTGTGTTTTTCAAAGCTGAGTTTGTTGTTGAACTTGTTGGTGTTTTTCATTGTTGAGGTTTCTGTTGAATTTGTGGGTGTTTTTCATTGTTGAGGTTTTTGTTGAATTTGTTGGTGTTTTTCAATGTTGATGTTGTTGAAATTGTTTGTGTTTTTCAAAGCTGAGTTTGTTGTTGAATTTGTTGGTGTTTTGCATTGCTGAGGTTTTTGTTGAATTTGTTGGTGTTTTTCATTGTTGAGGTTGTTGTTGACTTTGTTGGTGATTTTCAATGTTGAGGTTGTGGTTGAATTTGTTGGGGTTATTCAAAGTTGTTGTTGTTGAAATTATTGGTGTTATCAATGGTTCTTTTAAATTTTTTTGTATTTTTCAAAGTTGAGGTTGCAGTTGCAATTGTTGGTGTTTTGCAATGTTCAGGTTGTTGAATTTGTTGGTGTTTTTCAAAGTTGAGGTTGTTGTTGAATTTTTTGGTGTTTTTCATTATTGAGGTTTTTGTTGAATTTGTTGGTGATTTTCAATGTTGAGGTTGTTGTTGAATTTTTTGGTGTTTTTCATTGTTGATGTTTTTGTTGAATTAGTTAGCGTTTTTGAATGTTGAGGTTGTTGATGAATTTTTTGGTGATTTTCATTGTTGAGGTTTTTGTTGAAATTGTTTATGTTTTTCATTGTTGGGGTTGTTGTTGAATTTGTTGGTGATTTTCAATATTGAGGTTCTGGTTCAATTTGTTGTTGTTTTTCCATGTTGAGGTTTTTGAATTTGTTTGTGTTTTTTAATGTTGAGGTTGTTGTTGAATTTGTTGGTGTTTTTCACTGGTGAGGTTTTTGTTGAATTTGTTGGTGTTTTTCAATGTTGAGGTTGTTGAATTTGTTTGTGTTTTTCAAAGCTGAGTTTGTTGTTGACTTTGCTGGTGTTTTTCATTGTTGAGCTTTTTGTTGAATTTGTTGGTATTTTTCATTGTTGAGGTTGTTGTTGACTTTGTTGTTGATTTGCAATGTTGAGGTTGTTGTTGCATTTGTTGATGTTTTTCATTGCTGAGGTTGTTGTTGAATTTGTTGGTGATTTTCAATGTTGAGATTGTTGAATTCATTGGTGTTATCAATGGTTTTTTTTGATCATTTTTCTATGTTTCAAAGTTGAGGTGGCAGTTGAAATTGTTGGTGTTTTTCAATGTTGAGGTTGTTGAAGTTGTTGGTGTTGTTGAAAGTTGAGGTTGTTGTTGAATTTTTCGGTGTTTTTCATTGTTGAGGTTTTTGTTGAATTTTTTGTTGTTTTTGAATGTTGAGGTTGTTGATGCATTATTTGGTGTTTTTCATTGTTGAGGTTGTTGTTGAATTTGTTGGTGATTTTCAATGTTGTGGTTGTTGATGAATTTTATGGTGTTTTTCATTGTTGAGGTTTCTGTTGAGTTTGTTGGTTTTTTTGAATGTTGAGGTTGTTGATGAATCTTTCGGTGTTTTTCATTGTTGAGGTTTTTGTTGAATTTGTTGGTGTTTTTCATTGTTGAGGTTGTTGTTGAATTTGTTGGTGATTTTAAATGTTGAGGTTGTTGAATTCATTGGTTTTATGAATGGTTTTTTTTGATCATTTTTGTATTTTTCAAAGTTGAGCTTGCAGTTGAATTTGTTGGTGTTTTTCAATGTTGAGGTTGTTGAAGTTGTTGCTGTTTTTCAAAGTTGAGGTTGTTGTTGAATTTTTCGGTGTTTTTCATTGTTGAGGTTTTTGTTGAATCTTTTGGTGTATTTGAATGTTGAGGTTGCTGATGCATTATTTGGTGCTTTTCATTGTTGAGGTTTTTGTTGAATTTGTTGGTGACTTTCAATGTTGAGGTTGTTGTTGAATTTTTAGGTGTTTTTCATTGTTGTGGTTTCTGTTGAATTTGTTGGTGTTTTTGAATGTTGAGGTTGTTGATGAATCTTTCGGTGTTTTTCCTTGTTGAGGTTTTTGTTCAATTTGTTGGTGTTTTTCATTGTTGAGGTTGTTGTTGAATTTGTTGCTGATTTTCAATATTGAGGTTGTGGTTGAATTTGTTGGTGTTTTTCCATGTTGAGGTTTTTGAATTTGTTGGTGTTTTTCAAAGTTGATGTTGTTGTTGAATTTGTTGGTGTTTTTCAATGTTGAGTTTGTTGTTGAATTTTATGTTGTTTTTGAATGTTGAGGTTGTTGATGCATTATTTGATGTTTTTCATTGTTGAGGTTTTTGTTGAATTTGTTGGTGTTTTTCATTATTGAGGTTGTTGAATTTATTGGTATTTTTCAAAGTTGACGTTGTTGTTGAATTTTTTGGTGTTTTTAATTGTTGAGGTTTTTGTTGAATTAATTGCTGTTTCTGAATGTTGAGGTTGTTGTTGAATTGTTTGATGTTTTTCATTGTTGAGGTTGTTGTTAATTTTAATGGTGATTTTCATTATTGAGTTTGTTGTTGAATTTGTTGATGTTATCAATTTTTATTTTGTTGAACCTTTTTGTATTTTTGAAAGTTGAGGTTGTTGTTGAATTTGTTGGTGTTTTTCATTGTTGAGGTTGTTGTTGACTTTGTTGGTGATTTTCAATGTTGAGGTTGTGGTTGAATTTGTTGGTGTTTTTCAAAGTTGATGTTGTTGAAATTATTGGTGTTATCAATGGTTTTTTTTAAAGCTTTTTTGTATTTTTGAAAGTTGAGGTAGCAGTTGAAATTGTTGGTGTTTTGCAATGTTGAGGTTGTTGAATTTGTTGGTGTTTTTCAAAGTTGAGTTTGTTGTTGAATTTTTTGGTGTTTTTGATTGTTGAGGTTTTTGTTGAATTTGTTTGTGTTTTTCAAAGCTGAGATTGTTGTTGAATCTTTTGGTGTTTTTCATTGTTGAGGTTTTTGTTGAATTTGTTAGCGGTTTTGAATGTTGAGGTTGTTGATGAATTTTTTGGTGTTTTTCATTGTTGAGGTTTTTGTTGAAATTGTTTGTGTTTTTCATTGTTGAGGTTGTTGTTGAATTTGTTGGTGATTTTCAATATTGAGGTTTTGGTTCAATTTGTTGTTGTTTTTCCATATTGAGGTTTTTGAATTTGTTTGTGTTTTTCAAAGTTGAGGATGTTGTTGAATTTGTTGGTGATTTTCAATGTTGAGGTTGTTGTTGCATTTTTTGATGTTTTTCAATGCTGAGGTTGTTGTTGAATTTGTTGGTGATTTTCAATGTTGAGGTTGTTGAATTCAATGGTGTCATGAATGGTTTTTTTTGATCATTTTTCTATGTTACAAAGTTGAGGTTGCAGTTGAAATTGTTGGTGTTGTTGAAAGTTGAGGTTGTTGTTGAATTTTTCGGTGTTTTTCATTGTTGAGGTTTTTGTTGAATCTTTTGTTGTTTTTGAATGTTGAGGTTGTTGATGCATTATTTGGTGTTTTTCATTGTTGAGGTTGTTGTGGAATTTGTTGGTGATTTTCAATGTTGAGGTTGTTGTTGAATTTTTAGGTGTTTTTCATTGTCGTGGTTTCTGTTGAGTTTGTTGGTTCTTTTGAATGTTGAGGTTGTTGGTGAATCTTTCGGTGTTTTTCATTGTTGAGGTTTTTGTTGAATTTGTTGGTGTTTTTCATTGTTGAGGTTGTTGTTGAATTTGTTGGTGATATTCAATGTTGAGGTTGTTGAATTCATTTGTGTTATCAATGGTTTTTTTTTATCATTTTTGTATTTTTCATAGTTGAGCTTGCAGTTGAATTTGTTGGTGTTTTTCATTGTTGAGGTTGTTGTTGAATTTGTTGGTGATTTTCAATGTTGAGGTTGTGGTTGAATTTGTTGATGTTTTTCCATGTTGAGGTTTTTGAATTTGTTGGTGTTTTTCAAAGTTGATGTTGTTGTTGATATTGTTGGTGATTTTCAATGTTGAGTTTGTTGTTGAATTTTTCAGTGTTTTTCATTGTTGAGGTTTTTGTTGAATTTTTTGTTGTTTTTGAATGTTGAGGTTGTTGATGCATTATTTGATGTTTTTCATTGTTGAGGTTTTTGTTGAATTTGTTGCTGTTTTTGAATGCTGAGGTTGTTGATGAATTTATTGGTGTTTTTCATTGATGAGGTTGTTGTTGAATTTGTTGGTGTTTTTGAATGTTGAGGTTGTTGTTGAATTGTTTGATGTTTTTCCTGTTTGAGGTTGTTGTTAAATTTGTTGTTGATTTTCAATATTGAGGTTGTTGTTGAATTTGTTTTTGTTATCAATTATTATTTTGTTGAACCTTTTTGTATTTTTGAAAGTTGAGGTTGTTGTTGAATTTGTTGGTGTTTTTCAATGTTGAGGTTGTTGAATTTGTTTGTGTTTTTCAAAGCTGAGTTTGTTGTTGAACTTGTTGGTGTTTTTCATTGTTGAGGTTTCTGTTGAATTTGTTGGTGTTTTTCATTGTTGAGGTTGTTGTTGACTTTGTTGGTGATTTTCAATGTTGAGGTTGTGGTTGAATTTGTTGGTGTTTTTCAAAGTTGATGTTGTTGAAATTATTGGTGTTATCAATGGTTCTTTTAAATCTTTTTTGTATTTTTCAAAGTTGAGTTTGCAGTTGCAATTGTTGGTGTTTTGCAATGTTGAGGTTGTTGAATTTGTTGGTGTTGTTCAAAGTTGAGGTTGTTGTTGAATTATTTGGTGTTTTTCATTATTGAGGTTTTTGTTGAATTTGTTGGTGATTTTCAATGTTGAGGGTGTTGTTGAATTTTTTGGTGTTTTTCATTGTTGATGTTTTTGTTGAATTTGTTAGCGTTTTTGAATGTTGAGGTTGTTGATGAATTTTTTGGTGTTTTTCATTGTTGAGGTTTTAGTTGAAATTGTTTGTGTTTTTTATTGTTGGGGTTGTTGTTGAATTTGTTGGTGATTTTCAATATTGAGGTTCTGGTTCAATTTGTTGTTGATTTTCCATGTTGAGGTTTTTGAATTTGTTTGTGTTTTTCAAAACTGAGTTTGTTGTTGAATTTGTTGGTGTTTTTCATTGTTGAGGTTTTTGTTGAATTTGTTGGTGTTTTTCAAAGTTGATGTTGTTGTTCATATTGTTGGTGATTTTGAATGTTGAGGTTGTTGTTTAATTTTTCAGTGTTTTTCATTGTTGAGGTTTTTGTTGAATTTTTTGTTGTTTTGGAATGTTGAGGTTGTTGATGCATTATTTGATGTTTTTCATTGTTGAGGTTTTTGTTGAATTTGTTGGTGTTTTTCATTATTGAGGTTGTTGAATTTATTGGTATTTTTCAAAGTTGACGTTGTTGTTGAATTTTTTGGTGTTTTTAATTGTTGAGGTTTTTGTTGAATTTGTTGCTATTTTTGAATGTTGAGGTTGTTGATGAATTTTTTGGTGTTTTTCATTGATGAGGTTGTTGTTGAATTTGTTGGTGTTTTTGAATGTTGAGGTTGTTGTTGAATTGTTTGATGTTTTTCCTGTTTGAGGTTGTTGATAAATTTGTTGTTGATTTTCAATATTGAGGTTGTTGTTGAATTTGTTGTTGTTATCAATTATTATTTTGTTGAACCTTTTTGTATTTTTGAAAGTTGAGGTTGTTGTTGAATTTGTTGGTGTTTTTCAATGTTGAGGTTGTTGAATTTGTTTGTGTTTTTCAAAGCTGAGTTTGTTGTTGAACTTGTTGGTGTTTTTCATTGTTGAGGTTTCTGTTGAATTTGTTGGTGTTTTTCATTGTTGAGGTTGTTGTTGACTTTGTTGGTGATTTTCAATGTTGAGGTTGTGGTTGAATTTGTTGGTGTTATTCAAAGTTGTTGTTGTTGAAATTATTGGTGTTATCAATGGTTCTTTTCAATCTTTTTTGTATTTTTCAAAGTTGAGGTTGCAGTTGCAATTGTAGGTGTTTTGCAATGTTGAGGTTGTTGAATTTGTTGGTGTTTTTCAAAGTTGAGGTTGTTGTTGAATTTTTTGGTGTTTTTCATTATTGAGGTTTTTGTTGAATTTGTTGGTGATTTTCAATGTTGAGGTTGTTGTTGAATTTTTTGGTGTTTTTCATTGTTGATGTTTTTGTTGAATTAGTTAGCGTTTTTGAATGTTGAGGTTGTTGATGAATTTTTTGGTGATTTTCATTGTTGAGGTTTTTGTTGAAATTGTTTATGTTTTTCATTGTTGGGGTTGTTGTTGAATTTGTTGGTGATTTTCAATATTGAGGTTCTGGTTCAATTTGTTGTTGTTTTTCCATGTTGAGGTTTTTGAATTTGTTTGTGTTTTTTAATGTTGAGGTTGTTGTTGAATTTGTTGGTGTTTTTCACTGTTGAGGTTTTTGTTGAATTTGTTGGTGTTTTTCAATGTTGAGGTTGTTGAATTTGTTTGTGTTTTTCAAAGCTGAGTTTGTTGTTGACTTTGTTGGTGTTTTTCATTGTTGAGCTTTTTGTTGAATTTGTTGTTATTTTTCATTGTTGAGGTTGTTGTTGACTTTGTTGGTGATTTTCAATGTTGAGGTTGTGGTTGAATTTGTTGGTGTTTTTCAAAGTTGATGTTGTTGAAATTATTGGTGTTATCAATGGTTTTTTAAAATCTTTTTTGTATTTTTCAAAGTTGAGGTTGCAGTTGAAATTGTTGGTGTTTTGCAATGTTGAGGTTGTTGAATTTGTTGGTGTTTTTCAAAGTTTAGGTTGTTGTTGAATTTTTCGGTGATTTTCATTGTTGAGGTTTTTGTTGAATTTGTTGGTGATTTTCAATGTTGAGGTTGTTGTTGAATTTTTTGGTGTTTTTCAAAGTTGACGTTGTTGTTGAATTTTTTGGTGTTTTTAATTGTTGAGGTTTTTGTTGAATTTGTTGCTATTTTTGAATGTTGAGGTTGTTGATGAATTTTTTGGTGTTTTTCATTGATGAGGTTGTTGTTGAATTTGTTGGTGTTTTTGAATGTTGAGGTTGTTGTTGAATTGTTTGATGTTTTTCCTGTTTGAGGTTGTTGATAAATTTGTTGTTGATTTTCAATATTGAGGTTGTTGTTGAATTTGTTGTTGTTATCAATTATTATTTTGTTGAACCTTTTTGTATTTTTGAAAGTTGAGGTTGTTGTTGAATTTGTTGGTGTTTTTCAATGTTGAGGTTGTTGAATTTGTTTGTGTTTTTCAAAGCTGAGTTTGTTGTTGAACTTGTTGGTGTTTTTCATTGTTGAGGTTTCTGTTGAATTTGTTGGTGTTTTTCATTGTTGAGGTTGTTGTTGACTTTGTTGGTGATTTTCAATGTTGAGGTTGTGGTTGAATTTGTTGGTGTTATTCAAAGTTGTTGTTGTTGAAATTATTGGTGTTATCAATGGTTCTTTTCAATCTTTTTTGTATTTTTCAAAGTTGAGGTTGCAGTTGCAATTGTAGGTGTTTTGCAATGTTGAGGTTGTTGAATTTGTTGGTGTTTTTCAAAGTTGAGGTTGTTGTTGAATTTTTTGGTGTTTTTCATTATTGAGGTTTTTGTTGAATTTGTTGGTGATTTTCAATGTTGAGGTTGTTGTTGAATTTTTTGGTGTTTTTCATTGTTGATGTTTTTGTTGAATTAGTTAGCGTTTTTGAATGTTGAGGTTGTTGATGAATTTTTTGGTGATTTTCATTGTTGAGGTTTTTGTTGAAATTGTTTATGTTTTTCATTGTTGGGGTTGTTGTTGAATTTGTTGGTGATTTTCAATATTGAGGTTCTGGTTCAATTTGTTGTTGTTTTTCCATGTTGAGGTTTTTGAATTTGTTTGTGTTTTTTAATGTTGAGGTTGTTGTTGAATTTGTTGGTGTTTTTCACTGTTGAGGTTTTTGTTGAATTTGTTGGTGTTTTTCAATGTTGAGGTTGTTGAATTTGTTTGTGTTTTTCAAAGCTGAGTTTGTTGTTGACTTTGTTGGTGTTTTTCATTGTTGAGCTTTTTGTTGAATTTGTTGTTATTTTTCATTGTTGAGGTTGTTGTTGACTTTGTTGGTGATTTTCAATGTTGAGGTTGTGGTTGAATTTGTTGGTGTTTTTCAAAGTTGATGTTGTTGAAATTATTGGTGTTATCAATGGTTTTTTAAAATCTTTTTTGTATTTTTCAAAGTTGAGGTTGCAGTTGAAATTGTTGGTGTTTTGCAATGTTGAGGTTGTTGAATTTGTTGGTGTTTTTCAAAGTTTAGGTTGTTGTTGAATTTTTCGGTGATTTTCATTGTTGAGGTTTTTGTTGAATTTGTTGGTGATTTTCAATGTTGAGGTTGTTGTTGAATTTTTTGGTGTTTTTCATTGTTGAGGTTTTTGTTGAATTTGTTAGCGTTTTTGAAAGTTGAGGTTGTTGATGAATATTTTGGTGTTTTTCATTGTCGAGGTTTTTGTTGAAATTGTTTGTGTTTTTCATTGTTGAGGTTGTTGTTGAATTTGTTAGTGATTTTCAATATTGAGGTTCTGGTTCAATTTGTTGTTGTTTTTCCATGTTGAGGTTTTTGAATTTGTTGGTGTTTTTCAAAGTGGAGGTTGTTGTTGAATTTGTTGGTGATTTTCAATGTTGAGGTTGTTGTTGCATTTGTTGATGTTTTTCATTGCTGAGGTTGTTGTTGAATTTGTTGGTGATTTTCAATGTTGAGGTTGTTGAATTCATTGGTGTTATCAATGGTTTTTTTTGATCATTTTTCTATGTTTCAAAGTTGAGGTGGCAGTTGAAATTGTTGGTGTTTTTCAATGTTGAGGTTGTTGAAGTTGTTGGTGTTGTTGAAAGTTGAGGTTGTTGTTGAATTTTTCGGTGTTTTTCATTGTTGAGGTTTTTGTTGAATTTTTTGTTGTTTTTGAATGTTGAGGTTGTTGATGCATTATTTGGTGTTTTTCATTGTTGAGGTTGTTGTTGAATTTGTTGGTGATTTTCAATGTTGAGGTTTCTGTTGAGTTTGTTGGTTTTTTTGAATGGTGAGGTTGTTGATGAATCTTTCGGTGTTTTTCATTGTTGAGGTTTTTGTTGAATTTGTTGGTGTTTTTCATTGTTGAGGTTGTTGTTGAATTTGTTGGTGATTTTCAATGTTGAGGTTGTTGAATTCATTGGTATTATGAATGGTTTTTTTTGATCATTTTTGTATTTTTCAAAGTTGAGCTTGCAGTTGAATTTGTTGGTGTTTTTCAATGTTGAGGTTGTTGAAGTTGTTGCTGTTTTTCAAAGTTGAGGTTGTTGCTGAATTTTTCGGTGTTTTTCATTGTTGAGGTTTTTGTTGAATCTTTTGGTGTTTTTGAATGTTGAGGTTGTTGATGCATTATTTGGTGCTTTTCATTGTTGAGGTTTTTGTTGAATTTGTTGGTGACTTTCAATGTTGAGGTTGTTGTTGAATTTTTAGGTGTTTTTCATTGTTGTGGTTTCTGTTCAATTTGTTGGTGTTTTTGAATGTTGAGGTTGTTGATGAATCTTTCGGTGTTTTTCCTTGTTGAGGTTTTTGTTCAATTTGTTGGTGTTTTTCATTGTTGAGGTTGTTGTTGAATTTGTTTGTGATTTTCAATGTTGAGGTTGTGGTTGAATTTGTTGGTGTTTTTCCATGTTGAGGTTTTTGAATTTGTTGGTGTTTTTCAAAGTTGATGTTGTTGTTGAATTTGTTGGTGTTTTCCAATGTTGAGTTTGTTGTTGAATTTTTCGGTGTTTTTCATTGTTGAGGTTATTGTTGAATTTTGTGTTGTTTTTGAATGTTGAGGTTGTTGATGCATTATTTGATGTTTTTCATTGTTGAGGTTTTTGTTGAATTTGTTGGTGTTTTTCATTATTGAGGTTGTTGTATTTATTGGTATTTTTCAAAGTTGACGTTGTTGTTGAATTTTTTGGGGTTTTTAATTGTTGAGGTTTTTGTTGAATTTGTTGCTGTTTCTGAATGTTGAGGTTGTTGTTGAATTGTTTGATGTTTTTCATTGTTGAGGTGTTGTTAATTTTAATGGTGATTTTCATTATTGAGTTTGTTGTTGAATTTGTTGTTGTTATCAATTTTTATTTTGTTGAACCTTTTTGTATTTTTGAAAGTTGAGGTTGTTGTTGAATTTGTTGGTGTTTTTCAATGTTGAGGTTGTTGAATTTGTTTGTGTTTTTCAAAGCTGAGTTTGTTGTTGAATTTGTTGGTGTTTTTCATTGCTGAGGTTTTTGTTGAATTTGTTGGTGTTTTTCATTGTTGAGGTTGTTGTTGACTTTGTTGGTGATTTTCAATGTTGAGGTTGTGGTTGAATTTGTTGGTGTTATTCAAAGTTGTTGTTGTTGAAATTATTGGTGTTATCAATGGTTCTTTTTAATCTTTTTTGTATTTTTCAAAGTTGAGGTTGCAGTTGCAATTGTAGGTGTTTTGCAATGTTGAGGTTGTTGAATTTGTTGGTGTTTTTCAAAGTTGAGGTTGTTGTTGAATTTTTTGGTGTTTTTCATTATTGAGGTTTTTGTTGAATTTGTTGGTGATTTTCAATGTTGAGGTTGTTGTTGAATTTTTTGGTGTTTTTCATTGTTGATGTTTTTGTTGAATTAGTTAGCGTTTTTGAATGTTGAGGTTGTTGATGAATTTTTTGGTGATTTTCATTGTTGAGGTTTTTGTTGAAATTGTTTATGTTTTTCATTGTTGGGGTTGTTGTTGAATTTGTTGGTGATTTTCAATATTGAGGTTCTGGTTCAATTTGTTGTTGTTTTTCCATGTTGAGGTTTTTGAATTTGTTTGTGTTTTTTAATGTTGAGGTTGTTGTTGAATTTGTTGGTGTTTTTCACTGTTGAGGTTTTTGTTGAATTTGTTGGTGTTTTTCAATGTTGAGGTTGTTGAATTTGTTTGTGTTTTTCAAAGCTGAGTTTGTTGTTGACTTTGTTGGTGTTTATCATTGTTGAGCTTTTTGTTGAATTTGTTGTTATTTTTCATTGTTGAGGTTGTTGTTGACTTTGTTGGTGATTTTCAATGTTGAGGTTGTGGTTGAATTTGTTGGTGTTTTTCAAAGTTGATGTTGTTGAAATTATTGGTGTTATCAATGGTTTTTTAAAATCTTTTTTGTATTTTTCAAAGTTGAGGTTGCAGTTGAAATTGTTGGTGTTTTGCAATGTTGAGGTTGTTGAATTTGTTGGTGTTTTTCAAAGTTTAGGTTGTTGTTGAATTTTTCGGTGATTTTCATTGTTGAGGTTTTTGTTGAATTTGTTGGTGATTTTCAATGTTGAGGTTGTTGTTGAATTTTTTGGTGTTTTTCATTGTTGAGGTTTTTGTTGAATTTGTTAGCGTTTTTGAATGTTGAGGTTGTTGATGAATATTTTGGTGTTTTTCATTGTCGAGGTTTTTGTTGAAATTGTTTGTGTTTTTCATTGTTGAGGTTGTTGTTGAATTTGTTAGTGATTTTCAATATTGAGGTTCTGGTTCAATTTGTTGTTGTTTTTCCATGTTGAGGTTTTTGAATTTGTTGGTGTTTTTCAAAGTGGAGGTTGTTGTTGAATTTGTTGGTGATTTTCAATGTTGAGGTTGTTGTTGCATTTGTTGATGTTTTTCATTGCTGAGGTTGTTGTTGAATTTGTTGGTGATTTTCAATGTTGAGGTTGTTGAATTCATTGGTGTTATCAATGGTTTTTTTTGATCATTTTTCTATGTTTCAAAGTTGAGGTGGCAGTTGAAATTGTTGGTGTTTTTCAATGTTGAGGTTGTTGAAGTTGTTGGTGTTGTTGAAAGTTGAGGTTGTTGTTGAATTTTTCGGTGTTTTTCATTGTTGAGGTTTTTGTTGAATTTTTTGTTGTTTTTGAATGTTGAGGTTGTTGATGCATTATTTGGTGTTTTTCATTGTTGAGGTTGTTGTTGAATTTGTTGGTGATTTTCAATGTTGAGGTTTCTGTTGAGTTTGTTGGTTTTTTTGAATGGTGAGGTTGTTGATGAATCTTTCGGTGTTTTTCATTGTTGAGGTTTTTGTTGAATTTGTTGGTGTTTTTCATTGTTGAGGTTGTTGTTGAATTTGTTGGTGATTTTCAATGTTGAGGTTGTTGAATTCATTGGTATTATGAATGGTTTTTTTTGATCATTTTTGTATTTTTCAAAGTTGAGCTTGCAGTTGAATTTGTTGGTGTTTTTCAATGTTGAGGTTGTTGAAGTTGTTGCTGTTTTTCAAAGTTGAGGTTGTTGCTGAATTTTTCGGTGTTTTTCATTGTTGAGGTTTTTGTTGAATCTTTTGGTGTTTTTGAATGTTGAGGTTGTTGATGCATTATTTGGTGCTTTTCATTGTTGAGGTTTTTGTTGAATTTGTTGGTGACTTTCAATGTTGAGGTTGTTGTTGAATTTTTAGGTGTTTTTCATTGTTGTGGTTTCTGTTCAATTTGTTGGTGTTTTTGAATGTTGAGGTTGTTGATGAATCTTTCGGTGTTTTTCCTTGTTGAGGTTTTTGTTCAATTTGTTGGTGTTTTTCATTGTTGAGGTTGTTGTTGAATTTGTTTGTGATTTTCAATGTTGAGGTTGTGGTTGAATTTGTTGGTGTTTTTCCATGTTGAGGTTTTTGAATTTGTTGGTGTTTTTCAAAGTTGATGTTGTTGTTGAATTTGTTGGTGTTTTCCAATGTTGAGTTTGTTGTTGAATTTTTCGGTGTTTTTCATTGTTGAGGTTATTGTTGAATTTTGTGTTGTTTTTGAATGTTGAGGTTGTTGATGCATTATTTGATGTTTTTCATTGTTGAGGTTTTTGTTGAATTTGTTGGTGTTTTTCATTATTGAGGTTGTTGTATTTATTGGTATTTTTCAAAGTTGACGTTGTTGTTGAATTTTTTGGGGTTTTTAATTGTTGAGGTTTTTGTTGAATTTGTTGCTGTTTCTGAATGTTGAGGTTGTTGTTGAATTGTTTGATGTTTTTCATTGTTGAGGTGTTGTTAATTTTAATGGTGATTTTCATTATTGAGTTTGTTGTTGAATTTGTTGTTGTTATCAATTTTTATTTTGTTGAACCTTTTTGTATTTTTGAAAGTTGAGGTTGTTGTTGAATTTGTTGGTGTTTTTCAATGTTGAGGTTGTTGAATTTGTTTGTGTTTTTCAAAGCTGAGTTTGTTGTTGAATTTGTTGGTGTTTTTCATTGCTGAGGTTTTTGTTGAATTTGTTGGTGTTTTTCATTGTTGAGGTTGTTGTTGACTTTGTTGGTGATTTTCAATGTTGAGGTTGTGGTTGAATTTGTTGGTGTTATTCAAAGTTGTTGTTGTTGAAATTATTGGTGTTATCAATGGTTCTTTTTAATCTTTTTTGTATTTTTCAAAGTTGAGGTTGCAGTTGCAATTGTAGGTGTTTTGCAATGTTGAGGTTGTTGAATTTGTTGGTGTTTTTCAAAGTTGAGGTTGTTGTTGAATTTTTTGGTGTTTTTCATTATTGAGGTTTTTGTTGAATTTGTTGGTGATTTTCAATGTTGAGGTTGTTGTTGAATTTTTTGGTGTTTTTCATTGTTGATGTTTTTGTTGAATTAGTTAGCGTTTTTGAATGTTGAGGTTGTTGATGAATTTTTTGGTGATTTTCATTGTTGAGGTTTTTGTTGAAATTGTTTATGTTTTTCATTGTTGGGGTTGTTGTTGAATTTGTTGGTGATTTTCAATATTGAGGTTCTGGTTCAATTTGTTGTTGTTTTTCCATGTTGAGGTTTTTGAATTTGTTTGTGTTTTTTAATGTTGAGGTTGTTGTTGAATTTGTTGGTGTTTTTCACTGTTGAGGTTTTTGTTGAATTTGTTGGTGTTTTTCAATGTTGAGGTTGTTGAATTTGTTTGTGTTTTTCAAAGCTGAGTTTGTTGTTGACTTTGTTGGTGTTTTTCATTGTTGAGCTTTTTGTTGAATTTGTTGTTATTTTTCATTGTTGAGGTTGTTGTTGACTTTGTTGGTGATTTTCAATGTTGAGGTTGTGGTTGAATTTGTTGGTGTTTTTCAAAGTTGATGTTGTTGAAATTATTGGTGTTATCAATGGTTTTTTAAAATCTATTTTGGATTTTTCAAAGTTGAGGTTGCAGTTGAAATTGTTGGTGTTTTGCAATGTTGAGGTTGTTGAATTTGTTGGTGTTTTACAAAGTTTAGGTTGTTGTTGAATTTTTTGGTGATTTTCATTGTTGAGGTTTTTGTTGAATTTGTTGGTGATTTTCAATGTTGAGGTTGTTGTTGAATTTTTTGGTGTTTTTCATTGTTGAGGTTTTTGTTGAATTTGTTAGCGTTTTTGAATGTTGAGGTTGTTGATGAATATTTTGGTGTTTTTCATTATCGAGGTTTTTGTTGAAATTGTTTGTGTTTTTCATTGTTGAGGTTGTTGTTGAATTTGTTGTTGATTTTCAATATTGAGGTTCTGGTTCAATTTGTTGTTGTTTTTCCATATTGAGGTTTTTGAATTTGTTGGTGTTTTTCAAAGTGGAGGTTGTTGTTGAATTTGTTGGTGATTTTCAATGTTGAGGTTGTTGTTGCATTTGTTGATGTTTTTCATTGCTGAGGTTGTTGTTGAATTTGTTGGTGATTTTCAATGTTGAGGTTGTTGAATTCATTGGTGTTATCAATGGTTTTTTTTGATCATTTTTCTATGTTTCAAAGTTGAGGTGGCAGTTGAAATTGTTGGTGTTTTTCAATGTTGAGGTTGTTGAAGTTGTTGGTGTTGCTGAAAGTTGAGGTTGTTGTTGAATTTTTCGGTGTTTTTCATTGTTGATGTTTTTGTTGAATTTTTTGTTGTTTTTGAATGTTGAGGTTGTTGATGCATTATTTGGTGTTTTTCATTGTTGAGGTTGTTGTTGAATTTGTTGGTGATTTTCAATGTTGAGGTTTCTGTTGAGTTTTTTGGTTTTTTTGAATGGTGAGGTTGTTGATGAATCTTTCGGTGTTTTTCATTGTTGAGGTTTTTGTTGAATTTGTTGGTGTTTTTCATTGTTGAGGTTGTTGTTGAATGTGTTGGTGATTTTCAATGTTGAGGTTGTTGAATTCATTGGTATTATGAATGGTTTTTTTTGATCATTTTTGTATTTTTCAAAGTTGAGCTTGCAGTTGAATTTGTTGGTGTTTTTCAATATTGAGGTTGTTGAAGTTGTTGCTGTTTTTCAAAGTTGAGGTTGTTGCTGAATTTTTCGGTGTTTTTCATTGTTGAGGTTTTTGTTGAATCTTTTGGTGTTTTTGAATGTTGAGGTTGTTGATGCATTATTTGGTGCTTTTCATTGTTGAGGTTTTTGTTGAATTTGTTGGTGACTTTCAATGTTGAGGTTGTTGTTGAATTTTTAGGTGTTTTTCATTGTTTTGGTTTCTGTTGAATTTGTTGTTGTTTTTGAATGTTGAGGTTGTTGATGAATCTTTCGGTGTTTTTCCTTGTTGAGGTTTTTGTTCAATTTGTTGGTGTTTTTCATTGTTGAGGTTGTTGTTGAATTTGTTTGTGATTTTCAATGTTGAGGTTGTGGTTGAATTTGTTGGTGTTTTTCCATGTTGAGGTTTTTGAATTTGTTGGTGTTTTTCAAAGTTGATGTTGTTGTTGAATTTGTTGGTGTTTACCAATGTTGAGTTTGTTGTTGAATTTTTCGGTGTTTTTCATTGTTGAGGTTATTGTTGAATTTTATGTTGTTTTTGAATGTTGAGGTTGTTGATGCATTATTTGATGTTTTTCATTGTTGAGGTTTTTGTTGAATTTGTTGGTGTTTTTCATTATTGAGGTTGTTGAATTTATTGGTATTTTTCAAAGTTGACGTTGTTGTTGAATTTTTTGGGGTTTTTAATTGTTGAGGTTTTTGTTGAATTTGTTGCTGTTTCTGAATGTTGAGGTTGTTGTTGAATTGTTTGATGTTTTTCATTGTTGAGGTTGTTCTTAATTTTAATGGTGATTTTCATTATTGAGTTTGTTGTTGAATTTGTTGTTGTTATCAATTTTTATTTTGTTGAACCTTTTTGTATTTTTGAAAGTTGAGGTTGTTGTTGAATTTGTTGGTGTTTTTCAATGTTGAGGTTGTTGAATTTGTTTGTGCTTTTCAAAGCTGAGTTTGTTGTTGAATTTTTGGTGTTTATCATTGTTGAGGTTTTGGTTGAATTTGTTGGTGTTTTTCATTGTTGAGGTTGTTGTTGACTTTGTTGGTGATTTTCAATGTTGAGGTTGTGGTTGAATTTGTTGGTGTCTTTCAAAGTTGATGTTGTTGAAATTATTGGTGTTATCAATGTTTTTTTTAAATCTTTTTTGTATTTTTCAAAGTTGAGGTTGCAGTTGAAATTGTTGGTGTTTTGCAATGTTGAGGTTGTTGAATTTGTTGGTGTTTTTCAAAGTTGAGGTTGTTGTTGAATTTTTTGGTGTTTTTGATTGTTGCGGTTTTTGTTGAATTTGTTTGTGTTTTTCAAAGCTGAGATTGTTGTTGAATTTTTTGGTGTTTTTCATTGTTGAGGTTTTTGTTGAATTTGTTAGCCGTTTTGAATGTTGAGGTTGTTGATGAATTTTTTGGTGTTTTTCATTGTTGAGGTTTTTGTTGAAATTGTTTGTGTGTTTCATTGTTGAGGTTGTTGTTGAATTTGTTGGTGATTTTCAATATTGAGGTTTTGGTTCAATTTGTTGTTGTTTTTCCATATTGAGGTTTTTGAATTTGTTTGTGTTTTTCAAAGTTGAGGTTGTTGTTGAATTTGTTGGTGATTTTCAATGTTGAGGTTGTTGTTGCATTTTTTGATGTTTTTCAATGCTGAGGTTGTTGTTGAATTTGTTGGTGTTTTTCAAAGTTGAGGTTGTTGTTGAATTTTTTGGTGTTTTTCATTATTGAGGTTTTTGTTGAATTTGTTGGTGATTTTCAATGTTGAGGTTGTTGTTGAATTTTTTGGTGTTTTTCATTGTTGATGTTTTTGTTGAATTAGTTAGCGTTTTTGAATGTTGAGGTTGTTGATGAATTTTTTGGTGATTTTCATTGTTGAGGTTTTTGTTGAAATTGTTTATGTTTTTCATTGTTGGGGTTGTTGTTGAATTTGTTGGTGATTTTCAATATTGAGGTTCTGGTTCAATTTGTTGTTGTTTTTCCATGTTGAGGATTTTGAATTTGTTTGTGTTTTTTAATGTTGAGGTTGTTGTTGAATTTGTTGGTGTTTTTCACTGTTGAGGTTTTTGTTGAATTTGTTGGTGTTTTTCAATGTTGAGGTTGTTGAATTTGTTTGTGTTTTTCAAAGCTGAGTTTGTTGTTGACTTTGTTGGTGTTTTTCATTGTTGAGCTGTTTGTTGAATTTGTTGTTATTTTTCATTGTTGAGGTTGTTGTTGACTTTGTTGGTGATTTTCAATGTTGAGGTTGTGGTTGAATTTGTTGGTGTTTTTCAAAGTTGATGTTGTTGAAATTATTGGTGTTATCAATGGTTTTTTAAAATCTTTTTTGTATTTTTCAAAGTTGAGGTTGCAGTTGAAATTGTTGGTGTTTTGCAATGTTGAGGTTGTTGAATTTGTTGGTGTTTTTCAAAGTTTAGGTTGTTGTTGAATTTTTTGGTGATTTTCATTGTTGAGGTTTTTGTTGAATTTGTTGGTGATTTTCAATGTTGAGGTTGTTGTTGAATTTTTTGGTGTTTTTCATTGTTGAGGTTTTTGTTGAATTTGTTAGCGTTTTTGAATGTTGAGGTTGTTGATGAATATTTTGGTGTTTTTCATTGTCGAGGTTTTTGTTGAAATTGTTTGTGTTTTTCATTGTTGAGGTTGTTGTTGAATTTGTTAGTGATTTTCAATATTGAGGTTCTGGTTCAATTTGTTGTTGTTTTTCCATGTTGAGGATTTTGAATTTGTTGGTGTTTTTCAAAGTGGAGGTTGTTGTTGAATTTGTTGGTGATTTTCAATGTTGAGGTTGTTGTTGCATTTGTTGATGTTTTTCATTGCTGAGGTTGTTGTTGAATTTGTTGGTGATTTTCAATGTTGAGGTTGTTGAATTCATTGGTGTTATCAATGGTTTTTTTTGATCATTTTTCTATGTTTCAAAGTTGAGGTGGCAGTTGAAATTGTTGGTGTTTTTCAATGTTGAGGTTGTTGAAGTTGTTGGTGTTGCTGAAAGTTGAGGTTGTTGTTGAATTTTTCGGTGTTTTTCATTGTTGATGTTTTTGTTGAATTTTTTGTTGTTTTTGAATGTTGAGGTTGTTGATGCATTATTTGGTGTTTTTCATTGTTGAGGTTGTTGTTGAATTTGTTGGTGATTTTCAATGTTGAGGTTTCTGTTGAGTTTGTTGGTTTTTTTGAATGGTGAGGTTGTTGATGAATCTTTCGGTGTTTTTCATTGTTGAGGTTTTTGTTGAATTTGTTGGTGTTTTTCATTGTTGAGGTTGTTGTTGAATTTGTTGGTGATTTTCAATGTTGAGGTTGTTGAATTCATTGGTATTATGAATGGTTTTTTTTGATCATTTTTGTATTTTTCAAAGTTGAGCTTGCAGTTGAATTTGTTGGTGTTTTTCAATGTTGAGGTTGTTGAAGTTGTTGCTGTTTTTCAAAGTTGAGGTTGTTGCTGAATTTTTCGGTGTTTTTCATTGTTGAGGTTTTTGTTGAATTTGTTGGTGACTTTCAATGTTGAGGTTGTTGTTGAATTTTTAGGTGTTTTTCATTGTTGTGGTTTCTGTTGAATTTGTTGGTGTTTTTGAATGTTGAGGTTGTTGATGAATCTTTCGGTGTTTTTCCTTGTTGAGGTTTTTGTTCAATATGTTGGTGTTTTTCATTGTTGAGGTTGTTGTTGAATTTGTTTGTGATTTTCAATGTTGAGGTTGTGGTTGAATTTGTTGGTGTTTTTCCATGTTGAGGTTTTTGAATTTGTTGGTGTTTTTCAAAGTTGATGTTGTTGTTGAATTTGTTGGTGTTTTCCAATGTTGAGTTTGTTGTTGAATTTTTCGGTGTTTTTCATTGTTGAGGTTATTGTTGAATTTTATGTTGTTTTTGAATGTTGAGGTTGTTGATGCATTATTTGATGTTTTTCATTGTTGAGGTTTTTGTTGAATTTGTTGGTGTTTTTCATTATTGAGGTTGTTGAATTTATTGGTATTTTTCAAAGTTGACGTTGTTGTTGAATTTTTTGGGGTTTTTAATTGTTGAGGTTTTTGTTGAATTTGTTGCTGTTTCTGAATGTTGAGGTTGTTGTTGAATTGTTTGATGTTTTTCATTGTTGAGGTTGTTCTTAATTTTAATGGTGATTTTCATTATTGAGTTTGTTGTTGAATTTGTTGTTGTTATCAATTTTTATTTTGTTGAACCTTTTTGTATTTTTGAAAGTTGAGGTTGTTGTTGAATTTGTTGGTGTTTTTCAATGTTGAGGTTGTTGAATTTGTTTGTGCTTTTCAAAGCTGAGTTTGTTGTTGAATTTTTGGTGTTTTTCATTGTTGAGGTTTTGGTTGAATTTGTTGGTGTTTTTCATTGTTGAGGTTGTTGTTGACTTTGTTGGTGATTTTCAATGTTGAGGTTGTGGTTGAATTTGTTGGTGTTTTTCAAAGTTGATGTTGTTGAAATTATTGGTGTTATCAATGTTTTTTTTAAATCTTTTTTGTATTTTTCAAAGTTGAGGTTGCAGTTGAAATTGTTGGTGTTTTGCAATGTTGAGGTTGTTGAATTTGTTGGTGTTTTTCAAAGTTGAGGTTGTTGTTGAATTTTTTGGTGTTTTTGATTGTTGAGGTTTTTGTTGAATTTGTTTGTGTTTTTCAAAGCTGAGATTGTTGTTGAATTTTTTGGTGTTTTTCATTGTTGAGGTTTTTGTTGAATTTGTTAGCCGTTTTGAATGTTGAGGTTGTTGATGAATTTTTTGGTGTTTTTCATTGTTGAGGTTTTTGTTGAAATTGTTTGTGTTTTTCATTGTTGAGGTTGTTGTTGAATTTGTTGGTGATTTTCAATATTGAGGTTTTGGTTCAATTTGTTGTTGTTTTTCCATATTGAGGTTTTTGAATTTGTTTGTGTTTTTCAAAGTTGAGGTTGTTGTTGAATTTGTTGGTGATTTTCAATGTTGAGGTTGTTGTTGCATTTATTGATGTTTTTCAATGCTGAGGTTGTTGTTGAATTTGTTGGTGATTTTCAATGTTGAGGTTGTTGAATTCATTGGTGTTATCAATGCTTTTTTTTGAACATTTCGCTATGTTTCAAAGTTGAGGTTGCAGTTGAAATTGTTGGTGTTTTTCAATGTTGAGGTTGGTGAAGTTGTTGGTGTTGTTGAAAGTTGAGGTTGTTGTTTGATTTTTCGGTGTTTTTCATTGTTGAGGTTTTTTGTTGAATTTTTGTTGTTTTTGAATGTTGAGGTTGTTGATGCATTATTTGGTGTTTTTCATTCTTGAGGTTTTTGTTGAATTTGTTGGTGTTTTTCATTGTTGAGGTTGTTGTTGAATTTGTTGGTGATTTTCAATGTTGAGGTTGTTGAATTCATTGGTGTTATGAATGGTTTTTTTTGATCATTTTTGTATTTTTCAAAGTTGAGCTTGCAGTTGAATTTGTTGGTGTTTTTCAATGTTGAGGTTGTTGAAGTTGTTGCTGTTTTTCAAAGTTGAGGTTGTTGTTTAATTTTTTCGGTGTTTTTCATTGTTGAGGTTTTTGTTGAATCTTTTGGTGTTTTTGAATGTTGAGGTTGTTGATGCATTATTTGGTGCTTTTCATTGTTGAGGTTGTCGTTGAATTTGTTGGTGATTTTCAATGTTGAGGTTGTGGTTGAATTTGTTGGTGTTTTTCCATGTTGAGGTTTTTGAATTTGTTGGTGTTTTTCAAAGTTGATGTTGTTGTTGAATTTGTTGGTGATTTTGAATGTTGAGTTTGTTGTTGAATATTTCGGTGTTTTTCATTGTTGAGGTTTTTGTTGAATTTTTTGTTGTTTTTGAATGTTGAGGTTGTTGATGCATTATTTGATGTTTTTCATTGTTGAGGTTTTTATTGAATTTGTTGGTGTTTTTCATTATTGAGGTTGTTGAATTTATTGGTATTTTTCAAAGTTGACGTTGTTGTTGAATTTTTTGGTGTTTTTAATTGTTGAGGTTTTTGCTGAATTTGTTGCTGTTTTTGAATGTTGAGGTTGTTGAAGAATTTTTTGGTGTTTTTCATTGATGAGGTTGTTGTTGAATTTGTTGGTGTTTTGGAATGTTGAGGTTGTTGTTGAATTGTTTGCTGTTTTTCATTGTTGAGGTTGTTGTTAAATTAGTTGGTGATTTTCAATATATAGGTTGTTGTTGAATTTATTGGTGATTTTCAATGTTGAGGTTGTTGTTGCATTTTTTGATGTTTTTCATTGCTGAGGTTGTTGTTGAATTTGTTGGCGATTTTCAATGTTGAGGTTGTTGAATTCATTGGTGTTATTAATGGTTTTTTTTGATCATTTTTCTATTTTTCAAAGTTGAGGATGCAGTTGAAATTGTTGGTGTTTTTCAATGTTGAGGATGTTGAAGTTGTTGGTGTTGTTGAAAGTTGAGGTTGTTGTTGAATTTTTCGGTGTTTTTCATTGTTGATGTTTTTGTTGAATTTTTTGTTGTTTTTGAATGTTGAGGTTGTTGATGCATTAATTGGTGTTTTTCATTGTTGAGGTTGTTGTTGAATTTGTTGGTGATTTTCAATGATGAGGTTGTTGTTGAGTTTTTAGGTGTTTTTCATTGTTGTGGTTTCTGTTGTATTTGTTGGTACTTTTGAATGTTGAGGTTGTTGATGAATCTTTCGGTGATTTTCGTTGTTGAAGTTTTTGTTCAATTTGTTGGTGTTTTTCACTGTTGAGGTTGTTGTGGAATTTGTTGGTGATTTTCAATGTTGAGGTTGTGGTTGAATTTGTTGGTGTTTTTCCATGTTGAGGTTTTTGAATTTGTTGGTGTTTTCAAAGTTGATGTTGTTGTTGAATTTGTTGGTGATTTTCAATGTTGAGTTTGTTGTTGAATTTTTTGGTGTTTTTCATTGTTGAGGTTGTTGCTGAAATTGTTGGAGTTTTTCGATGTTGAGGTTGTTGTTGAATTTTTTGGTGATTTTCAATGTTGAGTTTGTTGTTGAATTTGTTAGTGTTTTTCATTGTTGAGTTTGTTGAAATTATTGGTATTTTTCAAGGTTGACGTTGTTGTTGAATATTTTGGTGTTATTAATTGTTGAGGTTTTTGTTGAATTTGTTGCTGTTTTTGAATGTTGAGGTTGTTGATGAATTTTTTGGTGTTTTTCATTGTTGAGGTTGTTGTTGACTTTGTTCGTGATTTTCAATGTTGAGGTTGTTGTTGAATTTGTTGTTGTTATCAATTTTTATTTTGTTGAACCTTTTTGTATTTTTGAAAGTTGAGGTTGTTGTTGAATTTGTTGGTGTTTTTCAATGTTTAGGTTGTTGAATTTGTTTGTGCTTTTCAAAGCTGAGTTTGTTGTTGAATTTTTGGTGTTTTTCATTGTTGAGGTTTTTGTTGAATTTGTTGGTGTTTTTCATTGTTGAGGTTGTTGTTGACTTTGTTCGTGATTTTCAATGTTGAGGTTGTGGTTGAATTTGTTGCTGTTTTTCAAAGTTGATGTTGTTGAAATTTTTGGTGTTATCAATGGTTTTTTAAAATCTTTTTTGTATTTTTCAATGTTGAGGTTGTTGTTGAATTTGTTGGTGTTTTGCAATGTTGAGGTTGTTGAATTTGTTGGTGTTTTTCAAAGTTGAGGTTGTTGTTGAATTTTTTGGTGTTTTTCATTGTTGAGGTTTTTGTTGAATTTGTTGGTGGTTTTCAATGTTGAGGTTGTCGTTGAATTTTTTGGTGTTTTTCATTGTTGAGGGTTTTGTTGAATTTGTTAGCAGTTTTGAATGTTGAGGATGTTGATGAATTTTTTGTTGTTTTTCATTGTTGAGGTTTTTGTTGAAATTGTTTTCTGTTTTTCATTGTTGAGGTTGTTGTTGAATTTGTTGGTGATTTTCAATATTGAGGTTCTGGTTCAATTTGTTGTTGTTTTTCCATGTTGAGGTTTTTGAATTTGCTGGTGTTTTTCAAAGTTGAGGTTGTTGTTGAATTTGTTGGTGATTTTCAATGTTGAGGTTGTTGTTGCATTTTTTGATGTTTTTCATTGCTGAGGTTGTTGTTGAATTTGTGGGTGATTTTCAATGTTGAGGTTGTTGAATTCATTGGTGTTATCAATGGTTTTTTTTGATCATTTTTCTATTTTTCAAAGTTGAGGTTGCAGTTGAAATTGTTGGTGTTTTTCAATGTTGAGGTTGTTGAAGTTGTTGGTGTTGTTGAAAGTTGAGGTTGTTGTTGAATTTTTCGGTGTTTTTCATTGTTGAGGTTTTTGTTGAATTTTTTGTTGTTTTTGAATGTTGAGGTTGTTGATGCATTATTTGGTGTTTTTCATTGTTGAGGTTGTTGTTGAATTTGTTGGTGATTTTCAATGTTGTGGTTGTTGTTGAATTTTTAGGTGTTTTCATTGTTGAGGTTTCTGTTGAGTTTGTTGGTTTTTTTGAATGTTGAGGTTGTTGATGAATCTTTCGGTGTTTTTCATTGTTGAGGTTTTTGTTGAATTTGTTCGTGTTTTTCATTGTTGAGGTTGTTGTTGAATTTGTTGGTGATCTTCAATGTTGAGGTTGTTGAATTCATTGGTGTTATGAATGGTTTTTTTTGATCATTTTTGTATTTTTCAATGTTGAGCTTGCAGTTGAATTTGTTCGTGTTTTTCAATGTTGAGGTTGTTGAAGTTGTTGGTGTTTTTCAAAGTTGAGGTTGTTGTTTAATTTTTTCGGTGTTTTTCATTGTTGAGGTTTTTGTTGAATCTTTTGGTGTTTTTGAATGTTGAGGTTGTTGATGCATTATTTGGTGCTTTTCATTGTTGAGGTTTTTGTTGAATTTGTTGGTGACTTTCAATGTTGAGATTGTTGTTGAATTTTTAGGTATTTTTCATTGTTGAGGTTGTTGTTGAATTTGTTGGTGATTTTAAATGTTGAGGTTGTGGTTGAATTTGTTGGTCTTTTTCCATGTTGAGGTTTTTGAATTTGTTGGTATTTTTCAAAGTTGATGTTGTTGTTGAATTTGTTGGTGATTTTCAATGTTGAGTTTGTTGTTGAATTTTTCGGTGTTTTTCATTGTTCAGGTTTTTGTTGAATTTTTTGTTGTTATTGAATGTTGAGGTTGTTGATACATTACTTGATGTTTTTCATGGTTGAGGTTTTTATTGAATTTGTTGGTTTTTTTCATTATTGAGGTTGTTGAATTTATTGGTATTTTTCAAAGTTGACGTTGTTGTTGAATTTTTTGGTGTTTTTAATTGTTGAGGTTTTTGTTGAATTTGTTGCTGTTTTTGAATGTTGAGGTTGTTGATGAATTTTTTGGTGTTTTTCATTGATGAGGTTGTTGTTGAATTTGTTGCTGTTTTTGAATGTTGAGGTTGTTGTTGAATTGTTTGATGTTTTTCATTGTTGAGGTTGTTGTTAAATTAGTTGGTGATTTTCAATATATAGGTTGTTGTTGAATTTATTGGTGATTTTCAATGTTGAGGTTGTTGTTGCATTTTTTGATGTTTTTCATTGCTGAGGTTGTTGTTAATTTGTTGGTGTTTTTCAATGTTGAGGTTGTTGAAGTTGTTGGTGTTGTTGAAAGTTGAGGTTGTTGCTGAATTTTTCGGTGTTTTTCATTGTTGAGGTTTTTGTTGAATTTTTTGTTGTTTTTGAAAGTTGAGGTTGTTGATGCATTATTTGGTGTTTTTCATTGTTGTGGTTTCTGTTGAATTTGTTGGTACTGTTGAATGTTGAGGTTGTTGATGAATCTTTCGGTGATTTTCGTTGTTGAGGTTTTTGTTCAATTTGTTGGTGTATTTCATTGTTGAGGTTGTTGTTGAATTTGTTGGTGATTTTCAATGTTGAGGTTGTGGTTGAATTTGTTGGTGTTTTTCCATGTTGAGGTTTTTGAATTTGTTGGTGTTTTTCAAAGTTGATGATGTTGTTGAATTTGTTGGTGATTTTCAATGTTGAGTTTGTTGTTGAATTTTTTGGTGTTTTTCATTGTTGTGGTTTCTGTTGAATTTGTTGGTGTTTTTGAATGTTGAGGTTGTTGATGAATCTTTCGGTGTTTTTCCTTGTTGAGGTGTTTGTTCAATTTGTTGGTGTTTTTCATTGTTGAGGTTGTTGTTGAATTTGTTGGTGATTTACAATGTTGAGGTTGTGGTTGAATTTGTTGGTGTTTTTCCATGTTGAGGTTTTTGAATTTGTTGGTGTTTTTCAAAGTTGATGTTGTTCTTGAATTTGTTGGTGATTTTCAATGTTGAGTTTGTTGATGAATTTTTCGGTGTTTTTCATTGTTGAGGTTATTGTTGAATTTTTTGTTGTTTTTGAATGTTGAGGTTGTTGATGCATTATTTGATGTTTTTCATTGTTGAGGTTTTTGTTGAATTTGTTGGTGTTTTTCATTATTGAGGTTGTTGAATTTATTGGTATTTTTCACAGTTGACGTTGTTGTTGAATTTTTTGGTGTTTTTAATTGTTGAGGTTTTTGTTGAATTTGTGGCTGTTTTTGAATGTTGAGGTTGTTGATGAATTTTTTGGTGTTTTTCATTGATGAGGTTGTTGTTGAATTTGTTGCTGTTTCTGAATGTTGAGGTTGTTGTTGAATTGTTTGATGTTTATCATTGTTGAGGTTGTTGTTAAATTAGTTGGTGATTTTCAATATATAGGTTGTTGTTGAATTTATTGGTGATTTTCAATGTTGAGGTTGTTGTTGCATTTTTTGATTTTTTTCATTGCTGAGGTTGTTGTTGAATTTGTTGGTGATTTTCAATGTTGAGGTTGTTGAATTCATTGGTGTTATTAATGTTTATTTTTGATCATTTTTCTATTTTTCAAAGTTGAGGTTGCAGTTGAAATTGTTGGTGTTTTTCAATGTTCAGGTTCTTGAAGTTGTTGGTGTTGTTGAAAGTTGAGGTTGTTATTGAATTTTTCGGTGTTTTTCATTGTTGAGGTTTTTGTTGAATTTTTTGTTGTTTTTGAATGTTGAGGTTGTTGATGCATTATTTGGTGTTTTTCATTGTTGAGGTCGTTGTTGAATTTGTGGTGATTTTCAATGATGAGGTTGTTGTTGAGTTTTTAGGTGTTTTTCATTGTTGTGGTTTCTGTTGAATTTGTTGGTACTTTTGAATGTTGAGGTTGTTGATGAATCATTCGGTGATTTTCGTTGTTAAGGATTTTGTTCAATTTGTTGGTGTTTCTCATTGTTGAGGTTGTTGTTGAATTTGTTGGTGATTATCAATGTTGAGGTTGTGGTTGAATTTGTTGGTGTTTTTCCATGTTGAGGTTTTTGAATTTGTTGGTGTTTTTCAAAGTTGATGTTGTTGTTGAATTTGTTGGTGATTTTTAATGTTGAGTTTGTTGTTGAATTTTTTGGTGTTTTTCATTGTTGAGGTTGTTGCTGAAATTGTTGGAGTTTTTCAATGTTGAGGTTGTTGTTGAATTTTTTGGAGATTTTCATTGTTGAGTTTGTTGACTTTATTGGTATTTTTCAAGGTTGACGTTGTTGTTGAATTTTTTGGTGTTATTAATTGTTGAGGTTTTTGTTGAATTTGTTGCTGTTTTTGAATGTTGAGGTTGTTGATGAATTTGTTGGTGTTTTTCATTGTTGAGGTTGTTGTTGACTTTGTTAGTGATTTTCAATGTTGAGGTTGTGGTTGAATTTGTTGGTGTTTTTCAAAGTTGATGTTGTTGTTGAATTTGTTGGTGATTTTCAATGTTGAGGTTGTTGAATTCATTGGTGTTATGAATGGTTTTTTTTGATCATTTTTGTATTTTTCAAAGTTGAGCTTGCAGTTGAATTTGTTGGTGTTTTTCAATGTTGAGGTTGTTGAAGTTGTTGCTGTTTTTCAAAGTTGAGGTTGTTGTTTAATTTTTTCGGTGTTTTTCATTGTTGAGGTTTTTGTTGAATCTTTTGGTGTTTTTGAATGTTGAGGTTGTTGGTGCATTATTTGGTGCTTTTCATTGTTGAGGTTTTTGTTGAATTTGTTGGTGACTTTCAATGTTGAGGTTGTTGTTGAATTTTTAGGTATTTTTCATTGTTGAGGTTGTTGTTGAATTTGTTGGTGATTTTCAATGTTGAGGTTGTGGGTGAATTTGTTGGTGTTTTTCCATGTTGAGGTTTTTGAATTTGTTGGTTTTTTTCAAAGTTGATGTTGTTGTTGAATTTTTTGGTGATTTTCAATGTTGAGTTTGTTGTTGAATTTTTCGATGTTTTTCATTGTTGAGGTTTTTGTTGAATTTTTTGTTGTTTTTGAATGTTGAGGTTGTTGATGCATTATTTGATGTTTTTCATGGTTGAGGTTTTTATTGAATTTGTTGGTGTTTTACATTATTGAGGTTGTTGAATTTATTGGTATTTTTCAAAGGTGACGTTGTTGTTGAATTTTTTGGTGTTTTTAATTGTTGAGGTTTTTGTTGAATTTGTTGCTGTTTTTGAATGTTGAGGTTGTTGATGAATTTTTTGGTGTTTTTCATTGATGAGGTTGTTGTTGAATTTGTTGCTGTTTCTGAATGTTGAGGTTGTTGTTGAATTGTTTGATGTTTTTCATTGTTGAGGTTGTTGTTAAATTAGTTGGTGATTTTCAATATATAGGTTGTTGTTGAATTTATTGGTGATTTTCAATGTTGAGGTTGTTGTTGCATTTTTTGATTTTTTTCATTGCTGAGGTTGTTGTTGAATTTGTTGGTGATTTTCAATGTTGAGGTTGTTGAATTCATTGGTGTTATTAATGTTTATTTTTGATCATTTTTCTATTTTTCAAAGTTGAGGTTGCAGTTGAAATTGTTGGTGTTTTTCAATGTTCAGGTTCTTGAAGTTGTTGGTGTTGTTGAAAGTTGAGGTTGTTATTGAATTTTTCGGTGTTTTTCATTGTTGAGGTTTTTGTTGAATTTTTTGTTGTTTTTGAATGTTGAGGTTGTTGATGCATTATTTGGTGTTTTTCATTGTTGAGGTCGTTGTTGAATTTGTGGTGATTTTCAATGATGAGGTTGTTGTTGAGTTTTTAGGTGTTTTTCATTGTTGTGGTTTCTGTTGAATTTGTTGGTACTTTTGAATGTTGAGGTTGTTGATGAATCATTCGGTGATTTTCGTTGTTAAGGATTTTGTTCAATTTGTTGGTGTTTCTCATTGTTGAGGTTGTTGTTGAATTTGTTGGTGATTATCAATGTTGAGGTTGTGGTTGAATTTGTTGGTGTTTTTCCATGTTGAGGTTTTTGAATTTGTTGGTGTTTTTCAAAGTTGATGTTGTTGTTGAATTTGTTGGTGATTTTTAATGTTGAGTTTGTTGTTGAATTTTTTGGTGTTTTTCATTGTTGAGGTTGTTGCTGAAATTGTTGGAGTTTTTCAATGTTGAGGTTGTTGTTGAATTTTTTGGAGATTTTCATTGTTGAGTTTGTTGACTTTATTGGTATTTTTCAAGGTTGACGTTGTTGTTGAATTTTTTGGTGTTATTAATTGTTGAGGTTTTTGTTGAATTTGTTGCTGTTTTTGAATGTTGAGGTTGTTGATGAATTTGTTGGTGTTTTTCATTGTTGAGGTTGTTGTTGACTTTGTTAGTGATTTTCAATGTTGAGGTTGTGGTTGAATTTGTTGGTGTTTTTCAAAGTTGATGTTGTTGTTGAATTTGTTGGTGATTTTCAATGTTGAGGTTGTTGAATTCATTGGTGTTATGAATGGTTTTTTTTGATCATTTTTGTATTTTTCAAAGTTGAGCTTGCAGTTGAATTTGTTGGTGTTTTTCAATGTTGAGGTTGTTGAAGTTGTTGCTGTTTTTCAAAGTTGAGGTTGTTGTTTAATTTTTTCGGTGTTTTTCATTGTTGAGGTTTTTGTTGAATCTTTTGGTGTTTTTGAATGTTGAGGTTGTTGGTGCATTATTTGGTGCTTTTCATTGTTGAGGTTTTTGTTGAATTTGTTGGTGACTTTCAATGTTGAGGTTGTTGTTGAATTTTTAGGTATTTTTCATTGTTGAGGTTGTTGTTGAATTTGTTGGTGATTTTCAATGTTGAGGTTGTGGGTGAATTTGTTGGTGTTTTTCCATGTTGAGGTTTATGAATTTGTTGGTTTTTTTCAAAGTTGATGTTGTTGTTGAATTTTTTGGTGATTTTCAATGTTGAGTTTGTTGTTGAATTTTTCGATGTTTTTCATTGTTGAGGTTTTTGTTGAATTTTTTGTTGTTTTTGAATGTTGAGGTTGTTGATGCATTATTTGATGTTTTTCATGGTTGAGGTTTTTATTGAATTTGTTGGTGTTTTACATTATTGAGGTTGTTGAATTTATTGGTATTTTTCAAAGGTGACGTTGTTGTTGAATTTTTTGGTGTTTTTAATTGTTGAGGTTTTTGTTGAATTTGTTGCTGTTTTTGAATGTTGAGGTTGTTGATGAATTTTTTGGTGTTTTTCATTGATGAGGTTGTTGTTGAATTTGTTGCTGTTTCTGAATGTTGAGGTTGTTGTTGAATTGTTTGATGTTTATCATTGTTGAGGTTGTTGTTAAATTAGTTGGTGATTTTCAATATATAGGTTGTTGTTGAATTTATTGGTGATTTTCAATGTTGAGGTTGTTGTTGCATTTTTTGATTTTCTTCATTGCTGAGGTTGTTGTTGAATTTGTTGGTGATTTTCAATGTTGAGGTTGTTGAATTCATTGGTGTTATTAATGTTTATTTTTGATCATTTTTCTATTTTTCAAAGTTGAGGTTGCAGCTGAAATTGTTGGTGTTTTTCAATGTTCAGGTTCTTGATGTTGTTGGTGTTGTTGAAAGTTGAGGTTGTTATTGAATTTTTCGGTGTTTTTCATTGTTGAGGTTTTTGTTGAATTTTTTGTTGTTTTTGAATGTTGAGGTTGTTGATGCATTATTTGGTGTTTTTCATTGTTGAGGTCGTTGTTGAATTTGTGGTGATTTTCAAAGATGTGGTTGTTGTTGAGTTTTTAGGTGTTTTTCATTGTTGTGGTTTCTGTTGAATTTGTTGGTACTTTTGAATGTTGAGGTTGTTGATGAATCATTCGGTGATTTTCGTTGTTGAGGATTTTGTTCAATTTGTTGGTGTTTCTCATTGTTGAGGTTGTTGTTGAATTTGTTGGTGATTATCAATGTTGAGGTTGTGGTTGAATTTGTTGGTGTTTTTCCATGTTGAGGTTTTTGAATTTGTTGGTGTTTTTCAAAGTTGATGTTGTTGTTGAATTTGTTGGTGATTTTCAATGTTGAGTTTGTTGTTGAATTTTTTGGTGTTTTTCATTGTTGAGGTTGTTGCTGAAATTGTTGGAGTTTTTCAATGTTGAGGTTGTTGTTGAATTTTTTGGTGATTTTCAATGTTGAGTTTGTTGTTGAACTTGTTGGTGGTTTTCATTGCTGAGTTTGTTGAATTTATTGGTATTTTTCAAGGTTGACGTTGTTGTTGAATTTTTTGGTGTTATTAATTGTTGAGGTATTTGTTGAATTTGTTGCTGTTTTTGAATGTTGAGGTTGTTGATGAATTTTTTGGTGATTTTCATTGATGAGGTTGTTGTTGAATTTGTTGCTGTTTCTGAATGTTGAGGTTGTTGTTGAATTGTTTGATGTTTTTCATTGTTGAGGTTGTTGTTAAATTTGTTGGTGATTTTCAATATTGAGGTTGTTGTTGAATTTGTTGTTGTTATCAATTTTTATTTTGTTGAACCTTTTTGTATTTTTGAAAGTTGAGGTTGTGGTTGAATTTGCTGCGGTTTTTCAATGTTGAGGTTGTTGAATTTGTTTGTGCTTTTCAAAGCTGAGTTTGTTGTTGAATTTTTGGTGTTTTGCATTTTTGAGGTTTTTGTTGAAATTGTTTGTGTTTTTCATTGTTGAGGTTGTTGTTGAATTTGTTGGTGATTTTCAATATTGAGGTTCTGGTTCAATTTGTTGTTGTTTTTCCATGTTGAGGTTTTTGAATTTGTTGGTGTTATTCAAAGTTGAGGTTGTTGTTGAATTTGTTGGTGATTTTCAATGTTGAGGATGTTGTTGCATTTTTTGATGTTTTTCATTGCTGAGGTTGCTGTTGAATTTATTGGTGATTTTCAATGTTGAGGTTGTTGAATTCATTGGTGTTATCAATGGTTTTTTTTGATCATTTTTCTATGTTTCAAAGTTGATGTTGCAGTTGAAATTGTTGGTGTTTTTCAATGTTGAGGTTGTTGAAGTTGTTGGTGTTGTTGAAAGTTGAGGTTGTTGTTGAATTTTTCGGTGTTTTTCATTGTTGTGGTTTTTGTTGAATTTTTTATTGTTTTTGAATGTTGAGGTTGTTGATGCATTATTTGGTGTTTTTTTTCTTGAGGTTTTTGTTGAATTGTTGGTGTTTTTCATTGTTGAAGTTGTTGATGAATTTGTTGGTGATTTTCAATGTTGAGGCTGTTGAATTCATTGGTGTTATGAATGGTTTTTTTTGATCATTTTTCTATTTTTCAAAGTTGAGCTTGCAGTTGAATTTGTTGGTGTTTTTCAATGTTGAGGTTGTTGAAGTTGTTGGTGTTTTTCAAAGTTGAGGTTGTTGTTTAATTTTTTCGGTGTTTTTCATTGATGAGGTTTTTGTTGAATTTGTTGGTGACTTTCAATGTTGAGGTTGTTGTTGAATTTTTAGGTATTTTTCATTGTTGAGGTTGTTGTTGAATTTGTTGCTCATTTTCAATGTTGAGGTTGTGGTTGAATTTGTTGGTGTTTTTCCATGTTGAGGTTTTTGAATTTGTTGGTGTTTTTCAAAGTTGATGTTGTTGTTGAATTTGTTGGTGATTTTCAATGTTGAGTTTGTTGATGAATTTTTCGGTGTTGTTCATTGTTGAGGTTTTTGTTGAATTTTTTGTTGTTTTTGAATGTTGAGGTTGTTGATGCATTATTTGATGTTTTTCATGGTTGAGGTTTTTATTGAATTTGTTGGTGTTTTTCATTATTGAGGTTGTTGAATTTATTGGTATTTTTCAAAGTTGACGTTGTTGTTGAATTTTTTGGTGTTTTTAATTGTTGAGGTTTTTGTTGAATTTGTTGCTGTTTTTGAATGTTGAGGTTGTTGATGAATTTTTTGGTGTTTTTCATTGATGAGGTTGTTGTTGAATTTGTTGCTGTTTTTGAATGTTGAGGTTGTTGTTGAATTGTTTGATGTTTTTCATTGTTGAGGTTGTTGTTAAATTAGTTGGTGATTTTCAATATATAGGTTGTTGTTGAATTTATTGGTGATTTTCAATGTTGAGGTTGTTGTTGCATTTTTTGATTTTTTTCATTGCTGAGGTTGTTGTTGAATATGTTGGTGATTTTCAATGTTGAGGTTGTTGAATTCATTGGTGTTATTAATGTTTTTTTTTGATCATTTTTCTATTTTTCAAAGTTGAGGTTGCAGTTGAAATTGTTGGTGTTTTTCAATGTTGAGGTTGTTGAAGTTGTTGGTGTTGTTGAAAGTTGAGGTTGTTACTGAATTTTTCGGTGTTTTTCATTGTTGAGGTTTTTGTTGAATTTTTTGTTGTTTTTGAATGTTGAGGTTGTTGATGCATTATTTGGTGTTTTTCATTGTTGAGGTCGTTGTTGAATTTGTTGGTGATTTTCACTGATGAGGTTGTTGTTGAGATTTTAGGTGTTTTTCATTGTTGTGGTTTCTGTTGAATTTGTTGGTACTTTTGAATGTTGAGGTTGTTGATGAATCATTCGGTGATTTTCGTTGTTGAGGTTTTTGTTCAATTTGTTGGTGTTTTTCATTGTTGAGGTTGTTGTTGTATTTGTTGGTGATTTTCAAAGTTGAGGTTGTGGTTGAATTTGTCGGTGTTTTTCCATGTTGAGGTTTTTGAATTTGTTGGTGTTTTCAAAGTTGATGTTGTTGTTGAATTTGTTGGTGATTTTCAATGTTGAGTTTGTTGTTGAATTTTTTGGTGTTTTTCATTGTTGAGGTTGTTGCTGAAATTGTTGGAGTTTTTCAATGTTGAGGTTGTTGTTGAATTTTTTGGTGTTTTTCATTGTTGAGTTTGTTGAATTTATTGGTATTTTTCAAGGTTGACGTTGTTGTTGAATTTTTTGGTGTTATTAATTGTTGAGGTTTTTGTTGAATTTGTTGCTGTTTTTGAATGTTGAGGTTGTTGATGAATTTGTTGGTGTTTTTCATTGTTGAGGTTGTTGTTGACTTTGTTGGTGATTTTCATTGTTGAGGTTGTGGTTGAATTTGTTGGTGTTTTTCAAAGTTGATGTTGTTGAAATTATTGGTGTTATCAATGGTTCTTTTAAATCTTTTTTGTATTTTTCAAAGTTGAGGTTGCAGTTGAAATTGTTGTTGTTTTGCAATGTTGAGGTTGTTGAATTTGTTGGTGTTTTTCAAAGTTGAGGTTGTTGTTGAATTTTTTGGTGTTTTTGATTGTTGAGGTTTTTGTTGAATTTGTTGGTGATTTTCAATGTTGAGGTTGTTGTTGAATTTTTTGGTGTTTTTCATTGTTGAGGTTTTTGTTGAATTTGTTAGCGGGTTTGAATGTTGAGGTTGTTGATGAATTTTTTGGTGTTTTTCATTGTTGAGGTTTTTGTTGAAATTGTTTGTGTTTTTCATTGTTGAGGTTGTTGTTGAATTTGTTGGTGATTTTCAATATTGAGGTTCTGGTTCAATTTGTTGTTGTTTTTCCATGTTGAGGTTTTTGAATTTGTTGGTGTTTTTCATTGTTGAGGTTTTTGTTGAATTTTTTGTTGTTTTTGAATGTTGAGGTTGTTGATGCATTATTTGGTGTTTTTCATACTTGAGGTTTTTGTTGAATTTGTTGGTGTTTTTCATTGTTGAGGTTGTTGTTGCATTTGTTGGTGATTTTCAATGTTGAGGTTGTTGAATTCATTGGTGTTATGAATGGTTTTTTTTGATCATTTTTGTATTTTTCAAAGTTGAGCTTGCAGTTGAATTTGTTGGTGTTTTTCAATGTTGAGGTTGTTGAATTTGTTGGTGTTTTTCATTGTTGAGGTTTTTGTTGAATCTTTTGGTGTTTTTGAATGTTGAGGTTGTTGATGCATTTTTTGGTGCTTTTCATTGTTGAGGTTTTTGTTGAATTTGTTGGTGACTTTCAATGTTGAGGTTGTTGTTGAATTTTTAGATATTTTTCATTGTTGAGGTTGTTGTTGAATTTGTTGGTGATTTTCAATGTTGAGGTTGTGGTTGAATTTGTTGGTGTTTTTCCATGTTGAGGTTTTTGAATTTGTTGGTGTTTTTCAAAGTTGATGTTGTTGTTGAATTTGTTGGTGATTTTCAATGTTGAGTTTGTTGTTGAATTTTTCGGTGTTTTTCATTGTTGAGGTTTTTGTTGTATTTTTTGTTGTATTTGAATGTTGAGGTTGTTGATGCATTATTTGATGTTTTTCATGGCTGAGGTTTTTATTGAATTTGTTGGTCTTTTTCATTATTGAGGTTGTTGAATTTATTGGTATTTTTCAAAGTTGACGTTGTTGTTGAATTTTTTGGTGTTTTTAATTGTAGAGGTTTTGTTGAATTTGTTGCTGTTTTTGAATGTTGAGGTTGTTGATGAATTTTTTGGTGTTTTTCATTGATGAGGTTGTTGTTGAATTTGTTGCTGTTTTTGAATGTTGAGGTTGTTGTTGAATTGTTTGATGTTTTTCATTGTTGAGGTTGTTGTTAAATTAGTTGGTGATTTTCAATATATAGGTTGTTGTTGAATTTATTGGTGATTTTCAATGTTGAGGTTGTTGTTGAATTTTTTGATGTTTTTCATTGCTGAGGTTGTTGTTGAATTTGTTGGTGATTTGCAAGGTTGAGGTTGTTGAATTCATTGGTGTTATTAATGGTTTTTTTTGATCATTTTTCTATTTTTCAAAGTTGAGGTTGCAGTTGAAATTGTTCGTGTTTTTCAATGTTGAGGTTGTTGAAGTTGTTGGTGTTGTTGAATGTTGAGGTTGTTGTTGAATTTTTCGGTGTTTTTCATTGTTGAGGTTTTTGTCGAATTTTTTGTTGTTTTTGAATGTTGAGGTTGTTGATGCATTATTTGGTGTTTTTCATTGTTGAGGTTGTTGTTGAATTTGTTGGTGATTTTCAATGATGAGGTTGTTGTTGATTTTTTAGGTGTTTTTCATTGTTGTGGTTTCTGTTGAATTTGTTGGTACTTTTGAATGTTGAGGTTGTTGATGAATCTTTCGGTGATTTTCGTTGTTGAGGTTTTTGTTGAATTTGTTGGTGTTTTTCATTGTTGAGGTTGTGGTTGAATTTGTTGGTGTTTTTCCATGTTGAGGTTTTTGAATTTGATGGTGTTATTCATTGTTGAGGTTGTTGCTGAAATTGTTGGAGTTTTTCAATGTTGAGGTTGTTGTTGAATTTTTTGGTGATTTTCAATGCTGAGTTTGTTGTTGAATTTGTTGGTGTTTTTCATTGTTGAGTTTGTTGAATTTATTGGCATTTTTCAAGGTTGACGTTGTTGTTGAATTTTTTGGTGTTATTAATTGTTGAGGTTTTTGTTGAATTTGTTGCTGTTTTTGAATGTTGAGGTTGTTGATGAATTTTTTGGTGTTTTTCATTGATGAGGTTGTTGTTGAATTTGTTGCTGTTTCTGAATGTTGAGGTTGTTGTTGAATTGTTTGATGTTTTTCATTGTTGTGGTTGTTGTTAAATTTGTTGGTGATTTTCAATATTGAGGTTGTTGTTGAATTTGTTGTTGTTATCAATTTTTATTTTGTTGAACCTTTTTGTATTTTTGAAAGTTGAGGTTGTTGTTGAATTTGCTGGGGTTTTTCAATGTTGAGGTTGTTGAATTTGTTTGTGCTTTTCAAAGCTGAGTTTGTTGTTGAATTTTTGGTGTTTTTCATTTTTGAGGTTTTTGTTGAATTTGTTGGTGTTTTTCATTGTTGAGGTTGTTGTTGACTTTGTTGGTGATTTTCAATGTTAAGGTTGTGGTTGAATTTGTTGGTGTTTTTCAAAGTTGATGTTGTTGAAATTATTGGTGTTATCAATGGTATTTTTAAATCTTTTTTGTATTTTTCAAAGTTGAGGTTGCAGTTGAAATTGTTGGTGTTTTGCAATGTTGAGGTTGTTGAATTTGTTGGTGTTTTTCAAAGTTGAGGTTGTTGTTGAATTTTTTGGTGTTTTTGATTGTTGAGGTTTTTGTTGAATTTGTTGGTGATTTTCAATGTTGAGGTTGTTGTTGAATTTTTTGGTGTTTTTCATTGTTGAGGTTTTTGTTGAATTTGTTAGCGGTTTTGATTGTTGAGGTTGTTGATGAATTTTTTGGTGTTTTTCATTGTTGAGGTTTTTGTTGAAATTGTTTGTGTTTTTCATTGTTGAGGTTGTTGTTGAATTTGTTGGTGATTTTCAATATTGAGGTTCTGGTTCAATTTGTTGTTGTTTTTCCATGTTGAGGTTTTTGAATTTATTGGTGTTCTTCAAAGTTGAGGTTGTTCTTGAATTTGATGGTGATTTTCAATGTTGAGGTTGTTGTTGCATTTTTTGATGTTTTTCATTGCTGAGGTTGTTGTTGAATTTGTTGGTGATTTTCAATGTTGAGGTTGTTGATGAATCTTTCGGTGTTTTTCCTTGTTGAGGTTTTTGTTCAATTTGTTGGTGTTTTTCATTGTTGAGGTTGTTGTTGAATTTGTTGGTGATTTTCAATGTTGAGGTTCTGGTTGAATTTGTTGGTGTTTTTCCATGTTGAGGTTTTTGAATTTGTTGGTGTTTTTCAAAGTTGATGTTGTAGTTGAATTTGTTGGTGATTTTCAATGTTGAGTTTGTTGATGAATTTTTCGGTGTTTTTCATTGTTGAGGTTATTGTTGAAGTTTTTGTTGTTTTTGAATGTTGAGGTTGTTGATGCATTATTTGATGTTTTTCATTGTTGAGGTTTTTGATGAATTTGTTGGTGTTTTTCATTATTGAGGTTTTTGAATTTATTGGTATTTTTCAAAGTTGACGTTGTTGTTGAATTTTTTGGTGTTTTTAATTGTTGAGGTTTTTGTTGAATTTGTTGCTGTTTTTGAATGTTGAGGTTGTTGATGAATTTTTTGGTGATTTTCATTGATGAGGTTGTTTTTGAATTTGTTGCTGTTTCTGAATGTTGAGGTTGTTGTTGAATTGTTTGATGTTTTTCATTGTTGAGGTTGTTGTTAAATTAGTTGTTGATTTTCAATATATAGGTTGTTGTTGAATTTATTGGTGATTTTCAATGTTGAGGTTGTTGTTGCATTTTTTGATTTTTTTCATTGCTGAGGTTGTTGTTGAATTTGTTGGTGATTTTCAATGTTGAGGTTGTTGAATTCATTGGTGTTATTAATGTTTATTTTTGATCATTTTTCTATTTTTCAAAGTTGAGGTTGCAGTTGAAATTGTTGGTGTTTTTCAATGTTGAGGTTGTTGAAGTTGTTGGTGTTGTTGAAAGTTGAGGTTGTTATTGAATTTTTCGGTGTTTTTCATTGTTGAGGTTTTTGTTGAATTTTTTGTTGTTTTTGAATGTTGAGGTTGTTGATGCATTATTTGGTGTTTTTCATTGTTGAGGTTGTTGTTGAATTTGTTGGTGATTTTCAATGATGAGGTTGTTGTTGAGTTTTTAGGTGTTTTTCATTGTTGTGGTTTCTGTTGAATTTGTTGGTACTTTTGAATGTTGAGGTTGTTGATGAATCTTTCGGTGATTTTCGCTGTTGATGTTTTTGTTCAATTTGTTGGTGTTTTTCATTGTTGAGGTTGTTGTTGAATTTGTTGGTGATTTTCAATGTTGAGGTTGTGGTTGAATTTGTTGGTGTTTTTCCATGTTGAGGTTTTTGAATTTGTTGGTGTTTTTCAAAGTTGATGTTGTTGTTGAATTTGTTGGTGATTTTCAATGTTGAGTTTGTTGTTGAATTTTTCGGTGTTTTTCATTGTTGAGGTGGTTGCTGAAATTGTTGGAGTTTTCCAATGTTGAGGTTGTTGTTGAATTTTTTGGTGATTTTCAATGTTGAGTTTGTTGTTGAATTTGTTGGTGTTTTTCATTGTTGAGTTTGTTGAATTTATTGGTATTTTTCAAGGTTGACGTTGTTGTTGAATTTTTTGGTGTTATTAATTGTTGTGGTTTTTGTTGAATTTGTTGCTGTTTTTGAATGTTGAGGTTGTTGATGAATTTTTTGGTGTTTTTCATTGATGAGGTTGTTGCTGAATTTGTTGGTGTTTTTGAATGTTGAGGTTGTTGTTGAATTGTTTGATGTTTTTCATTGTTGAGGTTGTTGTTAAATTTGTTGGTGATTTTCAATATTGAGGTTTTTGTTGAATTTGTTGTTGTTATCAATTTTTATTTTGTTGAACCTTTTTGTATTTTTGAAAGTTGAGGTTGTTTTTGAATTAGCTGGGGTTTTTCAATGTTGATGTTGTTGAATTTGTTCGTGCTTTTCAAAGCTGAGTTTGTTGTTGAATTTTTGGTGTTTTTCATTTTTGAGGTTTTTGTTGATGAATTTTTTGGTGTTTTTCATTGTTGAGGTTGTTGTTGAATTTGTTGGTGATTTTCAATATTGAGGTTCTGGTTCAATTTGTTGTTGTTTTTCCATGTTGAGGTTTTTGAATTTGTTGGTGTATTTCAAAGTTGAGGGTGTTGTTGAATTTTTTAGTGATTTTCAATGTTGAGGTTGTTGTTGCATTTTTTGATGTTTTTCATTGCTGAGGTTGTTGTTGAATTTATTGGTGATTTTCAATGTTGAGGTTGTTGAATTCATTGGTGTTATCAATGGTTTTTTTTGATCATTTTTCTATGTTTCAAAGTTGAGGTTGCAGTTGAAATTGTTGGTGTTTTTCAATGTTGAGGTTGTTGAAGTTGTTGGTGTTGTTGAAAGTTGAGGTTGTTGTTGAATTTTTCGGTGTTTTTCATTGTTGAGGTTTTTGTTGAATTTTTTGTTGTTTTTGAATGTTGAGGTTGTTGATGCATTATTTGGTGTTTTTCATTCTTGAGGTTTTTGTTGAATTTGTTGGTGTTTTTCATTGTTGAAGTTGTTGTTGAATTTGTTGGTGATTTTCAATGTTGAGGTTGTTGAATTCATTGGTGTTATGAATGGTTTTTTTTGATCATTTTTGTATTTTTCAAAGTTGAGCTTGCAGTTGAATTTGTTGGTGTTTTTCAATGTTGAGGTTGTTGAAGTTGTTGGTGTTTTTCAAAGTTGAGGTTGTTGTTTAATTTTTTCAGTGATTTTCATTGTTGAGGTTTTTGTTGAATCTTTTGGTGTTTTTGAATGTTGAGGTTGTTGATACAGTATTTGGTGCTTTTCATTGTTGAGGTTTTTGTTGAATTTGTTGGTGACTTTCAATGTTGAGGTTGTTGTTGAATTTTTAGGTATTTTTCATTGTTGAGGTTGTTGTTGAATTTGTTGGTGATTTTCAATGTTGAGGTTGTGGTTGAATTTGTTGATGTTTTTCCATGTTGACGTTTTTGAATTTGTTGGTGTTTTTCAAAGTTGATGTTGTTGTTGAATTTGTTGGTGATTTTCAATGTTGAGTTTGTTGTTGAATTTTTCGGTGTTTTTCATTGTTGAGGTTTTTATTGAACTTGTTGGTGTTTTTCATTATTGAGGTTGTTGAATTTATTGGTATTTTTCAAAGTTGACGTTGTTGTTGAATTTATTGGTGTTTTTAATTGTTGAGGTTTTTGTTGAATTTTTTGCTGTTTTTGAATGTTGAGGTTGTTGATGAATTTTTTGGTGTTTTCATTGATGAGGTTGTTGTTGAATTTGTTGCTGTTTTTGAATGTTGAGGTTGTTGTTGAATTGTTTGATGTTTTTCATTGTTGAGGTTGTTGTTAAATTAGTTGGTGATTTTCAATATATAGGTTGTTGTTGAATTTATTGGTGATTTTCAATGTTGAGGTTGTTGTTGCAATTTTTGATTGTTTTCATTGCTGAGTTTGTTGTTGAATTTGTTGGTGATTTTCAATGTTGAGTCTGTTGAATTCATTGGTGTTATTAATGTTTTTTTTTGATCATTTTTCTATTTTTCAAAGTTGAGGTTGCAGTTGAAATTGTTGGTGTTTTTCAATGTTGAGGTTGTTGAAGTTGTTGGTGTTGTTGAAAGTTGAGGTTGTTATTGAATTTTTCGGTGTTTTTCATTGTTGAGGTTTTTGTTGAATTTTTTGTTGTTTTTGAATGTTGAGGTTGTTGATGCATTATTTGGTGTTTTCATTGTTTGAGGTCGTTGTTGAATTTGTTGGTGATTTTCAATGATGAGGTTGTTGTTGCGATTTTAGGTGTTTTTCATTGTTGTGGTTTCTGTTGAATTTGTTGGTACTTTTGAATGTTGAGGTTGTTGATGAATCATTCAGTGATTTTCGTTGTTGAGGTTTTTGTTCAATTTGTTGGTGTTTATCATTGTTGAGGTTGTTGTTGTATTTGTTGGTGATTTTCAATGTTGAGGTTGTGGTTGAATTTGTTGGTGTTTTTCCATGTTGAGGTTTTTGAATTTGTTGGTGTTTTTCAAAGTTGATGTTGTTGTTGAATTTGTTGGTGATTTTCAATGTTGAGTTTGTTGTTGAATTTTTTGGTGTTTTTCATTGTTGAGGTTGTTGCTGAAATTGTTGGAGTTTTTCAATGTTGAGGTTGTTGTTGAATTTTTTGGTGTTTTTCAATGTTGAGTTTGTTGAATTTATTGGTATTTTTCAAGGTTGACGTTGTTGTTGAATTTTTTGGTGTTATTAATTGTTGAGGTTTTTGTTGAATTTGTTGCTGTTTTTGAATGTTGAGGTTGTTGATGAATTTGTTGGTGTTTTTCATTGTTGAGGTTCTTGTTGACTTTGTTGGTGATTTTCAATGTTGAGGTTGTGGTTGAATTTGTTGGTGTTTTTCAAAGTTGATGTTGTTGAAATTATTGGTGTTATCAATGGTTTTTTTAAATCATTTTTTGTATTTTTCAAAGTTGAGGTTGCTGTTGAATTTTTTGGTGTTTTTGATTGTTGAGGTTTTTGTTGAATTTGTTGGTGATTTTCAATGTTGAGGTTGTTGTTGAATTTTTTGGTGTTTTTCATTGTTGAGGTTTTTGTTGAATTTGTTAGCGGGTTTGAATGTTGAGGTTGTTGATGAATTTTTTGGTGTTTTTCATTGTTGAGGTTTTTGTTGAAATTGTTTGTGTTTTTCATTGTTGAGGTTGTTGTTGAATTTGTTGGTGATTTTCAATATTGAGGTTCTGGTTCAATTTGTTGTTGTTTTTCCATGTTGAGGTTTTTGAATTTGTTGGTGTTTTTCAAAGTTGAGGTTGTTGTTGAATTTGTTGGTGATTTTCAATGTTGAGGTTGTTGAATTCATTGGTGTTATCAATGGTTATTTTTGATCATTTTTCTATGTTTCAAAGTTGAGGTTGCAGTTGAAATTGTTGGTGTTTTCAATGTTGAGGTTGGTGAAGTTGTTGGTGTTGTTGAAAGTTGAGGTTGTTGTTGAATTTTTCGGTGTTTTTCATTGTTGAGGTTTTTGTTGAATTTTTTGTTGTTTTTGAATGTTGAGGTTGTTGATGCATTATTTGGTGTTTTTCATTCTTGAGGTTTTTGTTGAATTTGTTGGTGTTTTTCATTGTTGAGGTTTTTGTTGAATTTGTTGGTGATTTTCAATGTTGAGGTTGTTGAATTCATTGGTGTTATGAATGGTTTTTTTTGATCATTTTTGTATTTTTCAAAGTTGAGCTTGCAGTTGAATTTGTTGGTGTTTTTCAATGTTGAGGTTGTTGAAGTTGTTGGTGTTTTTCAAAGTTGAGGTTGTTGTTTAATTTTTTCGGTGTTTTTCATTGTTGAGGTTTTTGTTGAATCTTTTGGTGTTTTTGAATGTTGAGGTTGTTGATGCATTATTTGGTGCTTTTCATTGCTGAGGTTGTTGTTGAATTTATTGGTGATTTTCAATGTTGAGTTTGTTGAATTCATTGGTGTTATCAATGGTTTTTTTTGATCATTTTTCTATGTTTCAAAGTTGAGGTTGCAGTTGAAATTGTTGGTGTTTTTCAATGTTGAGGTTGTTGAAGTTGTTGGTGTTGTTGAAAGTTGAGGTTGTTGTTGAATTTTTCGGTGTTTTTCATTGTTGAGGTTTTTGTTGAATTTTTTGTTGTTTTTGAATGTTGAGGTTGTTGATGCATTATTTGGTGTTTTTCATTCTTGAGGTTTTTGTTGAATTTGTTGGTGTTTTTCATTGTTGAAGTTGTTGTTGAATTTGTTGGTGATTTTCAATGTTGAGGTTGTTGAATTCATTGGTGTTATGAATGGTTTTTTTTGATCATTTTTGTATTTTTCAAAGTTGAGCTTGCAGTTGAATTTGTTGGTGTTTTTCAATGTTGAGGTTGTTGAAGTTGTTGGTGTTTTTCAAAGTTGAGGTTGTTGTTTAATTTTTTCAGTGTTTTTCATTGTTGAGGTTTTTGTTGAATCTTTTGGTGTTTTTGAATGTTGAGGTTGTTGATACAGTATTTGGTGCTTTTCATTGTTGAGGTTTTTGTTGAATTTGTTGGTGACTTTCAATGTTGAGGTTGTTGTTGAATTTTTAGGTATTTTTCATTGTTGAGGTTGTTGTTGAATATGTTGGTGATTTTCAATGTTGAGGTTGTGGTTGAATTTGTTGATGTTTTTCCATGTTGACGTTTTTGAATTTGTTGGTGTTTTTCAAAGTTGATGTTGTTGTTGAATTTGTTGGTGATTTTCAATGTTGAGTTTGTTGTTGAATTTTTCGGTGTTTTTCATTGTTGAGGTTTTTGTTGAATTTTTTGTTGTATTTGAATGTTGAGGTTGTTGATGCATTATTTGATGTTTTTCATGGTTGAGGTTTTTATTGAACTTGTTGGTGTTTTTCATTATTGAGGTTGTTGAATTTATTGGTATTTTTCAAAGTTGACGTTGTTGTTGAATTTATTGGTGTTTTTATTTGTTGAGGTTTTTGTTGAATTTGTTGCTGTTTTTGAATGTTGAGGTTGTTGATGAATTTTTTGGTGTTTTTCATTGATGAGGTTGTTGTTGAATTTGTTGCTGTTTTTGAATGTTGAGGTTGTTGTTGAATTGTTTGATGTTTTTCATTGTTGAGGTTGTTGTTAAATTAGTTGGTGATTTTCAATATATAGGTTGTTGTTGAATTTATTGGTGATTTTCAATGTTGAGGTTGTTGTTGCAATTTTTGATTGTTTTCATTGCAGAGGTTGTTGTTGAATTTGTTGGTGATTTTCAATGTTGAGGTTGTTGAATTCATTGGTGTTATTAATGGCTTTTTTTGATCATTTTTCTATTTTTCAAAGTTTAGGTTGCAGTTGATATTGTTGGTGTTTTTCAATGTTGAGGTTGTTGAAGTTGTTGGTGTTGTTGAAAGTTGAGGTTGTTGTTGAATTTTTCGGTGTTTTTCATTGTTGATGTTTTTGTTGAAGTTTTTGTTGTTTTTGAATGTTGAGGTTGTTGATGCATTATTTGGTGTTTTTCATTGTTGAGCTTGTTGTTGAATTTGTTGGTGATTTTCAATGATGAGGTTGTTGTTGAATTTTTAGGTTCTTATCATTGTTGTGGTTTCTGTTGAATTTGTTGGTACTTTTGAATGTTGAGGTTGTTGATGAATCTTTCGGTGATTTTCGTTGTTGAGGTTTTTGTTCAATTTGTTGGTGTTTTTCATTGTTGAGGTTGTTGAATTTATTGGTATTTTTCAAAGTTGACGTTGTTGTTGAATTTTTTGGTGTTTTTAATTGTTGAGGTTTTTGTTGAATTTGTTGCTGTTTTTGAATGTTGAGGTTGATGATGAATTTTTTGGTGTTTTCATTGATGAGGTTGTTGTTGAATTTGTTTCTGTTTTTGAATGTTGAGGTTGTTGTTGAATTGTTTGATGTTTTTCATTGTTGAGGTTGTTGTTAAATTAGTTGGTGATTTTCAATATATAGGTTGTTGTTGAATTTATTGGTGATTTTCAATGTTGAGGTTGTTGTTGCAATTTTTGATTGTTTTCATTGCTGAGGTTGTTGTTGAATTTGTTGGTGATTTTCAATGTTGAGGCTGTTGAATTCATTGGTGTTATTAATGTTTTTTTTTGATCATTTTTCTATTTTTCAAAGTTGAGGTTGCAGTTGAAATTGTTGGTGTTTTTCAATGTTGAGGTTGTTGAAGTTGTTGGTGTTGTTGAAAGTTGAGGTTGTTATTGAATTTTTCGGTGTTTTTCATTGTTGAGGTTTTTGTTGAATTTTTTGTTGTTTTTGAATGTTGAGGTTGTTGATGCATTATGTGGTGTTTTTCATTGTTGAGGTCGTTGTTGAATTTGTTGGTGATTTTCAATGATGAGGTTGTTGTTGCGATTTTAGGTGTTTTTCATTGTTGTGGTTTCTGTTGAATTTGTTGGTACTTTTGAATGTTGAGGTTGTTGATGAATCATTCGGTGATTTTCGTTGTTGAGGTTTTTGTTCAATTTGTTGGTATTTTTCATTGTTGAGGTTGTTGTTGTATTTGTTGGTGATTTTCAATATTGAGGTTCTGGTTCAATTTGTTGGTGTTTTTCCATGTTGAGGTTTTTGAATTTGTTGGTGTTTTTCAAAGTTGATGTTGTTGTTGAATTTGTTGGTGATTTTCAATGTTGAGTTTGTTGTTGAATTTTTTGGTGTTTTTCATTGTTGAGGTTGTTGCTGAAATTGTTGGAGTTTTTCAATGTTGAGGTTGTTGTTGAATTTTTTGGTGTTTTTCATTGTTGAGTTTGTTGAATTTATTGGTATTTTTCAAGGTTGACGTTGTTGTTGAATTTTTTGGTGTTATTAATTGTTGAGGTTTTTGTTGAATTTGTTGCTGTTTTTGAATGTTGAGGTTGTTGATGAATTTGTTGGTGTTTTTCATTGTTGAGGTTCTTGTTGACTTTGTTGGTGATTTTCAATGTTGAGGTTGTGGTTGAATTTGTTGGTGTTTTTCAAAGTTGATGTTGTTGAAATTATTGGTGTTATCAATGGTTTTTTTAAATCTTTTTTGTATTTTTCAAAGTTGAGGTTGCTGTTGAATTTTTTGGTGTTTTTGATTGTTGAGGTTTTTGTTGAATTTGTTGGTGATTTTCAATGTTGAGGTTGTTGTTGAATTTTTTGGTGTTTTTCATTGTTGAGGTTTTTGTTGAATTTGTTAGCGGGTTTGAATGTTGAGGTTGTTGATGAATTTTTTGGTGTTTTTCATTGTTGAGGTTTTTGTTGAAATTGTTTGTGTTTTTCATTGTTGAGGTTGTTGTTGAATTTGTTGGTGATTTTCAATATTGAGGTTCTGGTTCAATTTGTTGTTGTTTTTCCATGTTGAGGTTTTTGAATTTGTTGGTGTTTTTCAAAGTTGAGGTTGTTGTTGAATTTGTTGGTGATTTTCAATGTTGAGGTTGTTGAATTCATTGGTGTTATCAATGGTTATTTTTGATCATTTTTCTATGTTTCAAAGTTGAGGTTGCAGTTGAAATTGTTGGTGTTTTCAATGTTGAGGTTGGTGAAGTTGTTGGTGTTGTTGAAAGTTGAGGTTGTTGTTGAATTTTTCGGTGTTTTTCATTGTTGAGGTTTTTGTTGAATTTTTTGTTGTTTTTGAATGTTGAGGTTGTTGATGCATTATTTGGTGTTTTTCATTCTTGAGGTTTTTGTTGAATTTGTTGGTGTTTTTCATTGTTGAGGTTTTTGTTGAATTTGTTGGTGATTTTCAATGTTGAGGTTGTTGAATTCATTGGTGTTATGAATGGTTTTTTTTGATCATTTTTGTATTTTTCAAAGTTGAGCTTGCAGTTGAATTTGTTGGTGTTTTTCAATGTTGAGGTTGTTGAAGTTGTTGGTGTTTTTCAAAGTTGAGGTTGTTGTTTAATTTTTTCGGTGTTTTTCATTGTTGAGGTTTTTGTTGAATCTTTTGGTGTTTTTGAATGTTGAGGTTGTTGATGCATTATTTGGTGCTTTTCATTGCTGAGGTTGTTGTTGAATTTATTGGTGATTTTCAATGTTGAGGTTGTTGAATTCATTGGTGTGATCAATGGTTTTTTTGATCATTTTTCTATGTTTCAAAGTTGAGGTTGCAGTTGAAATTGTTGGTGTTTTTCAATGTTGAGGTTGTTGAAGTTGTTGGTGTTGTTGAAAGTTGAGGTTGTTGTTGAATTTTTCGGTGTTTTTAATTGTTGAGGTTTTTGTTGAATTTGTTGCTGTTTTTGAATGTTGAGGTTGTTGTTGAATTGTTTGATGTTTTTCATTGTTGAGGTTGTTGTTAAATTAGTTGGTGATTTTCAATATATAGGTTGTTGTTGAATTTATTGGTGATTTTCAATGTTGAGGTTGTTGTTGCAATTTTTGATTGTTTTCATTGCAGAGGTTGTTGTTGAATTTGTTGGTGATTTTCAATGTTGAGGCTGTTGAATTCATTGGTGTTATTAATGTTTTTTTTTGATCATTTTTCTATTTTTCAAAGTTGAGGTTGCAGTTGAAATTGTTGGTGTTTTTCAATGTTGAGGTTGTTGAAGTTGTTGGTGTTGTTGAAAGTTGAGGTTGTTATTGAATTTTTCGGTGTTTTTCATTGTTGAGGTTTTTGTTGAATTTTTTGTTGTTTTTGAATGTTGAGGTTGTTGATGCATTATTTGGTGTTTTTCATTGTTGAGGTCGTTGTTGAATTTGTTGGTGATTTTCAATGATGAGGTTGTTGTTGCGATTTTAGGTGTTTTTCATTGTTGTGGTTTCTGTTGAATTTGTTGGTACTTTTGAATGTTGAGGTTGTTGATGAATCATTCGGTGATTTTCGTTGTTGAGGTTTTTGTTCAATTTGTTGGTGTTTTTCATTGTTGAGGTTGTTGTTGTATTTGTTGGTGATTTTCAATGTTGAGGTTGTGGTTGAATTTGTTGGTGTTTTTCCATGTTGAGGTTTTTGAATTTGTTGGTGTTTTTCAAAGTTGATGTTGTTGTTGAATTTGTTGGTGATTTTCAATGTTGAGTTTGTTGTTGAATTTTTTGGTGTTTTTCATTGTTGAGGTTGTTGCTGAAATTGTTGGAGTTTTTCAATGTTGAGGTTGTTGTTGAATTTTTTGGTGTTTTTCATTGTTGAGTTTGTTGAATTTATTGGTATTTTTCAAGGTTGACGTTGTTGTTGAATTTTTTGGTGTTATTAATTGTTGAGGTTTTTGTTGAATTTGTTGCTGTTTTTGAATGTTGAGGTTGTTGATGAATTTGTTGGTGTTTTTCATTGTTCAGGTTCTTGTTGACTTTGTTGGTGATTTTCAATGTTGAGGTTGTGGTTGAATTTGTTGGTGTTTTTCAAAGTTGATGTTGTTGAAATTATTGGTGTTATCAATGGTTTTTTTAAATCTTTTTTGTATTTTTCAAAGTTGAGGTTGCTGTTGAATTTTTTGGTGTTTTTGATTGTTGAGGTTTTTGTTGAATTTGTTGGTGATTTTCAATGTTGAGGTTGTTGTTGAATTTTTTGGTGTTTTTCATTGTTGAGGTTTTTGTTGAATTTGTTAGCGGGTTTGAATGTTGAGGTTGTTGATGAATTTTTTGGTGTTTTTCATTGTTGAGGTTTTTGTTGAAATTGTTTGTGTTTTTCATTGTTGAGGTTGTTGTTGAATTTGTTGGTGATTTTCAATATTGAGGTTCTGGTTCAATTTGTTGTTGTTTTTCCATGTTGAGGTTTTTGAATTTGTTGGTGTTTTTCAAAGTTGAGGTTGTTGTTGAACTTGTTGGTGATTTTCAATGTTGAGGTTGTTGAATTCATTGGTGTTATCAATGGTTATTTTTGATCATTTTTCTATGTTTCAAAGTTGAGGTTGTAGTTGAAATTGTTGGTGTTTTCAATGTTGAGGTTGGTGAAGTTGTTGGTGTTGTTGAAAGTTGAGGTTGTTGTTGAATTTTTCGGTGTTTTTCATTGTTGAGGTTTTTGTTGAATTTTTTGTTGTTTTTGAATGTTGAGGTTGTTGATGCATTATTTGGTGTTTTTCATTCTTGAGGTTTTTGTTGAATTTGTTGGTGTTTTTCATTGTTGAGGTTGTTGTTGAATTTGTTGGTGATTTTCAATGTTGAGGTTGTTGAATTCATTGGTGTTATGAAAGGTTTTTTTTGATCATTTTTGTATTTTTCAAAGTTGAGCTTGCAGTTGAATTTGTTGGTGTTTTTCAATGTTGAGGTTGTTGAAGTTGTAGGTGTTTTTCAAAGTTGAGGTTGTTGTTTAATTTTTTCGGTGTTTTTCATTGTTGAGGTTTTTGTTGAATCTTTTGGTGTTTTTGAATGTTGAGGTTGTTGATGCATTATTTGGTGCTTTTCATTGTTGAGGTTTTTGTTGAATTTGTTGGTGACTTTCAATGTTGAGGTTGTTGTTGAATTTTTAGGTATTTTTCATTGTTGAGGTTGTTGTTGAATTTGTTGGTGATTTTCAATGTTGTGGTTGTGGTTGAATTTGTTGGTGTTTTTCCATGTTGAGGTTTTTGAATTTGTTGGTGTTTTTCAATGTTGATGTTGTTGTTGAATTTGTTGGTGATTTTCAATGTTGAGTTTGTTGTTGAATTTTTCGGAGTTTTTCATTGTTGAGGTTTTTGTTGAATTTTTTGTTGTTTTTGAATGTTGAGGTTGTTGATGCATTATTTGATGTTTCTCATGGTTGAGGTTTTTGTAGAATTTGTTGGTGTTTTTCATTATTGAGGTTGTTGAATTTATTGGTATTTTTCAAAGTTGACGTTGTTGTTGAATTTTTTGGTGTTTTTAATTGTTGAGGTTTTTGTTGAATTTGTTGCTGTTTTTGAATGTTGAGGTTGTTGATGAATTTTTTGGTGTTTTTCATTGATGAGGTTGTTGTTGAATTTGTTGCTGTTTTTGAATGTTGAGGTTGTTGTTGAATTGTTTGATGTTTTTCATTGTTGAGGTTGTTGTTAAATTAGTTGTTGATTTTCAATATATAGGTTGTTGTTGAATTTATTGGTGATTTTCAATGTTGAGGTTGTTGTTGCATTTTTTGATGTTTTTCATTGCTGAGGTTGTTGTTGAATTTGTTGGTGATTTTCAATGTTGAGGTTGTTGAATTCATTGGTGTTATTAATGGTTTTTTTTTATCATTTTTCTATTTTTCAAAGTTGAGGTTGCAGTTGATATTGTTGGTGTTTTTCAATGTTGAGGTTGTTGAAGTTGTTGGTGTTGTTGAAAGTTGAGGTTGTTGTTGAATTTTTCGGTGTTTTTCATTGTTGAGGTTTTTTTTGAAGTTTTTGTTGTTTTTGAATGTTGAGGTTGTTGATGCATTATTTGGTGTTTTTCATTGTTGAGGTTGTTGTTGAATTTGTTGGTGATTTTCAATGATGAGGTTGTTGTTGAGTTTTTAGGTGTTTATCATTGTTGTGGTTTCTGTTGTATTTGTTGGTACTTTTGAATGTTGAGGTTGATGATGAATCTTTCGGTGATTTTCGTTGTTGAGGTTTTTGTTCAATTTGTTGGTGTTTTTCATTGTTGATGTTGTTGTTGAATTTGTTGGTGATTTTCAATGTTTAGGTTGTGGTTGAATTTGTTGGTGTTTTTCCATGTTGAGGTTTTTGAATTTGTTGGTGTTTTTCAAAGTTGATGTTGTTGTTGAATTTGTTGGTGATTTTCAATGTTGAGTTTGTTGTTGAATTTTTTGGTGTTATTCATTGTTGAGGTTGTTGCTGAAATTGTTGGAGTTTTTCAATGTTGAGGTTGTTGTTGAATTTATTGGTGATTTTCAATGTTGAGTATGTTGTTGAATTTGTTGGTGTTTTTCATTGTTGAGTTTGTTGAATTTATTGGTATTTTTCAAGGTTGACGTTGTTGTTGAATTTTTTGGTGTTATTAATTGTTGAGGTTTTTGTTGAATTTGTTGCTGTTTTTGAATGTTGAGGTTGTTGATGAATTTTATTGGTGTTTTTCATTGATGAGGTTGTTGTTGAATTTGTTGCTGTTTTTGAATGTTGAGGTTGTTGTTGAATTGTTTGATGTTTTTCATTGTTGCGGTTGTTGTTAAATTAGTTGGTGATTTTCAATATATAGGTTGTTGTTGAATTTATTGGTGATTTTCAATGTTGAGGTTGTTGTTGCATTTTTTGATGTTTTTCATTGCTGAGGTTGTTGTTGAATTTGTTGGTGATTTTCAATGTTGAGGTTGTTGAATTCATTGGTGTTATTAATGGTTTTTTTTGATCATTTTTCTATTTTTCAAAGTTGAGGTTGCAGTTGATATTGTTGGTGTTTTTCAATGTTGAGGTTGTTGAAGTTGTTGGTGTTGTTGAAAGTTGAGGTTGTTGTTGAATTTTTCGTTGTTTTTCATTGTTGAGGTTTTTGTTGAAGTTTTTGTTGTTTTTGAATGTTGAGGTTGTTGATGCATTACTTGGTGTTTTTCATTGTTGAGCTTGTTGTTGAATTTGTTGGTGATTTTCAATGATGAGGTTGTTGTTGAGTTTTTAGGTGCTTATCATTGTTGTGGTTTCTGTTGAATTTTTTGGTACTTTTGAATGTTGAGGTTGTTGATGAATCTTTCGGTCATTTTCGTTGTTGAGGTTTTTGTTCAATTTGTTGGTGTTTTTCATTGTTGAGGTTGTTGTTGAATTTGTTGGTGATTTTCAATGTTGAGCTTGTGGTTGAATTTGTTGGTCTTTTTCCATGTTGAGGTTTTTGAATTTGTTGTTGTTTTTCAAAGTTGAAGTTGTTGTTGAATTTGTTGGTGATTTTCAATGTTGAGTTTGTTGTTGAATTTTTTGGTGTTATTCATTGTTGAGGTTGTTGCTGAAATTGTTGGAGTTTTTCAATGTTGAGGTTGTTGTTGAATTTTTTGGTGTTATTCATTGTTGAGGTTGTTGCTGAAATTGTTGGAGTTTTTCAATGTTGAGGTTGTTGTTGAATTTGTTGGTGTTTTTCATTGTTGAGTTTGTTGAATTTGTTGCTGTTTTTGAATGTTGAGGTTGTTGATGAATTTTTTGGTGTTTTTCATTGATGAGGTTGTTGTTGAATTTGTTGCTGTTTCTGAATGTTGAGGTTGTTGTTGAATTGTTTGATGTTTTTCATTGTTGAGTTTGTTGTTATATTTGTTGGTGATTTTCAATATTGAGGTTGTTGTTGAATTTGTTGTTGTTAACAATTTTTATTTTGTTGAACCTTTTTGTATTTTTGAAAGTTGAGGTTGTTGTTGAATTTGCTGGGGTTTTTCAATGTTGAGGTTTTTGAATTTGTTTGTGCTTTTCAAAGCTGAGTTTGTTGTTGAATTTTTGGTGTATTTCATTTTTGAGGTTTTTGTTGAATTTGTTGGTGTTTTTCAATGTTGAGGTTGTTGTTGACTTTGTTGGTGATTTTCAATGTTGAGGTTGTGGTTGAATTTGTTGGTGTTTTTCAAAGTTGATGTTGTTGAAATTATTGGTGTTATCAATGGTTTTTTTAAGTCTTTTTTGTATTTTTCAAAGTTGAGTTTGCAGTTGAAATTGTTGGTGTTTTGCAATGTTGAGGTTGTTGAATTTGTTGGTGTTTTTCAAAGTTGAGGTTGTTGTTGAATTTTTTGGTGTTTTTGATTGTTGAAGTTTTTGTTGAATTTGTTGGTGATTTTCAATGTTGAGGTTGTTGTTGAATTTTTTGGTGTTTTTCATTGTTGAGGTTTTTGTTGAATTTGTTAGCGGTTTTGAATGTTGAGGTTGTTGATGAATTTTTTGGTGTTTTTCATTGTTGAGGTTTTTGTTGAAATTGTTTGTGTTTTTCATTGTTGAGGTTGTTGTTGAATTTGTTGGTGATTTTCAATATTGAGGTTCTGGTTCAATTTGTTGTTGTTTTTCCATGTTGAGGTTTTTGAATTTGTTGGTGTTTTTCAAAGTTGAGGTTGTTGTTGAATTTGTTGGTGATTTTCAATGTTGAGGTTGTTGTTGCATTTTTTGATGTTTTTCATTGCTGAGGTTGTTGTTGAATTTGTTGGTGATTTTGAATGTTGAGGTTGTTGAATTCATTGGTGTTATCAATGGTTTTTTTTGATCATTTTTCTATTTTTCAAAGTTGAGGTTGCAGTTGAAATTGTTGGTGTTTTTCAATGTTGAGGTTGTTGAAGTTGTTGGTGTTGTTGAAAGTTGAGGTTGTTGTTGAATTTTTCGGTGTTTTCATTGTTGAGGTTTTTGTTGAATTTTTTGTTGTTTTTGAATGTTGAGGTTGTTGATGCATTATTTGGTGCTTTTCATTGTTGAGGTTTTTGTTGAATTTGTTGGTGACTTTCAATGTTGAGGTTGTTGCTGAATTTTTAGGTATTTTTCATTGTTGAGGTTGTTGTTGAATTTGTTGTTGATTTTCCATGTTGAGGTTTTTGAATTTGTTGGTGTTTTTCAAAGTTGATGTTGTTGTTGAATTTGTTGGTGATTTTCAATGTTGAGTTTGTTGTTGAATTTTTCGGAGTTTTTCATTGTTGAGGTTTTTGTTGAATTTTTTGTTGTTTTTGATTGTTGAGGTTGTTGATGCATTATTTGATGTTTTTCATGGTTGAGGTTTTTATTGAATTTGTTGGTGTTTTACATTATTGAGGTTGTTGAATTTATTGGTATTTTTCAAAGTTGACGTTGTTGTTGAATTTTTTGGTGTTTTTAATTGTTGAGGTTTTTGTTGAATTTGTTGCTGTTTTTGATGTTGAGGTTGTTGATGAATTTTTTGGTGTTTTTCATTGATGAGGTTGTTGTTGAATTTGTTGCTGTTTTTGAATGTTGAGGTTGTTGTTGAATTGTTTGATGTTTTTCATTGTTGAGGTTGTTGTTAAATTAGTTGGTGATTTTCAATATATAGGTTGTTGTTGAATTTATTGGTGATTTTCAATGTTGAGGTTGTTGTTGCATTTTTTGATGTTTTTCATTGCTGAAGTTGTTGTTGAATTTGTTGGTGATTTTCAATGTTGAGTTTGTTGAATTCATTGGTGTTATTAATGGTTTTTTTTGATCATTTTTCTATTTTTCAAAGTTGAGGTTGCAGTTGATATTGTTGGTGTTTTTCAATGTTGAGGTTGTTGAAGTTGTTGGTGTTGTTGTAAGTTGAGGTTGTTGTTGAATTTTTCGGTGTTTTTCATTGTTGAGGTTTTTGTTGAAGTTTTTGTTGCTTTTGAATGTTGAGGTTGTTTATGCATTATTTGGTGCTTTTAATTGTTGAGGTTGTTGTTGAATTTGTTGGTGATTTTCAATGATGAGGTTGTTGTTGAGTTATTAGGTGTTTATCATTGTTGTGGTTTCTGTTGAATTTGTTGCTTTTTTGAATGTTGAGGTTGTTGATGAATCTTTCGGTGATTTTCGTTGTTGAGGTTTTTGTTCAATTTGTTGGTGTTTTTCATTGTTGAGGTTGTTGTTGAATTTGTTGGTGATTTTCAATGTTGAGGTTGTGGTTGAATTTGTTGGTATTTTTCCATGTTGAGGTTTTTGAATTTTTTGGTGTTTTTCAAAGTTGATGTTGTTGTTGAATTTGTTGGTGATCTTCAATGTTGAGTTTGTTGTTGAATTTTTTGGTGTTTTTCATTGTTGAGGTTGTTGCTGAAATTGTTGGAGTTTTTCAATGTTGAGGTTGTTGTTGAATTTTTTGGTGATTTTCATTGTTGGGTTTGTTGAATTTATTGGTATTTTTCAAGGTTGACGTTGTTGTTGAATTTTTTGGTGTTATTAATTGTTGAGGTTTTTGTTGAATTTGTTGCTGTTTTTGAATGTTGAGGTTGTTGATGAATTTGTTGGTGTTTTTCATTGTTGAGGTTGTTTTTGACTTTGTTGGTGATTTTCAATGTTGAGGTTGTTGTTGAATTTGTTGGTGTTTTTCAAAGTTGATGTTGTTGAAATTATTGGTGTTATCAATGGTTCTTTTAAATCTTTTTTGTATTTTTCAAAGTTGAGGTTGCAGTTGAATTTGTTGTTGTTTTGCAATGTTGAGGTTGTTGAATTTGTTTGTGTTTTTCAAAGTTGAGGTTGTTGTTGAATTTTTTGGTGTTTTTGATTGTTGAAGTTTTTGTTGAATTTGTTGGTGATTTTGAATGTTGAGGTTGTTGAATTTTTTGGTGTTTTTCATTGTTGAGGTTTTTGTTGAATTTGTTAGCGGGTTTGAATGTTGCGGTTGTTGATGAATTTTTTGGTGTTTTTCATTGTTGAGGTTTTTGTTGAAATTGTTTGTGTTTTTCATTGTTGAGGTTGTTGTTGAATTTGTTGGTGATTTTCAATATTGAGGTTCTGGTTCAATTTGTTGTTGTTTTTCCATGTTGAGGTTTTTGAATTTGTTGGTGTTTTTCAAAGTTGAGGTTGTTGTTGAATTTGTTGGTGATTTTCAATGTTGAGGTTGTTGAATTCATTGGTGTTATCAATGGTTTTTTTGATCATTTTTCTATGTTTCAAAGTTGAGGTTGCAGTTGAAATTGTTGGTGTTGTCAATGTTGAGGTTGGTGAAGTTGTTGGTGTTGTTGAAAGTTGAGGTTGTTGTTGAATTTTTCGGTGTTTTTCATTGTTGAGGTTTTTGTTGAATTTTTTGTTGTTTTTGAATGTTGAGGTTGTTGATGCATTATTTGGTGTTTTTCATTCTTGAGGTTTTTGTTGAATTTGTTGGTGTTTTTCATTGTTGAGGTTGTTGTTGAATTTGTTGGTGATTTTCAATGTTGAGGTTGTTGAATTCATTGGTGTTATGAATGGTTTTTTTTGATCATTTTTGTATTTTTCAAAGTTGAGCTTGCAGTTGAATTTGTTGGTGTTTTTCAATGTTGAGGTTGTTGAAGTTGTTGGTGTTTTTCAAAGTTGAGGATGTTGTTTAATTTTTTCGGTGTTTTTCATTGTTGAGGTTTTTGTTGAATCTTTTGGTGTTTTTGAATGTTGAGGTTGTTGATGCATTATTTGGTGCTTTTCATTGTTGAGGTTTTTGTTGAATTTGTTGGTGACTTTCAATGTTGAGGTTGTTGTTGAATTTTTAGGTATTTTTCATTGTTGAGGTTGTTGTTGAATTTGTTGGTGATTTTCAATGTTGAGGTTGTGGTTGAATTTGTTGGTGTTTTTCCATGTTGAGGTTTTTGAATTTGTTGGTGTTTTTCAAAGTTGATGTTGTTGTTGAATTTGTTGGTGATTTTCAATGTTCAGTTTGTTGATGAATTTTTCGGAGTTTTTCATTGTTGAGGTTTTTGTTGAATATTTTGTTGTTTTTGAATGTTGAGGTTGTTGATGCATTATTTGATGTTTTTCATGGTTGAGGTTTTTATTGAATTTGTTGGTGTTTTACATTATTGAGGTTGTTGAATTTATTGGTATTTTTTAAAGTTGACGTTGTTGTTGAATTTTTTGGTGTTTTTAATTGTTGAGGTTTTTGTTGAATTTGTTGCTGTTTTTGAATGTTGAGATTGTTGATGAATTTTTTGGTGCTTTTCATTGATGAGGTTGTTGTTGAATTTGTTGCTGTTTTTGAATGTTGAGGTTGTTGTTGAATTGTTTGATGTTTTTCATTGTTGAGGTTGTTGTTAAATTAGTTGGTTATTTTCAATATATAGGTTGTTGTTGAATTTATTGGTGATTTTCAATGTTGAGGTTGTTGTTGCATTTTTTGATGTTTTTCATTGCTGAGGTTGTTGTTGAATTTGTTGGTGATTTTCAATGTTGAGGTTGTTGAATTCATTGGTGTTTTTAATGGTTTTTTTTGATCATTTTTCTATTTTTCAAAGTTGAGGTTGCAGTTGATATTGTTGGTGTTTTTCAATGTTGAGGTTGTTGAAGTTGTTGGTGTTGTTGAAAGTTGAGGTTGTTGTTGAATTTTTCGGTGTTTTTCATTGTTGAGGTTTTTGTTGAAGTTTTTGTTGTTTTTGAATGTTGAGGTTGTTGATGCATTATTTGGTGTTTTTCATTGTTGAGGTTGTTGTTGAATTTGTTGGTGATTTTCAATGATGAGGTTGTTGTTGAGTTTTTAGGTGTTTATCATTGTTGTGGTTCCTGTTGAATTTGTTGGTACTTTTGAATGTTGAGGTTGTTGATGAATCTATCGGTGATTTTCGTTGTTGAGGTTTTTGTTCAATTTGTTGGTGTTTTTCATTGTTGAGGTTGTTGTTGAATTTTTTGGTGATTTTCAATGTTGAGGTTGTGGTTGAATTTGTTGGTATTTTTCCATGTTGAGGTTTTTGAATTTGTTGGTGTTATTCAAAGTTGATGTTGTTGTTGAATTTGTTGGTGATTTTCAATGTTGAGTTTGTTGTTGAATTTTTTGGTGTTATTCATTGTTGAGGTTGTTGCTGAAATTGTTGGAGTTTTTCAATGTTGAGGTTGTTGTTGAATTTTTTTGGTGATTTTCAATGTTGAGTTTGTTGTTGAATTTGTTGGTGTTTTTCATTGTTGAGTTTGTTGAATTTATTGGTACTTTTCAAGGTTGACGTTGTTGTTGAATTTTTTGGTGTTATTAATTGTTGAGGTTTTTGTTGAATTTGTTGCTGTTTTGAATGTTGAGGTTGTTGTTGAATTGTTTGATGTTTTTCATTGTTGAGGTTGTTGTTAAATTAGTTGGTGATTTTCAACATATAGGTTGTTGTTGAATTTATTGGTGATTTTCAATGTTGAGGTTGTTGTTGCATTTTTTGATGTTATTCATTGCTGAGGTTGTTGTTGAATTTGTTGGTGATTTTCAATGTTGAGGTTGTTGAATTCATTGGTGTTATTAATGGTTTTCTTTGATCATTTTTCTATTTTTCAAAGTTGAGGTTGCAGTTGATATTGTTGGTGTTTTTCAATGTTGAGGTTGTTGAAGTTGTTGGTGTTGTTGAAAGTTGAGGTTGTTGTTGAATTTTACGGTGTTTTTCATTGTTGAGGTTTTTGTTGAAGTTTTTGTTGTTTTTGAATGTTGAGGTTGTTGATGCATTATTTGGTGTTTTTCATTCTTGAGGTTTTTGTTGAATTTGTTGGTGTTATTAATTGTTGAGGTTTTTGTTGAATTTGTTGCTGTTTTTGAATATTGAGGTTGTTGATGAATTTTTTGGTGTTTATCATTGATGAGGTTGTTGTTGAATTTGTTGCTGTTTCTGAATGTTGAGGTTGTTGTTGAATTGTTTGATGTTTTTCATTGTTGAGGTTGTTGTTAAATTTGTTGGTGATTTTCAATATTGAGGTTGTTGTTGAATTTGTTGTTGTTATCAATTTTTATTTTGTTGAACCTTTTTGTATTTTTGAAAGTTGAGGTTGTTGTTGAATTTGCTGGGGTTTTTCAATGTTGAGGTTGTTGAATTTGTTTGTGCTTTTCAAAGCTGAGTTTGTTGTTGAATTTTTGATGTTTTTCATTTTTGAGGTTTTTGTTGAATTTGTTGGTGTTTTTCATTGTTGAGGTTGTTGTTGACTTTGTTGCTAATTTTCAATGTTGAGGTTGTGGTTGAATTTGTTGGTGTTTTTCAAAGTTGATGTTGTTGAAATTATTGGTGTTATCAGTGGTTTTTTTAAAATCTTTTTTGTATTTTTCAAAGTTGAGGTTGCAGTTGAAATTGTTGGTGTTTTGCAATGTTGAGGTTGTTGAATTTGTTGGTGTTTTTCAAAGTTGAGGTTGTTGTTGAATTTTTTGGTGTTTTTGATTGTTGAGGTTTTTGTTGAATTTGTTGGTGTTTTTCATTGTTGAGGTTTTTGTTGAATTTGTTAGCGGTTTTGAATGTTGAGGTTGTTGATGAATTTTTTGGTGTTTTTCATTGTTGAGGTTTTTGTTGAAATTGTTTGTGTTTTTCATTGTTGAGGTTGTTGTTGAATTTGTTGGTGATTTTCAATATTGAGGTTCTGGTTCAATTTGTTGTTGTTTTTCCATGTTGAGGTTTTTGAATTTGTTGGTGTTTTTCATTGCTGAGGTTGTTGTTGAATTTGTTGGTGATTTTCAATGTTGAGGTTGTTGAATTCATTGGTGTTATCAATGGTTTTTTTTGATCATTTTTCTATGTTCCAAAGTTGAGGTTGCAGTTGAAATTGTTGGTGATTTTCAATGTTGAGGTTGATGAAGTTGTTGGTGTTGTTGAAAGTTGAGGTTGTTGTTGAATTTTTCGGTGTTTTTCATTGTTGAGGTTTTTGTTGAATTTTTTGTTGTTTTTGAATGTTGAGGTTGTTGATGCATTATTTGGTGTTTTTCATTGTTGAGGTTGTTGTTGAATTTGTTGGTGATTTTCAATGATGTGGTTGTTGTTGAATTTTTAGGTGTTTTTCATTGTTGAGGTTTCTGTTGAGCTTGTTGGTTTTTTTGAATGTTGAGGTTGTTGATGAATCTTTCGGTGTTTTTCATTGTTGAGGTTTTTGTTGAATTTGTTGGTGTTTTTCATTGTTGAGGTTGTTGTTGAATTTGTTGGTGATTTTCAATGTTGTGGTTGTTGAATTCATTGGTGTTATGAATGGTTTTTTTTGATCATTTTTGTATTTTTCAAAGTTGAGCTTGCAGTTGAATTTGTTGGTGTTTTTCAATGTTGAGGTTGTTGAAGTTGTTGGTGTTTTTCAAAGTTGAGGCTGTTGTTTAATTTTTTCGGTGTTTTTCATTGTTGAGGTTTTTGTTGAATCTTTTGGTGTTTTTGAATGTTGAGGTTGTTGATGCATTATTTGCTGCTTTTCATTGTTGAGGTTTTTGTTGAATTTGTTGGTGACTTTCAATGTTGAGGTTGTTGTTGAATTTTTAGGTATTTTTCATTGTTGAGGTTGTTGTTGAATTTGTTGGTGATTTTCAGTGTTGAGGTTGTGGTTGAATTTGTTGGTGTTTTTCCATGTTGAGGTTTTTGAATTTGTTGGTTTTTTTCAAAGTTGATGTTGTTGTTGAATTTGTTTGTGATTTTCAATGTTGAGTTTGTTGTTGAATTTTTCGGTGTTTTTCATTGTTGAGGTTTTTGTTGAATTTTTTGTTGTTTTTGAATGTTGAGGTTGTTGATGCATTATTTGATGTTTTTCATGGTTGAGGTTTTTATTGAATTTGTTGGTGTTTTTCATTATTGAGGTTGTTGAATTTATTGGTATTTTTCAAAGTTGACGTTGTTGTTGTTGAATTTTTTGGTGTTTTTAATTGTTGAGGTTTTTGTTGAATTTGTTGCTGTTTTTGAATGTTGAGGTTGTTGTTGAATTGTTTGATGTTTTTCATTGTTGAGGTTGTTGTTAAATTAGTTGGTGATTTTCAATATATAGGTTGTTGTTGAATTTATTGGTGATTTTCAATGTTGAGGTTGTTGTTGCATTTATGATGTTTTTCATTGCTGAGGTTGTGGTTGAATTTGTTGGTGTTTTTCCATGTTGAGGTTTTTGAATTTGTTGGTGTTTTTCAAAGTTGATGTTGTTGTTGAATTTGTTGGTGTTTTTCATTGTTGAGTTTGTTGAATTTATTGGTATTTTTCAAGGTTGACGTTGTTGTTGAATTTTTTGGTGTTATTAATTGTTGAGGTTTTTGTTGAATTTGTTGCTGTTTTTGAATGTTGAGGTTGTTGATGATTTTTTTGGTGTTTTTCATTGATGAGGTTGTTGTTGAATTTGTTGCTGTTTTTGAATGTTGAGGTTGTTGTTGAATTGTTTGATGTTTTTCATTGTTGAGGTTGTTGTTAAATTTGTTGGTGATTTTCAATATTGAGGTTGTTGTTGAATTTGTTGTTGTTATCAATTTTTATTTTGTTGAACCTTTTTGTATTTTTGAAAGTTGAGGTTGTTGTTGAATTTGCTGGGGTTTTTCAATGTTGAGGTTGTTGAATTTGTTTCTGCTTTTCAAAGCTGAGTTTGTTGTTGAATTTTTGGTGTTTTTCATTTTTGAGGTTTTTGTTGAATTTGTTGGTGTTTTTCATTGTTGAGGTTGTTGTTGACTTTGTTGCTAATTTTCAATGTTGAGGTTGTGGTTGAATTTGTTGGTGTTTTTCAAAGTTGATGTTGTTGAAATTATTGGTGTTATCAGTGGTTTTTTTAAAATCTTTTTTGTATTTTTCAAAGTTGAGGTTGCAGTTGAAATTGTTGGTGTTTTGCAATGTTGAGGTTGTTGAATTTGTTGGTGTTTTTCAAAGTTGAGGTTGTTGTTGAATTTTTTGGTGTTTTTGATTGTTGAGGTTTTTGTTGAATTTGTTGGTGTTTTTCATTGTTGAGGTTTTTGTTGAATTTGTTAGCGGGTTTGAATGTTGAGGTTGTTGATGAATTTTTTGGTGTTTTTCATTGTTGAGGTTTTTGTTGAAATTGTTTGTGTTTTTCATTGTTGAGGTTGTTGTTGAATTTGTTGGTGATTTTCAATATTGAGGTTCTGGTTCAATTTGTTGTTGTTTTTCCATGTTGAGGTTTTTGAATTTGTTGGTGTTTTTCATTGCTGAGGTTGTTGTTGAATTTGTTGGTGATTTTCAATGTTGAGGTTGTTGAATTCATTGGTGTTATCAATGGTTTTTTTTGATCATTTTTCTATGTTCCAAAGTTGAGGTTGCAGTTGAAATTGTTGGTGATTTTCAATGTTGAGGTTGATGAAGTTGTTGGTGTTGTTGAAAGTTGAGGTTGTTGTTGAATTTTTCGGTGTTTTTCATTGTTGAGGTTTTTGTTGAATTTTTTGTTGTTTTTGAATGTTGAGGTTGTTGATGCATTATTTGGTGTTTTTCATTGTTGAGGTTGTTGTTGAATTTGTTGGTGATTTTCAATGATGTGGTTGTTGTTGAATTTTTAGGTGTTTTTCATTGTTGAGGTTTCTGTTGAGTTTGTTGGTTTTTTTGAATGTTGAGGTTGTTGATGAATCTTTCGGTGTTTTTCATTGTTGAGGTTTTTGTTGAATTTGTTGGTGTTTTTCATTGTTGAGGTTGTTGTTGAATTTGTTGGTGATTTTCAATGTTGTGGTTGTTGAATTCATTGGTGTTATGAATGGTTTTTTTTGATCATTTTTGTATTTTTCAAAGTTGAGCTTGCAGTTGAATTTGTTGGTGTTTTTCAATGTTGAGGTTGTTGAAGTTGTTGGTGTTTTTCAAAGTTGAGGCTGTTGTTTAATTTTTTCGGTGTTTTTCATTGTTGAGGTTTTTGTTGAATCTTTTGGTGTTTTTGAATGTTGAGGTTGTTGATGCATTATTTGCTGCTTTTCATTGTTGAGGTTTTTGTTGAATTTGTTGGTGACTTTCAATGTTGAGGTTGTTGTTGAATTTTTAGGTATTTTTCATTGTTGAGGTTGTTGTTGAATTTGTTGGTGATTTTCAATGTTGAGGTTGTGGTTGAATTTGTTGGTGTTTTTCCATGTTGAGGTTTTTGAATTTGTTGGTTTTTTTCAAAGTTGATGTTGTTGTTGAATTTGTTTGTGATTTTCAATGTTGAGTTTGTTGTTGAATTTTTCGGTGTTTTTCATTGTTGAGGTTTTTGTTGAATTTTTTGTTGTTTTTGAATGTTGAGGTTGTTGATGCATTATTTGATGTTTTTCATGGTTGAGGTTTTTATTGAATTTGTTGGTGTTTTTCATTATTGAGGTTGTTGAATTTATTGGTATTTTTCAAAGTTGACGTTGTTGTTGTTGAATTTTTTGGTGTTTTTAATTGTTGAGGTTTTTGTTGAATTTGTTGCTGTTTTTGAATGTTGAGGTTGTTGTTGAATTGTTTGATGTTTTTCATTGTTGAGGTTGTTGTTAAATTAGTTGGTGATTTTCAATATATAGGTTGTTGTTGAATTTATTGGTGATTTTCAATGTTGAGGTTGTTGTTGCATTTATGATGTTTTTCATTGCTGAGGTTGTGGTTGAATTTGTTGGTGTTTTTCCATGTTGAGGTTTTTGAATTTGTTGGTGTTTTTCAAAGTTGATGTTGTTGTTGAATTTGTTGGTGTTTTTCATTGTTGAGTTTGTTGAATTTATTGGTATTTTTCAAGGTTGACGTTGTTGTTGAATTTTTTGGTGTTATTAATTGTTGAGGTTTTTGTTGAATTTGTTGCTGTTTTTGAATGTTGAGGTTGTTGATGATTTTTTTGGTGTTTTTCATTGATGAGGTTGTTGTTGAATTTGTTGCTGTTTTTGAATGTTGAGGTTGTTGTTGAATTGTTTGATGTTTTTCATTGTTGAGGTTGTTGTTAAATTTGTTGGTGATTTTCAATATTGAGGTTGTTGTTGAATTTGTTGTTGTTATCAATTTATATTTTGTTGAACCTTTTTGTATTTTTGAAAGTTGAGGTTGTTGTTGAATTTGTTGGTGCTTTTCAATGTTAAGGTTGTTGAATTTGTTTGTGTTTTTCAAAGCTGAGTTTGTTGTTGAATTTGGTGGTGTTTTTCATTGTTGAGGTTTTTGTTGAATTTGTTGGTGATTTTCAATGTTGAGGTTGTTGTTGAATTTTTTGGTGTTTTTCATTGTTGAGGGTTTTGTTGAATTTGTTAGCGTTTTTGAATGTTGAGGTTGTTGATGAATTTTTTGGTGTTTTTCATTGTTGAGGTTTTTGTTGAAATTGTTTGTGTTTTTCATTGTTGAGGTTGTTGTTGAATTTGTTGGTGATTTTCAATATTGAGGTTCTGGTTCAATTTGTTGTTGTTTTTACATGTTGAGGTTTTTGAATTTGTTGGTGTTTTTCAAAGTTGAGGTTGTTGTTGAATTTGTTGGTGATTTTCAATGTTGAGGTTGTTGTTGCATTTTTTGATGTTTTTCATTGCTGAGGTTGTTGTTGAATTTGTTGGTGATTTTCAATGTTGAGGTTGTTGAATTCATTGGTGTTATCAATGGTTTTTTTTGATCATTTTTCTATTTTTCAAAGTTGAGGTTGCAGTTGAAATTGTTGGTGTTTTTCAATGTTGAGGTTGTTGAAGTTGTTGGTGTTGTTCAATGTTGAGGTTGTTGTTGAATTTTTCGGTGTTTTTCATTGTTGAGGTTTTTGTTAAATTTTTTGTTGTTTTTGAATGTTGAGGTTGTTGATGCATTATTTGGTGTTTTTCATTGTTGAGGTTGTTGTTGAATTTGTTGGTGATTTTCAATGTTGTGTTTGTTGTTGAATTTTTAGGTGTTTTTCATTGTTGAGGTTTGTGTTGAATTTGTTGGTTTTTTTGAATGTTGAGGTTGTTGGTGAATCTTTCGGTGTTTTTCATTGTTGAGATTTTTGTTGAATTTGTTGGTGTTTTTCATTGTTGAGGTTGTTGTTGAATTTGTTGGTGATTTTCAATGTTGAGGTTGTTGAATTCATTGGTGTTATGAATGGTTTTTTTTGATCATTTTTGTATTTTTCAATGTTGAGCTTGCAGTTGAATTTGTTGGTGTTTTTCAATGTTGAGGTTGTTGAATTTGTTTGCGTTTTTCAAAGCTGAGTTTGTTGTTGAATTTTTGGTGTTTTTCATTTTTGAGGTTTTTGTTGAATTTGTTGGTGTTTTTCATTGTTGAGTTTGTTGTTGACTTTGTTGGTGATTTTCAATGTTGAGGTTGTGGTTGAATTTGTTGGTGTTTTTCAAAGTTGATGTTGTTGAAATTATTGGTGTTATCAATGGTTTTTTTTAAATCTTTTATGTATTTTTCAAAGTTGAGGTTGCAGTTGACATTGTTGTTGTTTTGCAATGTTGAGGTTGTTGAATTTGTTGGTGTTTTTCAAAGTTGAGGTTGTTGTTGAATTTTTTGGTGTTTTTGATTGTTGAGGTTTTTGTTGAATTTGTTGGTGATTTTCAATGTTGAGGTTGTTGTTGAATTTTTTGGTGTTTTTCATTGTTGAGGGTTTTGTTGAATTTGTTAGCGTTTTTGAATGTTGAGGTTGTTGATGAATTTTTTGGTGTTTTTCATTGTTGAGGTTTTTGTTGAAATTGTTTGTGTTTTTCATTGTTGAGGTTGTTGTTGAATTTGTTGGTGATTTTCAATATTGAGGTTCTGGTTCAATTTGTTGTTGTTTTTCCATGTTGAGGTTTTTGAATTTGTTGGTGTTTTTCAAAGTTGAGGTTGTTGTTGAATTTGTTGGTGATTTTCAATGTTGAGGTTGTTGTTGCATTTTTTGATGTTTTTCATTGCTGAGGTTGTTGTTGAATTTGTTGGTGATTTTCAATGTTGAGGTTGTTGAATTCATTGGTGTTATCAATGGTTTTTTTTGATCATTTTTCTATTTTTCAAAGTTGAGGTTGCAGTTGAAATTGTTGGTGTTTTTCAATGTTGAGGTTGTTGAAGTTGTTGGTGTTTTTCAAAGTTGAGGCTGTTGTTTAATTTTTTCGGTGTTTTTCATTGTTGAGGTTTTTGTTGAATCTTTTGGTGTTTTTGAATGTTGAGGTTGTTGATGCATTATTTGGTGCTTTTCATTGTTGAGGTTTTTGTTGGATTTGTTGGTGACTTTCAATGTTGAGGTTGTTGTTGAATTTTTAGGTATTTTTCATTGTTGAGGTTGTTGTTGAATTTGTTGGTGATTTTCAATGTTGAGGTTGTGGTTGAATTTGTTGGTGTTTTTCCATGTTGAGGTTTTTGAATTTGTTGGTGTTTTTCAAAGTTGATGTTGTTGTTGAATTTGTTGGTGATTTTCAATGTTGAGTTTGTTGTTGAATTTTTCGGTGTTTTTCATTGTTCAGGTTTTTGTTGAATTTTTTGTCGTTTTTGAATGTTGAGGTTGTTGATGCATTATTTGATGTTTTTCATGGTTGAGGTTTTTATTGAATTTGTTGGTGTTTTTCGTTATTGAGGTTGTTGAATTTATTGGTATTTTTCAAAGTTGACGTTGTTGTTGAATTTTTTGGTGTTTTTCATTGTTGAGGTTTTTGTTGAATTTGTTGCTGTTTTTGAATGTTGAGGTTGTTGTTGAATTTTATGGTGTTTTTCATTGATGAGGTTGTTGTTGAATTTGTTGCTGTTTTTGAATGTTGAGGTTGTTGTTGAATTGTTTGATGTTTTTCATTGTTGAGGTTGTTGTTAAATTAGTTGGTGATTTTCAATATATAGGTTGTTGTTGAATTTATTGGTGATTTTCAATGTTGAGGTTGTTGTTGCATTTTTTGATGTTTTTCATTGTTGAGGTTGTTGTTGAATTTGTTGGTGATTTTCAATGATGAGGTTGTTGTTGAGTTTTTAGGTGTTTTTCATTGTTGTGGTTTCTGTTGAATTTGTTGGTACTTTTGAATGTTGAGGTTGTTGATGAATCTTTCGGTCATTTTCGTTGTTGAGGTTTTTGTTCAATTTGTTGGTGTTTTTTTTTGTTGAGGTTGTTGTTGAATTTGTTGGTGATTTTCAATGTTGAGGTTGTGGTTGAATTTGTTGGTGTTTTTCCATGTTGAGGTTTTTGAATTTGTTGGTGTTTTTCAAAGTTGATGTTGTTGTTGAATTTGTTGGTGATTTTCAATGTTGAGTTTGTTGTTGAATTTGTTGCTGTTTTTGAATGTTGAGGTTGTTGCTGAAATTGTTGGAGTTTTTCAATGATGAGGTTGTTGTTGAATTTGTTGGTGTTTTTGAATGTTGAGGTTGTTGTTGAATTGTTTGATGTTTTTCATTGTTGAGGTTGTTGTTAAATTTGTTGATGATTTTCAATATTGAGGTTGTTGTTGAATTTGTTGTTGTTATCAAGTTTTATTTTGTTGAACCTTTTTGTATTTTTGAAAGTTGAGGTTGTTGTTGAATTTGTTGGTGTTTTTCAATGTTGAGGTTGTTGAATTTGTTTGTGTTTTTCAAAGCTGAGTTTGTTGTTGAATTTGTTGGTCTTTTTCATTGTTGAGGTTTTTGTTGAATTTGTTGGTGATTTTCAATGTTGATGTTTTTGTTGAATTTTTTGGTGTTTTTCATTGTTGAGGGTTTTGTTGAATCTGTTAGCGTTTTTGAATGTTGAGGTTGTTGATGAATTTTTTGGTGTTTTTCATTGTTGAGGTTTTTGTTGAAATTGTTTGTGTTTTTCATTGTTGAGGTTGTTGTTGAATTTGTTGGTGATTTTCAATATTGAGGTTCTGGTTCAATTTGTTGTTGTTTTTCCATGTTGAGGTTTTTGAATTTGTTGGTGTTTTTCAAAGTTGAGGTTGTTGTTGAATTTGTTGGTGATTTTCAATGTTGAGGTTGTTGTGGCATTTTTTGATGTTTTTCATTGCTGAGGTTGTTGTTGAATTTGTTGGTGTTTTTCAATGTTGAGGTTGTTGAAGTTGTTGGTGCTGTTGAAAGTTGAGGTTGTTGTTGCATTTTTTGATGTTTTTCATTGTTCAGGTTTTTGTTGAATTTTTTGTTGTTTTTGAATGTTGAGGTTGTTGATGCATTATTTGATGTTTTTCATGGTTGAGGTTTTTATTGAATTTGTTGGTGTTTTTCATTATTGAGGTTGTTGAATTTATTGGTATTTTTCAAAGTTGACGTTGTTGTTGAATTTTTTGGTGTTTTTAATTGTTGAGGTTTTTGTTGAATTTGTGGCTGCTTTTGAATGTTGAGTTTGTTGATGAATTTTTTGTTGTTTTTCATTGATGAGGTTGTTGTTGAATTTGTTGCTGTTTTTGAATGTTGAGGTTGTTGTTGAATTGTTTGATGTTTTTCATTGTTGAGGTTGTTGTTAAATTAGTTGGTGATTTTCAATATATAGGTTGTTGTTGAATTTATTGGTGATTTTCAATGTTGAGGTTGTTGTTGCATTTTTTGATGTTTTTCATTGCTGAGGTTGTTGTTGAATTTGTTGGTGATTTTCAATGTTGAGGTTGTTGAATTCATTGGTGTTATCAATGGTTTTTTTTGATCATTTTTCTATTTTTCAAAGTTGAGGTTGCAGTTGAAATTGTTGGTGTTTTTCAATGTTGAGGTTGTTGAAGTTGTTGGTGTTGTTGAAAGTTGAGGTTGTTGTTGAATTTTTCGGTGTTTTTCATTGTTGAGGTTTTTGTTGAATTTTTTGTTGTTTTTGAATGTTGAGGTTGTTGATGCATTTTTTGGTGTTTTTCATTGTTGAGGTTGTTGTTGAATTTGTTGGTGATTTTCAATGATGAGGTTGTTGTTGAGTTTTTAGGTGTTTTTCATTGTTGTGGTTTCTGTTGAATTTGATGGTACTTCTGAATGTTGAGGTTGTTGATGAATCTTTCGGTCATTTTCGTTGTTGAGGTTTTTGTTCAATTTGTTGGTGTTTTTCATTGTTGAGGTTGTTGTTGAATTTGTTGGTGATTTTCAATGTTGAGGTTGTGGTTGAATTTGTTGGTGTTTTTCCATGTTGAGGTTTTTGAATTTGTTGGTGTTTTTCAAAGTTGATGTTGTTGTTGAATTTGTTGGTGATTTTCAATGTTGAGTTTGTTGTTGAATTTTTTGGTGTTTTTCATTGTTGAGGTTGTTGCTGAAATTGTTGGAGTTTTTCAATGTTGAGGTTGTTGCTGAATTTATTGGTGATTTTCAATGTTGAGTTTGTTGTTGAATTTGTTGGTGTTTTTCATTGTTGAGTTTGTTGAATTTATTGGTATTTTTCAAGGTTGACGTTGTTGTTGAATTTTTTGGTGTTATTAATTGTTGAGGTTTTTGTTGAATTTGTTGCTGTTTTTGAATGTTGAGGTTGTTGATGAATTTTTTGGTGTTTTTCATTGATGAGGTTGTTGTTGAATTTGTTGGTGTTTTTGAATGTTGAGGTTGTTGTTGAATTGTTTGATGTTTTTGATTGTTGAGGTTGTTGTTAAATTTGTTGGTGATTTTCAATATTGAGGTTGTTGTTGAATTTGTTGTTGTTATCAATTTATATTTTGTTGAACCTTTTTGTATTTTTGAAAGTTGAGGTTGTTGTTGAATTTGTTGGTGCTTTTCAATGTTGAGGTTGTTGAATTTGTTTGTGTTTTTCAAAGCTGAGTTTGTTGTTGAATTTGGTGGTGTTTTTCATTGTTGAGGTTTTTGTTGAATTTGTTGGTGATTTTCAATGTTGATGTTTTTGTTGAATTTTTTGGTGTTTTTCATTTTTGAGGGTTTTGTTGAATTTGTTAGCGATTTTGAATGTTGAGGTTGTTGATGAATTTTTTGGTGTTTTTCATTGTTGAGGTTTTTGTTGAAATTGTTTGTGTTTTTCATTGTTGAGGTTGTTGTTGAATTTGTTGGTGATTTTCAATGTTGAGGTTGTGGTTGAATTTGTTGGTGTTTTTCCATGTTGAGGTTTTTGAATTTGTTGGTGTTTTTCAAAGTTGATGTTGTTGTTGAATTTGTTGGTGATTTTCAATGTTGAGTTTGTTGTTGAATTTTTTGGTGTTTTTCATTGTTGAGGTTGTTGCTGAAATTGTTGGAGTTTTTCAATGTTGAGGTTGTTGCTGAATTTTTTGGTGATTTTCAATGTTGAGTTTGTTGTTGAATTTGTTGGTGTTTTTCATTGTTGAGTTTGTTGAATTTATTGGTATTTTTCAAGGTTGACGTTGTTGTTGAATTTTTTGGTGTTATTAATTGTTGAGGTTTTTCTTGAATTTGTTGCTGTTTTTGAATGTTGAGGTTGTTGATGAATTTTTTGGTGTTTTTCATTGATGAGGTTGTTGTTGAATTTGTTGGTGTTTTTGAATGTTGAGGTTGTTGTTGAATTGTTTGATGTTTTTCATTGTTGAGGTTGTTGTTGAATTTGTTGGTGATTTTTCAATATTGAGGTTCTGGTTCAATTTGTTGTTGTTTTTCCATGTTGAGGTTTTTGAATTTTGTTGGTGTTTTTCAAAGTTGAGGTTGTTGTTGAATTTGTTGGTGATTTTCAATGTTGAGGTTGTTGTTGAATTTGTTGGTGATTTTCAATGTTGAGGTTGTTGTTGCATTTTTTGATGTTTTTCATTGCTGAGGTTGTTGTTGAATTTGTTGGTGATTTTCAATGTTGAGGTTGTTGAATTCATTGGTGTTATCAATGGTTTTTTTTGATCATTTTTCTATTTTTCAAAGTTGAGGTTGCAGTTGAAATTGTTGGTGTTTTTCATTGTTGAGGTTGTTGTTGAATTTGTTGGTGATTTTCAATGTTGTGTTTGTTGTTGAATTTTTCGGTGTTTTTCATTGTTGAGGTTTTTGTTGAATTTTTTGGTTTTTTTGAATGTTGAGGTTGTTGGTGAATCTTTCGGTGTTTTTCATTGTTGAGATTTTTGTTGAATTTGTTGGTGTTTTTCATTGTTGAGGTTGTTGTTGAATTTGTTGGTGATTTTCAATGTTGAGGTTGTTGAATTCATTGGTGTTATGAATGGTTTTTTTTGATCATTTTTGTATTTTTCAAAGTTGAGCTTGCAGTTGAATTTGTTGGTGTTTTTCAATGTTGAGGTTGTTGAATTTGTTTGCGTTTTTCAAAGCTGAGTTTGTTGTTGAATTTTTGGTGTTTTTCATTGTTGAGGTTTTTGTTGAATTTGTTGGTGTTTTTCATTGTTGAGTTTGTTGTTGACTTTGTTGGTGATTTTCAATGTTGAGGTTGTGGTTGAATTTGTTGGTGTTTTTCAAAGTTGATGTTGTTGAAATTATTGGTGTTATCAATGGTTTTTTTAAATCTTTTATGTAGTTTTCAAAGTTGAGGTTGCAGTTGACATTGTTGTTGTTTTGCAATGTTGAGGTTGTTGAATTTGTTGGTGTTTTTCAAAGTTGAGGTTGTTGTTGAATTTTTTGGTGTTTTTGATTGTTGAGGTTTTTGTTGAATTTGTTGGTGATTTTCAATGTTGAGGTTGTTGTTGAATTTTTTGGTGTTTTTCATTGTTGAGGGTTTTGTTGAATTTGTTAGCGTTTTTGAATGTTGAGGTTGTTGATGAATTTTTTGGTGTTTTTCATTGTTGAGGTTTTTGTTGAAATTGTTTGTGTTTTTCATTGTTGAGGTTGTTGTTGAATTTGTTGGTGATTTTCAATATTGAGGTTCTGGTTCAATTTGTTGTTGTTTTTCCATGTTGAGGTTTTTGAATTTGTTGGTGTTTTTCAAAGTTGAGGTTGTTGTTGAATTTGTTGGTGATTTTCAATGTTGAGGTTGTTGTTGCATTTTTTGATGTTTTTCACTGCTGAGGTTGTTGTTGAATTTGTTGGTGATTTTGAATGTTGAGGTTGTTGAATTCAATGGTGTTATCAATGGTTTTTTTTGATCATTTTTCTATTTTTCAAAGTTGAGGTTGCAGTTGAAATTGTTGGTGTTTTTCAATGTTGAGGTTGTTGAAGTTGTTGGTGTTTTTCAAAGTTGAGGCTGTTGTTTAATTTTTTCGGTGTTTTTCATTGTTGAGGTTTTTGTTGAATCTTTTGGTGTTTTTGAATGTTGAGGTTGTTGATGCATTATTTGGTGCTTTTCATTGTTGAGGTTTTTGTTGGATTTGTTGGTGACTTTCAATGTTGAGGTTGTTGTTGAATTTTTAGGTATTTTTCATTGTTGAGGTTGTTGTTGAATTTGATGGTGATTTTCAATGTTGAGGTTGTGGTTGAATTTGTTGGTGTTTTTCCATGTTGAGGTTTTTGAATTTGTTGGTGTTTTTCAATGTTGATGTTGTTGTTGAATTTGTTGGTGATTTTCAATGTTGAGTTTGTTGTTGAATTTTTCGGTGTTTTTCATTGTTCAGGTTTTTGTTGAATTTTTTGTCGTTTTTGAATGTTGAGGTTGTTGATGCATTATTTGATGTTTTTCATGGTTGAGGTTTTTATTGAATTTGTTGGTGTTTTTCGTTATTGAGGTTGTTGAATTTATTGGTATTTTTCAAAGTTGACGTTGTTGTTGAATTTTTTGGTGTTTTTCATTGTTGAGGTTTTTGTTGAATTTGTTGCTGTTTTTGAATGTTGAGGTTGTTGTTGAATTTTATGGTGTTTTTCATTGATGAGGTTGTTGTTGAATTTGTTGCTGTTTTTGAATGTTGAGGTTGTTGTTGAATTGTTTGATGTTTTTCATTGTTGAGGTTGTTGTTAAATTAGTTGGTGATTTTCAATATATAGGTTGTTGTTGAATTTATTGGTGATTTTCAATGTTGAGGTTGTTGTTGCATTTTTTGATGTTTTTCATTGCTGAGGTTGTTGTTGAATTTGTTGGTGATTTTCAATGTTGAGGTTGTTGAATTCATTGGTGTTATTAATGGTTTTTTTTGATCATTTTTCTACTTTTCAAAGTTGAGGTTGCAGTTGAAATTGTTGGTTTTTTTCAATGTTGAGGTTGTTGAAGTTGTTGGTGTTGTTGAAAGTTGAGGTTGTTGTTGAATTTTTCGGTGTTTTTCATTGTTGATGTTTTTGTTGAATTTTTTGTTGTTTTTGAATGTTGAGGTTGTTGATGCATTATTTGGTGTTTTTCATTGTTGAGATTGTTGTTGAATTTGTTGGTGATATTCATTGATGAGGTTGTTGTTGAGTTTTTAGGTCGTTTTCATTGTTGTGGTTTCTGTTGAATTTGTTGGTACTTTTGAATGTTGAGGTTGTTGATGAATCTTTCGGTGATTTTCGTTGTTGAGGTTTTTGTTCAATTTGTTGGTGTTTTTCATTGTTGAGGTTGTTGTTGAATTTGTTGGGGATTTTCAATGTTGAGGTTTTGGTTGAATATTGTTGGTGTTTTTCCATGTTGAGGTTTTTGAATTTGTTGGTGTTTTTCAAAGTTGATGTTGTTGTTGAATTTGTTGGTGATTTTCAATGTTGAGTTTGTTGTTGAATTTTTTGGTGATTTTCATTGTTGAGGTTGTTGCTGAAATTGTTGGAGTTTTTCAATGTTGAGGTTGTTGTTGAATTATTTGGTGATTTTCAATGTTGAGTTTGTTGTTGAATTTGTTGATGTTTTTCATTGTTGAGTTTGTTGAATTTATTGGTATTTTTCAAGGTTGACGTTGTTGTTGAATTTTTGGTGTCATTAATTGTTGAGGTTTTTGTTGAATTTGTTGCTCTTTTTGAATGTTGAGGTTGTTGATGAATTTTTTGGTGTTTTTCATTGATGAGGTTGTTGTTGAATTTCTTGGTGTTTTTGAATGTTGATGTTGTTGTTGAATTGTTTGATGTTTTTCATTGTTGAGGTTGTTGTTAAATTTGTTGGTGATTTTCAATATTGAGGTTGTTGTTGAATTTGTTGTTGTTATCAATTTTTATTTTGTTGAACCTTTTTGTATTTTTGAAAGTTGAAGTTGTTGTTGAATTTGTTGGTGTTTTTCAATGTTGAGGTTGTTGAATTTGTTTGTGTTTTTCAAAGCTGAGTTTGTTGTTGAATTTGTTGGTGTTTTTCATTGTTGAGATTTTTGTTGAATTTGTTGGTGTTTTTCATTGTTGAGTTTGTTGTTGACTTTGTTGGTGATTTTCAATGTTGAGGTTGTGGTTGAATTTGTTGGTGTTTTTCAAAGTTGATGTTATTGAAATTATTGGTGTTATCAATGGTTTTTTAAAATCTTTTTTGTATTTTTCAAAGTTGAGGTTGCAGTTGAAATTGTTGTTGTTTTGCAATGTTGAGGTTGTTGAATTTGTTGGTGTTTTTCAAAGTTGAGGTTGTTGTTGAATTTTTTGGTGTTTTTCATTGTTGAGGTTTTTGTTGAATTTGTTGGTGATTTTCAATGTTGAGGTTGTTGTTGAATTTTTTGGTGTTTTTCATTGTTGAGGGTTTTGTTGAATTTGTTAGCGTTTTTGAATGTTGAGGTTGTTGATGAATTTTTTGGTGTTTTTCATTGTTGATGTTTTTGTTGAAATTGTTTGTGTTTTTCATTGTTGAGGTTGTTGTTGAATTTGTTGGTGATTTTCAATATTGAGGTTCTGGTTCAATTTGTTGTTGTTTTTCCATGTTGAGGTTTTTGAATTTGTTGGTGTTTTTCAAAGTTGAGATTGTTGTTGAATTTGTTGGTGATTTTCAATGTTGAGGTTGTTGTTGCATTTTTTGATGTTTTTCATTGCTGAGGTTTTTGTTGAATTTGTTGGTGATTTTGAATGTTGAGGTTGTTGAATTCATTGGTGTTATCAATGGTTTTTTTTGATCATTATTCTATGTTTCAAAGTTGAGGTTGCAGTTGAAATTGTTGGTGTTTTTCAATGTTGAGGTTGTTGAAGTTGTTGGTGTTGTTGAAAGTTGAGGTTGTTGTTGAATTTGTTGGTGTTTTTCATTGTTGAGGTTGTTGTTGAATTTGTTGGTGATTTTCAATGTTGAGGTTGTTGTTGAATTTGTTGTTGTTATCAATTATTATTTTGTTGAACCTTTTTGTATTTTTGAAAGTTGAGGTTGTTGTTGAATTTGTTGGTGTTTTTCAATGCTGAGGTTGTTGAATTTGTTTGTGTTTTTCAAAGCTGAGTTTGTTGTTGAATTTGTTGGTGTTTTTCATTGTTGAGGTTTTTGTTGAATTTGTTGGTGTTTTTCAATGTTGAGGTTGTTGAATTTGTTTGTGTTTTTCAAAGCTGAGTTTGTTGTTGAATTTGTTGGTGTTTTTCATTGTTGAGGTTTTTGTTGAATTTGTTGGTGTTTTTCATTGTTGAGGTTGTTGTTGACTTTGTTGGTGATTTTCAATGTTGAGGTTGTGGTTGAAATTGTTGGTGTTTTTCAAAGTTGATGTTGTTGTAATTATTGGTGTTATCAATGGTTTATTTAAATCTTTTTTGTATTTTTCAAAGTTGAGGTTGCAGTTGAAATTGTAGGTGTTTTGCAATGTTGAGGGTGTTGAAATTGTTGGTGTTTTTCAAAGTTGAGGTTGTTGTTGAAATTGTTGTTGTTTTGCAATGTTGAGGTTGCTGAATTTGTTGGTGTTTTTCAAAGTTGAGGTTGTTGTTGAATTTTTTGGTGTTTTTGATTGTTGAGGTTTTTGTTGAATTTGTTGGTGATTTTCAATGTTGAGGTTGTTGTTGAATTTTTTGGTGTTTTTCATTGTTGAGGTTTTTGTTGAATTTTTAGGGGTTTTGGATGTTGAGGTTGTTGATAAATTTTTTGGTGTTTTTCATTGTTGAGGTTTTTGTTGAAATTGTTTGTGTTTTTCATTGTTGAGGTTGTTGTTGAATTTGTTGGTGATTTTCAATATTGAGGTTCTGGTTCAATTTGTTGTTGTTTTTCCATGTTGAGGTTTTTGAATTTGTTGGTGTTTTTCAAAGTTGAGGTTGTTGTTGAATTTGTTGGTGATTTTCAATGTTGAGGTTGTTGTTGCATTTTTTGATGTTTTTCAGTGCTGAGGTTGTTGTTGAATTTGTTGGTGATTTTCAATGTTGAGGTTGTTGAATTCATTGGTGTTATCAATGGTTTTTTTTGATCATTTTTCCATGTTTCAAAGTTGAGGTTGCAGTTGAAATTGTTGGTGTTTTTCAATGTTGAGGTTGGTGAAGTTGTTGGTGTTGTTGAAATTTGAGGTTGTTGTTGAATTTTCGGTGTTTTTCATTGTTGAGGTTTTTGTTGAATTCTTTGTTGTTTTTGAATGTTGAGGTTGTTGATGCATTATTTGGTGTTTTTCATTGTTGAGGTTGTTGTTGAATTTGTTGGTGATTTTCAATGTTGTGGTTGTTGTTGAATTTATAGGTGTTTTTCATTGTTGAGGTTTCTGTTGAGTTTGTTGGTTTTTGTTGAATGTTGAGGTTGTTGATGAATCTTTCGGTGTTCTTCATTGTTGAGGTTTTTGTTGAATTTGCTGGTGTTTTTCATTGTTGAGGTTGTTGTTGAATTTGTTGGTGATTTTCAATGTTGAGGTTGTTGAATTCATTGGTGTTATGAATGGTTTTTTTTGATCATTTTTGTATTTTTCAAAGTTGAGCTTGCAGTTGAATTTGTTGGTGCTTTTCAATGTTGAGGTTGTTGAAGTTGTTGGTGTTTTTCAAAGTTGAGGTTGTTGTTTAATTTTTTCGGTGTTTTTCATTGTTGAGGTTTTTCTTGAATCTTTTGGTGTTTTTGAATGTTGAGGTTGTTGATGCATTATTTGGTGCTTTTCATTGTTGAGGTTTTTGTTGAATTTGTTGGTGACTTTCAATGTTGAGGTTGTTGTTGAATTTTTAGGTGTTTTTCATTTTTGAGGTTGTTGTTGAATTTGTTGGTGATTTTCAATGTTGAGGTTTTGGTTGAATTTGTTGGTGTTTTTCCATGTTGCGGTTTTTGAATTTGTTGGTGTTTTTCAAAGTTGATGTTGTTGTTGAATTTGTTGGTGATTTTCAATGTTGAGTTTGTTGTTAAATTTTTCTGTGTTTTTCATTGTTCAGGTTTTTGTTGAATTTTTTGTTGTTTTTGAATGTTGAGGTTGTTGATGCATTATTTGATGTTTTTCATTGTTGAGGTTTTTATTGAATTTGTTGGTGTTTTTCATTATTGAGGTTGTTGAATTTATTGGTATTTTTCAAAGTTGACGTTGTTGTTGAATTTTTTGGTGTTTTTAATTGTTGAGGTTTTTGTTGAATTTGTTGCTTTTTTTGAATGTTGAGGTTGTTGATGAATTTTTTGGTGTTTTTCATTGATGAGGTTGTTGTTGAATTTGTTGCTGTTTTTGAATGTGGAGGTTGTTGTTGAATTGTTTGATGTTTTTCATTGTTGAGTTTGTTGAATTTATTGGTATTGTTCAAGGTTGACGTTGTTGTTGAATTTTTTGGTGTCATTAATTGTTGAGGTTTTTGATGAATTTGTTGCTATTTTTGAATGTTGAGGTTGTTGATGAATTTTTTGGTGTTTTTCATTGATGAGGTTGTTGTTGAATTTGTTGGTGTTTTTGAATGTTGATGTTGTTGTTGAATTGTTTGATGTTTTTCATTGTTGAGGTTGTTGTGAAATTTGTTGGTGATTTTCAATATTGAGGTTGTTGTTGAATTTGTTGTTGTTATCAATTTTTATTTTGTTGAACCTTTCTGTATTTTTGAAAGTTGAGGTTGTTGTTGAATTTGTTGGTGTTTTTCAATGTTGAGGTTGTTGAATTTGTTTGTGTTTTTCAAAGCTGAGTTTGTTGTTGAATTTGTTGGTGTTTTTCATTGTTGAGATTTTTGTTGAATTTGTTGGTGTTTTTCATTGTTGAGTTTGTTGTTGACTTTGTTGGTGATTTTCAATGTTGAGGTTGTGGTTGAATTTGTTGGTGTTTTTCAAAGTTGATGTTGTTGAAATTATTGGTGTTATCAATGGTTTTTTAAAATCTTTTTTGTATTTTTCAAAGTTGAGGTTGCAGTTGAAATTGTTGATGTTTTGCAATGTTGAGGTTGTTGAATTTGTTGGTGTTTTTCAAAGTTGAGGTTGTTGTTGAATTTTTTGGTGTTTTTCATTGTTGAGGTTTTTGTTGAATTTGTTGGTGATTTTCAATGTTGAGGTTGATGTTGAATTTTTTGGTGTTATTCATTGTTGAGGGTTTTGTTGAATTTGTTAGCGTTTTTGAATGTTGAGGTTGTTGATGAATTTTTTGGTGTTTTTCATTGTTGAGGTTTTTGTTGAAATTGTTTGTGTTTTTCATTGTTGAGGTTGTTGTTGAATTTGTTGGTGATTTTCAATATTGAGGTTCTGGTTCAGTTTGTTGTTGTTTTTCCATGTTGAGGTTTTTGAATTCGTTGGTGTTTTTCAAAGTTGAGGTTGTTGTTGAATTTGTTGGTGATTTTCAATGTTGAGGTTGTTGTTACATTTTTTGATGTTTTTCATTGCTGAGGTTGTTGTTGAATTTGTTGGTGATTTTCAATGTTGAGGTTGTTGAATTCATTGGTGTTATCAATGGTTTTTTTTGATCATTATTCTATGTTTCAAAGTTGAGGTTGCAGTTGAAATTGTTGGTGTTTTTCAATGTTGAGGTTGTTGAAGTTGTTGGTGTTGTTGAAAGTTGAGGTTGTTGTTGAATTTTTCGGTGTTTTGCATTGTTGAGGTTTCTGTTGAATTTTCTGTTGTTTTTGAATGTTGAGGTTGTTGATGCATTATTTGGTGTTTTTCATTGTTGAGGTTGTTGTTGAATTTGTTGGTGATTTTCAATGTTGTGGTTGTTGTTGAATTTATAGGTGTTTTTCATTGTTGAGGTTTGTGTTGAGTTTGTTGGTTTTTGTTGAATGTTGAGGTTGTTGATGAATCTTTCGGTGTTTTTCATTGTTGAGGTTTTTGTTGAATTTGTTGGTGTTTTTCATTGTTGAGGTTGTTGTTGAATTTGTTGGTGATTTTCAATGTTGAGGTTGTTGAATTCATTGGTGTTATGAATGGTTTTTTTTGATCATTTTTGTATTTTTCAAAGTTGAGCTTGCAGTTGAATTTATTGGTGTTTTTCAATGTTGATGTTGTTGAAGTTGTCGGTGTTTTTCAAAGTTGAGGTTGTTGTTTAATTTTTTCGCTGTTTTTCATTGTTGGGGTTTTTGTTGAATCTTTTGGTGTTTTTGAATGTTGAGGTTGTTGATGCATTATGTGGTGCTTTTCATTGTTGAGGTTTTTGTTGAATTTGTTGGTGACTTTCAATGTTGAGGTTGTTGTTGAATTTTTAGGTGTTTTTCATTATTGAGGTTGTTGTTGAATTTGTTGGTGATTTTCAATGTTGAGTTTTTGGTTGAATTTGTTGGTGTTTTTCCATGTTGCGGTTTTTGAATTTGTTGGTGTTTTTCAAAGTTGATGTTGTTGTTGAATTTGTTGGTGATTTTCAATGTTGAGTTTGGTGTTAAATTTTTCGGTGTTTTTCATTGTTCAGGTTTTTGTTGAATTTTTTGTTGTTTTTGAATGTTGAGGTTGTTGATGCATTATTTGATGTTTTTCAGTGTTGAGGTTTTTATTGAATTTGTTGGTGTTTTTCATTATTGAGGTTGTTGAATTTATTGGTATTTTTCAAAGTTGACGTTGTTGTTGAATTTTTTGGTGTTTTTAATTGTTGAGGTTTTTGTTGAATATGTTGCTGTTTTTGAATGTTGAGGTTGTTGATGAATTTTTTGGTGTTTTTCATTGATGAGGTTGTTGTTGAATTTGTTGGTGTTTTTGAATGTTGATGTTGTTGTTGAATTGTTTGATGTTTTTCATTGTTGAGGTTGTTGTTAAATTTGTTGGTGATTTTCAATATTGACGTTGTTGTTGAATTTGTTGTTTATATCAATTTTTATTTTGTTGAACCTTTTTGTATTTTTGAAAGTTGAGGTTGTTGTTGAATTTGTTGTTGTTTTTCAATGTTGAGGTTGTTGAATTTGTTTGTGTTTTTCAAAGCTGAGTTTGTTGTTGAATTTGTTGGTGTTTTTCATTGTTGAGATTTTTGTTGAATTTGTTGGTGTTTTTCATTGTTGAGTTTGTTGTTGACTTTGTTGGTGATTTTCAATGTTGAGTTTGTGGTTGAATTTGTTGGTGTTTTTCAAAGTTGATGTTGTTGAAATTATTGGTGTTATCAATGGTTTTTTAAAATCTTTTTTGTATTTTTCAAAGTTGAGGTTGCAGTTGAAATTGTTGTTGTTTTGCAATGTTGAGGTTGTTGAATTTGTTGGTGTTTTTCAAAGTTGAGGTTGTTGTTGAATTTTTTGGTGTTTTTGATTGTTGAGGTTTTTGTTGAATTTGTTGGTGATTTTCAATGTTGAGGTTGTTGTTGAATTTTTTGGTGTTTTTCATTGTTGAGGGTTTTGTTGAATTTGTTAGCGTTTTTGAATGTTGAGGTTGTTGATGAATTTTTTTGTGTTTTTCATTGTTGAGGTTTTTGTTGAAATTGTTTGTGTTTTTCATTGTTGAGGTTGTTGTTGAATTTGTTGGTGATTTTCAATATTGAGGTTCTGGTTCAATTTGTTGTTGTTTTTCCATGTTGAGGTTTTTGAATTTGTTGGTGTTTTTCAAAGTTGAGGTTGTTGTTGAATTTGTTGGTGATTTTCAATGTTGAGGTTGTTGTTGCATTTTTTGATGTTTTTCATTGCTGAGGTTGTTGTTGAATTTGTTGGTGATTTTCAATGTTGAGGTTGTTGAATTCATTGGTGTTATCAATGGTTTTTTTTGATCATTTTTCTATTTTTCAAAGTTGAGGTTGCAGTTGAAATTGTTGGTGTTTTTCAATGTTGAGGTTGTTGAAGTTGTTGGTGTTGTTGAAAGTTGAGGTTGTTGTTGAATTTTTCGTTGTTTTTCATTGTTGAGGTTTTTGTTGAATTTTTTGTTGTTTTTGAATGTTGAGGTTGTTGATGCATTATTTGGTGTTTTTCATTGTTGAGGTTGTTGTTGAATTTGTTGGTGATTTTCAATGTTGTGGTTGTTGTTGAATTTTTAGGTGTTTTTCATTGTTGTGGTTTCTGTTGAGTTTGTTGGTTTTTTTGAATGTTGAGGTTGTTGGTGAATCTTTCGGTGTTTTTCATTGTTGAGGTTTTTGTTGAATTTGTTGGTGTTTTTCATTGTTGAGGTTGTTGTTGAATTTGTTCGTGATATTCAATGTTGAGGTTGTTGAATTCATTGGTGTTATCAATGGTTTTTTTTGATCATTTTTGTATTTTTCAAAGTTGAGCTTGCAGTTGAATTTGTTGGTCTTTTTCAATGTTGAGGTTGTTGAAGTTGTTGGTGTTTTTCAAAGTTGAGGTTGTTGTTTAATTTTTTTCGGTGTTTTTCATTGTTGAGGTTTATGTTGAATCTTTTGGTGTTTTTGAATGTTGAGGTTGTTGATGCATTATTTGGTGCTTTTCATTGTTGAGGTTTTTGTTGAATTTGTTGGTGACTTTCAATGTTGAGGTTGTTGTTGAATTTTTAGGTGTTTTTCATTGTTGTGGTTTCTGTTGAATTTGTTGGTGTTTTTGAATGTTGAGGTTGTTGATGAATCTTTCGGTGTTTTTCCTTGTTGAGGTTTTTGTTGAATTTGTTGGTGTTTTTCATTGTTGAGGTTGTTGTTGAATTTGTTGGTGATTTTCAATGTTGAGGTTGTGGTTGAATTTGTTGGTGATTTTCAATGTTGAGTTTGTTGTTGAATTTTTCGGTTTTTTTCATTGTTGAGGTTTTTGTTGAATTTTTTGTTGTTTTTGAATGTTGAGGTTGTTGATGCATTATTTGATGTTTTTCATTGTTGAGGTTTTTGTTGAATTTGTTGGTATTTTTAATAATTGAGGTTGTTGAATTTATTGGTATTTTTCAAAGTTGACTTTGTTGTTGAATTTTTTGGTGTTTTTAATTGTTGAGGTTTTTGTTGAATTTGTTGCTGTTTTTGAATGTTGAGGTTGTTGATGAATTTTTTGGTGTTTTTCATTGATGAGGTTGTTGTTGAATTTGTTGGTGTTTTTGAATGTTGAGGTTGTTGTTGAATTGTTTGATGTTTTTCATGGTTGAGGTTGTTGTTAAATTTGCTGGTGATTTTCAATATTGAGGTTGTTGTTTAATTTGTTGTTGTTATCAATTATTATTTTGTTGAACCTTTTTGTATTTTTGAATGTTGAGGTTGTTGTTGAATTTGTTGGTGTTTTTCAATGTTGAGGTTGTTGAATTTGTTTGTGTTTTTCAAAGCTGAGTTTGTTGTTGAATTTGTTGGTGTTTTTCATTGTTGAGGTTTTTGTTGAATTTGTTGGTGTTTTTCATTGTTGAGGTTGTTGTTGACTTTGTTGGTGATTTTCAATGTTGAGGTTGTGGTTGAATTTGTTGGTGTTTTTCAAAGTTGATGTTGTTGAAATTATTGGTGTTATCAATGGTTTATTTAAATATTTTTTGTATTTTTCAAAGTTGAGGTTGCAGTTGAAATTGTAGGTGTTTTGCAATGTTGAGGGTGTTGAATTTGTTGGTGTTTTTCAAAGTTGAGGTTGTTGTTGAATTTTTTGGTGTTTTTGATTGTTGAGGTTTTTGTTGAATTTGTTGGTGTTTTACATTGTTGAGGTTTTTGTTGAAATTGTTTGTGTTTTTCATTGTTGAGGTTGTTGTTGAATTTGTTGGTGATTTTCAAGATTGAGGTTCTGGTTCAATTTGTTGTTGTTTTTCCATGTTGAGGTTTTTGAATTTGTTGGTGTTTTTCAAAGTTGAGGTTGTTGTTGAATTTGTTGGTGATTTTCAATGTTGAGGTTGTTGTTGCATTTTTTGATGTTTTTCATTGCTGAGGTTGTTGTTAGATTTGTTGGTGATTTTCAATGTTGAGGTTGTTGAATTCATTGGTGTTATCAACGGTTTTTTTTGATCATTATTCTATGTTTCAAAGTTGAGGTTGTAGTTGAAATTGTTGGTGTTTTTCAATGTTGAGGTTGGTGAAGTTGTTGGTGTTGTTGAAAGTTGAGGTTGTTGTTGAATTTTTCGGTGTTTTTCATTGTTGAGGTTTTTGTTGAATTTTCTGTTGTTTTTGAATGTTGAGGTTGTTGATGCATTATTTGGTGTTTTTCATTGTTGAGGTTGTTGTTGAATTTGTTGGTGATTTTCAATGTTGTGGTTGTTGTTGAATTTTTAGGTGTTTTTCATTGTTGAGGTTTCTGTTGAGTTTGTTGGTTTTTTTGAATGTTGAGGTTGTTGATGAATCTTTCGGTGTTTTTCATTGTTGAGGTTTTTGTTGAATTTGTTGGTGTTTTTCATTGTTGAGGTTGTTGTTGAATTTGTTGGTGATTTTCAATGTTGAGGTTGTTGAATTCATTGGTGTTATGAATGGTTTTTTTTGATCATTTTTGTATTTTTCAAAGTTGAGCTTGCAGTTGAATTTGTTGGTGTTTTTCAATGTTGAGGTTGATGAAGATGTTGGTGTTTTTGAATGTTGAGGTTGTTGATGCATTATTTGGTGCTTTTCATTGTTGAGGTTTTTGTTGAATTTGTTGGTGACTTTCAATGTTGAGGTTGTTGTTGAATTTTTAGGTGTTTTTCATTGTTGAGGTTGTTGTTGAATTTGTTGGTGATTTTCAATGTTGAGGTTTTGGTTGAATTTGTTGGTGTTTTTCCATGTTGCGGTTTTTGAATTTATTGGTGTTTTTCAAAGTTGATGTTGTTGTTGAATTTGTTTTGTGATTTTCAATGTTGAGTTTGTTGTTAAATTTTTCTGTGTTTTTCATTGTTCAGGTTTTTGTTGAATTTTTTGTTGTTTTTGAATGTTGAGGTTGTTGATGCATTATTTGATGTTTTTCAGTGTTGAGGTTTTTTTTGAATTTGTTGGTGTTTTTCATTGTTGAGGTTGTTGAATTTATTGGTATTTTTCAAAGTTGACATTGTTGTTGAATTTTTTGGTGTTTTTAATTGTTGAGGTTTTTGTTGAATTTGTTGCTGTTTTTGAATGTTGAGGTTGTTGATGAATTTTTTGGTGTTTTTCATTGATGAGGTTGTTGTTGAATTTGTTGCTGTTTTTGAATGTGGAGGTTGTTGTTGAATTGTTTGATGTTTTTCATTGTTGAGTTTGTTGAATTTATTGGTATTTTTCAAGGTTGACGTTGTTGTTGAATTTTTTGGTGTCATTAATTGTTGAGGTTTTTGATGAATTTGTTGCTATTTTTGAATGTTGAGGTTGTTGATGAATTTTTTGGTGTTTTTCATTGATGAGGTTGTTGTTGAATTTGTTGGTGTTTTTGAATGTTGATGTTGTTGTTGAATTGTTTGATGTTTTTCATTGATGAGGTTGTTGTTAAATTTGTTGGTGATTTTCAATATTGAGGTTGTTGTTGAATTTGTTGTTGTTATCAATTTTTATTTTGTTGAACCTTTCTGTATTTTTGAATGTTGAGGTTGTTGTTGAATTTGTTGGTGTTTTTCAATGTTGAGGTTGTTTAATTTGTTGGTGTTTTTCAAAGTTGAGGTTGTTGTTGAATTTTTTGGTGTTTTTCATTGTTGAGGTTTTTGTTGAATTTGTTGGTGATTTTCAATGTTGAGGTTGTTGTTGAATTTTTTGGTGTTTTTCATTGTTGAGGGTTTTGTTGAATTTGTTAGCGTTTTTGAATGTTGAGGTTGTTGATGAATTTTTTGGTGTTTTTCATTGTTGAGGTTTTTGTTGAATTTGTTGGTGTTTTTCATTGTTGAGGTTGTTGTTGAATTTGTTGGTGATTTTCAATGTTGAGGTTGTTGAATTCATTGGTGTTATGAATGGTTTTTTTTGATCATTTTTGTATTTTTCAAAGTTGAGCTTGCAGTTGAATTTGTTGGTGTTTTTCAATGTTGAGGTTGATGAAGATGTTGGTGTTTTTCAAAGTTGAGGTTGTTGTTTAATTCTTTCGGTGTTTTTCATTGTTGAGGTTTTTGTTGAATCTTTTGGTGTTTTTGAATGTTGAGGTTGTTGATGCATTATTTGGTGCTTTTCATTGTTGAGGTTTTTGTTGAATTTGTTGGTGACTTTCAATGTTGAGGTTGTTGTTGAATTTTTAGGTGTTTTTCATTGTTGAGGTTGTTGTTGAATTTGTTGGTGATTTTCAATGTTGAGGTTTTGGTTGAATTTGTTGGTGTTTTTCCATGTTGCGGTTTTTGAATTTATTGGTGTTTTTCAAAGTTGATGTTGTTGTTGAATTTGTTTTGTGATTTTCAATGTTGAGTTTGTTGTTAAATTTTTCGGTGTTTTTCATTGTTCAGGTTTTTGTTGAATTTTTTGTTGTTTTTGAATGTTGAGGTTGTTGATGCATTATTTGATGTTTTTCAGTGTTGAGGTTTTTTTTGAATTTGTTGGTGTTTTTCATTGTTGAGGTTGTTGAATTTATTGGTATTTTTCAAAGTTGACATTGTTGTTGAATTTTTTGGTGTTTTTAATTGTTGAGGTTTTTGTTGAATTTGTTGCTGTTTTTGAATGTTGAGGTTGTTGATGAATTTTTTGGTGTTTTTCATTGATGAGGTTGTTGTTGAATTTGTTGCTGTTTTTGAATGTGGAGGTTGTTGTTGAATTGTTTGATGTTTTTCATTGTTGAGTTTGTTGAATTTATTGGTATTTTTCAAGGTTGACGTTGTTGTTGAATTTTTTGGTGTCATTAATTGTTGAGGTTTTTGATGAATTTGTTGCTATTTTTGAATGTTGAGGTTGTTGATGAATTTTTTGGTGTTTTTCATTGATGAGGTTGTTGTTGAATTTGTTGGTGTTTTTGAATGTTGATGTTGTTGTTGAATTGTTTGATGTTTTTCATTGATGAGGTTGTTGTTAAATTTGTTGGTGATTTTCAATATTGAGGTTGTTGTTGAATTTGTTGTTGTTATCAATTTTTATTTTGTTGAACCTTTCTGTATTTTTGAAAGTTGAGGTTGTTGTTGAATTTGTTGGTGTTTTTCAATGTTGAGGTTGTTGAATTTGTTGGTGTTTTTCAAAGTTGAGGTTGTTGTTGAATTTTTTGGTGTTTTTCATTGTTGAGGTTTTTGTTGAATTTGTTGGTGATTTTCAATGTTGAGGTTGTTGTTGAATTTTTTGGTGTTTTTCATTGTTGAGGGTTTTGTTGAAATTGTTTGTGTTTTTCATTGTTGAGGTTGTTGTTGAATTTGTTGGTGATTTTCAATGTTGAGGTTGTTGTTACATTTTTTGATGTTTTTCATTGCTGAGGTTTTTGTTGAATTTGTTGGTGATTTTCAATGTTGAGGTTGTTGAATTCATTGGTGTTATCAATGGTTTTTTTTGATCATTTTTCTATTTTTCAAAGTTGAGGTTGCAGTTGAAATTGTTGGTGTTTTTCAATTTTGAGGTTGTTGAAGTTGTTGGTGTTGTTGAAAGTTGAGGTTGTTGTTGAATTTTTCGGTGTTTTTCATTGTTGAGGTTTCTGTTGAATTTTCTGTTGTTTTTGAATGTTGAGGTTGTTGATGCATTATTTGGTGTTTTTCATTGTTGAGGTTGTTGTTGAATTTGTTGGTGATTTTCAATGTTGTGGTTGTTGTTGAATTTTTAGGTGTTTTTCATTGTTGAGGTTTCTGTTGAGTTTGTTGGTTTTTGTTGAATGTTGAGGTTGTTGATGAATCTTTCGGTGTTTTTCATTGTTGAGGTTTTTGTTGAATTTGTTGGTGTTTTTCATTGTTGAGGTTGTTGTTGAATTTGTTGGTGATTTTCAATGTTGAGGTTGTTGAATTCATTGGTGTTATGAATGGTTTTTTTTGATCATTTTTGTATTTTTCAAAGTTGAGCTTGCAGTTGAATTTGTTGGTGTTTTTCAATGTTGATGTTGTTGAAGTTGTTGGTGTTTTTCAAAGTTGAAGTTGTTGTTTAATTTTTTCGGTGTTTTTCATTGTTGAGGTTTTTGTTGAATCTTTTGGTGTTTTTGAATGTTGAGGTTGTTGATGCATTATGTGGTGCTTTTCATTGTTGAGGTTTTTGTTGAATTTGTTGGTGACTTTCAATGTTGAGGTTGTTGTTGAATTTTTAGGTGTTTTTCATTATTGAGGTTGTTGTTGAATTTGTTGGTGATTTTCAATGTTGAGGTTTTGGTTGAATTTGTTGGTGTTTTTCCATGTTGCGGTTTTTGAATTTGTTGGTGTTTTTCAAAGTTGATGTTGTTGTTGAATTTGTTGGTGATTTTCAATGTTGAGTTTGTTGTTAAATTTTTCTGTGTTTTTCATTGTTCAGGTTTTTGTTGAATTTTTTGTTGTTTTTGAATGTTGAGGTTGTTGATGCATTATTTGATGTTTTTCATTGTTGAGGTTTTTATTGAATTTGTTGGTGTTTTTCATTATTGAGGTTGTTGAATTTATTGGTATTTTTCAAAGTTGACGTTGTTGTTGAATTTTTTGGTGTTTTTAATTGTTGAGGTTTTTGTTGAATATGTTGCTGTTTTTGAATGTTGAGGTTGTTGATGAATTTTTTGGTGTTTTTCATTGATGAGGTTGTTGTTGAATTTGTTGGTGTTTTTGAATGTTGATGTTGTTGTTGAATTGTTTGATGTTTTTCATTGTTGAGGTTGTTGTTAAATTTGTTGGTGATTTTCAATATTGACGTTGTTGTTGAATTTGTTGTTGATATCAATTTTTATTTTGTTGAACCTTTCTGTATTTTTGAAAGTTGAGGTTGTTGTTGAATTTGTTGGTGTTTTTTAATGTTGAGGTTGTTGAATTTGTTTGTGTTTTTCAAAGCTGATTTTGTTGTTGAATTTGTTGGTGTTTTTCATTGTTGAGATTTTTGTTGAATTTGTTGGTGTTTTTCATTGTTGACTTTGTTGTTGACTTTGTTGGTGATTTTCAATGTTGAGGTTGTGGTTGAATTTGTTGGTGTTTTTCAAAGTTGATGTTGTTGAAATTATTGGTGTTATCAATGGTTTTTTAAAATCTTTTTTGTATTTTTCAAAGTTGAGGTTGCAGTTGAAATTGTTGTTGTTTTGCAATGTTGAGGTTGTTGAATTTGTTGGTGTTTTTCAAAGTTGAGGTTGTTGTTGAATTTTTTGGTGTTTTTCATTGTTGAGGTTGTTGTTGAATTTGTTGGTGATTTTGAATGTTGAGGTTGTTGAATTCATTGGTGTTATCAATGGTTTTTTTTGATCATTTTTCTATTTTTCAAAGTTGAGGTTGCAGTTGAAATTGTTGGTGTTTTTCAATGTTGAGGTTGTTGAAGTTGTTGGTGTTGTTGAAAGTTGAGGTTGTTGTTGAATTTTTCGTTGTTTTTCATTGTTGAGGTTTCTGTTGAATTTTCTGTTGTTTTTGAATGTTGAGGTTGTTGATGCATTATTTGGTGTTTTTCATTGTTGAGGTTGTTGTTGAATTTGTTGGTGATTTTCAATGTTGTGGTTGTTGTTGAATTTTTAGGTGTTTTTCATTGTTGAGGTTTCAGTTGAGTTTGTTGGTTTTTGTTGAATGTTGAGGTTGTTGATGAATCTTTCGGTGTTTTTCATTGTTGAGGTTTTTGTTGAATTTGTTGGTGTTTTTCATTGTTGAGGTTGTTGTTGAATTTGTTGGTGATTTTCAATGTTGAGGTTGTTGAATTCATTGGTGTTATGAATGGTTTTTTTTGATCATTTTTGTATTTTTCAAAGTTGAGCTTGCAGTTGAATTTGTTGGTGTTTTTCAATGTTGATGTTGTTGAAGTTGTTGGTGTTTTTCAAAGTTGAGGTTGTTGTTTAATTTTTTCGGTGTTTTTCATTGTTGAGGTTTTTGTTGAATCTTTTGGTGTTTTTGAATGTTGAGGTTGTTGATGCATTATGTGGTGCTTTTCATTGTTGAGGTTTTTGTTGAATTTGTTGGTGACTTTCAATGTTGAGGTTGTTGTTGAATTTTTAGGTGTTTTTCATTATTGAGGTTGTTGTTGAATTTGTTGGTGATTTTCAATGTTGAGGTTTTGGTTGAATTTGTTGGTGTTTTTCCATGTTGCGGTTTTTGAATTTGTTGGTGTTTTTCAAAGTTGATGTTGTTGTTGAATTTGTTGGTGATTTTCAATGTTGAGTTTGTTGTTAAATTTTTCTGTGTTTTTCATTGTTCAGGTTTTTGTTGAATTTTTTGTTGTTTTTGAATGTTGAGGTTGTTGATGCATTATTTGATGTTTTTCATTGTTGAGGTTTTTATTGAATTTGTTGGTGTTTTTCATTATTGAGGTTGTTGAATTTATTGGTATTTTTCAAAGTTGACGTTGTTGTTGAATTTTTTGGTGTTTTTAAATGTTGAGGTTTTTGTTGAATATGTTGCTGTTTTTGAATGTTGAGGTTGTTGATGAATTTTTTGGTGTTTTTCATTGATGAGGTTGTTGTTGAATTTGTTGGTGTTTTTGAATGTTGATGTTGTTGTTGAATTGTTTGATGTTTTTCATTGTTGAGGTTGTTGTTAAATTTGTTGGTGATTTTCCATATCGACGTTGTTGTTGAATTTGTTGTTGATATCAATTTTTATTTTGTTGAACCTTTCTGTATTTTTTAAAGTTGAGGTTGTTGTTGAATTTGTTGGTGTTTTTCATTGTTGAGGTTGTTGAATTTGTTGGTGATTTTCAATGTTGAGGTTGTGGTTGAATTTGTTGGTGTTTTTCAAAGTTGATGTTGTTGAAATTATTGGTGTTATCAATGGTTTTTTAAAATCTTTTTTGTATTTTTCAAAGTTGAGGTTGCAGTTGAAATTGTTGTTGTTTTGCAATGTTGAGGTTGTTGAATTTGTTGGTGTTTTTCAAAGTTGAGGTTGTTGTTGAATTTTTTGGTGTTTTTCATTGTTGAGGTTTTTGTTGAATTTGTTGGTGATTTTCAATGTTGAGGTTGTTGTTGAATTTTTTGGTGTTTTTCATTGTTGAGGGTTTTGTTGAATTTGTTAGCGTTTTTGAATGTTGAGGTTGTTGATGAATTTTTTGGTGTTTTTCATTGTTGAGGTTTTTGTTGAAATTGTTTGTGTTTTTCATTGTTGAGGTTGTTGTTGAATTTGTTGGTGATTTTCAATATTGAGGTTCTGGTTCAATTTGTTGTTGTTTTTCCATGTTGAGGTTTTTGAATTTGTTGGTGTTTTTCAAAGTTGAGGTTGTTGTTGAATTTGTTGGTGATTTTCAATGTTGAGGTTGTTGTTGCATATTTTGATGTTTTTCATTGCTGAGGTTGTTGTTGAATTTGTTGGTGATTTTGAATGTTGAGGTTGTTGAATTCATTGGTGTTATCAATGGTTTTTTTTGATCATTTTTCTATTTTTCAAAGTTGAGGTTGCAGTTGAATTTGTTGGTCTTTTTCAATGTTGAGGTTGTTGAAGTTGTTGGTGTTTTTCAAAGTTGAGGTTGTTGTTTAATTTTTTTCGGTGTTTTTCATTGTTGAGGTTTATGTTGAATCTTTTGGTGTTTTTGAATGTTGAGGTTGTTGATGCATTATTTGGTGCTTTTCATTGTTGAGGTTTTTGTTGAATTTGTTGGTGACTTTCAATGTTGAGGTTGTTGTTGAATTTTTAGGTGTTTTTCATTGTTGTGGTTTCTGTTGAATTTGTTGGTGTTTTTGAATGTTGAGGTTGTTGATGAATCTTTCGGTGTTTTTCCTTGTTGAGGTTTTTGTTGAATTTGTTGGTGTTTTTCATTGTTGAGGTTGTTGTTGAATTTGTTGGTGATTTTCAATGTTGAGGTTGTGGTTGAATTTGTTGGTGATTTTCAATGTTGAGTTTGTTGTTGAATTTTTCGGTGTTTTTCATTGTTGAGGTTTTTGTTGAATTTTTTGTTGTTTTTGAATGTTGAGGTTGTTGATGCATTATTTGATGTTTTTCATTGTTGAGGTTTTTGTTGAATTTGTTGGTTTTTTTAATTATTGAGGTTGTTGAATTTATTGGTATTTTTCAAAGTTGACTTTGTTGTTGAATTTTTTGGTGTTTTTAATTGTTGAGGTTTTTGTTGAATTTGTTGCTGTTTTTGAATGTTGAGGTTGTTGATGAATTTTTTGGTGTTTTTCATTGATGAGGTTGTTGTTGAATTTGTTGGTGTTTTTGAATGTTGAGGTTGTTGTTGAATTGTTTGATGTTTTTCATGGTTGAGGTTGTTGTTAAATTTGCTCGTGATTTTCAATATTGAGGATGTTGTTGAATTTGTTTTTGTTATCAATTATTATTTTGTTGAACCTTTTTGTATTTTTGAATGTTGAGGTTGTTGTTGAATTTGTTGGTGTTTTTCAATGTTGAGGTTGTTGAATTTGTTTGTGTTTTTCAAAGCTGAGTTTGTTGTTGAATTTGTTGGTGTTTTTCATTGTTGAGGTTTTTGTTGAATTTGTTGGTGTTTTTCATTGTTGAGGTTGTTGTTGACTTTGTTGGTGATTTTCAATGTTGAGGTTGTGGTTGAATTTGTTGGTGTTTTTCAAAGTTGATGTTGTTGAAATTATTGGTGTTATCAATGGTTTATTTAAATCTTTTTTGTATTTTTCAAAGTTGAGGTTGCAGTTGAAATTGTAGGTGTTTTGCAATGTTGAGGGTGTTGAATTTGTTGGTATTTTTCAAAGTTGAGGTATTTGTTGAATTTTTTGGTGTTTTTGATTGTTGAGGTTTTTGTTGAATTTGTTGGTGTTTTACATTGTTGAGGTTTTTGTTGAAATTGTTTGTGTTTTTCATTGTTGAGGTTGTTGTTGAATTTGTTGGTGATTTTCAAGATTGAGGTTCTGGTTCAATTTGTTGTTGTTTTTCCATGTTGAGGTTTTTGAATTTGTTGGTGTTTTTCAAAGTTGAGGTTGTTGTTGAATTTGTTGGTGATTTTCAATGTTGAGGTTGTTGTTGCATTTTTTGATGTTTTTCATTGCTGAGGTTGTTGTTGAATTTGTTGGTGATTTTCAATGTTGAGGTTGTTGAATTCATTGGTGTTATCAACGGTTTTTTTTGATCATTATTCTATGTTTCAAAGTTGAGGTTGCAGTTGAAATTGTTGGTGTTTTTCAATGTTGCGGTTGGTGAAGTTGTTGGTGTTGTTGAAAGTTGAGGTTGTTGTTGAATTTTTCGGTGTTTTTCATTGTTGAGGTTTTTGTTGAATTTTCTGTTGTTTTTGAATGTTGAGGTTGTTGATGCATTATTTGGTGTTTTTCATTGTTGAGGTTGTTGTTGAATTTGTTGGTGATTTTCAATGTTGTGGTTGTTGTTGAATTTTTAGGTGTTTTTCATTGTTGAGGTTTCTGTTGAGTTTGTTGGTTTTTTTGAATGTTGAGGTTGTTGATGAATCTTTCGGTGTTTTTCATTGTTGAGGTTTTTATTGAATTTGTTGGTGTTTTTCATTGTTGAGGTTGTTGTTGAATTTGTTGGTGATTTTCAATGTTGAGGTTGTTGAATTCATTGGTGTTATGAATGGTTTTTTTTGATCATTTTTGTATTTTTCAAAGTTGAGCTTGCAGTTGAATTTGTTGGTGTTTTTCAATGTTGAGGTTGATGAAGATGTTGGTGTTTTTCAAAGTTGAGGTTGTTGTTTAATTCTTTCGGTGTTTTTCATTGTTGAGGTTTTTGTTGAATCTTTTGGTGTTTTTGAATGTTGAGGTTGTTGATGCATTATTTGGTGCTTTTCATTGTTGAGGTTTTTGTTGAATTTGTTGGTGACTTTCAATGTTGAGGTTGTTGTTGAATTTTTAGGTGTTTTTCATTGTTGAGGTTGTTGTTGAATTTGTTGGTGATTTTCAATGTTGAGGTTTTGGTTGAATTTGTTGGTGTTTTTCCATGCTGCGGTTTTTGAATTTATTGATGTTTTTCAAAGTTGATGTTGTTGTTGAATTTGTTTTGTGATTTTCAATGTTGAGTTTGTTGTTAAATTTTTCGGTGTTTTTCATTGTTCAGGTTTTTGTTGAATTTTTTGTTGTTTTTGAATGTTGAGGTTGTTGATGCATTATTTGATGTTTTTCAGTGTTGAGGTTTTTATTGAATTTGTTGGTGTTTTTCAATGTTGATGTTGTTGAATTTATTGGTATTTTTCAAAGTTGACGTTGTTGTTGAATTTTTTGGTGTTTTTAATTGTTGAGGTTTTTGTTGAATTTGTTGCTGTTTTTGAATGTTGAGGTTGTTGATGAATTTTTTGGTGTTTTTCATTGATGAGGTTGTTGTTGAATTTGTTGCTGTTTTTGAATGTGGAGGTTGTTGTTGAATTGTTTGATGTTTTTCATTGTTGAGTTTGTTGCATTTATTGGTATTTTTCAAGGTTGACGTTGTTGTTGAATTTTTTGGTGTCATTAATTGTTGAGGTTTTTGATGAATTTGTTGCTATTTTTGAATGTTGAGGTTGTTGATGAATTTTTTGGTGTTTTTCATTGATGAGGTTGTTGTTGAATTTGTTGGTGTTTTTGAATGTTGATGTTGTTGTTGAATTGTTTGATGTTTTTCATTGATGAGGTTGTTGTTAAATTTGTTGGTGATTTTCAATATTGAGGTTGTTGTTGAATTTGTTGTTGTTATCAATTTTTATTTTGTTGAACCTTTCTGTATTTTTGAAAGTTGAGGTTTTTGTTGAATCTTTTGGTGTTTTTGAATGTTGAGGTTGTTGATGCATTATGTGGTGCTTTTCATTGTTGAGGTTTTTGTTGAATTTGTTGGTGACTTTCAATGTTGAGGTTGTTGTTGAATTTTTAGGTGTTTTTCATTATTGAGGTTGTTGTTGAATTTGTTGGTGATTTTCAATGTTGAGGTTTTGGTTGAATTTGTTGGTGTTTTTGCATGTTGCGGTTTTTGAATTTGTTGGTGTTTTTCAAAGTTGATGTTGTTGTTGAATTTGTTGGTGATTTTCAATGTTGAGTTTGTTGTTAAATTTTTCTGTGTTTTTCATTGTTCAGGTTTTTGTTGAATTTTTTGTTGTTTTTGAATGTTGAGGTTGTTGATGCATTATTTGATGTTTTTCAGTGTTGAGGTTTTTATTTAATTTGTTGGTGTTTTTCATTATTGAGGTTGTTGAATTTATTGGTATTTTTCAAAGTTGACGTTGTTGTTGAATTTTTTGGTGTTTTTAATTGTTGAGGTTTTTGTTGAATATGTTGCTGTTTTTGAATGTTGAGGTTGTTGATGAATTTTTTGGTGTTTTTCATTGATGAGGTTGTTGTTGAATTTGTTGGTGTTTTTGAATGTTGATGTTGTTGTTGAATTGTTTGATGTTTTTCATTGTTGAGGTTGTTGTTAAATTTGTTGGTGATTTTCAATATTGACGTTGTTGTTGAATTTGTTGTTGATATCAATTTTTATTTTGTTGAACCTTTCTGTATTTTTGAAAGTTGAGGTTGTTGTTGAATTTGTTGGTGTTTTTCAATGTTGAGGTTGTTGAATTTGTTTGTGTTTTTCAAAGCTGAGTTTGTTGTTGAATTTGTTGTTGTTTTTCATTGTTGAGATTTTTGTTGAATTTGTTGGTGTTTTTCATTGTTGAGTTTGTTGTTGACTTTGTTGGTGATTTTCAATGTTGAGTTTGTGGTTGAATTTGTTGGTGTTTTTCAAAGTTGATGTTGTTGAAATTATTGGTGTTATCAATGGTTTTTTAAAATCATGAGGTTGTTGTTGAATTTTTTGGTGTTTTTCATTGTTGAGGTTTTTGTTGAATTTGTTGGTGATTTTCAATGTTGAGGTTGTTGTTGAATTTTTTGGTGTTTTTCATTGTTGAGGGTTTTGTTGAATTTGTTAGCGTTTTTGAATGTTGAGGTTGTTGATGAATTTTTTGGTGTTTTTCATTGTTGAGGTTTTTGTTGAAATTGTTTCTGTTTTTCATTGTTGAGGTTGTTGTTGAATTTGTTGGTGATTTTTCAATATTGAGGTTCTGGTTCAATTTGTTGTTGTTTTTCCATGTTGAGGTTTTTGAATTTGTTGATTTTTTTCAAAGTTGAGGTTGTTGTTGAATTTGTTGGTGATTTTCAATGTTGAGGTTGTTGTTGCATTTTTTGATGTTTTTCATTGCTGAGGTTGTTGTTGAATTTGTTGGTGATTTTCAATGTTGAGGTTGTTGAATTCATTGGTGTTATCAATAGTTTTTTTTGATCATTTTTCTATTTTTCAAAGTTGAGGTTGCAGTTGAAATTGTTGGTGTTTTTCAATGTTGAGGTTGTTGAAGTTGTTGGTGTTGTTGAAAGTTGAGGTTGTTGTTGAATTTTTCGTTGTTTTTCATTGTTGAGGTTTTTGTTGAATTTTCTGTTGTTTTTGAATGTTGAGGTTGTTGATGCATTATTTGGTGTTTTTCATTGTTGAGGTTGTTGTTGAATTTGTTGGTGATTTTCAATGTTGTGGTTGTTGTTGAATTTATAGGTGTTTTTCATTGTTGAGGTTTGTGTTGAGTTTGTTGGTTTTTGTTGAATGTTGAGGTTGTTGATGAATCTTTCGGTGTTTTTCATTGTTGAGGTTTTTGTTGAATTTGTTGGTGTTTTTCATTGTTGAGGTTGTTGTTGAATTTGTTGGTGATATTCAATGTTGAGGTTGTTGAATTCATTGGTGTTATGAATGGTTTTTTTTGATCATTTTTGTATTTTTCAAAGTTGAGCTTGCAGTTGAATTTGTTGGTCTTTTTCAATGTTGAGGTTGTTGAAGTTGTTGGTGTTTTTCAAAGTTGAGGTTGTTGTTTAATTTTTTCGGTGTTATTCATTGTTGAGGTTTATGTTGAATCTTTTGGTGTTTTTGAATGTTGAGGTTGTTGCTGCATTATTTGGTGCTTTTCATTGTTGAGGTTTTTGTTGAATTTGTTGGTGACTTTCAATGTTGAGGTTGTTGTTGAATTTTTAGGTGTTTTTCATTGTTGTGGTTTCTGTTGAATATGTTGGTGTTTTTGAATGTTGAGGTTGTTGATGAATCTTTCGGTGTTTTTCCTTGTTGAGGTTTTTGTTGAATTTGTTGGTGTTTTTCATTGTTGAGGTTGTTGTTGAATTTGTTGGTGTTTTTCATTGTTGAGTTTGTTGTTGACTTTGTTGGTGATTTTCAATGTTGAGTTTGTGGTTGAATTTGTTGGTGTTTTTCAACGTTGATGTTGTTGAAATTATTGGTGTTATCAATGGTTTTTTAAAATCTTTTTTGTATTTTTCAAAGTTGAGGTTGCAGTTGAAATTGCTGTTGTTTTGCAATGTTGAGGTTGTTGAATTTGTTGGTGTTTTTGAATGTTGAGGTTGTTGTTGAATTGTTTGATGTTTTTCATGGTTGAGGTTGTTGTTAAATTTGCTGGTGATTTTCAATATTGAGTTTGTTGTTGAATTTGTTGGTGTTTTTCATTGTTGAGGTTTTTGTTGAATTTGTTGGTGTTTTTCATTGTTGAGGTTGTTGTTGACTTTGTTGGTGATTTTCAATGTTGAGGTTGTGGTTGAATTTGTTGGTGTTTTTCAAAGTTGATGTTGTTGAAAGTATTGGTGTTATCAATGGTTTATTTAAATCTTTTTTGTATTTTTCAAAGTTGAGGTTGCAGTTGAAATTCTAGGTGTTTTGCAATGTTGAGGGTGTTGAATTTGTTGGTGTTTTTCAAAGTTGAGGTTGTTGTTGAATTTTTTGCTGTTTTTGATTGTTGAGGTTTTTGTTGAATTTGTTGGTGTTTTACATTGTTGAGGTTTTTGTTGAAATTGTTTGTGTTTTTCATTGTTGAGGTTGTTGTTGAATTTGTTGGTGATTTTCAAGATTGAGGTTCTGGTTCAATTTGTTGTTGTTTTTCCATGTTGAGGTTTTTGAATTTGTTGGTGTTTTTCAAAGTTGAGGTTGTTGTTGAATTTGTTGGTGATTTTCAATGTTGAGGTTGTTGTTGCATTTTTTGATGTTTTTCATTGCTGAGGTTGTTGTTGAATTTGTTGGTGATTTTCAATGTTGAGGTTGTTGAATTCATTGGTTTATCAACGGTTTTTTTGATCATTATTCTATGTTTCAAAGTTGAGGTTGCAGTTGAAATTGTTGGTGTTTTTCAATGTTGAGGTTGGTGAAGTTGTTGGTGTTGTTGAAAGTTGAGGTTGTTGTTGAATTTTTCGGTGTTTTTCATTGTTGAGGTTTTTGTTGAATTTTCTGTTGTTTTTGAATGTTGAGGTTGTTGATGCATTATTTGGTGTTTTTCATTGTTGAGGTTGTTGTTGAATTTGTTGGTGATTTTCAATGTTGTGGTTGTTATTGAATTTTTAGGTGTTTTTCATTGTTGAGGTTTCTGTTGAGTTTGTTGGTTTTTTTGAATGTTGAGGTTGTTGATGAATCTTTCGGTGTTTTTCATTGTTGAGGTTTTTGTTGAATTTGTTGGTGTTTTTCATTGTTGAGGTTGTTGTTGAATTTGTTGGTGATTTTCAATGTTGAGGTTGTTGAATTCATTGGTGTTATGAATGGTTTTATTTGATCATTTTTGTATTTTTCAAAGTTGAGCTTGCAGTTGAATTTGTTGGAGTTTTTCAATGTTGAGGTTGATGATGTTGTTGGTGTTTTTCAAAGTTGAGGTTGTTGTTTAATTTTTTCGGTGTTTTTCATTGTTGAGGTTTTTGTTGAATCTTTTGGTGTTTTTGAATGTTGAGGTTGTTGATGCATTATTTGGTGCTTTTCATTGTTGAGGTTTTTGTTGAATTTGTTGGTGACTTTCAATGTTGAGGTTGTTGTTGAATTTTTAGGTGTTTTTCATTGTTGAGGTTGTTGTTGAATTTGTTGGTGATTTTCAATGTTGAGGTTTTGGTTGAATTTGTTGGTCTTTTTCCATGTTGCGGTTTTTGAATTTGTTGGTGTTTTTCAAAGTTGATGTTGTTGTTGAATTTGTTGGTGATTTTCAATGTTGAGTTTGGTGTTAAATTTTTCGGTGTTTTTCATTGTTCAGGTTTTTGTTGAATTTTTTGTTGTTTTTGAATGTTGAGGTTGTTGATGCATTATTTGTTGTTTTTCAGTGTTGAGGTTTTTATTGAATTTGTTGGTGTTTTTAATTATTGAGGTTGTTGAATTTATTGGTATTTTTCAAAGTTGACGTTGTTGTTGAATTTTTTGGTGTTTTTAATTGTTGAGGTTTTTGTTGAATTTGTTGCTGTTTTTGAATGTTGAGGTTGTTGATGAATTTTTTGGTGTTTTTCATTGATGAGGTTGTTGTTGAATTTGTTGCTGTTTTTGAATGTTGAGGTTGTTGTTGAATTGTTTGATGTTTTTCATTGTTGAGGTTGTTGTTAAATTAGTTGGTGATTTTCAATATATAGGTTGTTGTTGAATTTATTGGTGATTTTCAATGTTGAGGTTGTTGTTGCATTTTTTGATGTTTTTCATTGCTGAGGTTGTTGTTGAATTTGTTGGTGATTTTCAATGTTGAGGTTGTTGAATTCATTGGTGTTATTAATGGTATTTTTTCATCATTTTTCTATTTTTCAAAGTTGAGGTTGCAGTTGAAATTGTTGGTGCTTTTCAATGTTGAGGTTGTTGAAGTTGTTGGTGTTGTTGAAAGTTGAGGTTGTTGTTGAATTTTTCGTTGTTTTTCATTGTTGAGGTTTTTGTTGAATTTTTTGTTGTTTTTGAATGTTGAGGTTGTTGATGCATTATTTGGTGTTTTTCATTGTTGAGGTTGTTGTTGAATTTGTTGGTGATTTTCAATGATGAGGTTGTTGTTGAGTTTTTAGGTGTTTTTCATTGTTGTGGTTTCTGTTGAATTTGTTGGTACTTTTGAATGTTGAGGTTGTTGATGAATCTTTCGGTGATTTTCGTTGTTGAAGTTTTTGTTGAATTTGTTGGTGTTTTTCATTGTTGAGGTTGTTGTTGAATTTGTTGGTGATTTTCAATGTTGAGGTTGTGGTTGAATTTGTTGGTGTTTTTCCATGTTGATGTTTTTGAATTTGTTTTTGTTTTTCAAAGTTGATGTTGTTGTTGAATTTCTTGGTGATTTTCAATGTTGAGTTTGTTGTTGAATTTTTTGGTGTTTTTCATTGTTGAGGTTGTTGCTGAAATTGTTGGAGTTTTTCAATGTTGAGGTTGTTGTTGAATTTTTTGGTGATTTTCAATGTTGAGGTTGTGGTTGAATTTGTTGGTGTTTTTCATTGTTGAGGTTGTTGTTGAATTTGTTGGTGATTTTCAATGTTGAGGTTGTGGTTGAATTTGTTGGTGATTTTCAATGTTGAGTTTGTTGTTGAATTTTTCGGTGTTTTTCATTGTTGAGGTTTTTGTTGAATTTTTTGTTGTTTTTGAATGTTGAGGTTGTTGATGCATTATTTGATGTTTTTCATTGTTGAGGTTTTTGTTGAATTTGTTGGTTTTTTTAATTATTCAGGTTGTTGAATTTATTGGTATTTTTCAAAGTTGACTTTGTTGTTGAATTTTTTGGTGTTTTTAATTGTTGAGGTTTTTGTTGAATTTGTTGCTGTTTTTGAATGTTGAGGTTGTTGATGAATTTTTTGGTGTTTTTCATTGATGAGGTTGTTGTTGAATTTGTTGGTGTTTTTGAATGTTGAGGTTGTTGTTGAATTGTTTGATGTTTTTCATGGTTGAGGTTGTTGTTAAATTTGCTGGTGATTTTCAATATTGAGGTTGTTGTTGAATTTGTTGTTGTTATCAATTATTATTTTGTTGAACCTTTTTGTATTTTTGAATGTTGAGGTTGTTGTTGAATTTGTTGGTGTTTTTCAATGTTGAGGTTGTTGAATTTCTTTGTGTTTTTCAAAGCTGAGTTTGTTGTTGAATTTGTTGGTGTTTTTCATTGTTGAGGTTTTTGGTGAATTTGTTGGTGTTTTTCAATGTTGAGGTTGTTGAATTTGTTTGTGTTTTTCAAAGCTGAGTTTGTTGTTGAATTTGTTTGTGTTTTTCATTGTTGAGGTTTTTGTTGAATTTGTTGGTGTTTTTCATTGTTGAGGTTGTTGTTGACTTTGTTGGTGATTTTCAATTTTGAGGTTGTGGTTGAATTTGTTGGTGTTTTTCAAAGTTGATGTTGTTGAAATTATTGGTGTTATCAATGGTTTATTTAAATCTTTTTTGTATTTTTCAAAGTTGAGGTTGCAGTTGAAATTGTTGGTGTTTTGCAATGTTGAGGGTGTTGAATTTGTTGGTTTTTTTCAAAGTTGAGGTTGTTGTTGAATTTTTTGGTGTTTTTGATTGTTGAGGTTTTTGTTGAATTTGTTGGTGTTTTTCATTGTTGAGGTTTTTGTTGAAATTGTTTGTGTTTTTCATTGTTGAGGTTGTTGTTGAATTTGTTGGTGATTTTCAAGATTGAGGTTCTGGTTCAATTTGTTGTTGTTTTTCCATGTTGAGGTTTTTGAATTTGTTGGTGTTTTTCAAAGTTGAGGTTGTTGTTGAATTTGTTGGTGATTTTCAATGTTGAGGTTGTTGTTGCATTTTTTGATGTTTTTCATTGCTGAGGTTGTTGTTGAATTTGTTGGTGATTTTCAATGTTGAGGTTGCTGAATTCATTGGTGTTATCAACGGTTTTTTTTGATCATTATTCTATGTTTCAAAGTTGAGGTTGCAGTTGAAATTGTTGGTGTTTTTCAATGTTGAGGTTGGTGAAGTTGTTGGTGTTGTTGAAAGTTGAGGTTGTTGTTGAATTTTTCGGTGTTTTTCATTGTTGAGGTTTTTGTTGAATTTTCTGTTGTTTTTGAATGTTGAGGTTGTTGATGCATTATTTGGTGTTTTTCATTGTTGAGGTTGTTGTTGAATTTGTTGGTGATTTTCAATGTTGTGGTTGTTGTTGAATTTTTAGGTGTTTTTCATTGTTGAGGTTTCTGTTGAGTTTGTTGGTTTTTTTGAATGTTGAGGTTGTTGATGAATCTTTCGGTGTTTTTCATTGTTGAGGTTTTTGTTGAATTTGTTGGTGTTTTTCATTGTTGAGGTTGTTGTTGAATTTGTTGGTGATTTTCAATGTTGAGGTTGTTGAATTCATTGGTGTTATGAATGGTTTTATTTGATCATTTTTGTATTTTTCAAAGTTGAGCTTGCAGTTGAATTTGTTGGTGTTTTTCAATGTTGAGGTTGATGATGTTGTTGGTGTTTTTCAAAGTTGAGGTTGTTGTTTAATTTTTTCGGTGTTTTTCATTGTTGAGGTTTTTGTTGAATCTTTTGGTGTTTTTGAATGTTGAGGTTGTTGATGCATTATTTGGTGCTTTTCATTGTTGAGGTTTTTGTTGAATTTGTTGGTGACTTTCAATGTTGAGGTTGTTGTTGAATTTTTAGGTGTTTTTCATTGTTGAGGTTGTTGTTGAATTTGTTGGTGATTTTCAATGTTGAGGTTTTGGTTGAATTTGTTGGTCTTTTTCCATGTTTCGGTTTTTGAATTTGTTGGTGTTTTTCAAAGTTGATGTTGTTGTTGAATTTGTTGGTGATTTTCAATGTTGAGTTTGGTGTTAAATTTTTCGGTGTTTTTCATTGTTCAGGTTTTTGTTGAATTTTTTGTTGTTTTTGAATGTTGAGGTTGTTGATGCATTATTTGATGTTTTTCAGTGTTGAGGTTTTTATTGAATTTGTTGGTGTTTTTCATTATTGAGGTTGTTGGATTTATTGGTATTTTTCAAAGTTGACGTTGTTGTTGAATTTTTTGGTGTTTTTAATTGTTGAGGTTTTTGTTGAATTTGTTGCTGTTTTTGAATGTTGAGGTTGTTGATGAATTTTTTGGTGTTTTTCATTGATGAGGTTGTTGTTGAATTTGTTGCTGTTTTTGAATGTTGAGGTTGTTGTTGAATTGTTTGATGTTTTTCATTGTTGAGGTTGTTGTTAAATTAGTTGGTGATTTTCAATATATAGGTTGTTGTTGAATTTATTGGTGATTTTCAATGTTGAGGTTGTTGTTGCATTTTTTGATGTTTTTCATTGCTGAGGTTGTTGTTGAATTTGTTGGTGATTTTCAATGTTGAGGTTGTTGAATTCATTGGTGTTATTAATGGTTTTTTTTCATCATTTTTCTATTTTTCAAAGTTGAGGTTGCAGTTTAAATTGTTGGTGCTTTTGAATGTTGATGTTGTTGAAGTAGTTGGTGTTGTTGAAAGTTGAGGTTGTTGTTTAATTTTTCGGTGTTTTTCATTGTTGAGGTTTTTGTTGAATTTTTTGTTGTTTTTGAATGTTGAGGTTGTTGATGCATTATTTGGTGTTTTTCATTGTTGAGGTTGTTGTTGAATTTGTTGGTGATTTTCAATGATGAGGTTGTTGTTGAGTTTTTAGGTGTTTTTCATTGTTGTGGTTTCTGTTGAATTTGTTGGTACTTTTGAATGTTGAGGTTGTTGATGAATCTTTCGGTGATTTTCGTTGTTGAAGTTTTTGCTCAATTTGTTGGTGTTTTTCATTGTTGAGGTTGTTGTTGAATTTGTTGGTGATTTTCAATGTTGAGGTTGTGGTTGAATTTGTTGGTGTTTTTCCATGTTGATGTTTTTGAATTTGTTTTTGTTTTTCAAAGTTGATGTTGTTGTTGAATTTCTTGGTGATTTTCAATGTTGAGTTTGTTGTTGAATTTTTTGGTGTTTTTCATTGTTGAGGTGGTTGCTGAAATTGTTGGAGTTTTTCAATGTTGAGGTTGTTGTTGAATGTTTTGGTGATTTTCAATGTTGAGGTTGTGGTTGAATTTGTTGGTGTTTTTCATTGTTGAGGTTGTTGTTGAATTTGTTGGTGATTTTCAATGTTGAGGTTGTGGTTGAATTTGTTGGTGATTTTCAATGTTGAGTTTGTTGTTGAATTTTTCGGTGTTTTTCATTGTTGAGGTTTTTGTTGAATTTTTTGTTGTTTTTGAATGTTGAGGTTGTTGATGCATTATTTGATGTTTTTCATTGTTGAGGTTTTTGTTGAATTTGTTGGTTTTTTTAATTATTCAGGTTGTTGAATTTATTGGTATTTTTCAAAGTTGACTTTGTTGTTGAATTTTTTGGTGTTTTTAATTGTTGAGGTTTTTGTTGAATTTGTTGCTGTTTTTGAATGTTGAGGTTGTTGATGAATTTTTTGGTGTTTTTCATTGATGAGGTTGTTGTTGAATTTGTTGGTGTTTTTGAATGTTGAGGTTGCTGTTGAATTGTTTGATGTTTTTCATGGTTGAGGTTGTTGTTAAATTTGCTGGTGATTTTCAATATTGAGGTTGTTGTTGAATTTGTTGTTGTTATCAATTATTATTTTGTTGAACCTTTTTGTATTTTTGAATGTTGAGGTTGTTGTTGAATTTGTTGGTGTTTTTCAATGTTGAGGTTGTTGAATTTGTTTGTGTTTTTCAAAGCTGAGTTTGTTGTTGAATTTGTTGGTGTTTTTCATTGTTGAGGTTTTTGTTGAATTTGTTGGTGTTTTTCAATGTTGAGGTTGTTGAATTTGTTTGTGTTTTTCAAAGCTGAGTTTGTTGTTGAATTTGTTGGTGTTTTTCATTGTTGAGGTTTTTGTTGAATTTGTTGGTGTTTTTCATTGTTGAGGTTGTTGTTGACTTTGTTGGTGATTTTCAATTTTGAGGTTGTGGTTGAATTTGTTGGTGTTTTTCAAAGTTGATGTTGTTGAAATAATTGGTGTTATCAATGGTTTATTTAAATCTTTTTTGTATTTTTCAAAGTTGAGGTTGCAGTTGAAATTGTTGGTGTTTTGCAATGTTGAGGGTGTTGAATTTGTTGGTTTTTTTCAAAGTTGAGGTTGTTGTTGAATTTTTTGGTGTTTTTGATTGTTGAGGTTTTTGTTGAATTTGTTGGTGTTTTTCATTGTTGAGGTTTTTGTTGAAATTGTTTGTGTTTTTCATTGTTGAGGTTGTTGTTGAATTTGTTGGTGATTTTCAAGATTGAGGTTCTGGTTCAATTTGTTGTTGTTTTTCCATGTTGAGGTTTTTGAATTTGTTGGTGTTTTTCAAAGTTGAGGTTGTTGTTGAATTTGTTGGTGATTTTCAATGTTGAGGTTGTTGTTGCATTTTTTGATGTTTTCATTGCTGAGGTTGTTGTTGAATTTGTTGGTGATTTTCAATGTTGAGGTTGCTGAATTCATTGGTGTTATCAACGGTTTTTTTTGATCATTATTCTATGTTTGAAAGTTGAGGTTGCAGTTGAAATTGTTGGTGTTTTTCAATGTTGAGGTTGGTGAAGTTGTTGGTGTTGTTGAAAGTTGAGGTTGTTGTTGAATTTTTCGGTGTTTTTCATTGTTGAGGTTTTTGTTGAATTTTCTGTTGTTTTTGAATGTTGAGGTTGTTGATGCATTATTTGGTGCTTTTCATTGTTGAGGTTTTTGTTGAATTTGTTGGTGACTTTCAATGTTGAGGTTGTTGTTGAATTTTTAGGTGTTTTTCATTGTTGAGGTTGTTGTTGAATTTGTTGGTGATTTTCAGTGTTGAGGTTTTGGTTGAATTTGTTGGTCTTTTTCCATGTTGCAGTTTTTGAATTTGTTGGTGTTTTTCAATGTTGAGGTTGGTGAAGTTGTTGGTGTTGTTGAAAGTTGAGGTTGTTGTTGAATTTTTCGGTGTTTTTCATTGTTGAGGTTTTTGTTGAATTTTCTGTTGTTTTTGAATGTTGAGGTTGTTGATGCATTATTTGGTGTTTTTCATTGTTGAGGTTGTTGTTGAATTTGTTGGTGATTTTCAATGTTGTGGTTGTTGTTGAATTTTTAGGTGTTTTTCATTGTTGAGGTTTCTGTTGAGTTTGTTGGTTTTTTTGAATGTTGAGGTTGTTGATGAATCTTTCGGTGTTTTTCATTGTTGAGGTTTTTGTTGAATTTGTTGGTGTTTTTCATTGTTGAGGTTGTTGTTGAATTTGTTGGTGATTTTCAATGTTGAGGTTGTTGAATTCATTGGTGTTATGAATGGTTTTATTTGATCATTTTTGTATTTTTCAAAGTTGAGCTTGCAGTTGAATTTGTTGGTGTTTTTCAATGTTGAGGTTGATGATGTTGTTGGTGTTTTTCAAAGTTGAGGTTGTTGTTTAATTTTTTCGGTGTTTTTCATTGTTGAGGTTTTTGTTGAATCTTTTGGTGTTTTTGAATGTTGAGGTTGTTGATGCATTATTTGGTGCTTTTCATTGTTGAGGTTTTTGTTGAATTTGTTGGTGACTTTCAATGTTGAGGTTGTTGTTGAATTTTTAGGTGTTTTTCATTGTTGAGGTTGTTGTTGAATTTGTTGGTGATTTTCAATGTTGAGGTTTTGGTTGAATTTGTTGGTCTTTTTCCATGTTTCGGTTTTTGAATTTGTTGGTGTTTTTCAAAGTTGATGTTGTTGTTGAATTTGTTGGTGATTTTCAATGTTGAGTTTGGTGTTAAATTTTTCGGTGTTTTTCATTGTTCAGGTTTTTGTTGAATTTTTTGTTGTTTTTGAATGTTGAGGTTGTTGATGCATTATTTGATGTTTTTCAGTGTTGAGGTTTTTATTGAATTTGTTGGTGTTTTTCATTATTGAGGTTGTTGGATTTATTGGTATTTTTCAAAGTTGACGTTGTTGTTGAATTTTTTGGTGTTTTTAATTGTTGAGGTTTTTGTTGAATTTGTTGCTGTTTTTGAATGTTGAGGTTGTTGATGAATTTTTTGGTGTTTTTCATTGATGAGGTTGTTGTTGAATTTGTTGCTGTTTTTGAATGTTGAGGTTGTTGTTGAATTGTTTGATGTTTTTCATTGTTGAGGTTGTTGTTAAATTAGTTGGTGATTTTCAATATATAGGTTGTTGTTGAATTTATTGGTGATTTTCAATGTTGAGGTTGTTGTTGCATTTTTTGATGTTTTTCATTGCTGAGGTTGTTGTTGAATTTGTTGGTGATTTTCAATGTTGAGGTTGTTGAATTCATTGGTGTTATTAATGGTTTTTTTTCATCATTTTTCTATTTTTCAAAGTTGAGGTTGCAGTTTAAATTGTTGGTGCTTTTGAATGTTGATGTTGTTGAAGTAGTTGGTGTTGTTGAAAGTTGAGGTTGTTGTTTAATTTTTCGGTGTTTTTCATTGTTGAGGTTTTTGTTGAATTTTTTGTTGTTTTTGAATGTTGAGGTTGTTGATGCATTATTTGGTGTTTTTCATTGTTGAGGTTGTTGTTGAATTTGTTGGTGATTTTCAATGATGAGGTTGTTGTTGAGTTTTTAGGTGTTTTTCATTGTTGTGGTTTCTGTTGAATTTGTTGGTACTTTTGAATGTTGAGGTTGTTGATGAATCTTTCGGTGATTTTCGTTGTTGAAGTTTTTGCTCAATTTGTTGGTGTTTTTCATTGTTGAGGTTGTTGTTGAATTTGTTGGTGATTTTCAATGTTGAGGTTGTGGTTGAATTTGTTGGTGTTTTTCCATGTTGATGTTTTTGAATTTGTTTTTGTTTTTCAAAGTTGATGTTGTTGTTGAATTTCTTGGTGATTTTCAATGTTGAGTTTGTTGTTGAATTTTTTGGTGTTTTTCATTGTTGAGGTGGTTGCTGAAATTGTTGGAGTTTTTCAATGTTGAGGTTGTTGTTGAATGTTTTGGTGATTTTCAATGTTGAGGTTGTGGTTGAATTTGTTGGTGTTTTTCATTGTTGAGGTTGTTGTTGAATTTGTTGGTGATTTTCAATGTTGAGGTTGTGGTTGAATTTGTTGGTGATTTTCAATGTTGAGTTTGTTGTTGAATTTTTCGGTGTTTTTCATTGTTGAGGTTTTTGTTGAATTTTTTGTTGTTTTTGAATGTTGAGGTTGTTGATGCATTATTTGATGTTTTTCATTGTTGAGGTTTTTGTTGAATTTGTTGGTTTTTTTAATTATTCAGGTTGTTGAATTTATTGGTATTTTTCAAAGTTGACTTTGTTGTTGAATTTTTTGGTGTTTTTAATTGTTGAGGTTTTTGTTGAATTTGTTGCTGTTTTTGAATGTTGAGGTTGTTGATGAATTTTTTGGTGTTTTTCATTGATGAGGTTGTTGTTGAATTTGTTGGTGTTTTTGAATGTTGAGGTTGCTGTTGAATTGTTTGATGTTTTTCATGGTTGAGGTTGTTGTTAAATTTGCTGGTGATTTTCAATATTGAGGTTGTTGTTGAATTTGTTGTTGTTATCAATTATTATTTTGTTGAACCTTTTTGTATTTTTGAATGTTGAGGTTGTTGTTGAATTTGTTGGTGTTTTTCAATGTTGAGGTTGTTGAATTTGTTTGTGTTTTTCAAAGCTGAGTTTGTTGTTGAATTTGTTGGTGTTTTTCATTGTTGAGGTTTTTGTTGAATTTGTTGGTGTTTTTCAATGTTGAGGTTGTTGAATTTGTTTGTGTTTTTCAAAGCTGAGTTTGTTGTTGAATTTGTTGGTGTTTTTCATTGTTGAGGTTTTTGTTGAATTTGTTGGTGTTTTTCATTGTTGAGGTTGTTGTTGACTTTGTTGGTGATTTTCAATTTTGAGGTTGTGGTTGAATTTGTTGGTGTTTTTCAAAGTTGATGTTGTTGAAATAATTGGTGTTATCAATGGTTTATTTAAATCTTTTTTGTATTTTTCAAAGTTGAGGTTGCAGTTGAAATTGTTGGTGTTTTGCAATGTTGAGGGTGTTGAATTTGTTGGTTTTTTTCAAAGTTGAGGTTGTTGTTGAATTTTTTGGTGTTTTTGATTGTTGAGGTTTTTGTTGAATTTGTTGGTGTTTTTCATTGTTGAGGTTTTTGTTGAAATTGTTTGTGTTTTTCATTGTTGAGGTTGTTGTTGAATTTGTTGGTGATTTTCAAGATTGAGGTTCTGGTTCAATTTGTTGTTGTTTTTCCATGTTGAGGTTTTTGAATTTGTTGGTGTTTTTCAAAGTTGAGGTTGTTGTTGAATTTGTTGGTGATTTTCAATGTTGAGGTTGTTGTTGCATTTTTTGATGTTTTCATTGCTGAGGTTGTTGTTGAATTTGTTGGTGATTTTCAATGTTGAGGTTGCTGAATTCATTGGTGTTATCAACGGTTTTTTTTGATCATTATTCTATGTTTGAAAGTTGAGGTTGCAGTTGAAATTGTTGGTGTTTTTCAATGTTGAGGTTGGTGAAGTTGTTGGTGTTGTTGAAAGTTGAGGTTGTTGTTGAATTTTTCGGTGTTTTTCATTGTTGAGGTTTTTGTTGAATTTTCTGTTGTTTTTGAATGTTGAGGTTGTTGATGCATTATTTGGTGCTTTTCATTGTTGAGGTTTTTGTTGAATTTGTTGGTGACTTTCAATGTTGAGGTTGTTGTTGAATTTTTAGGTGTTTTTCATTGTTGAGGTTGTTGTTGAATTTGTTGGTGATTTTCAGTGTTGAGGTTTTGGTTGAATTTGTTGGTCTTTTTCCATGTTGCAGTTTTTGAATTTGTTGGTGTTTTTCAATGTTGAGTTTGGTGTTAAATTTTTCGGTGTTTTTCATTGTTCAGGTTTTTGTTGAATTTTTTGTTGTTTTTGAATGTTGAGGTTGTTGATGCATTATTTGATGTTTTTCATTGTTGAGGTTTTTATTGAATTTGTTGGTGTTTTTCATTATTGAGGTTGTTGAATTTATTGGTATTTTTCAAAGTTGACGTTGTTGTTGAATTTTTTGGTGTTTTTAATTGTTGAGGTTTTTGTTGAATTTGTTGCTCTTTTTGAATGTTGAGGTTGTTGATGAATTTTTTGGTGTTTTTCATTGATGAGGTTGTTGTTGAATTTGTTGCTGTTTTTGAATGTTGAGGTTGTTGTTGAATTGTTTGATGTTTTTCATTGTTGAGGTCGTTGTTAAATTAGTTGGTGATTTTCAATATATAGGTTGTTGTTGAATTTATTGGTGATTTTCAATGTTGAGGTTGTTGTTGCATTTTTTGATGTTTTTCATTGCTGAGGTTGTTGTTGAATTTGTTGGTGATTTTCAATGTTGAGGTTGTTGAATTCATTGGTGTTATTAATGGTTTTTTTTCATCATTTTTCTATTTTTCAAAGTTGAGGTTGCAGTTGAAATTGTTGGTGTTTTTCAATGTTGAGGTTGTTGAAGTTGTTGGTGTTGTTGAAAGTTGAGGTTGTTGATGAATTTTTCGGTGTTTTTCATTGTTGAGGTTTTTGTTGAATTTTTTGTTGTTTTTGAATGTTGAGGTTGTTGATGCATTATTTGGTGTTTTTCATTGTTGAGGTTGTTGTTGAATTTGTTGGTGATTTTCAATGATGAGGTTGTTGTTGAGTTTTAAGGTGTTTTTCATTGTTGTGGTTTCTGTTGAATTTGTTGGTACTTTTGAATGTTGAGGTTGTTGATGAATCTTTCGGTGATTTTCGTTGTTGAAGTTTTTGTTGAATTTGTTGGTGTTTTTCATTGTTGAGGTTGTTGTTGAATTTGTTGGTGATTTTCAATGTTGAGGTTGTGGTTGAATTTGTTGGTGTTTTTCCATGTTGATGTTTTTGAATTTGTTTTTGTTTTTCAAAGTTGATGTTGTTGTTGAATTTGTTGGTGATTTTCAATGTTGAGTTTGTTGTTGAATTTTTTGGTGTTTTTCATTGTTGAGGTTGTTGCTGAAATTGTTGGAGTTTTTCAATATTGAGGTTGTTGTTGAATTTTTTGGTGATTTTCAATGTTGAGTTTGTTGTTGAATTTGTTGGTCTTTTTCATTGTTGAGTTTGTTGAATTTATTGGTATTTTTAAAGGTTGACGTTGTTGTTGAATTTTCTGGTGTTATTAATTGTTGAGGTTTTTGTTGAATTTGTTGCTGTTTTTGAATGTTGAGGTTGTTGATGAATTTTTTGGTGTTTTTCATTGAGGAGGTTGTTGTTGAATTTGTTGCTGTTTTTGAATGTTGAGGTTGTTGTTGAATTGTTTGATGTTTTTCATTGTTGAGGTTGTTGTTAAATTTGTTGGTGATTTTCAATATTGAGGTTGTTGTTGAATTTGTTGTTGTTATCAATTTTTATTTTGATGAACCTTTTTGTATTTTTGAAAGTTGAGGTTGTTGTTGAATTTGTTGGTGTTTTTCAATGTTGAGGTTGTTGAATTTGTTTGTGTTTTTCAAAGCTGAGTTTGTTGTTGAATTTTTTGGTGTTTTTCATTGTTGAGATTTTTGTTGAATTTGTTGGTGTTTTTCATTGTTGAGTTTGTTGTTGACTTTGTTGGTGATTTTCAATGTTGAGGTTGTGGTTGAATTTGTTGGTGTTTTTCAAAGTTGATGTTGTTGAAATTATTGGTGTTATCAATGGTTTTTTTAAATCTTTTTTGTATTTTTCAAAGTTGAGGTTGCAGTTGAAATTGTTGTTGTTTTGCAATGTTGAGGTTGTTGAATTTGTTGGTGTTTTTCAAAGTTGAGGTTGTTGTTGAATTTTTTGGTGTTTTTCATTGTTGAGGTTTTTGTTGAATTTGTTAGCGTTTTTGAATGTTGAGGTTGTTGATGAATTTTTTGGTGTTTTTCATTGTTGAGGTTTTTGTTGAAATTGTTTGTGTTTTTCATTGTTGAGGATGTTGTTGAATTTGTTGGTGATTTTCAATGTTGTGGTTGTTGTTGAATTTTTAGGTGTTTTTCATTGTTGAGGTTTCTGTTGAGTTTGTTGGTTTTTTTGAATGTTGAGGTTGTTGATGAATCTTTCGGTGTTTTTCATTGTTGAGGTTTTTGTTGAATTTGTTGGTGTTTTTCATTGTTGAGGTTGTTGATGAATTTTTTGGTGTTTTTCATTGTTGAGGTTTTTGTTGAAATTGTTTGTGTTTTTCATTGTTGAGGTTGTTGTTGAATTTGTTGCTGATTTTCAATATTGAGGTTCTGGTTCAATTTGTTGTTGTTTTTCCATGTTGAGGTTTTTGAATTTGTTGGAGTTTTTAAAGTTGAGGTTGTTGTTGAATTTGTTGGTGATTTTCGATGTTGAGGTTGTTGTTGCATTTTTTGATGTTTTTCATTGCTGAGGTTGTTGTTGAATTTGTTGATGATTTTCAATGTTGCGGTTGTTGAATTCATTGGTGTGATCAATGGTTTTTTTTCATCATTTTTCTATGTTTCAAAGTTGAGGTTGCAGTTGAAATTTTTTGGTGTTTTTCAATGTTGAGGTTGTTGAAGTTGTTGGTGTTGCTGAAAGTTGAGGTTGTTGATGAATTTTTCGGTGTTTTTCATTGTTGAGGTTTTTGTTGAATTTTTTGTTGTTTTTGAATGTTGAGGTTGTTGATGCATTATTTGGTGTTTTTCATTGTTGAGGTTGTTGTTGAATTTGTTGGTGATTTTCAATGATGTGGTTGTTGTTGAACTTTTAGGTGTTTTTCATTGTTGAGGGTTCTGTTGAGTTTGTTGGTTTTTTTGAATGTTGAGGTTGTTGATGAATCTTTCGGTGTTTTTCATTGTTGAGGTTTTTGTTGAATTTGTTTGTGTTTTTCATTGTTGAGGTTGTTGTTGAATTTGTTGGTGATTTTCAATGTTTAGACTGATGAATTCATTGGTGTTATGAATGGTTTTTTTTGATCATTTTTGTATTTTTCAAAGTTGAGCTTGCAGTTGAATTTGTTGGTGTTTTTCAATGTTGAGGTTGTTGAAGTTGTTGGTGTTTTTCAAAGTTGAGGCTGTTGTTTAATTTTTTCGGTGTTTTTCATTGTTGAGGTTTTTGTTGAATCTTTTGGTGTTTTTGAATGTTGAGGTTGTTGCTGCATTATTTGGTGCTTTTCATTGTTGAGGTTTTTGTTGAATTTGTTGGTGACTTTCAATGTTGAGGTTGTTGTTGAATTTTTAGGTATTTTTCATTGTTGAGGTTGTTGTTGAATTTGTTGGTGATTTTCAATGTTGAGGTTGTGGTTGAATTTGTTGGTGTTTTTCCATGTTGAGGTTTTTGAATTTGTTGGTGTTTTTCAAAGTTGATGTTGTTGTTGAATTTGTTGGTGATTTTCAATGTTGAGTTTGTTGTTGAATTTTTCGGTGTTATTCATTGTTCAGGTTTTTGTTGAATTTTTTGTTGTTTTTGAATGTTGAGGTTGTTGATGCATTATTTGATGTTTTTCATTGTTGTGGTTTTTATTGAATTTGTTCTTGTTTTTCATTATTGAGGTGGTTGAATTTATTGGTATTTTTCAAAGTTGACGTTGTTGTTGAATTTTTTGGTGTTTTTAATTGTTGAGGTTTTTGTTGAATTTGTTGCTGTTTTTGAATGTTGAGGTTGTTGATGAATTTTTTGGTGTTTTTCATTGATGAGGTTGTTGTTGAATTTGTTGCTGTTTTTGAATGTTGAGGTTATTGTTGAATTGTTTGATGTTTTTCATTGTTGAGGTTGTTGTTAAATTAGTTGGTGATTTTCAATATATAGGTTGTTGTTGAATTTATTGGTGATTTTCAATGTTGAGGTTGTTGTTGCATTTTTTGATGTTTTTCATTGCTGAGGTTGTTGTTGAATTTGTTGGTGATTTTCAATGTTGAGGTTGTTGAATTCATTGGCATTATTAATGGTTTTTTTTTGATCATTTTTCTATTTTTCAAAGTTGAGGTTGCAGTTGAAATTGTTGGTGTTTTTCAATGTTGAGGTTGTTGAAGTTGTTGGTGTTGTTGAAAGTTAAGGTTGTTGTTGAATTTTTCGGGGTTTTTCATTGTTGATGTTTTTGTTGAATTTTTTGTTGTTTTTGAATGTTGAGGTTGATGATGCATTATTTGGTGTTTTTCATTGTTGAGGTTGTTGCTGAATTTGTTGGTGATTTTCAATGATGAGGTTGTTGTTTAGTTTTTAGGTGTTTTTCATTGTTGTGGTTTCTGTTGAATTTGTTGGTACTTTTGAATGTTGAGGTTGTTGATGAATCTTTCGGTGATTTTCGTGGTTGAGGTTTTTGTTCAATTAGTTGGTGTTTTTCATAGTTGAGGTTGTTGTTGAATTTGTTGGTGATTTTCACTGTTGAGGTTGTGGTTGAATTTGTTGGTGTTTTTCCATGTTGAGGTTTTTGAATTTGTTGGTGTTTTTCAAAGTTGATGTTGTTGTTGAATTTGTTGGTGATTTTCAATGTTGAGTTTGTTGTTGAATTTTTTGGTGTTTTTCATTGTTGAGGTTGTTGCTGAAATTGTTGGAGTTTTTCAATGTTGAGGTTGTTGTTGAATTTTTTGGTGATTTTCAATGTTGAGTTTGTTGTTGAATTTGTTGGTGTGTTTCATTGTTGAGTTTGTTGAATTTATTGGTATTTTTCAAGGTTGACGTTGTTGTTGAATTTTTTGGTGTTATTAATTGTTGAGGTTTTTGTTGAATTTGTTGCTGTTTTAGAATGTTGAGGTTGCTGATGAATTTTTTGGTGTTTTTCATTGATGAGGTTGTTGTTAAATTTGTTGGTGATTTTCAATATTGAGGTTGTTGTTGAATTTGTTGTTGTTAACAATTTTTATTTTGTTGAACCTTTTTGTATCTTTGAAAGTTGAGGTTATTGTTGAATTTGTTGGTGTTTTTCAATGTTGAGGTTGTTGAATTTGTTTGTGTTTTTCAAAGCTGATTTTGTTGTTGAATTTGTTGGTGTTTTTCATTGTTGAGGTTTTTGTTGAATTTGTTGGTGTTTTTCATTGTTGAGGTTGTTGTTGACTTTGTTGGTGATTTTCAATGTTGAGGTTGTGGTTGAATTTGTTGGTGTTTTTCAAAGTTGATGTTGTTGAAATTATTGGTTTTATCATTGGTTTTTTTTAAATCTTTTTTGTATTTTTCAAAGTTGAGGTTGCAGTTGAAATTGTTGGTGTTTTGCAATGTTGAGGTTGTTGAATTTGTTGGTGTTTTTCAAAGTTGAGGTTGTTGTTGAATTTTTTGGTGTTTTTCATTGTTGAGTTTTTTGTTGAATTTGTTGGTGATTTTCAAGGTTGAGGTTGATGTTGAATTTTTTGGTGTTTTTCATTGTTGAGGTTTTTGTTGAATTTGTTAGCGTTTTTGAATGTTGAGGTTGTTGATGAATTTTTTGGTGTTTTTCCTTGTTGAGGTTTTTGTTGAAATTGTTTGTGTTTTTCATTGTTGAGGTTGTTGTTGAATTTGTTGCTGATTTTCAATATTGAGGTTCTGGTTCAATTTGTTGTTGTTTTTCCATGTTGAGGTTTTTGAATTTGTTGGAGTTTTTCAAAGTTGAGGTTGTTGTTGAATTTGTTGGTGATTTTCAATGTTGAGGTTGTTGTTGCATTTTTTGATGTTTTTCATTGCTGAGGTTGTTGTTGAATTTGTTGATGATTTTCAATGTTGAGTTTGTTGAATTCATTGGTGTTATCAATGGTTTTTTTTGATCATTTTTCTATGTTTCAAAGTTGAGGTTGCAGTTGAAATTGTTGGTGTTTTTCAATGTTGAGGTTGTTGAAGTTGTTGGTGTTGTTGAAAGTTGAGGTTGTTGTTGAATTTTTCGGTGTTTTTCATTGTTGAGGTTTTTGTTGAATTTTTTGTTGTTTTTGAATGTTGAAGTTGTTGATGCATTATTTGGTGTTTTTAATTGTTGAGGTTGTTGTTGAATTTGTTGGTGATTTTCAATGTTGTGGTTGTTGTTGAATTTTTAGGTGTTTTTCATTGTTGAGGTTTCTGTTGAGCTTGTTGGTTTTTTTGAATGTTGAGGTTGTTGATGAATCTTTCGGTGTTTTTCATTGTTGAGGGTTTTGTTGAATTTGTTGGTGTTTTTCACTGTTGAGGTTGTTGTTGAATTTGTTGGTGATTTTCAATGTTGAGGTTGTTGAATTCATTGGTGTTATGAATGGTTTTTTTTGATCATTTTTGTATTTTTCAAAGTTGAGCTTGCAGTTGAATTTGTTGGTGTTTTTCAATGTTGAGGTTGTTGAAGTTGTTGGTGTTTTTCAAAGTTGAGGTTGTTGTTTAATTTTTTCGGTGTTTTTCATTGTTGAGGTTTTTGTTGAATCTTTTGGTGTTTTTGAATGTTGAGGTTGTTGATGCATTATTTGGTGCTTTTCATTGTTGGGGATTTTGTTGAATTTGTTATTGACTTTCAACGTTGAGGTTGTTGTTGAACTTTTACGTGTTTTTCATTGTTGAAGTTGTTGTTGAATTTGTTGGTGATTTTCAATGTTGAGGTTGTGGTTGAATTTGTTGGTGTTTTTCCATATTGAGGTTTTTGAATTTGTTGGTGTTTTTCAAAGTTGATGTTGTTGTTTAATTTGTTGGTGATTTTCAATGTTGAGTTTGTTGTTGAATTTTTCGGTGTTTTTCATTGTTCAGGTTTTTGTTGAATTTTTTGTTGTTTTTGAATGTTGAGGTTGTTGATGCATTATTTGATGTTTTTCATGGTTTAGGTTTTTATTGAATTTGTTGGTGTTATTCATTATTGAGGTTGTTGAATTTATTGGTATTTTTCAAAGTTGACGTTGTTGTTGAATTTTTTGGTGTTTTTAATTGTTGACGTTTTTGTTGAATTTGTTGCTGTTTTTGAATGTTGAGGTTGTTGATGAATTTTTTGGTGTTTTTCATTGATGAGGTTGTTGTTGAATTTGTTGGTGTTTTTGAATGTTGAGGTTGTTGTTGAATTGTTTGATGTTTTTCATTGTTGAGGTTGTTGTTAAATTTGTTGGTGATTTTCAATATTGAGGTTGTTGTTGAATTTATCGGTGATTTTCAATGTTGAGGTTGTTGTTGCATTTTTTGATGTTTTTCATTGCTGAGGTTGTTGTTGAATTTGTTCGTGATTTTCAATGTTGATGTTGTTGAATTCATTTGTGTTATTAATGGTTGTTTTTGATCATTTTTCTATTTTTCAAAGTTGAGGTTGCATTTGAAATTGTTGGTGTTTTTCAATGTTGAGGTTGTTGAAGTTGTTGGTGTTGTTGAAAGTTGAGGTTGTTGTTCAATTTTTCGGTGTTTTTCATTGTTGAGGTTTTTGTTGAAGTTTTTGTTGTTTTTGAATGTTGAGGTTGTTGATGCATTATTTGGTGTTTTTCATTGTTGAGGTTTTTGTTGAATTTGTTGGTGATTTTCAATGATGAGGTTGTTGTTGAGTTTTTAGGTGTTTTTCATTGTTGTGCTTTCTGTTGAATTTGTTGGTACTTTTGAATGTTGAGGTTGTTGATGAATCTTTCGGTGATATTCGTTGTTGAGGTTTTTGTTCAATTTGTTGGTGTTTTTCATTGTTGAGGTTGTTGTTGAATTTGTTGGTTATTTTCAATGTTGAGGTTGTGGTTGAATTTGTTGGTGTTTTTCCATGTTGAGGTTTTTGAATCTGTTGGTGTTTTTCAAAGTTGATGTTCTTGTTGAATTTTTTGGTGATTTTCAATGTTGAGTTTGTTGTTGAATTTGTTGGTGTTTTTCATTGTTGAGTTTGTTGAATTTATTGGTATTTTTTAATGTTGACGTTGTTGTTGAATTTTTTGGTGTTATTAATAGTTGAAGTTTTATGTTGAATTTGTTGCTGTTTTTGAATGTTGAGGTTGTTGATGAATTTTTTGGTGTTTTTCATTGTTGAGGTTGTTGTTGAATTTGTTGGTGATTTACAATGTTGAGTTTGTTGTTGAATTTTTTGGTGTTGTTCATTGTTGAGGTTGTTGTTGAATTTGTTGGTGATTTTCAATGTTGAGTTTGTTGTTGAATTTTTTGGTGTTTTTCATTGTTGAGGTTGTTGTTGAATTTGTTGGTGATTTTCAATGTTGAGGTTGTGGTTGAATTTGTTGGTGTTTTTCCATGTTGAGGTTTTTGAATTTGTTGGTGTTTTTCAAAGTTGATGTTGTTGTTGAATTTGTTGGTGATTTTCAATGTTGAGTTTGTTGTTGAATTTTTCGGTGTTTTTCATTGTTGAGGTTTTTGTTGAATTTTTTGTTGTTTTTGAATGTTGAGGTTGTTGATGCATTATTTGATGTTTTTCATTGTTGAGGTTTTTGTTGAATTTGTTGGTGTTTTTCATTATTGAGGTTGTTGTATTTATTGGTATTTTTAAAAAAAGACGTTGTTGTTGAATTTTTTGGTGTTTTTAATTGTTGAGGTTTTTGTTGACTTTGTTGCTGCTTTTGAATGTTGAGGTTGTTGATGAATTTTTTGGTGTTTTTCATTGATGAGGTTGTTGTTGAATTTGTTGGTGTTTTGGAATGTTGAGGTTGTTGTTGAATTGTTTGATGTTTTTCATTGTTGAGGTTGTTGTTAAATTTTTTGGTGATTTTCAATATTGAGGTTGTTGTTGAATTTATTGGTGATTTTCAATGTTGAGGTTGTTGTTTCATTTTTTGATGTTTTTCATTGCTGAGGTTGTTGTTGAATTTGTTGGTGATTTTCAATGTTTAGGTTGTTGAATTCATTGGTGTTATGAATGGTATTTTTTGATAATTTTTCTATTTTTCAAAGTTGAGGTTGCAGTTGATATTGTTGGTGTTTTTCATTGTTGAGGTTGTTGAAGTTGTTGGTGTTGTTGAAAGTTGAGGTTGTTGTTGAATTTTTGGTGTTTTTAATTGTTGAGGTTTCTGTTGAATTTTTTGTTGTTTTTGAATGTTGAGGTTGTTGATGCATTATTTGGTGTTTTTCATTGTTGAGGTTGTTGTTGAATTTGTTGGTGATTTTCAATGTTGAGTTTGTTGTTGAATTTTTAGGTGTTTTTCATTGTTGAGGTTGTTGCTGAAATTGTTGGAGTTTTTCAATGTTGAGGTTGTTGTTGAATTTTTTGGTGATTTTCAATGTTGAGTTTGTTGTTGAATTTGTTGGTGTTTTTCATTGTTGAGTTTGTTGAATTTATTGGTATTTTTCAAGGTTGATGTTGTTGTTGAATTTTTTGGTGTTATTAATTTTTGAGGTTTTTGTTGAATTTGTTGCTGTTTTTGAATGTTGAGGTTGTTGATAAATTTTTTGGTGTTTTTCATTGATGAGGTTGTTGTTGAATTTGTTGGTGTTTTTGAATGTTGAGGTTGTTGTTGAATTGTTTGATGTTTTTCATTGTTGAGGTTGTTGTTAAATTTGTTGGTGATTTTCAATGTTGAGGTTGTTGTTGAATTTGTTGTTGTTATGAATTTTTATTTCGTTGAACCTTTTTGTATCTTTGAAAGTTGAGGTTGTTGTTGAATTTGTTGGTGTTTTTCAATGTTGAGGTTGTTGAATTTGTTTGTGTTTTTCAAAGCTGAGTTTGTTGTTGAATTTATTGGTGTTTTTCATTGTTGAGGTTTTTGTTGAATTTGTTGGTGTTTTTCATTGTTGAGGTTGTTGTTGACTTTGTTGGTGATTTTCAATGTTGAGGTTGTGGTTGAATTTGTTGGTGTTTTTCATTGTTGAGTTTGTTGAATTTATTGGTGTTTTTAAAGTTGAGGTGGTTGTTGAATTTTTTGGTGTTTTTCATTGTTGAGGTTTTTGTTGAATTTGTTGGTGATTTTCAATGTTGAGGTTGATGTTGAATTTTTTGGTGTTTTTCATTGTTGAGGGTTTTGTTGAATTTGTTAGCGTTTTTGAATGTTGAGGTTGTTGATGAATTTTTTGGTGTTTTTCATTGTTGAGTTTTTTGTTGAAATTGTTTGTGTTTTTCATTGTTGAGGTTGTTGTTGAATTTGTTGGTGATTTTCAATATTGAGGTTCTGGTTCAATTTGTTGTTGTTTTTCCATGTTGAGGTTTTTGAATTTGTTGGTGTTTTTCAAAGTTGAGGTTGTTGTTGAATTTGTTGGTGATTTTCAATGTTGAGGTTGTTGTTTCATTTTTTGATGTTTTTCATTGCTGAGGTTGTTGTTGAATTTGTTGGTGTTTTTCAAAGTTGATGTTGTTGAATTCATCGGTGTTATCAATGGTTATATTTTGATCATTTGTGTATTTTTCAAAGTTGAACTTTCAGTTGAATTTGATGGTGTCTTTCAATGTTGAGGTTGTTGAAGTTGTTGGTGTTTTTCAAAGCTGAGGGTGTTGTTGAATTTTTCGGAGTTTTTCATTGTTGAGGTTTTTGTTGAATTTTTTGTTGTTTTTGAATGTTGAGGTTGTTGATGCATTATTTGGTGTTTTTCATTGTTGAGGTTGTTGTTGAATTTGTTGGTGATTTTCAATGTTGTGGTTGTTGTTGAATTTTTAGGTGTTTTTCATTGTTGAGGTTTCTGTTGAGTTTGTTGGTTTTTTTGAATGTTGAGGTTGTTGATGAATCTTTCGGTGTTTTTCCTTGTTCAATTTTTTGTACAATTTGTTGTTGTTTTTCATTGTTGAGGTTGTTGTTGAAGTTGTTGGTGATTTTCAATGTTGAGGTTGTGGTTGAAATTGTTGGTGTTTTTCCATGTTGAGGTTTTTGGATTTGTTGGTGTTTTTCAAAGTTGATGTTGTTGTTGAATTTGTTGGTGATTTTCAATGTTGAGTTTGTTGTTGAAATTTTTGGTGTTTTTCATTGTTGAGGTTGTTGTTGAAATTGTTGGAGTTTTTCAATGTCGAGGTTGTTGTTGAATTTTTTGGTGATTTTCAATGTTGAGTTTGTTGTTGAATTTGTTGGTGTTTTTCATTGTTGAGGTTGTTGAATTTATTGGTATTTTTCAAGGTTGACGTTGTTGTTCAATATTTTGGTGTTATTAATTGTTGACGTTTTTGTTGAATTTGTTGCTGTTTTTGAATGTTGAGGTTGTTGTTGAATTTTTTGGTGTTTTTCATTGCTAAGGTTGTTGTTGAATTTGCTGGTGTTTTTGAATGTTGAGGTTGTCGTTGAATTGTTTGATGTTTTTCATTGTTGAGGTTGTTGTTAAATTGGTTGGTGATTTTCAATATTGAGGTTGTTGTTGAATTTGTTGTTGTTATGAATTTTTATTTTGTTGAACCTTTTTGTATTTTTGAAAGTTGAGGTTGTTGTTGAATTTGTTGGTGATTTTCAATGATGTGGTTGTTGTTGAATTTTTACGTGTTTTTCATTGTTGAGGTTTCTGTTGAGTTTGTTGGTTTTTTTGAATGTTGAGGTTGTTGATGAAACTTTCGGTGTTTTTCATTGTTGAGGTTTTTGTTGAATTTGATGGTGTTTTTCATTGTTGAGGTTGTTGTTGAATTTGTTGGTGATTTTCAATGTTGAGGTTGTTGAATTCATTGGTGTTATGAATGGTTTTTTTTGATCATTTTTGTATTTTCCAAAGTTGAGCTAGCAGTTGAATTTGTTGGTGTTTTTCAATGTTGAGGTTGTTAAGTTGTTGGTGTTTTTCAAAGTTGAGGTTGTTGTTTAATTTTTTCGGTGTTTTTCATTGTTGAGGTTTTTGTTGAATCTTTTGGTGTTTTTGAATGTTGAGGTTGTTGATGCATTATTTGGTGCTTTTCATTGTTGAGGTTTTTGTTGAATTTGTTAGCGGTTTTGAATGTTGAGGTTGTTGATGAATTTTTTGGTGTTTTTCATTGTTGAGGTTTTTGTTGAAATTGTTTGTGTTTTTCATTGTTGGGGTTGTTGTTGAATTTGTTGGTGATTTTCAATATTGAGGTTCTGGTTCAATTTGTTGTTGTTTTTCCATGTTGAGGTTTTTGAATTTGTTGGTGTTTTTCAAAGTTGAGGTTGTTGTTGAATTTGTTGGTGATTTTCAATGTTGAAGTTGTTGTTGCATTTTTTGATGTTTTTCATTGCTGAGGTTGTTGTTGAATTTGTTGGTGATTTTCAATGTTGAGGTTGTTGAATTCATTGGTGTTATCAATGGTTTTTTTTGATCATTTTTCTATGTTACAAAGTTGAGGTTGCAGTTGAAATTGTTGGTGTTTTTCAATGTTGAGGTTGTTGAAGCTGTTGGTGTTGTTCAAAGTTGAGGTTGTTGTTGAATTTTTCGGTGTTTTTCATTGTTGAGGTTTTTGTTGAATTTTTTGTTGTTTTTGAATGTTGAGGTTGTTGATGCATTATTTGGTGTTTTTCATTGTTGAGGTTGTTGTTGAATTTGTTTGTGATTTTCAATGTTGAGGTTGTTGTTGAATTTTTAGGTGTTTTTCATTGTTGTGGTTTCAGTTGAATTTGTTGGTATTTTTGAATGTTGAGGTTGTTGATGAATCTTTCGGTGTTTTTCATTGTTGAGGTTTTTGTTGAATTTGTTGGTGTTTCTCATTGTTGAGGTTGTTGTTGAATTTGTTGGTGATTTTCAATGTTGAGGTTGTTGAATTCATCGGTGTTATCAATGGTTATGTTTTGATCATTTGTGTATTTTTCAAAGTTGAACTTGCAGTTGAATTTGTTGGTGTTTTTCAATGTTGAGGTTGTTGAAGCTGTTGGTGTTTTTCAAAGTTGAGGTTGTTGTTGAATTTTTCGGTGTTTTTCATTGTTGAGGTTTTTGTTGAATTTTTTGGTGTTTTTGAATGTTGAGGTTTTTGATGCATTATTTGGTGCTTTTCATTGTTGAGGTTTTTGTTGAATTTGTTGGTGACTTTCAATGTTGAGGTTGTTGTTGAATTTTTAGGTGTTTTTCATTGTTGTGGTTTCTGTTGAATTTGTTGGTGTTTTTGAATGTTGAGGTTGTTGATGAATCTTTCGGTGTCTTCCCTTGCTGAGGTTTTTGTTCAATTTGTTGGTGTTTTTCAATGTTGAGGTTGTGGTTGAATTTGTTGGTGTTTTTCCATGTTGAGGGTTTTGAATTTGTTGGTGTTTTTCAAAGTTGAGGTTGTTGTTGAATTTGTTGGTGATTTTCAATGTTGAGTTTGTTGTTGAATTTTTCGGTGTTTTTCATTGTTGAGGTTATTGTTGAATTTTTTGTTGTTTTTGAATGTTGAGGTTGTTGATGCATTATTTGATGTTTTTCATTGTTGAGGTTTTTGTTGAATTTGTTGGTGTTTTTCATTATTGAGGTTGTTGAATTTATTGGTATTTTTCAAAGTTGACGTTGTTGTTGAATTTTTTGGTGTTTTTAATTGTTGAGGTTTTTGTTGAATTTGTTGCTGTTTTTGAATGTTGAGGTTGTTGATGAATTTTTTGGTGTTTTTCATTGATGAGGTTGTTGTTGAATTTGTTGGTGTTTTTGAATGTTGAGGTTGTTGTTGAATTGTTTGATGTTTTTCATTGTTGAGGTTGTTGTTAAATTTGTTGGTGATTTTCAATATTGAGGTTGTTGTTGAATTTGTTGTTGTTATCAATTTTTATTTTGTTGAACCTTTTTGTATTTTTGAAAGTTGAGGTTGTTGTTGAATTTGTTGGTGTTTTTCAATGTTGAGGCTGTTGAATTTGTTTGTGTTTTTGAAAGCTGAATTTGTTGTTGAATTTGTTGGTGTTTTTCATTGTTGAGATTTTTGTTGAATTTGTTGGTGTTTTTCATTGTTGAGGTTGTTGTTGACTTTGTTGGCGATTTTCAATGTTGAGGTTGTGGTTGAATTTGTTGGTGTTTTTCAAAGTTGATGTTTTTGAAATTATTGGTGTTATCAATGGGTTTCTAAAATCTTTTTTGTATTTTTCAAAGTTGAGGTTGCAGTTGAAATTGTTGGTGTTTTGCAATGTTGAGGTTGTTGAATTTGTTCATGTGTTTCAAAGTTGAGGTTGTTGTTGAATTTTTTGGTGTTTTTCATTGCTGAGGTTTTTGTTGAATTTGTTGGTGATTTTCAATGTTGAGGTTGCTGTTGAATTTTTTGGTATTTTTCATTGTTGAGGTTTTATTTGAATTTGTTAGCGTTTATGAATGTTGAGGTTGTTGATGAATTTTTTGGTGTTTTTCATTGTTGAGGTTTTTGTGGAAATTGTTTGTGTTTTTCATTGTTGAGGTTGTTGTTGAATTTGTTGGTCATTTTCAATGTTGAGGTTGTTGTTGAATTTTTAGGTATTTTTCATTGTTGAGGTTTCTGTTGAGTTTGTTGGTTTTTTGAATGTTGAGGTTGTTGATGAATCTTTCGGTGCTTTTCATTGTTGAGGTTTTTGTTGAATTTGTTGCTGTTTTTCATTGTTGAGGTTGTTGAAGTCATTGTTGTTATCAATGGTTTTTTTTGATCATTTTTGTATTTTTCAAAGTTGAGCTTGCAGTTGAATTTGTTGGTGTTTTTCAATGTTGAGGTTGTTGAAGTTGTTGGTGTTTTTCAAAGTTGAGGTTGTTGTTTAATTTTTTCGGTGTTTTTCATTGTTGAGGTTTTTTTTGAATCTTTTGGTGTTTTTGAATGTTGAGGTTGTTGATGCATTATTTGGTGCTGTTCATTGTTGAGGTTTTTGTTGAATTTGTTGGTGACTTTCAATGTTGAGGCTGTTGTTGAATTTTTAGGTGCTTTTCATTGTTGTGTTTTCTGTTGAATTTGTTGGTGTTTTTGAATGTTGAGGTTGTTGATGAATCTTTCGGTGTTTTTCTTGTTGAGGTTTTTGTTCAATTTGTTGGTGTTTTTCATTGTTGAGGTTGTTGTTGAATTTGTTGGTGATTTTCAATGTTGTGGTTGTTGTTGAATTTTTAGGTGTTTTTCATTGTTGAGGTTTCTGTTGAGTTTGTTGGTTTTTTTGAATGTTGAGGTTGTTGATGAATCTTTCGGTGTTTTTCATTGTTGAGGTTTTTGTTGAATTTGTTGGTGTTTTTCATTGTTGAGGTTGATGTTGAATTTGTTGGTGATTTTCAATGTTGAGGTTGTTGAATTCATTGGTGATATGAATGGTTTTTTTTGATCATTTTTGTATTTTTCAAAGTTGAGCTTGCAGTTGAATTTGTTGGTGTTTTTCGAAGTTGAGGTTGTTGTTGAATTTTTCGGTGTTTTTCATTGTTGAGGTTTTTGTTGATTTTTTTGTTGTTTTTGAATGTTGAGGTTGTTGATGCATTATTTGGTGCTTTTCATTGTTGAGGTTTTTGTTGAATTTGTTGGTGACTTTCAATGTTGAGGTTGTTGTTGAATTTTTAGGTGTTTTTCATTGTTGTGGTTTCTGTTGAATTTGTTGGTGTTTTTGAATGTTGAGGTTGTTGATGAATCTTTCGGTGATTTTCCTTGTTGAGGTTTTTGTTCAATTTGTTGGTGTTTTTCATTGTTGAGGTTTTTGTTGAAATTGTTTGTGTTTTTCATTGTTGAGGTTGTTGTTGAATTTGTTGGTGATTTTCAATATTGAGGTTCTGGTTCAATTTGTTGTTGTTTTTCCATGTTGAGGTTTTTGAATTTGTTGGTGTTTTTCAAAGTTGAGGTTGTTGTTCAATTTGTTGGTGATTTTCAATGTTGAAGTTGTTGTTGCATTTTTTGATGTTTTTCATTGCTGAGGTTGTTGTTGAATTTGTTGGTGATTTTCAATGTTGAGGTTGTTGAATTCATTGGTGTTATCAATGATTTTTTTTGATCATTTTTCTATTTTTCAAAGTTGAGGTTGCAGTTGAAATTGTTGGTGTTTTTCAATGTTGAGGTTGTTGAAGTTGTTGGTGTTTTTCAAAGTTGAGGTTGTTGTTGAATCTTTCGGTGTTTTTCATTGTTGAGGTTTTTGTTGAATTTTTTGTTGTTTTTGAATGTTGAGGTTGTTGATGCATTATTTGGTGTTTTTCATTTTTGAGGTTGTTGTTGAATTTGTTGGTGATTTTCAATGTTGTGGTTGTTGTTGAATTTTTATGTGTTTTTCATTGTTGAGGTTTCTGTTGAGTTTGTTGGTTTTTTTGAATGTTGAGGTTGTTGATGAATCTTTCGGTGTTTTTCATTGTTGAGGTTTTTGTTGAATTTGTTGGTGTTTTTCATTGTTGAGGTTGTTGTTGAATTTGTTGGTGATTTTCAATGTTGAGGTTGTTGAATTCATTGGTGTTATGAATGGTTTTTTTTGATCATTTTTGTATTTTTCAAAGTTGAGCTTGCAGTTGAATTTGTTGGTGTTTTTAAATGTTGAGGTTGTTGAAGTTGTTGGTGTTTTTCAAAGTTGAGGTTGTTGATGCATTATTTGGTGCTTTTCATTGTTGAGGTTTTTGTTGAATTTGTTGGTGACTTTCAATGTTGAGGTTGTTGTTGAATTTTTAGGTGCTTTTCATTGTTGTGGTTTCTGTTGAATTTGTTGGTGTTTTTGAATGTTGAGGTTGTTGATGAATCTTTCGGTGTTTTTCCTTGTTGAGGTTTTTGTTCAATTTGTTGGTGTTTTTCATTGTTGAGGTTGTGGTTGAATTTGTTGGTGTTTTTCCATGTTGAGGGTTTTGAATTTTTTGGTGTTTTTCAAAGTTGAGGTTGTTGTTGAATTTGTTGGTGATTTTCAATGTTGAGTTTGTTGTTGAATTTTTCGGTGTTTTTCATTGTTGAGGTTATTGTTGAATTTTTTGTTGTTTTTGAATGTTGAGGTTGTTGATGCATTATTTGATGTTTTTCATTGTTGAGGTTTTTGTTTAATTTGTTGGTGTTTTTCATTATTGAGGTTGTTGAATTTATTGGTATTTTTCAAAGTTGACGTTGTTGTTGAATTTTTTGGTGTTTTTAATTGTTGAGGTTTTTGTTGAATTTGTTGGTGTTCTTCATTGTTGAGGTTGTTGTTGACTTTGTTGGTGATTTTCAATGTTGAGGTTGTGGTTGAATTTGTTGGTGTTTTTCAAAGTTGATGTTGTTGAAATTATTGGTGTTATCAATGGTTCTTTTAAATCTTTTTTGTATTTTTCAAAGTTGAGGTTGCAGTTGAAATTGTTCGTGTTTTGCAATGTTGAGGTTGTTGAATTTGTTGGTGTTTTTCAAAGTTGAGGTTGTTGTTGAACTTTTTGGTGTTTTTCATTGTTGAGGTTTTTGTTGAATTTGTTGGTGATTTTCAATGTTGAGGTTGTTGTTGAATTTTTTGGTATTTTTCATTGTTGAGGTTTTTGTTGAATTTGTTAGCGGTTTTGAATGTTGAGGTTGTTGATGAATTTTTTGGTGTTTTTCATTGTTGAGGTTTTTGTTGAAATTGTTTGTGTTTTTCATTGTTGGGGTTGTTGTTGAATTTGTTGGTGATTTTCAATATTGAGGTTCTGGTTCAATTTGTTGTTGTTTTTCCATGTTGAGGTTTTTGAATTTGTTGGTGTTTTTCAAAGTTGAGGTTGTTGTTGAATTTGTTGGTGATTTTCAATGTTGAAGTTGTTGTTGCATTTTTTGATGTTTTTCATTGCTGAGGTTGTTGTTGAATTTGTTGGTGATATTCAATGTTTAGGTTGTTGAATTCATTGGTGTTATCAATGGTTTTTTTTGATCATTTTTCTATGTTACAAAGTTGAGGTTGCAGTTGAAATTGTTGGTGTTTTTCAATGTTGAGGTTGTTGAAGTTGTTGGTGTTGTTCAAAGTTGAGGTTGTTGTTGAATTTTTCGGTGTTTTTCATTGTTGAGGTTTTTGTTGAATTTTTTGTTGTTTTTGAATGTTGAGGTTGTTGATGCATTATTTGGTGTTTTTCATTGTTGAGGTTGTTGTGGAATTTGTTTGTGATTTTCAATGTTGAGGTTGTTGTTGAATTTTTAGGTGTTTTTCATTGTTGTGGTTTCTGTTGAATTTGTTGGTATTTTTGAATGTTGAGGTTGTTGATGAATCTTTCGGTGTTTTTCATTGTTGAGGTTGTTGTTGAATTTGTTGGTGTTTCTCATTGTTGAGGTTGTTGTTGAATTTGTTGGTGATTTTCAATGTTGAGGTTGTTGAATTCATCGGTGTTATCAATGTTTATTTTTTGATCATTTGTGTATTTTTCAAAGTTGAACTTGCAGTTGAATTTGTTGGTGTTTTTCAATGTTGAGGTTGTTGAAGCTGTTGGTGTTTTTCAAAGTTGAGGTTGTTGTTGAATTTTTCGGTGTTTTTCATTGTTGAGGTTTTTGTTGAATTTTTTGGTGTTTTTGAATGTTGAGGTTTTTGATGCATTATTTGGTGCTTTTCATTGTTGAGGTTTTTGTTGAATTTGTTGGTGACTTTCAATGTTGAGGTTGTTGTTGAATTTTTAGGTGTTTTTCATTGTTGTGGTTTCTGTTGAATTTGTTGGTGTTTTTGAATGTTGAGGTTGTTGATGAATCTTTCGGTGTCTTTCCTTGCTGAGGTTTTTGTTCAATTTGTTGGTGTTTTTCATTGTTGAGGTTGTGGTTGAATTTGTTGGTGTTTTTCCATGTTGAGGGTTTTGAATTTGTTGGTGTTTTTCAAAGTTGAGGTTGTTGTTGAATTTGTTGGTGATTTTCAATGTTGAGTTTGTTGTTGAATTTTTCGGTGTTTTTCATTGTTGAGGTTATTGTTGAATTTTTTGTTGTTTTTGAATGTTGAGGTTGTTGATGCATTATTTGATGTTTTTCCTTGTTGAGGTTTTTCTTGAATTCGTTGTTGTTTTTCATTATTGAGGTTGTTGAATTTATTGGTATTTTTCAAAGTTGACGTTGTTGTTGAATTTTTTGGTGTTTTTAATTGTTGAGGTTTTTGTTGAATTTGTTGCTGTTTTTGAATGTTGAGGTTGTTGATGAATTTTTTGGTGTTTTTCATTGAGGAGGTTGTTGTTGAATTTGTTGCTGTTTTTGAATGTTGAGGTTGTTGTTGAATTGTTTGATGCTTTTCATTGTTGAGGTTGTTGTTAAATTTGTTGGTGATTATCAATATTGAGGTTGTTGTTGAATTTGTTGTTGTTATCAATTTTTATTTTGTTGAACCTTTTTGTATTTTTGAAGGTTGAGGTTGTTGTTGAATTTGTTGGTGTTTTTCAATGTTGAGGCTGTTGAATTTGTTTGTGTTTTTCAAAGCTGAGTTTGTTGTTGAATTTGTTGGTGTTTTTCATTGTTGAGATTTTTGTTGAATTTGTTGGTATTTTTCATTGTTGAGGTTGTTGTTGACTTTGTTGGTGATTTTCAATGTTGAGGTTGTGGTTGAATTTGTTGGTGTTTTTCAAAGTTGATGTTGTTGAAATTATTGGTGTTATCAATGGGTTTCTAAAATCTTTTTTGTATTTTTCAAAGTTGAGGTTGCAGTTGAAATTGTTGGTGTTTTGCAATGTTGAGGTTGTTGAATTTGTTGATGTGTTTCAAAGTTGAGGTTGTTGTTGAATTTTTTGGTGTTTTTCATTGTTGAGGTTTTTGTTGAATTTGTTGGTGATTTTCAATGTTGAGGTTGCTGTTGAATTTTTTGGTATTTTTCATTGTTGAGGTTTTTTTTGAATTTGTTAGCGTTTATGAATGTTGAGGTTGTTGATGAATTTTTTGGTGTTTTTCATTGTTGAGGTTTTTGTGGAAATTGTTTGTGTTTTTCATTGTTGAGGTTGTTGTTGAATTTGTTGGTGATTTTCAATGTTGAAGTTGTTGTTGCATTTTTTGATGTTTTTCATTGCTGAGGTTGTTGTTGAATTTGTTGGTGATTTTCAATGTTGTGGTTGTTGTTGAATTTATAGGTGTTTTTCATTGTTGAGGTTTCTGTTGAGTTTGTTGGTTTTTTGAATGTTGAGGTTGTTGATGAATCTTTCGGTGCTTTTCATTGTTGAGGTTTTTGTTGAATTTGTTGCTGTTTTTCATTGTTGAGGTTGTTGAAGTCATTGGTGTTATCAATGGTTTTTTTTGATCATTTTTGTATTTTTCAAAGTTGAGCTTGCAGTTGAATTTGTTGGTGTTTTTCAATGTTGAGGTTGTTGAAGTTGTTGGTGTTTTTCAAAGTTGAGGTTGATGTTTAATTTTTTCGGTGTTTTTCATTGTTGAGGTTTTTTTTGAATCTTTTGGTGTTTTTGAATGTTGAGGTTGTTGATGCATTATTTGGTGCTTTTCATTGTTGAGGTTTTTGTTGAATTTGTTGGTGACTTTCAATGTTGAGGCTGTTGTTGAATTTTTAGGTGCTTTTCATTGTTGTGGTTTCTGTTGAATTTGTTGGTGTTTTTGAATGTTGAGGTTGTTGATGAATCTTTCGGTGTTTTTCTTGTTGAGGTTTTTGTTCAATTTGTTGGTGTTTTTCATTGTTGAGGTTGTTGTTGAATTTGTTGGTGATTTTCAATGTTGTGGTTGTTGTTGAATTTTTAGGTGTTTTTCATTGTTGAGGTTTCTGTTGAGTTTGTTGGTTTTTTTGAATGTTGAGGTTGTTGATGAATCTTTCGGTGTTTTTCATTGTTGAGGTTTTTGTTCAATTTGTTGGTGTTTTTCATTGTTGAGGTTGATGTTGAATTTGTTGGTGATTTTCAATGTTGAGGTTGTTGAATTCATTGGTGTTATGAATGGTTTTTTTTGATCATTTTTGTATTTTTCAAAGTTGAGCTTGCAGTTGAATTTGTTGGTGTTTATCGAAGTTGAGGTTGTTGTTGAATTTTTCGGTGTTTTTCATTGTTGAGGTTTTTGTTGATTTTTTTGTTGTTTTTGAATGTTGAGGTTGTTGATGCATTATTTGGTGCTTTTCATTGTTGAGGTTTTTGTTGAATTTGTTGGTGACTTTCAATGTTGAGGTTGTTGTTGAATTTTTAGGTGTTTTTCATTGTTGTGGTTTCTGTTGAATTTGTTGGTGTTTTTGAATGTTGAGGTTGTTGATGAATCTTTCGGTGTTTTTCCTTGTTGAGGTTTTTGTTCAATTTGTTGGTGTTTTTCATTGTTGAGGTTTTTGTTGAAATTGTTTGTGTTTTTCATTGTTGAGGTTGTTGTTGAATTTGTTGGTGATTTTCAATATTGAAGTTCTGGTTCAATTTGTTGTTGTTTTTCCATGTTGAGGTTTTTGAATTTGTTGGTGTTTTTCAAAGTTGAGGTTGTTGTTGAATTTGTTGGTGATTTTCAATGTTGAGGTTGTTGTTGCATTTTTTGATGTTTTTCATTGCTGAGGTTGTTGTTGAATTTGTTGGTTATTTTCAATGTTGAGGTTGTTGAATTCATTGGTGTTATCAATGATTTTTTTTGATCATTTTTCTATTTTTCAAAGTTGAGGTTGCAGTTGAAATTGTTGGTGTTTTTCAATGTTGAGGTTGTTGAAGTTGTTGGTCTTGTTGAAAGTTGAGGTTGTTGTTGAATCTTTCGGTGTTTTTCATTGTTGAGGTTTTTGTTGAATTTTTTGTTGTTTTTGAATGTTGAGGTTGTTGATGCATTATTTGGTGTTTTTCATTTTTGAGGTTGTTGTTGAATTTGTTGGTGATTTTCAATGTTGTGGTTGTTGTTGAATTTTTAGGTGTTTTTCATTGTTGAGGTTTCTGTTGAGTTTGTTGGTTTTTTTGAATGTTGAGGTTGTTGATGAATCTTTCGGTGTTTTTCATTGTTGAGGTTTTTGTTGAATTTGTTGGTGTTTTTCATTGTTGAGGTTGTTGTTGAATTTGTTGGTGATTTTCAATGTTGAGGTTGTTGAATTCATTGGTGTTATGAATGGTTTTTTTTGATCATTTTTGTATTTTTCAAAGTTGAGCTTGCAGTTGAATTTGTTGGTGTTTTTAAATGTTGAGGTTGTTGAAGTTGTTGGTGTTTTTCAAAGTTGAGGTTGTTGTTTAATTTTTTCGTTGTTTTTCATTGTTGAGGTTTTTGTTGAATCTTTTGGTGTTTTTGAATGTTGAGGTTGTTGATGCATTATTTGGTGCTTTTCATTGTTGAGGTTTTTGTTGAATTTGTTGGTGACTTTCAATGTTGAGGTTGTTGTTGAATTTTTAGGTGCTTTTCATTGTTGTGGTTTCTGTTGAATTTGTTGGTGTTTTTGAATGTTGAGGTTGTTGATGAATCTTTCGGTGTTTTTCCTTGTTGAGGTTTTTGTTCAATTTGTTGGTGTTTTTCATTGTTGAGGTTGTGGTTGAATTTGTTGGTGTTTTTCCATGTTGAGGGTTTTGAATTTGTTGGTGTTTTTCAAAGTTGAGGTTGTTGTTGAATTTGTTGGTGATTTTCAATGTTGAGTTTGTTGTTGAATTTTTCGTTGTTTTTCATTGTTGAGGTTATTGTTGAATTTTTTGTTGCTTTTGAATGTTGAGGTTGTTGATGCATTATTTGATGTTTTTCATTGTTGAGGTTTTTGTTGAATTTGTTGGTGTTTTTCATTATTGAGGTTGTTGAATTTATTGGTATTTTTCAAAGTTGACGTTGTTGTTGAATTTTTTGGTGTTTTTAATTGTTGAGGTTTTTGTTGAATTTGTTGCTGTTTTTGAATGTTGAGGTTGTTGATGAATTTTTTGGTGTTTTTCATTGTGGAGGTTGTTGTTGAATTTGTTGCTGTTTTTGAATGTTGAGTTTGTTGTTGAATTGTTTGATGTTTTTCATTGTTGAGGTTGTTGTTAAATTTGTTGGTGATTATCAATATTGAGGTTGTTGTTGAATTTGTTGTTGTTATCAATTTTTATTTTGTTGAACCTTTTTGTATTTTTCAAAGTTGAGGTTGCAGTTGAAATTGTTGGTGTTTTGCAATGTTGAGGTTGTTGAATTTGTTGATGTGTTTCAAAGTTGAGGTTGTTGTTGAATTTTTTGGTGTTTTTCATTGTTGAGGTTTTTGTTGAATTTGTTGGTGATTTTCAATGTTGAGGTTGCTGTTGAATTTTTTGGTATTTTTCATTGTTGAGGTTTTATTTGAATTTGTTAGCGTTTATGAATGTTGAGGTTGTTGATGAATTTTTTGGTGTTTTTCATTGTTGAGGTTTTTGTGGAAATTGTTTGTGTTTTTCATTGTTGAGGTTGTTGTTGAATTTGTTGGTGATTTTCAATGTTGAAGTTGTTGTTGCATTTTTTGATGTTTTTCATTGCTGAGGTTGTTGTTGAATTTGTTGGTGATTTTCAATGTTGAGGTTGTTGTTGAATTTTTAGGTATTTTTCATTGTTGAGGTTTCTGTTGAGTTTGTTGGTTTTTTGAATGTTGAGGTTGTTGATGAATCTTTCGGTGCTTTTCATTGTTGAGGTTTTTGTTGAATTTGTTGGTGTTTTTCATTGTTGAGGTTGATGTTGAATTTGTTGGTGATTTTCAATGTTGAGGTTGTTGAATTCTTTGGTGTTATGAATGGTTTTTTTTGATCATTTTTGTATTTTTCAAAGTTGAGCTTGCAGTTGAATTTGTTGGTGTTTTTCAAAGTTCAGGTTGTTGTTGAATTTTTCGGTGTTTTTCATTGTTGAGGTTTTTGTTGAATTTTTTGTTGTTTTTGAATGTTGAGGTTGTTGATGCATTATTTGGTGCTTTTCATTGTTGAGGTTTTTGTTGAATTTGTTGGTGACTTTCAATGTTGAGGTTGTTGTTGAATTTTTAGGTGTTTTTCATTGTTGTGGTTTCTGTTGAATTTGTTGGTGTTTTTGAATGTTGAGGTTGTTGATGAATCTTTCGGTGTTTTTCCTTGTTGAGGTTTTTGTTCAATTTGTTGGTGTTTTTCATTGTTGAGGTTTTTGTTGAAATTGTTTGTGTTTTTCATTGTTGAGGTTGTTGTTGAATTTGTTGGTGATTTTCAATATTGAGGTTCTGGTTCAATTTGTTGTTGTTTTTCCATGTTGAGGTTTTTGAATTTGTTGGTGTTTTTCAAAGTTGAGGTTGTTGTTGAATTTGTTGGTGATTTTCAATGTTGAGGTTGTTGTTGCATTTTTTGATGTTTTTCATTGCTGAGGTTGTTGTTGAATTTGTTGGTGATTTTCAATGTTGAGGTTGTTGAATTCATTGGTGTTATCAATGATTTTTTTTGATCATTTTTCTATTTTTCAAAGTTGAGGTTGCAGTTGAAATTGTTGGTGTTTTTCAATGTTTTGGTTGTTGAAGTTGTTGGTCTTGTTGAAAGTTGAGGTTGTTGTTGAATCTTTCGGTGTTTTTCATTGTTGAGGTTTTTGTTGAATTTTTTGTTGTTTTTGAACGTTGAGGTTGTTGTTGCATTATTTGGTGTTTTTCATTTTTGAGGTTGTTGTTGAATTTGTTGGTGATTTTCAATGTTGTGGTTGTTGTTGAATTTTTAGGTGTATTTCATTGTTGAGGTTTCTGTTGAGTTTGTTGGTTTTTTTGAATGTTGAGGTTGTTGATGAATCTTTCGGTGTTTTTCATTGTTGAGGTTTTTGTTGAATTTGTTGGTGTTTTTCATTGTTGAGGTTGTTGTTGAATTTGTTGGTGATTTTCAATGTTGAGGTTGTTGTTGAATTTTTAGGTATTTTTCATTGTTGAGGTTTCTGTTGAGTTTGTTGGTTTTTTGAATGTTGAGGTTGTTGATGAATCTTTCGGTGCTTTTCATTGTTGAGGTTTTTGTTGAATTTGTTGCTGTTTTTCATTGTTGAGGTTGTTGAAGTCATTGTTGTTATCAATGGTTTTTTTCGATCATTTTTGTATTTTTCAAAGTTGAGCTTGCAGTTGAATTTGTTGGTTTTTTTCAATGTGGAGGTTGTTGAAGTTGTTGGTGTTTTTCAAAGTTGAGGTTGTTGTTTAATTTTTTCGGTGTTTTTCATTGTTGAGGTTTTTTTTGAATCTTTTGGTGTTTTTGAATGTTGAGGTTGTTGATGCATTATTTGGTGCTTTTCATTGTTGAGGTTTTTGTTGAATTTGTTGGTGACTTTCAATGTTGAGGCTGTTGTTGAATTTTTAGGTGCTTTTCATTGTTGTGGTTTCTGTTGAATTTGTTGGTGTTTTTGAATGTTGAGGTTGTTGATGAATCTTTCGGTGTTTTTCTTGTTGAGGTTTTTGTTCAATTTGTTGGTGTTTTTCATTGTTGAGGTTGTTGTTGAATTTGTTGGTGATTTTCAATGTTGTGGTTGTTGTTGAATTTTTAGGTGTTTTTCATTGTTGAGGTTTCTGTTGAGTTTGTTGGTTTTTTTGAATGTTGAGGTTGTTGATGAATCTTTCGGTGTTTTTCCTTGTTGAGGTTTTTGTTGAATTTGTTGGTGTTTTTCATTGTTGAGGTTGATGTTGAATTTGTTGGTGATTTTCAATGTTGAGGTTGTTGAATTCTTTGGTGTTATGAATGGTTTTTTTTGATCATTTTTGTATTTTTCAAAGTTGAGCTTGCAGTTGAATTTGTTGGTGTTTTTCAAAGTTCAGGTTGTTGTTGAATTTTTCGGTGTTTTTCATTGTTGAGGTTTTTGTTGAATTTTTTGTTGTTTTTGAATGTTGAGGTTGTTGATGCATTATTTGGTGCTTTTCATTGTTGAGGTTTTTGTTGAATTTGTTGGTGACTTTCAATGTTGAGGTTGTTGTTGAATTTTTAGGTGTTTTTCATTGTTGTGGTTTCTGTTGAATTTGTTGGTGTTTTTGAATGTTGAGGTTGTTGATGAATCTTTCGGTGTTTTTCCTTGTTGAGGTTTTTGTTCAATTTGTTGGTGTTTTTCATTGTTGAGGTTTTTGTTGAAATTGTTTATGTTTTTCATTGTTGAGGTTGTTGTTGAATTTGTTGGTGATTTTCAATATTGAGGTTCTGGTTCAATTTGTTGTTGTTTTTCCATGTTGAGGTTTTTGAATTTGTTGGTGTTTTTCAAAGTTGAGGTTGTTGTTGAATTTGTTGGTGATTTTCAATGTTGAGGTTGTTGTTGCATTTTTTGATGTTTTTCATTGCTGAGGTTGTTGTTGAATTTGTTGGTGATTTTCACTGTTGAGGTTGTTGAATTCATTGGTGTTATCAATGATTTTTTTTGATCATTTTTCTATTTTTCAAAGTTGAGGTTGCAGTTGAAATTGTTGGTGTTTTTCAATGTTTTGGTTGTTGAAGTTGTTGGTCTTGTTGAAAGTTGAGGTTGTTGTTGAATCTTTCGGTGTTTTTCATTGTTGAGGTTTTTGTTGAATTTTTTGTTGTTTTTGAACGTTGAGGTTGTTGTTGCATTATTTGGTGTTTTTCATTTTTGAGGTTGTTGTTGAATTTGTTGGTGATTTTCAATGTTGTGGTTGTTGTTGAATTTTTAGGTGTATTTCATTGTTGAGGTTTCTGTTGAGTTTGTTGGTTTTTTTGAATGTTGAGGTTGTTGATGAATCTTTCGGTGTTTTTCATTGTTGAGGTTTTTGTTGAATTTGTTGGTGTTTTTCATTGTTGAGGTTGTTGTTGAATTTGTTGGTGATTTTCAATGTTGAGGTTGTTGAATTCATTGGTGTTATGAATGGTTTTTTTTGATCATTTTTGTATTTTTCAAAGTTGAGCTTGCAGTTGAATTTGTTGGTGTTTTTAATTGTTGAGGTTGTTGAAGTTGTTGGTGTTTTTCAAAGTTGAGGTTGATGTTTAATTTTTTCGTTGTTTTTCATTGTTGAGGTTTTTGTTGAATCTTTTGGTGTTTTTGAATGTTGAGGTTGTTGATGCATTATTTGGTGCTTTTCATTGTTGAGGTTTTTGTTGAATTTGTTGGTGACTTTCAATGTTGAGGTTGTTGTTGAATTTTTAGGTGCTTTTCATTGTTGTGGTTTCTGTTGAATTTGTTGGTGTTTTTGAATGTTGAGGTTGTTGATGAATGTTTCGGTGTTTTTCCTTGTTGAGGTTTTTGTTCAATTTGTTGGTGTTTTTCATTGCTGAGGTTGTGGTTGAATTTGTTGGTGTTTTTCCATGTTGAGGGTTTTGAATTTGTTGGTGTTTTTCAAAGTTGAGGTTGTTGTTGAATTTGTTGGTGATTTTCAATGTTGAGTTTGTTGTTGAATTTTTCGGTGTTTTTCATTGTTGAGGTTATTGTTGAATTTTTTGTTGTTTTTGAATGTTGAGGTTGTTGATGCATTATTTGATGTTTTTCATTGTTGAGGTTTTTGTTGAATTTGTTGGTGTTATTCATTATTGAGGTTGTAAAATTTATTGGTATTTTTCAAAGTTGACGTTGTTGTTGAATTTTTTGGTGTTTTTAATTGTTGAGGTTTTTGTTGAATTTGTTGCTGTTTTTGAATGTTGAGGTTGTTGATGAATTTTTTGGTGTTTTTCATTGAGGAGGTTGTTGTTGAATTTGTTGCTGTTTTTGAATGTTGAGGTTGTTGTTGAATTGTTTGATGCTTTTCATTGTTGAGGTTGTTGTTAAATTTGTTGGTGATTTTCAATATTGAGGTTGTTGTTGAATTTGTTGTTGTTATCAATTTTTATTTTGTTGAACCTTTTTGTATTTTTGAAAGTTGAGGTTGTTGTTGAATTTGTTGGTGTTTTTCAATGTTGAGGTTGTTGAATTTGTTTGTGTTTTTCAAAGCTGAGTTTGTTGTTGAATTTGTTGGTGTTTTTCATTGTTGAGGTTTTTGTTGAATTTGTTGGTGTTTTTCATTGTTGAGGTTGTTGTTGACTTTGTTGGTGATTTTCAATGTTGAGGTTGTGGTTGAATTTGTTGGTGTTTTTCAAAGTTGATGTTGTTGAAATTATTGGTGTTATCAATGGGTTTCTAAAATCTTTTTTGTATTTTTCAAAGTTGAGGTTGCAGTTGAAATTGTTGGTGTTTTGCAATGTTGAGGTTGTTGAATTTGTTGATGTGTTTCAAAGTTGAGGTTGTTGTTGAATTTTTTGGTGTTTTATATTGTTGAGGTTTTTGTTGAATTTGTTGGTGATTTTCAATGTTGAGGTTGCTGTTGAATTTTTTGGTATTTTTCATTGTTGAGGTTTTTTTTGAATTTGTTAGCGTTTATGAATGTTGAGGTTGTTGATGAATTTTTTGGTGTTTTTCATTGTTGAGGTTTTTGTGGAAATTGTTTGTGTTTTTCATTGTTGAGGTTGTTGTTGAATTTGTTGGTGATTTTCAATGTTGAAGTTGTTGTTGCATTTTTTGATGTTTTTCATTGCTGAGGTTGTTGTTGAATTTGTTGGTGATTTTCAATGTTGAGGTTGTTGTTGAATTTTTAGGTATTTTTCATTGTTGAGGTTTCTGTTGAGTTTGTTGGTTTTTTGAATGTTGAGGTTGTTGATGAATCTTTCGGTGCTTTTCATTGTTGAGGTTTTTGTTGAATTTGTTGCTTTTTTTCATTGTTGAGGTTGTTGAAGTCATTGTTGTTATCAATGGTTTTTTTCGATCATTTTTGTATTTTTCAAAGTTGAGCTTGCAGTTGAATTTGTTGGTGTTTTTCAATGTGGAGGTTGTTGAAGTTGTTGGTGTTTTTCAAAGTTGAGGTTGTTGTTTAATTTTTTCGGTGTTTTTCATTGTTGAGGTTTTTTTTGAATCTTTTGGTGTTTTTGAATGTTGAGGTTGTTGATGCATTATTTGGTGCTTTTCATTGTTGAGGTTTTTGTTGAATTTGTTGGTGACTTTCAATGTTGAGGCTGTTGTTGAATTTTTATGTGCTTTTCATTGTTGTGGTTTCTGTTGAATTTGTTGGTGTTTTTGAATGTTGAGGTTGTTGATGAATCTTTCGGTGTTTTTCTTGTTGAGGTTTTTGTTCAATTTGTTGGTGTTTTTCATTGTTGCGTTTGTTGTTTAATTTGTTGGTGATTTTCAATGTTGTGGTTGTTGTTGAATTTTTAGGTTTTTTTCGTTGTTGAGGTTGCTGTTGAGTTTGTTGGTTTTTTTGAATGTTGATGTTGTTGATGAATCTTTCGGTGTTTTTCATTGTTGAGGTTTTTGTTGAATTTGTTGGTGTTTTTCATTGTTGAGGTTGATGTTGAATTTGTTGGTGATTTTCAATGTTGAGGTTGTTGAATTCATTGGTGTTATGAATGGTTTTTTTTGATCATTTTTGTATTTTTCAAAGTTGAGCTTGCAGTTGAATTTGTTGGTGTTTTTCAAAGTTCAGGTTGTTGTTGAATTTTTCGGTGTTTTTCATTGTTGAGGTTTTTGTTGAATCTTTTGGTGTTTTTGAATGTTGAGGTTGTTGATGCATTATTTGGTGCTTTTCATTGTTGAGGTTTTTGTTGAATTTGTTGGTGACTTTCAATGTTGAGGTTGTTGTTGAATTTTTAGGTGCTTTTCATTGTTGTGGTTTCTGTTGAATTTGTTGGTGTTTTTGAATGTTGAGGATGTTGATGAATCTTTCGGTGTTTTTCCTTGTTGAGGTTTTTGTTCAATTTGTTGGTGTTTTTCATTGTTGAGGTTTTTGTTGAAATTGTTTGTGTTTTTCATTGTTGAGGTTGTTGTTGAATTTGTTGGTGATTTTCAATATTGAGGTTCTGGTTCAATTTGTTGTTGTTTTTCCATGTTGAGGTTTTTGAATTTGTTGGTGTTTTTCAAAGTTGAGGTTATTGTTGAATTTGTTGGTGATTTTCAATGTTGAGGTTGTTGTTGCATTTTTTGATGTTTTTCATTGCTGAGGTTGTTGTTGAATTTGTTGGTGATTTTCAATGTTGATGTTGTTGAATTCATTGGTGTTATCAATGATTTTTTTTGATCATTTTTCTATTTTTCAAAGTTGAGGTTGCAGTTGAAATTGTTGGTGTTTTTCAATGTTGAGGTTGTTGAAGTTGTTGGTCTTGTTGAAAGTTGAGGTTGTTGTTGAATCTTTCGGTGTTTTTCATTGTTGAGGTTTTTGTTGAATTTTTTGTTGTTTTTGAATGTTGAGGTTGTTGATGCATTATTTGGTGTTTTTCATTTTTGAGGTTGTTGTTGAATTTGTTGGTGATTTTCAATGTTGTGGTTGTTGTTGAATTTTTAGGTGTATTTCATTGTTGAGGTTTCTGTTGAGTTTGTTGGTTTTTTTGAATGTTGAGGTTGTTGATGAATCTTTCGGTGTTTTTCATTGTTGAGGTTTTTGTTGAATTTGTTGGTGTTTTTCATTGTTGAGGTTGTTGTTGAATTTGTTGGTGATTTTCAATGTTGAGGTTGTTGAATTCATTGGTGTTATGAATGGTTTCTTTTGATCATTTTTGTATTTTTCAAAGTTGAGCTTGCAGTTGAATTTGTTGGTGTTTTTAAATGTTGAGGTTGTTGAAGTTGTTGGTGTTTTTCAAAGTTGAGGTTGTTGTTTAATTTTTTCGTTGTTTTTCATTGTTGAGGTTTTTGTTGAATCTTTTGGTGTTTTTGAATGTTGAGGTTGTTGATGCATTATTTGGTGCTTTTCATTGTTGAGGTTTTTGTTGAATTTGTTGATGACTTTCAATGTTGAGGTTGTTGTTGAATTTTTAGGTGCTTTTCATTGTTGTGGTTTCTGTTGAATTTGTTGGTGTTTTTGAATGTTGAGGTTGTTGATGAATCTTTCGGTGTTTTTCCTTGTTGAGGTTTTTGTTCAATTTGTTGGTGTTTTTCATTGTTGAGGTTGTGTTTGAATTTGTTGGTGTTTTTCCATGTTGAGGGTTTTGAATTTGTTGGTGTTTTTCAAAGTTGAGGTTGTTGTTGAATTTGTTGGTGATTTTCAATGTTGAGTTTGTTGTTGAATATTTCGGTGTTTTTCATTGTTGAGGTTATTGTTGAATTTTTTGTTGTTTTTGAATGTTGAGGTTGTTGATGCATTATTTGATGTTTTTCATTGTTGAGGTTTTTGTTGAATTTGTTGGTGTTTTTCATTATTGAGGTTGTTGAATTTATTGGTATTTTTCAAAGTTGACGTTGTTGTTGAATTTTTTGGTGTTTTTAATTGTTGAGGTTTTTGCTGAATTTGTTGCTGTTTTTGAATGTTGAGGTTGTTGATGAATTTTTTGGTGTTTTTCATTGAGGAGGTTGTTGTTGAATTTGTTGCTGTTTTTGAATGTTGAGGTTGTTGTTGAATTGTTTGATGTTTTTCATTGTTGAGGTTGTTGTTAAATTTGTTGGTGATTATCAATATTGAGGTTGTTGTTGAATTTGTTGTTGTTGTCAATTTTTATTTTGTTGAACCTTTTTGTATTTTTGAAAGTTGAGGTTGTTGTTGAATTTGTTGGTGTTTTTCAATGTTGAGGTTGTTGAATTTATTTGTGTTTTTCAAAGCTGAGTTTGTTGTTGAATTTGTTGGTGTTTTTCATTGTTGAGATTTTTGTTGAATTTGTTGGTGTTTTTCATTGTTGAGGTTGCTGTTGAATTTGTTGGTGTTTTTCATTGTTGAGGTTTTTGTTGAATTTGTTAGCGTTTTTGAATGTTGAGGTTGTTGATGAATTTTTTGGTGTTTTTCAATGTTGAGTTTGTTGTTGAATTTGTTAGCGTTTTTGAATGTTGAGGTTGTTGATGAATTTTTTGGTGTTTTTCATTGTTGAGGTTTTTGTTGAATTTGTTAGCGTTTTTGAATGTTGAGGTTGTTGATGAATTTTTTGGTGTTTTTCATTGCTGAGGTTTTTGTTGAAATTGTTTGTGTTTTTCATTGTTGAAGTTGTTGTTGAATTTGTTGGTGATTTTCAATATTGAGGTTCTGGTTCAATTTGTTGTTGTTTTTCCATGTTGAGGTTTTTGAATTTGTTGGTGTTTTTCAAAGTTGAGGTTGTTGTTGAATTTGTTGGTGATTTTCAATGTTGAGGTTGTTGTTGCATTTTTTGATGTTTTTCATTGTTGAGGTTGTTGTTGAATTTGTTGGTGTTTTTCAAAGTTGATGTTGTTGAATTCATCGGTGTTATCAATGGTTTTATTTTGATCATTTGTGTATTTTTCAAAGTTGAACTTTCAGTTGAATTTGATGGTGTTTTTCAATGTTGAGGTTGTTGAAGTTGTTGGTGTTTTTCAAAGTTGAGGGTGTTGTTGAATTTTTCGGTGTTTTTCATTGTTGAGGTTTTTGTTGAATTTTTTGTTGTTTTTGAATGTTGAGGTTGTTGATGCATTATTTGGTGTTTTTCATTGTTGAGGTTGTTGTTGAATTTGTTGGTGATTTTCAATGTTGTGGTTGTTGTTGAATTTTTAGGTGTTTTTCATTGTTGAGGTTTCTGTTGAGTTTGTTGGTTTTTTTGAATGTTGAGGTTGTTGATGAATCTTTCGGTGTTTTTCCTTGTTCAATTTTTTGTACAATTTGTTGTTGTTTTTCATTGTTGAGGTTGTTGTTGAATTTGTTGGTGATTTTCAATGTTGAGATTGTGGTTGAATTTGTTGGTGTTTTTCCATGTTGAGGTTTTTGGATTTGTTGGTGTTTTTCAAAGTTGATGTTGTTGTTGAATTTGTTGGTGATTTTCAATTTTGAGTTTGTTGTTGAAATTTTTGGTGTTTTTCATTGTTGAGGTTGTTGTTGAAATTTTTGGAGTTTTTCAATGTTGAGGTTGTTGTTGAATTTTTCGGTGATTTTCAATGTTGAGTTTGTTGTTGAATTTGTTGGTGTTATTCATTGTTGAGGTTATTGAATTTATTGGTATTTTTCAAGGTTGACGTTGTTGTTGAATATTTTGGTGTAATTAATTGTTGACGTTTTTGTTGAATTTGTTGCTGTTTTTGAATGTTGAGGTTGTTGTTGAATTTTTTGGTGTTTTTCATTGTTGAGGTTGTTGTTAAATTCGTTGGTGATTTTCAATATTGAGGTTGTTGTTGAATTTGTTGTTGTTATGAATTTTTATTTTGTTGAACCTTTTTGTATTTTTGAAAGTTGAGGTTGTTGTTGAATTTGTTGGTGTTTTTCAATGTTGAGGTTGTTGAATTTGTTTTTGTTTTTCAAAGCTGAGTTTGTTGTTGAATTTGTTGGTGTTTTTCATTGTTGAGGTTTTTGTTGAATTTGTTGGTGATTTTCAATGTTGAGGTTGTGGTTGAATTTGTTGGTGTTTTTCAAAGTTGATGTTGTTGAAATTATTGGTGTTATCAATGGTTCTTTTAAATCTTTTTTGTATTTTTCAAAGTTGAGGTTGCAGTTGAAATTGTTGGTGTTTTGCAATGTTGAGGTTGTTGAATTTGTTGGTGTTTTTCAAAGTTGAGGTTGTTGTTGAATTTTTTGGTGTTTTTCATTGTTGAGGTTTTTGTTGAATTTGTTGGTGATTTTCAATGTTGAGGTTGTTGTTGAATTTTTTGGTGTTTTTCATTGTTGAGGTTTTTGTTGAATTTGTTAGCGGTTTTGAATGTTGAGGTTGTTGATGAATTTTTTGGTGTTTTTCATTGTTGAGGTTTTTGTTGAAATTGTTTGTGTTTTTCATTGTTGGGGTTGTTGTTGAATTTGTTGGTGATTTTCAATATTGAGGTTCTGGTTCAATTTGTTGTTGTTTTTCATTGTTGAGATTTTTGTTGAATTTGTTGGTGTTTTTCAAAGTTGAGGTTGTTGTTGACCTTGTTGGTGATTTTCAATGTTGAGGTTGTGGTTGAATTTGTTGGTGTTTTTCAAAGTTGGTGTTCTTGAAATTGTTGGTGTTATCAATGGTTTTTTAAAATCTTTTTTGTATTTTTCAAAGTTGAGGTTGCAGTTGAAATTGTTGGTGCTTTGCAATGTTGAGGTTCTTGAATTTGTTGGTGTTTTTCAAAGTTGAGGTTGTTGTTGAATTTTTTGGTGGTTTTCATTGTTGAGGTGGTTGTTGAATTTTTTGTTGTGTTTGAATGTTGAGGTTGTTGATGCATTATTTGATGCTTTTCATTGTTGAGGTTTTTGTTGAATTTGTTGGTGTTTTTCATTATTGAGGTTGTTGAATTTATTGATATTGTTCAAAGTTGACGTTGTTGTTGAATTTTTTGGTGTTTTTAATTGTTGAGGTTTTTGTTGAATTTGTTGCTGTTTTTGAATGTTGAGGTTGTTGATGAATTTTTTGGTGTTTTTCATTGATGAGGTTGTTGTTGAATTTGTTGGTGTTTTTCATTGTTGAGGTTGTTGTTGACTTTGTTGGTGATTTTCAATGTTGAGGTTGTGGTTGAATTTGTTGGTGTTTTTAAAAGTTGATGTTGTTGAAATTATTGTTGTTATCAATGGTTTTTTAAAATTTTTTTTGTATTTTTCAAAGTTGAGGTTGCAGTTGAAATTGTTGGTGTTTTGCAATGTTGAGGTTGTTGAATTTGTTGGTGTTTTTCAAAGCTAAGGATGTTGTTGAATTTTTTGGTTTTTTTCATTGTTGAGGTTGTTGTATTTGTTGGTGATTTTCAATGTTGAGGTTGTGGTTGAATTTTTTGGTGTTTTTCCATGTTGAGGTTTTTGAATTTGTTGGTGTTTTTCAAAGTTGATGTTGTTGTTGAATTTGTTGGTGATTTTCAATGTTGAGTTTGTTGCTGAATTTTTCGGTCCTTTTCATGTTGAGGTTATTGTTGAATTTTTTGTTTTTGTTGAATGTTGAGGTTGTTGATGCATTATTTGATGTTTTTCATTGTTGAGGTTTTTGTTGAATTTGTTGGTGTTTTTCCATCTTGAGGTTTTTGGATTTGTTGGTGTTTTTCAAAGTTGATGTTGTTGTTGAATTTGTTGGTGATTTTCAATTTTGAGTTTGTTGTTGAAATTTTTGGTGTTTTTCATTGTTGAGGTTGTTGTTATAATTGTTGGAGTTTTTCAATGTTGAGGTTGTTGTTGAATTTTTCGGTGATTTTCAATGTTGAGTTTGTTGTTGAATTTGTTGGTGTTATTCATTGTTGAGGTTATTGAATTTATTGGTATTTTTCAAGGTTGACGTTGTTGTTGAATATTTTGGTGTAATTAATTGTTGACGTTTTTGTTGAATTTGTTGCTGTTTTTGAATGTTGAGGTTGTTGTTGAATTTTTTGGTGTTTTTCATTGTTGAGGTTGTTGTTGAATTTGTTGGTGTTTTTGAATGTTGAGGTTGTCGTTGAATTGTTTGATGTTTTTCATTGTTGAGGTTGTTGTTAAATTTTTTGGTGATTTTCAATATTGAGGTTGTTGTTGAATTTGTTGTTGTTATGAATTTTTATTTTGTTGAACCTTTTTGTATTTTTGAAAGTTGAGGTTGTTGTTGAATTTGTTGGTGTTTTTCAATGATGAGGTTGTTGATTTTGTTTTTGTTTTTCAAAGCTGAATTTGTTGTTGAATTTGTTGGTGTTTTTCATTGTTGAGGTTTTTGTTGAATTTGCTGGTGTTTTTCTTTGTTGAGGTTGTTGTTGACTTTGTTGGTGATTTTCAATGTTGAGGTTGTGGTTGAATTTGTTGGTGTTTTTCAAAGTTGATGTTGTTGAAATTATTGGTGTTATCAATGGTTCTTTTAAATCTTTTTTGTAATTTTCAAAGTTGAGGTTGCAGTTGAAATTGTTCGTGTTTTGCAATGTTGAGGTTGTTGAATTTGTTGGTGTTTTTCAAAGTTGAGGTTGTTGTTGAATATTTTGGTGTTTTTCATTGTTGAGGTTTTTGTTGAATTTGTTGGTGATTTTCAATGTTGAGGTTGTTGTTGAATTTTTTGGTGTTTTTCATTGTTGAGGTTTTTGTTGAATTTGTTAGCGGTTTTGAATGTTGAGGTTGTTGATGAATTTTTTGGTGTTTTTCATTGTTGAGGTTTTTGTTGAAATTGTTTGTGTTTTTCATTGTTGGGGTTGTTGTTGAATTTGTTGGTGATTTTCAATATTGAGGTTCTGGTTCAATTTGTTGTTGTTTTTCATTGTTGAGATTTTTGTTGAATTTGTTGGTGTTTTTCAAAGTTGAGGTTGTTGTTGACCTTGTTGGTGATTTTCAATGTTGAGGTTGTGGTTGAATTTGTTGGTGTTTTTCAAAGTTGGTGTTGTTGAAATTGTTGGTGTTATCAATGGTTTTTTAAAATCTTTTTTGTATTTTTCAAAGTTGAGGTTGCAGTTGAAATTGTTGGTGCTTTGCAATGTTGAGGTTGTTGAATTTGTTGGTGTTTTTCAAAGTTGAGGTTGTTGTTGAATTTTTTGGTGGTTTTCATTGTTGAGGTGGTTGATGAATTTTTTGTTGTGTTTGAATGTTGAGGTTGTTGATGCATTATTTGATGCTTTTCATTGTTGAGGTTTTTGTTGAATTTGTTGGTGTTTTTCATTATTGAGGTTGTTGAATTTATTGATATTGTTCAAAGTTGACGTTGTTGTTGAATTTTTTGGTGTTTTTAATTGTTGAGGTTTTTGTTGAATTTGTTGCTGTTTTTGAATGTTGAGGTTGTTGATGAATTTTTTGGTGTTTTTCATTGATGAGGTTGTTGTTGAATTTGTTGGTGTTTTTGAATGTTGAGGTTGTTGTTGAATTGTTTGATGTTTTTCATTGCTGAGGTTGTTGTTAAATTTGTTGGTGATTTTCAATATTGAGGTTGTTGTTGAATTTGTTGTTGTTATCAATTTTTATTTTGTTGAACCTTTTTGTATTTTTGAAAGTTGAGGTTGTTGTTGAATTTGTTGGTGTTTTTCAATGTTGAGGTTGTTGAATTTGTTTGTGTTTTTCAAAGCTGAGTTTGTTGTTTAATTTGTTGGTGTTTTTCATTGTTGAGATTTTTGTTGAATTTGTTGGTGTTTTTCATTGTTGAGGTTGTTGTTGACTTTGTTGGTGATTTTCAATGTTGAGGTTGTGGTTGAATTTGTTGGTGTTTTTAAAAGTTGATGTTGTTGAAATTATTGTTGTTATCAATGGTTTTTTAAAATTTTTTTTGTATTTTTCAAAGATGAGGTTGCAGTTGAAATTGTTGGTGTTTTGCAATGTTGAGGTTGTTGAATTTGTTGGTGTTTTTCAAAGCTAAGGATGTTGTTGAATTTTTTGGTGTTTTTCAATGTTGAGGTTGTTGTTGTATTTGTTGGTGATTTTCAATGTTGAGGTTGTGGTTGAATTTTTTGGTGTTTTTCCATGTTGAGGTTTTTGAATTTGTTGGTGTTTTTCAAAGTTGATGTTGTTGTTGAATTTGTTGGTGATTTTCAATGTTGAGTTTGTTGTTGAATTTTTCGGTCCTTTTCATGTTGAGGTTATTGTTGAATTTTTTGTTGTTGTTGAATGTTGAGGTTGTTGATGCATTATTTGATGTTTTTCATTGTTGAGGTTTTTGTTGAATTTGTTGGTGTTTTTCATCATTGAGGTTGTTGAATTTATTGGTATTTTTCAAAGATGACGTTGTTGTTGAATTTTTTGGTGTTTTTAATTGTTGAGGTTTTTGTAGAATTGTTTGCTGTTTTTGAATGTTGAGGTTGTTGATGATTTTTTGGTGTTTTTGATTGATGAGGTTGTTGTTGAATTTGTTGGTGTTTTTGAATGTTGAGGTTGTTGTTGAATTGTTTGATGTTTTTCATTGTTGAGGTTGTTGTTAAATTTGTTGGTGATTTTCAATATTGAGGTTGTTGTTGAATTTGTTGTTGTTATCAATTTTTATTTTGTTGAACCTTTTTGTATTTTTGAAAGTTGAGGTTGTTGTTGAATTTGTTGGTGTTTTTCAATGTTGAGGTTGTTGAATTTGTTTGTGTTTTTCAAAGCTGAGTTTGTTGTTGAATTTGTTGGTGTTTTTCATTGTTGAGGTTTTTGTTGAATTTGTTGGTGTTTTTCATTGTTGAGGTTGTTGTTGACTTTGTTGGTGATTTTCAATGTTGAGGTTGTGGTTGAATTTGTTGGTGTTTTTCTAAGTTGTTGTTGTTGAAATTATTGGTGTTATCAATGGTTCTTTTAAATCTTTTTTGTATTTTTCAAAGTTGAGGTTGCAGTTGAAATTGTTGGTGTTTTGCAATGTTGAAGTTGTTGAATTTGTTCGTGTTTATCAAAGTTGAGGTTGTTGCTGATTTTTTTGGTGTTTTTCATTGTTGAGGTTTTTGTTGAATTTGTTGGTGTTTTTCATTGTTGAGGTTGTTGTTGAATTTGTTGGTGATTTTAATTGTTGAGGTTGTTGTTGACTTTGCTGGTGATTTTCAATGTTGAGGTTGTGGTTGAATTTGTTGGTGTTTTTCAAAGTTGATGTTGTTGAAATTATTGGTGTTATCAATGGTTTTTTAAAATCTTTTTTGTATTTTTCAAGGTTGAGGTTGCAGTTGAAATTGTTGCTGTTTTGCAATGTTGAGGTTGTTGAATTTGTTGGTGTTTTTCAAAGTTGAGGTTGTTGTTGAATTTTTTGGTGTTTTTCATTGTTGAGGTTTTTGTTGAATTTGTTGGTGATTTTCAATGTTGAGGTTGTTGTTGAATTTTTTGGTGTTTTTCATTGTTGAGGTTCTTTTTGAATTTGTTAGCGTTTTTGAATGTTGAGGTTGTTGATGAATTTTTTGGTGTTTTTCATTGTCGAGGATTTTGTTGAATTGTTAGATGTTTTTCATTGTTGAGGTTGTTGTTAAATTTGTTTGCGATTTTCAATATTGAGGTTCTGGTTCAATTTGTTGGTGTTTTTCCATGTTGAAGTTTTTGAATTTGTTGGTGTTTTTCAAAGTTGATGTTGTTGTTGAATTTGTTGGTGATTTTCAATGTTGAGATTTTTGTTGAATTTGTTGGTGTTTTTCATTGTTGAGGTTGTTGTTGAATTTGTTGGTGTTTTACCATGTTGAGGTTTTTGAAATTGTTGGTGTTTTTCAAAGCTGAGTTTGTTGTTGAATTTATTGGTGTTTTTCATTGTTGAGATTTTTGTTGAATTTGTTGGTGTTTTTCATTGTTGAGGTTGCTGTTGACCTTGTTGGTGATTTTCAATGTTGAGGCTGTGGTTGAATTTGTTGGTGTTTTTCAAAGTTGGTGTTGTTGAAATTGTTGGTGTTATCAATGGTTTTTTAAATTCTTTTTTGTATTTTTCAAAGTTGAGGTTGCAGTTGAAATTGTTGGTGTTTTGCAATGTTGAGGTTGTTGAATTTGTTGGTGTTTTTCAAAGTTGAGGTTGTTGTTGAATTTTTTGGTGGTTTTCATTGTTGAGGTTGTTGTTGAATTATTTGTTGTGTTTGAATGTTGAGGTTGTTGATGCATTATTTGATGCTTTTCATTGTTGAGGTTTTGTTGAATTTGTTGGTGTTTTTCATTATTGAGGTTGTTGAATTTATTGGTATTTTTCAAAGTTGACGTTGTTGTTGAATTTTTTGGTGTTTTTAATTGTTGAGGTTTTTGTTGAATTTGTTGCTGTTTTTGAATGTTGAGGTTGTTGTTGAATTGTTTGATGTTTTTCATTGATGAGGTTGTTGTTGAATTTGTTGGTGTTTTTGAATGTTGAGGTTGTTGTTGAATTGTTTGATGTTTTTCATTGCTGAGGTTGTTGTTAAATTAGTTGGTGATTTTCAATATTGAGGTTGTTGTTGATTTTGTTGTTGTTATCAATTTTTATTTTGTTGAACCTTTTTGTATTTTTGAAAGTTGAGGTTGTTGTTGAATTTGTTGGTGTTTTTCAATGTTGAGGTTGTTGAATTTGTTTGTGTTTTTCAAAGCTGAGTTTGTTGTTGAATTTGTTGGTGTTTTTCATTGTTGAGATTTTTGTTGAATTTGTTGGTGTTTTTCATTGTTGAGGTTGTTGTTGACTTTGTTGGTGATTTTCAATATTGATGTTCTGGTTCAATTTGTTGTTGTTTTTCCATGTTGAGGTTTTTGAATTTGTTGGTGTTTTTCAAAGTTGAGGTTGTTGTTGAATTTGTTGGTGATTTTCAATGTTGAGGTTGTTGTTGCATTTTTTGATGTTTTTCATTGCTGAGGTTGTTGTTGAATTTGTTGGTGATTTTCAATGTTGAGGTTGTTGAATTTATTGGTGTTATCAATGGTTTTTTTTGACCATTTTTCTATTTTTCAATGTTGAGGTTGCAGTTGAAATTGTTGGTGTTTTTCAATGTTGAGGTTGTTGAAGTTGTTGGTGTTGTTCAAAGTTGAGGTTGTTGTTGAATTTTTCGGTGTTTTTCATTGTTGAGGTTTTTGTTGAATTTTTTGTTGTTTTTGAATGTTGAGGTTGTTGATGCATTATTTGGTGTTCTTCATTGTTGAGGTTGTTGTTGAATTTGTTGGTGATTTTCAATGTTGTGGTTGTTGTTGAATTTTTAGGTGTTTTTCATTGTTGAGGTTTCTGTTGAATTTGTTGGTGTTTTTCATTGTTGAGGTTGTTGAATTCATTGGTGTTATCAAAGGTTTTTTTTGAACATTTTTGTATTTTTCAAAGTTGAGCATGCAGTTGAATTTGTTGGTATTTTTCAAAGTTGAGGTTGTTGAAGTTGTTGGTGTTTTTCAAAGTTGAGGTTGTTGTTTAATTTTTTCGTTGTTTTTCATTGTTGAGGTTCTTTTGAATCTTTTGGTGTTTTTGAATGTTGAGGTTGTTGATGCATTATTTGGTGCTTTTCATTGTTGAGGTTTTTGTTGAATTTGTTGGTGACTTTCAATGTTGAGGCTGTTGTTGAATTTTTAGGTGTTTTTCATTGTTGTGGTTTCTGTTGAATTTGTTGGTGTTTTTGAATGTTGAGTTTGTTGATGAATCTTTCGGTGTTTTTCCTTGTTGAGGTTTTTGAATTTGTTGGTGTTTTTCAAATTTGATGTTGTTGTTGAATTTGTTGGTGATTTTCAATGTTGAGTTTGTTGTTGAATTTTTCGGTCTTTTTCATGTTGAGGTTATTGTTGAATTTTTTGTTGTTGTTGAATGTTGAGGTTGTTGATGCATTATTTGATGTTTTTCATTGTTGAGGTTTTTGTTGAATTTGTTGGTGTTTTTCATCATTGAGGTTGTTGTTGAATTTGTTGGTGATTTTCAATGTTGAGGTTGTGGTTGAATTTGTTGGTGTTTTTCCATGTTGAGGTTTTTGAATTTGTTGGTGTTTTTCAAAGTTGATGTTGTTGTTGAATTTGTTGGTGAATGTCAGTATTGAGTTTGATGTTGAATTTTTCGGTGTTTTTCATTGTTGAGGTTTTTGTTGAATTTTTTGTTGTTTTTGAATGTTGAGGTTGTTGATGCATTATTTGGTGTTTTTCATTGTTGAGGGAATTGTTGAATTTGTTGGTGATTTTCAATGTTGAGGTTGTTGTTGAATTTTTAGGTGTTTTTCATTGTTGTGGTTTCTGTTGAATTTGTTGGTATTTTTGAATGTTGTGGTTGTTGATGAATCATTCGTTGTTTTTCCTTGTTGAGGTTTTTGTACAATTTGTTGGTGTTTTTCATTGTTGAGGTTGTTTTTGAATTTGTTGGTGATTTTCAATGTTGAGGTTGTGGTTGAATTTTTTGGTGTTTTTCATTGTTGAGGTTTTTGTTGAATTTGTTGGTGATTTTCAATGTTGAGGTTGTTGTTGAATTTTTTGGTGTTTTTCATTGTTGAGGTTTTTGTTGAATTTGTTGGCGTTTTTGAATGTTGAGGTTGTTGATGAAATTTTTGATGTTTTTCATTGTTGAGGTTTTTGTTGAAATTGTTTGTGTTTTTCATTGTTGAGGTTGTTGTTGAATTTGTTGGTGATTTTCAATATTGAGGTTCTGGTTCAATTTGTTCCTGTTTTTCCATGTTGAGGTTTTTGAATTTGTTGGTGTTTTTCAAAGTTGAGGTTGTTGTTGAATTTGTTGGTGATTTTCAATGTTGAGGTTGTTGAATTCATTGGTGTTATCAATGGTATTTTTTGATCATTCTTCTAATTTTCAAAGTTGAGGTTGCAGTTGAAATTGTTGGTGTTTTTCAATGTTGAGGTTGTTGAAGTTGTTGGTGTTGTTCAAAGTTGAGTTTGTTGCTGAATTTTTCGGTGTTTTTCATTGTTGAGGATTTTGTTGAATTTTTTGTTGTTTTTGAATGTTGAGGTTGTTGATGCATTATTTGGTGTTTTTCATTGTTGAGGTTGTTGTTGAATTTGTTGGTGATTTTCAATGTTGAGGTTGTTGTTGAATTTTTAGGTGTTTTTCATTGTTGAGGTTTCTGTTGAGTTTGTTGGTTTTTTGAATGTTGAGGTTGTTGATGAATCTTTCGGTGTTTTTCATTGTTGAGGTTTTTGTTGAATTTGTTGGTGTTTTTCATTGTTGAGGTTGTTGTTGAATTTGTTGGTGATTTTCAATGTTGAGGTTGTTGAATTAATTGGTGTTATCAATGGTTTTTTTTGATCATTTTTGTATTTTTCAAAGTTGAGCTTGCAGTTGAATTTGTTGGTGTTTTTCAATGTTGCGGTTGTTGAAGTTGTTGGTGTTTTTCAAAGTTGAGGTTGTTGTTGAATTTTTCGGTGTTTTTCATTGTTGAGGTTTTTGTTGAATTTTTTGTTGTTTTTGAATGTTGAGGTTGTTGATGCATTATTTGGTGCTTTTCATTGTTGAGGTTTTGGTTGAATTTGTTGGTGACTTTCAATGTTGATGTTGTTGTTGAATTTTTAGGTGTTTTTCATTGCTGTGGTTTCTGGTGAATTTGTTGTTGTTTTTGAATGTTGAGGTTGTTGATGAATCTTTCGGTGTTTTTTCTTGTTGAGGTTTTTGTTCAATTTGTTGGTGTTTTTCATTGTTGAGGTTTTAGTTGAATTTGTTCGTGATTTTCAATGTTGAGGTTGTGGTTGAATTTGTTGGTGATTTTCAATGTTGAGTTTGTTATTGAATTTTTTGGTGCTTTTGATTGTTGAGCTTGTTGTTGAAATTGTTGGAGTTTTTCAGTGTTGAGGTTGTTGTTGAATTTTTTGGTGATTTTCAATGTTGAGTTTGTTGTTGAATTTGTTGGTGTTTTTCATTGTTGAGGTTGTTGAAATTGTTGGTATTTTTCAAAGTTAACGTTGTTGTTGAATTTTTTGGTGTTTTTAATTGTTGAGGTTTTTGTTGAATTTGTTGCTGTTTTTGAATGTTGAGGCTGTTGATGAATTTTTTGGTGTTTTTCATTGTTGAGGTTGTTGTTGAATTTGTTGGTGTTTTTTAAAGTTGAGGTTGTTGTTGAATTGTTTGGTGTTTTTCATTGTTGAGGTTGTTGTTAAATTTGTTGGTGTTTTTCAAAGTTGAGGTTGTTGTTGAATTTGTTGTTGTTATCAATTTTTATTTTGTTGAACCTTTTTGTATTTTTGATAGTTGAGGTTGTTGTTGAATTTGTTGGTGTTATTCAATTTGAGGTTGTTGAATTTGTTTGTGTTTATCAAAGCTGAGTTTGTTGTTGAATTTGTTGGTGTTTTTCATTGTTGAGGTTTTTGTTGAATTTGTTGGTGTTTTTCATTGTTGAGGTTTTTGTTGAATTTGTTGGTGTTTTTCAATGTTGAGGTTGTTGAATTTATTGGTGTTATCAATGTTTTTTTTTGATCTTTTTTGTATTTTTCCAAGTTGAGGTTGCAGTTGAATTTGTTGGTCTTTTTCAATGTTTGAGGTTGTTGTAGTTGTTGGTGTTTTTCAAAGTTGAGGTTGTTGTTGAATTTTTTGGTGTTTTTCATTGTTGAGGTTTTTGTTGAATTTGTTGGTGTTTTTCAATGTTGAGGTTGTTCATGAATTTTTTGGTGCTTTTCATTGTCGAGGTTTTTGTTGAATTTGTTGGTGATTTTGAATGTTGAGGTTGTTTTTGAATTTTTTGATGTTTCGCATTGTTGTGTTTTCTGTAACATTTGTTGGTGTTTTTGAATGTTGAGGTTTTTGATGAATTTGTTGGTGTTTTTCATTGTTGAGGTGTTTGTTGAATTTGTTGGTGTTTTTGAATGTTGAAGTTGTTGATGAATTTTTTCGTGTTTTTCGTTGTTGAGGTTTTTGTTGAAATATGCTGGTGACTTTCAATGTTGAGGTTGTTGTTGAATTTTTAGGTGTTTTTCATTGTTGTGGTTTCTGTTGAATTTGTTGGTGTTTTTGATTGTTGAGGTTGTTGATGAATCTTTCGGTGTTTTTCATTGATGAGGTTTTTGTTCAATTTGTTGGTGTTTTTTATTGTTGAGGTTGTTGTTGAATTTGTTGGTGATTTTCAATGTTGAGGTTGTGGTTGAATTTGTTGGTGTTTTTCCATGTTGAGGTTTTTGAATTTGTTGGTGTTTTTCAAAGTTGATGTTGTTGTTGAATTTGTTGGTGATTTTCAATGTTGAGTTTGTTGTTGAGAATTTTTGGTGTTTTTCATTGTTGAGGTTGTTGTTGAAATTGTTGGAGTTTTTCAATGTTGAGGTTGTTGTTGAATTTTTTGGTGATTTTCAATGTTGAGTTTGTTGTTGAAATTGTTTGTGTTTTTCATTGTTGAGGTTGTTGTTGAATTTGTTGGTGATTTTCAATATTGATGTTCTGGTTCAATTTGTTGTTGTTTTTCCATGTTGAGGTTTTTGAATTTGTTGGTGTTTTTCAAAGTTGAGGTTGTTGTTGAATTTGTTGGTGATTTTCAATGTTGAGGTTGTTGTTGCATTTTTTGATGTTTTTCATTGCTGAGGTTGTTGTTGAATTTGTTGGTGATTTTCAATGTTGAGGTTGTTGAATTTATTGGTGTTATCAATGGTTTTTTTTGACCATTTTTCTATTTTTCAATGTTGAGGTTGCAGTTGAAATTGTTGGTGTTTTTCAATGTTGAGGTTGTTGAAGTTGTTGGTGTTGTTCAAAGTTGAGGTTGTTGTTGAATTTTTCGGTGTTTTTCATTGTTGAGGTTTTTGTTGAATTTTTTGTTGTTTTTGAATGTTGAGGTTGTTGATGCATTATTTGGTGTTCTTCATTGTTGAGGTTGTTGTTGAATTTGTTGGTGATTTTCAATGTTGTGGTTGTTGTTGAATTTTTAGGTGTTTTTCATTGTTGAGGTTTCTGTTGAATTTGTTGGTGTTTTTCATTGTTGAGGTTGTTGAATTCATTGGTGTTATCAAAGGTTTTTTTTGAACATTTTTGTATTTTTCAAAGTTGAGCATGCAGTTGAATTTGTTGGTATTTTTCAAAGTTGAGGTTGTTGAAGTTGTTGGTGTTTTTCAAAGTTGAGGTTGTTGTTTAATTTTTTCGTTGTTTTTCATTGTTGAGGTTCTTTTGAATCTTTTGGTGTTTTTGAATGTTGAGGTTGTTGATGCATTATTTGGTGCTTTTCATTGTTGAGGTTTTTGTTGAATTTGTTGGTGACTTTCAATGTTGAGGCTGTTGTTGAATTTTTAGGTGTTTTTCATTGTTGTGGTTTCTGTTGAATTTGTTGGTGTTTTTGAATGTTGAGTTTGTTGATGAATCTTTCGGTGTTTTTCCTTGTTGAGGTTTTTGAATTTGTTGGTGTTTTTCAAAGTTGATGTTGTTGTTGAATTTGTTGGTGATTTTCAATGTTGAGTTTGTTGTTGAATTTTTCGGTCTTTTTCATGTTGAGGTTATTGTTGATTTTTTTGTTGTTGTTGAATGTTGAGGTTGTTGATGCATTATTTGATGTTTTTCATTGTTGAGGTTTTTGTTGAATTTGTTGGTGTTTTTCATCATTGAGGTTGTTGTTGAATTTGTTGGTGATTTTCAATGTTGAGGTTGTGGTTGAATTTGTTGGTGTTTTTCCATGTTGAGGTTTTTGAATTTGTTGGTGTTTTTCAAAGTTGATGTTGTTGTTGAATTTGTTGGTGAATGTCAGTATTGAGTTTGATGTTGAATTTTTCGGTGTTTTTCATTGTTGAGGTTTTTGTTGAATTTTTTGTTGTTTTTGAATGTTGAGGTTGTTGATGCATTATTTGGTGTTTTTCATTGTTGAGGTTATTGTTGAATTTGTTGGTGATTTTCAATGTTGAGGTTGTTGTTGAATTTTTAGGTGTTTTTCATTGTTGTGGTTTCTGTTGAATTTGTTGGTATTTTTGAATGTTGTGGTTGTTGATGAATCATTCGTTGTTTTTCCTTGTTGAGGTTTTTGTACAATTTGTTGGTGTTTTTCATTGTTGAGGTTGTTTTTGAATTTGTTGGTGATTTTCAATGTTGAGGTTGTGGTTGAATTTTTTGGTGTTTTTCATTGTTGAGGTTTTTGTTGAATTTGTTGGTGATTTTCAATGTTGAGGTTGTTGTTGAATTTTTTGGTGTTTTTCATTGTTGAGGTTTTTGTTGAATTTGTTGGCGTTTTTGAATGTTGAGGTTGTTGATGAAATTTTTGATGTTTTTCATTGTTGAGGTTTTTGTTGAAATTGTTTGTGTTTTTCATTGTTGAGGTTGTTGTTGAATTTGTTGGTGATTTTCAATATTGAGGTTCTGGTTCAATTTGTTCCTGTTTTTCCATGTTGAGGTTTTTGAATTTGTTGGTGTTTTTCAAAGTTGAGGTTGTTGTTGAATTTGTTGGTGATTTTCAATGTTGAGGTTGTTGAATTCATTGGTGTTATCAATGGTATTTTTTGATCATTCTTCTAATTTTCAAAGTTGAGGTTGCAGTTGAAATTGTTGGTGTTTTTCAATGTTGAGGTTGTTGAAGTTGTTGGTGTTGTTCAAAGTTGAGTTTGTTGCTGAATTTTTCGGTGTTTTTCATTGTTGAGGATTTTGTTGAATTTTTTGTTGTTTTTGAATGTTGAGGTTGTTGATGCATTATTTGGTGTTTTTCATTGTTGAGGTTGTTGTTGAATTTGTTGGTGATTTTCAATGTTGAGGTTGTTGTTGAATTTTTAGGTGTTTTTCATTGTTGAGGTTTCTGTTGAGTTTGTTGGTTTTTTGAATGTTGAGGTTGTTGATGAATCTTTCGGTGTTTTTCATTGTTGAGGTTTTTGTTGAATTTGTTGGTGTTTTTCATTGTTGAGGTTGTTGTTGAATTTGTTGGTGATTTTCAATGTTGAGGTTGTTGAATTAATTGGTGTTATCAATGGTTTTTTTTGATCATTTTTGTATTTTTCAAAGTTGAGCTTGCAGTTGAATTTGTTGGTGTTTTTCAATGTTGCGGTTGTTGAAGTTGTTGGTGTTTTTCAAAGTTGAGGTTGTTGTTGAATTTTTCGGTGTTTTTCATTGTTGAGGTTTTTGTTGAATTTTTTGTTGTTTTTGAATGTTGAGGTTGTTGATGCATTATTTGGTGCTTTTCATTGTTGAGGTTTTGGTTGAATTTGTTGGTGACTTTCAATGTTGATGTTGTTGTTGAATTTTTAGGTGTTTTTCATTGCTGTGGTTTCTGGTGAATTTGTTGTTGTTTTTGAATGTTGAGGTTGTTGATGAATCTTTCGGTGTTTTTTCTTGTTGAGGTTTTTGTTCAATTTGTTGGTGTTTTTCATTGTTGAGGTTTTAGTTGAATTTGTTCGTGATTTTCAATGTTGAGGTTGTGGTTGAATTTGTTGGTGATTTTCAATGTTGAGTTTGTTATTGAATTTTTTGGTGCTTTTGATTGTTGAGCTTGTTGTTGAAATTGTTGGAGTTTTTCAGTGTTGAGGTTGTTGTTGAATTTTTTGGTGATTTTCAATGTTGAGTTTGTTGTTGAATTTGTTGGTGTTTTTCATTGTTGAGGTTGTTGAAATTGTTGGTATTTTTCAAAGTTAACGTTGTTGTTGAATTTTTTGGTGTTTTTAATTGTTGAGGTTTTTGTTGAATTTGTTGCTGTTTTTGAATGTTGAGGCTGTTGATGAATTTTTTGGTGTTTTTCATTGTTGAGGTTGTTGTTGAATTTGTTGGTGTTTTTTAAAGTTGAGGTTGTTGTTGAATTGTTTGGTGTTTTTCATTGTTGAGGTTGTTGTTAAATTTGTTGGTGATTTTCAATATTGAGGTTGTTGTTGAATTTGTTGTTGTTATCAATTTTTATTTTGTTGAACCTTTTTGTATTTTTGATAGTTGAGGTTGTTGTTGAATTTGTTGGTGTTATTCAATTTGAGGTTGTTGAATTTGTTTGTGTTTATCAAAGCTGAGTTTGTTGTTGAATTTGTTGGTGTTTTTCATTGTTGAGGTTTTTGTTGAATTTGTTGGTGGTTTTCATTGTTGAGGTTTTTGTTGAATTTGTTGGTGTTTTTCAATGTTGAGGTTGTTGAATTTATTGGTGTTATCAATGTTTTTTTTTGATCTTTTTTGTATTTTTCCAAGTTGAGGTTGCAGTTGAATTTGTTGGTCTTTTTCAATGTTTGAGGTTGTTGTAGTTGTTGGTGTTTTTCAAAGTTGAGGTTGTTGTTGAATTTTTTGGTGTTTTTCATTGTTGAGGTTTTTGTTGAATTTGTTGGTGTTTTTCAATGTTAAGGTTGTTCATGAATTTTTTGGTGCTTTTCATTGTCGAGGTTTTTGTTGAATTTGTTGGTGATTTTGAATGTTGAGGTTGTTTTTGAATTTTTTGATGTTTCGCATTGTTGTGTTTTCTGTAACATTTGTTGGTGTTTTTGAATGTTGAGGTTTTTGATGAATTTGTTGGTGTTTTTCATTGTTGAGGTGTTTGTTGAATTTGTTGGTGTTTTTGAATGTTGAAGTTGTTGATGAATTTTTTCGTGTTTTTCGTTGTTGAGGTTTTTGTTGAAATATGTTGGTGACTTTCAATGTTGAGGTTGTTGTTGAATTTTTAGGTGTTTTTCATTGTTGTGGTTTCTGTTGAATTTGTTGGTGTTTTTGATTGTTGAGGTTGTTGATGAATCTTTCGGTGTTTTTCATTGATGAGGTTTTTGTTCAATTTGTTGGTGTTTTTTATTGTTGAGGTTGTTGTTGAATTTGTTGGTGATTTTCAATGTTGAGGTTGTGGTTGAATTTGTTGGTGTTTTTCCATGTTGAGGTTTTTGAATTTGTTGGTGTTTTTCAAAGTTGATGTTGTTGTTGAATTTGTTGGTGATTTTCAATGTTGAGTTTGTTGTTGAGAATTTTTGGTGTTTTTCATTGTTGAGGTTGTTGTTGAAATTGTTGGAGTTTTTCAATGTTGAGGTTGTTGTTGAATTTTTTGGTGATTTTCAATGTTGAGTTTGTTGTTGAAATTGTTTGTGTTTTTCATTGTTGAGGTTGTTGTTGAATTTGTTGGAGATTTTCAATATTGATGTTCTGGTTCAATTTGTTGTTGTTTTTCCATGTTGAGGTTTTTGAATTTGTTGGTGTTTTTCAAAGTTGAGGTTGTTGTTGAATTTGTTGGTGATTTTCAATGTTGAGGTTGTTGTTGCATTTTTTGATGTTTTTCATTGCTGAGGTTGTTGTTGAATTTGTTGGTGATTTTCAATGTTGAGGTTGTTGAATTTATTGGTGTTATCAATGGTTTTTTTTGACCATTTTTCTATTTTTCAATGTTGAGGTTGCAGTTGAAATTGTTGGTGTTTTTCAATGTTGAGGTTGTTGAAGTTGTTGGTGTTGTTCAAAGTTGAGGTTGTTGTTGAATTTTTCGGTGTTTTTCATTGTTGAGGTTTTTGTTGAATTTTTTGTTGTTTTTGAATGTTGAGGTTGTTGATGCATTATTTGGTGCTTTTCATTGTTGAGGTTTTTGTTGAATTTGTTGGTGACTTTCAATGTTGAGGCTGTTGTTGAATTTTTAGGTGTTTTTCATTGTTGTGGTTTCTGTTGAATTTGTTGGTGTTTTTGAATGTTGAGTTTGTTGATGAATCTTTCGGTGTTTTTCCTTGTTGAGGTTTTTGAATTTGTTGGTGTTTTTCAAAGTTGATGTTGTTGTTGAATTTGTTGGTGATTTTCAATGTTGAGTTTGTTGTTGAATTTTTCGGTCTTTTTCATGTTGAGGTTATTGTTGAATTTTTTGTTGTTGTTGAATGTTGAGGTTGTTGATGCATTATTTGATGTTTTTCATTGTTGAGGTTTTTGTTGAATTTGTTGGTGTTTTTCATCATTGAGGTTGTTGTTGAATTTGTTGGTGATTTTCAATGTTGAGGTTGTGGTTGAATTTGTTGGTGTTTTTCCATGTTGAGGTTTTTGAATTTGTTGGTGTTTTTCAAAGTTGATGTTGTTGTTGAATTTGTTGGTGAATGTCAGTATTGAGTTTGATGTTGAATTTTTCGGTGTTTTTCATTGTTGAGGTTTTTGTTGAATTTTTTGTTGTTTTTGAATGTTGAGGTTGTTGATGCATTATTTGGTGTTTTTCATTGTTGAGGTTATTGTTGAATTTGTTGGTGATTTTCAATGTTGAGGTTGTTGTTGAATTTTTAGGTGTTTTTCATTGTTGTGGTTTCTGTTGAATTTGTTGGTATTTTTGAATGTTGTGGTTGTTGATGAATCATTCGTTGTTTTTCCTTGTTGAGGTTTTGTACAATTTGTTGGTGTTTTTCATTGTTGAGGTTGTTTTTGAATTTGTTGGTGATTTTCAATGTTGAGGTTGTGGTTGAATTTTTTGGTGTTTTTCATTGTTGAGGTTTTTGTTGAATTTGTTGGTGATTTTCAATGTTGAGGTTGTTGTTGAATTTTTTGGTGTTTTTCATTGTTGAGGTTTTTGTTGAATTTGTTGGCGTTTTTGAATGTTGAGGTTGTTGATGAAATTTTTGATGTTTTTCATTGTTGAGGTTTTTGTTGAAATTGTTTGTGTTTTTCATTGTTGAGGTTGTTGTTGAATTTGTTGGTGATTTTCAATATTGAGGTTCTGGTTCAATTTGTTCCTGTTTTTCCATGTTGAGGTTTTTGAATTTGTTGGTGTTTTTCAAAGTTGAGGTTGTTGTTGAATTTGTTGGTGATTTTCAATGTTGAGCTTGTTGAATTCATTGGTGTTATCAATGGTATTTTTTGATCATTTTTCTAATTTTCAAAGTTGAGGTTGTTGTTGAATTGTTTGGTGTTTTTCATTGTTGAGGTTGTTGTTAAATTTGTTGGTGATTTTCAATATTGAGGTTGTTGTTGAATTTGTTGTTGTTATCAATTTTTATTTTGTTGAACCTTTTTGTATTTTTGATAGTTGAGGTTGTTGTTGAATTTGTTGGTGTTATTCAATTTGAGGTTGTTGAATTTGTTTGTGTTTATCAAAGCTGAGTTTGTTGTTGAATTTGTTGGTGTTGTTCATTGTTGAGGTTTTTGTTGAATTTGTTGGTGTTTTTCATTGTTGAGGTTTTTGTTGAATTTGTTGGTGTTTTTCAATGTTGAGGTTGTTGAATTTATTGGTGTTATCAATGTTTTTTTTTGATCTTTTTTGTATTTTTCCAAGTTGAGGTTGCAGTTGAATTTGTTGGTCTTTTTCAATGTTTGAGGTTGTTGTAGTTGTTGGTGTTTTTCAAAGTTGAGGTTGTTGTTGAATTTTTTGGTGTTTTTCATTGTTGAGGTTTATGTTGAATTTGTTGGTGTTTTTCAATGTTGAGGTTGTTCATGAATTTTTTGGTGCTTTTCATTGTCGAGGTTTTTGTTGAATTTGTTGGTGATTTTGAATGTTGAGGTTGTTTTTGAATTTTTTGATGTTTCGCATTGTTGTGTTTTCTGTAACATTTGTTGGTGTTTTTGAATGTTGAGGTTTTTGATGAATTTGTTGGTGTTTTTCATTGTTGAGGTGTTTGTTGAATTTGTTGGTGTTTTTGAATGTTGAAGTTGTTGATGAATTTTTTCGTGTTTTTCGTTGTTGAGGTTTTTGTTGAAATATGCTGGTGACTTTCAATGTTGAGGTTGTTGTTGAATTTTTAGGTGTTTTTCATTGTTGTGGTTTCTGTTGAATTTGTTGGTGTTTTTGATTGTTGAGGTTGTTGATGAATCTTTCGGTGTTTTTCATTGATGAGGTTTTTGTTCAATTTGTTGGTGTTTTTTATTGTTGAGGTTGTTGTTGAATTTGTTGGTGATTTTCAATGTTGAGGTTGTGGTTGAATTTGTTGGTGTTTTTCCATGTTGAGGTTTTTGAATTTGTTGGTGTTTTTCAAAGTTGATGTTGTTGTTGAATTTGTTGGTGATTTTCAATGTTGAGTTTGTTGTTGAGAATTTTTGGTGTTTTTCATTGTTGAGGTTGTTGTTGAAATTGTTGGAGTTTTTCAATGTTGAGGTTGTTGTTGAATTTTTTGGTGATTTTCAATGTTGAGTTTGTTGTTGAAATTGTTTGTGTTTTTCATTGTTGAGGTTGTTGTTGAATTTGTTGGAGATTTTCAATATTGATGTTCTGGTTCAATTTGTTGTTGTTTTTCCATGTTGAGGTTTTTGAATTTGTTGGTGTTTTTCAAAGTTGAGGTTGTTGTTGAATTTGTTGGTGATTTTCAATGTTGAGGTTGTTGTTGCATTTTTTGATGTTTTTCATTGCTGAGGTTGTTGTTGAATTTGTTGGTGATTTTCAATGTTGAGGTTGTTGAATTTATTGGTGTTATCAATGGTTTTTTTTGACCATTTTTCTATTTTTCAATGTTGAGGTTGCAGTTGAAATTGTTGGTGTTTTTCAATGTTGAGGTTGTTGAAGTTGTTGGTGTTGTTCAAAGTTGAGGTTGTTGTTGAATTTTTCGGTGTTTTTCATTGTTGAGGTTTTTGTTGAATTTTTTGTTGTTTTTGAATGTTGAGGTTGTTGATGCATTATTTGGTGCTTTTCATTGTTGAGGTTTTTGTTGAATTTGTTGGTGACTTTCAATGTTGAGGCTGTTGTTGAATTTTTAGGTGTTTTTCATTGTTGTGGTTTCTGTTGAATTTGTTGGTGTTTTTGAATGTTGAGTTTGTTGATGAATCTTTCGGTGTTTTTCCTTGTTGAGGTTTTTGAATTTGTTGGTGTTTTTCAAAGTTGATGTTGTTGTTGAATTTGTTGGTGATTTTCAATGTTGAGTTTGTTGTTGAATTTTTCGGTCTTTTTCATGTTGAGGTTATTGTTGAATTTTTTGTTGTTGTTGAATGTTGAGGTTGTTGATGCATTATTTGATGTTTTTCATTGTTGAGGTTTTTGTTGAATTTGTTGGTGTTTTTCATCATTGAGGTTGTTGTTGAATTTGTTGGTGATTTTCAATGTTGAGGTTGTGGTTGAATTTGTTGGTGTTTTTCCATGTTGAGGTTTTTGAATTTGTTGGTGTTTTTCAAAGTTGATGTTGTGGTTGAATTTGTTGGTGAATGTCAGTATTGAGTTTGATGTTGAATTTTTCGGTGTTTTTCATTGTTGAGGTTTTTGTTGAATTTTTTGTTGTTTTTGAATGTTGAGGTTGTTGATGCATTAATTGGTGTTTTTCATTGTTGAGGTTATTGTTGAATTTGTTAGTGATTTTCAATGTTGAGGTTGTGGTTGAATTTGTTGGTGTTTTTCCATGTTGAGGTTTTTGAATTTGTTGGTGTTTTTCAAAGTTGATGTTGTTGTTGAATTTGTTGGTCAATGTCAGTATTGAGTTTGATGTTGAATTTTTCGGTGTTTTTCATTGTTGAGGTTTTTGTTGAATTTTTTGTTGTTTTTGAATGTTGAGGTTGTTGATGCATTATTTGGTGTTTTTCATTGTTGAGGTTATTGTTGAATTTGTTGGTGATTTTCAATGTTGAGGTTGTTGTTGAATTTTTAGGTGTTTTTCATTGTTGTGGTTTCTGTTGAATTTGTTGGTATTTTTGAATGTTGTGGTTGTTGATGAATCATTCGTTGTTTTTCCCTGTTGAGGTTTTTGTACAATTTGTTGGTGTTTTTCATTGTTGAGGTTGTTTTTGAATTTGTTGGTGATTTTCAATGTTGAGGTTGTGGTTGAATTTTTTGGTGTTTTTCATTGTTGAGGTTTTTGTTGAATTTGTTGGTGATTTTCAATGTTGAGGTTGTTGTTGAATTTTTTGGTGTTTTTCATTGTTGAGGTTTTTGTTGAATTTGTTGGCGTTTTTGAATGTTGAGGTTGTTGATGAAATTTTTGATGTTTTTCATTGTTGAGGTTTTTGTTGAAATTGTTTGTGTTTTTCATTGTTGAGGTTGTTGTTGAATTTGTTGGTGATTTTCAATATTGAGGTTCTGGTTCAATTTGTTCCTGTTTTTCCATGTTGAGGTTTTTGAATTTGTTGGTGTTTTTCAAAGTTGAGGTTGTTGTTGAATTTGTTGGTGATTTTCAATGTTGAGGTTGTTGAATTCATTGGTGTTATCAATGGTATTTTTTGATCATTTTTCTAATTTTCAAAGTTGAGGTTGCAGTTGAAATTGTTGGTGTTTTTCAATGTTGAGGTTGTTGAAGTTGTTGGTGTTGTTCAAAGTTGAGTTTGTTGCTGAATTTTTCGGTGTTTTTCATTGTTGAGGATTTTGTTGAATTTTTTGTTGTTTTTGAATGTTGAGGTTGTTGATGCATTATTTGGTGTTTTTCATTGTTGAGGTTGTTGTTGAATTTGTTGGTGATTTTCAATGTTGAGGTTGTTGTTGAATTTTTAGGTGTTTTTCATTGTTGAGGTTTCTGTTGAGTTTGTTGGTTTTTTGAATGTTGAGGTTGTTGATGAATCTTTCGGTGTTTTTCATTGTTGAGGTTTTTGTTGAATTTGTTGGTGTTTTTCATTGTTGAGGTTGTTGTTGAATTTGTTGGTGATTTTCAATGTTGAGGTTGTTGAATTAATTGGTGTTATCAATGGTTTTTTTTGATCATTTTTGTATTTTTCAAAGTTGAGCTTGCAGTTGAATTTGTTGGTGTTTTTCAATGTTGCGGTTGTTGAAGTTGTTGGTGTTTTTCAAAGTTGAGGTTGTTGTTGAATTTTTTGGTGTTTTTCATTGTTGAGGTTTTTGTTGAATTTTTTGTTGTTTTTGAATGTTGAGGTTGTTGATGCATTATTTGGTGCTTTTCATTGTTGAGGTTTTTGTTGAATTTGTTGGTGACTTTCAATGTTGATGTTGTTGTTGAATTTTTAGGTGTTTTTCATTGCTGTGGTTTCTGGTGAATTTGTTGTTGTTTTTGAATGTTGAGGTTGTTGATGAATCTTTCGGTGTTTTTTCTTGTTGAGGTTTTTGTTCAATTTGTTGGTGTTTTTCATTGTTGAGGTTTTAGTTGAATTTGTTCGTGATTTTCAATGTTGAGGTTGTGTTGAATTTGTTGGTGATTTTCAATGTTGAGTTTGTTATTGAATTTTTTGGTGCTTTTGATTGTTGAGCTTGTTGTTGAAATTGTTGGAGTTTTTCAGTGTTGAGGTTGTTGTTGAATTTTTTGGTGATTTTCAATGTTGAGTTTGTTGTTGAATTTGTTGGTGTTTTTCATTGTTGAGGTTGTTGAAATTGTTGGTATTTTTCAAAGTTAACGTTGTTGTTGAATTTTTTGGTGTTTTTAATTGTTGAGGTTTTTGTTGAATTTGTTGCTGTTTTTGAATGTTGAGGCTGTTGATGAATTTTTTGGTGTTTTTCATTGTTGAGGTTGTTGTTGAATTTGTTGGTGTTTTTTAAAGTTGAGGTTGTTGTTGAATTGTTTGGTGTTTTTCATTGTTGAGGTTGTTGTTAAATTTGTTGGTGATTTTCAATATTGAGGTTGTTGTTGAATTTGTTGTTGTTATCAATTTTTATTTTGTTGAACCTTTTTGTATTTTTGATAGTTGAGGTTGTTGTTGAATTTGTTGGTGTTATTCAATTTGAGGTTGTTGAATTTGTTTGTGTTTATCAAAGCTGAGTTTGTTGTTGAATTTGTTGGTGTTTTTCATTGTTGAGGTTTTTGTTGAATTTGTTGGTGTTTTTCATTGTTGAGGTTTTTGTTGAATTTGTTGGTGTTTTTCAATGTTGAGGTTGTTGAATTTATTGGTGTTATCAATGTTTTTTTTTGATCTTTTTTGTATTTTTCCAAGTTGAGGTTGCAGTTGAATTTGTTGGTCTTTTTCAATGTTTGAGGTTGTTGTAGTTGTTGGTGTTTTTCAAAGTTGAGGTTGTTGTTGAATTTTTTGGTGTTTTTCATTGTTGAGGTTTTTGTTGAATTTGTTGGTGTTTTTCAATGTTGAGGTTGTTCATGAATTTTTTGGTGCTTTTCATTGTCGAGGTTTTTGTTGAATTTGTTGGTGATTTTGAATGTTGAGGTTGTTTTTGAATTTTTTGATGTTTCGCATTGTTGTGTTTTCTGTAACATTTGTTGGTGTTTTTGAATGTTGAGGTTTTTGATGAATTTGTTGGTGTTTTTCATTGTTGAGGTGTTTGTTGAATTTGTTGGTGTTTTTGAATGTTGAAGTTGTTGATGAATTTTTTCGTGTTTTTCGTTGTTGAGGTTTTTGTTGAAATATGTTGGTGACTTTCAATGTTGAGGTTGTTGTTGAATTTTTAGGTGTTTTTCATTGTTGTGGTTTCTGTTGAATTTGTTGGTGTTTTTGATTGTTGAGGTTGTTGATGAATCTTTCGGTGTTTTTCATTGATGAGGTTTTTGTTCAATTTGTTGGTGTTTTTTATTGTTGAGGTTGTTGTTGAATTTGTTGGTGATTTTCAATGTTGAGGTTGTGGTTGAATTTGTTGGTGTTTTTCCATGTTGAGGTTTTTGAATTTGTTGGTGTTTTTCAAAGTTGATGTTGTTGTTGAATTTGTTGGTGATTTTCAATGTTGAGTTTGTTGTTGAGAATTTTTGTTGTTTTTCATTGTTGAGGTTGTTGTTGAATTTGTTGGTGATTTTCAATGTTGAGGTTGTTGTTGCATTTTTTGATGTTTTTCATTGCTGAGGTTGTTGTTGAACTTGTTGGTGATTTTCAATGTTGAGGTTGTTGAATTTATTGGTGTTATCAATGGTTTTTTTTGACCATTTTTCTATTTTTCAATGTTGAGGTTGCAGTTGAAATTGTTGGTGTTTTTCAATGTTGAGGTTGTTGAAGTTGTTGGTGTTGTTCAAAGTTGAGGTTGTTGTTGAATTTTTCGGTGTTTTTCATTGTTGAGGTTTTTGTTGAATTTTTTGTTGTTTTTGAATGTTGAGGTTGTTGATGCATTATTTGGTGCTTTTCATTGTTGAGGTTTTTGTTGAATTTGTTGGTGACTTTCAATGTTGAGGCTGTTGTTGAATTTTTAGGTGTTTTTCATTGTTGTGGTTTCTGTTGAATTTGTTGGTGTTTTTGAATGTTGAGTTTGTTGATGAATCTTTCGGTGTTTTTCCTTGTTGAGGTTTTTGAATTTGTTGGTGTTTTTCAAAGTTGATGTTGTTGTTGAATTTGTTGGTGATTTTCAATGTTGAGTTTGTTGTTGAATTTTTCGGTCTTTTTCATGTTGAGGTTATTGTTGAATTTTTTGTTGTTGTTGAATGTTGAGGTTGTTGATGCATTATTTGATGTTTTTCATTGTTGAGGTTTTTGATGAATTTGTTGGTGTTTTTCATCATTGAGGTTGTTGTTGAATTTGTTGGTGATTTTCAATGTTGAGGTTGTGGTTGAATTTGTTGGTGTTTTTCCATGTTGAGGTTTTTGAATTTGTTGGTGTTTTTCAAAGTTGATGTTGTTGTTGAATTTGTTGGTGAATGTCAGTATTGAGTTTGATGTTGAATTTTTCGGTGTTTTTCATTGTTGAGGTTTTTGTTGAATTTTTTGTTGTTTTTGAATGTTGAGGTTGTTGATGCATTATTTGGTGTTTTTCATTGTTGAGGTTATTGTTGAATTTGTTGGTGATTTTCAATGTTGAGGTTGTGGTTGAATTTGTTGGTGTTTTTCCATGTTGAGGTTTTTGAATTTGTTGGTGTTTTTCAAAGTTGATGTTGTTGTTGAATTTGTTGGTCAATGTCAGTATTGAGTTTGATGTTGAATTTTTCGGTGTTTTTCATTGTTGAGGTTTTTGTTGAATTTTTTGTTGTTTTTGAATGTTGAGGTTGTTGATGCATTATTTGGTGTTTTTCATTGTTGAGGTTATTGTTGAATTTGTTGGTGATTTTCAATGTTGAGGTTGTTGTTGAATTTTTAGGTGTTTTTCATTGTTGTGGTTTCTGTTGAATTTGTTGGTATTTTTGAATGTTGTGGTTGTTGATGAATCATTCGTTGTTTTTCCTTGTTGAGGTTTTTGTACAATTTGTTGGTGTTTTTCATTGTTGAGGTTGTTTTTGAATTTGTTGGTGATTTTCAATGTTGAGGTTGTGGTTGAATTTTTTGGTGTTTTTCATTGTTGAGGTTTTTGTTGAATTTGTTGGTGATTTTCAATGTTGAGGTTGTTGTTGAATTTTTTGGTGTTTTTCATTGTTGAGGTTTTTGTTGAATTTGTTGGCGTTTTTGAATGTTGAGGTTGTTGATGAAATTTTTGATGTTTTTCATTGTTGAGGTTTTTGTTGAAATTGTTTGTGTTTTTCATTGTTGAGGTTGTTGTTGAATTTGTTGGTGATTTTCAATATTGAGGTTCTGGTTCAATTTGTTCCTGTTTTTCCATGTTGAGGTTTTTGAATTTGTTGGTGTTTTTCAAAGTTGAGGTTGTTGTTGAATTTGTTGGTGATTTTCAATGTTGAGGTTGTTGAATTCATTGGTGTTATCAATGGTATTTTTTGATCATTTTTCTAATTTTCAAAGTTGAGGTTGCAGTTGAAATTGTTGGTGTTTTTCAATGTTGAGGTTGTTGAAGTTGTTGGTGTTGTTCAAAGTTGAGTTTGTTGCTGAATTTTTCGGTGTTTTTCATTGTTGAGGATTTTGTTGAATTTTTTGTTGTTTTTGAATGTTGAGGTTGTTGATGCATTATTTGGTGTTTTTCATTGTTGAGGTTGTTGTTGAATTTGTTGGTGATTTTCAATGTTGAGGTTGTTGTTGAATTTTTAGGTGTTTTTCATTGTTGAGGTTTCTGTTGAGTTTGTTGGTTTTTTGAATGTTGAGGTTGTTGATGAATCTTTCGGTGTTTTTCATTGTTGAGGTTTTTGTTGAATTTGTTGGTGTTTTTCATTGTTGAGGTTGTTGTTGAATTTGTTGGTGATTTTCAATGTTGAGGTTGTTGAATTAATTGGTGTTATCAATGGTTTTTTTTGATCATTTTTGTATTTTTCAAAGTTGAGCTTGCAGTTGAATTTGTTGGTGTTTTTCAATGTTGCGGTTGTTGAAGTTGTTGGTGTTTTTCAAAGTTGTGGTTGTTGTTGAATTTTTCGGTGTTTTTCATTGTTGAGGTTTTTGTTGAATTTTTTGTTGTTTTTGAATGTTGAGGTTGTTGATGCATTATTTGGTGCTTTTCATTGTTGAGGTTTTTGTTGAATTTGTTGGTGACTTTCAATGTTGATGTTGTTGTTGAATTTTTAGGTGTTTTTCATTGCTGTGGTTTCTGTTGAATTTGTTGTTGTTTTTGAATGTTGAGGTTGTTGATGAATCTTTCGGTGTTTTTTCTTGTTGAGGTTTTTGTTCAATTTGTTGGTGTTTTTCATTGTTGAGGTTTTAGTTGAATTTGTTCGTGATTTTCAATGTTGAGGTTGTGGTTGAATTTGTTGGTGATTTTCAATGTTGAGTTTGTTATTGAATTTTTTGGTGCTTTTGATTGTTGAGCTTGTTGTTGAAATTGTTGGAGTTTTTCAGTGTTGAGGTTGTTGTTGAATTTTTTGGTGATTTTCAATGTTGAGTTTGTTGTTGAATTTGTTGGTGTTTTTCATTGTTGAGGTTGTTGAAATTGTTGGTATTTTTCAAAGTTAACGTTGTTGTTGAATTTTTTGGTGTTTTTAATTGTTGAGGTTTTTGTTGAATTTGTTGCTGTTTTTGAATGTTGAGGCTGTTGATGAATTTTTTGGTGTTTTTCATTGTTGAGGTTGTTGTTGAATTTGTTGGTGTTTTTTAAAGTTGAGGTTGTTGTTGAATTGTTTGGTGTTTTTCATTGTTGAGGTTGTTGTTAAATTTGTTGGTGATTTTCAATATTGAGGTTGTTGTTGAATTTGTTGTTGTTATCAATTTTTATTTTGTTGAACCTTTTTGTATTTTTGATAGTTGAGGTTGTTGTTGAATTTGTTGGTGTTATTCAATTTGAGGTTGTTGAATTTGTTTGTGTTTATCAAAGCTGAGTTTGTTGTTGAATTTGTTGGTGTTTTTCATTGTTGAGGTTTTTGTTGAATTTGTTGGTGTTTTTCATTGTTGAGGTTTTTGTTGAATTTGTTGGTGTTTTTCAATGTTGAGGTTGTTGAATTTATTGGTGTTATCAATGTTTTTTTTTGATCTTTTTTGTATTTTTCCAAGTTGAGGTTGCAGTTGAATTTGTTGGTCTTTTTCAATGTTTGAGGTTGTTGTAGTTGTTGGTGTTTTTCAAAGTTGAGGTTGTTGTTGAATTTTTTGGTGTTTTTCATTGTTGAGGTTTTTGTTGAATTTGTTGGTGTTTTTCAATGTTGAGGTTGTTCATGAATTTTTTGGTGCTTTTCATTGTCGAGGTTTTTGTTGAATTTGTTGGTGATTTTGAATGTTGAGGTTGTTTTTGAATTTTTTGATGTTTCGCATTGTTGTGTTTTCTGTAACATTTGTTGGTGTTTTTGAATGTTGAGGTTTTTGATGAATTTGTTGGTGTTTTTCATTGTTGAGGTGTTTGTTGAATTTGTTGGTGTTTTTGAATGTTGAAGTTGTTGATGAATTTTTTCGTGTTTTTCGTTGTTGAGGTTTTTGTTGAAATATGTTGGTGACTTTCAATGTTGAGGTTGTTGTTGAATTTTTAGGTGTTTTTCATTGTTGTGGTTTCTGTTGAATTTGTTGGTGTTTTTGATTGTTGAGGTTGTTGATGAATCTTTCGGTGTTTTTCATTGATGAGGTTTTTGTTCAATTTGTTGGTGTTTTTTATTGTTGAGGTTGTTGTTGAATTTGTTGGTGATTTTCAATGTTGAGGTTGTGGTTGAATTTGTTGGTGTTTTTCCATGTTGAGGTTTTTGAATTTGTTGGTGTTTTTCAAAGTTGATGTTGTTGTTGAATTTGTTGGTGATTTTCAATGTTGAGTTTGTTGTTGAGAATTTTTGGTGTTTTTCATTGTTGAGGTTGTTGTTGAAATTGTTGGAGTTTTTCAATGTTGAGGTTGTTGTTGAATTTTTTGGTGATTTTCAATGTTGAGTTTGTTGTTGAAATTGTTTGTGTTTTTCATTGTTGAGGTTGTTGTTGAATTTGTTGGTGATTTTCAATATTGATGTTCTGGTTCAATTTGTTGTTGTTTTTCCATGTTGAGGTTTTTGAATTTGTTGGTGTTTTTCAAAGTTGAGGTTGTTGTTGAATTTGTTGGTGATTTTCAATGTTGAGGTTGTTGTTGCATTTTTTGATGTTTTTCATTGCTGAGGTTGTTGTTGAATTTGTTGGTGATTTTCAATGTTGAGGTTGTTGAATTTATTGGTGTTATCAATGGTTTTTTTTGACCATTTTTCTATTTTTCAATGTTGAGGTTGCAGTTGAAATTGTTGGTGTTTTTCAATGTTGAGGTTGTTGAAGTTGTTGGTGTTGTTCAAAGTTGAGGTTGTTGTTGAATTTTTCGGTGTTTTTCATTGTTGAGGTTTTTGTTGAATTTTTTGTTGTTTTTGAATGTTGAGGTTGTTGATGCATTATTTGGTGTTCTTCATTGTTGAGGTTGTTGTTGAATTTGTTGGTGATTTTCAATGTTGTGGTTGTTGTTGAATTTTTAGGTGTTTTTCATTGTTGAGGTTTCTGTTGAATTTGTTGGTGTTTTTCATTGTTGAGGTTGTTGAATTCATTGGTGTTATCAAAGGTTTTTTTTGAACATTTTTGTATTTTTCAAAGTTGAGCATGCAGTTGAATTTGTTGGTATTTTTCAAAGTTGAGGTTGTTGAAGTTGTTGGTGTTTTTCAAAGTTGAGGTTGTTGTTTAATTTTTTCGTTGTTTTTCATTGTTGAGGTTCTTTTGAATCTTTTGGTGTTTTTGAATGTTGAGGTTGTTGATGCATTATTTGGTGCTTTTCATTGTTGAGGTTTTTGTTGAATTTGTTGGTGACTTTCAATGTTGAGGCTGTTGTTGAATTTTTAGGTGTTTTTCATTGTTGTGGTTTCTGTTGAATTTGTTGGTGTTTTTGAATGTTGAGTTTGTTGATGAATCTTTCGGTGTTTTTCCTTGTTGAGGTTTTTGAATTTGTTGGTGTTTTTCAAAGTTGATGTTGTTGTTGAATTTGTTGGTGATTTTCAATGTTGAGTTTGTTGTTGAATTTTTCGGTCTTTTTCATGTTGAGGTTATTGTTGAATTTTTTGTTGTTGTTGAATGTTGAGGTTGTTGATGCATTATTTGATGTTTTTCATTGTTGAGGTTTTTGATGAATTTGTTGGTGTTTTTCATCATTGAGGTTGTTGTTGAATTTGTTGGTGATTTTCAATGTTGAGGTTGTGGTTGAATTTGTTGGTGTTTTTCCATGTTGAGGTTTTTGAATTTGTTGGTGTTTTTCAAAGTTGATGTTGTTGTTGAATTTGTTGGTGAATGTCAGTATTGAGTTTGATGTTGAATTTTTCGGTGTTTTTCATTGTTGAGGTTTTTGTTGAATTTTTTGTTGTTTTTGAATGTTGAGGTTGTTGATGCATTATTTGGTGTTTTTCATTGTTGAGGTTATTGTTGAATTTGTTGGTGATTTTCAATGTTGAGGTTGTTGTTGAATTTTTAGGTGTTTTTCATTGTTGTGGTTTCTGTTGAATTTGTTGGTATTTTTGAATGTTGTGGTTGTTGATGAATCATTCGTTGTTTTTCCTTGTTGAGGTTTTTGTACAATTTGTTGGTGTTTTTCATTGTTGAGGTTGTTTTTGAATTTGTTGGTGATTTTCAATGTTGAGGTTGTGGTTGAATTTTTTGGTGTTTTTCATTGTTGAGGTTTTTGTTGAATTTGTTGGTGATTTTCAATGTTGAGGTTGTTGTTGAATTTTTTGGTGTTTTTCATTGTTGAGGTTTTTGTTGAATTTGTTGGCGTTTTTGAATGTTGAGGTTGTTGATGAAATTTTTGATGTTTTTCATTGTTGAGGTTTTTGTTGAAATTGTTTGTGTTTTTCATTGTTGAGGTTGTTGTTGAATTTGTTGGTGATTTTCAATATTGAGGTTCTGGTTCAATTTGTTCCTGTTTTTCCATGTTGAGGTTTTTGAATTTGTTGGTGTTTTTCAAAGTTGAGGTTGTTGTTGAATTTGTTGGTGATTTTCAATGTTGAGGTTGTTGAATTCATTGGTGTTATCAATGGTATTTTTTGATCATTTTTCTAATTTTCAAAGTTGAGGTTGCAGTTGAAATTGTTGGTGTTTTTCAATGTTGAGGTTGTTGAAGTTGTTGGTGTTGTTGAAAGTTGAGGTTGTTGTTGAATTTTTCGGTGTTTTTCATTGTTGAGGTTTTTGTTGAATTTTTTGTTGTTTTTGAATGTTGAGGTTGATGATGCATTATTTGGTGTTTTTCATTGTTGAGGTTGTTGTTGAATTTGTTGGTGATTTTCAATGTTGAGGTTGTTGTTGAATTTTTAGGTGTTTTTCATTGTTGAGGTTTCTGTTGAGTTTGTTGGTTTTTTGAATGTTGAGGTTGTTGATGAATCTTTCGGTGTTTTTCATTGTTGAGGTTTTTGTTGAATTTGTTGGTGTTTTTCATTGTTGAGGTTGTTGTTGAATTTGTTGGTGATTTTCAATGTTGAGGTTGTTGAATTAATTGGTGTTATCAATGGTTTTTTTGATCATTTTTGTATTTTTCAAAGTTGAGCTTGCAGTTGAATTTGTTGGTGTTTTTCAATGTTGCGGTTGTTGAAGTTGTTGGTGTTTTTCAAAGTTGAGGTTGTTGTTGAATTTTTCGGTGTTTTTCATTGTTGAGGTTTTTGTTGAATTTTTTGTTGTTTTTGAATGTTGAGGTTGTTGATGCATTATTTGGTGCTTTTCATTGTTGAGGTTTTTGTTGAATTTGTTGGTGACTTTCAATGTTGATGTTGTTGTTGAATTTTTAGGTGTTTTTCATTGCTGTGGTTTCTGGTGAATTTGTTGTTGTTTTTGAATGTTGAGGTTGTTGATGAATCTTTCGGTGTTTTTTCTTGTTGAGGTTTTTGTTCAATTTGTTGGTGTTTTTCATTGTTGAGGTTTTAGTTGAATTTGTTCGTGATTTTCAATGTTGAGGTTGTGGTTGAATTTGTTGGTGATTTTCAATGTTGAGTTTGTTATTGAATTTTTTGGTGCTTTTGATTGTTGAGCTTGTTGTTGAAATTGTTGGAGTTTTTCAGTGTTGAGGTTGTTGTTGAATTTTTTGGTGATTTTCAATGTTGAGTTTGTTGTTGAATTTGTTGGTGTTTTTCATTGTTGAGGTTGTTGAAATTGTTGGTATTTTTCAAAGTTAACGTTGTTGTTGAATTTTTTGGTGTTTTTAATTGTTGAGGTTTTTGTTGAATTTGTTGCTGTTTTTGAATGTTGAGGCTGTTGATGAATTTTTTGGTGTTTTTCATTGTTGAGGTTGTTGTTGAATTTGTTGGTGTTTTTTAAAGTTGAGGTTGTTGTTGAATTGTTTGATGTTTCGCATTGTTGTGTTTTCTGTAACATTTGTTGGTGTTTTTGAATGTTGAGGTTTTTGATGAATTTGTTGGTGTTTTTCATTGTTGAGGTGTTTGTTGAATTTGTTGGTGTTTTTGAATGTTGAAGTTGTTGATGAATTTTTTCGTGTTTTTCGTTGTTGAGGTTTTTGTTGAAATATGATGGTGACTTTCAATGTTGAGGTTGTTGTTGAATTTTTAGGTGTTTTTCATTGTTGTGGTTTCTGTTGAATTTGTTGGTGTTTTTGATTGTTGAGGTTGTTGATGAATCTTTCGGTGTTTTTCATTGATGAGGTTTTTGTTCAATTTGTTGGTGTTATTTATTGTTGAGGTTGTTGTTGAATTTGTTGGTGATTTTCAATGTTGAGGTTGTGGTTGAATTTGTTGGTGTTTTTCCATGTTGAGGTTTTTGAATTTGTTGGTGTTTTTCAAAGTTGATGTTGTTGTTGAATTTGTTGGTGATTTTCAATGTTGAGTTTGTTGTTGAGAATTTTTGGTGTTTTTCATTGTTGAGGTTGTTGTTGAAATTGTTGGAGTTTTTCAATGTTGAGGTTGTTGTTGAATTTATTGGTGATTTTCAATGTTGAGTTTGTTGTTGAATTTGTTGGTGTTTTTCATTGTTGAGGTTGTTGAATTTGTTGGTATTTTTCAAGGTTGACATTGTTGTTGAATTTTTTGGTGTTTTTAATTGTTGAGGTTTCTTTGAAATTTATTGGTGTTTTTGAATGTTGAGGTTGTTGATGAATTATTGGTGTTTTTCATTGTTGAGGTTGTTGTTGAATTTGTTGGTGTTTTTGAATGTTGAGGTTGTTGTTGAATTGTTTGGCGTTTTTCATTGTTGAGGTTGTTGTTAAATTTGTTGGTGATTTTCAATATTGAGGTTGTTGTTGAATTTGTTGTTGTAATCAATTTTTATTTTGTTGAACGTTTTTGTATTTTTGAAAGTTGAGGTTGTTGTTGAATTTGTTGGTGTTTTTCAATGTTGAGGTTGTTGAATTTGTTTGTGTTTTTCAAAGCTGAGTTTGTTGTTGAATTTGTTGGTGTTTTTCATTGTTGAGGTTTTTGTTGAATTTGTTGGTGTTTTTCATTGTTGAGGTTGCAGTTGAAATTGTTGGAGTTTTTCAATGTTGAGGTTGTTGAAGTTGCTGGTGTTGTTGAAAGTTGAGTTTGTTGTTGAATTTTTCGGTGTTTTTCATTGTTGAGGTTTTGTTGACTTTTTTGTTGGTTTTGACTGTTGAGGTTGATGATGCATTATTTGGTGTTTTTCAAAGTTGAGGTTGTTGTTGAATTTGTTGGTGATTTTCAATGTTGTGGTTGTTGTTGAATTTATAGGTCTTTTTCATTGTTGAGGTTTCTGTTGAGTTTGTTGGTTTTTTTGAATGTTGAGGTTGTTGATGGATCTTTCGGTGTTTTTCATTGTTGAGGTTTTCGTTGAATTTGTTGGTGTCTTTCATTGTTGAGGTTGTTGTTGAATTTGTTGGTGATTTTCAATGTTGAGGTTGTTGAATTCATTGGTGTTATCAATGGTTTTTTTTGATCATTTTTGTATTTTTCAAAGTTGAGCTTGCAGTTGAATTTGTTGGTGTTTTTCAATGTTGAGGTTCTTGAAGTTGTTGGTGTTTTTCAAAGTTGAGGTTGTTGTTGAATTTTTAGGTGTTTTTCATTGTTGAGGTTTATGTTGAATTTTTTGGTGTTTTTGAATGTTGAGGATGTTGATGCATTATTTGGTGCTTTTCATTGTTGAGGTTTTTGTTGAATTTGTTGGTGACTTTCAATGTTGATGTTGTTGTTGAATTTTTAGGTGTTTTTCATTGTTGTGGTTTCTGTTGAATTTGTTGGTGTTTTTGAATGTTGAGGTTGTTGATGAATCTTTCGGTGTTTTTCCTTGTTGAGGTTTTTGTTCCATTTGTTGGTGTTTTTCATTGTTGAGGTTGCTGTTGAATTTGTTGGTGATTTTCAATGTTGAGGTTGTGGTTGAATTTGTTGGTGATTTTCCATGTTGAGGTTTTTGAATTTGTTGGTGTTCTTCAAAGTTGATGTTGTTGTTGAATTTGTTGGTGAATGTCAATGTTGAGTTTGATGTTGAATTTTTCGGTGTTTTTCATTGTTGAGGTTTTTGTTGAATTTTTTGTTGTTTTTGAATGTTGAGGTTGCTGATGCATTATTTGGTGTTTTTCATTGTTGAGGTTATTGTTGAATTTGTTGGTGATTTTCAATGTTGAGGTTGTTGTTGAATTTGTTGGTGTTTTTCATTGTTGTGGTTTCTGTTGAATTTATTGGTATTTTTGAATGTTGAGGTTGTTGTTGAATTGTTTGATGTTTTTCATTGTTGAGGTTGTTGTTAAATTTGTTGGTGATTTTCAATATTGAGGTTGTTGTTGAATTTGTTGTTGTTATCAATTTTTATTTTGTTGAACCTTTTTGTATTTTTGAAAGTTGAGGTTGTTGTTGAATTTGTTGGTGTTTTTCAATGTTGAGGTTGTTGAATTTGTTTGTGTTTTTCAAAGCTGAGTTTGTTGTTGAATTTGTTGGTGTTGTTCATTGTTGAGGTTTTTGTTGAATTTGTTGGTGTTTTTCATTGTTGAGGTTGTTGTTGCATTTTTTGATGTTTTTCATTGCTGAGGTTGTTGTTGAATTTGTTGGTGATTTTCAATGTTGAGGCTGTTGAATTCATTGGTGCTATCAATGGTTTTTTTGGATCATTTTTCTAATTTTCAAAGTTGAGGTTGCAGTTGAAATTGTTGGTGTTTTTCAATGTTGAGGTTGTTGAAGTTGTTGGTGTTGTTCAAAGTTGAGTTTGTTGTTGAATTTTTCGGTGTTTTTTATTGTTGAGGTTTTTGTTGAATTTTTTGTTGTTTTTGAATGTTGAGGTGGTTGATGCATTATTTGGTGTTTTTCATTGTTGAGGTTGTTGTTGAATTTGTTGGTGATTTTCAATGTTGAGGTTGTTGTTGAATTTTTAGTTGTCTTTCGTTGTTGAGGTTTCTGTTGAGTTTGTTGGTTTTTTGAATGTTGAGGTTGTTGATGAATCTGTCGGTGTTTTTCATTGTTGAGGTATTTGTTGAATTTGTTGGTGTTTTTCATTGTGGAGGTTGTTGTTGAATTTGTTGGTGATTTTCAATGTTGAGGTTGTTGAATTCATTGGTGTTATGAATGGTTCTTTTTGATCATTTTTGTATTTTTCAAAGTTGAGCTTGCAGTTGAATTTGTTGGTGTTTTTCAATGTTGAGGTTGTTGAAGTTGTTGGTGTTTTTCAAAGTTGAGGTTGTTGTTGAATTTTTCTGTGTTTTTCATTGTTGAGGTTTTTGTTGAATTTTTTGTTGTTTTTGAATGTTGAGGTTGTTGATGCATTATTTGGTGTTTTTCATTGTTGAGGTTGTTGTTGAATTTGTTGGTGATTTTCAATGTTGTGGTTGTTGTTGAATTTTTAGGTGTTTTTCATTGTTGAGGTTTCTGTTGAGTTTGTTGGTTTTTTTGAATGTTGAGGTTGTTGATGAATCTTTCGGTGTTTTTCATTGTTGAGGTTTTTGTTGAATTTGTTGGTGTTTTTCATTGTTGAGGTTGTTGTTGCATTGGTTGGTGATTTTCAATGTTGAGGTTGTTGAATTCATTGGTGTTATGAATGGTTTTTTTTGATCATTTTTGTATTTTTCAAAGTTGAGCTTGCAGTTGAATTTGTTGGTGTTTTTCAATGTTGAGGTTGTTGAAGTTGTTGGTGTTTTTCAAAGTTGTGGTTGTTGTTGAATTTTTCTGTGTTTTTCATTGTTGAGGTTTTTGTTGAATTTTTTGTTGTTTTTGAATGTTGAGGTTGTTGATGCATTATTTGGTGCTTTTCATTGTTGAGGTTTTTGTTAGAATTTGTTGGTGACTTTCAATGTTGATGTTGTTGTTGAATTTTTAGGTGTTTTTCATTGTTGTGGTTTCTGTTGAATTTGTTGGTGTTTTTGAATGTTGAGGTTGTTGATGAATCTTTCGGTGTTTTTCCTTGTTGAGGTTTTTGTACAATTTGTTGGTGTTTTTCATTGTTGAGGTTGTTGTTGAATTTGTTGGTGATTTTCAATGTTGAGGTTGTGGTTGAATTTGCTGGTGTTTTTCCATCTTGAGGTTTATGGATTTGTTGGTGTTTTTCAAAGTTGATGTTGTTGTTGAATTTGTTGGTGATTTTCAATGTTGAGTTTGTTGTAGAATTTTTTGGTGTTTTTCATTGTTGAGGTTGTTGTTGAAATTGTTGGAATTTATTCAATGTTGATGTTGTTGTTGAATTTTTTGGTGATTTTCAATGTTGAGTTTGATGTTGAATTTTTCGGTGTTTTACATTGTTGAGGTTTTTGTTGAATTTTTTGTTGTTTTTGAATGTTGAGGTTGCTGATGCATTATTTGGTGTTTTTCATTGTTGAGGTTATTGTTGAATTTGGTGGTGATTTTCAATGTTGAGGTTGTTGTTGAATTTTTTGGTGTTTTTCATTGTTGTGGTTTCTGTTGAATTTGTTGGTATTTTTGAATGTTGAGGTTGTTGTTGAATTGTTTGATGTTTTTCATTGTTGAGGTTGTTGTTAAATTTGTTGGTGATTTTCAATATTGAGGTTGTTGTTGAATTTGTTGTTGTAATCAATTTTTATTTTGTTGAACCTTTTTGTATTTTTGAAAGTTGAGGTTGTTGTTGAATTTGTTGGTGTTTTTCAATGTTGAGGTTGTTGAATTTGTTTGTGTTTTTCAAAGCTGAGTTTGTTGTTGAATTTGTTGGTGTTGTTCATTGTTGAGGTTTTTGTTGAATTTGTTGGTGTTTTTCATTGTTGAGGTTGTTGTTGACTTTGTTGGTGATCTTCAATGTTGAGGTTGTGGTTGAATTTGTTGGTGTTTTTCAAAGTTGATGTTGTTGAAATTATTGGTGTTATCAATGGTTTTTTTAAATCTTTTTTGTATTTTTCAAAGTTGAGGTTGCAGTTGAAATTGTTGGTGTTTTGCAATGTTGAGGTTGTTGAATTTGTTGGTGTTTTTCAAAGTTGAGGTTGTTGTTGAATTTTTTGGTGTTTTTCATTGTTGCGGTTTTTGTTGAATTTGTTGGCGTTTTTGAATGTTGAGGTTGTTGATGAATTTTTTGATGATTTTCATTGTTGAGGTTTTTGTTGAAATTGTTTGTGTTTTTCATTTTTGAGGTTGTTGTTGAATTTGTTGGTGATTTTCAATATTGAGGTTCTGGTTCAATTTGTTCCTGTTTTTCCATGTTGAGGTTTTTGAATTTGTTGGTGTTTTTCAAAGTTGAGGTTGTTGTTGAATTTGTTGGTGATTTTCAATGTTGAGGTTGTTGTTGCATTTTTTGATGTTTTTCATTGCTGAGGTTGTTGTTGAATTTGTTGGTGATTTTCAATGTTGAGGCTGTTGAATTCATTGGTGCTATCAATGGTTTTTTTGGATCATTTTTCTAATTTTCAAAGTTGAAGTTGCAGTTGAAATTGTTGGTGTTTTTCAATGTTGAGGTTGTTGAAGTTGTTGGTGTTGTTGAAAGTTGAGTTTGTTGTTGAATTTTTCGGTGTTTTTCATTGTTGAGGATTTTGTTGAATTTTTTGTTGTTTTTGAATGTTGAGGTGGTTGATGCATTATTTGGTGTTTTTCATTTTTGAGGTTTTTGTTGAATTTGTTGGTGACTTTCAATGTTGATGTTGTTGTTGAATTTTTAGGTGTTTTTCATTGTTGTGGTTTCTGTTGAATTTGTTGGTGTTTTTGAATGTTGAGGTTGTTGATGAATCTTTCGGTGTTTTTCCTTGTTCAGGTTTTTGTACAATTTGTTGGTGTTTTTCATTGTTGAGGTTGTTGTTGAATTTGTTGGTGATTTTCAATGTTGAGGTTGTGGTTGAATTTGCTGGTGTTTTTCCATCTTGAGGTTTATGGATTTGTTGGTGTTTTTCAAAGTTGATGTTGTTGTTGAATTTGTTGGTGATTTTCAATGTTGAGTTTGTTGTAGAATTTTTTGGTGTTTTTCATTGTTGAGGTTGTTGTTGAAATTGTTGGAATTTTTTCAATGTTGAGGTTGTTGTTGAATTTTTTGGTGATTTTCAATGTTGAGTTTGTTGTTGAATTTGTTGGTGTTTTTCATTATTGAGGTTGCTGAATTTATTGGTATTTTTCAAAGTTGACGTTGTTGTTGAATTTTTTGGTGTTTTTAATTGTTGAGGTTTTTGTTGAATTTGTTGCTGTTTTTGAATGTTGAGGTTGTTGATGAATTTTTTGGTGTTTTTCATTGTTGAGGTTGTTGTTGAATTTGTTGGTGTTTTTCATTGTTGAGGTTTTTGTTGAATTTGTTGGTGTTTTTCATTGTTGAGGTGGTTGTTGACCTTGTTGGTGATTTTCAATGTTGAGGTTGTGGTTGAATTTGTTGGTGTTTTTCAAAGTTGATGTTGTTGAAATTATTGGTGTTATCAATGGTTTTTTTAAATCTTTTTTGTATTTTTCAAAGTTGAGGTTGCAGTTGAAATTGTTGGTGTTTTGCAATGTTGAGGTTGTTGAATTTGTTGGCGTTTTTCAAAGTTGAGGTTGTTGTTGAATTTTTTGGTGTTTTTCATTGTTGAGGTTGTTGTTGAATTTGTTGGAGATTTTCAATGTTGAGGTTGTTTTTGAATTTTTTGGTGTTTTTCATTGTTGAGGTTTTTGTTGAATTTGTTAGCGTTTTTGAATGTTGCGGTTGTTGATGAATTTTTTGGTGTTTTTCATTGTTGAGGTTTTTGTTGAAATTGTTTGTGTTTTTCATTGTTGGGGTTGTTGTTGAATTTGTTGGTGATTTTCAATATTGAGGTTCTGGTTCAATTTTTTGTTGTTTTTCCATGTTGAGGTTTTTGAATTTGTTGGTGTTTTTCAAAGTTGAGGTTGTTGTTGAATTTGTTGGTGATTTTCAATGTTGAGGTTGTTGTTGCATTTTTTGATGTTTTTCATTGCTGAGGTTTCTGTTGAATTTGTTGCTGTTTTTCAATGTTGAGGTTGTTGAAGTTGTTGGTGTTTTTCAAAGTTCAGGTTGTTGTTGAATTTTTCTGTGTTTTTCATTGTTGAGGTTTTTGTTGAATTTTTTGTTGTTTTTGAATGTTGAGGTTGTTGATGCATTATTTGGTGTTTTTCATTGTTGAGGTTGTTGATGAATTTGTTGGTGATTTTCAACGTTGTGGTTGTTGTTGAATTTTTAGGTGTTTTTCATTGTTGAGGTTTGTGTTGAGTTTGTTGGTTTTCTTGAATGTTGAGGTTGTTGATGAATCTTTCGGTGTTTTTCATTGTTGAGGATTTTGTTGAATTTGTTGGTGTTTTTCATTGTTGAGGTTGTTGTTGCATTGGTTGGTGATTTTCAATGTTGAGGTTGTTGAATTCATTGGTGTTATGAATGGTTTCTTTTGATCATTTTTGTATTTTTCAAAGTTGAGCTTGTAGTTGAATTTGTTGGTGTTTTTCAATGTTGAGGTTGTTGAAGTTGTTGGTGTTTTTCAAAGTTATGGTTGTTGTTGAAGTTTTCTGTGTTTTTCATTGTTGAGGTTTTTGTTGAATTTTTTGTTGTTTTTGAATGTTGAGGTTGTTGATGCATTATTTGGTGCTTTTCATTGTTGAGGTTTTTGTTGAATTTTTTGGTGATTTTCAATGTTGAGTTTGTTGTTGAATTTGTTGGTGTTTTTCATTATTGAGGTTGCTGAATTTATTGGTATTTTTCAAAGTTGACGTTGTTGTTGAATTTTTTGGTGTTTTTAATTGTTGAGGTTTTTGTTGAATTTGTTGCTGTTTTTGAATGTTGAGGTTGTTGATGAATTTTTTGGTGTTTTTCATTGTTGAGGTTGTTGTTGAATTTGTTGGTGTTTTTCATTGTTGAGGTTGTTGTTGAATTTGTTGGTGTTTTTCATTGTTGAGGTGGTTGTTGACCTTGTTGGTGATTTTCAATGTTGAGGTTGTGGTTGAATTTGTTGGTGTTTTTCAAAGTTGATGTTGTTGAAATTATTGGTGTTATCAATGGTTTTTTTAAATCTTTTTTGTATTTTTCAAAGTTGAGGTTGCAGTTGAAATTGTTGGTGTTTTGCAATGTTGAGGTTGTTGAATTTGTTGGTGTTTTTCAAAGTTGAGGTTGTTGTTGAATTTTTTGGTGTTTTTCATTGTTGAGGTTGTTGTTGAATTTGTTGGAGATTTTCAATGTTGAGGTTGTTTTTGAATTTTTTGGTGTTTTTCATTGTTGAGGTTTTTGTTGAATTTGTTAGCGTTTTTGAATGTTGCGGTTGTTGATGAATTTTTTGGTGTTTTTCATTGTTGAGGTTTTTGTTGAAATTGTTTGTGTTTTTCATTGTTGGGGTTGTTGTTGAATTTGTTGGTGATTTTCAATATTGAGGTTCTGGTTCAATTTGTTGTTGTTTTTCCATGTTGAGGTTTTTGAATTTGTTGGTGTTTTTCAAAGTTGAGGTTGTTGTTGAATTTGTTGGTGATTTTCAATGTTGAGGTTGTTGTTGCATTTTTTGATGTTTTTCATTGCTGAGGTTTCTGTTGAATTTGTTGCTGTTTTTCAATGTTGAGGTTGTTGAAGTTGTTGGTGTTTTTCAAAGTTCAGGTTGTTGTTGAATTTTTCGGTGTTTTTCATTGTTGAGGTTTTTGTTGAATTTTTTGTTGTTTTTGAATGTTGAGGTTGTTGATGCATTATTTGGTGTTTTTCATTGTTGAGGTTGTTGATGAATTTGTTGGTGATTTTCAACGTTGTGGTTGTTGTTGAATTTTTAGGTGTTTTTCATTGTTGAGGTTTGTGTTGAGTTTGTTGGTTTTCTTGAATGTTGAGGTTGTTGATGAATCTTTCGGTGTTTTTCATTGTTGAGGATTTTGTTGAATTTGTTGGTGTTTTTCATTGTTGAGGTTGTTGTTGCATTGGTTGGTGATTTTCAATGTTGAGGTTGTTGAATTCATTGGTGTTATGAATGGTTTCTTTTGATCATTTTTGTATTTTTCAAAGTTGAGCTTGTAGTTGAATTTGTTGGTGTTTTTCAATGTTGAGGTTGTTGAAGTTGTTGGTGTTTTTCAAAGTTATGGTTGTTGTTGAAGTTTTCTGTGTTTTTCATTGTTGAGGTTTTTGTTGAATTTTTTGTTGTTTTTGAATGTTGAGGTTGTTGATGCATTATTTGGTGCTTTTCATTGTTGAGGTTTTTGTTGAATTTTTTGGTGATTTTCAATGTTGAGTTTGTTGTTGAATTTGTTGGTGTTTTTCATTATTGAGGTTGCTGAATTTATTGGTATTTTTCAAAGTTGACGTTGTTGTTGAATTTTTTGGTGTTTTTAATTGTTGAGGTTTTTGTTGAATTTGTTGCTGTTTTTGAATGTTGAGGTTGTTGATGAATTTTTTGGTGTTTTTCATTGTTGAGGTTGTTGTTGAATTTGTTGGTGTTTTTCATTGTTGAGGTTGTTGTTGACCTTGTTGGTGATTATCAATGCTGAGGTTGTGGTTGAATTTGTTGGTGTTTTTCAAAGTTGATGTTGTTGAAATTATTGGTGTTATCAATGGTTTTTTTAAATCTTTTTTGTATTTTTCAAAGTTGAGGTTGCAGTTGAAATTGTTGGTGTTTTGCAATGTTGAGGTTGTTGAATTTGTTGGTGTTTTTCAAAGTTGAGGTTGTTGTTGAATTTTTTGGTGTTTTTCATTGTTGCGGTTTTTGTTGAATTTGTTGGCGTTTTTGAATGTTGAGGTTGTTGATGAATTTTTTGATGATTTTCATTGTTGAGGTTTTTGTTGAAATTGTTTGTGTTTTTCATTTTTGAGGTTGTTGTTGAATTTGTTGGTGATTTTCAATATTGAGGTTCTGGTTCAATTTGTTCCTGTTTTTCCATGTTGAGGTTTTTGAATTTGTTGGTGTTTTTCAAAGTTGAGGTTGTTGTTGAATTTGTTGGTGATTTTCAATGTTGAGGTTGTTGTTGCATTTTTTGATGTTTTTCATTGCTGAGGTTGTTGTTGAATTTGCTGGTGATTTTCAATGTTGAGGCTGTTGAATTCATTGGTGCTATCAATGGTTTTTTTGGATCATTTTTCTAATTTTCAAAGTTGAAGTTGCAGTTGAAATTGTTGGTGTTTTTCAATGTTGAGGTTGTTGAAGTTGTTGGTGTTGTTGAAAGTTGAGTTTGTTGTTGAATTTTTCGGTGTTTTTCATTGTTGAGGATTTTGTTGAATTTTTTGTTGTTTTTGAATGTTGAGGTGGTTGATGCATTATTTGGTGTTTTTCATTTTTGAGGTTTTTGTTGAATTTGTTGGTGACTTTCAATGTTGATGTTGTTGTTGAATTTTTAGGTGTTTTTCATTGTTGTGGTTTCTGTTGAATTTGTTGGTGTTTTTGAATGTTGAGGTTGTTGATGAATCTTTCGGTGTTTTTCCTTGTTCAGGTTTTTGTACAATTTGTTGGTGTTTTTCATTGTTGAGGTTGTTGTTGAATTTGTTGGTGATTTTCAATGTTGAGGTTGTGGTTGAATTTGCTGGTGTTTTTCCATCTTGAGGTTTATGGATTTGTTGGTGTTTTTCAAAGTTGATGTTGTTGTTGAATTTGTTGGTGATTTTCAATGTTGAGTTTGTTGTAGAATTTTTTGGTGTTTTTCATTGTTGAGGTTGTTGTTGAAATTGTTGGAATTTTTTCAATGTTGAGGTTGTTGTTGAATTTTTTGGTGATTTTCAATGTTGAGTTTGTTGTTGAATTTGTTGGTGTTTTTCATTATTGAGGTTGCTGAATTTATTGGTATTTTTCAAAGTTGACGTTGTTGTTGAATTTTTTGGTGTTTTTAATTGTTGAGGTTTTTGTTGAATTTGTTGCTGTTTTTGAATGTTGAGGTTGTTGATGAATTTTTTGGTGTTTTTCATTGTTGAGGTTGTTGTTGAATTTGTTGGTGTTTTTCATTGTTGAGGTTTTTGTTGAATTTGTTGGTGTTTTTCATTGTTGAGGTGGTTGTTGACCTTGTTGGTGATTTTCAATGTTGAGGTTGTGGTTGAATTTGTTGGTGTTTTTCAAAGTTGATGTTGTTGAAATTATTGGTGTTATCAATGGTTTTTTTAAATCTTTTTTGTATTTTTCAAAGTTGAGGTTGCAGTTGAAATTGTTGGTGTTTTGCAATGTTGAGGTTGTTGAATTTGTTGGTGTTTTTCAAAGTTGAGGTTGTTGTTGAATTTTTTGGTGTTTTTCATTGTTGAGGTTGTTGTTGAATTTGTTGGAGATTTTCAATGTTGAGGTTGTTTTTGAATTTTTTGGTGTTTTTCATTGTTGAGGTTTTTGTTGAATTTGTTAGCGTTTTTGAATGTTGCGGTTGTTGATGAATTTTTTGGTGTTTTTCATTGTTGAGGTTTTTGTTGAAATTGTTTGTGTTTTTCATTGTTGGGGTTGTTGTTGAATTTGTTGGTGATTTTCAATATTGAGGTTCTGGTTCAATTTTTTGTTGTTTTTCCATGTTGAGGTTTTTGAATTTGTTGGTGTTTTTCAAAGTTGAGGTTGTTGTTGAATTTGTTGGTGATTTTCAATGTTGAGGTTGTTGTTGCATTTTTTGATGTTTTTCATTGCTGAGGTTTCTGTTGAATTTGTTGCTGTTTTTCAATGTTGAGGTTGTTGAAGTTGTTGGTGTTTTTCAAAGTTCAGGTTGTTGTTGAATTTTTCTGTGTTTTTCATTGTTGAGGTTTTTGTTGAATTTTTTGTTGTTTTTGAATGTTGAGGTTGTTGATGCATTATTTGGTGTTTTTCATTGTTGAGGTTGTTGATGAATTTGTTGGTGATTTTCAACGTTGTGGTTGTTGTTGAATTTTTAGGTGTTTTTCATTGTTGAGGTTTGTGTTGAGTTTGTTGGTTTTCTTGAATGTTGAGGTTGTTGATGAATCTTTCGGTGTTTTTCATTGTTGAGGATTTTGTTGAATTTGTTGGTGTTTTTCATTGTTGAGGTTGTTGTTGCATTGGTTGGTGATTTTCAATGTTGAGGTTGTTGAATTCATTGGTGTTATGAATGGTTTTTTTTGATCATTTTTGTATTTTTCAAAGTTGAGCTTGTAGTTGAATTTGTTGGTGTTTTTCAATGTTGAGGTTGTTGAAGTTGTTGGTGTTTTTCAAAGTTATGGTTGTTGTTGAAGTTTTCTGTGTTTTTCATTGTTGAGGTTTTTGTTGAATTTTTTGTTGTTTTTGAATGTTGAGGTTGTTGATGCATTATTTGGTGCTTTTCATTGTTGAGGTTTTTGTTGAATTTTTTGGTGATTTTCAATGTTGAGTTTGTTGTTGAATTTGTTGGTGTTTTTCATTATTGAGGTTGCTGAATTTATTGGTATTTTTCAAAGTTGACGTTGTTGTTGAATTTTTTGGTGTTTTTAATTGTTGAGGTTTTTGTTGAATTTGTTGCTGTTTTTGAATGTTGAGGTTGTTGATGAATTTTTTGGTGTTTTTCATTGTTGAGGTTGTTGTTGAATTTGTTGGTGTTTTTCATTGTTGAGGTTGTTGTTGACCTTGTTGGTGATTATCAATGCTGAGGTTGTGGTTGAATTTGTTGGTGTTTTTCAAAGTTGATGTTGTTGAAATTATTGGTGTTATCAATGGTTTTTTTAAATCTTTTTTGTATTTTTCAAAGTTGAGGTTGCAGTTGAAATTGTTGGTGTTTTGCAATGTTGAGGTTGTTGAATTTGTTGGTGTTTTTCAAAGTTGAGGTTGTTGTTGAATTTTTTGGTGTTTTTCATTGTTGAGTTTTTTGTTGAATTTGTTGGTGATTTTCAATGTTGAGGTTGTTTTTGAATTTTTTGGTGCTTTTCATTGTTGAGGTTATTGGTGAATTTGTTAGCGTTTTTGAATGTTGCGGTTGTTGATGAATTTTTTGGTGTTTTTCATTGTTGAGGTTTTTGTTGAAATTGTTTGTGTTTTTCATTGTTGGGGCTGTTGTTGAATTTGTTGGTGATTTTCAATATTGAGGTTCTGGTTCAATTTGTTGTTGTTTTTCCATGTTGAGGTTTTTGAATTTGTTGGTGTTTTTCAAAGTTGAGGTTGTTGTTGAATTTGTTGGTAATTTTCAATGTTGAGGTTGTTGAATTCATTGGTGTTATCAATGGTTTTTTTTGATCATTTTTCTAATTTTCAAAGTTGAGGTTGCAGTTGAAATTGTTGGTGTTTTTCAATGTTGAGGTTGTTGAAGTTGTTGGTGTTGTTGAAAGTTGAGTTTGTTGTTGAATTTTTCGGTGTTTTTCATTGTTGAGGTTTTTGTTGAATTTTTTGTTGGTTTTGACTGTTGAGGTTGATGATGCATTATTTGGTGTTTTTCATTGTTGAGGTTGTTGTTGAATTTGTTGGTGATTTTCAATGTTGTGGTTGTTGTTGAATTTATAGGTGTTTTTCATTGTTGAGGTTTCTCTTGAGTTTGTTGGTTTTATTGAATGTTGAGGTTGTTGATGGATCTTTCGGTGTTTTTCATTGTTGAGGTTTTTGTTGAATTTGTTGGTGTTTTTCATTGTTGAGGTTGTTGTTGAATTTGTTGGTGATTTTCAATGTTGAGGTTGTTGAATTCATTGGTGTTATCAATGGTTTTTTTTGATCATTTTTGTATTTTTCAAAGTTGAGCTGGCAGTTGAATTTGTTGGTGTTTTTCAATGTTGAGGTTGTTGAAGTTGTTGGTGTTTTTCAAAGTTGAGGTTGTTGTTGAATTTTTCGGTGTTTTTCATTGTTGAGGTTTTTGTTGAATTTTTTGGTGTTTTTGAATGTTGCGGATGTTGATGCATTATTTGGTGCTTTTCATTGTTGAGGTTTTTGTTGAATTTGTTGTTGACTTTCAATGTTGAGGTTGTTGTTGAATTTTTAGGTGTTTTTCATTGTTCTGGTTTCTGTTGAATTTGTTGGTCTTTTTGAATGTTGAGGTTGTTGATGAATCTTTCGGTGTTTTTCCTTGTTGAGATTTTTGTTCAATTTGTTGGTGTTTTTCATTGTTGAGCTTATTGTTGAAATTGTTGGTGACTTTCAATGTTGAGGTTGTTGTTGAATTTTTAGGTGTTTTTCATTGTTGTGGTTTCTGTTGAATTTGTTGGTGTTTTTGAATTTTGAGGTTGTTGATGAATCTTTCGGTGTTTTTCCTTGTTGAGGTTTTTGTTCAATTTGTTGGTGTTTTTCATTGTTGAGGTTGTTGTTGAATTTGTTGGTGATTTTCAATGTTGAGGTTGTGGTTGAATTTGTTGGTGTTTTTCCATGTTGAGGTTTTTGAATTTGTTGGTGTTCTTCAAAGTTGATGTTGTTGTTGAATTTGTTGGTGAATGTCAATGTTGAGTTTGATGTTGAATTTTTCGGTGTTTTTCATTGTTGAGGTTTTTGTTGAATTTTTTGTTGTTTTTGAATGTTGAGGTTGCTGATGCATTATTTGGTGTTTTTCATTGTTGAGGTTATTGTTGAATTTGTTGGTGATTTTCAATGTTGAGGTTGTTGTTGAATTTTTTGGTGTTTTTCATTGTTGTGGTTTCTGTTGAATTTGTTGGTATTTTTGAATGTTGAGGTTGTTATTGAATTGTTTGATGTTTTTCATTGTTGAGGTTGTTGTTAAATTTGTTGGTGATTTTCAATATTGAGGTTGTTGTTGAATTTGTTGTTGTTATCAATTTTTATTTTGTTGAACCTTTTTGTATTTTTGAAAGTTGAGGTTGTTGTTGAATTTGTTGGTGTTTTGCAATGTTGAGGTTGTTGAATTTGTTGGTGTTTTTCAAAGTTGAGGTTGTTGTTGAATTTTTTGGTGTTTTTCATTGTTGCGGTTTTTGTTGAATTTGTTGGCGTTTTTGAATGTTGAGGTTCTTGATGAATTTTTTGATGATTTTCATTGTTGAGGTTTTTGTTGAAATTGTTTGTGTTTTTCATTTTTGAGGTTGTTGTTGAATTTGTTGGTGATTTTCAATATTGAGGTTCTGGTTCAATTTGTTCCTGTTTTTCCATGTTGAGGTTTTTGAATTTGTTGGTGTTTTTCAATGTTGAGGTTGTTGTTGAATTTGTTGGTGATTTTCAATGTTGAGGTTGTTGTTGCATTTTTTGATGTTTTTCATTGCTGAGGTTGTTGTTGAATATGTTGGTGATTTTCAATGTTGAGGCTGTTGAATTCATTGGTGCTATCAATTGTTTTTTTGGATCATTTTTCTAATTTTCAAAGTTGAGGTTGCAGTTGAAATTGTTGGTGTTTTTCAATGTTGAGGTTGGTGAAGTTGTTGGTGTTGTTCAAAGTTGAGTTTGTTGTTGAATTTTTCGATGTTTTTCATTGTTGAGGTTTTTGTTGAATTTTTTGTTGTTTTTGAATGTTGAGGTGGTTGATGAATCTTTCGGTGTTTTTCCTTGTTCAGGTTTTTGTACAATTTGTTGGTGTTTTTCATTGTTGAGGTTGTTGTTGAATTTGTTGGTGATTTTCAATGTTGAGGTTGTGGTTGAATTTGCTGGTGTTTTTCCATCTTGAGGTTTATGGATTTGTTGGTGTTTTTCAAAGTTGATGTTGTTGTTGAATTTGTTGGTGATTTTCAATGTTGAGTTTGTTGTAGAATTTTTTGGTGTTTTTCATTGTTGAGGTTGTTGTTGAAATTGTTGGAATTTTTTCAATGTTGAGGTTGTTGTTGAATTTTTTGGTGATTTTCAATGTTGAGTTTGTTGTTGAATTTGTTGGTGTTTTTCATTATTGAGGTTGCTGAATTTATTGGTATTTTTCAAAGTTGACGTTGTTGTTGAATTTTTTGGTGTCTTTAATTGTTGAGGTTTTTGTTGAATTTGTTGCTGTTGTTGAATGTTGAGGTTGTTGATGAATTTTTTGGTGTTTTTCATTGTTGAGGTTGTTGTTGAATTTGTTGGTGTTTTTCATTGTTGAGGTTTTTGTTGAATTTGTTGGTGTTTTTCATTGTTGAGGTTGTTGTTGACCTTGTTGGTGATTTTCAATGTTGAGGTTGTTGTTGAATTTGTTGTTGTTTTTCAATTTTGAGGTTTTTGAATTTGATGATGTTTTTCAAAGTTGAGGTTGTTGTTGAATTTGTTGGTGATTTTCAATGTTGAGTTTGTTGTTGAATATTTTGGTCTTTTTCATTGTTTAGGTTGTTGTTGAAATTGTTGGAGTTTTTCAATGTTGAGTTTGTTGTTGAATTTTTTGGTGATTTTCAATGTTGAGTTTGTTGTTGAATTTGTTGGTATTTTTCAAAGTTCACGTTGTTGTTGAATTTTTTGGTGTTTTTAATTGTTGAGGTTTTTGTTGAATTTGTTGGTGTTTTTGAATGTTGAGGTTGTTGATGAATTTTTTGCTGTTTTTCATTGTTGAGGTTGTTGTTGAATTGTTGGTGTTTTTGAATGTTGAAATTGTTGTTGAATTGTTTGGTGTTTTTCATTGTTGATGTTGTTGTTGAAGTTTTGATATTTTTCATTGTTGAGGTTGTTGATGAATTCGTTGGTGTTTTTGAATGTTGAGGTTGTTGTTGAATTGTTTGGTGTTTTTCATTGTTGTGGTTGTTGTTGTTGAAATTTTGACGTTTTAAATTGTTGAGGTTGTTGTTAAATTTGTTGATGATTTTAAACATTGAATTGTTGTTGAATTAGTTGGTGTTATCAATTTTTATTTTGTTGAACCTTTTTGTATTTATAAAAGTTGAGGTTGTAGTTGAATTTGTTGGTGTTTTTCAATGATGAGGTTGTTGAATTTGTTGGTGTTTTTTAAAGCTGAGTTTGTTGTTGAATTTGTTGGTGTATTTGAATGTTGAGGTTCTTAAATCTGTTGGTGTTTTTCAAATTGAGGTTGCTGTTGAATTTTTTGGTGTTTTTCATTGTTGAGGTTTTTGTTGAATTTGTTGGTGTTTTTCATTGTTGAGGTTGTTGTTGAATTTGTTGGTGATTTTCAATATTGAGATTGTAGTTGAATTTGTTGGTGTTTATCCATGTTGAGGTTTTTGAATTTGTTGGTGTTTCTCAAAGTTGAGGTTGTTGTTGAATTTTTTGGTGATTTTCAATATTGAGGTTGTTGTTGAATTTATTGGTGTATTCAATGTTTTTTTTTCAATCTTTTTGTATTTTTCCAAGTTGAGGTTGCAGTTGAATTTGTTGCTGTTTCTCAATGTTGAGGTTGTTGAATTTTTTGGTGTTTTTCAAAGTTGAGGTTGTTGTTGAATTTTTTGATGATTTTCATTGCTGAGGTTGTTGTTGAATTTGTTGGTGATTTTCAATGTTGAGGTTATGGTTGAATTTGATGGTGTTTTTCCATGTTGTTGATCTTGAATTTGTTGCTGTTTCTCAATGTTGAGGTTGTTGAATTTTTTGGTGTTTTTCAAAGTTGAGGTTGTTGTTGAATTTTTTGGTGTTTTTCATTGTTGAGGTTTTTGTTGAATTTGTTGGTGTTTTTCATTGTTGAGGTTGTTGTTGAATTTGTTGTTGGGGATTTTCAATATTGAGGTTATGGTTGAATTTGTTGGTGTTTTTCCATGTTGAGGTTTTTGAATTTGTTGGTGTCTTTCAAAGTTGAGGTTGTTGTTGAATTTGTTGGTGATTTTCAATGTTGAGTTTGTTGTTGAATTTGTTGGTGTATTTGAATGTTGAGTTTGTTAAATCTGTTGGTGTTTTTCAAATTGACGTTGTTTTTGAATTTGTTGGTGATTTTCAATGTTGAGTTTGTTGAATTTATTGGTGTTATCAATGTTTTTTTTTGATCTTTTTTGTATTTTTCAAAGTTGAGGTTGCAGTTGAATTTGTTGGTGTTTTTCAATGTTGAGGTTGTTGGTGCTATTGGTCTTTTTCAAAGTTGAGATTGTTGTTGAATTTTTTGGTGTTTTTCATTGTTGAGGTTTTTGTTGAATTTGTTGGTGTTTTTCATTGTTGAGGTTTTTGTTGAATTTGTTGGTGTTTTTCATTGTTGAGGTTATTGTTGAATTTTTTGGTGTTTTTCATTGTTGAGGTTTTTGTTGAATTTGTTGGTGATTTTCAATGTTGAGGTTGTTCCTGAATTTTTTGGTCTTTTTCATTGTTGAGGTTTTTGTTGAATTTGTTGGTGTTTTTGAATGTTGAGGTTGTTGATGAATTTTTGTTGTTTTTCATTGTTGTGGTGTTTGTTGAATTTGTTGGTGTTTTTGAATGTTGAAGTTTTGATGAATTTTTTCGTGTTTTTCATTGTTGAGGTTTTTGTTGAAATTGTTGGTGACTTTCAATGTTGAGGTTGTTGCTGAATTTTTAGGTGTTTTTCATTGTTGTGGTTTCTGTTAAATTCGTTGGTGTTTTTGAATGTTGAGGTTGTTGATGAATCTTTCGGTGTTTATCCTTGTTGAGGTTTTTGTTCAATTTGTTGGTGTTTTTCATTGTTGAGGTTGTTGTTGAATTTGTTGGTGATTTTCAATGTTGAGGTTGAGGTTGAATTTGTTGGTTTTTTTTCCATTTTGAGGTTTTTGAATTTGTTGGTGTTTTTCAAAGTTGATGCTGTTGTTGAATTTGTTGGTGATTTTCAATGTTGAGTTTGTTGTTGAATTTTTTGGTGTTTTTCATTGTTGAGGTTGTTGTTGAAATTGTTGGTGTTTTTCATTGTCGAGGTTGTTGAATTTGTTGGTATTTTTCAAAGTTGACGTTGTTGTTGAATTTTATGGTGTTTTTAATTGTTGAGGTTTTTGTTGAATTTGTTGCTGTTTTTGAATGTTGAGGTTGTTGATGAATTTTTTGGTGTTTTTCATTGTTGAGGTTGTTGTTGAATTTGTTGGTGTTTTTTAATGTTGAGGTTGTTGTTGAATTGTTTGGTGTTTTTCATTGTTGAGGTTGTTGTTAAATTTGTTGCTGATTTTCAATATTGAGGTTGTTGTTGAATTTATTGTTGTTATCAATTTTTATTTTGTTGAACCTTTTTGTATTTTTGAAAGTTGAGGTTGCAGTTGAATTTGTTGGTGTTTTTCAATGTTGAGGTTGTTGAATTTGTTGGTGTTTTTCAAAGCTGAGTTTGTTGTTGAATTTGTTGGTGTTTTCATTGTTGAGGTTTTTGTTGAATTTGTTGGTGTTTTTCATTGTTGAGGTTGTTGTTGAATTTGTTGGTGATTTTCAATATTGAGGTTATGGTTGAATTTGTTCGTGTTTTTCCATGTTGAGGTTCTTGAATTTGTTGGTGTTTTTCAAAGTTGTGGTTGTTGAAATTATTGGTGTTATCAACGGTTTTTTTAAATCTTTTTTGTATTTTTCAAAGTTGAGGTTGCAGTTGAAATTGTTGGTGTTTTGCAATGTTGAGGTTGTTGAATTTGTTGGTGTTTTTCAAAGTTGAGGTTGTTGTTGAATTTTTTTGGTGTTTTTCATTGTTGAGGTTTTTGTTGAATTTGTTGGTGTTTTTGATTGTTGAGGTTGTTGTTGAATTTGTTGGTGATTTTCAATATTGAGGTTATGGTTGAATTTATTGGTGTTTTTCTATGTTGAGGTTTTTGAATTTGATGCTGTCTTTCAAAGTTGAGGTTGTTGTTGAATTTGTTGCAGATTTTCAATGTTGAGTTTGTTGTTGAATTTGTTGGTGTATTTGAATGTTGAGTTTGTGAAATCTGTTGGTGTTTTTCAAATTGAGGTTGTTGTTGAATTTTTTGGTGTATTCAATGTTTTCTTATTAATCTTTTTGGATTGTTCAAAGTTGAGGTTGCAGTTGAATTTGTTGCTGTTTCTCATTGTTGAGGTTGTTGAATTTTTTGGTGTTTTTCAAAGTTGAGGTTGTTGTTGAATTTTTTGATGTTTTTCATTGCTGAGGTTGTTGTTGAATTTGTTGGTGCTTTTCAATGTTGAGGTTGTTAAATTTATTGGTGTTATCAATGTTTTTTTTGATCTTTTTTGTATTTTTCAAAGTTGAGGTTGCAGTTGAATTTGTTGGTCTTTTTCAATGTTTGAGGTTGTTTTAGTTGTTGGTGTTTTTCAAAGTTGAGGTTGTTGTTGAATTTTTTGGTGTTTTTCATTGTTGAGGTTTTTGTTGAATTTGTTGGTGTTATCAATTTTTATTTTGTTGAACCTTTATGTATTTTTTAAAAGTTGAGGTTGTTGTTGAATTTGTTGGTGTATTTGAATGTTGAGGTTGTTAAATCTGTTGGTGTTTTTCAAATTGGGGTTGTTGTTGAATTTTTTGGTGTTTATCATTGTTGAGGATTTTGTTGAATTTGTTGGTGTTTTTCATTGTTGAGGTTGCTGTTGAATTTGTTGATAATTTTCAATATTGAGGTTCTGGTTCAATTTGTTGTTGTTTTTCCATGTTGAGGTTTTTGAATTTGTTGGTGTTTTTCAAAGTTGAGGTTGTTGTTGAATTTGTTGGTAATTTTCAATGTTGAGGTTGTTGAATTCATTGGTGTTATCAATGGTTTTTTTTGATCATTTTTCTAATTTTCAAAGTTGAGGTTGCAGTTGAAATTGTTGGTGTTTTTCAATGTTGAGGTTGTTGAAGTTGTTGGTGTTGTTGAAAGTTGAGTTTGTTGTTGAATTTTTCGGTGTTTTTCATTGTTGAGGTTTTTGTTGAATTTTTTGTTGGTTTTGACTGTTGAGGTTGATGATGCATTATTTGGTGTTTTTCATTGTTGAGGTTGTTGTTGAATTTGTTGGTGATTTTCAATGTTGTGGTTGTTGTTGAATTTATAGGTGTTTTTCATTGTTGAGGTTTCTCTTGAGTTTGTTGGTTTTATTGAATGTTGAGGTTGTTGATGGATCTTTCGGTGTTTTTCATTGTTGAGGTTTTTGTTGAATTTGTTGGTGTTTTTCATTGTTGAGGTTGTTGTTGAATTTGTTGGTGATTTTCAATGTTGAGGTTGTTGAATTCATTGGTGTTATCAATGGTTTTTTTTGATCATTTTTGTATTTTTCAAAGTTGAGCTGGCAGTTGAATTTGTTGGTGTTTTTCAATGTTGAGGTTGTTGAAGTTGTTGGTGTTTTTCAAAGTTGAGGTTGTTGTTGAATTTTTCGGTGTTTTTCATTGTTGAGGTTTTTGTTGAATTTTTTGGTGTTTTTGAATGTTGCGGATGTTGATGCATTATTTGGTGCTTTTCATTGTTGAGGTTTTTGTTGAATTTGTTGTTGACTTTCAATGTTGAGGTTGTTGTTGAATTTTTAGGTGTTTTTCATTGTTCTGGTTTCTGTTGAATTTGTTGGTCTTTTTGAATGTTGAGGTTGTTGATGAATCTTTCGGTGTTTTTCCTTGTTGAGATTTTTGTTCAATTTGTTGGTGTTTTTCATTGTTGAGCTTATTGTTGAAATTGTTGGTGACTTTCAATGTTGAGGTTGTTGTTGAATTTTTAGGTGTTTTTCATTGTTGTGGTTTCTGTTGAATTTGTTGGTGTTTTTGAATTTTGAGGTTGTTGATGAATCTTTCGGTGTTTTTCCTTGTTGAGGTTTTTGTTCAATTTGTTGGTGTTTTTCATTGTTGAGGTTGTTGTTGAATTTGTTGGTGATTTTCAATGTTGAGGTTGTGGTTGAATTTGTTGGTGTTTTTCCATGTTGAGGTTTTTGAATTTGTTGGTGTTCTTCAAAGTTGATGTTGTTGTTGAATTTGTTGGTGAATGTCAATGTTGAGTTTGATGTTGAATTTTTCGGTGTTTTTCATTGTTGAGGTTTTTGTTGAATTTTTTGTTGTTTTTGAATGTTGAGGTTGCTGATGCATTATTTGGTGTTTTTCATTGTTGAGGTTATTGTTGAATTTGTTGGTGATTTTCAATGTTGAGGTTGTTGTTGAATTTTTTGGTGTTTTTCATTGTTGTGGTTTCTGTTGAATTTGTTGGTATTTTTGAATGTTGAGGTTGTTATTGAATTGTTTGATGTTTTTCATTGTTGAGGTTGTTGTTAAATTTGTTGGTGATTTTCAATATTGAGGTTGTTGTTGAATTTGTTGTTGTTATCAATTTTTATTTTGTTGAACCTTTTTGTATTTTTGAAAGTTGAGGTTGTTGTTGAATTTGTTGGTGTTTTGCAATGTTGAGGTTGTTGAATTTGTTGGTGTTTTTCAAAGTTGAGGTTGTTGTTGAATTTTTTGGTGTTTTTCATTGTTGCGGTTTTTGTTGAATTTGTTGGCGTTTTTGAATGTTGAGGTTCTTGATGAATTTTTTGATGATTTTCATTGTTGAGGTTTTTGTTGAAATTGTTTGTGTTTTTCATTTTTGAGGTTGTTGTTGAATTTGTTGGTGATTTTCAATATTGAGGTTCTGGTTCAATTTGTTCCTGTTTTTCCATGTTGAGGTTTTTGAATTTGTTGGTGTTTTTCAATGTTGAGGTTGTTGTTGAATTTGTTGGTGATTTTCAATGTTGAGGTTGTTGTTGCATTTTTTGATGTTTTTCATTGCTGAGGTTGTTGTTGAATATGTTGGTGATTTTCAATGTTGAGGCTGTTGAATTCATTGGTGCTATCAATTGTTTTTTTGGATCATTTTTCTAATTTTCAAAGTTGAGGTTGCAGTTGAAATTGTTGGTGTTTTTCAATGTTGAGGTTGGTGAAGTTGTTGGTGTTGTTCAAAGTTGAGTTTGTTGTTGAATTTTTCGATGTTTTTCATTGTTGAGGTTTTTGTTGAATTTTTTGTTGTTTTTGAATGTTGAGGTGGTTGATGAATCTTTCGGTGTTTTTCCTTGTTCAGGTTTTTGTACAATTTGTTGGTGTTTTTCATTGTTGAGGTTGTTGTTGAATTTGTTGGTGATTTTCAATGTTGAGGTTGTGGTTGAATTTGCTGGTGTTTTTCCATCTTGAGGTTTATGGATTTGTTGGTGTTTTTCAAAGTTGATGTTGTTGTTGAATTTGTTGGTGATTTTCAATGTTGAGTTTGTTGTAGAATTTTTTGGTGTTTTTCATTGTTGAGGTTGTTGTTGAAATTGTTGGAATTTTTTCAATGTTGAGGTTGTTGTTGAATTTTTTGGTGATTTTCAATGTTGAGTTTGTTGTTGAATTTGTTGGTGTTTTTCATTATTGAGGTTGCTGAATTTATTGGTATTTTTCAAAGTTGACGTTGTTGTTGAATTTTTTGGTGTCTTTAATTGTTGAGGTTTTTGTTGAATTTGTTGCTGTTGTTGAATGTTGAGGTTGTTGATGAATTTTTTGGTGTTTTTCATTGTTGAGGTTGTTGTTGAATTTGTTGGTGTTTTTCATTGTTGAGGTTTTTGTTGAATTTGTTGGTGTTTTTCATTGTTGAGGTTGTTGTTGACCTTGTTGGTGATTTTCAATGTTGAGGTTGTTGTTGAATTTGTTGTTGTTTTTCAATTTTGAGGTTTTTGAATTTGATGATGTTTTTCAAAGTTGAGGTTGTTGTTGAATTTGTTGGTGATTTTCAATGTTGAGTTTGTTGTTGAATATTTTGGTCTTTTTCATTGTTTAGGTTGTTGTTGAAATTGTTGGAGTTTTTCAATGTTGAGTTTGTTGTTGAATTTTTTGGTGATTTTCAATGTTGAGTTTGTTGTTGAATTTGTTGGTATTTTTCAAAGTTCACGTTGTTGTTGAATTTTTTGGTGTTTTTAATTGTTGAGGTTTTTGTTGAATTTGTTGGTGTTTTTGAATGTTGAGGTTGTTGATGAATTTTTTGCTGTTTTTCATTGTTGAGGTTGTTGTTGAATTGTTGGTGTTTTTGAATGTTGAAATTGTTGTTGAATTGTTTGGTGTTTTTCATTGTTGATGTTGTTGTTGAAGTTTTGATATTTTTCATTGTTGAGGTTGTTGATGAATTCGTTGGTGTTTTTGAATGTTGAGGTTGTTGTTGAATTGTTTGGTGTTTTTCATTGTTGTGGTTGTTGTTGTTGAAATTTTGACGTTTTAAATTGTTGAGGTTGTTGTTAAATTTGTTGATGATTTTAAACATTGAATTGTTGTTGAATTAGTTGGTGTTATCAATTTTTATTTTGTTGAACCTTTTTGTATTTATAAAAGTTGAGGTTGTAGTTGAATTTGTTGGTGTTTTTCAATGATGAGGTTGTTGAATTTGTTGGTGTTTTTTAAAGCTGAGTTTGTTGTTGAATTTGTTGGTGTATTTGAATGTTGAGGTTCTTAAATCTGTTGGTGTTTTTCAAATTGAGGTTGCTGTTGAATTTTTTGGTGTTTTTCATTGTTGAGGTTTTTGTTGAATTTGTTGGTGTTTTTCATTGTTGAGGTTGTTGTTGAATTTGTTGGTGATTTTCAATATTGAGATTGTAGTTGAATTTGTTGGTGTTTATCCATGTTGAGGTTTTTGAATTTGTTGGTGTTTCTCAAAGTTGAGGTTGTTGTTGAATTTTTTGGTGATTTTCAATATTGAGGTTGTTGTTGAATTTATTGGTGTATTCAATGTTTTTTTTTCAATCTTTTTGTATTTTTCCAAGTTGAGGTTGCAGTTGAATTTGTTGCTGTTTCTCAATGTTGAGGTTGTTGAATTTTTTGGTGTTTTTCAAAGTTGAGGTTGTTGTTGAATTTTTTGATGATTTTCATTGCTGAGGTTGTTGTTGAATTTGTTGGTGATTTTCAATGTTGAGGTTATGGTTGAATTTGATGGTGTTTTTCCATGTTGTTGATCTTGAATTTGTTGCTGTTTCTCAATGTTGAGGTTGTTGAATTTTTTGGTGTTTTTCAAAGTTGAGGTTGTTGTTGAATTTTTTGGTGTTTTTCATTGTTGAGGTTTTTGTTGAATTTGTTGGTGTTTTTCATTGTTGAGGTTGTTGTTGAATTTGTTGTTGGGGATTTTCAATATTGAGGTTATGGTTGAATTTGTTGGTGTTTTTCCATGTTGAGGTTTTTGAATTTGTTGGTGTCTTTCAAAGTTGAGGTTGTTGTTGAATTTGTTGGTGATTTTCAATGTTGAGTTTGTTGTTGAATTTGTTGGTGTATTTGAATGTTGAGTTTGTTAAATCTGTTGGTGTTTTTCAAATTGACGTTGTTTTTGAATTTGTTGGTGATTTTCAATGTTGAGTTTGTTGAATTTATTGGTGTTATCAATGTTTTTTTTTGATCTTTTTTGTATTTTTCAAAGTTGAGGTTGCAGTTGAATTTGTTGGTGTTTTTCAATGTTGAGGTTGTTGGTGCTATTGGTCTTTTTCAAAGTTGAGATTGTTGTTGAATTTTTTGGTGTTTTTCATTGTTGAGGTTTTTGTTGAATTTGTTGGTGTTTTTCATTGTTGAGGTTTTTGTTGAATTTGTTGGTGTTTTTCATTGTTGAGGTTATTGTTGAATTTTTTGGTGTTTTTCATTGTTGAGGTTTTTGTTGAATTTGTTGGTGATTTTCAATGTTGAGGTTGTTCCTGAATTTTTTGGTCTTTTTCATTGTTGAGGTTTTTGTTGAATTTGTTGGTGTTTTTGAATGTTGAGGTTGTTGATGAATTTTTGTTGTTTTTCATTGTTGTGGTGTTTGTTGAATTTGTTGGTGTTTTTGAATGTTGAAGTTTTGATGAATTTTTTCGTGTTTTTCATTGTTGAGGTTTTTGTTGAAATTGTTGGTGACTTTCAATGTTGAGGTTGTTGCTGAATTTTTAGGTGTTTTTCATTGTTGTGGTTTCTGTTAAATTCGTTGGTGTTTTTGAATGTTGAGGTTGTTGATGAATCTTTCGGTGTTTATCCTTGTTGAGGTTTTTGTTCAATTTGTTGGTGTTTTTCATTGTTGAGGTTGTTGTTGAATTTGTTGGTGATTTTCAATGTTGAGGTTGAGGTTGAATTTGTTGGTTTTTTTTCCATTTTGAGGTTTTTGAATTTGTTGGTGTTTTTCAAAGTTGATGCTGTTGTTGAATTTGTTGGTGATTTTCAATGTTGAGTTTGTTGTTGAATTTTTTGGTGTTTTTCATTGTTGAGGTTGTTGTTGAAATTGTTGGTGTTTTTCATTGTCGAGGTTGTTGAATTTGTTGGTATTTTTCAAAGTTGACGTTGTTGTTGAATTTTATGGTGTTTTTAATTGTTGAGGTTTTTGTTGAATTTGTTGCTGTTTTTGAATGTTGAGGTTGTTGATGAATTTTTTGGTGTTTTTCATTGTTGAGGTTGTTGTTGAATTTGTTGGTGTTTTTTAATGTTGAGGTTGTTGTTGAATTGTTTGGTGTTTTTCATTGTTGAGGTTGTTGTTAAATTTGTTGCTGATTTTCAATATTGAGGTTGTTGTTGAATTTATTGTTGTTATCAATTTTTATTTTGTTGAACCTTTTTGTATTTTTGAAAGTTGAGGTTGCAGTTGAATTTGTTGGTGTTTTTCAATGTTGAGGTTGTTGAATTTGTTGGTGTTTTTCAAAGCTGAGTTTGTTGTTGAATTTGTTGGTGTTTTCATTGTTGAGGTTTTTGTTGAATTTGTTGGTGTTTTTCATTGTTGAGGTTGTTGTTGAATTTGTTGGTGATTTTCAATATTGAGGTTATGGTTGAATTTGTTCGTGTTTTTCCATGTTGAGGTTCTTGAATTTGTTGGTGTTTTTCAAAGTTGTGGTTGTTGAAATTATTGGTGTTATCAACGGTTTTTTTAAATCTTTTTTGTATTTTTCAAAGTTGAGGTTGCAGTTGAAATTGTTGGTGTTTTGCAATGTTGAGGTTGTTGAATTTGTTGGTGTTTTTCAAAGTTGAGGTTGTTGTTGAATTTTTTTGGTGTTTTTCATTGTTGAGGTTTTTGTTGAATTTGTTGGTGTTTTTGATTGTTGAGGTTGTTGTTGAATTTGTTGGTGATTTTCAATATTGAGGTTATGGTTGAATTTATTGGTGTTTTTCTATGTTGAGGTTTTTGAATTTGATGCTGTCTTTCAAAGTTGAGGTTGTTGTTGAATTTGTTGCAGATTTTCAATGTTGAGTTTGTTGTTGAATTTGTTGGTGTATTTGAATGTTGAGTTTGTGAAATCTGTTGGTGTTTTTCAAATTGAGGTTGTTGTTGAATTTTTTGGTGTATTCAATGTTTTCTTATTAATCTTTTTGGATTGTTCAAAGTTGAGGTTGCAGTTGAATTTGTTGCTGTTTCTCATTGTTGAGGTTGTTGAATTTTTTGGTGTTTTTCAAAGTTGAGGTTGTTGTTGAATTTTTTGATGTTTTTCATTGCTGAGGTTGTTGTTGAATTTGTTGGTGCTTTTCAATGTTGAGGTTGTTAAATTTATTGGTGTTATCAATGTTTTTTTTGATCTTTTTTGTATTTTTCAAAGTTGAGGTTGCAGTTGAATTTGTTGGTCTTTTTCAATGTTTGAGGTTGTTTTAGTTGTTGGTGTTTTTCAAAGTTGAGGTTGTTGTTGAATTTTTTGGTGTTTTTCATTGTTGAGGTTTTTGTTGAATTTGTTGGTGTTATCAATTTTTATTTTGTTGAACCTTTATGTATTTTTTAAAAGTTGAGGTTGTTGTTGAATTTGTTGGTGTATTTGAATGTTGAGGTTGTTAAATCTGTTGGTGTTTTTCAAATTGGGGTTGTTGTTGAATTTTTTGGTGTTTATCATTGTTGAGGATTTTGTTGAATTTGTTGGTGTTTTTCATTGTTGAGGTTGCTGTTGAATTTGTTGATAATTTTCAATATTGAGGTTGTAGTTGAATTTGTTGTTGTTTTTCAATGTTGAGGTTTTTGAATTTGATGATGTTTTTCAAAGTTGAGGTTGTTGTTGAATTTGTTGGTGATTTTCAATGTTGAGTTTGTTGTTGAATTTTTTGGTCTTTATCATTGTTTAGGTTGTTGTTGAAATTGTTGGAGTTTTTCAATGTTGAGTTTGTTGTTGAATTTTTTGGTGATTTTCAATGTTGAGTTTGTTGTTGAATTTGTTGGTATTTTTCAAAGTTCACGTTGTTGTTGAATTTTTTGGTGTTTTTAATTGTTGAGGTTTTTGCTGAATTTGTTGGTGATTTTGAATGTTGAGGTTGTTTTTGTATTTTTTGGTGTTTCGCATTGTTGTGATTTCTGTAACATTTGTTGGTGTTTTTGAATGTTGAGGTTGTTGATGAATTTTTGTTGTTTTTCATTGTTGAGGTGTTTGTTGAATTTGTTGGTGTTTTTGAATGTTGAAGTTTTGATGAATTTTTTCGTGCTTTTCATTGTTGAGGTTTTTGTTGAAATTGTTGGTGACTTTCAATGTTGAGGTTGTTGCTGAATTTTTAGGTGTTTTTCATTGTTGTGGTTTCTGTTAAATTCGTTGGTGTTTTTGAATGTTGAGGTTGTTGATGAATCTTTCGGTGTTTATCCTTGTTGAGGTTTTTGTTCAATTTGTTGGTGTTTTTCATTGTTGAGGTTGTTTTGAATTTGTTGGTGATTTTCAATGTTGAGGTTGAGGTTGAATTTGTTGGTTTTTTTTCCATTTTGAGGTTTTTGAATTTGTTGGTGTTTTTCAAAGTTGATGCTGTTGTTGAATTTGTTGGTGATTTTCAATGTTGAGTTTGTTGTTGAATTTTTTGGTGTTTTTCATTGTTGAGGTTGTTGTTGAAATTGTTGGTGTTTTTCATTGTCGAGGTTGTTGAATTTGTTGGTATTTTTCAAAGTTGACGTTGTTGTTGAATTTTATGGTGTTTTTAATTGTTGAGGTTTTTGTTGAATTTGTTGCTGTTTTTGAATGTTGAGGTTGTTGATGAATTTTTTGGTGTTTTTCATTGTTGAGGTTGTTGTTGAATTTGTTGGTGTTTTTTAATGTTGAGGTTGTTGTTGAATTGTTTGGTGTTTTTCATTGTTGAGGTTGTTGTTAAATTTGTTGCTGATTTTCAATATTGAGGTTGTTGTTGAATTTATTGTTGTTATCAATTTTTATTTTGTTGAACCTTTTTGTATTTTTGAAAGTTGAGGTTGTTGTTGAATTTGTTGGTGTTTTTCAATGTTGAGGTTGTTGAATTTGTTGGTGTTTTTCAAAGCTGAGTTTGTTGTTGAATTTGTTGGTGTTTTCATTGTTGAGGTTTTTGTTGAATTTGTTGGTGTTTTTCATTGTTGAGGTTGTTGTTGAATTTGTTGGTGATTTTCAATATTGAGGTTATGGTTGAATTTGTTCGTGTTTTTCCATGTTGAGGTTCTTGAATTTGTTGGTGTTTTTCAAAGTTGTGGTTGTTGAAATTATTGGTGTTATCAACGGTTTTTTTAAATCTTTTTTGTATTTTTCAAAGTTGAGGTTGCAGTTGAAATTGTTGGTGTTTTGCAATGTTGAGGTTGTTGAATTTGTTGGTGTTTTTCAAAGTTGAGGTTGTTGTTGAATTTTTTTGGTGTTTTTCATTGTTGAGGTTTTTGTTGAATTTGTTGGTGTTTTTGATTGTTGAGGTTGTTGTTGAATTTGTTGGTGATTTTCAATATTGAGGTTATGGTTGAATTTATTGGTGTTTTTCTATGTTGAGGTTTTTGAATTTGTTGCTGTCTTTCAAAGTTGAGGTTGTTGTTGAATTTGTTGCAGATTTTCAATGTTGAGTTTGTTGTTGAATTTGTTGGTGTATTTGAATGTTGAGTTTGTGAAATCTGTTGGTGTTTTTCAAATTGAGGTTGTTGTTGAATTTTTTGGTGTATTCAATGTTTTCTTATTAATCTTTTTGGATTGTTCAAAGTTGAGGTTGCAGTTGAATTTGTTGCTGTTTCTCATTGTTGAGGTTGTTGAATTTTTTGGTGTTTTTCAAAGTTGAGGTTGTTGTTGAATTTTTTGATGTTTTTCATTGCTGAGGTTGTTGTTGAATTTGTTGGTGCTTTTCAATGTTGAGATTGTTAAATTTATTGGTGTTATCAATGTTTTTTTTGATCTTTTTTGTATTTTTCAAAGTTGAGGTTGCAGTTGAATTTGTTGGTCTTTTTCAATGTTTGAGGTTGTTTTAGTTGTTGGTGTTTTTCAAAGTTGAGGTTGTTGTTGAATTTTTTGGTGTTTTTCATTGTTGAGGTTTTTGTTGAATTTGTTGGTGTTATCAATTTTTATTTTGTTGAACCTTTATGTATTTTTTAAAAGTTGAGGTTGTTGTTGAATTTGTTGGTGTATTTGAATGTTGAGGTTGTTAAATCTGTTGGTGTTTTTCAAATTGGGGTTGTTGTTGAATTTTTTGGTGTTTATCATTGTTGAGGATTTTGTTGAATTTGTTGGTGTTTTTCATTGTTGAGGTTGCTGTTGAATTTGTTGATAATTTTCAATATTGAGGTTGTAGTTGAATTTGTTGTTGTTTTTCAATGTTGAGGTTTTTGAATTTGATGATGTTTTTCAAAGTTGAGGTTGTTGTTGAATTTGTTGGTGATTTTCAATGTTGAGTTTGTTGTTGAATTTTTTGGTCTTTTTCATTGTTTAGGTTGTTGTTGAAATTGTTGGAGTTTTTCAATGTTGAGTTTGTTGTTGAATTTTTTGGTGATTTTCAATGTTGAGTTTGTTGTTGAATTTGTTGGTATTTTTCAAAGTTCACGTTGTTGTTGAATTTTTTGGTGTTTTTAATTGTTGAGGTTTTTGTTGAATTTGTTGGTGTTTTTGAATGTTGAGGTTGTTGATGAATTTTTTGCTGTTTTTCATTGTTGAGGTTGTTGTTGAATTGTTGGTGTTTTTGAATGTTGAAATTGTTGTTGAATTGTTTGGTGTTTTTCATTGTTGATGTTGTTGTTGTTGAAGTTTTGATATTTTTCATTGTTGAGGTTGTTGATGAATTTGTTGGTGTTTTTGAATGTTGAGGTTGTTGTTGAATTGTTTGGTGTTTTTCATTGTTGTGGTGTTGTTGTTGAAATTTTGACGTTTTAAATTGTTGAGGTTGTTGTTAAATTTGTTGATGATTTTAAACATTGAATTGTTGTTGAATTAGTTGGTGTTATCAATTTTTATTTTGTTGAACCTTTTTGTATTTTTAAAAGTTGAGGTTGTAGTTGAATTTGTTGGTGTTTTTCAATGATGAGGTTGTTGAATTTGTTGGTGTTTTTTAAAGCTGAGTTTGTTGTTGAATTTGTTGGTGTATTTGAATGTTGAGGTTCTTAAATCTGTTGGTGTTTTTCAAATTGAGGTTGCTGTTGAATTTTTAGGTGTTTTTCATTGTTGAGGTTTTTGTTGAATTTGTTGGTGTTTTTCATTGTTGAGGTTGTTGTTGAATTTGTTGGTGATTTTCAATATTGAGATTGTAGTTGAATTTGTTGGTGTTTATCCATGTTGAGGTTGTTGAATTTGTTGGTGTTTTTCAAAGTTGAGGTTGTTGTTGAATTTTTTGATGATTTTCATTGCTGAGGTTGTTGTTGAATTTGTTGGTGATTTTCAATGTTGAGGTTATGGTTGAATTTGATGGTGTTTTTCCATGTTGTGGTTCTTGAATTTGTTGGTGTTTTTCAAAGTTGAGGTTGTTGAAATTATTGGTGTTATCAATGGTTTTTTAAAATCTTTTTTGTATTTTTCAAAGTTGAGGTTGCAGTTGAAATTGTTGGTGTTTTGCAATGTTGAGGTTGTTGAATTTGTTGGTGTTTTTCAAAGTTGAGGTTGTTGTTGAATTTTTTGGTGTTTTTCATTGTTGAGGTTTTTGTTGAATTTGTTGGTGTTTTTCATTGTTGAGGTTGTTGTTGAATTTGTTGTTGGTGATTTTCAATATTGAGGTTATGGTTGAATTTGTTGGTGTTTTTCCATGTTGAGGTTTTTGAATTTGTTGGTGTCTTTCAAAGTTGAGGTTGTTGTTGAATTTGTTGGTGATTTTCAATGTTGAGTTTGTTGTTGAATTTGTTGGTGTATTTGAATGTTGAGTTTGTTAAATCTGTTGGTGTTTTTCAAATTGACGTTGTTTTTGAATTTGTTGGTGATTTTCAATGTTGAGGTTGTTGAATTTATTGGTGTTATCAATGTTTTTTTTTGATCTTTTTTGTATTTTTCCAAGTTGAGGTTGCAGTTGAATTTGTTGGTGTTTTTCAATGTTGAGGTTGTTGGTGCTATTGGTGTTTTTCAAAGTTGAGATTGTTGTTGAATTTTTTGGTGTTTTTCATTGTTGAGGTTTTTGTTGAATTTTTTGGTGATTTTGAATGTTGAGGTTGTTTTTGAATTTTTTGGTGTTTCGCATTGTTGTGATTTCTGTAACAGTTGTTGGTGTTTTTGTATGTTGAGGTTGTTGATGAATTTTTTGGTGTTTTTCACTGTTGAGGTGTTTGTTGAATTTGTTGGTGTTTTTGAATGTTGAAGTTGTTGATGAATTTTTTCGTGTTTTTCATTGTTGAGGTTTTTGTTGAAATTGTTGGTGACTTTCAATGTTGAGGTTGTTGTTGAATTTTTAGGTCCTTTTCATTGTTGTGGTTTCTGTTGAATTCGTTGGTGTTTTTGAATGTTGAGGTTGTTGATGAATCTTTCGGTGTTTTTCCTTGCTGAGGTTTTTGTTCAATTTGTTGGTGTTTTTCATTGTTGAGGTTGTTGTTGAACTTTTTGGTGTTTTTCATTGTTGAGGTTTTTGTTGAATTTGTTGGTGATTTTGAATGTTGAGGTTGTTTTTGTATTTTTTGGTGTTTCGCATTGTTGTGATTTCTGTAACATTTGTTGGTGTTTTTGAATGTTGAGGTTGTTGATGAATTTTTGGTGTTTTTCATTGTTGAGGTGTTTGTTGAATTTGTTGGTGTTTTTGAATGTTGAAGTTTTGATGAATTTTTTCGTGTTTTTCATTGTTGCGGTTTTTGTTGAAATTGTTGGTGACTTTCAATGTTGAGGTTGTTGCTGAATTTTTAGGTGTTTTTCATTGTTGTGGTTTCTGTTAAATTCGTTGGTGTTTTTGAATGTTGAGGTTGTTGATGAATCTTTCGGTGTTTATCCTTGTTGAGGTTTTTGTTCAATTTGTTGGTGTTTTTCATTGTTGAGGTTGTTGTTGAATTTGTTGGTGATTTTCAATGTTGAGGTTGAGGTTGAATTTGTTGGTTTTTTTTCCATTTTGAGGTTTTTGAATTTGTTGGTGTTTTTCAAAGTTGATGCTGTTGTTGAATTTGTTGGTGATTTTCAATGTTGAGTTTGTTGTTGAATTTTTTGGTGTTTTTCATTGTTGAGGTTGTTGATGAAATTGTTGGAGTTTTTCAATGTTGAGGTTGTTGTTGAATTTTTTGGTGATTTTCAATGTTGAGTTTGTTGTTGAATTTGTTGGTGTTTTTCATTGTTGAGGTTGTTGAATTTGTTGGTATTTTTCAAAGTTGACGTTGTTGTTGAATTTTTTGGTGTTTTTCATTGTTGAGGTTGTTGTTGAATTTGTTGGTGACTTTCAATGTTGAGGCTGTTGTTGAATTTGTTGGTGTTTTTCCATGTTGAGGTTTTTGAATTTGTTGGTGTTTTTCAAAGTTGATGTTGTTGTTGAATTTGTTGGTGATTTTCAATGTTGAGTTTGTTGTAGAATTTTTCGGTGTTTTTCATTGTTGAGGTTTTTGTTGAATTTTTTGTTGTTTTTGAATGTTGAGGTTGTTGATGCATTATTTGGCGTTTTTCATTGTTGAGGTTATTGTTGAATTTGTTGGTGATTTTCAATGTTGAGGTTGTTGTTGAATTTTTAGGTGTTTTTCATTGTTGTGGTTTCTGTTGAATTTGTTGGTATTTTTGAATGTTGAGGTTGTTGATGAATCTTTCGGTGTTTTTCCTTGTTGAGGTTTTTGTACAATTTGTTGGTGTTTTTCATTGTTGAGGTTGTTTTTGAATTTGTTGGTGATTTTCCATGTTGAGGTTGTGGTTGAATTTTTTGGTGTTTTTCATTGCTGAGGTTTTTGTTCAATTTGTTGGTGATTTTCATTGTTGAGGTTGTTGTTGAATTTTTTGGTGTTTTTCATTGTTGAGGTTTTTTTTGAATTTGTTGGTGTTTTTCAATGTTGAGGTTGTTCCTGAATTTTTTGGTCTTTTTCATTGTTGAGGTTTTAGTTGAATTTGTTGGTAATTTTGAATGTTGAGGTTGTTTTTGTATTTTTTGGTGTTTCGCATTGTTGTGATTTCTGTAACATTTGTTGGTGTTTTTGAATGTTGAGGTTGTTGATGAATTTTTGGTGTTTTTCATTGTTGAGGTGTTTGTTGAATTTGTTGGTGTTTTTGAATGTTGAAGTTTTGATGAATTTTTTCGTGTTTTTCATTGTTGAGGTTTTTGTTGAAATTGTTGGTGACTTTCAATGTTGAGGTTGTTGCTGAATTTTTAGGTGTTTTTCATTGTTGCGGTTTCTGTTAAATTCGTTGGATGTTTTTGAATGTTGAGGTTGTTGATGAATCTTTCGGTGTTTATCCTTGTTGAGGTTTTTGTTCAATTTGTTGGTGTTTTTCATTGTTGAGGTTGTTGTTGAATTTGTTGGTGATTTTCAATGTTGAGGTTGAGGTTGAATTTGTTGGTTTTTTTTCCATTTTGAGGTTTTTGAATTTGTTGGTGTTTTTCAAAGTTGATGCTGTTGTTGAATTTGTTGGTGATTTTCAATGTTGAGTTTGTTGTTGAATTTTTTGGTGTTTTTCATTGTTGAGGTTGTTGTTGAAATTGTTGGAGTTTTTCAATGTTGAGGTTGCTGTTGAATTTGTTGGTGTTTTTCATTGTTGATGTGGTTGAATTTGTTGGTATTTTTCAAAGTTGACGTTGTTGTTGAATTTTTTGGTGTTTTTAATTGTTGAGGTTTTTGTTGAATTTGTTGCTGTTTTTGAATGTTGAGGTTGTTGATGAACTTTTTGGTGTTTTTCATTGTTGAGGTTGTTGTTGAATTTGTTGGTGTTTTTGAATGTTGAGGTTGTTGTTGAATTGTTTGGTGTTTTTCATTGTTGAGGTTGTTGTTAAATTTGTTGGTGATTTTCCAATATTGAGGTTGTTGTTGAATTTGTTGCTGTTATCAATTTTTATTTTGTTGAACCTTTTTCTTTTTTTGAAAGTTGAGGTTGTTGTTGAATTTGTTGGTGTTTTTCAATGTTGAGGTTGTTGAATTTGTTTGTGTTTTTCAAAGCTGAGTTTGTTGTTGAATTTGTTGGTGTTTTTCATTGTTGAGGTATCTGTTGAATTTGTAGGTGTATTTGAAAGTTAAGGTTGTTGATGAATGTTCTGGTTAATTTCATTGTTGAGGTTTTTTTTGAATTTGTTGGTGTTTTTCATTGTTGAGGTTGTTGTTGAATTTGTTTGTGATTTTCAATGCTGAGGTTGTGGTTGAATGTGTTGGTGTTTTTCCATGTTTAGGTTTTTGAATTTGTTGGTGTTTTTCAACGTTGAGGTTCTTGTTGAATTTGTTGGTGATTTTCAATGTTGAGTTTGTTGTTGAATTTGTTGCTGTTTCTCATTGTTGAGGTTGTTGAATTTTTTGGTGTGTTTCATTGTTGAGGTTTTTGTTGAATTTGTTGGTGTTTTTCATTGTTGCGGTTGTTGTTGAATTTTTTGTTTTTTTTCATTGTTGAGGTTTCTGTTGAATTTTTTGGTCGTTTTGAATGTTGAGGTTGTTGATGAAATTTTTTGTTGTTTTTCATTGTTGAGGTTTTTGTTGAATTTGTTGGTGTTTTTCATTGTCGAGGTTGTTGTTGAATTAGGTGGTGTTTTTCAATGTTGAGGTTGTGGTTGAATTTGATGGTGTTTTTCCATGTTGATGTTTTTGAATTTGTTGGTGTTTTTCAAAGTTGAGTTGCTGTTGAATTTGTTGGTGATTTTCAATGTTGAGTTTGTTGTTGAATTTTTTGGTGTTTTTCATTGTTGTTGTTGTTGTTGAAATTGTTGGATTTTTTCAATGTTGAGGTTGTTGTTGAATTTTTTGGTGATTTTCAATGTTGAGTTTGTTGTTGAATTTGTTGGTGTTTTTCAATGTTGAGGTTGTTGAATTTGTTGGTATTTTTCAAAGTTGACATTGTTGTTGAATTTGTTGGTGATTTTCAATGTTGAGGTTGTGGTTGAATTTGTTGATGTTTTTCCATGTTTAGGTTTTTGAATTTGTTGGTGTTTTTCAAAGTTGAGTTTGTTGAAATTATTGGTGTTATCAATGGTTTTTTTAAATCTTTTTTGTATTTTTCAAAGTTGAGGTTGCAGTTGAAATTGTTGGTGTTTTGCAATGTTGAGGTTGTTGAATTTGTTGGTGTTTATCAATGTTGAGGTTGTTGTTGAATTTTTTGGTGATTTTCAATGTTGAGTTTGTTGTTGAATTTGTTGCTGTTTTTCATTGTTGAGGTTTTTGAATTTGTTGGTATTTTTCAAAGTTGACGTTGTTGTTAAATTTTTTGGTGTTTTTAATTGTTGAGGTTTTTGTTGAATTTGTTGGTGTTTTTGAATGTTGAGGTTGTTGACTTATTTTTTGGTGTTTTTCATTGTTGAGGTTGTTGTTGAAATTGTTGGTGTTTTTGAATGTTGAGGTTGTCGTTGAATTGTTTGGTGTTTTTCATTGCTGTGGTTGTTCTTGAATTGTTGATGTTTTTCATTGTTGAGGTTGTTGTTAAATTTGTTGGTGATTTTCAATATTGAGGTTGTTGTTGAATTTGTTGGTGTTATCAATTTTTATTTTGTTGAACCTATTTGTATTTTTAAAAGTTGAGGTTGTTGTTGAATTATTTTGGTGCTTTTCATTGCTGAGGTTGTTGTTGAATTTGTTGGTTTTATTGTTTGTTGAGGTTGTTGATGAATGTTTTGGTGTTTTTCACTGTTGAGGTTTTTGTTGAATTTGTTGGTGTTTTTCATTGTTGATATTGTTGTTGAATTTGTTGGTGTTTTTCCATGTTAAGGTTTTTGAATTTGTTGGTGTTTTTCAAAGTTGAGGTTGTTGTTGAATTTGTTGGTGATTTTCAATGTTGAGATTGTTGTTGAATTTTTTGGCGTTTTTCATTGTTGAGGTTGTTGTTGAAATTGTTGGAGTTTTTCAATGTTGAGGTTGTTGTTGAATTTTTTGGTAATTTTCAATGTTGAGTTTGTTGTTGAATTTGTTGCTGTTTTTCATTGTTGTGGTTGTTGATTTTGATGGTATTTTTCAAAGTTGACGTTGTTGTTAAATTGTTTGGTGTTTTTAATTGTTGAGGTTTTTGTTGAATTTGTTGGTGTTTTTGAATGTTGAGGTTGTTGACTTATTTTTTGGTGTTTTTCATTGTTGAGGTTGTTGTTGAAATTGTTGGTGGTTTTGAATGTTGAGGTTGTCGTTGAATTGTTTGGTGTTTTTCATTGCTGTGGTTGTTCTTGAATTGTTGTTGTTTTTCATTGTTGAGGTTGTTGTTTAATTTGTTGGTGATTTTCAATATTGAGGTTGTTGTTGAATTTGTTTTTGTTATCAATTTTTATTTTGTTGAACCTATTTGTGTTTTTAAAAGTTGAGGTTGTTGTGGAATTTTTTTGGTGCTTTTCATTGCTGAGGTTGTTGTTGAATTTGTCGGTTTTTTTGTTTGTTGAGGTTTTTGATGAATGTTTTGGTGTTTGTCACTGTTGAGGTTTTTGTTGAATTTGTTGGTGTTTTTCATTGTTGATATTGTTGTTGAATTTGTTGGTAATTTTCAATGTTGAGGAAGTTGTTGAATTTGTTGGTGTTTTTCCATGTTGAGATTTTTGAATTTGTTGTTGTTTCTCAAAGTTTAGGTTGTTGTTGAATTTGTTGGTGATTTTCAATGTTGAGTTTGTTGTTGAATGTTTTGGCATTTTTAATTGTTGAGGTTTTTGTTGAAATTGTAGGAGTTTTTGAATGTTGAGGTTGTTGTTGAATTTATTGGTATTTTTCATTGTTGAGGTTGTTGTTGAAATTGTTGGAGTTTTTGAATGTTGAGGTTGTTGATGAATCTTTCGCTGTTTTTCATTGTTGAGGTTTTTGTTGAATTTGTTGGTGTTTTTCATTGTTGGGGTCGTTGTTGAATTTGTTGGTGATTTTCAATGTTGTGGTTGTGGTTTAATTTGTTGGTGTTTTTCCATGTTAAGGTTTTTGAATTTGTTGGTGTTTTTCAAAGTTGAGGTTGTTCTTGAATTTGTTGGTGATTTTCAATGTTGAGATTGTTGTTGAATTTTTTGGCGTTTTTCATTGTTGAGGTTGTTGTTGAAATTGTTGGAGTTTTTCAATGTTGAGGTTGTTGTTGAATTTTTTGGTAATTTTCAATGTTGAGTTTGTTGTTGAATTTGTTGCTTTTTTTCATTGTTGTGGTTGTTGAATTTGATGGTATTTTTCAAACTTGACGTTGTTGTTAAATTGTTTGGTGTTTTTAATTGTTGAGGTTTTTGTTGAATTTGTTGGTGTTTTTGAATGTTGAGGTTGTTGACTTATTTTTTGGTGTTTTTCATTGTTGAGGTTGTTGTTGAAATTGTTGGTGTTTTTGAATGTTGAGGTTGTCGTTGAATTGTTTGGTGTTTTTCATTGCTGTGGTTGTTCTTGAATTGTTGTTGTATTTCATTGTTGAGGTTGTTGTTTAATTTGTTGGTGATTTTCAATATTGAGGTTGTTGTTGAATTTGTTTTTGTTATCAATTTTTATTTTGTTGAACCTATTTGTGTTTTTAAAAGTTGAGGTTTTTGTTGAATTTGTTGGTGTTTTTCATTGTTGATATTGTTGTTGAATTTGTTGGTGATTTTCAATGTTGAGGTAGTTGTTGAATTTGTTGTTGTTTTTCCATGTTGAGATTTTTGAATTTGTTGTTGTTTCTCAAAGTTGAGGTTGTTGTTGAATTTGTTGGTGATTTTCAATGTTGAATTTGTTGTTGAATTTTTTGGTATTTTTCATTGTTGAGGTTGATGTTGAAATTGTAGGAGTTTTTGAATGTTGAGGTTGTTGTTGAATTTATTGGTATTTTTCATTGTTGAGGTTGTTGTTGAAATTGTTGGAGTTTTTGAATGTTGAGGTTGTTGATGAATTTTTTTGGTGTTATCAATGGTTTTTTTGATCTTTTTTGTATTTTCCAAAGTTGAGATTGCAGTTGAATTTGTTGGTGTTTTTCAATGTTGAGGTTGTTGAAGTTGTTGATGTTTTTCAAAGTTGAGGTTGTTGTTCAATGTTTTGGTGTTTTTCATTGTTGAGGTTATTGTTGAATTTTTTGGTGCTTTTGAATGTTGAAGTTGCTGATGAATTTTTTCGTGTTTTTCATTGTTGAGGTTTTTGTTGAAATTGTTGGTGATTTTCAATGTTGAGGTTGTTGTTGAATTTTTTGGTGTTTTTCATTGTTGAGGTTTCTGTTGAATTTGTTGGTGTTTTTGAATGTTGAGGTTGTTGATGAAGTTTTTGGTGTATTTCATTGTTGAGGTTTTTGTTGAATTTGTTGTTGTTTTTCACTGTTGAGGTTGTTGTTGAATTTGTTGGTGATTTTCAACGTTGAGGTTGCGGTTGAATTTGTTGGGGTTTTTCCATGTTGCAGTTTTTGAATTTGTTGGTGTTTTTCAAAGTTGAGGTTGTTGTTGAATTTGTTGGTAATTTTCAATGTTGAGTTTGTTGTTGAATTTTTTGGCGTTTTTCATTGTTGAGATTGTTGCTGAAATTGTTGGAGTTTATCAATGTTGAGGTTGTTGTTGAATTTTTTGGTGATTTTCAATGTTGACTTTGTTGTTGAATTTGTTGCTATTTTTCATTGTTGAGGTTTTTGAAATTGTTGGTGTTTTTCAAAGTTGAGGTTGTTGTTGAATTTGTTGGTGATTTTCAATGTTGAGTTTGTTGTTGAATTTTTTGGCGTTTTTCATTGTTGAGATTGTTTCTGAAATTGTTGGAGTTTATCAATGTTGAGGTTGTTGTTGAATTTTTTGGTGATTTTCAATGTTGACTTTGTTGTTGAATTTGTTGCTATTTTTCATTGTTGAGGTTGTTGAATTTGTTGGTATTTTTCAAAGTTGACGTTGTTGTTGAATTTTTTGGTGTTTTTAATTGTTGAGGTTTTTGTTGAATTTGTTGGTGTTTTTGAATGTTGAGGTTGTTGATGAATTTTTTGGTCTTTTTCATTGTTGAGGTTGTTGTTGAAATTGTTGGTGTTTTTGAATGTTCAGGTTGTAGTTGAATTGTTTGGTGTTTTTCATTGTTGTGGTTGTTGTTGAATTTTTGATGTTTTTCATTGTTGAGGTTGTTGTTAAATTTGCTGGTGATTTTCAATACTGAGGTTGTTGTTGAATTTGTGGGTTTTATCAATTTTAATTTTGTTGAACATTTTTGTATTTTTAAAAGTTGAATTTGTTGTTGAATTTTTTGGTGTTTTTCATCGTTGAGGTTGTTGTTGAATATGTTGGTGTTTTTGAATGTTGAGGTTGTTGAAGAATTTTTTGGTGTTTTTCGTTGTTGAGGTTGTTGTTGAATTTGTTGGTGTTTTTGAATGTTGAGGTTGTTGTTGAAATGTTTGGTGTTTTTCATTGTTGTGGTTCTTGTTGTTGAATTTTTGATGTTTATCATTGTTGAGGTTGTTGTTAAATTTGTTGGTGTTTTTCAATGTTGAGGTTGTTGAATTTGTTGGTGTTTTTCAAAGCTGAGTTTGTTGTTGAATTTGTTGGTGTATTTGAATGATGAGGTTGTTAAATCTGTTGGTGTTTTTCAAATTGAGGTTGTTGTTGAATTTTTTGATGTTTTTCATTGTTGAGGTTTTTGTTGAATTTGTTGGTGTTTTTCATTGTTGTGGTTGCTGTTCAATTTGCTGGTGATTTGCAATATTGAGGTTGTAGTTGAATTTGTTGGTGTTTTTCCATGTTGAGGCTTTGAATTTGTTGGTGTTTTTCAAAGTTGAGGTTGTTGTTGAATTTGTTGGTGATTTTCAATATTGAGGTTGTTGTTGAATTTATTGGTGTATTCAATGTTTTTATTTGAATCTTTTGTATTTTTGAAAGTTGACGTTTTTGTTGAATTTTTTGGTGTTTTTAATTGTTGAGGTTTTTGGTGAATTTGCTTGTGTTTTTGAATGTTGAGGTTGTTGATGAATTTGTTGGTGTTTTTCATTGTTGAGGTTGTTGATGTTTTTGTTGGTGTTTTTGAATGTTGAGGTTGTTGTTGAATTGTTTGGTGTTTTTCATTGTTGTGGTTGTTGTTGTTTAATTTTTTTAGTTTATCATTGTTGAGGTTGTTGTTAAATTTGTTGGTGATTTTCAATATTGAGATTATTGTTGAATTTGTTGGTGTTATCAATTTTAATTTTGTTGAATCTTTTTGTATTTTAAAAGTTGAGACTGTTGTTGAATTTGCTGGTGTTTTTCAATGTTGAGGTTGTTGAATTTGTTGTTTTTTTTCAAACCAGAGTTTGTTGTTGAATTTGTTGGTGTTTTTCATTGTTGAGGTTTTTGTTGAACTTTTTGCTGTTTTTCATTGTTGAGGTTGTTGTTGAAATTGTTTGTGATTTTCAATATTGAGGTTTTTGTTGAATTTGTTCGTGTTTTTGAATGTTGAGGTTGTTGAAGTTGCTGGAGTTTTTGAATGTTGAGGTTGTTGTTGAATTTTTTGGTGTTTTTCATTCTTGAGGTTTTTGTTGTATTTTTTGGTGTTTTTGAATGTTGAGGCTGTTGAGGAATTTTTTGGTGTTTTTCATTGTTGAGGTTTTTGTTGAATTAGTTGGTGATTTTCAATGTTGAGGTTGTTGTTGAATTTATTGGTGTATTGAATGTTTTTATTTGAATCTTTTTGTATTATTCAAAGTTGAGGTTGCAGTTGAATTTGTTGCTGTTTGTCAATGTTGAGGTTGTTGATTTTTTTGGAGATTTTCAATGTTGAGGTTGTTGAATTTATTGGTGTTTTACATTGTTGAGGTTTTTGTTGAATTTGTTGTGATTTTCAATGTTGAGGCTGTTGTTGAATTTTTTGGTGTTTTTCATTGTTGAGGATTCTGTTTAATTTGTAGGTGTTTTTCATCGTTGAGGTTTTTGTTGAATTTGTTGGTGTTTTTCTTTGTTGAGGTTGTTGTTGAATTTGTTGGTGATTTTCAATGTTGAGGTTGTGGTTGAATTTGTTTGTGTTTTTCCATGTTGAGGTTTTTGAATTTGTTGGTGTTTTTCAAAGTTGATGTTGTTGTTGAATTTGTTGGTGATTTTCAATGTTGAGTTTGTTGTTGAATTTTTTTGGTGTTTTTCATTGTTGAAGTTGTTGTTGCAATTGTTGGAGTTTTTCAATGTTGAGGTTGTTGTTGAATTTTTTGGTGATTTTCAATGTTGAGTTTCTTGTTGAATTTGTTGGTGTTTTTCATTGTTGTGATTGTTGCTGAAATTGTTGGAGTTTTTCAATGTTGAGGTTATTGTTGTTTTTTTTGGTGATGTTCAATGTTGAGTTTGTTGTTGAATTTGTTGGTGTTTTTCAATGTTGAGGTTGATGAATTTGTTGGTATTTTTCAAAGTTGACTTTGTGGTTGAATTTTTTGGTTTTTTCAATTGTTGAGGTTTTTGTTGAATTTGTTGCTGATTTTGAATGTTGAGGTTGTTGATGTATTTTTTGGTGTTTTTCGTTGTTGAGGTTGTTGTTGACTTTGTTGGTGATTTTCAATTTTGAGTTTGTTGTTGAATTTTTTTGTTGTTTTTCATTGTTGAAGTTGTTGTTGCAATTGTTGGAGTTTTTCAATGTTGAGGTTGTTGTTGAATTTTTTGGTGATTTTCAATGTTGAGTTTCTTGTTGCATTTGTTGGTGTTTTTCAATATTGAGGTTGTTGAATTTGTTGGTATTTTTCAAAGTTGACGTTGTTGTTGAATTTTTTGGTGTTTTTAATTGTTGAGGTTTTTGTTGAATTTGTTGGTGTTTTTGAATGTTGAGGTTGTTGATGAATTTTTTGGTGTTTTTCATTGTTGAGGTTGTTGTTGAATTTGTTGGTGTTTTTGAATGTTGAGGTTGTTGATGAAATGTTTGGTGTTTTTCATTGTTGTGGTTGATGTTGTTTAATTTTTGATGTTTATTATTGTTGAGGTTGTTGTTAAATTTGTTGGTGTTTTTCATTGTTGAAGTTGTTGAATTTGTTGGTGTTTTTCAAAGCTGAGTTTGTTGTAGAATTTGGTGGTGTATTTGAATGTTGAGTTGTTAAATCTGTTGGTGTTTTTCAAATTGAGGTTGTTGTTGAATTTTTTGGTGTTTTTCATTGTTGAGGTTTATGTTGAATTTGTTGGTGTTTTTCATTTTTGAGGTTGCTGTTGAATTTGCTGGTGATTTGCAATATTGAGGTTGTAGTTGAATTTGTTGGTGTTTTTCCATGTTGAGGCTTTGAATTTGTTGGTGTTCTTCAAAGTTGAGGTTGTTGTTGAATTTTTTGGTGATTTTCAATATTGAGGTTGTTGTTGAATTTACTGGTGTATTCAATGTTTTTATTTGAATCTTTTTGTATTTTTGAAAGTTGACGTTTTTGTTGAATTTTTTGGTGTTTTTAATTGTTGAGGTTTTTGGTGAATTTGGTTGTGTTTTTGAATGTTGAGGTTGTTGATGAATTTGTTGGTGTTTTTCATTGTTGAGGTTGTTGATGAATTTTTTGGTGTTTTTGAATGTTGAGGTTGTTGTTGAATTGTTTGGTGTTTTTCATTGTTGTGGTTGTTGTTGTTGTTGTTGAATTTTTGATGTTTTTCATTGTTGAGGTTGTTGTTAAATTTTTTGGTGATTTTCAATATTGAGGTTACTGTTGAATTTGTTGGTGTTATCAATTTTAATTTTGTTGAACCTTTTTGTATTTTTAAAGTTGAGACTGTTGTTGAATTTGTTGGTGTTTTTCAATGTTGAGGTTGTTGAATTTATTGGTGTTTTTCATTGTTGAGGTCTTTGTTGAATTTGTTGGTGTTTTTGAATGTTGAGTTTGTGGATGAATTTTTTGGTGTTTTTCATTGTTGAGGTTGTTGTTGAATTTGTTGCTGTTTTTGAATGTTGAGGTTGTTGTTGAATTGTTTTGTGTTTTTCATTGTTGTGGTTGTTGTTGTTGAATTTTTGATGTTTTTGATTGTTGAGGATGTTGATAAATTTGTTGGTGAATTTCAATATTGAGGTTGTTGTTGAATTTGTTGGTGTTATCAATTTTTATTTTGTTGAACCTTTTAGTAGTTTTAAAAGTTGAGGTTGTTGTTGAATTTGTTGGTGTTTTTCAATGTTGAGGTTGTTGAATTTGTTGGTGTTTTTCAAAGCTGAGTTTGTTGTTGAATTTATTGTTGTATTCAATGTTTGTATTTGAATCTTTTTGTATTTTTCAAAGTTGAGGTTGCAGTTGAATTTGTTGCTGTTTCTCAATGTTGAGTTTGTTGAATTTTTTGGTGTTTTTCAAAGTTGAGGTTGTTTTTGAATTTTTTGACGTTTTTCATTACTGAGGTTGTTGTTGAATTTGTTGGTGATTTTCAATGTTGATGTTGTTGAATTTATTGGTGTTATCAATGGTTTTTTTTGATCTTGTTTTTATTTTTCAAAGTTGAGATTGCAGTTGAATTTGTTGGTGTTTTTCAATGTTGAGGTTGTTGAAGTTGTTGGTGGTTTTCAAATTTGAGGTTGTTGTTGAATTTGTTGGTGATTTTCAATGTTGAGTTTTTTGTTGAATTTTTCGGTGTTTTTCATTGTTGTGGTTGTTGTTGAATTTTATGGTGTTTTTGAATGTTGGGGTTGTTGATGAATTTTTTGGTGTTTTTCATTGTTGAGGTTTTGTTGAATTTGTTGGTGATTTTCATTGTTTAGGTTGATGTTGAATTTATTGGTGTATTCAATGTTTTTATCTGAATCTTTTTGTATTTTTCAAAGTTGAGGTTGCAGTTCAATTTGTTGCTCTTTCTCAATGTTGAGTTTGTTGAATTCTTTGGTGTTTTTCAAAGTAGAGATAGTTTTTGAATTTTTTGATGTTTTTCATTGCTGAAGTTGCTGTTGAATTTGTTGGTGATTTTCAATGTTGAGGTTGTTGAATTTATTGGTGTTATCAATGGTTTTTTTTAATCTTTTTTGATGTTTTTCATTGCTAAGGTTGCTGTTGAATTTGTTAGTTTTTTTCAAAGTTGAGGTTGTTTTTGAATTTTTTGGTGTTTTTCATTGTTGAGGTTTTTGTTGAATTTTTTGGTGTTTTTGAACGTTGAGGTTGTTGTTGAACTGTTGGTGTTTTTGAATGTTGAAGTTGTTGTTGAATTGTTTGGTGTTTTTCATTGTTGTGGTTGTTGTTGAAGTTTTGATATTTTTCATTGTTGAGGTTCTTGTTAAATTTGTTGGTGATTTTCAAGATTGATGTTGTTGTTGAATTTGTTGATGTTATCAATTTTTATTTTGTTGAACCTTGTTGTATTTTTAAAAGTTGAGGTTGTTGTTGAATTAGTTGGTGTTTTTCAATGTTGAGGTTGTTGAATTTGTTGGTGTTTTTCAAAGCTTAGTTTGTTGTTGAATTTGTTGGTGTATTTGAATGTTGAGGTTGTTAAATGTGTTGGCGTTTTTCTAATTGAGGTTGTTGTTGAATTTTTTGATTTTCATCATTGTTGAGGTTTTTGTTGAATTTGTTGGTGTTTTTCACTGTTGAGGTTGTTGTTGAATTTGTTTGTGATTTTCAATGTTGAATTTGTTGTTGAATTTAATGGTGTATTCAATGTTTTTATTTGAATCTTTTTGTATTTTTCAAAGTTGAGGTTGCAGTTGAATTTGTTGCTGTTTCTCAATGTTGAGTTTGTTGAATTTTTTGGTGTTTTTCAAAGTTGAGGTTGTTGTTGAAATTTTTGGAGTTTTTCATTGTTGAGGTTTTTGTTGAATTTTTTGGTGATTTTCAATGTTGAGGTTGTTGAATTTATTGGTGTTTTTCATTGTTGAGGTCTTTGTTGAATTTGTTGGTGATATTGAATGTTGAGGTTATTGTTGAATTTATTGGTGTTTTTCATTGTTGAGGATTCTGTTGAATTTGTTGGTGTTTTTGAATGTTGAGGTTGTTGACGAATTTTTTGGTGTTTTTCATTGTTGAGGTTTTTGTTGAATTTTTTGGTGTTTTTCATTGTTGAGGTTGTTGTTGAATTTGTTGGTGATTTTCAATGTTGAGGTTGTGGTTGAATCTGTTGGTGTTTTTCCATGTTGAGGATTTTGAATTTGTTTGTGTTTTTCAAAGCTAAGGTTGTTGTTGAATTTGTTGGTAATTTTCAATGTTGAGTTTGTTGTTGAATTTTTTGGTGTTTTTCATTGTTGAGGTTGTTCTTGCAATTGTTGGAGTTTTTGAATGTTGAGGTTGTGTTTCAATTTTTTGGTGATTTTCAATGTTGAGTTTGTTGTTGAATTTGTTGGTCTTTTTCAATGTTGAGGTTGTTGAATTTGTTGGTAGTTTTCAAAGTTGACGTTGTTGTTGAATTTTTTGGTGTTTTTAATTGTTGAGGTTTTTGTTGAATTTGTTGGTGTTTTTGAATGTTGAGTTTGTTGATGAATTTTTTGGTGTTTTTCATTGTTGAGGTTGTTGTTGAATTTGTTGGTGTTTTTGAATGTTGAGGTTGTTGTTGAATTGTTTTGTGTTTTTCATTGTTGTAGTTGTTGTTGTTGAATTTTTGATGTTTTTGATTGTTGAGGATGTTGATAAATTTGTTGGTGATTTTCAATATTGGGGTTGTTGTTGAATTTGTTGGTGTTATCAATTTTTATTTTCTTGAACCTTTTTGTAGGTTTAAAAGTTGAGGTTTTCGTTGAATTTGTTGGTGTTTTTCAATGTTGAGGTTGTTGAATTTGTTGGTGTTTATCAAAGCTGAGTTTGTTGTTGAATTTATTGGTGTATTCAATGTTTTTATTTGAATCTTTTTGTATTTTTCAAAGTTGAGGTTGCAGTTGAATTTGTTGCTGTTTCTCAATGTTGAGGTTGTTTAATTTTTTGTTGTTCTTCATTGTTGAGGTTTTTGTTGAATTTTTTGATGTTTTTGAATGTTGAGGTTGTTGATTAATATTTTGGTGTTTTCATTGTTGAGGTTTTTGTTGAATTTGATGGTGATTTTCAATGTTGAGGTTGTAGTTGAATTTTATGGTGTGTTTCATTGTTGAGGTTTCTGTTGAATTTGTTGGTGTTTTTGTTTATTGAGGTTGTTGATGAATTTTTTGCTGTTTTTCATTGTTGAGGTTTTTGTTGAATTTGTGGGTGTTTTTCATTGTTGAGGTTGTTGTTGAATTTGTTGGTGATTTTCAATGTTGAGGTTTTTGAATTTGTTGGTGTTTTTCAAAGTTGAGGTTGTTGTTGTAGTTGTTGGTGATTTTCAATGTTGAGGTTATTGAATTTGTTGCTGTTTTTCAATGTTGAGTTTGTTGTTGAGTTTTTCGTTGTTTTTCATTGTTGAGGTTGTTGTTGAAATTGTTGGATTTTTTCAATGTTGAGGTTGTTTTTGAATTTTTTGGTGTTTTTCATTGTTGAGGTTTTTGTTGAATTTTATAGTGTTTTTGAATGTTGGGGTTGTTGATGAATTTTTTTGGTGCTTTTCATTGTTGAGGTTTTGTTGAATTTGTTGGTGATTTTCAATGTTGAGGTTGTTGTTGAATTTATTGGTGTATTCAATGTTTTTATTTGAAACTTTTTGTATTTTTCAAAGTTGAGGTTGCAGTTGAATTTGTTGCTCTTTCTCAATGTTGAGTTTGTTGAATTCTTTGGTGTTTTTCAAAGTAGAGGTTGTTTTTGAATTTTTGATGCTCTTCATTGCTGAGGTTGCTGTTGAATTTGTTGGTGATTTTCAATGTTGAGGTTGTTGAATTTATTGGTGTTATCAATGGTTTTTTTTTTCTTTTTTGATGTTTTTCATTGCTGAGGTTGCTGTTGAATTTGTTAGTGTTTTTCAAAGTTGAGGTTGTTGTTGAATTTTTGGTGTTTTTCATTGTTGAGGTTTTTGTTGAATTTTTTGGTGTTTTTGAATGTTGAGGTTGTTGTTGAATTGTTGGTGTTTTTGAATGTTGAAGTTGTTGTTGAATTGTTTGGTGTTTTTCATTGTTGTGGTTGTTGATGTTGAAGTTTTGATATTTTTCATTGTTGAGGTTGTTGTTAAATTTGTTGGTGATTTTCAATATTGATGTTGTTGTTGAATTTGTTGTTGTTATCAATTTTTATTTTGTTGAACCTTGTTATATTTTTAAAAGTTGAGGTTGTTGTTGAATTTGTTGTTGTTTTTCAATGTTGAGGTTGTTGAATTTGCTGGTGTTTTTCAAAGCTTAGTTTGTTGTTGAATTTGTTGGTGTATTTGAATGTTGAGGTTGTTAAATGTGTTGGCGTTTTTCTAATTGAGGTTGTTGTTGAATTTTTTGATTTTCTTCATTGTTGAGGTTTTTGTTGAATTTGTTGGTGTTTTTCATTGTTTTGGTTGTTGTTGAATTTGTTTGTGATTTTCAATGTTGAGGTTGTTGTTGAATTAATTGGTGTATTCAATGTTTTTATTTGAATCTTTTTGTATATTTCAATGTTGAGCTTGCAGTTGAATTTGTTGCTGTTTCTCAATGTTGAGGTTGTTGAATTTTTTGGTGTTTTTCAAAGTTGAGGTTGTTGTTGAAATTTTTGGAGTTTTTCATTGTTGAGGTTTTTGTTGAATTTTTTGGTGATTTTCAATGTTGAGGTTGTTGAATTTATTGGTGTTTTTCATTGTTGAGGCCTTTGTTGAATTTGTTGGTGATATTGAATGTTGAGGTTATTGTTGAATTTATTGGTGTTTTTCATTGTTAAGGATTCTGTTGAATTTGTTGGTGTTTTAGAATGTTGAGGTTGTTGACGAATTTTTTGGTGTTTTTCATTGTTGTGGTATTTGTTGAATTTTTTGGTGTTTTTCATTGTTGAGGTTGTTGTTGAATTTGTTGGTGATTTTCAATGTTGAGGTTTTGTTTGAATTTGTTGGTGTTTTTCAAAGTTGACGTTGTTGTTGAATTTTAAGGTGTTTTTAATTGTTGAGGTTTTTGTTGAATTTGTTGGTGTTTTTGAATGTTGAGTTTGTTGATGAATTTTTTGGTGTTTTTCATTGTTGAGGTTGTTGTTGAATTTGTTGGTGTTTTTGAATGTTGAGGTTGTTGTTGAATTGTTTTGTGTTTTTCATTGTTGTGGTTGTTGTTTTTGAATTTTTGATGTTTTTGATTGTTGAGTATGTTGACAAATTTGTTGGTGATTGTCAATATTGAGGTTGTTATTGAATTTGTTGGTGTTATCAATTTTTATTTTGTTGAACCTTTTTGTAGTTTTAAAAGTTGAGGTTGTTGTTGAATTTGTTGGTGTTTTTGAATGTTGAGGTTGTTGATGAATTTTTTGGTGTATTTCATTTGTTGAGGTTTTTGTTGAATTTGTTGGTGACATTCAATTTTGAGGTTGTGGTTGAATTTATTGGTGTATTCAATGTTTTTATTTGAATCTTTTTGTATTTATCAAAGTTGAGGTTGCAGTTGAATTTGTTGCTCTTTCTCAATGTTGAGGTTGTGGAATTTTTTGGTGCTTTTCAAAATTGAGGTTGATGGTTTTATTGGTGTTTTTCATTGTTGAGGTTTTTGTTAAATTTTTTGGTGATTTTCCATGTTGAGGTTGTTGAATTTATTGGTGTTTTTCATTGTTGAGGTTTTTGTTGAATTTGTTGGTGATTTTCAATGTTGAGGTTGTTGTTGAATTTTTTGGTGTTTTTCATTGTTGAGGATTCTGTTTCATTTGTTGGTGCTTTTGAATGTTGAGGTTGTTGATGAATTTTTTGTTGTTATTCATGGTTGAGGCTTTTGATGAATTTGTTGGTGTTTTGCATTGTAGAGGTTGTTGTTGAATTTGTTGGTGATTTTCAATGTTGAGGTTGTGGTTGAATTTGTTGGTTTTTTTCCATGTTGAGGTTTTTGAATTTGTTGGTGTTTTTCAAAGTTGAGGTTGTTGTTGAATTTGTTGGTGATTTTCAATGTTGAGTGTGTTGTTGAATTTTTTGGTGTTTTTCAATGTTGAGGTTGCTGTTGCAATTGTTGGAGTTTTTCAATGTTGAGGTTGTTGTTGAATTTTTTGGTGATTTTCAATGTTGAGTATGTTGTTGAATTTGTTGGTGTATTTCAATGTTGAGGTTGATGAATTTGTTGGCATTTTTCAAAGTTGACGTTGTTGTTGAATTTTATGGTGTTTTTAATAGTTGAGGTTTTTGTTGAGTTTATTGGTGTTTTTGAATGTTGAGGTTGTTGATGAATTTTTTGGTGTTTTTCATTCTTGAGGTTGTTGTTGAATTTGTTGGTGTTTTTGAATGTTGAGGTTGTTGTTGAATTGTTTTGTGTTTTTCATTGTTGGGGTTGTTGTTTTTGAATTTTTGATGTTTTTCATTGTTGAGGTTGTTGTTAAATTTGTTGGCTAATTTTCAATATTGAGGTTGTTGTTGAATTTGTTGTTATCAATTTTTATTTTGTTGAACCTTTTTGTATTTTTAAAAGTTGAGGTTTTCGTTGAATTTGTTGGTGTTTTTCACTGTTGAGATTGTTGTTGAATTTGTTGGTGATGTTCAATGTTGAGCTTGTTGAATTTATGGGTGTTATCAATGGTTTTTTTTGATCTTTTATGTATTTTTCAAAGTTGAGGTAGCATTTGAATTTGTTGGTGTTTTTCAATGTTGAGGCTGTTGAAGATGTTGGTGTTTTTCAAAGTTGAGGTTGTTGTTGAATTTTTTGGTGTTTTTCATTGTTGAGGCTTTTGTTGAATTTTTTGGTGTTTTTGAATGTTGAGGTTGTTGATGAATTTTTTGGTGTCTTTCATTGTTGAGGTTTTTGTTGAATTTGTTGGTGTTTTTCAATGTTGAGGTTGTTGAATTTATTGGTGTTTTTCATTGTTGAGGTCTTTGTTGAATTTGTTGGTGATATTGAATGTTGAGGTTATTGTTGAATTTATGGGTGTTTTTCATTGTTGAGGATCCTGTTGAATTTGTTGGTGTTTTTGAATGTTGAGGTTGTTGACGAATTTTTTGGTGTTTTTCATTGTTGAGGTTTTTGTTGAATTTTTTGGTGTTTTTCATTGTTGAGGTTGTTGTTGAATTTGTTGGTGATTTTCAATGTTGCGGTTGTGGTTCAATCTGTTGGTCTTTTTCCATGTTGAGGATTTTGAATTTGTTTGTGCTTTTCAAAGCTAAGGTTGTTGTTGAATTTGTTGGTGATTTTCAATGTTGAGTTTGTTGTTGAATTTTTTGGTGTTTTTCATTGTTGAGGTTGTTATTGCAATTGTTGGAGTTTTTGAATGTTGAGGTTGTGGTTCAATTTTTTGGTGATTTTCAATGTTGAGTTTGTTGTTGAATTTGTTGGTCTTTTTCAATGTTGAGGTTGTTGAATTTGTTGGTAGTTTTCAAAGTTGACGTTGTTGTTGAATTTTTTGGTGTTTTTAATTGTTGAGGTTTTTGTTGAATTTGTTGGTGTTTTTGAATGTTGAGTTTGTTGATGAATTTTTTGGTGTTTTTCATTGTTGAGGTTGTTGTTGAATTTGTTGGTGTTTTTGAATGTTGAGGTTGTTGTTGAATTGTTTTGTGTTTTTCATTGTTGTTGTTGTTGTTGTTGAATTTTTGATGTTTTTGATTGTTGAGGATGTTGATAAATTTGTTGGTGATTTTCAATATTGGGGTTGTTGTTGAATTTGTTGGTGTTATCAATTTTTATTTTGTTGAACCTTTTTGTAGGTTTAAAAGATGAGGTTTTCGTTGAATTTGTTGGTGTTTTTCAATGTTGAGGTTGTTGAATTTGTTGGTGTTTATCAAAGCTGAGTTTGTTGTTGAATTTATTGGTGTATTCAATGTTTTTATTTGAATCTTTTTGTATTTTTCAAAGTTGAGGTTGCAGTTGAATTTGTTGCTGTTTCACAATGTTGAGGTTGTTTAATTTTTTGGTGTTCTTCATTGTTGAGGTTTTTGTTGAATTTTTTGGTGTTTATGAATGTTGAGGTTGTTGATTAATATTTTGGTGTTTTCATTGGTGATATTGAATGTTGAGGTTTTTGTTGAATTTGATGGTGATTTTCAATGTTGAGGTTGTAGTTGAATTTTTTGGTGTGTTTCATTGTTGAGGTTTCTGTTGAATTTGTTGGTGTTTTTGTTTATTGAGGTTGTTGTTGAATTTATTGGTGTTTTTCATTGTTGAGGTTTTTGTTGAATTTGTTGGTGATTTTCAATGTTGAGGTTGTTGTTGAATTTTTTGGTGTTTTTCATTGTTGAGGATTCTGTTTCATTTGTTGGTGTTTTTGAATGTTGAGGTTGTTGATGAATTTTTTGTTGTCATTCATGGTTGAGGCTTTTGATGAATTTGTTGGTGTTTTGCATTGTAGAGATTGTAGTTGAATTTGTTGGTGATTTTCAATGTTGAGGTTGTGGTTGAATTTGTTGGATTTTTTCCATGTTGAGGTTTTTGAATTTGTTGGTGTTTTTCAAAGTTGAGGTTGTTGTTGAATTTGTTGGTGATTTTCAATGTTGATTGTGTTGTTGAATTTTTTGGTGTTTTTCAATGTTGAGGTTGCTGTTGCAATTGTTGGAGTTTTTCAATCTTGAGGTTGTTGTTGAATTTTTTGGTGATTTTCAATGTTGAGTATGTTGTTGAATTTGTTGGTGTATTTCAATGTTGAGGTTGATGAATTTGTTGGCATTTTTCAAAGTTGACGTTGTTGTTGAATTTTATGGTGTTTTTAATAGTTGAGGTTTTTGTTGAATTTATTGGTGTTTTTGAATGTTGAGGTTGTTGATGAATTTTTTGGTGTTTTTCATTCTTGAGGTTGTTGTTGAATTTGTTGGTGTTTTTGAATGTTGAGGTTGTTGTTGAATTGTTTTGTGTTTTTCATTGTTGTGGTTGTTGTTTTTGAATTTTTGATGTTTTTCATTGTTGAGGTTGTTGTTAAATTTGTTGGCTAATTTTCAATATTGAGGTTGTTGTTGAATTTGTTGTTATCAATTTTTATTTTGTTGAACCTTTTTGTATTTTTAAAAGTTGAGGTTTTCGTTGAATTTGTTGGTGTTTTTCACTGTTGAGATTGTTGTTGAATTTGTTGGTGATGTTCAATGTTGAGCTTGTTGAATTTATGGGTGTTATCAATGGTTTTTTTTTTATCTTTTTTGTATTTTTCAAAGTTGAGGTAGCATTTGAATTTGTTGGTGTTTTTCAATGTTGAGGCTGTTGAAGATGTTGGTGTTTTTCAATGTTGAGGTTGTTGATGAATTTTTTGGTGTCTTTCATTGTTGATGTTTTTGTTGAATTTGTTGGTGATTTTCAATGTTGGGGTTGTTGAATTTATTGGTGTTTTTCATTGTTGAGGTCTTTGTTGAATTTGTTGGTGATATTGAATGTTGAGGTTATTGTTGAATTTATTGGTGTTTTTCATTGTTGAGGATTCTGTTGAATTTGTTGGTGCTTTTGAATGTTGAGGTTGTTGACGAATTTTTTGGTGTTTTTCATTGTTGAGGTTTTTGTTGAATTTTTTGGTGTTTTTCATTGTTGAGGTTGTTCTTGAATTTGTTGCTGATTTTCAATGTTGAGGTTGTGGTTGAATCTGTTGGTGTTTTTCCATGTTGAGGATTTTGAATTTGTTTGTGTTTTTCAAAGCTAAGGTTGTTGTTGAATTTGTTGGTGATTTTCAATGTTGAGTTTGTTGTTGAATTTATTGGTGTTTTTCATTGTTGAGGTTGTTGTTGTAATTGTTGGAGTTTTTGAATGTTGAGGTTGTGGTTCAATTTTTTGGTGATTTTCAATGTTGAGTTTGTTGTTGAATTTGTTGGTCTTTTTCAATGTTGAGGTTGTTGAATTTGTTGGTAGTTTTCAAAGTTGACGTTGTTGTTGAATTTTTTGGTGTTTTTAATTTTTGAGGTTTTTGTTGAATTTGTTGGTGTTTTTGAATGTTGAGTTTGTTGATGAATTTTTTGGTGTTTTTCATTGTTGAGGTTGTTTTTGAATTTGTTGGTGTTTTTGAATGTTGAGGTTGCTGTTGAATTGTTTTGTGTTTTTCATTGTTGTAGTTGTTGTTGTTGAATTTTTGATGTTTTTGATTGTTGAGGATGTTGATAAATTTGTTGGTGATTTTCAATATTGGGGTTGTTGTTGAATTTGTTGGTGTTATCAATTTTTATTTTGTTGAACCTTTTTGTAGGTTTAAAAGTTGAGGTTTTCGTTGAATTTGTTGGTGCTTTTCAATGTTGAGGTTGTTGAATTTGTTGGTGTTTATCAAAGCTGAGTTTGTTGTTGAATTTATTGGTGTATTCAATGTTTTTATTTGAATCTTTTTGTATTTTTCAAAGTTGAGGTTGCAGTTGAATTTGTTGCTGTTTCTCAATGTTGAGGTTGTTTAATTTTTTGGTGTTCTTCATTGTTGAGGTTTTTGTTGAATTTTTTGGTGTTTTTGAATGTTGAGGTTGTTGATTAATATTTTGGTGTTTTCAGTGTTGAGGTTTTTGTTGAATTTGATGGTGATTTTCAATGTTGAGGTTGTAGTTGAATTTTTTGGTGCGTTTCATTGTTGAGGTTTTTGTTGAATTTGTGGGTGTTTTTCATTGTTGAGGTTGTTGTTGAATTTGTTGGTGATTATCAATGTTGAGGTTTTTGAATTTGTTGGTGTTTTTCAAAGTTGAGGTTGTTGTTGTAGTTGTTGGTGATTTTCAATGTTGAGGTTTTTGAATTTGTTGCTGTTTTTCAATGTTGAGTTTGTTGTTGAGTTTTTCGTTGTTTTTCATTGTTGAGGTTGTTGTTGAAATTGTTGGATTTTTCCAATGTTGAGGTTGTTGTTGAATTTTTTGGTGTTTTTAATTGTTGAGGTTTTTGTTGAATTTTATAGTGTTTTTGAATGTTGGGGTTGTTGATGAATATTTTTGGTGCTTTTCATTGTTGAGGTTTTGTTGAATTTGTTGGTGATTTTCAATGTTGAGGTTGTTGAATTTATTGGTGTTATCAATGGTTTTTTTTTTCTTTTTTGATGTTTTTCATTGCTGAGGTTGCTGTTGAATTTGTTAGAGTTTTTCAAAGTTGAGGTTGTTGTTGAATTTTTGGTGTTTTTCATTGTTGAGGTTTTTGTTGAATTTTTTGGTGTTTTTGAATGTTGAGGTTGTTGTTGAATTGTTGGTGTTTTTGAATGTTGAAGTTGTTGTTGAATTGTTTGGTGTTTTTCATTGTTGTGGTTGTTGATGTTGAAGTTTTGATATTTTTCATTGTTGAGGTTGTTGTTGAATTTGTTGTTGTTTTTCAATGTTGAGGTTGTTGAATTTGTTGGTGTTTTTCAAAGCTTAGTTTGTTGTTGAATTTGTTGGTGTATTTGAATGTTGAGGTTGTTAAATGTGTTGGCGTTTTTCTAATTGAGGTTGTTGTTGAATTTTTTGATTTTCTTCATTGTTGAGGTTTTTGTTGAATTTGTTGGTGTTTTTCATTGTTTTGGTTGTTGTTGAATTTGTTTGTGATTTTCAATGTTGAGGTTGTTGTTGAATTAATTGGTGTATTCAATGTTTTTATTTGAATCTTTTTGTATATTTCAATGTTGAGCTTGCAGTTGAATTTGTTGCTGTTTCTCAATGTTGAGGTTGTTGAATTTTTTGGTGTTTTTCAAAGTTGAGGTTGTTGTTGAAATTTTTGGAGTTTTTCATTGTTGAGGTTTTTGTTGAATTTTTTGGTGATTTTCAATGTTGAGGTTGTTGAATTTATTGGTGTTTTTCATTGTTAAGGATTCTGTTGAATTTGTTGGTGTTTTTGAATGTTGAGGTTGTTGACGAATTTTTTGGTGTTTTTCATTGTTGTGGTATTTGTTGAATTTTTTGGTGTTTTTCATTGTTGAGGTTGTTGTTGAATTTGTTGGTGATTTTCAATGTTGAGGTTTTGTTTGAATTTGTTGGTGTTTTTCAAAGTTGACGTTGTTGTTGAATTTTAAGGTGTTTTTAATTGTTGAGGTTTTTGTTGAATTTGTTGGTGTTTTTGAATGTTGAGTTTGTTGATGAATTTTTTGGTGTTTTTCATTGTTGAGGTTGTTGTTGAATTTGTTGGTGTTTTTGAATGTTGAGGTTGTTGTTGAATTGTTTTGTGTTTTTCATTGTTGTGGTTGTTGTTTTTGAATTTTTGATGTTTTTGATTTTTGAGTATATTGACAAATTTGTTGGTGATTGTCAATATTGAGGTTGTTTTTGAATTTGTTGGTATTATCAATTTTTATTTTGTTGAACCTTTTTGTAGTTTTAAAAGTTGAGGTTGTTGTTGAATTTGTTGGTGTTTTTGAATGTTGAGGTTGTTGATGAATTTATTGGTGTATTTCATTTGTTGAGGTTTTTGTTGAATTTGTTGGTGACTTTCAATTTTGAGGTTGTGGTTGAATTTATTGGTGTATTCAATGTTTCTATTTGAATCTTTTTGTATTTATCAAAGTTGAGGTTGCAGTTGAATTTGTTGCTCTTTCTCAATGTTGAGGTTGTGGAATTTTTTGGTGCTTTTCGAAATTGAGGTTGATGGTTTTATTGGTGTTTTTCATTGTTGAGGTTTTTGTTAAATTTTTTGGTGATTTTCCATGTTGAGGTTGTTGAATTTATTGGTGTTTTTCATTGTTGAGGTTTTTGTTGAATTTGTTGGTGATTTTGAATGTTGAGGTTGTTGTTGAATTTTTTGGTGTTTTTCATTGTTGAGGATTCTGTTTCATTTGTTGGTGCTTTTGAATGTTGAGGATGTTGATGAATTTTTTGTTGTTATTCATGGTTGAGGCTTTTGATGAATTTGTTGGTGTTTTGCATTGTAGAGGTTGTTGTTGAATTTGTTGGTGATTTTCAATGTTGAGGTTGTGGTTGAATTTGTTGGTTTTTTTCCATGTTGAGGTTTTTGAATTTGTTGGTGTTTTTCAAAGTTGAGGTTGTTGTTGAATTTGTTGGTGATTTTCAATGTTGAGTGTGTTGTTGAATTTTTTGGTGTTTTTCAATGTTGAGGTTGCTGTTGCAATTGTTGGAGTTTTTCAATGTTGAGGTTGTTGTTGAATTTTTTGGTGATTTTCAATGTTGAGTATGTTGTTGAATTTGTTGGTGTATTTCAATGTTGAGGTTGATGAATTTGTTGGCATTTTTCAAGGTTGACGTTGTTGTTGAATTTTATGGTGTTTTTAATAGTTGAGGTTTTTGTTGAGTTTATTGGTGTTTTTGAATGTTGAGGTTGTTGATGAATTTTTTGGTGTTTTTCATTCTTGAGGTTGTTGTTGAATTTGTTGGTGTTTTTGAATGTTGAGGTTGTTGTTGAATTGTTTTGTGTTTTTCATTGTTGGGGTTGTTGTTTTTGAATTTTTGATGTTTTTCATTGTTGAGGTTGTTGTTAAATTTGTTGGCTAATTTTCAATATTGAGGTTGTTGTTGAATTTGTTGTTATCAATTTTTATTTTGTTGAACCTTTTTGTATTTTTAAAAGTTGAGGTTTTCGTTGAATTTGTTGGTGTTTTTCACTGTTGAGATTGTTGTTGAATTTGTTGGTGATGTTCAATGTTGAGCTTGTTGAATTTATGGGTGTTATCAATGGTTTTTTTTTATCTTTTTTGTATTTTTCAAAGTTGAGGTAGCATTTGAATTTGTTGGTGTTTTTCAATGTTGAGGCTGTTGAAGATGTTGGTGTTTTTCAAAGTTGAGGTTGTTGTTGAATTTTTTGGTGTTTTTCATTGTTGAGGCTTTTGTTGAATTTTTTGGTGTTTTTGAATGTTGAGGTTGTTGATGAATTTTTTGGTGTCTTTCATTGTTGAGGTTTTTGTTGAATTTGTTGGTGATTTTCAATGTTGAGGTTGTTGTTGAATTTTTTGGTGTTTTTCATTGTTGTGGTTTCTGTTCAACTTGTTGGTGTTTTTGTTTGTTGAGGTTGTTGATGAATTTTTTGGTGTTTTTCATTGTTGAGGTTTTTGTTGAATTTGTTGGTGCTTTTCATTGTTGAGGTTGTTGTTGAATTTGTTGGTGATTTTCAATGTTGGGGTTGTGGTTGGATTTGCTGGTGTTTTCCCATGTTGAGGTTTTTGAATTTGTTGGTGTTTTTCAATGTCGAGGTTGTTGTTGAATTTTTTGGTGTTTTTCATTGTTGAGGTTGTTGTTGAAATTGTTGGAGTTTTTCATTGTTGAGGTTGTTGTTAAATTTGTTGGTGTTTTTCATTGTTGAGGTTTTTGTTGAATTTTTTTGGTGTTTTTGAATGTGGAGGTTGTTGATGAATTTTATTGGTGTTTTTCATTGTTGAGGTTTTTGTTGAATTTGTTGGTGATTTTCAATGTTGAGGTTGTTGTTGAATTTATTGTTGTATTCAATTTTTTTATTTGAATCTTTTTGTATTTTTCAAAGTTGAGGTTCCAGTTGAATTTGTTGCTGTTTCTCAATGTTGAGGTCTTTGAAATTTTTGGTGTTTTTCAAAGTTGAGGTTGTTGTTGAATTTTTTGGTGATTTTCAATGTTGAGTTTGTTGTTGAATTTTTTGGTGTTTTTCATTGTTGAGGTTGTTGTTGAAATTGTTGGAGTTTTTCAATGTTGAGGTTGCTGTTGAATTTTTTGGTGATTTTCAATGTTGAGTTTGTTGTTGAATTTGTTGGTGTTTTTCAATGTTGAGGTTGTTGAATTTGTTGGTATTTTTCAAATTTGACGTTGTTGTTGAAATTTTTGGTATTTTTAATTATTGAGGTTTTTGTTGAATTTTTAGTTGTTTTTGAATGTTGAGGTTGTTGTTGAATTTGTTCGTGTTTTTCAATGTTGAGGTTGTTGAAGTTGTTGGTGTTTTTCAAAGTTGAGGTTGTTGTTGAATTTTTTGGTGTTTTATATTGTTGAGGTTTTTGTTGAATTTTTTGGTGTTTTTGAATGTTGAGGTTGTTGATTAATATTTTGGTGTTTTCATTGTTCAGGTTTTTGTTGAATTTGATGGTGATTTTCAATGTTGAGGTTGTAGTTGTATTTTTTGGTGTGTTTCATTGTTGAGGTTTCTGCTGAATTAATTGGTGTTTTTTCCTTGTTGAGGTTTTTGAATTTGTTGGTGTTTTTCAAAGTTGAGGTTGTTGTTGAATTTGTTGGTGATTTTCAATGTTGAGTTTGTTGTGAATTTTTCGGTGTTTTTCATTGTTGAGGTTGTTGTTGAAATTGTTGGAGTTTTTCAATGTTGAGGTTGTTGTTGAATTTTTTGGTGTTTTTCATTGTTGAGGTTTTTGTTGAATTTTTTGGTGTTTTTGAATGTTGGGGTTGTTGATGAATTTTTTGTTCTTTTTCACTGTTGAGATTGTTGTTGAATTTGTTGGTGATGTTCAATGTTGAGCTTGTTGAATTTATGGGTGTTATCAATGGTTTTTTTTGATCTTTTTTGTATTTTTCAAAGTTGAGGTAGCATTTGAATTTGTTGGTGTTTTTCAATGTTGAGGCTGTTGAAGATGTTGGTGTTTTTCAAAGTTGAGGTTGTTGTTGAATTTTTTGGTGTTTTTCATTGTTGAGGCTTTTGTTGAATTTTTTGGTGTTTTTGAATGTTGAGGTTGTTGATGAATTTTTTGGTGTTTTTCATTGTTGAGGTTTTCGTTGAATTTCTTGGTGATTTTCAATGTTGAGGTTGTTGTTGAATTTTTTGGTGTTTTTCATTGTTGTGGTTTCTGTTCAACTTGTTGGTGTTTTTGTTTGTTGAGGTTGTTGATGAATTTTTTGGTGTTTTTCATTGTTGAGGTTTTTGTTGAATTTGTTGGTGTTTTTCATTGTTGAGGTTGTTGTTGAATTTGTTGGTGATTTTCAATGTTGGGGTTGTGGTTGGATTTGCTGGTGTTTTCCCATGTTGAGGTTTTTGAATTTGTTGGTGTTTTTCAATGTCGAGGTTGTTGTTGAATTTTTTGGTGTTTTTCATTGTTGAGGTTGTTGTTGAAATTGCTGGAGTTTTTCATTGTTGAGGTTGTTGTTAAATTTGTTGGTGTTTTTCATTGCTGAGGTTTTTGTTGAATTTTTTGGTGTTTTTGAATGTGGAGGTTGTTGATGAATTTTATTGGTGTTTTTCATTGTTGAGGTTTTTGTTGAATTTGTTGGTGATTTTCAATGTTGAGGTTGTTGTTGAATTTATTGTTGTATTCAATTTTTTTATTTGAATCTTTTGGTATTTTTCAAAGTTGAGGTTCCAGTTGAATTTGTTGCTGTTTCTCAATGTTGAGGTTTTTGAAATTTTTGGTGTTTTTCAAAGTTGAGGTTGTTGTTGAATTTGTTGGTGATTTTCAATGTTGAGTTTGTTGTTGAATTTTTTGGTGTTTTTCATTGTTGAGGTTGTTGTTGAAATTGTTGGAGTTTTTCAATGTTGAGGTTGCTGTTGAATTTTTTGGTGATTTTCAATGTTGAGTTTGTTGTTGAATTTGTTGGTGTTTTTCAATGTTGAGGTTGTTGAATTTGTTGGTATTTTTCAAAGTTGACGTTGTTGTTGAAATTTTTGGTATTTTTAATTATTGAGGTTTTTGCTGAATTTCTTGGTGTTTTTGAATGTTGAGGTTGTTGTTGAATTTGTTCGTGTTTTTCAATGTTGAGGTTGTTGAAGTTGTTGGTGTTTTTCAAAGTTGAGGTTGTTGTTGAATTTTTTGGTGTTTTATATTGTTGAGGTTTTTGTTGAATTTTTTGGTGTTTTTGAATGTTGAGGTTGTTGATTAATATTTTGGTGTTTTCATTGTTGAGGTTTTTGTTGAATTTGATGGTGATTTTCAATGTTGAGGTTGTAGTTGTATTTTTTGGTGTGTTTCATTGTTGAGGTTTCTGTTGAATTAATTGGTGTTTTTTCCTTGTTGAGGTTTTTGAATTTGTTGGTGTTTTTCAAATTTGAGGTTGTTGTTGAATTTGTTGGTGATTTTCAATGTTGAGTTTGTTGTGAATTTTTCGGTGCTTTTCATTGTTGAGGTTGTTGTTGAAATTGTTGGAGTTTTTCAATGTTGAGGTTGTTGTTGAATTTTTTGGTGTTTTTCATTGTTGAGGTTTTTGTTGAATTTTTTGGTGTTTTTGAATGTTGGGGTTGTTGATGAATTTTTTGGTCTTTTTCATTGTTGAGGTTTTGTTGAATTTGTTGGTGATTTTCAATGTTGAGGTTGTTGTTGAATTTATTGGTGTATTCAATGTTTTTATTTGGATCTTTTTGTCTTTTTCAAAGTTGAGGCTGCAGTTGAATTTGTTGCTCTTACTCAATGTTGAGTTTGTTGAATTCTTTGGTGTTTTTCAAAGTTGAGGTTGTTTTTGAATTTTTTGATGTTTTTGATTGCTGAGGTTGCTGTTGAATTAGTTGGTGATTTTGAATGTTGAGGTTGTTGAATTTATTGGTGTTCTCAATGGTTTTTATTGATCTTTTTTGTATTTTTCAAAGTTGAGGGTACAGTTGAATATGATGGTGTTTTTCAATGTTGAAGTTGTTGAAGTTGTTGGTGTTTTTCAAAGTTGAGGTTGTTGTTGAATTTTTCGGTGTTTTTCATTGTTGAGGTTGTTGTTGAAATTGTTGGAGTTTTTCAATGTTGAGGTTGTTGTTGAAATTTTTGGTGTTTTTCATTGTTGAGGTTTTTGTTGAATTTTTTGGTATTTTTGAATGTTGAGGTTGTTGATGAATATTTTGGTGTATTTCATTGTTGAGGTTTTTGTTGAATTTGTTGGTGATTTTCAATGTTGATGTTGTGGTTGAATTTATTGGCGTATTCAATGTTTTTATTTGAATCTTTTGGTATGTTTCAAAGCTGAGGTTGCAGTTGAATTTGTTGATGTTTCTCAATGTTGAGGTAGTGGAATTTTTTGATGTTTTTCAAAGTTGAGGTTGTTGTTGAATTTTTTGGTGCTTTTCATTGTTGAGGTTTTTGTTGAATTTTTTGGTGATTTTCCATGTTGAGGTTGTTGAATTTATTGGTGTTTCTCATTGTTGAGGTCGTTGTTGAATTTTTTGGAGATTTTCAATGTTGAGTTTGTTGTTGAATTTGTTGGTGTTTTTCAAATTTGTGGTTGTTGAATTTGTTGGTATTTTTGAAGGTTGACGTTGTTGTTGAATTTTATGGTATTTTTAATTGTTGAGCTTGTTGATGAATTTGTAGGTGTTTTTGAATGTTGAGGTTGTTGTTGAATTGTTTGGTGTTTTTCATTGTGGTGGCTGTTGTTGTTGAAATTTTGATGTTTTTCATTGTTGAGGATGTTGTTAAATTTATTGATGATTTTCAATATTGAGGTTGTTGTTGAATTTGTTGGTGTTATCAATTTAAAGTTTGTTGAACATTTTTGTATTTTTAAAAGTTGAGGTTGTTGTTGAATTTGTTGTTGTTTTTCATTGCTGAGGTTGTTGAATTTGTTGGTGTATTTGAGTGTTGAGGTTTTTAAATCTGTTGGCGTTTTTCAAATTGAGGTTGTTGTTGAATTTTTGATGTTATTCATTGTTGAGTTTTTTGTTGAATTTGTTGGTGTTTTTCATTGTTGAGGTTGTTGTTGAATTTGTTGGTGATTTTCAATGTTGAGGTTGTTCAATTTATTGGTGTTATCAATGGTTTTTTTTGATCTTTTTTGTATTTATCAAAGTTGTGGTAGCAGTGGAATTTGTTGGTGTTTTTGAATGTTGAGGTTGTTGATTAATATTTTGGTGTTTTTCATTGTTGAGGTTTTTGTTGAATTTGTTGGTGATTTTCAATGTTGAGGTTGTTGTTGAATTTGTTGGTGATTTTCAATGTTGAGGTTTTTGAATTTGTTGGTGTTTTTCAAAGTTGAGGTTGTTGTAGAATTTGTTGGTGATTTTCAATGTTGAGTTTGTTGTTGAATTTTTTGGTGTTTTTCATTGTTGAGGTTGTTGTTGAAATTGTTGGAGTTTTTCAATGTTGAGGTTGTTGTTGAATTTGTTGGTGATTTTCAATGTTGAGGTTGTGGTTGAATTTATTGGTGTATTCAATGTTTTTATTTGAATCTTTTTGTATGTTTCAAAGTTGAGGTTGCAGTTGGATTTGTTGCTGTTTCTCAATGTTGAGGTTGTGGAATTTTTTGATGTTTTTCAAAGTTGAGGTTGTTGTTGAATTTTTTGGTGCTTTTCATTGTTGAGGTTTTTGTTGAATTTGTTGGTGATTTTCAATCTTGAGGTTGTTGTTGAATTTTTTGGTGTTTTTCATTGTTGAGGATTCTGTTTAATTTGTTGGTGTTTTTGAATTTTGAGGTTGTTGATGAATTTTTTGGTGTTATTCATTGTTGAGGTTTTTGTTGAATTTGTTGGTGTTTCTCATTGTTGAGGTTGTTGTTGAATTTGTTGGTGATTTTCAAAGTTGAGGTTTTCGAATTTGTTGGTGTTTTTCAAAGTTGAGGTTGTTGTTGAATTTGTTGGTGATTTTCAATGTTGAGTTTGTTGTTGAATTTATTGGTGTTTTTCATTGTTGAGGTTGTTGAATTTGTTCGACTTTTTCAAAATTGACGTTGTTGTTGAATTTTATGGTGTTTTTAATTGTTGACGTTGTTGATGAATTTGTTGGTGTTTTTGAATGTTGAGGTTGTTGTTGAATTGTTTGGTGTTTTTCATTGTTGTGGTTGTTGTTGTTGAATTTTTGATGTTTTACATTGTTGAGGCTATTGTTAAATTTGTTGGTGATTTTCAATATTGAGGTTGTTGTTGAATTTGTTGGTTTTATCAATATTTATTTAGTTGAACGTTTTTGTATTTTTAAAAGTTGAGGTTGTTGTTGAATTTGTTGTTGTTTTTCAATGCTGATGTTGTTGAATTTGTTGGTGTTTTTCAACGCTGAGTTTGTTGTTGAATTTGTTGGTGTATTTGAATGTTGAGGTTGTTAAATCTGTTGGCGTTTTTCAAATTGAGGTTGTTGTTGAATTTTTGATGTTATTCATTGTTGAGGTTTTTGTTGAATTTGTTGGTGTTTTTCATTGTTGAGGTTGTTGATGAATTTTTTGGTGTCTTTCATTGTTGAGGTTTTTGTTGAATTTGTTGGTGATTTTCAATGTTGAGGCTTTTGTTGAATTTTTTGGTGTTTTTGAATGTTGAGGTTGTTTATGAATTTTTTGGTGTCTTTCATTGTTGAGGTTTTTTTTTGAATTTGTTGGTGATTTTCAATGTTGAGGTTGTTGTTGAATTTTTTGGTGTTTTTCATTGTTGTGGTTTCTGTTTAACTTGTTGGTGTTTTTGTTTGTTGAGGTTGTTGATGAATTTTTTGGTGTTTTTCATTGTTGAGGTTTTTGTTGAATTTGTTGGTGTTTTTCATTGTTGAGGTTGTTGTTGAATTTGTTGGTGATTTTCAATGTTGAGGTTGTGGTTGGATTTGCTGGTGTTTTCCCATGTTGAGGTTTTTGAATTTGTTGGTGTTTTTCAATGTCGAGGTTGTTGTTGAATTTTTTGGTGTTTTTCATTGTTGAGGTTGTTGTTGAAATTGTTGGAGTTTTTCATTGTTGAGGTTGTTGTTAAATTTGTTGGTGTTTTTCATTGTTGAGGTTTTTGTTGAATTTTTTGGTGTTTTTGAATGTGGAGGTTGTTGATGAATTTTATTGGTGTTTTTCATTGTTGAGGTTTTTGTTGAATTTGTTGGTGATTTTCAATGTTGAGGTTGTTGTTGAATTTATTGTTGTATTCAATTTTTTTATTTGAATCTTTTTGTATTTTTCAAAGTTGAGGTTCCAGTTGAATTTGTTGCTGTTTCTCAATGTTGAGGTCTTTGAAATTTTTGGTGTTTTTCAAAGTTGAGGTTGTTGTTGAATTTGTTGGTGATTTTCAATGTTGAGTTTGTTGTTGAATTTTTTGGTGTTTTTCATTGTTGAGGTTGTTGTTGAAATTGTTGAAGTTTTTCAATGTTGAGGTTGCTGTTGAATTTTTTGGTGATTTTCAATGTTGAGTTTGTTGTTGAATTTGTTGGTGTTTTTCAATGTTGAGGTTGTTGAATTTGTTGGTATTTTTCAAATTTGACGTTGTTGTTGAAATTTTTGGTATTTTTAATTATTGAGGTTTTTGTTGAATTTGTTGGTGTTTTTGAATGTTGAGGTTGTTGTTGAATTTGTTCGTGTTTTTCAATGTTGAGGTTGTTGAAGTTGTTGGTGTTTTTCAAAGTTGAGGTTGTTGTTGAATTTTTTGGTGTTTTATATTGTTGAGGTTTTTGTTGAATTTTTTGGTGTTTTTGAATGTTGAGGTTGTTGATTAATATTTTGGTGTTTTCATTGTTGAGGTTTTTGTTGAATTTGATGGTGATTTTCAATGTTGAGGTTGTAGTTGTATTTTTTGGTGTGTTTCATTGTTGAGGTTTCTGCTGAATTAATTGGTGTTTTTTCCTTGTTGAGGTTTTTGAATTTGTTAGTGTTTTTCAAAGTTGAGGTTGTTGTTGAATTTGTTGGTGATTTTCAATGTTGAGTTTGTTGTGAATTTTTCGGTGTTTTTCATTGTTGAGGTTGTTGTTGAAATTGTTGGAGTTTTTCAATGTTGAGGTTGTTGTTGAATTTTTTGGTGTTTTTCATTGTTGAGGTTTTTGTTGAATTTTTTGGTGTTTTTGAATGTTGGGGTTGTTGATGAATTTTTTGTTCTTTTTCACTGTTGAGATTGTTGTTGAATTTGTTGGTGATGTTCAATGTTGAGCTTGTTGAATTTATGGGTGTTATCAATGGTTTTTTTTGATCTTTTTTGTATTTTTCAAAGTTGAGGTAGCATTTGAATTTGTTGGTGTTTTTCAATGTTGAGGCTGTTGAAGATGTTGGTGTTTTTCAAAGTTGAGGTTGTTGTTGAATTTTTTGGTGTTTTTCATTGTTGAGGCTTTTGTTGAATTTTTTGGTGTTTTTGAATGTTGAGGTTGTTGATGAATTTTTTGGTGTCTTTCATTGTTGAGGTTTTTGTTGAATTTGTTGGTGATTTTCAATGTTGAGGTTGTTGTTGAATTTTTTGGTGTTTTTCATTGTTGTGGTTTCTGTTGAATTTGTTGGTGTTTTTAATTGTTGAGGTTGTTGTTGAATTTGTTGGTGATTTTCAATGTTGGGGTTGTGGTTGGATTTGCTGGTGTTTTCCCATGTTGAGGTTTTTGAATTTGTTGGTGTTTTTCAATGTCGAGGTTGTTGTTGAATTTTTTGGTGTTTTTCATTGTTGAGGTTGTTGTTGAAATTGCTGGAGTTTTTCATTGTTGAGGTTGTTGTTAAATTTGTTGGTGTTTTTCATTGCTGAGGTTTTTGTTGAATTTTTTGGTGTTTTTGAATGTGGAGGTTGTTGATGAATTTTATTGGTGTTTTTCATTGTTGAGGTTTTTGTTGAATTTGTTGGTGATTTTCAATGTTGAGGTTGTTGTTGAATTTATTGTTGTATTCAATTTTTTTATTTGAATCTTTTGGTATTTTTCAAAGTTGAGGTTCCAGTTGAATTTGTTGCTATTTCTCAATGTTGAGGTTTTTGAAATTTTTGGTGTTTTTCAAAGTTGAGGTTGTTGTTGAATTTGTTGGTGATTTTCAATGTTGACTTTGTTGTTGAATTTTTTGGTGTTTTTCATTGTTGAGGTTGTTGTTGAAATTGTTGGAGTTTTTCAATGTTGAGGTTGCTGTTGAATTTTTTGGTGATTTTCAATGTTGAGTTTGTTGTTGAATTTGTTGGTGTTTTTCAATGTTGAGGTTGTTGAATTTGTTGGTATTTTTCAAAGTTGACGTTGTTGTTGAAATTTTTGGTATTTTTAATTATTGAGGTTTTTGCTGAATTTCTTGGTGTTTTTGAATGTTGAGGTTGTTGTTGAATTTGTTCGTGTTTTTCAATGTTGAGGTTGTTGAAGTTGTTGGTGTTTTTCAAAGTTGAGGTTGTTGTTGAATTTTTTGGTGTTTTATATTGTTGAGGTTTTTGTTGAATTTTTTGGTGTTTTTGAATGTTGAGGTTGTTGATTAATATTTTGGTGTTTTCATTGTTGAGGTTTTTGTTGAATTTGATGGTGATTTTCAATGTTGAGGTTGTAGTTGTATTTTTTGGTGTGTTTCATTGTTGAGGTTTCTGTTGAATTAATTGGTGTTTTTTCCTTGTTGAGGTTTTTGAATTTGTTGGTGTTTTTCAAAGTTGAGGTTGTTGTTGAATTTGTTGGTGATTTTCAATGTTGAGTTTGTTGTGAATTTTTCGGTGTTTTTCATTGTTGAGGTTGTTGTTGAAATTGTTGGAGTTTTTCAATGTTGAGGTTGTTGTTGAATTTTTTGGTGTTTTTCATTGTTGAGGTTTTTGTTGAATTTTTTGGTGTTTTTGAATGTTGGGGTTGTTGATGAATTTTTTGGTCTTTTTCATTGTTGAGGTTTTGTTGAATTTGTTGGTGATTTTCAATGTTGAGATTGTTGTTGAATTTATTGGTGTATTCAATGTTTTTATTTGGATCTTTTTGTCTTTTTGAAAGTTGAGGCTGCAGTTGAATTTGTTGCTCTTACTCAATGTTGAGTTTGCTGAATTCTTTGGTGTTTTTCAAAGTTGAGGTTGTTTTTGAATTTTTTGATGTTTTTGATTGCTGAGGTTGCTGTTGAATTAGTTGGTGATTTTGAATGTTGAGGTTGTTGAATTTATTGGTGTTCTCAATGGTTTTTATTGATCTTTTTTGTATTTTTCAAAGTTGAGGGTACAGTTGAATATGATGGTGTTTTTCAATGTTGAAGTTGTTGAAGTTGTTGGTGTTTTTCAAAGTTGAGGTTGTTGTTGAATTTTTCGGTGTTTTTCATTGTTGAGGTTGTTGTTGAAATTGTTGGAGTTTTTCAATGTTGAGGTTGTTGTTGAAATTTTTGGTGTTTTTCATTGTTGAGGTTTTTGTTGAATTTTTTGGTATTTTTGAATGTTGAGGTTGTTGATGAATATTTTGGTGTATTTCATTGTTGAGGTTTTTGTTGAATTTGTTGGTGATTTTCAATGTTGATGTTGTGGTTGAATTTATTGGTGTATTCAATGTTTTTATTTGAATCTTTTGGTATGTTTCAAAGCTGAGGGTGCAGTTGAATTTGTTGATGTTTCTTAATGTTGAGGTAGTGGAATTTTTTGATGTTTTTCAAAGTTGAGGTTGTTGTTGAATTTTTTGGTGCTTTTCATTGTTGAGGTTTTTGTTGAATTTTTTGGTGATTTTCCATGTTGAGGTTGTTGAATTTATTGGTGTTTCTCATTGTTGAGGTCGTTGTTGAATTTTTTGGAGATTTTCAATGTTGAGTTTGTTGTTGAATTTGTTGGTGTTTTTCAAATTTGTGGTTGTTGAATTTGTTGGTATTTTTGAAGGTTGACGTTGTTGTTGAATTTTATGGTATTTTTAATTGTTGAGCTTGTTGATGAATTTGTAGGTGTTTTTGAATGTTGAGGTTGTTGTTGAATTGTTTGGTGTTTTTCATTGTGGTGGCTGTTGTTGTTGAAATTTTGATGTTTTTCATTGTTGAGGATGTTGTTAAATTTATTGATGATTTTCAATATTGAGGTTGTTGTTGAATTTGTTGGTGTTATCAATTTAAAGTTTGTTGAACATTTTTGTATTTTTAAAAGTTGAGGTTGTTGTTGAATTTGTTGTTGTTTTTCATTGCTGAGGTTGTTGAATTTGTTGGTGTATTTGAGTGTTGAGGTTTTTAAATCTGTTGGCGTTTTTCAAATTGAGGTTGTTGTTGAATTTTTGATGTTATTCATTGTTGAGTTTTTTGTTGAATTTGTTGGTGTTTTTCATTGTTGAGGTTGTTGTTGAATTTGTTGGTGATTTTCAATGTTGAGGTTGTTCAATTTATTGGTGTTATCAATGGTTTTTTTTTGATCTTTTTTGTATTTATCAAAGTTGTGGTAGCAGTGGAATTTGTTGGTGTTTTTGAATGTTGAGGTTGTTGATTAATATTTTGGTGTTTTTCATTGTTGAGGTTTTTGTTGAATTTGTTGGTGATTTTCAATGTTGAGGTTGTTGTTGAATTTGTTGGTGATTTTCAATGTTGAGGTTTTTGAATTTGTTGGTGTTTTTCAAAGTTGAGGTTGTTGTAGAATTTGTTGGTGATTTTCAATGTTGAGTTTGTTGTTGAATTTTTTGGTGTTTTTCATTGTTGAGGTTGTTGTTGAAATTGTTGGAGTTTTTCAATGTTGAGGTTGTTGTTGAATTTGTTGGTGATTTTCAATGTTGAGGTTGTGGTTGAATTTATTGGTGTATTCAATGTTTTTATTTGAATCTTTTTGTATGTTTCAAAGTTGAGGTTGCAGTTGAATTTGTTGCTGTTTCTCAATGTTGAGGTTGTGGAATTTTTTGATGTTTTTCAAAGTTGAGGTTGTTGTTGAATTTTTTGGTGCTTTTCATTGTTGAGGTTTTGTTGAATTTGTTGGTGATTTTCAATCTTGAGGTTGTTGTTGAATTTTTTGGTGTTTTTCATTGTTGAGGATTCTGTTTAATTTGTTGGTGTTTTTGAATTTTGAGGTTGTTGATGAATTTTTTGGTGTTATTCATTGTTGAGGTTTTTGTTGAATTTGTTGGTGTTTCTCATTGTTGAGGTTGTTGTTGAATTTGTTGGTGATTTTCAAAGTTGAGGTTTTCGAATTTGTTGGTGTTTTTCAAAGTTGAGGTTGTTGTTGAATTTGTTGGTGATTTTCAATGTTGAGTTTGTTGTTGAATTTATTGGTGTTTTTCATTGTTGAGGTTGTTGAATTTGTTCGACTTTTTCAAAATTGACGTTGTTGTTGAATTTTATGGTGTTTTTAATTGTTGACGTTGTTGATGAATTTGTTGGTGTTTTTGAATGTTGAGGTTGTTGTTGAATTGTTTGGTGTTTTTCATTGTTGTGGTTGTTGTTGTTGAATTTTTGATGTTTTACATTGTTGAGGCTATTGTTAAATTTGTTGGTGATTTTCAATATTGAGGTTGTTGTTGAATTTGTTGGTTTTATCAATATTTATTTAGTTGAACGTTTTTATATTTTTAAAAGTTGAGGTTGTTGTTGAATTTGTTGTTGTTTTTCAATGCTGATGTTGTTGAATTTGTTGGTGTTTTTCAACGCTGAGTTTGTTGTTGAATTTGTTGGTGTATTTGAATGTTGAGGTTGTTAAATCTGTTGGCGTTTTTCAAATTGAGGTTGTTGTTGAATTTTTGATGTTATTCATTGTTGAGGTTTTTGTTGAATTTGTTGGTGTTTTTCATTGTTGAGGTTGTTGTTGAATTTGTTGGTGATTTTCAATGTTGAGGTTGTTCAATTTATTGGTGTTATCAATGGTTGTTTTTGATCTTTTTTGTATTTATCAAAGTTGTGGTAGCAGTTGAATTTGTTGGTGTTTTTGAATGTTGAGGTTGTTGATTAATATTTTGCTGTTTTTCATTGTTGAGGTTTTTGTAGAATTTGTTGGAGATTTTCAATGTTGAGGTTGTTGATGAATTTTTTGGTGTTTTTCATTGTTGAGGTTTCTGTTGAATTTGTTGGTGTTTTTGTTTGTTGAGGTTGTTGATGAATTTTTTGGTGTTTTTCATTGTTGAGGTTTTTGTTGAATTTGTGGGTGTTTTTCATTGTTGAGGTTGTTGTTGAATTTGTTGGTGATTTTCAATGTTGAGATTGTTGTTGAATTTTTTGGTGTTTTTCTTTGTTGAGGTTGTTGTTGAAATTGTTGGAGTTTTTCAATGTTGAGGTTGTTGTTGAATTTTTTGGTCTTTTTCATTGTTGAGGTTTTTGTTGAATTTTATGGTGTTTTTGAATGTTGGGGTTGTTGATGAATTTTTTGGTGTTTTTCATTGTTGAGGTTTTGTTGAGTTTGTTGGTGATTTTCAATGTTGAGGTTGTTGTTGAATTTATTGGTGTATTGAATGTTTTTATTTGAATCTTTTTGTATTTTTCAAAGTTGAGGTTGCAGTTGAATTTGTTAGTGTCTTTCAAAGTTGAGGTTGTCGTTAAATTTTTTGGTGTTTTTCATTGTTGAGGTTTTTGTTGAATTTTTTGGTGATTTTCAATGTTGATGTTGTGGTTGAATTTATTGGTGTATTCAATGTTTTTATTTGAATCTTTTTGTATTTATCAAAGTTGAGGTTGCAGTTGAATTTGTTGCTCTCTCTCAATGTTGAGGCTGTGGAATTTTTTGGTGCTTTTCAAAATTGAGGTTGATGATTTTATTGGTGTTTTTCATTGTTGAGGTTTTTGTTAAATTTTTTGGTGATTTTCCATGTTGAGGTTGTTGAATTTATTGGTGTTTTTCATTGTTGAGGTTTTTGTTGAATTTGTTGGTGATTTTCAATGTTGAGGTTGTTGTTGAATTTTTTGGTGTTTTTCATTGTTGAGGATTCTGTTTCATTTGTTGGTGCTTTTGAATGTTGAGGTTGTTGATGATTTTTTTGTTGTTATTCATGGTTGAGGCTTTTGATGAATTTGTTGGTGTTTTGCATTGTAGAGGTTGTTGTTGAATTTGTTGGTGATTTTCAATGTTGAGGTTGTGGTTGAATTTGTTGGTTTTTTTCCATGTTGAGGTTTTTGAATTTGTTGGTGTTTTTCAAAGTTGAGGTTGTTGTTGAATTTGTTGGTGATTTTCAATGTTGAGTGTGTTGTTGAATTTTTTGGTGCTTTTCATTGTTGAGGTTGCTGTTGCAATTGTTGGAGTTTTTCAATGTTGAGGTTGTTATTGAATTTTTTGGTGATTTTCAATGTTGAGTATGTTGTTGAATTTGTTGGTGTATTTCAATGTTGAGGTTGATGAATTTGTTGGTATTTTTCAAAGTTGACGTTGTTGTTGAATTTTATGGTGTTTTTAATAGTTCATGTTTTTGTTGAATTTATTGGTGTTTTTGAATGTTGAGGTTGTTGATGAATTTTTTGGTGTTTTTCATTCTTGAGGTTGTTGTTGAATTTGTTGGTGTTTTTTAATGTTGAGGTTGTTGTTGAATTGTTTTGTGTTTTTCATTGTTGTGGTTGTTGTTTTTGAATTTTTGATGTTTTTCATTGTTGAGGTTGTTGTTAAATTTGTTGGCTAATTTTCAATATTGAGGTTGTGGTTGAATTTGTTGTTATCAATTTTTATTTTGTTGAACCTTTTTGTATTTTTAAAAGTTGAGGTTTTCGTTGAATTTGTTGGTGTTTTTCACTGTTGAGATTGTTGTTGAATTTGTTGGTGATGTTCAATGTTGAGCTTGTTGAATTTATGGGTGTTATCAATGGTTTTTTTTTATCTTTTTTGTATTTTTCAAAGTTGAGGTAGCATTTGAATTTGTTGGTGTTTTTCAAAGTTGAGGTTGTTGTTGAATTTTTTGGTGTTTTTCATTGTTGAGGCTTTTGTTGAATTTTTTGGTGCTTTTGAATGTTGAGGTTGTTGATGAATTTTTTGGTGTCTTTCATTGTTGAGGTTTTTGTTGAATTTGTTGGTGATTTTCAATGTTGAGGCTTTTGTTGAATTTTTTGGTGTTTTTGAATGTTGAGGTTGTTTATGAATTTTTTGGTGTCTTTCATTGTTGAGGTTTTTTTTTGAATTTGTTGGTGATTTTCAATGTTGAGGTTGTTGTTGAATTTTTTGGTGTTTTTCATTGTTGTGGTTTCTGTTTAACTTGTTGGTGTTTTTGTTTGTTGAGGTTGTTGATGAATTTTATGGTGTTTTTCATTGTTGAGGTTGTTGTTGAATTTGTTGGTGATTTTCAATGTTGAGATTGTGGTTGGATTTGCTGGTGTTTTCCCATGTTGAGGTTTTTGAATTTGTTGGTGTTTTTCAATGTCGAGGTTGTTGTTGAATTTTTTGGTGTTTTTCATTGTTGAGGTTGTTGTTGAAATTGTTGGAGTTTTTCATTGTTGAGGTTGTTGTTATATTTGTTGGTGTTTTTCATTGTTGAGGTTTTTGTTGAATTTTTTGGTGTTTTTGAATGTTGAGGTTGTTGATGAATTTTATTGGTGTTTTTCATTGTTGAGGTTTTTGTTGAATTTGTTGGTGATTTTCAATGTTGATATTGTTGTTGAATTTATTGTTGTATTCAATTTTTTTATTTGAATCTTTTTGTATTTTTCAAAGTTGAGGTTCCAGTTGAATTTGTTGCTGTTTCTCAATGTTGAGGTTTTTGAAATTTTTGGTGTTTTTCAAAGTTGAGGTTGTTGTTGAATTTGTTGGTGATTTTCAATGTTGAGGTTGTGGTTGAATTTATTGGTGTATTCAATGTTTTTATTTGAATCTTTTTGTATGTTTCAAAGTTGAGGTTGCAGTTCAATTTGTTGCTGTTTCTCAATGTTGAGGTTGTGGAACTTTTTGATGTTTTTCAAAGTTGAGGTTGTTGTTGAATTTTTTGGTGCTTTTCATTGTTGAGGTTTTTGTTGAATTTGTTGGTGATTTTCAATCTTGAGGTTGTTGTTGAATTTTTTGGTGTTTTTCATTGTTGAGGATTCTGTTTAATTTGTTGGTGTTTTTGAATTTTGAGGTTGTTGATGAATTTTTTGGTGTTATTCATTGTTGAGGTTTTTGTTGAATTTGTTGGTGTTTCTCATTGTTGAGGTTGTTGTTGAATTTGTTGGTGATTTTCAAAGTTGAGGTTTTTGAATTTGTTGGTGTTTTTCAAAGTTGAGGTTGTTGTTGAATTTGTTGGTGATTTTCAATGTTGAGTTTGTTGTTGAATTTATTGTTGTTTTTCATTGTTGAGGTTGTTGTGCAATTGTTGGAGTTTTTCAAAGTTGAGGTCGTTGTTGAATTTTTTGGTGATTTTCAATGTTGAGTTTGTTGGTGAATTTGTTGGTGTTTTTCAAATTTGAGGTTGTTGAATTTGTTCGACTTTTTCAAAGTTGACGTTGTTGTTGAATTTTATGGTGTTTTTATTTGTTGACGTTGTTGATGAATTTGTTGGTGTTTTTGAATGTTGAGGTTGTTGTTGAATTGTTTGGTGTTTTTCATTGTTGTGGTTGTTGTTGTTGAATTTTTGATGTTTTACATTGTTGAGGCTATTGTTAAATTTGTTGGTGATTTTCAATATTGAGGTTGTTGTTGAATTTGTTGGTTTTATCAATATTTATTTAGTTGAACGTTTTTGTATTTTTAAAAGTTGAGGTTGTTGTTGAATTTGTTGTTGATTTTCAATGCTGATGTTGTTGAATTTGTTGGTGTTTTTCAACGCTGAGTTTGTTGTTGAATTTGTTGGTGTATTTGAATGTTGAGGTTGTTAAATCTGTTGGCGTTTTTCAAATTGAGGTTGTTGTTGAATTTTTGATGTTATTCATTGTTGAGGTTTTTGTTGAATTTGTTGGTGTTTTTCACTGTTGAGGTTGTTGTTGAATTTGTTGGTGATTTTCACTGTTGAGGTTGTTCAATTTATTGGTGTTATCAATGGTTGTTTTTGATCTTTTTTGTATTTATCAAAGTTGTGGTAGCAGTTGAATTTGTTGGTGTTTTTGAATGTTGAGGTTGTTGATTAATATTTTGCTGTTTTTCATTGTTGAGGTTTTTGTAGAATTTGTTGGTGATTTTCAATGTTGAGGTTGTAGTTGAATTTTTTGGTGTTTTTCATTGTTGATGTTTCTGTTGAATTTGTTGGTGTTTTTGTTTGTTGAGGTTGTTGATGAATTTTTTGCTGTTTTTCATTGTTGAGGTTTTTGTTGAATTTGTTGGCGTTATTCATTGTTGAGGTTGTTGTTGAATTTGTTGGTGATTTTCAATGTTGAGGTTTTTGAATTTGTTGGTGTTTTTCAAAGTTGAGGTTGTTGTTGAATTTGTTGGTGATTTTCAATGTTGAGATTGTTGTTGAATTTTTTGGTGTTTTTCATTGTTGAGGTTGTTGTTGAAATTGTTGGAGTTTGTCAATGTTGAGGTTGTTGTTGAATTTGCATGTTGGGGTTGTTGATGAATTTTTTGGTGTTTTTCATTGTTGAGGTTTTGTTGAATTTGTTGGTGATTTTCAATTTTGAGGTTGTTGTTGAATTTATTGGTGTATTCAATGTTTTTATTTGAATCTTTTTGTATTTTTCAAAGTTGTGGTTGCAGTTGAATTTGTTAGTGTTTTTCAAAGTTGAGGTTGTCGTTAAATTTTTTGGTGTTTTTCATTGTTGAGGTTTTTGTTGAATTTTTTGGTGTTTTTGAATGTTGAGGTTGTTGATGAATATTTTGGTGTATATCATTTTTGAGGTTTTTGTTGAATTTGTTGTTGATTTTCAATGTTGATGTTGTGGTTGAATTTATTGATGTATTCAATGTTTTTATTTGAATCTTTTTGTATTTATCAAAGTTGAGGTTGCAGTTGAATTTGTTGCTCTTTCTCAATGTTGAGGTTGTGGAATTTTTTGGTGCTTTTCAAAATTGAGGTTGATGATTTTATTGGTGTTTTTCATTGTTGAGGTTTTTGTTAAATTTTTTGGTGATTTTCCATGTTGAGGTTTTTGAATTTATTGGTGTTTTTCATTGTTGAGGTTTTTGTTGAATTTGTTGGTGATTTTCAATGTTGAGGTTGTTGTTGAATTTTTTGGTGTTTTTCATTGTTGAGGATTCTGTTTCATTTGTTGGTGCTTTTGAATGTTGAGGTTGTTGATGAATTTTTTGTTGTTATTCATGGTTGAGGCTTTTGATGAATTTGTTGGTGTTTTGCATTGTAGAGGTTGTTGTTGAATTTGTTGGTGATTTTCAATGTTGAGGTTGTGGTTGAATTTGTTGGTTTTTTTCCATGTTGAGGTTTTTGAATTTGTTGGTGTTTTTCAAAGTTGAGGTTGTTGTTGAATTTGTTGGTGATTTTCAATGTTGAGTGTGTTGTTGAATTTTTTGGTGCTTTTCATTGTTGAGGTTGCTGTTGCAATTGTTGGAGTTTTTCAATGTTGAGGTTGTTGTTGAATTTTTTGGTGATTTTCAATGTTGAGTATGTTGTTGAATTTGTTGGTGTATTTCAATGTTGAGGTTGATGAATTTGTTGGTATTTTTCAAAGTTGACGTTGTTGTTGAATTTTATGGTGTTTTTAATAGTTCATGTTTTTGTTGAATTTATTGGTGTTTTTGAATGTTGAGGTTGTTGATGAATTTTTTGGTGTTTTTCATTCTTGAGGTTGTTGTTGAATTTGTTGGTGTTTTTGAATGTTGAGGTTGTTGTTGAATTGTTTTGTGTTTTTCATTGTTGTGGTTGTTGTTTTTGAATTTTTGATGTTTTTCATTGTTGAGGTTGTTGTTAAATTTGTTGGCTAATTTTCAATATTGAGGTTGTGGTTGAATTTGTTGTTATCAATTTTTATTTTGTTGAACCTTTTTGTATTTTTAAAAGTTGAGGTTTTCGTTGAATTTGTTGGTGTTTTTCACTGTTGAGATTGTTGTTGAATTTGTTGGTGATGTTCAATGTTGAGCTTGTTGAATTTATGGGTGTTATCAATGGTTTTTTTTTATCTTTTTTGTATTTTTCAAAGTTGAGGTAGCATTTGAATTTGTTGGTGTTTTTCAAAGTTGAGGTTGTTGTTGAATTTTTTGGTGTTTTTCATTGTTGAGGCTTTTGTTGAATTTTTTGGTGCTTTTGAATGTTGAGGTTGTTGATGAATTTTTTGGTGTCTTTCATTGTTGAGGTTTTTGTTGAATTTGTTGGTGATTTTCAATGTTGAGGCTTTTGTTGAATTTTTTGGTGTTTTTGAATGTTGAGGTTGTTTATGAATTTTTTGGTGTCTTTCATTGTTGAGGTTTTTTTTTGAATTTGTTGGTGATTTTCAATGTTGAGGTTGTTGTTGAATTTTTTGGTGTTTTTCATTGTTGTGGTTTCTGTTTAACTTGTTGGTGTTTTTGTTTGTTGAGGTTGTTGATGAATTTTATGGTGTTTTTCATTGTTGAGGTTGTTGTTGAATTTGTTGGTGATTTTCAATGTTGAGGTTGTGGTTGGATTTGCTGGTGTTTTCCCATGTTGAGGTTTTTGAATTTGTTGGTGTTTTTCAATGTCGAGGTTGTTGTTGAATTTTTTGGTGTTTTTCATTGTTGAGGTTGTTGTTGAAATTGTTGGAGTTTTTCATTGTTGAGGTTGTTGTTATATTTGTTGGTGTTTTTCATTGTTGAGGTTTTTGTTGAATTTTTTGGTGTTTTTGAATGTTGAGGTTGTTGATGAATTTTATTGGTGTTTTTCATTGTTGAGGTTTTTGTTGAATTTGTTGGTGATTTTCAATGTTGATATTGTTGTTGAATTTATTGTTGTATTCAATTTTTTTATTTGAATCTTTTTGTATTTTTCAAAGTTGAGGTTCCAGTTGAATTTGTTGCTGTTTCTCAATGTTGAGGTTTTTGAAATTTTTGGTGTTTTTCAAAGTTGAGGTTGTTGTTGAATTTGTTGGTGATTTTCAATGTTGAGGTTGTGGTTGAATTTATTGGTGTATTCAATGTTTTTATTTGAATCTTTTTGTATGTTTCAAAGTTGAGGTTGCAGTTCAATTTGTTGCTGTTTCTCAATGTTGAGGTTGTGGAACTTTTTGATGTTTTTCAAAGTTGAGGTTGTTGTTGAATTTTTTGGTGCTTTTCATTGTTGAGGTTTTTGTTGAATTTGTTGGTGATTTTCAATCTTGAGGTTGTTGTTGAATTTTTTGGTGTTTTTCATTGTTGAGGATTCTGTTTAATTTGTTGGTGTTTTTGAATTTTGAGGTTGTTGATGAATTTTTTGGTGTTATTCATTGTTGAGGTTTTTGTTGAATTTGTTGGTGTTTCTCATTGTTTAGGTTGTTGTTGAATTTGTTGGTGATTTTCAAAGTTGAGGTTTTTGAATTTGTTGGTGTTTTTCAAAGTTGAGGTTGTTGTTGAATTTGTTGGTGATTTTCAATGTTGAGTTTGTTGTTGAATTTATTGTTGTTTTTCATTGTTGAGGTTGTTGTGCAATTGTTGGAGTTTTTCAAAGTTGAGGTCGTTGTTGAATTTTTTGGTGATTTTCAATGTTGAGTTTGTTGGTGAATTTGTTGGTGTTTTTCAAATTTGAGGTTGTTGAATTTGTTCGACTTTTTCAAAGTTGACGTTGTTGTTGAATTTTATGGTGTTTTTATTTGTTGACGTTGTTGATGAATTTGTTGGTGTTTTTGAATGTTGAGGTTGTTGTTGAATTGTTTGGTGTTTTTCATTGTTGTGGTTGTTGTTGTTGAATTTTTGATGTTTTACATTGTTGAGGCTATTGTTAAATTTGTTGGTGATTTTCAATATTGAGGTTGTTGTTGAATTTGTTGGTTTTATCAATATTTATTTAGTTGAACGTTTTTGTATTTTTAAAAGTTGAGGTTGTTGTTGAATTTGTTGTTGATTTTCAATGCTGATGTTGTTGAATTTGTTGGTGTTTTTCAACGCTGAGTTTGTTGTTGAATTTGTTGGTGTATTTGAATGTTGAGGTTGTTAAATCTGTTGGCGTTTTTCAAATTGAGGTTGTTGTTGAATTTTTGATGTTATTCATTGTTGAGGTTTTTGTTGAATTTGTTGGTGTTTTTCACTGTTGAGGTTGTTGTTGAATTTGTTGGTGATTTTCACTGTTGAGGTTGTTCAATTTATTGGTGTTATCAATGGTTGTTTTTGATCTTTTTTGTATTTATCAAAGTTGTGGTAGCAGTTGAATTTGTTGGTGTTTTTGAATGTTGAGGTTGTTGATTAATATTTTGCTGTTTTTCATTGTTGAGGTTTTTGTAGAATTTGTTGGTGATTTTCAATGTTGAGGTTGTAGTTGAATTTTTTGGTGTTTTTCATTGTTGATGTTTCTGTTGAATTTGTTGGTGTTTTTGTTTGTTGAGGTTGTTGATGAATTTTTTGCTGTTTTTCATTGTTGAGGTTTTTGTTGAATTTGTTGGCGTTATTCATTGTTGAGGTTGTTGTTGAATTTGTTGGTGATTTTCAATTTTGAGGTTTTTGAATTTGTTGGTGTTTTTCAAAGTTGAGGTTGTTGTTGAATTTGTTGGTGATTTTCAATGTTGAGATTGTTGTTGAATTTTTTGGTGTTTTTCATTGTTGAGGTTGTTGTTGAAATTGTTGGAGTTTGTCAATGTTGAGGTTGTTGTTGAATTTGCATGTTGGGGTTGTTGATGAATTTTTTGGTGTTTTTCATTGTTGAGGTTTTGTTGAATTTGTTGGTGATTTTCAATTTTGAGGTTGTTGTTGAATTTATTGGTGTATTCAATGTTTTTATTTGAATCTTTTTGTATTTTTCAAAGTTGTGGTTGCAGTTGAATTTGTTAGTGTTTTTCAAAGTTGAGGTTGTCGTTAAATTTTTTGGTGTTTTTCATTGTTGAGGTTTTTGTTGAATTTTTTGGTGTTTTTGAATGTTGAGGTTGTTGATGAATATTTTGGTGTATATCATTTTTGAGGTTTTTGTTGAATTTGTTGTTGATTTTCAATGTTGATGTTGTGGTTGAATTTATTGATGTATTCAATGTTTTTATTTGAATCTTTTTGTATTTATCAAAGTTGAGGTTGCAGTTGAATTTGTTGCTCTTTCTCAATGTTGAGGTTGTGGAATTTTTTGGTGCTTTTCAAAATTGAGGTTGATGATTTTATTGGTGTTTTTCATTGTTGAGGTTTTTGTTAAATTTTTTGGTGATTTTCCATGTTGAGGTTTTTGAATTTATTGGTGTTTTTCATTGTTGAGGTTTTTGTTGAATTTGTTGGTGATTTTCAATGTTGAGGTTGTTGTTGAATTTTTTGGTGTTTTTCATTGTTGAGGATTCTGTTTCATTTGTTGGTGCTTTTGAATGTTGAGGTTGTTGATGAATTTTTTGTTGTTATTCATGGTTGAGGCTTTTGATGAATTTGTTGGTGTTTTGCATTGTAGAGGTTGTTGTTGAATTTGTTGGTGATTTTCAATGTTGAGGTTGTGGTTGAATTTGTTGGTTTTTTTCCATGTTGAGGTTTTTGAATTTGTTGGTGTTTTTCAAAGTTGAGGTTGTTGTTGAATTTGTTGGTGATTTTCAATGTTGAGTGTGTTGTTGAATTTTTTGGTGTTTTTCATTGTTGAGGTTGCTGTTGCAATTGTTGGAGTTTTTCAATGTTGAGGTTGTTGTTGAATTTTTTGGTGATTTTCAATGTTGAGTATGTTGTTGAATTTGTTGGTGTATTTCAATGTTGAGGTTGATGAATTTGATGGTATTTTTCAAAGTTGACGTTGTTGTTGAATTTTATGGTGTTTTTAAAAGTTGAGGTTTTTGTTGAATTTATTGGTGTTTTTGAATGTTGAGGTTGTTGTTGAATTGTTTTGTGTTTTTCATTGTTGTGGTTGTTGTTTTTGAATTTTTGATTTTATTCATTGTTGAGGTTGTTGTTAAATTTGTTGGCTAATTTTCAATATTGAGGTTGTTGTTGAATTTGTTGTTATCAATTTTTATTTTGTTGATTTTTTTTGTATTTTTAAAAGTTGAGGTTTTCGTTGAATTTGTTGGTGTATTTCACTGTTGAGATTGTTGTTGAATTTGTTGGTGATGTTCAATGTTGAGCTTGTTGAATTTATGGGTGTTATCAATGGTTTTTTTTGATCTTTTTTGTATTTTTCAAAGTTGAGGTAGCATTTGAATTTGTTGGTGTTTTTCAATGTTGAGGCTGTTGAAGATGTTGGTGTTTTTCAAAGTTGAGGTTGTTGTTGAATTTTTTGGTGTTTTTCATTGTTGAGGCTTTTGTTGAATTTTTTGGTGTTTTTGTTTGTTGAGGTTGTTGATGAATTTTTTGGTGTTTTTCATTGTTGAGGTTTTTGTTGAATTTGTTGGTGTTTTTCATTGTTGAGGTTGTTGTTGAATTTGTTGGTGATTTTCAATGTTGAGGTTGTGGTTGGATTTGCTGGTGTTTTCCCATGTTGAGGTTTTTGAATTTGTTGGTGTTTTTCAATGTCGAGGTTGTTGTTGAATTTTTTGGTGTTTTTCATTGTTGAGGTTGTTGTTGAAATTGTTGGAGTTTTTCATTGTTGAGGTTGTTGTTAAATTTGTTGGTGTATTTCATTGTTGAGGTTTTTGTTGAATTTTTTGGTGTTTTTGAATGTTGAGGTTGTTAATGAATTTTATTGGTGTTTTTCATTGTTGAGGTTTTTGTTGAATTTGTTGGTGATTTTCATTGTTGAGGTTGTTGTTGAATTTATCGTTGTATTCAATTTTTTTATTTGAATCTTTTTGTATTTTTCAAAGTTGAGGTTCCAGTTGAATTTGTTGCTCTTTCTCAATGATGAGGTTTTTGAAATTTTTGGTGTTTTTCAAAGTTGAGGTTGTTGTTGAATTTGCTGGTGATTTTCAATGTTGAGTTTGTTGTTGAATGTTTTGGTGTTTTTCATTGTTGAGGTTGTTGTTGAAATTGTTGGAGTTTTTCAATGTTGAGGTTGCTGTTGAATTTTTTGGTGATTTTCAATGTTGAGTTTGTTGTTGAATTAGTTGGTGTTTTTCAATGTTGAGGTTGTTGAATTTGTTGGTATTTTTCAAAGTTGACGTTGTTGTTGAAATTTTTGGTATTTTTAATTATTGAGGTTTTTGTTGAATTTGTTGGTGTTTTTGAATGTTGAGGTTGTTGATGAATTTTTTGGTGTTTTTCATTGATGAGGTTGTTGATGAATTTGTTGGTGTTTTTGAATGTTGAGGTTGTTGTTGAATTTGTTGGTGTTTTTCAAGGTTGAGGTTGTTGAAGTTGTTGGTGTTTTTCAATGTTGAGGTTGTTGTTGAATTTTTTGGTGTTTTTCACTGTTGAGGTTTTTGTTGAATTTTTTGGTGTTTTTGAATGTTGAGGTTGTTGATTAATATTTTGGTGTTTTCATTGTTGAGGTTTTTGTTGAATTTGATGGTGATTTTCAATGTTGAGGTTGTAGTATTTTTTGGTGTGTTTCATTGTTGAGTTTTCTGTTGAATTTATTGGTGTTTTTGTTTGTTGAGGTTTTTGAATTTGTTGGTGTTTTTCAAAGTTGAGGTTGTTGTTGAATTTGTTGGTGATTTTCAATGTTGAGTTTGTTGTGAATTTTTCGGTGTTTTTCATTGTTGAGGTTGTTGTTGAAATTGTTGGAGTTTTTCACTGTTGAGGTTGTTGTTGAATTTTTTGGTGTTTTTCATTGTTGAGGTTTTTGTTGAATTTTTTGGTGTTTTTGAATGTTGGGGTTGTTGATGAATTTTTTGGTCTTTTTCATTGTTGAGGTTTTGTTGAATTTGTTGGTGATTTTCAATGTTGAGGTTGTTGTTGAATTTATTGGTGTATTCAATGTTTTTATTTGGATCTTTTTGTCTTTTTCAAAGTTGAGGCTGTAGTTGAATTTGTTGCACTTACTCAATGTTGAGTTTGTTGAATTCTTTGGTGTTTTTCAAAGTTGCGGTTGTTTTTGAATTTTTTGATGTTTTTGATTGCTGAGGTTGCTGTTGAATTAGTTGGTGATTTTCAATGTTGAGGTTGTTGAATTTATTGGTGTTCTCAATGGTTTTTATTGATCTTTTTTGTATTTTTCAAAGTTGAGGGTACAGTTGAATATGATGGTGTTTTTCAATGTTGAAGTTGTTGAAGTTGTTGGTGTTTTACAAAGTTGAGGTTGTTGTTGAATTTTTCGGTGTTTTTCATTGTTGAGGTTGTTGTTGAAATTGTTGGAATTTTTCAATGTTGAGGTTGTTGTTGAAATTTATGGTGTTTTTCATTGTTGAGGTTTTTGTTGAATTTTTTGGTGTTTTTGAATGTTGAGGTTGTTGATGAATATTTTGGTGTATTTCATTGTTGAGGTTTTTGTTGAATTTGTTGGTGATTTTCAATGTTGATGTTGTGGTTGAATTTATTGGTGTATTCAATGTTTTTATTTGAATCTTTTGGTATGTTTCAAAGCTGAGGTTGCAGTTGAATTTGTTGATGTTTCTCAATGTTGAGGTAGTGGAATTTTTTGATGTTTTTCAACGTTGAGGTTGTTGTTGAATTTTTTGGTGCTTTTCATTGTTGAGGTATTTGTTGAATTTTTTGGTGATTTTCAATGTTGAGGTTGTTGAATTTATTGGTGTTTCTCATTGTTGAGGTCGTTGTTGAATTTTTTGGAGATTTTCAATGTTGAGTTTGTTGTTGAATTTGTTGGTGTTTTTCAAATTTGTGGTTGTTGAATTTGTTGGTATTTTTGAAGGTTGACGTTGTTGTTGAATTTTATGGTATTTTTAATTGTTGAGCTTGTTGATGAATTTGTAGGTGTTTTTGAATGTTGAGGTTGTTGTTGAATTGTTTGGTGTTTTTCATTGTGGTGGCTGTTGTTGTTGAAATTTTGATGTTTTTCATTGTTGAGGATGTTGTTAAATTTATTGATGATTTTCAATATTGAGGTTGTTGTTGAATTTGTTGGTGTTATCAATTTAAAGTTTGTTGAACATTTTTGTATTTTTAAAAGTTGAGGTTGTTGTTGAATTTGTTGTTGTTTTTCATTGCTGAGGTTGTTGAATTTGTTGGTGTATTTGAGTGTTGAGGTTTTTAAATCTGTTGGCGTTTTTCAAATTGAGGTTGTTGTTGAATTTTTGATGTTATTCATTGTTGAGTTTTTTGTTGAATTTGTTGGTGTTTTTCATTGTTGAGGTTGTTGTTGAATTTGTTGGTGATTTTCAATGTTGAGGTTGTTCAATTTATTGGTGTTATCAATGGTTTTTTTTGATCTTTTTTGTATTTATCAAAGTTGTGGTAGCAGTGGAATTTGTTGGTGTTTTTGAATGTTGAGGTTGTTGATTAATATTTTGGTGTTTTTCATTGTTGAGGTTTTTGTTGAATTTGTTGGTGATTTTCAATGTTGAGGTTGTTGTTGAATTTGTTGGTGATTTTCAATGTTGAGGTTTTTGAATTTGTTGGTGTTTATCAAAGTTGAGGTTGTTGTTTAACTTTTTGGTGCTTTTCATTGTTGAGGTTTTTGTTGAATTTGTTGGTGATTTTCAATCTTGAGGTTGTTGTTGAATTTTTTGCTGTTTTTCATTGTTGAGGATTCTGTTTAATTTGTTGGTGTTTTTGAATTTTGAGGTTGTTGATGAATTTTTTGGTGTTATTCATTGTTGAGGTTGTTGTTGAATTTGTTGGTGTTTCTCATTGTTGAGGTTGTTGTTGAATTTGTTGGTGATTTTCAAAGTTGAGGTTTTTGAATTTGTTGGTGTTTTTCAAAGTTGAGGTTGTTGTTGAATTTGTTGGTGATTTTCAATGTTGAATTTGTTGTTGAATTTATTGGTGTTTTTCATTGTTGAGGTTGTTGAATTTGTTCGACTTTTTCAAAGTTGACGTTGTTGTTGAATTTTATGGTGTTTTTATTTGTTGACGTTGTTGATGAATTTGTTGGTGTTTTTGAATGTTGAGGTTGTTGTTGAATTGTTTGGTGTTTTTCATTGTTGTGGTTGTTGTTGTTGAATTTTTGATGTTTTACATTGTTGAGGCTATTGTTAAATTTGTTGGTGATTTTCAATATTGAGGTTGTTGCTGAATTTGTTGGTTTTATCAATATTTATTTAGTTGAACGTTTTTGTATTTTTAAAAGTTGAGGTTGTTGTTGAATTTGTTGTTGTTTTTCATGCTGATGTTGTTGAATTTGTTGGTGTTTTTCAACGCTGAGTTTGTTGTTGAATTTGTTGGTGTATTTGAAAGTTGAGGTTGTTAAATCTGTTGGCGTTTTTCAAATTGAGGTTGTTGTTGAATTTTTGATGTTATTCATTGTTGAGGTTTTTGTTGAATTTGTTGGTGTTTTTCATTGTTGAGGTTGTTGTTGAATTTGTTGGTGATTTTCAATGTTGAGGTTGTTCAATTTATTGATGTTATCAATGGTTGTTTTTGATCTTTTTTGTAATTATCAAAGTTGTGGTAGCAGTTGAATTTGTAAGTGTTTTTGAATGTTGAGGTTGTTGTTGAATTTATTGGTGTATTCAATGTTTTTATTTGGATCTTTTTGTCTTTTTCAAAGTTGAGGCTGTAGTTGAATTTGTTGCACTTACTCAATGTTGAGTTTGTTGAATTCTTTGGTGTTTTTCAAAGTTGCGGTTGTTTTTGAATTTTTTGATGTTTTTGATTGCTGAGGTTGCTGTTGAATTAGTTGGTGATTTTCAATGTTGAGGTTGTTGAATTTATTGGTGTTCTCAATGGTTTTTATTGATCTTTTTTGTATTTTTCAAAGTTGAGGGTACAGTTGAATATGATGGTGTTTTTCAATGTTGAAGTTGTTGAAGTTGTTGGTGTTTTACAAAGTTGAGGTTGTTGTTGAATTTTTCGGTGTTTTTCATTGTTGAGGTTGTTGTTGAAATTGTTGGAATTTTTCAATGTTGAGGTTGTTGTTGAAATTTATGGTGTTTTTCATTGTTGAGGTTTTTGTTGAATTTTTTGGTGTTTTTGAATGTTGAGGTTGTTGATGAATATTTTGGTGTATTTCATTGTTGAGGTTTTTGTTGAATTTGTTGGTGATTTTCAATGTTGATGTTGTGGTTGAATTTATTGGTGTATTCAATGTTTTTATTTGAATCTTTTGGTATGTTTCAAAGCTGAGGTTGCAGTTGAATTTGTTGATGTTTCTCAATGTTGAGGTAGTGGAATTTTTTGATGTTTTTCAACGTTGAGGTTGTTGTTGAATTTTTTGGTGCTTTTCATTGTTGAGGTATTTGTTGAATTTTTTGGTGATTTTCAATGTTGAGGTTGTTGAATTTATTGGTGTTTCTCATTGTTGAGGTCGTTGTTGAATTTTTTGGAGATTTTCAATGTTGAGTTTGTTGTTGAATTTGTTGGTGTTTTTCAAATTTGTGGTTGTTGAATTTGTTGGTATTTTTGAAGGTTGACGTTGTTGTTGAATTTTATGGTATTTTTAATTGTTGAGCTTGTTGATGAATTTGTAGGTGTTTTTGAATGTTGAGGTTGTTGTTGAATTGTTTGGTGTTTTTCATTGTGGTGGCTGTTGTTGTTGAAATTTTGATGTTTTTCATTGTTGAGGATGTTGTTAAATTTATTGATGATTTTCAATATTGAGGTTGTTGTTGAATTTGTTGGTGTTATCAATTTAAAGTTTGTTGAACATTTTTGTATTTTTAAAAGTTGAGGTTGTTGTTGAATTTGTTGTTGTTTTTCATTGCTGAGGTTGTTGAATTTGTTGGTGTATTTGAGTGTTGAGGTTTTTAAATCTGTTGGCGTTTTTCAAATTGAGGTTGTTGTTGAATTTTTGATGTTATTCATTGTTGAGTTTTTTGTTGAATTTGTTGGTGTTTTTCATTGTTGAGGTTGTTGTTGAATTTGTTGGTGATTTTCAATGTTGAGGTTGTTCAATTTATTGGTGTTATCAATGGTTTTTTTTGATCTTTTTTGTATTTATCAAAGTTGTGGTAGCAGTGGAATTTGTTGGTGTTTTTGAATGTTGAGGTTGTTGATTAATATTTTGGTGTTTTTCATTGTTGAGGTTTTTGTTGAATTTGTTGGTGATTTTCAATGTTGAGGTTGTTGTTGAATTTGTTGGTGATTTTCAATGTTGAGGTTTTTGAATTTGTTGGTGTTTATCAAAGTTGAGGTTGTTGTTTAACTTTTTGGTGCTTTTCATTGTTGAGGTTTTTGTTGAATTTGTTGGTGATTTTCAATCTTGAGGTTGTTGTTGAATTTTTTGCTGTTTTTCATTGTTGAGGATTCTGTTTAATTTGTTGGTGTTTTTGAATTTTGAGGTTGTTGATGAATTTTTTGGTGTTATTCATTGTTGAGGTTGTTGTTGAATTTGTTGGTGTTTCTCATTGTTGAGGTTGTTGTTGAATTTGTTGGTGATTTTCAAAGTTGAGGTTTTTGAATTTGTTGGTGTTTTTCAAAGTTGAGGTTGTTGTTGAATTTGTTGGTGATTTTCAATGTTGAATTTGTTGTTGAATTTATTGGTGTTTTTCATTGTTGAGGTTGTTGAATTTGTTCGACTTTTTCAAAGTTGACGTTGTTGTTGAATTTTATGGTGTTTTTATTTGTTGACGTTGTTGATGAATTTGTTGGTGTTTTTGAATGTTGAGGTTGTTGTTGAATTGTTTGGTGTTTTTCATTGTTGTGGTTGTTGTTGTTGAATTTTTGATGTTTTACATTGTTGAGGCTATTGTTAAATTTGTTGGTGATTTTCAATATTGAGGTTGTTGCTGAATTTGTTGGTTTTATCAATATTTATTTAGTTGAACGTTTTTGTATTTTTAAAAGTTGAGGTTGTTGTTGAATTTGTTGTTGTTTTTCATGCTGATGTTGTTGAATTTGTTGGTGTTTTTCAACGCTGAGTTTGTTGTTGAATTTGTTGGTGTATTTGAAAGTTGAGGTTGTTAAATCTGTTGGCGTTTTTCAAATTGAGGTTGTTGTTGAATTTTTGATGTTATTCATTGTTGAGGTTTTTGTTGAATTTGTTGGTGTTTTTCATTGTTGAGGTTGTTGTTGAATTTGTTGGTGATTTTCAATGTTGAGGTTGTTCAATTTATTGATGTTATCAATGGTTGTTTTTGATCTTTTTTGTAATTATCAAAGTTGTGGTAGCAGTTGAATTTGTAAGTGTTTTTGAATGTTGAGGTTGTTGATTAATATTTTGGTGTTTTTCATTGTTGAAGTTTTTGTAGAATTTGTTGGTGATTTTCAATGTTGAGGTTGTAGTTGAATTTTTTGGTGTTTTTCATTGTTGAGGTTTCTGTTGAATTTGTTGGTGTTTTTGTTTGTTGAGGTTGTTGATGAATTTTTTGGTGTTTTTCATTGTTGAGGTTTTTGTTGAATTTGTTGGTGTTTTTCATTGTTGAGGTTGTTGTTGAATTTGTTGGTGATTTTCAATGTTGAGGTTTTTGAATTTGTTGGTGTTTTTCAAAGTTGAGGTTGTTGTTGAATTTGTTGGTGATTTTCAATGTTGAGATTGTTGTTGAATTTTTTGGTGTTTTTCATTGTTGAGGTTGTTGTTGAAATTGTTGGAGTTTGTCAATGTTGAGGTTGTTGTTGAATTTTTTGGTGTTTTTCATTGTTGAGGTTTTTGTTGAATTTTATGGTGTTTTTGAATGTTGGGGTTGTTGATGAATTTTTTGGTGTTTTTCATTGTTGAGCTTTTGTTGAATTTGTTGGTGATTTTCAATGTTGAGGTTGTTGTTGAATTTATTGGTGTATTCAATGTTTTTATTTGAATCTTTTTGTATTTTTCAAAGTTGAGGTTGCAGTTGAATTTGTTAGTGTTTTTCAAAGTTGAGGTTGTCGTTAAATTTTTTGGTGTTTTTCATTGTTGAGGTTTTTGTTGAATTTTTTGGTGTTTTTGAATGTTGAGGTTGTTGATGAATATTTTGGTGTATATCATTTTTGAGTTTTTTGTTGAATTTGTTGGTGATTTTCAATGTTGATGTTGTGGATGAATTTATTGGTGTATTCAATGTTTTTATTTGAATCTTTTGGTGTGTTTCAAAGCTGAGGTTGCAGTTGAATTTGTTGATGTTTCTCAATGTTGAGGTAGTGGAATTTTTTGATGTTTTTCAAAGTTGAGGTTGTTGTTGAATTTTTTGGTGCTTTTCATTGTTGAGGTTTTTGTTGAATTTTTTGGTGATTTTCAATGTTGCGGTTGTTGAATTTATTGGTGTTTCTCATTGTTGAGGTCGTTGTTGAATTTTTTGGAGATTTTCAATGTTGAGTTTGTTGTTGAATTTGTTGGTGTTTTTCAAATTTGTGGTTGTTGAATTTGTTGGTATTTTTGAAGGTTGACGTTGTTGTTGAATTTTATGGTATTTTTAATTGTTGAGCTTGTTGATGAATTTGTAGGTGTTTTTGAATGTTGAGGTTGTTGTTGAAGTGTTTGGTGTTTTTCATTGTGGTGGTTGTTGTTGTTGAAATTTTGATGTTTTTCATTGTTGAGGATGTTGTTAAATTTATTGATGATTTTCAATATTGAGGTTGTTGTTGAATTTGTTGCTGTTATCAATTTAAAGTTTGTTAAACATTTTTGTATTTTTAAAAGTTGAGGTTGTTGTTGAATTTGTTGTTTTTTTTCATTGCTGAGGTTGTTGAATTTGTTGGTGTTTTTCAAAGCTGAGTTTGTTGTTGAATTTGTTGGTGTATTTGAATGTTGAGGTTTTTAAATCTGTTGGCTTTTTTCAAATTGAGGTTGTTGTTGAATTTTTGATGTTATTCATTGTTGAGTTTTTTTTTTGAATTTGTTGGTGTTTTTCATTGTTGAGGTTGTTGTTGAATTTGTTGGTGATTTTCAATGTTGAGGTTGTTCAATTTATTGGTGTTATCAATGGTTTTTTTTGATCTTTTTTGTATTTATCAAAGTTGTGGTAGCAGTGGAATTTGTTGGTGTTTTTGAATGTTGAGGTTGTTGAATAATGTTTTGGTGTTTTTCGTTGTTGAGGTTTTTGTTGAATTTGTTGGTGATTTTCAATGTTGAGGTTGTAGTTGAATTTTTTGGTGTTTTTCATTGTTGAGGTTTCTGTTGAATTTGTTGGTGTTTTTGTTTGTTGAGGTTGTTGATGAATTTTTTGGTGTTTTTCATTGATGAGGTTTTTGTTGAATTTGTTGGTGTTTTTCATTGTTGAGGTTTTTGAATTTGTTTGTGTTTTTCAAAGTTGAGGTTGTTGTAGAATTTGTTGGTGATTTTCAATGTTGAGTTTGTTGTTGAATTTCTTGGTGTTTTTCATTGTTGAGGTTGTTGTTGAAATTGTTGGAGTTTTTCAATGTTGAGGTTGTTGTTGAATTTGTTGATGATTTTCATTGTTGAGGTTGTTGTTGAATTTGTTGGTGATTTTCAATGTTGAGGTTGTTCAATTTATTGGTGTTATCAATGGTTTTTTTTGATCTTTTTTGTATTTATCAAAGTTGTGGTAGCAGTGGAATTTGTTGGTGTTTTTGAATGTTGAGGTTGTTGAATAATGTTTTGGTGTTTTACGTTGTTGAGGTTTTTGTTGAATTTGTTGGTGATTTTCAATGTTGAGGTTGTAGTTGAATTTTTTGGTGTTTTTCATTGTTGAGGTTTCTGTTGAATTTGTTGGTGTTTTTGTTTGTTGAGGTTGTTGATGAATTTTTTGGTGTTTTTCATTGATGAGGTTGTTGTAGAATTTGTTGGTGATTTTCAATGTAGAGTTTGTTGTTGAATTTCTTGGTGTTTTTCATTGTTGAGGTTGTTGTTGAAATTGTTGGAGTATTTCAATGTTGAGGTTGTTGTTGAATTTGTTGGTGATTTTCAATGTTGAGGTTGTGGTTGAATTTATTGGTGTATTCAATGTTTTTATTTGAATCTTTTTGTATGTTTCAAAGTTGAGGTTGCAGTTGAATTTGTTGCTGTTTCTCAATGTTGAGGTTGTGGAATTTTTGGATGTTTTTCAAAGTTGAGGTTGTTGTTCAATTTTTTGGTGCTTTTCATTGCTAAGGTTTTTGTTGAATTTGTTGGTGATTTTAAATCTTGAGGTTGTTGTTGAATTTTTTGGTGTTTTTCATTGTTGAGGATTCTGTTTAATTTGTTGGTGTTTTTGAATTTTGAGGTTGTTGATGAATTTTTTGGTGTTATTCATTGTTGAGGTTTTTGTTGAATTTGTTGGTGTTTCTCATTGTTGAGGTTGTTGTTGAATTTGTTGGTGATTTTCAAAGTTGAGGTTTTTGAATTTGTTGGTGTTTTTCAAAGTTGAGGTTGTTGTTGAATTTGTTGGTGATTTTCAATGTTGAGTTTGTTGTTGAATTTATTGTTGTTTTTCATTGTTGAGGTTGTTGTGCAATTGTTGGAGATTTTCAATGTTGAGATTGTTGTTGAATTTTTTGGTGTTTTTCATTGTTGAGGTTGTTGTTGAAATTGTTGGAGTTTGTCAATGTTGAGGTTGTTGTTGAATTTTTTGGTGTTTTTCATTGTTGAGGTTTTTGTTGAATTTTATGGTGTTTTTGAATGTTGGGGTTGTTGATGAATTTTTTGGTGTTTTTCATTGTTGAGCTTTTGTTGAATTTGTTGGTGATTTTCAATGTTGAGGTTGTTGTTGAATTTATTGGTGTATTCAATGTTTTTATTTGAATCTTTTTGTATTTTTCAAAGTTGAGGTTGCATTTGAATTTGTAGTGTTTTTCAAAGTTGAGGTTGTCGTTAAATTTTTTGGTGTTTTTCATTGTTGAGGTTTTTGTTGAATTTTTTGGTGTTTTTGAATGTTGAGGTTGTTGATGAATATTTTGGTGTATATCATTTTTGAGTTTTTTGTTGAATTTGTTGGTGATTTTCAATGTTGATGTTGTGGATGAATTTATTGGTGTATTCAATGTTTTTATTTGAATCTTTTGGTGTGTTTCAAAGCTGAGGTTGCAGTTGAATTTGTTGATGTTTCTCAATGTTGAGGTAGTGGAATTTTTTGATGTTTTTCAAAGTTGAGGTTGTTGTTGAATTTTTTGGTGCTTTTCATTGTTGAGGCTTTTGTTGAATTTTTTGGTGATTTTCAATGTTGCGGTTGTTGAATTTATTGGTGTTTATCATTGTTGAGGTCGTTGTTGAATTTTTTGGAGATTTTCAATGTTGAGTTTGTTGTTGAATTTGTTGGTGTTTTTCAAATTTGTGGTTGTTGAATTTGTTGGTTTTTTTGAAGGTTGACGTTGTTGTTGAATTTTATGGTATTTTTAATTGTTGAGCTTGTTGATGAATTTGTAGGTGTTTTTGAATGTTGAGGTTGTTGTTGAAGTGTTTGGTGTTTTTCATTGTGGTGGTTGTTGTTGTTGAAATTTTGATGTTTTTCATTGTTGAGGATGTTGTTAAATTTATTGATGATTTTCAATATTGAGGTTGTTGTTGAATTTGTTGCTGTTATCAATTTAAAGTTTGTTAAACATTTTTGTATTTTTAAAAGTTGAGGTTGTTGTTGAATTTGTTGTTGTTTTTCATTGCTGAGGTTGTTGAATTTGTTGGTGTTTTTCAAAGCTGAGTTTGTTGTTGAATTTGTTGGTGTATTTGAATGTTGAGGTTTTTAAATCTGTTGGCTTTTTTCAAATTGAGGTTGTTGTTGAATTTTTGATGTTATTCATTGTTGAGTTTTTTTTTTGAATTTGTTGGTGTTTTTCATTGTTGAGGTTGTTGTTGAATTTGTTGGTGATTTTCAATGTTGAGGTTGTTCAATTTATTGGTGTTATCAATGGTTTTTTTTGATCTTTTATTTATTTATCAAAGTTGTGGTAGCAGTGGAATTTGTTGGTGTTTTTGAATGTTGAGGTTGTTGAATAATGTTTTGGTGTTTTTCGTTGTTGAGGTTTTTGTTGAATTTGTTGGTGATTTTCAATGTTGAGGTTGTAGTTGAATTTTTTGGTGTTTTTCATTGTTGAGGTTTCTGTTGAATTTGTTGGTGTTTTTGTTTGTTGAGGTTGTTGATGAATTTTTTGGTGTTTTTCATTGATGAGGTTTTTGTTGAATTTGTTGGTGTTTTTCATTGTTGAGGTTTTTGAATTTGTTTGTGTTTTTCAAAGTTGAGGTTGTTGTAGAATTTGTTGGTGATTTTCAATGTTGAGTTTGTTGTTGAATTTCTTGGTGTTTTTCATTGTTGAGGTTGTTGTTGAAATTGTTGGAGTTTTTCAATGTTGAGGTTGTTGTTGAATTTGTTGGTGATTTTCAATGTTGAGGTTGTGGTTGAATTTATTGGTGTATTCAATGTTTTTATTTGAATCTTTTTGTATGTTTCAAAGTTGAGGTTGCAGTTGAATTTGTTGCTGTTTCTCAATGTTGAGGTTGTGGAATTTTTGGATGTTTTTCAAAGTTGAGGTTGTTGTTCAATTTTTTGGTGCTTTTCATTGCTAAGGTTTTTGTTGAATTTGTTGGTGATTTTAAATCTTGAGGTTGTTGTTGAATTTTTTGGTGTTTTTCATTGTTGAGGATTCTGTTTAATTTGTTGGTGTTTTTGAATTTTGAGGTTGTTGATGAATTTTTTGGTGTTATTCATTGTTGAGGTTTTTGTTGAATTTGTTGGTGTTTCTCATTGTTGAGGTTGTTGTTGAATTTGTTGGTGATTTTCAAAGTTGAGGTTTTTGAATTTGTTGGTGTTTTTCAAAGTTGAGGTTGTTGTTGAATATGTTGGTGATTTTCAATGTTGAGTTTGTTGTTGAATTTATTGTTGTTTTTCATTGTTGAGGTTGTTGTGCAATTGTTGGAGTTTTTCAATGTTGAGGTTGTTGTTGAATTTTTTGGTGATTTTCAATGTTGAGTTTGTTGGTGAATTTGTTGGTGTTTTTCAAATTTGAGGTTGTTGAATTTGTTCGACTTTTTCAAAGTTGACGTTCTTGTTGAATTTTATGGTGTTTTTAATTGTTGAGGTTGTTGATGAATTTGTTGGTGTTTTTGAATGTTGAGGTTGCTGTTGAATTGTTTGGTGTTTTTCATTGTTGTGGTTGTTGTTGTTGAATTTTTGATGTTTTACATTGTTGAGGCTATTGTTAAATTTGCTGGTGATTTTCAATATTGAGGTTGTTGTTGAATTTGTTGGTTTTATCAATATTTATTTAGTTGAACGTTTTTGTATTTTTAAAAGATGAGGTTGTTGTTGAATTTGTTGTTGTTTTTCAATGCTGATGTTGTTGAATTTGTTGGTGTTTTTCAAAGCTGAGTTTGTTGTTGAATTTGTTGGTGTATTTGAATGTTGAGGTTGTTAAATCTGTTGGCGTTTTTCAAATTGAGGTTGTTGAATTTTTGATGTTATTCATTGTTGAGGTTTTTGTTGAATTTGTTGGTGTTTTTGAATGTGGGGGTTGTTGATGAATTTTTTGGTCTTTTTCATTGTTGAGGTTTTGTTGAATTTGTTGGTGATTTTCAATGTTGAGGTTGTTGTTGAATTTATTAGAGTATTCAATGTATTTATTTGGATCTTTTTGTCTTTTTCAAAGTTGAGGCTGCAGTTGAATTTGTTGCTCTTACTCAATGTTGAGTTTGTTGAATTCTTTGGTGTTTTTCAAAGTTGAGGTTGTTTTTGAATTTTTTGATGTTTTTGATTGCTGAGGTTGTTGTTGAATTTGTTGGTGATTTTCAATGTTGAGGTTGTTGAATTTATTGGTGTTCTCAATGGTTTTTATTGATCTTTTTTGTATTTTTCAAAGTTGAGGGTACAGTTGAATATGATGGTGTTTTTCAATGTTGAAGTTGTTGAAGTTGTTGGTGTTTTTCAAAGTTGAGGTTGTTGTTGAATTTTTCGGTGTTTTTCATTGTTGAGGTTGTTGGAGTTTTTCAATGTTGAGGTTGTTGTTGAAATTTTTGGTGTTTTTCATTGTTGAGGTTTTTGTTGAATTTTTTGGTGTTTTTGAATGTTGAGGTTGTTGATGAATATTTTGGTGTATTTCATTGTTGAGGTTTTTGTTGAATTTGTTGGTGATTTTAAATGTTGATGTTGTGGTTGAATTTATTGGTGTATTCAATGTTTTTATTTGAATCTTTTGGTATGTTTCAAAGCTGAGGTTGCAGTTGAATTTGTTGATGTTTCTCAATGTTGAGGTAGTGGAATTTTTTGATGTTTTTCAAAGTTGAGGTTGTTGTTGAATTTTTTGGTGCTTTTCATTGTTGAGGTTTTTGTTGAATTTTTTGGTGATTTTCAATGTTGAGGTTGTTGAATTTATTGGTGTTTCTCATTGTTGAGGTCGTTGTTGAATTTTTTGGAGATTTTCAATGTTGAGTTTGTTGTTGAATTTGTTGGTGTTTTTCAAATTTGTGGTTGTTGAATTTGTTGGTATTTTTGATGGTTGACATTGTTGTTGAATTTTATGGTATTTTTAATTGTTGAGCTTGTTGATGAATTTGTAGGTGTTTTTGAATGTTGAGGTTGTTGTTGAATTGTTTGGTGTTTTTCATTGTGGTGGCTGTTGTTGTTGAAATTTTGATGTTTTTCATTGTTGAGGATGTTGTTAAATTTATTGATGATTTTCAATATTGAGGTTGTTGTTGAATTTGTTGGTGTTATCAATTTAAAGTTTGTTGAACATTTTTGTATTTTTAAAAGTTGAGGTTGTTGTTGAATTTGTTGTTGTTTTTCATTGCTGAGCTTGTTGAATTTGTTGGTGTATTTGAGTGCTGAGGTTTTTAAATCTGTTGGCGTTTTTCAAATTGAGGTTGTTGTTGAATTTTTGATGTTATTCATTGTTGAGTTTTTTGTTGAATTTGTTGGTGTTTTTCATTGTTGAGGTTGTTGTTGAATTTGTTGGTGATTTTCAATGTTGAGGTTGTTCAATTTATTGGTGTTATCAATGGTTTTTATTGATCTTTTTGGTATTTATCAAAGTTGTGGTAGCAGTGAAATTTGTTGGTGTTTTTGAATGTTGAGGTTGTTGATTAATATTTTGGTGTTTTTCATTGTTGAGGTTTTTGTTGAATTTGTTGGTGATTTTCAATGTTGAGGTTGTTGTTGAATTTGTTGGTGTTTTTCGTTGTTGAGGTTGTTGTTGAAATTGTTGGAGTATTTCAATGTTGAGGTTTTTGTTGAATTTGTTGGTGATTTTCAATGTTGAGGTTGTTGTTGAATTTGTTGGTGTTTTTCATTGTTGAGGTTGTTGTTGAAATTGTTGGAGTATTTCAATGTTGAGGTTGTTGTTGAATTTGTTGGTGATTTTCAATGTTGAGGTTGTGGTTGAATTTATTGGTGTATTCAATGTTTTTATTTGAATCTTTTTGTATGTTTCAATGTTGAGGTTGCAGTTGAATTTGTTGCTGTTTCTCAATGTTGAGGTTGTGGAATTTTTTGATGTTTTTCAAAGTTGAGGTTGTTGTTGAATTTTTTGGTGCTTTTCATTGTTGAGGTTTTTGTTGAATTTGTTGGTGATTTTCAATCTTGAGGTTGTTGTTGAATTTTTTGGTGTTTTTCATTGTTGAGGATTCTGTTTAATTTGTTGGTGTTTTTGAATTTTGAGGTTGTTGATGAATTTTTTGGTGTTATTCATTGTTGAGGTTTCTGTTGAATTTGTTGGTGATTCTCATTGTTGAGGTTGTTGTTGAATTTGTTGGTGATTTTCAAAGTTGAGGTTTTTGAATTTGTTGGTGTTTTTCAAAGTTGAGGTTGTTGTTGAATTTGTTGGTGATTTTCAATGTTGAGTTTGTTGGTGAATTTGTTGGTGTTTTTCAAATTTGAGGTTGTTGAATTTGTTCGACTTTTTCAAAGTTGACGTTGTTGTTGAATTTTATGGTGTTTTTAATTGTTGAGGTTGTTGATGAATTTGTTGGTGTTTTTGAATGTTGAGGTTGTTGTTGAATTGTTTGGTGTTTTTCATTGTTGTGGTTGTTGTTGTTGAATTTTTGATGTTTTACATTGTTGAGGCTATTGTTAAATTTGCTGGTGATTTTCAATATTGAGGTTGTTGTTGAATTTGTTGGTTTTATCAATATTTATTTAGTTGAACGTTTTTGTATTTTTAAAAGTTGAGGTTGTTGTTGAATTTGTTGTTGTTTTTCAATGCTGATGTTGTTGAATTTGTTGGTGTTTTTCAAAGCTGAGTTTGTTGTTGAATTTGTTGGTTTATTTGAATGTTGAGGTTGTTAAATCTGTTGGCGTTTTTCAAATTGAGGTTGTTGAATTTTTGATGTTATTCATTGTTGAGGTTTTTGTTGAATTTGTTGGTGTTTTTCATTGTTGAGGTTGTTGTTGAATTTGTTGGTGATTTTCAATGTTGAGGTTTTTGAAATTATTGGTATTATCAATGGTTTTTTTTGATCTTTTTTGTATTTTTCAAAGTTGAGGTAGCAGTTGAATTTGTTGGTGTTTTTGAATGTTGAGGTTGTTGAAGTTGTTGGTGTTTTTTAAAGTTGAGGTTGTTGTTGAATTTTTTGGTGTTTTTCATTGCTGAGATTTTTGTTGAATTTTTTGGTGTTTTTGAATGTTGAGGTTGTTGATGGATTTTTTGGTGTTATTCATTGTTGAGGTTTTTGTTGAATTTGTTGGTGTTTTTCATTATTGAGGTTGTTGTTGAATTTCTTGGTGATTTTCAATGTTGAGGTTGTTGAATTTATTGGTGTTATCAATGAATTTTTTTGACCTTTTTTGCATTTTTCAAAGTTGAGGTTTTTGTTGAATTTGTTGTTGTTTTTCAATGTTGTGGCTGTTGAAGTTGTTGGTGTTTTTGAAAGTTGAGGTTGTTGTTGAATTTTTTGGTGTTTTTCATTGTTGAGGATTTTGTTGAATTTTTTGGTGTTTTTGAATGTTGAGGTTGTTGATGAATTTTTTGGTGTTTTTCATTGTTGAGGTTTCTGTTGAATTTGTTGGCGTTTTTGTTTGTTGAGGTTGTTGATGAATTTTTTGGTGTTTTTCATTGTTGAGGTTTTTGTTGAATTTTTTGGTGTTTTTAAATGTTGAGGTTGTTGATGAATTTTTTGGTGTTTTTCATTGTTGAGGTTTTTGTTGAATTTTTTGGTGTTTTTAAATGTTGAGGTTGTTGATGAATTTTTTGGTGTTTTTCATTGTTGAGGTTTTTGTTGAATTTGTTGGTGATTTTCAATTTTGAGGTTGTTGTTGAATTTATCGGTGTACTCAATTTTTCTATTTGAATCTTTTTGTATTTTTCAAATTTGAGTTTGCAGTTGAATTTGTTGCTGTTTCATCAATGTTGAGGTTGTTGAAGTTTTTGGTGTTTTTCAAAGTTGAGGTTGTTGTTGAATTTTTTGAGGCTTTTCATTGCTGAGGTTGTTGTTGAATTTGTTGGTGATTTTCAACGTTGAGGTTGTTGAATTTATTGGTGTTTTTAATTGTTGAGGTTTTTGTTGAATTTGTTGGTGATTTTCAATGTTGAGGTTGTTGTTGAAATTTTTGGTCTTTTTCGTTGTTGAGGATTCTGTTTAATTTGTTGGTGTTTTTCAGTGTTGAGGTTTTTGTTGAATTTGTTGGTGTTTTTCATTGTTGAGGTTGTTGTTGAATTTGTTGGTGATTTTCAATGTTGAGGTTGTGGTTGAATTTGTTGGTGTTTTTCCATGTTGAGGTTTTTGAATTTGTTGGTGGTTTTCAAAGTCGAGGTTGTTGTTGAATTTGTTGGTGATTTTCAATGTTCAGTTTGTTGTTGAATTTTTCGGTGTTTTTCATTGTTGAGGTTGTTGTTGAAATTGTTGGAGTTTTTCAATGTTGAGGTTGTTGTTGAATTTTTTGGTGTTTTTCATTGTTGAGGTTTTTGTTGAATTTTTTGGTGTTTTTGAATGTTGGGGTTGTTGATGAATTTTTTGGTCTTTTTCATTGTTGAGGTTTTGTTGAATTTGTTGGTGATTTTCAATGTTGAGGTTGTTGTTGAATTTATTGGAGTATTCAATGTTTTTATTTGGATCTTTTTGTCTTTTTCAAAGTTGAGGCTGCAGTTGAATTTGTTGCTCTTACTCAATGTTGAGTTTGTTGAATTCTTTGGTGTTTTTCAAAGTTGAGGTTGTTTTTGAATTTTTTGATGTTTTTGATTGCTGAGGTTGTTGTTGAATTTGTTGGTGATTTTCAATGTTGAGGTTGTTGAATTTATTGGTGTTCTCAATGGTTTTTATTGATCTTTTTTGTATTTTTCAAAGTTGAGGGTACAGTTGAATATGATGGTGTTTTTCAATGTTGAAGTTGTTGAAGTTGTTGGTGTTTTTCAAAGTTGAGGTTGTTGTTGAATTTTTCGGTGTTTTTCATTGTTGAGGTTGTTGTTGAAATTGTTGGAGTTTTTCAATGTTGAGGTTGTTGTTGAAATTTATGGTGTTTTTCATTGTTGAGGTTTTTGTTGAATTTTTTGGTGTTTTTGAATGTTGAGGTTGTTGATGAATATTTTGGTGTATTTCGTTGTTGAGGTTTTTGTTGAATTTGTTGGTGATTTTAAATGTTGATGTTGTGGTTGAATTTATTGGTGTATTCAATGTTTTTATTTGAATCTTTTGGTATGTTTCAAAGCTGAGGTTGCAGTTGAATTTGTTGATGTTTCTCAATGTTGAGGTAGTGGAATTTTTTGATGTTTTTCAAAGTTGAGGTTGTTGTTGAATTTTTTGGTGCATTTCATTGTTGAGGTTTTTGTTGAATTTTTTGGTGATTTTCAATGTTGAGGTTGTTGAATTTATTGGTGTTTCTCATTGTTGAGGTCGTTGTTGAATTTTTTGGAGATTTTCAATGTTGAGGTTGTTGTTGAAATTTATGGTGTTTTTCATTGTTGAGGTTTTTGTTGAATTTTTTGGTGTTTTTGAATGTTGAGGTTGTTGATGAATATTTTGGTGTATTTCATTGTTGAGGTTTTTGTTGAATTTGTTGGTGATTTTAAATGTTGATGTTGTGGTTGAATTTATTGGTGTATTCAATGTTTTTATTTGAATCTTTTGGTATGTTTCAAAGCTGAGGTTGCAGTTGAATTTGTTGATGTTTCTCAATGTTGAGGTAGTGGAATTTTTTGATGTTTTTCAAAGTTGAGGTTGTTGTTGAATTTTTTGGTGCTTTTCATTGTTGAGGTTTTTGTTGAATTTTTTGGTGATTTTCAATGTTGAGGTTGTTGAATTTATTGGTGTTTCTCATTGTTGAGGTCGTTGTTGAATTTTTTGGAGATTTTCAATGTTGAGTTTGTTGTTGAATTTGTTGGTGTTTTTCAAATTTGTGGTTGTTGAATTTGTTGGTATTTTTGAAGGTTGACGTTGTTGTTGAATTTTATGGTATTTTTAATTGTTGAGCTTGTTGATGAATTTGTAGGTGTTTTTGAATGTTGAGGTTGTTGTTGAATTGTTTGGTGTTTTTCATTGTGGTGGCTGTTGTTGTTGAAATTTTGATGTTTTTCATTGTTGAGGATGTTGTTAAATTTATTGATGATTTTCAATATTGAGGTTGTTGTTGAATTTGTTGCTGTTATCAATTTAAAGTTTGTTGAACATTTTTGTATTTTTAAAAGTTGAGGTTGTTGTTGAATTTGTTGTTGTTTTTCATTGCTGAGGTTGTTGAATTTGTTGGTGTATTTGAGTGTTGAGGTTTTTAAATCTGTTGGCGTTTTTCAAATTGAGGTTGTTGTTGAATTTTTGATGTTATTCATTGTTGAGTTTTTTGTTGAATTTGTTGGTGTTTTTCATTGTTGAGGTTGTTGTTGAATTTGTTGGTGATTTTCAATGTTGAGGTTGTTCAATTTATTGGTGTTATCAATGGTTTTTTTTGATCTTTTTTGTATTTATCAAAGTTGTGGTAGCAGTGGAATTTGTTGGTGTTTTTGAATGTTGAGGTTGTTGATTAATATTTTGGTGTTTTTCATTGTTGAGGTTTTTGTTGAATTTGTTGGTGATTTTCAATGTTGAGGTTGTTGTTGAATTTGTTGGTGTTTTTCATTGTTGAGGTTGTTGTTGAAATTGTTGGAGTATTTCAATGTTGAGGTTGTTGTTGAATTTGTTGGTGATTTTCAATGTTGAGGTTGTGGTTGAATTTATTGGTGTATTCAATGTTTTTATTTGAATCTTTTTGTATGTTTCAATGTTGAGGTTGCAGTTGAATTTGTTGCTGTTTCTCAATGTTGAGGTTGTGGAATTTTTTGATGTTTTTCAAAGTTGAGGTTGTTGTTGAATTTTTTGGTGCTTTTCATTGTTGAGGTTTTTGTTGAATTTGTTGGTGATTTTCAATCTTGAGGTTGTTGTTGAATTTTTTGGTGTTTTTCATTGTTGAGGATTCTGTTTAATTTGTTGGTGTTTTTGAATTTTGAGGTTGTTGATGAATTTTTTGGTGTTATTCATTGTTGAGGTTTTTGTTGAATTTGTTGGTGATTCTCATTGTTGAAGTTGTTGTTGAATTTGTTGGTGATTTTCAAAGTTGAGGTTTTTGAATTTGTTGGTGTTTTTCAAAGTTGAGGTTGTTGTTGAATTTGTTGGTGATTTTCAATGTTGAGTTTGTTGGTGAATTTGTTGGTGTTTTTCAAATTTGAGGTTGTTGAATTTGTTCGACTTTTTCAAAGTTGACGTTGTTGTTGAATTTTATGGTGTTTTTAATTGTTGAGGTTGTTGATGAATTTGTTGGTGTTTTTGAATGTTGAGGTTGTTGTTGAATTGTTTGGTGTTTTTCATTGTTGTGGTTGTTGTTGTTGAATTTTTGATGTTTTACATTGTTGAGGCTATTGTTAAATTTGCTGGTGATTTTCAATATTGAGGTTGTTGTTGAATTTGTTGGTTTTATCAATATTTATTTAGTTGAACGTTTTTGTATTTTTAAAAGTTGAGGTTGTTGTTGAATTTGTTGTTGTTTTTCAATGCTGATGTTGTTGAATTTGTTGGTGTTTTTCAAAGCTGAGTTTGTTGTTGAATTTGTTGGTGTATTTGAATGTTGAGGTTGTTAAATCTGTTGGCGTTTTTCAAATTGAGGTTGTTGAATTTTTGATGTTATTCATTGTTGAGGTTTTTGTTGAATTTGTTGGTGTTTTTCATTGTTGAGGTTGTTGTTGAATTTGTTGGTGATTTTCAATGTTGAGGTTGTTGAAATTATTGGTATTATCAATGGCTTTTTTTGATCTTTTTTGTATTTTTCAAAGTTGAGGTAGCAGTTGAATTTGTTGGTGTTTTTGAATGTTGAGGTTGTTGAAGTTGTTGGTGTTTTTTAAAGTTGAGGTTGTTGTTGAATTTTTTGGTGTTTTTCATTGCTGAGATTTTTGTTGAATTTTTTGGTGTTTTTGAATGTTGAGGTTGTTGATGGATTTTTTGGTGTTATTCATTGTTGAGGTTTTTGTTGAATTTGTTGGTGTTTTTCATTATTGAGGTTGTTGTTGAATTTCTTGGTGATTTTCAATGTTGAGGTTGTTGAATTTATTGGTGTTATCAATGAATTTTTTTGACCTTTTTTGCATTTTTCAATGTTGAGGTTTTTGTTGAATTTGTTGTTGTTTTTCAATGTTGTGGCTGTTGAAGTTGTTGGTGTTTTTGAAAGTTGAGGTTGTTGTTGAATTTTTTGGTGTTTTTCATTGTTGAGGATTTTGTTGAATTTTTTGGTGTTTTTGAATGTTGAGGTTGTTGATGAATTTTTTGGTGTTTTTCATTGTTGAGGTTTCTGTTGAATTTGTTGGCGTTTTTGTTTGTTGAGGTTGTTGATGAATTTTTTGGTGTTTTTCATTGTTGAGGTTTTTGTTGAATTTTTTGGTGTTTTTAAATGTTGAGGTTGTTGATGAATTTTTTGGTGTTTTTCATTGTTGAGGTTTTTGTTGAATTTGTTGGTGATTTTCAATTTTGAGGTTGTTGTTGAATTTATCGGTGTACTCAATTTTTCTATTTGAATCTTTTTGTATTTTTCAAATTTGAGTTTGCAGTTGAATTTGTTGCTGTTTCATCAATGTTGAGGTTGTTGAAGTTTTTGGTGTTTTTCAAAGTTGAGGTTGTTGTTGAATTTTTTGAGGCTTTTCATTGCTGAGGTTGTTGTTGAATTTGTTGGTGATTTTCAACGTTGAGGTTGTTGAATTTATTGGTGTTTTTAATTGTTGAGGTTTTTGTTGAATTTGTTGGTGATTTTCAATGTTGAGGTTGTTGTTGAAATTTTTGGTCTTTTTCGTTGTTGAGGATTCTGTTTAATTTGTTGGTGTTTTTCAGTGTTGAGGTTTTTGTTGAATTTGTTGGTGTTTTTCATTGTTGAGGTTGTTGTTGAATTTGTTGGTGATTTTCAATGTTGAGGTTGTGGTTGAATTTGTTGGTGTTTTTCCATGTTGAGGTTTTTGAATTTGTTGGTGGTTTTCAAAGTCGAGGTTGTTGTTGAATTTGTTGGTGATTTTCAATGTTCAGTTTGTTGTTGAATTTTTCGGTGTTTTTCATTGTTGAGGTTGTTGTTGAAATTGTTGGAGTTTTTCAATGTTGAGGTTGTTGTTGAATTTTTTGGTGTTTTTCATTGTTGAGGTTTTTGTTGAATTTTTTGGTGTTTTTGAATGTTGGGGTTGTTGATGAATTTTTTGGTCTTTTTCATTGTTGAGGTTTTGTTGAATTTGTTGGTGATTTTCAATGTTGAGGTTGTTGTTGAATTTATTGGAGTATTCAATGTTTTTATTTGGATCTTTTTGTCTTTTTCAAAGTTGAGGCTGCAGTTGAATTTGTTGCTCTTACTCAATGTTGAGTTTGTTGAATTCTTTGGTGTTTTTCAAAGTTGAGGTTGTTTTTGAATTTTTTGATGTTTTTGATTGCTGAGGTTGTTGTTGAATTTGTTGGTGATTTTCAATGTTGAGGTTGTTGAATTTATTGGTGTTCTCAATGGTTTTTATTGATCTTTTTGTATTTTTCAAAGTTGAGGGTACAGTTGAATATGATGGTGTTTTTCAATGTTGAAGTTGTTGAAGTTGTTGGTGTTTTTCAAAGTTGAGGTTGTTGTTGAATTTTTCGGTGTTTTTCATTGTTGAGGTTGTTGTTGAAATTGTTGGAGTTTTTCAATGTTGAGGTTGTTGTTGAAATTTATGGTGTTTTTCATTGTTGAGGTTTTTGTTGAATTTTTTGGTGTTTTTGAATGTTGAGGTTGTTGATGAATATTTTGGTGTATTTCATTGTTGAGGTTTTTGTTGAATTTGTTGGTGATTTTAAATGTTGATGTTGTGGTTGAATTTATTGTTGTATTCAATGTTTTTATTTGAATCTTTTGGTATGTTTCAAAGCTGAGGTTGCAGTTGAATTTGTTGATGTTTCTCAATGTTGAGGTAGTGGAATTTTTTGATGTTTTTCAAAGTTGAGGTTGTTGTTGAATTTTTTGGTGCTTTTCATTGTTGAGGTTTTTGTTGAATTTTTTGGTGATTTTCAATGTTGAGGTTGTTGAATTTATTGGTGTTTCTCATTGTTGAGGTCGTTGTTGAATTTTTTGGAGATTTTCAATGTTGAGGTTGTTGTTGAAATTTATGGTGTTTTTCATTGTTGAGGTTTTTGTTGAATTTTTTGGTGTTTTTGAATGTTGAGGTTGTTGATGAATATTTTGGTGTATTTCATTGTTGAGGTTTTTGTTGAATTTGTTGGTGATTTTAAATGTTGATGTTGTGGTTGAATTTATTGGTGTATTCAATGTTTTTATTTGAATCTTTTGGTATGTTTCAAAGCTGAGGTTGCAGTTGAATTTGTTGATGTTTCTCAATGTTGAGGTAGTGGAATTTTTTGATGTTTTTCAAAGTTGAGGTTGTTGTTGAATTTTTTGGTGCTTTTCATTGTTGAGGTTTTTGTTGAATTTTTTGGTGATTTTCAATGTTGAGGTTGTTGAATTTATTGGTGTTTCTCATTGTTGAGGTCGTTGTTGAATTTTTTGGAGATTTTCAATGTTGAGTTTGTTGTTGAATTTGTTGGTGTTTTTCAAATTTGTGGTTGTTGAATTTGTTGGTATTTTTGAAGGTTGACGTTGTTGTTGAATTTTATGGTATTTTTAATTGTTGAGCTTGTTGATGAATTTGTAGGTGTTTTTGAATGTTGAGGTTGTTGTTGAATTGTTTGGTGTTTTTCATTGTGGTGGCTGTTGTTGTTGAAATTTTGATGTTTTTCATTGTTGAGGATGTTGTTAAATTTATTGATGATTTTCAATATTGAGGTTGTTGTTGAATTTGTTGCTGTTATCAATTTAAAGTTTGTTGAACATTTTTGTATTTTTAAAAGTTGAGGTTGTTGTTGAATTTGTTGTTGTTTTTCATTGCTGAGGTTGTTGAATTTGTTGGTGTATTTGAGTGTTGAGGTTTTTAAATCTGTTGGCGTTTTTCAAATTGAGGTTGTTGTTGAATTTTTGATGTTATTCATTGTTGAGTTTTTTGTTGAATTTGTTGGTGTTTTTCATTGTTGAGGTTGTTGTTGAATTTGTTGGTGATTTTCAATGTTGAGGTTGTTCAATTTATTGGTGTTATCAATGGTTTTTTTTGATCTTTTTTGTATTTATCAAAGTTGTGGTAGCAGTGGAATTTGTTGGTGTTTTTGAATGTTGAGGTTGTTGATTAATATTTTGGTGTTTTTCATTGTTGAGGTTTTTGTTGAATTTGTTGGTGATTTTCAATGTTGAGGTTGTTGTTGAATTTGTTGGTGTTTTTCATTGTTGAGGTTGTTGTTGAAATTGTTGGAGTATTTCAATGTTGAGGTTGTTGTTGAATTTGTTGGTGATTTTCAATGTTGAGGTTGTGGTTGAATTTATTGGTGTATTCAATGTTTTTATTTGAATCTTTTTGTATGTTTCAATGTTGAGGTTGCAGTTGAATTTGTTGCTGTTTCTCAATGTTGAGGTTGTGGAATTTTTTGATGTTTTTCAAAGTTGAGGTTGTTGTTGAATTTTTTGGTGCTTTTCATTGTTGAGGTTTTTGTTGAATTTGTTGGTGATTTTCAATCTTGAGGTTGTTGTTGAATTTTTTGGTGTTTTTCATTGTTGAGGATTCTGTTTAATTTGTTGGTGTTTTTGAATTTTGAGGTTGTTGATGAATTTTTTGGTGTTATTCATTGTTGAGGTTTTTGTTGAATTTGTTGGTGATTCTCATTGTTGAGGTTGTTGTTGAATTTGTTGGTGATTTTCAAAGTTGAGGTTTTTGAATTTGTTGGTGTTTTTCAAAGTTGAGGTTGTTGTTGAATTTGTTGGTGATTTTCAATGTTGAGTTTGTTGGTGAATTTGTTGGTGTTTTTCAAATTTGAGGTTGTTGAATTTGTTCGACTTTTTCAAAGTTGACGTTGTTGTTGAATTTTATGGTGTTTTTAATTGTTGAGGTTGTTGATGAATTTGTTGGTGTTTTTGAATGTTGAGGTTGTTGTTGAATTGTTTGGTGTTTTTCATTGTTGTGGTTGTTGTTGTTGAATTTTTGATGTTTTACATTGTTGAGGCTATTGTTAAATTTGTTGGTGATTTTCAATATTGAGGTTGTTGTTGAATTTGTTGGTTTTATCAATATTTATTTAGTTGAACGTTTTTGTATTTTTAAAAGTTGAGGTTGTTGTTGAATTTGTTGTTGTTTTTCAATGCTGATGTTGTTGAATTTGTTGGTGTTTTTCAAAGCTGAGTTTGTTGTTGAATTTGTTGGTGTATTTGAATGTTGAGGTTGTTAAATCTGTTGGCGTTTTTCAAATTGAGGTTGTTGAATTTTTGATGTTATTCATTGTTGAGGTTTTTGTTGAATTTGTTGGTGTTTTTCATTGTTGAGGTTGTTGTTGAATTTGTTGGTGATTTTCAATGTTGAGGTTGTTGAAATTATTGGTATTATCAATGGCTTTTTTTGATCTTTTTTGTATTTTTCAAAGTTGAGGTAGCAGTTGAATTTGTTGGTGTTTTTGAATGTTGAGGTTGTTGAAGTTGTTGGTGTTTTTTAAAGTTGAGGTTGTTGTTGAATTTTTTGGTGTTTTTCATTGCTGAGATTTTTGTTGAATTTTTTGGTGTTTTTGAATGTTGAGGTTGTTGATGGATTTTTTGGTGTTATTCATTGTTGAGGTTTTTGTTGAATTTGTTGGTGTTTTTCATTATTGAGGTTGTTGTTGAATTTCTTGGTGATTTTCAATGTTGAGGTTGTTGAATTTATTGGTGTTATCAATGAATTTTTTTGACCTTTTTTGCATTTTTCAATGTTGAGGTTTTTGTTGAATTTGTTGTTGTTTTTCAATGTTGTGGCTGTTGAAGTTGTTGGTGTTTTTGAAAGTTGAGGTTGTTGTTGAATTTTTTGGTGTTTTTCATTGTTGAGGATTTTGTTGAATTTTTTGGTGTTTTTGAATGTTGAGGTTGTTGATGAATTTTTTGGTGTTTTTCATTGTTGAGGTTTCTGTTGAATTTGTTGGCGTTTTTGTTTGTTGAGGTTGTTGATGAATTTTTTGGTGTTTTTCATTGTTGAGGTTTTTGTTGAATTTTTTGGTGTTTTTAAATGTTGAGGTTGTTGATGAATTTTTTGGTGTTTTTCATTGTTGAGGTTTTTGTTGAATTTGTTGGTGATTTTCAATTTTGAGGTTGTTGTTGAATTTATCGGTGTACTCAATTTTTCTATTTGAATCTTTTTGTATTTTTCAAATTTGAGTTTGCAGTTGAATTTGTTGCTGTTTCATCAATGTTGAGGTTGTTGAAGTTTTTGGTGTTTTTCAAAGTTGAGGTTGTTGTTGAATTTTTTGAGGCTTTTCATTGCTGAGGTTGTTGTTGAATTTGTTGGTGATTTTCAACGTTGAGGTTGTTGAATTTATTGGTGTTTTTAATTGTTGAGGTTTTTGTTGAATTTGTTGGTGATTTTCAATGTTGAGGTTGTTGTTGAAATTTTTGGTCTTTTTCGTTGTTGAGGATTCTGTTTAATTTGTTGGTGTTTTTCAGTGTTGAGGTTTTTGTTGAATTTGTTGGTGTTTTTCATTGTTGAGGTTGTTGTTGAATTTGTTGGTGATTTTCAATGTTGAGGTTGTGGTTGAATTTGTTGGTGTTTTTCCATGTTGAGGTTTTTGAATTTGTTGGTGGTTTTCAAAGTCGAGGTTGTTGTTGAATTTGTTGGTGATTTTCAATGTTCAGTTTGTTGTTGAATTTTTCGGTGTTTTTCATTGTTGAGGTTGTTGTTGAAATTGTTGGAGTTTTTCAATGTTGAGGTTGTTGTTGAATTTTTTGGTGTTTTTCATTGTTGAGGTTTTTGTTGAATTTTTTGGTGTTTTTGAATGTTGGGGTTGTTGATGAATTTTTTGGTCTTTTTCATTGTTGAGGTTTTGTTGAATTTGTTGGTGATTTTCAATGTTGAGGTTGTTGTTGAATTTATTGGAGTATTCAATGTTTTTATTTGGATCTTTTTGTCTTTTTCAAAGTTGAGGCTGCAGTTGAATTTGTTGCTCTTACTCAATGTTGAGTTTGTTGAATTCTTTGGTGTTTTTCAAAGTTGAGGTTGTTTTTGAATTTTTTGATGTTTTTGATTGCTGAGGTTGTTGTTGAATTTGTTGGTGATTTTCAATGTTGAGGTTGTTGAATTTATTGGTGTTCTCAATGGTTTTTATTGATCTTTTTGTATTTTTCAAAGTTGAGGGTACAGTTGAATATGATGGTGTTTTTCAATGTTGAAGTTGTTGAAGTTGTTGGTGTTTTTCAAAGTTGAGGTTGTTGTTGAATTTTTCGGTGTTTTTCATTGTTGAGGTTGTTGTTGAAATTGTTGGAGTTTTTCAATGTTGAGGTTGTTGTTGAAATTTATGGTGTTTTTCATTGTTGAGGTTTTTGTTGAATTTTTTGGTGTTTTTGAATGTTGAGGTTGTTGATGAATATTTTGGTGTATTTCATTGTTGAGGTTTTTGTTGAATTTGTTGGTGATTTTAAATGTTGATGTTGTGGTTGAATTTATTGTTGTATTCAATGTTTTTATTTGAATCTTTTGGTATGTTTCAATGCTGAGGTTGCAGTTGAATTTGTTGATGTTTCTCAATGTTGAGGTAGTGGAATTTTTTGATGTTTTTCAAAGTTGAGGTTGTTGTTGAATTTTTTGGTGCTTTTCATTGTTGAGGTTTTTGTTGAATTTTTTGGTGATTTTCAATGTTGAGGTTGTTGAATTTATTGGTGTTTCTCATTGTTGAGGTCGTTGTTGAATTTTTTGGAGATTTTCAATGTTGAGGTTGTTGTTGAAATTTATGGTGTTTTTCATTGTTGAGGTTTTTGTTGAATTTTTTGGTGTTTTTGAATGTTGAGGTTGTTGATGAATATTTTGGTGTATTTCATTGTTGAGGTTTTTGTTGAATTTGTTGGTGATTTTAAATGTTGATGTTGTGGTTGAATTTATTGGTGTATTCAATGTTTTTATTTGAATCTTTTGGTATGTTTCAAAGCTGAGGTTGCAGTTGAATTTGTTGATGTTTCTCAATGTTGAGGTAGTGGAATTTTTTGATGTTTTTCAAAGTTGAGGTTGTTGTTGAATTTTTTGGTGCTTTTCATTGTTGAGGTTTTTGTTGAATTTTTTGGTGATTTTCAATGTTGAGGTTGTTGAATTTATTGGTGTTTCTCATTGTTGAGGTCGTTGTTGAATTTTTTGGAGATTTTCAATGTTGAGTTTGTTGTTGAATTTGTTGGTGTTTTTCAAATTTGTGGTTGTTGAATTTGTTGGTATTTTTGAAGGTTGACGTTGTTGTTGAATTTTATGGTATTTTTAATTGTTGAGCTTGTTGATGAATTTGTAGGTGTTTTTGAATGTTGAGGTTGTTGTTGAATTGTTTGGTGTTTTTCATTGTGGTGGCTGTTGTTGTTGAAATTTTGATGTTTTTCATTGTTGAGGATGTTGTTAAATTTATTGATGATTTTCAATATTGAGGTTGTTGTTGAATTTGTTGCTGTTATCAATTTAAAGTTTGTTGAACATTTTTGTATTTTTAAAAGTTGAGGTTGTTGTTGAATTTGTTGTTGTTTTTCATTGCTGAGGTTGTTGAATTTGTTGGTGTATTTGAGTGTTGAGGTTTTTAAATCTGTTGGCGTTTTTCAAATTGAGGTTGTTGTTGAATTTTTGATGTTATTCATTGTTGAGTTTTTTGTTGAATTTGTTGGTGTTTTTCATTGTTGAGGTTGTTGTTGAATTTGTTGGTGATTTTCAATGTTGAGGTTGTTCAATTTATTGGTGTTATCAATGGTTTTTTTTGATCTTTTTTGTATTTATCAAAGTTGTGGTAGCAGTGAAATTTGTTGGTGTTTTTGAATGTTGAGGTTGTTGATTAATATTTTGGTGTTTTTCATTGTTGAGGTTTTTGTTGAATTTGTTGGTGATTTTCAATGTTGAGGTTGTTGTTGAATTTGTTGGTGTTTTTCATTGTTGAGGTTGTTGTTGAAATTGTTGGAGTATTTCAATGTTGAGGTTGTTGTTGAATTTGTTGGTGATTTTCAATGTTGAGGTTGTGGTTGAATTTATTGGTGTATTCAATGTTTTTATTTGAATCTTTTTGTATGTTTCAATGTTGAGGTTGCAGTTGAATTTGTTGCTGTTTCTCAATGTTGAGGTTGTGGAATTTTTTGATGTTTTTCAAAGTTGAGGTTGTTGTTGAATTTTTTGGTGCTTTTCATTGTTGAGGTTTTTGTTGAATTTGTTGGTGATTTTCAATCTTGAGGTTGTTGTTGAATTTGTTGGTGTTTTTCATTGTTGAGGTTGTTGTTGAAATTGTTGGAGTGTTTCAATGTTGAGTTTGTTGTTGAATTTGTTGGTGATTTTCAATGTTGAGGTTGTGGTTGAATTTATTGGTGTATTCAATGTTTTTATTTGAATCTTTTTGTATGTTTCAATGTTGAGGTTGCAGTTGAATTTGTTGCTGTTTCTCAATGTTGAGGTTGTGGAATTTTTTGATGTTTTTCAAAGTTGAGGTTGTTGCTGAATTTTTTGGTGCTTTTCATTGTTGAGGTTTTTGTTGAATTTGTTGGTGATTTTCAATCTTGAGGTTGTTGTTGAATTTTTTGGTGTTTTTCATTGTTGAGGATTCTGTTTAATTTGTTGGTGTTTTTGAATTTTGAGGTTGTTGATGAATTTTTTGGTGTTATTCATTGTTGAGGTTTTTGTTGAATTTGTTGGTGATTCTCATTGTTGAGGTTGTTGTTGAATTTGTTGGTGATTTTCAAAGTTGAGGTTTTTGAATGTGTTGGTGTTTTTCAAAGTTGAGGTTGTTGTTGAATTTGTTGGTGATTTTCAATGTTGAGTTTGTTGGTGAATTTGTTGGTGTTTTTCAAATTTGAGGTTGTTGAATTTGTTCGACTTTTTCAAAGTTGACGTTGTTGTTGAATTTTATGGTGTTTTTAATTGTTGAGGTTGTTGATGAATTTGTTGGTGTTTTTGAATGTTGAGGTTGTTGTTGAATTGTTTGGTGTTTTTCATTGTTGTGGTTGTTGTTGTTGAATTTTTGATGTTTTACATTGTTGAGGCTATTGTTAAATTTGCTGGTGATTTTCAATATTGAGGTTGTTGTTGAATTTGTTGGTTTTATCAATATTTATTTAGTTGAACGTTTTTGTATTTTTAAAAGTTGAGGTTGTTGTTGAATTTGTTGTTGTTTTTCAATGCTGATGTTGTTGAATTTGTTGGTGTTTTTCAAAGCTGAGTTTGTTGTTGAATTTGTTGGTGTATTTGAATGTTGAGGTTGTTAAATCTGTTGGCGTTTTTCAAATTGAGGTTGTTGAATTTTTGATGTTATTCATTGTTGAGGTTTTTGTTGAATTTGTTGGTGTTTTTCATTGTTGAGGTTGTTGTTGAATTTGTTGGTGATTTTCAATGTTGAGGTTGTTGAAATTATTGGTATTATCAATGGCTTTTTTTGATCTTTTTTGTATTTTTCAAAGTTGAGGTAGCAGTTGAATTTGTTGGTGTTTTTGAATGTTGAGGTTGTTGAAGTTGTTGGTGTTTTTTAAAGTTGAGGTTGTTGTTGAATTTTTTGGTGTTTTTCATTGCTGAGATTTTTGTTGAATTTTTTGGTGTTTTTGAATGTTGAGGTTGTTGATGGATTTTTTGGTGTTATTCATTGTTGAGGTTTTTGTTGAATTTGTTGGTGTTTTTCATTATTGAGGTTGTTGTTGAATTTCTTGGTGATTTTCAATGTTGAGGTTGTTGAATTTATTGGTGTTATCAATGAATTTTTTTGACCTTTTTTGCATTTTTCAATGTTGAGGTTTTTGTTGAATTTGTTGTTGTTTTTCAATGTTGTGGCTGTTGAAGTTGTTGGTGTTTTTGAAAGTTGAGGTTGTTGTTGAATTTTTTGGTGTTTTTCATTGTTGAGGATTTTGTTGAATTTTTTGGTGTTTTTGAATGTTGAGGTTGTTGATGAATTTTTTGGTGTTTTTCATTGTTGAGGTTTCTGTTGAATTTGTTGGCGTTTTTGTTTGTTGAGGTTGTTGATGAATTTTTTGGTGTTTTTCATTGTTGAGGTTTTTGTTGAATTTTTTGGTGTTTTTAAATGTTGAGGTTGTTGATGAATTTTTTGGTGTTTTTCATTGTTGAGGTTTTTGTTGAATTTGTTGGTGATTTTCAATTTTGAGGTTGTTGTTGAATTTATCGGTGTACTCAATTTTTCTATTTGAATCTTTTTGTATTTTTCAAATTTGAGTTTGCAGTTGAATTTGTTGCTGTTTCATCAATGTTGAGGTTGTTGAAGTTTTTGGTGTTTTTCAAAGTTGAGGTTGTTGTTGAATTTTTTGAGGCTTTTCATTGCTGAGGTTGTTGTTGAATTTGTTGGTGATTTTCAACGTTGAGGTTGTTGAATTTATTGGTGTTTTTAATTGTTGAGGTTTTTGTTGAATTTGTTGGTGATTTTCAATGTTGAGGTTGTTGTTGAAATTTTTGGTCTTTTTCGTTGTTGAGGATTCTGTTTAATTTGTTGGTGTTTTTCAGTGTTGAGGTTTTTGTTGAATTTGTTGGTGTTTTTCATTGTTGAGGTTGTTGTTGAATTTGTTGGTGATTTTCAATGTTGAGGTTGTGGTTGAATTTGTTGGTGTTTTTCCATGTTGAGGTTTTTGAATTTGTTGGTGGTTTTCAAAGTCGAGGTTGTTGTTGAATTTGTTGGTGATTTTCAATGTTCAGTTTGTTGTTGAATTTTTAGGTGTTTTTCATTGTTGAGGTTGTTGTTGAAATTGTTGGAGTTTTTCAATGTTGAGGTTGTTGTTAAATTTTTTGGTGTTTTTCATTGTTGAGGTTTTTGTTGAATTTTTTGGTGTTTTTGAATGTTGGGGTTGTTGATGAATTTTTTGGTCTTTTTCATTGTTGAGGTTTTGTTGAATTTGTTGGTGATTTTCAATGTTGAGGTTGTTGTTGAATTTATTGGTGTATTCAATGTTTTTATTTGGATCTTTTTGTCTTTTTCAAAGTTGAGGCTGCAGTTGAATTTGTTGCTCTTACTCAATGTTGAGTTTGTTGAATTCTTCGGTGTTTTTCAAAGTTGAGGTTGTTTTTGAATTTTTTGATGTTTTTGATTGCTGAGGTTGTTGTTGAATTTGTTGGTGATTTTCAATGTTGAGGTTGTTGAATTTATTGGTGTTCTCAATGGTTTTTATTGATCTTTTTTGTATTTTTCAAAGTTGAGGGTACAGTTGAATATGATGGTGTTTTTCAATGTTGAAGTTGTTGAAGTTGTTGGTGTTTTTCAAAGTTGAGGTTGTTGTTGAATTTTTCGGTGTTTTTCATTGTTGAGGTTGTTGTTGAAATTGTTGGAGTTTTTCAATGTTGAGGTTGTTGTTGAAATTTATGGTGTTTTTCATTGTTGAGGTTTTTGTTGAATTTTTTTGGTGTTTTTGAATGTTGAGGTTGTTGATGAATATTTTGGTGTATTTCATTGTTGAGTTTTTTGTTGAATTTGTTGGTGTTTTTCATTGTTGAGGTTGTTGTTGAATTTGTTGGTGATTTTCAATGTTGAGGTTGTTCAATTTATTGGTGTTATCAATGGTTTTTTTTGATCTTTTTTGTATTTATCAAAGTTGTGGTAGCAGTGAAATTTGTTGGTGTTTTTGAATGTTGAGGTTGTTGATTAATATTTTGGTGTTTTTCATTGTTGAGGTTTTTGTTGAATTTGTTGGTGATTTTCAATGTTGAGGTTGTTGTTGAATTTGTTGGTGTTTTTCATTGTTGAGGTTGTTGTTGAAATTATTGGAGTATTTCAATGTTGAGGTTGTTGTTGAATTTGTTGGTGATTTTCAATGTTGAGGTTGTGGTTGAATTTATTGGTGTATTCAATGTTTTTATTTGAATCTTTTTGTATGTTTCAATGTTGAGGTTGCAGTTGAATTTGTTGCTGTTTCTCAATGTTGAGGTTGTGGAATTTTTTGATGTTTTTCAAAGTTGAGGTTGTTGTTGAATTTTTTGGTGCTTTTCATTGTTGAGGTTTTTGTTGAATTTGTTGGTGATTTTCAATCTTGAGGTTGTTGTTGAATTTTTTGGTGTTTTTCATTGTTGAGGATTCTGTTTAATTTGTTGGTGTTTTTGAATTTTGAGGTTGTTGATGAATTTTTTGGTGTTATTCATTGTTGAGGTTTTTGTTGAATTTGTTGGTGATTCTCATTGTTGAGGTTGTTGTTGAATTTGTTGGTGATTTTCAAAGTTGAGGTTTTTGAATTTGTTGGTGTTTTTCAAAGTTGAGGTTGTTGTTGAATTTGTTGGTGATTTTCAATGTTGAGTTTGTTGGTGAATTTGTTGGTGGTTTTCAAATTTGAGGTTGTTGAATTTGTTCGACTTTTTCAAAGTTGACGTTGTTGTTGAATTTTATGGTGTTTTTAATTGTTGAGGTTGTTGATGAATTTGTTGGTGTTTTTGAATGTTGAGGTTGTTGTTGAATTGTTTGGTGTTTTTCATTGTTGTGGTTGTTGTTGTTGAATTTTTGATGTTTTACATTGTTGAGGCTATTGTTAAATTTGCTGGTGATTTTCAATATTGAGGTTGTTGTTGAATTTGTTGGTTTTATCAATATTTATTTAGTTGAACGTTTTTGTATTTTTAAAAGTTGAGGTTGTTGTTGAATTTGTTGTTGTTTTTCAATGCTGATGTTGTTGAATTTGTTGGTGTTTTTCAAAGCTGAGTTTGTTGTTGAATTTGTTGGTGTATTTGAATGTTGAGGTTGTTAAATCTGTTGGCGTTTTTCAAATTGAGGTTGTTGAATTTTTGATGTTATTCATTGTTGAGGTTTTTGTTGAATTTGTTGGTGTTTTTCATTGTTGAGGTTGTTGTTGAATTTGTTGGTGATTTTCAATGTTGAGGTTGTTGAAATTATTGGTATTATCAATGGCTTTTTTTGATCTTTTTTGTATTTTTCAAAGTTGAGGTAGCAGTTGAATTTGTTGGTGTTTTTGAATGTTGAGGTTGTTGAAGTTGTTGGTGTTTTTTAAAGTTGAGGTTGTTGTTGAATTTTTTGGTGTTTTTCATTGCTGAGATTTTTGTTGAATTTTTTGGTGTTTTTGAATGTTGAGGTTGTTGATGGATTTTTTGGTGTTATTCATTGTTGAGGTTTTTGTTGAATTTGTTGGTGTTTTTCATTATTGAGGTTGTTGTTGAATTTCTTGGTGATTTTCAATGTTGAGGTTGTTGAATTTATTGGTGTTATCAATGAATTTTTTTGACCTTTTTTGCATTTTTCAATGTTGAGGTTTTTGTTGAATTTGTTGTTGTTTTTCAATGTTGTGGCTGTTGAAGTTGTTGGTGTTTTTGAAAGTTGAGGTTGTTGTTGAATTTTTTGGTGTTTTTCATTGTTGAGGATTTTGTTGAATTTTTTGGTGTTTTTGAATGTTGAGGTTGTTGATGAATTTTTTGGTGTTTTTCATTGTTGAGGTTTCTGTTGAATTTGTTGGCGTTTTTGTTTGTTGAGGTTGTTGATGAATTTTTTGGTGTTTTTCATTGTTGAGGTTTTTGTTGAATTTTTTGGTGTTTTTAAATGTTGAGGTTGTTGATGAATTTTTTGGTGTTTTTCATTGTTGAGGTTTTTGTTGAATTTGTTGGTGATTTTCAATTTTGAGGTTGTTGTTGAATTTATCGGTGTACTCAATTTTTCTATTTGAATCTTTTTGTATTTTTCAAATTTGAGTTTGCAGTTGAATTTGTTGCTGTTTCATCAATGTTGAGGTTGTTGAAGTTTTTGGTGTTTTTCAAAGTTGAGGTTGTTGTTGAATTTTTTGAGGCTTTTCATTGCTGAGGTTGTTGTTGAATTTGTTGGTGATTTTCAACGTTGAGGTTGTTGAATTTATTGGTGTTTTTAATTGTTGAGGTTTTTGTTGAATTTGTTGGTGATTTTCAATGTTGAGGTTGTTGTTGAAATTTTTGGTCTTTTTCGTTGTTGAGGATTCTGTTTAATTTGTTGGTGTTTTTCAGTGTTGAGGTTTTTGTTGAATTTGTTGGTGTTTTTCATTGTTGAGGTTGTTGTTGAATTTGTTGGTGATTTTCAATGTTGAGGTTGTGGTTGAATTTGTTGGTGTTTTTCCATGTTGAGGTTTTTGAATTTGTTGGTGGTTTTCAAAGTCGAGGTTGTTGTTGAATTTGTTGGTGATTTTCAATGTTCAGTTTGTTGTTGAATTTTTCGGTGTTTTTCATTGTTGAGGTTGTTGTTGAAATTGTTGGAGTTTTTCAATGTTGAGGTTGTTGTTGAATTTTTTGGTGTTTTTCATTGTTGAGGTTTTTGTTGAATTTTTTGGTGTTTTTGAATGTTGGGGTTGTTGATGAATTTTTTGGTCTTTTTCATTGTTGAGGTTTTGTTGAATTTGTTGGTGATTTTCAATGTTGAGGTTGTTGTTGAATTTATTGGAGTATTCAATGTTTTTATTTGGATCTTTTTGTCTTTTTCAAAGTTGAGGCTGCAGTTGAATTTGTTGCTCTTACTCAATGTTGAGTTTGTTGAATTCTTTGGTGTTTTTCAAAGTTGAGGTTGTTTTTGAATTTTTTGATGTTTTTGATTGCTGAGGTTGTTGTTGAATTTGTTGGTGATTTTCAATGTTGAGGTTGTTGAATTTATTGGTGTTCTCAATGGTTTTTATTGATCTTTTTGTATTTTTCAAAGTTGAGGGTACAGTTGAATATGATGGTGTTTTTCAATGTTGAAGTTGTTGAAGTTGTTGGTGTTTTTCAAAGTTGAGGTTGTTGTTGAATTTTTCGGTGTTTTTCATTGTTGAGGTTGTTGTTGAAATTGTTGGAGTTTTTCAATGTTGAGGTTGTTGTTGAAATTTATGGTGTTTTTCATTGTTGAGGTTTTTGTTGAATTTTTTGGTGTTTTTGAATGTTGAGGTTGTTGATGAATATTTTGGTGTATTTCATTGTTGAGGTTTTTGTTGAATTTGTTGGTGATTTTAAATGTTGATGTTGTGGTTGAATTTATTGTTGTATTCAATGTTTTTATTTGAATCTTTTGGTATGTTTCAATGCTGAGGTTGCAGTTGAATTTGTTGATGTTTCTCAATGTTGAGGTAGTGGAATTTTTTGATGTTTTTCAAAGTTGAGGTTGTTGTTGAATTTTTTGGTGCTTTTCATTGTTGAGGTTTTTGTTGAATTTTTTGGTGATTTTCAATGTTGAGGTTGTTGAATTTATTGGTGTTTCTCATTGTTGAGGTCGTTGTTGAATTTTTTGGAGATTTTCAATGTTGAGGTTGTTGTTGAAATTTATGGTGTTTTTCATTGTTGAGGTTTTTGTTGAATTTTTTGGTGTTTTTGAATGTTGAGGTTGTTGATGAATATTTTGGTGTATTTCATTGTTGAGGTTTTTGTTGAATTTGTTGGTGATTTTAAATGTTGATGTTGTGGTTGAATTTATTGGTGTATTCAATGTTTTTATTTGAATCTTTTGGTATGTTTCAAAGCTGAGGTTGCAGTTGAATTTGTTGATGTTTCTCAATGTTGAGGTAGTGGAATTTTTTGATGTTTTTCAAAGTTGAGGTTGTTGTTGAATTTTTTGGTGCTTTTCATTGTTGAGGTTTTTGTTGAATTTTTTGGTGATTTTCAATGTTGAGGTTGTTGAATTTATTGGTGTTTCTCATTGTTGAGGTCGTTGTTGAATTTTTTGGAGATTTTCAATGTTGAGTTTGTTGTTGAATTTGTTGGTGTTTTTCAAATTTGTGGTTGTTGAATTTGTTGGTATTTTTGAAGGTTGACGTTGTTGTTGAATTTTATGGTATTTTTAATTGTTGAGCTTGTTGATGAATTTGTAGGTGTTTTTGAATGTTGAGGTTGTTGTTGAATTGTTTGGTGTTTTTCATTGTGGTGGCTGTTGTTGTTGAAATTTTGATGTTTTTCATTGTTGAGGATGTTGTTAAATTTATTGATGATTTTCAATATTGAGGTTGTTGTTGAATTTGTTGCTGTTATCAATTTAAAGTTTGTTGAACATTTTTGTATTTTTAAAAGTTGAGGTTGTTGTTGAATTTGTTGTTGTTTTTCATTGCTGAGGTTGTTGAATTTGTTGGTGTATTTGAGTGTTGAGGTTTTTAAATCTGTTGGCGTTTTTCAAATTGAGGTTGTTGTTGAATTTTTGATGTTATTCATTGTTGAGTTTTTTGTTGAATTTGTTGGTGTTTTTCATTGTTGAGGTTGTTGTTGAATTTGTTGGTGATTTTCAATGTTGAGGTTGTTCAATTTATTGGTGTTATCAATGGTTTTTTTTGATCTTTTTTGTATTTATCAAAGTTGTGGTAGCAGTGAAATTTGTTGGTGTTTTTGAATGTTGAGGTTGTTGATTAATATTTTGGTGTTTTTCATTGTTGAGGTTTTTGTTGAATTTGTTGGTGATTTTCAATGTTGAGGTTGTTGTTGAATTTGTTGGTGTTTTTCATTGTTGAGGTTGTTGTTGAAATTGTTGGAGTATTTCAATGTTGAGGTTGTTGTTGAATTTGTTGGTGATTTTCAATGTTGAGGTTGTGGTTGAATTTATTGGTGTATTCAATGTTTTTATTTGAATCTTTTTGTATGTTTCAATGTTGAGGTTGCAGTTGAATTTGTTGCTGTTTCTCAATGTTGAGGTTGTGGAATTTTTTGATGTTTTTCAAAGTTGAGGTTGTTGTTGAATTTTTTGGTGCTTTTCATTGTTGAGGTTTTTGTTGAATTTGTTGGTGATTTTCAATCTTGAGGTTGTTGTTGAATTTGTTGGTGTTTTTCATTGTTGAGGTTGTTGTTGAAATTGTTGGAGTGTTTCAATGTTGAGTTTGTTGTTGAATTTGTTGGTGATTTTCAATGTTGAGGTTGTGGTTGAATTTATTGGTGTATTCAATGTTTTTATTTGAATCTTTTTGTATGTTTCAATGTTGAGGTTGCAGTTGAATTTGTTGCTGTTTCTCAATGTTGAGGTTGTGGAATTTTTTGATGTTTTTCAAAGTTGAGGTTGTTGCTGAATTTTTTGGTGCTTTTCATTGTTGAGGTTTTTGTTGAATTTGTTGGTGATTTTCAATCTTGAGGTTGTTGTTGAATTTTTTGGTGTTTTTCATTGTTGAGGATTCTGTTTAATTTGTTGGTGTTTTTGAATTTTGAGGTTGTTGATGAATTTTTTGGTGTTATTCATTGTTGAGGTTTTTGTTGAATTTGTTGGTGATTCTCATTGTTGAGGTTGTTGTTGAATTTGTTGGTGATTTTCAAAGTTGAGGTTTTTGAATGTGTTGGTGTTTTTCAAAGTTGAGGTTGTTGTTGAATTTGTTGGTGATTTTCAATGTTGAGTTTGTTGGTGAATTTGTTGGTGTTTTTCAAATTTGAGGTTGTTGAATTTGTTCGACTTTTTCAAAGTTGACGTTGTTGTTGAATTTTATGGTGTTTTTAATTGTTGAGGTTGTTGATGAATTTGTTGGTGTTTTTGAATGTTGAGGTTGTTGTTGAATTGTTTGGTGTTTTTCATTGTTGTGGTTGTTGTTGTTGAATTTTTGATGTTTTACATTGTTGAGGCTATTGTTAAATTTGCTGGTGATTTTCAATATTGAGGTTGTTGTTGAATTTGTTGGTTTTATCAATATTTATTTAGTTGAACGTTTTTGTATTTTTAAAAGTTGAGGTTGTTGTTGAATTTGTTGTTGTTTTTCAATGCTGATGTTGTTGAATTTGTTGGTGTTTTTCAAAGCTGAGTTTGTTGTTGAATTTGTTGGTGTATTTGAATGTTGAGGTTGTTAAATCTGTTGGCGTTTTTCAAATTGAGGTTGTTGAATTTTTGATGTTATTCATTGTTGAGGTTTTTGTTGAATTTGTTGGTGTTTTTCATTGTTGAGGTTGTTGTTGAATTTGTTGGTGATTTTCAATGTTGAGGTTGTTGAAATTATTGGTATTATCAATGGCTTTTTTTGATCTTTTTTGTATTTTTCAAAGTTGAGGTAGCAGTTGAATTTGTTGGTGTTTTTGAATGTTGAGGTTGTTGAAGTTGTTGGTGTTTTTTAAAGTTGAGGTTGTTGTTGAATTTTTTGGTGTTTTTCATTGCTGAGATTTTTGTTGAATTTTTTGGTGTTTTTGAATGTTGAGGTTGTTGATGGATTTTTTGGTGTTATTCATTGTTGAGGTTTTTGTTGAATTTGTTGGTGTTTTTCATTATTGAGGTTGTTGTTGAATTTCTTGGTGATTTTCAATGTTGAGGTTGTTGAATTTATTGGTGTTATCAATGAATTTTTTTGACCTTTTTTGCATTTTTCAATGTTGAGGTTTTTGTTGAATTTGTTGTTGTTTTTCAATGTTGTGGCTGTTGAAGTTGTTGGTGTTTTTGAAAGTTGAGGTTGTTGTTGAATTTTTTGGTGTTTTTCATTGTTGAGGATTTTGTTGAATTTTTTGGTGTTTTTGAATGTTGAGGTTGTTGATGAATTTTTTGGTGTTTTTCATTGTTGAGGTTTCTGTTGAATTTGTTGGCGTTTTTGTTTGTTGAGGTTGTTGATGAATTTTTTGGTGTTTTTCATTGTTGAGGTTTTTGTTGAATTTTTTGGTGTTTTTAAATGTTGAGGTTGTTGATGAATTTTTTGGTGTTTTTCATTGTTGAGGTTTTTGTTGAATTTGTTGGTGATTTTCAATTTTGAGGTTGTTGTTGAATTTATCGGTGTACTCAATTTTTCTATTTGAATCTTTTTGTATTTTTCAAATTTGAGTTTGCAGTTGAATTTGTTGCTGTTTCATCAATGTTGAGGTTGTTGAAGTTTTTGGTGTTTTTCAAAGTTGAGGTTGTTGTTGAATTTTTTGAGGCTTTTCATTGCTGAGGTTGTTGTTGAATTTGTTGGTGATTTTCAACGTTGAGGTTGTTGAATTTATTGGTGTTTTTAATTGTTGAGGTTTTTGTTGAATTTGTTGGTGATTTTCAATGTTGAGGTTGTTGTTGAAATTTTTGGTCTTTTTCGTTGTTGAGGATTCTGTTTAATTTGTTGGTGTTTTTCAGTGTTGAGGTTTTTGTTGAATTTGTTGGTGTTTTTCATTGTTGAGGTTGTTGTTGAATTTGTTGGTGATTTTCAATGTTGAGGTTGTGGTTGAATTTGTTGGTGTTTTTCCATGTTGAGGTTTTTGAATTTGTTGGTGGTTTTCAAAGTCGAGGTTGTTGTTGAATTTGTTGGTGATTTTCAATGTTCAGTTTGTTGTTGAATTTTTAGGTGTTTTTCATTGTTGAGGTTGTTGTTGAAATTGTTGGAGTTTTTCAATGTTGAGGTTGTTGTTAAATTTTTTGGTGTTTTTCATTGTTGAGGTTTTTGTTGAATTTTTTGGTGTTTTTGAATGTTGGGGTTGTTGATGAATTTTTTGGTCTTTTTCATTGTTGAGGTTTTGTTGAATTTGTTGGTGATTTTCAATGTTGAGGTTGTTGTTGAATTTATTGGTGTATTCAATGTTTTTATTTGGATCTTTTTGTCTTTTTCAAAGTTGAGGCTGCAGTTGAATTTGTTGCTCTTACTCAATGTTGAGTTTGTTGAATTCTTTGGTGTTTTTCAAAGTTGAGGTTGTTTTTGAATTTTTTGATGTTTTTGATTGCTGAGGTTGTTGTTGAATTTGTTGGTGATTTTCAATGTTGAGGTTGTTGAATTTATTGGTGTTCTCAATGGTTTTTATTGATCTTTTTTGTATTTTTCAAAGTTGAGGGTACAGTTGAATATGATGGTGTTTTTCAATGTTGAAGTTGTTGAAGTTGTTGGTGTTTTTCAAAGTTGAGGTTGTTGTTGAATTTTTCGGTGTTTTTCATTGTTGAGGTTGTTGTTGAAATTGTTGGAGTTTTTCAATGTTGAGGTTGTTGTTGAAATTTATGGTGTTTTTCATTGTTGAGGTTTTTGTTGAATTTTTTTGGTGTTTTTGAATGTTGAGGTTGTTGATGAATATTTTGGTGTATTTCATTGTTGAGTTTTTTGTTGAATTTGTTGGTGTTTTTCATTGTTGAGGTTGTTGTTGAATTTGTTGGTGATTTTCAATGTTGAGGTTGTTCAATTTATTGGTGTTATCAATGGTTTTTTTTGATCTTTTTTGTATTTATCAAAGTTGTGGTAGCAGTGAAATTTGTTGGTGTTTTTGAATGTTGAGGTTGTTGATTAATATTTTGGTGTTTTTCATTGTTGAGGTTTTTGTTGAATTTGTTGGTGATTTTCAATGTTGAGGTTGTTGTTGAATTTGTTGGTGTTTTTCATTGTTGAGGTTGTTGTTGAAATTATTGGAGTATTTCAATGTTGAGGTTGTTGTTGAATTTGTTGGTGATTTTCAATGTTGAGGTTGTGGTTGAATTTATTGGTGATTTTCAATCTTGAGGTTGTTGTTGAATTTTTTGGTGTTTTTCATTGTTGAGGATTCTGTTTAATTTGTTGGTGTTTTTGAATTTTGAGGTTGTTGATGAATTTTTTGGTGTTATTCATTGTTGAGGTTTTTGTTGAATTTGTTGGTGATTCTCATTGTTGAGGTTGTTGTTGAATTTGTTGGTGATTTTCAAAGTTGAGGTTTTTGAATTTGTTGGTGTTTTTCAAAGTTGAGGTTGTTGTTGAATTTGTTGGTGATTTTCAATGTTGAGTTTGTTGGTGAATTTGTTGGTGGTTTTCAAATTTGAGGTTGTTGAATTTGTTCGACTTTTTCAAAGTTGACGTTGTTGTTGAATTTTATGGTGTTTTTAATTGTTGAGGTTGTTGATGAATTTGTTGGTGTTTTTGAATGTTGAGGTTGTTGTTGAATTGTTTGGTGTTTTTCATTGTTGTGGTTGTTGTTGTTGAATTTTTGATGTTTTACATTGTTGAGGCTATTGTTAAATTTGCTGGTGATTTTCAATATTGAGGTTGTTGTTGAATTTGTTGGTTTTATCAATATTTATTTAGTTGAACGTTTTTGTATTTTTAAAAGTTGAGGTTGTTGTTGAATTTGTTGTTGTTTTTCAATGCTGATGTTGTTGAATTTGTTGGTGTTTTTCAAAGCTGAGTTTGTTGTTGAATTTGTTGGTGTATTTGAATGTTGAGGTTGTTAAATCTGTTGGCGTTTTTCAAATTGAGGTTGTTGAATTTTTGATGTTATTCATTGTTGAGGTTTTTGTTGAATTTGTTGGTGTTTTTCATTGTTGAGGTTGTTGTTGAATTTGTTGGTGATTTTCAATGTTGAGGTTGTTGAAATTATTGGTATTATCAATGGCTTTTTTTGATCTTTTTTGTATTTTTCAAAGTTGAGGTAGCAGTTGAATTTGTTGGTGTTTTTGAATGTTGAGGTTGTTGAAGTTGTTGGTGTTTTTTAAAGTTGAGGTTGTTGTTGAATTTTTTGGTGTTTTTCATTGCTGAGATTTTTGTTGAATTTTTTGGTGTTTTTGAATGTTGAGGTTGTTGATGGATTTTTTGGTGTTATTCATTGTTGAGGTTTTTGTTGAATTTGTTGGTGTTTTTCATTATTGAGGTTGTTGTTGAATTTCTTGGTGATTTTCAATGTTGAGGTTGTTGAATTTATTGGTGTTATCAATGAATTTTTTTGACCTTTTTTGCATTTTTCAAAGTTGAGGTTTTTGTTGAATTTGTTGTTGTTTTTCAATGTTGTGGCTGTTGAAGTTGTTGGTGTTTTTGAAAGTTGAGGTTGTTGTTGAATTTTTTGGTGTTTTTCATTGTTGAGGATTTTGTTGAATTTTTTGGTGTTTTTGAATGTTGAGGTTGTTGATGAATTTTTTGGTGTTTTTCATTGTTGAGGTTTCTGTTGAATTTGTTGGCGTTTTTGTTTGTTGAGGTTGTTGATGAATTTTTTGGTGTTTTTCATTGTTGAGGTTTTTGTTGAATTTTTTGGTGTTTTTAAATGTTGAGGTTGTTGATGAATTTTTTGGTGTTTTTCATTGTTGAGGTTTTTGTTGAATTTGTTGGTGATTTTCAATTTTGAGGTTGTTGTTGAATTTATCGGTGTACTCAATTTTTCTATTTGAATCTTTTTGTATTTTTCAAATTTGAGTTTGCAGTTGAATTTGTTGCTGTTTCATCAATGTTGAGGTTGTTGAAGTTTTTGGTGTTTTTCAAAGTTGAGGTTGTTGTTGAATTTTTTGAGGCTTTTCATTGCTGAGGTTGTTGTTGAATTTGTTGGTGATTTTCAACGTTGAGGTTGTTGAATTTATTGGTGTTTTTCATTGTTGAGGTTTTTGTTGAATTTGTTGGTGATTTTCAATGTTGAGGTTGTTGTTGAAATTTTTGGTCTTTTTCGTTGTTGAGGATTCTGTTTAATTTGTTGGTGTTTTTCAGTGTTGAGGTTTTTGTTGAATTTGTTGTTGTTTTTCATTGTTGAGGTTGTTGTTGAATTTGTTGGTGATTTTCAATGTTGAGGTTGTGGTTGAATTTGTTGGTGTTTTTCCATGTTGAGGTTTTTGAATTTGTTGGTGGTTTTCAAAGTCGAGGTTGTTGTTGAATTTGTTGGTGATTTTCAATGTTCAGTTTGTTGTTGAATTTTTCGGTGTTTTTCATTGTTGAGGTTGTTGTTGAAATTGTTGGAGTTTTTCAATGTTGAGGTTGTTGTTGAATTTTTTGGTGTTTTTCATTGTTGAGGTTTTTGTTGAATTTTTTGGTGTTTTTGAATGTTGGGGTTGTTGATGAATTTTTTGGTCTTTTTCATTGTTGAGGTTTTGTTGAATTTGTTGGTGATTTTCAATGTTGAGGTTGTTGTTGAATTTATTGGTGTATTCAATGTTTTTATTTGGATCTTTTTGTCTTTTTCAAAGTTGAGGCTGCAGTTGAATTTGTTGCTCTTACTCAATGTTGAGTTTGTTGAATTCTTTGGTGTTTTTCAAAGTTGAGGTTGTTTTTGAATTTTTTGATGTTTTTGATTGCTGAGGTTGTTGTTGAATTTGTTGGTGATTTTCAATGTTGAGGTTGTTGAATTTATTGGTGTTCTCAATGGTTTTTATTGATCTTTTTTGTATTTTTCAAAGTTGAGGGTACAGTTGAATATGATGGTGTTTTTCAATGTTGAAGTTGTTGAAGTTGTTGGTGTTTTTCAAAGTTGAGGTTGTTGTTGAATTTTTTGGTGTTTTTCATTGTTGAGGTTGTTGTTGAAATTGTTGGAGTTTTTCAATGTTGAGGTTGTTGTTGAAATTTATGGTGTTTTTCATTGTTGAGGTTTTTGTTGAATTTTTTGGTGTTTTTGAATGTTGAGGTTGTTGATGAATATTTTGGTGTATTTCATTGTTGAGGTTTTTGTTGAATTTGTTGGTGATTTTAAATGTTGATGTTGTGGTTGAATTTATTGGTGTATTCAATGTTTTTATTTGAATCTTTTGGTATGTTTCAAAGCTGAGGTTGCAGTTGAATTTGTTGATGTTTCTCAATGTTGAGGTAGTGGATTTTTTTGATGTTTTTCAAAGTTGAGGTTGTTGTTGAATATTTGGTGCTTTTCATTGTTGAGGTTTTTGTTGAATTTTTTGGTGATTTTCAATGTTGAGGTTGTTGAATTTATTGGTGTTTCTCATTGTTGAGGTCGTTGTTGAATTTTTTGGAGATTTTCAATGTTGAGTTTGTTGTTGAATTTGTTGGTGTTTTTCAAATTTGTGGTTGTTGAATTTGTTGGTATTTTTGAAGGTTGACATTGTTGTTGAATTTTATGGTATTTTTAATTGTTGAGCTTGTTGATGAATTTGTAGGTGTTTTTGAATGTTGAGGTTGTTGTTGAATTGTTTGGTGTTTTTCATTGTGGTGGCTGTTGTTGTTGAAATTTTGATGTTTTTCATTGTTGAGGATGTTGTTAAATTTATTGATGATTTTCAATGTTGAGGTTGTTGTTGAATTTGTTGGTGTTATCAATTTAAAGTTTGTTGAACATTTTTGTATTTTTAAAAGTTGAGGTTGTTGTTGAATTTGTTGTTGTTTTTCATTGCTGAGGTTGTTGAATTTGTTGGTGTATTTGAGTGTTGAGGTTTTTAAATCTGTTGGCGTTTTTCAAATTGAGGTTGTTGTTGAATTTTTGATGTTATTCATTGTTGAGTTTTTTGTTGAATTTGTTGGTGTTTTTCATTGTTGAGGTTGTTGTTGAATTTGTTGGTGATTTTCAATGTTGAGGTTGTTCAATTTATTGGTGTTATCAATGGTTTTTATTGATCTTTTTTGTATTTATCAAAGTTGTGGTAGCAGTGAAATTTGTTGGTGTTTTTGAATGTTGAGGTTGTTGATTAATATTTTGGTGTTTTTCATTGTTGAGGTTTTTGTTGAATTTGTTGGTGATTTTCAATGTTGAGGTTGTTGTTGAATTTGTTGGTGTTTTTCATTGTTGAGGTTGTTGTTGAAATTGTTGGAGTATTTCAATGTTGAGGTTGTTGTTGAATTTGTTGGTGATTTTCAATTTTGAGGTGGTGGTTGAATTTATTGGTGTATTCAATGTTTTTATTTGAATCTTTTTGTATGTTTCAATGTTGAGGTTGCAGTTGAATTTGTTGCTGTTTCTCAATGTTGAGGTTGTGGAATTTTTTGATGTTTTTCAAAGTTGAGGTTGTTGTTGAATTTTTTGGTGCTTTTCATTGTTGAGGTTTTTGTTGAATTTGTTGGTGATTTTCAATCTTGAGGTTGTTGTTGAATTTGTTGGTGATTTTCAATGTTGAGTTTGTTGGTGAATTTGTTGGTGTTTTTCAAATTTGAGGTTATTGAATTTGTTCGACTTTTTCAAAGTTGACGTTGTTGTTGAATTTTATGGTGTTTTTAATTGTTGAGGTTGTTGATGAATTTGTTGGTGTTTTTGAATGTTGAGGTTGTTGTTGAATTGTTTGGTGTTTTTCATTGTTGTGGTTGTTTTTGTTGAATTTTTGATGTTTTACATTGTTGAGGCTATTGTTAAATTTGCTGGTGATTTTCAATATTGAGGTTGTTGTTGAATTTGTTGGTTTTATCAATATTTATTTAGTTGAACGTTTTTGTATTTTTAAAAGTTGAGGTTGTTGTTGAATTTGTTGTTGTTTTTCAATGCTGATGTTGTTGAATTTGTTGGTGTTTTTCAAAGCTGAGTTTGTTGTTGAATTTGTTGGTGTATTTGAATGTTGAGGTTGTTAAATCTGTTGGCGTTTTTCAAATTGAGGTTGTTGAATTTTTGATGTTATTCATTGTTGAGGTTTTTGTTGAATTTGTTGGTGTTTTTCATTGTTGAGGTTGTTGTTGAATTTGTTGGTGATTTTCAATGTTGAGGTTGTTGAAATTATTGGTATTATCAATGGCTTTTTTTGATCTTTTTTGTATTTTTCAAAGTTGAGGTAGCAGTTGAATTTGTTGGTGTTTTTGAATGTTGAGGTTGTTGAAGTTGTTGGTGTTTTTTAAAGTTGAGGTTGTTGTTGAATTTTTTGGTGTTTTTCATTGCTGAGATTTTTGTTGAATTTTTTGGTGTTTTTGAATGTTGAGGTTGTTGATGGATTTTTTGGTGTTATTCATTGTTGAGGTTTTTGTTGAATTTGTTGGTGTTTTTCATTATTGAGGTTGTTGTTGAATTTCTTGGTGATTTTCAATGTTGAGGTTGTTGAATTTATTGGTGTTATCAATGAATTTTTTTGACCTTTTTTGCATTTTTCAAAGTTGAGGTTTTTGTTGAATTTGTTGTTGTTTTTCAATGTTGTGGCTGTTGAAGTTGTTGGTGTTTTTGAAAGTTGAGGTTGTTGTTGAATTTTTTGGTGTTTTTCATTGTTGAGGATTTTGTTGAATTTTTTGGTGTTTTTGAATGTTGAGGTTGTTGATGAATTTTTTGGTGTTTTTCAATGTTGAGGTTTCTGTTGAATTTGTTGGCGTTTTTGTTTGTTGAGGTTGTTGATGAATTTTTTGGTGTTTTTCATTGTTGAGGTTTTTGTTGAATTTGTTGGTGATTTTCAATTTTGAGGTTGTTGTTGAATTTATCGGTGTATTCAATTTTTCTATTTGAATCTTTTTGTATTTTTCAAATTTGAGTTTGCTGTTGAATTTGTTGCTGTTTCATCAATGTTGAGGTTGTTGAAGTTTTTGGTGTTTTTCAAAGTTGAGGTTGTTGTTGAATTTTTTGAGGCTTTTCATTGCTGAGGTTGTTGTTGAATTTGTTGGTGATTTTCAACGTTGAGGTTGTTGAATTTATTGGTGTTTTTCATTGTTGAGGTTTTTGTTGAATTTGTTGGTGATTTTCAATGTTGAGGTTGTTGTTGAAATTTTTGGTCTTTTTCGTTGTTGAGGATTCTGTTTGAACCTTTTTGTATCTTTGAAAGTTGACGTTGCAGTTGAATTTGTTGCTCTTTCTCAATGTTCAGGTTGTTGAATTTTCTTGTGTTATTCAAAGTTGAGGATGTTGTTTAATTTTTTTATGTTTTTCATTGCTGAGGTTGTTGTTGAATTTGTTGGTGATTTTCAATGTTGAGGTTGTTGAATTTATTGGTGTTATCAATGGTTTTTTTTAATCTTTTTTCTATTTTTCAAAGTTGAGGTTGCAATTGAATTTCTAGGTGTTTTTCAAAGTTGAGGTTGTTGTTGAATTTTTTGGTGTTTCTCATTGTTGAGGTTTCTGTTGAATATGTTGTTGTTTTTGAATGTTGAGATTGTTGATGAATTTTTTTGTGTTTATCATTGTTGAGGTTTTTGTTGAATTTGTTGGTGATTTTCAATGTTGAGGTTGTTGTTGAATTTTTTGGTGTTTCTCATTGTTGAAGTTTCTGTTGAATTTGTTGGTGTTTTTCAATGTTGAGATTGTTGATGAATTTTTTGGTGTTTTTCATTATTGAGGTTTTTGTTGAATTTGTTGGTGTTTTTCACTGTTGAGGTCGTTGTTGAATTTGTTGGTGATTTTCAATATTGAGGTTGTGGTTGAATTTGTTGGTGCTTTTCCCTGTTGAGGTTTTTGAATTTGTTGGTGTTTTTCAAAGTTGAGGTTGTTGTTAAATTTTTTGGTGTTTTTCATTGTTGAGGTTTTTGTTGAATTTTTTGGTGTTTTTGAATGTTGAGGTTGTTGTTGAATTTTTTTGTGCTTTTCATTGTTGAGGTTGTTGTTGAATTTATTGGTGTATTCAATGTTTTTATTTGAATCTTTTTGTATTTTTCAAACCTAAGGTTGCAGTTGAATTTCTTGCTGTTTTTCAATGTTGAGGTTTTTGAATTTTTTGGTGTTATTCAAAGTTGAGGTTGTTGTTGAATTTTTGATGTTTTTCATTGTTGAGGTTGTTGTTGAATTAGTTGATGATTTTCTATGTTAAGGTTGTTGAAGTTGTTGTTGTTTTTCAAAGTTGAGTTTGTTGTTGAATTTTTTGGTGTTTTTCATTGTTGAGGTTTTTGTTGAATTATTTGGCGTTTTTGAATGTTGAGGTTGTCCATGAATTATTTGGTGTTTTTCATTGTTGAGGTTTTTGTTGAATTTGTTGGTGATTTTCAATGTTGAGGTTGTTGATGAATTTTTTGGTGTTTTTCTTTGTTGAGGTTTTTGTTGAATTTGTTGGTGATTGTCAATGTTGAGTTTCTTGCTGAATTTTTTGGTGATTTTCACTGTTGAGGTTGTTGTCGAATTTGTTGGTGATTTTCAATATTGAGGTTGTGGTTGAATTTGTTGGTGCTTTTCCCTGTTGAGGTTTTTGAATTTGTTGGTGTTTTTCAAAGTTGAAGTTGTTGTTGATTTTGTTGGTGATTTTCAATATTGAGGTTGTGGTTGAATTTGTTGGTGCTTTTCCCTGTTGAGGTTTTTGAATTTGTTGGTGTTTTTCAAAGTTGAGGTTGTTGTTGATTTTGTTGGTGATTTTCAATGTTGAGTTTGTTTTTGAATTTTTTGGTGTTTTTCATTGTTGAGGTTGTTGTTGAAATTGTTGGAGTTTTTCAATGTTGAGGTTGTTGTTGAATTTTATGGTGATTTTCAATGTTGAGAATGTTGTTGAATTTGTTGGTGTTTTTCAATGTTGTGCTTAATGTTGAATTTGATGGTTTTTCGAATGTTGAGGTTGTTGTTGAATTGTTTGTTGTTTTTCATTGTTGTGGATGTTGTTGTTGAATTTTTGATGTTATTCATTGTTGAGGTTGTTGTTAAATTTGTTGGTGATTTTCAATATTGAGGTTGTTGTTGAATTTGTCGGTGTTATCAATTTTTATTTTGTTGAACCTTTTTGTATTTTTTAAAGTTGAGGTTGTTGTTGAATTTGTTGGTTTTTTTCAATGTTGATGTTGTTGAATTTGTTGGTGTTTTTCAAAGCTGAATTTGTTGTTGAATTTGTTGGTGTATTTGAATGTTGAGGTTGTTAAATCTGTTGGTGTTTTTCAAATTGAGGTTGTTGTTGAAATTTTTGGTGTTTTTCATTGTTGGGGTTTTTGTTGAATTTGTTGGTGTTTTTGAATATTGAGGTTGTTGATGAATTTTTTGGTGTTTTTCTTTATCAGGTTTTTGTTGAATTTGTTGGTGATTTTCAATGTTGAGTTTCTTGCTGAATTTTTTGGTGTTTTTCAATGTTGAGGTTGTTGAATTTGTTGGTGTTTTTCAAAGCTGAGTTTGTTGTTGAATTTATTGGTGTATTTGAATGTTGAGGTTGTTAAATCTGTTGGTGTTTTTCAAATTGACGTTGTTGTTGAATTTTTTGGTGTTTTTCATTGTTGAGTTTTTTGTTGAATTTGTTGGTGTTTTTCATTGTTGAGGTTGTTGTTGAATTTGTTGGTGATTTTCAATATTGAGGTTGTAGTTGAATTTGTTGGTGTTTTTCCATGCTGAGGTTTTTGAATTTGTTGGTGTTTTTTAAAGTTGATGTTGTTTCTGATAATTTGGTGCTTTTCAATGTTGAGGTTGTCGTTGAATTTTTTTGGTGATTTTCAATATTGAGATTGTTGTTTAATTTATTGGTGTATTCAATGTTTTTTTTTGAATCTTTTTGTATTTTTCAAAGTTGAGGTTGCAGTTGAATTATTTGCTATTTCTCAATGTTGTGTTGTTGAATTTTTTGGTGTTTTTCAAAGTTGAGGCTGTTGTTGAATTTGTTGGTGATTTTCAACATTGAGTTTGTTGTTGATTTTATTGGTGTATTCAATGTTGCTTTTTTAAAATCTTTTTGTATTTTTCAAAGTTGAGGTTGCAGATGAATTTGTTGCTGTTTCACAATGTTGAGGTTGTTGAATTTTTTGGTGTTATTCAAAGTTGTGGTTGTTGTTGAAATTTTTGGTGTTTTTCATTGTTGAGGTTTTTGTTGAATTTTTTTGTGCTTTTGAATGTTGAGGTTGTTCATGAATTTTATGGTGTTTTTCATTTTTGAGGTTTTTGTTGAATTTGTTGGTGATTTTCAATGTTGAGGTTGTTGTTGAATTTTTTGGTGTTTTTCATTGTTGATGTTTTTGTTGAATTTGTTGGTGATTTTCAATGTTGAGTTTCTTGTTGAATTTTTTGGTGTTTTTCATTGTTGAGGTTGTTGTTGAACTTGTTGGAGTTTTTCAATGTTGAGGTTGTTGTTGAATTTTTTGGAGATTTTCAATGTTGAGTTTGTTGTTGAATTTGTTGCTGTTTTTCGATGTTGAGGTTGGTGAATTTGTTGGTATTTTTCAAAGTTGACGTTGTTGTTGAATTTTTTGGTGTTTTTAATTGTTGAGGTTTTTGTTGAATTTGTTCCTGTTTTTCATTGTTGTAGTTGTTGTTGTTGAATTTTTGATGTTTTTCATTGTTGAGGTTTTTTGTTAAATTTGTTGGTGATTTTCAATATTGAGGTTGTTGTTGAATTTGTTCGTGTTTTTCATCGTTGTGGTTGTTGTTGTTGAATTTTTGATGTTTTTCATTGTTGAGGTTGTAGTTAAATTTGTTGGTGATTTTCAATTTTGAGGTTGTTGTTGAAATTGTTGGTGTTATCAATTTTTTTTTGGATGAACCTTTTTGTATTTTTAAAAGTTGAGGTTGTTTTTGAATTTGTTGCTGTTTTTCAATGTTGAGGTTTTTGAATTTGTTGGTTCTCTTCAAAGCTGCGTTTGTTGTTGAATTTGTTGGTGATTTTCCATATTGAGGTTGTAGTTGAATTTGTTGGTGTTCTTCCATGTTGAGGTTTTTGAATTTGTTGGTCTTTTTCAAAGTTGATGTTGTTGTTGAATTTTTTGATGATTTTCAATATTGAGGATGTTGTTGATTTTATTTGTGTATTCAATGTTTTTTTTTTGAAGCTTTTTGTATTTTTCAAAGTTGAGGTTGCAGTTGAATTTGTTGCTGTTTCTCAATGTTGAGGTTGTTGAATTTTTTGGTGTTGTTCAAAGTTGAGGTTGTTGTTGAATTTTTTGATGTTTTTCATTGCTGGGGTAGTTGTTGAATTTCTTGGTGATTATCAATGTTGAGGTTGTTGAATTTATTGGTGTTATCAATGGAATTTTTTTGATCTTTTTTGTATTTTTCAAAGTTGAGGTTGCAGTTGAATTTGTTGGTGTTTTTCAATGTTAAGGTTCTTGAAGTTGTTGTTGTTCTTCAAAGTTGAGTTTGTTGTTGAATTATTTGGCGTTTTTGAATGTTGAGGTTGTCCATGAATTATTTGGTGTTTTTCATTGTTGAGGTTTTTGTTGAATTTGTTGGTGATTTTCAATGTTGAGTTTCTTGCTGAATTTTTTGGTGTTTTTCAATGTTGAGGTTGTTGAATTTGTTGGTGTTTTTCAAAGCTGAGTTTGTTGCTGAATTTATTGGTGTATTTGAATGTTGAGGTTGTTAAATCTGTTGGTGTTTTTCAAATTGAGGTTGTTGTTGAATTTTTTGGTGTTTTTCATTGTTGCGTTTTTTGTTGAATTTGTTGGTGTTTTTCATTGTTGAGGTTGTTGTTAAATTTGTTGGTGATTTTCAATTTTGAGGTTGTTGTTGAATTTGTTGGTGTTATCAATTTTTATTTTGTTGAACCTTTTTGTAATTTTAAAAGTTGAGGTTGTTGTTGAAGTTGTTGGTCTTTTTCAATGTTGAAGTTGTAGAATTTGTTGGTGTTTTTGAATGTTGTGGTTGTTGTTGAATTGTTTGGTGTTTTTCATTGTTGTGGTTGTTGCTGTTGAATTTTTTGATGTTTTTCATTGTTGAGGTTTCTGTTGAATTTGTTGGTGTTTTTCAATGTTGAGCTTGTTGTTGAATTTGATGGTTTTTCGAATGTTGAGGTTGTTGTTGAATTGTTTGTTGTTTTTCATTGTTGTGGTTGTTGTTGTTGAATTTTTGATGTTATTCATTGTTGAGGTTGTTGTTAAATTTGTTGGTGTTTTTCAAAGCTGCGTTTGTTGTTGAATTTGTTGGTGTTATCAATTTTTATTTTGTTGAACCTTTTTGTATTTTTTAAGGTTGAGGTTGTTGTTGAATTTGTTGGTTTTTTTCAATGTTGATGTTGTTGAATTTGTTGGTGTTTTTCAAAGCTGAGTTTGTTCTTGAATTTGTTGGTGTATTTCATTGTTGTGGATTTTGTTGAAATTTTTGTTGTTTTTGAATGTTGAGGTTGTTGATGAATTTTTTCGTGTTTTTTATTGTTGAGGTTTTTGTTGAATTTTTTTGTGCTTTTGAATGTTGAGGTGGTTCATGAATTTTATGGTGTTTTTCATTGTTGAGGTTTTTATTGAATTTGTTGGTGATTTTCAATGTTGAGGTTGTTGTTAAATTTTTTGGTGTTTTTCATTGTTGAGGTTTTTGTTGAATTTGTTGGTGTTTTTGAATGTTGAGGTTGTTGATGAATTTTTTGGTGTTTTTCATTGTTGAGGTTTTTGTTGAATTTGTTGGTGATTTTCAATGTTGAGTTTCTTGTTGAATTTTTTGGTGTTTTTCATTGTTGAGGTTGTTGTTGAACTTGTTGGAGTTTTTCAATGTTGAGGTTGTTGTTGAATTTTTTGGAGATTTTCAATGTTGAGTTTGTTGTTGAATTTGTTGGTGTTTTTCAATTTTGAGGTTGTTTTTGAAATTGTTGGTGTTATCAATTTTTATTTGGATGAACCTTTTTGTATTTTTAAAAGTTGAGGTTGTTGTTGAATTTGTTGCTGTTTTTCAATGTTGAGGTTGTTGAATTTGTTGGTGCTCTTCAAAGCTACGTTTGTTGTTGAATTTGTTGGTGATTTTCCATATTGAGGTTGTAGTTGAATTTGTTGGTGTTTTTCCATGTTGAGGTTTTTGAATTTGTTGGTCTTTTTCAAAGTTGAGGCTGTTGTTGAATTTTTTGACGATTTTTAATATTGAGGATGTTGTTGATTTTATTGGTGTATTCAATGTTTTTTTTTGAAGCTTTTTGTATTTTTCAAAGTTGAGGTTGCAGTTGAATTTGTTGCTGTTTCTCAATGTTGAGGTTGTTGCATTTTTTGGTGTTGTTCAAAGTTGAGGTTGTTGTTGAATTTTTTGATGTTTTTCATTGCTGAGGTTGTTGTTGAATTTCTTGGTGATTTTCAATGTTGAGGTTGTTGAATTTATTGGTGTTATCAATGGATTTTTTTTGATCTTTTTTGTATTTTTCAAAGCTGAGGTTGCAGTTGAATTTGTTGGTGTTTTTCAATGTTGAGGTTCTTGAAGTTGTTGGTGTTTTTCAAAGTTGAGGTTGTTGTTAAATTTTTTGGTGTTTTTCTTTGTTGAGGTTTTTGTTGAATTTTTTGGTGTTTTTGAATGTTGAGGTTGTTGATGAATTTTTTTGTGCTTTTCATTGTTGAGGTTGTTGTTGAATTTATTGGTGTATTCAATGTTTTTATTTGAATCTTTTTGTATTTTTCAAACCTAAGGTTGCAGTTGAATTTCTTGCTGTTTCTCAATGTTGAGGTTGTTGAATTTTTTGGTGTTATTCAAAGTTGAGGTTGTTGTTGAATTTTTGATGTTTTTCATTGCTGAGGTTGTTGTTGAATTAGTTGATGATTTTCTATGTTAAGGTTGTTGAAGTTGTTGTTGTTTTTCAAAGTTGAGTTTGTTGTTGAATTTTTTGGTGTTTTTCATTGTTGAGGTTTTTGTTGAATTATTTGGCGTTTTTGAATGTTGAGGTTGTCCATGAATTATTTGGTGTTTTTCATTGTTGAGGTTGTTGTTGAATTTGTTGGTGTTTTTGAATGTTGTGGTTGTTGTTGAATTGTTTGGTGTTTTTCATTGTTCTGGTTGTTGCTGTTGAATTTTTTAATGTTTTTCATTGTTGAGGTTTCTGTTGAATTTGTTGGTGTTTTTCAATGTTGAGCTTGTTGTTGAATTTGATGGTTTTTCGAATGTTGAGGTTGTTGTTGAATTGTTTGTTGTTTTTCATTGTTGTGGTTGTTGTTGTTGAATTTTTGATGTTATTCATTGTTGAGGTTGTTGTTAAATTTGTTGGTGATTTTCAATATTGAGGTTGTTGTTGAATTTGTTGGTGTTATCAATTTTTATTTTGTTGAACCTTTTTGTATTTGTTAAAGTTGAGGTTGTTGTTGAATTTGTTGGTTTTTTTCAATGTTGATGTTGTTGAATTTGTTGGTGTTTTTCAAAGCTGAGTTTGTTCTTGAATTTGTTGGTGTATTTGAATGTTGAGGTTGTTAAATCTGTTGGTGTTTTTCAAATTGAGGTTGTTGTTGAATTTTTTGGTGTTTTTCATTGTTGTGGATTTTGTTGAAATTTTTGTTGTTTTTGAATGTTGAGGTTGTTGATGAATTTTTTCGTGTTTTTTATTTTTGAGGTTTTTGTTGAATTTTTTTGGGCTTTTGAATGTTGAGGTGGTTCATGAATTTTATGGTGTTTTTCATAGTTGAGGTTTTTATTGAATTTGTTGGTGATTTTCAATGTTGAGGTTGTTGTTAAATTTTTTGGTGTTTTTCATTGTTGAGGTTTTTGTTGAATTTGTTGGTGTTTTTGAATGTTGAGGTTGTTGATGAATTTTTTGGTGTTTTTCATTGTTGAGGTTTTTGTTGAATTTGTTGGTGATTTTCAATGTTGAGTTTCTTGTTGAATTTTTTGGTGTTTTTCATTGTTGAGGTTGTTGTTGAACTTGTTGGAGTTTTTCAATGTTGAGGTTGTTGTTGAATTTTTTGGAGATTTTCAATGTTGAGTTTGTTGTTGAATTTGTTGGTGTTTTTCAATTTTGAGGTTGTTTTTGAAATTGTTGGTGTTATCAATTTTTATTTGGATGAACCTTTTTGTATTTTTAAAAGTTGAGGTTGTTGTTGAATTTGTTGCTGTTTTTCAATGTTGAGGTTGTTGAATTTGTTGGTGCTCTTCAATGCTACGTTTGTTGTTGAATTTGTTGGTGATTTTCCATATTGAGGTTGTAGTTGAATTTGTTGGTGTTTTTCCATGTTGAGGTTTTTGAATTTGTTGGTCTTTTTCAAAGTTAAGGCTGTTGTTGAATTTTTTGATGATTTTTAATATTGAGGATGTTGTTGATTTTATTGGTGTATTCAATGTTTTTTTTTGAAGCTTTTTGTGTTTTCCAAAGTTGAGGTTGCAGTTGAATTTGTTGCTGTTTCTCAATGTTGAGGTTGTTGTATTTTTTGGTGTTGTTCAAAGTTGAGGTTGTTGTTGAATTTTTTGATGTTTTTCATTGCTGAGGTTGTTGTTGAATTTCTTGGTGATTTTCAATGTTGATGTTGCTGAATTTATTGGTGTTATCAATGGATTTTTTTTGATCTTTTTTGTATTTTTCAAAGTTGAGGTTGCAGTTGAATTTGTTGGTGTTTTTCAATGTTGAGGTTCTTGAAGTTGTTGGTGTTTTTCAAAGTTGAGGTTGTTGTTAAATTTTTTGGTGTTTTTCATTGTTGAGGTTTTTGTTCAATTTTTTGGTGTTTTTGAATGTTGAGGTTGTTGATGAATTTTTTTGTGCTTTTCATTGTTGAGGTTGTTGTTGAATTTATTGGTGTATTCAATGTTTTTATTTGAATCTTTTTGTATTTTTCAAACCTAAGGTTGCAGTTGAATTTCTTGCTGTTTCTCAATGTTGAGGTTGTTGAATTTTTTGGTGTTATTCAAAGTTGAGGTTGTTGTTGAATTTTTGATGTTTTTCATTGCTGAGGTTGTTGTTGAATTAGTTGATGATTTTCTATGTTAAGGTTGTTGAAGTTGTTGTTGTTTTTCAAAGTTGAGTTTGTTGTTGAATTTTTTGGTGTTTTTCATTGTTGAGGTTTTTGTTGAATTATTTGGCATTTTTGAATGTTGAGGTTGTCCATGAATTATTTGGTGTTTTTCATTGTTGAGGTTTTTGTTGAATTTGTTGGTGATTTTCAATGTTGAGGTTGTTGATGAATTTTTTGGTGTTTTTCTTTGTTGAGGTTTTTGTTGAATTTGTTGGTGATTGTCAATGTTGAGTTTCTTGCTGAATTTTTTGGTGTTTTTCAATGTTGAGGTTGTTGAATTTGTTGGTGTTTTTCAAAGCTGAGTTTGTTGCTGAATTTATTGGTGTATTTGAATGTTGAGGTTGTTAAATCTGTTGGTGTTTTTCAAATTGATGATGTTGTTGAATTTTTTGGTGTTTTTCATTGTTGCGTTTTTTGTTGAATTTGTTGGTGTTTTTCATTGTTGAGGTTGTTGTTGAATTTGTTGGTGATTTTCAATATTGAGGTTGTAGTTGAATTTGTTGGTGTTATCAATTTTTATTTTGTTGAACCTTTTTGTATTTTTAAAAGTTGAGGTTGTTGTTGAATTTGTTCGTTTTTTTCAATGTTGATGTTGTTGAATTTGTTGGTGTTTTTCAAAGCTGAATTTGTTGTTGAATTTGTTGGTGTATTTGAATGTTGAGGTTGTTAAATCTGTTGGTGTTTTTCAAATTGAGGTTGTTGTTGAAATTTTTGGTGTTTTTCATTGTTGAGGTTTTTGTTGAATTTGTTGGTGTTTTTGAATATTGAGGTTGTTGATGAATTTTTTGGTGTTTTTCTTTGTTCAGGTTTTTGTTGAATTTGTTGGTGATTTTCAATGTTGAGTTTCTTGCTGAATTTTTTGGTGTTTTTCAATGTTGAGGTTGTTGAATTTGTTGGTGTTTTTCAAAGCTGAGTTTGTTGTTGAATTTATTGGTGTATTTGAATGTTGAGGTTGATAAATCTGTTGGTGTTTTTCAAATTGAGGTTGTTGTTGAATTTTTTGGTGTTTTTCATTGTTGAGGTTGTTGTTGAATTTGTTGGTGATTTTCAATATTGTGGTTGTAGTTGAATTTGTTGGTGTTTTTCCATGCTGAGGTTTTTGAATTTGTTGGTGTTTTTTAAAGTTGATGTTGTTGTTGATAATTTGGTGCTTTTCAATGTTGAGGTTGTTGTTGAATTTTTTTGGTGATTTTCAATACTGAGATTGTTGTTGAATTTATTGGTGTATTCAATGTTTTTTTTTGAATCTTTTTGTATTTTTCAAAGTTGAGGTTGCAGTTGAATTTTTTGCTGTTTCTCAATGTTGTGGTTGTTGAATTTTTTGGTGTTTTTCAAAGTTGAGGTTGTTGTTGAATTTGTTGGTGATTTTCAATATTGAGTTTGTTGTTGATTTTATTGGTGTATTCAATGTTGCTTTTTTAAAATCTTTTTGTATTTTTCAAAGTTGAGGTTGCAGATGAATTTGTTGCTGTTTCACAATGTTGAGGTTGTTGAATTTTTTGGTGTTATTCAAAGTTGTGGTTGTTGTTGAATTTTTTGGTGTTTTTCATTGTTGAGGTTTTTGTTTGATTTTTTTGTGCTTTTGAATGTTGAGGTTGTTCATGAATTTTATGGTGTTTTTCATTTTTGAGGTTTTTGTTGAATTTGTTGGTGATTTTCAATGTTGAGGTTGTTGTTGAATTTTTTGGTGTTTTTCATTGTTGAGGTTTTTGTTGAATTTGTTGGTGATTTTCAATGTTGAGTTTCTTGTTGAATTTTTTGGTGTTTTTCATTGTTGAGGTTGTTGTTGAACTTGTTGGAGTTTTTCAATGTTGAGGTTGTTGTTGAATTTTTTGGAGATTTTCAATGTTGAGTTTGTTGTTGAATTTGTTGGTGTTTTTCGATGTTGAGTTTGTTGAATTTGTTGGTTTTTTTCAAAGTTGACGTTGTTGTTGAATTTTTTGGTGTTTTTAATTGTTGAGGTTTTTGTTGAATTTGTTCCTGTTTTTCATTGTTGTAGTTGTTGTTGTTGAATTTTTGATGTTTTTCATTGTTGAGGTTTTTTGTTAAACTTGTTGGTGATTTTCAATATTGAGGTTGTTGTTGAATTTGTTGGTGTTTTTCATCGTTGTGGTTGTTGTTGTTGAATTATTGATGTTTTTCATTGTTGAGGTTGTTGTTAAATTTGTTGGTGATTTTCAATTTTGAGGTTGTTGTTGAAATTGTTGGTGTTATCAATTTTTTTTTGGATGAACCTTTTTGTATTTTTAAAAGTTGAGGTTGTTGTTGAATTTGTTGCTGTTTTTCAATGTTGAGGTTTTTGAATTTGTTGGTTCTCTTCAAAGCTGCGTTTGTTGTTGAATTTGTTGGTGATTTTCCATATTGAGGTTGTAGTTGAATTTGTTGGTGTGTATCCATGTTGAGGTTTTTGAATTTGTTGGTCTTTTTCAAAGTTGAGGTTGTTGTTGAGTTTTTTGATGATTTTCAATATTGAGGATGTTGTTGATTTTATTGGTGTATTCAATGTTTTTTATTTGAAGCTTTTTGTATTTTTCAAAGTTGAGGTTGCAGTTGAATTTGTTGCTGTTTCTCAATGTTGAGGTTGTTGAATTTTTTGGTGTTGTTCAAAGTTGAGGTTGTTGTTGAATTTTTTTATGTTTTTCATTGCTGGGGTTGTTGTTGAATTTCTTGGTGATTTTCAATGTTGAGGTTGTTGAATTTATTGGTGTTATCAATGGATTTTTTTGATCTTTTTTGTATTTTTCAAAGTTGAGGTTGCAGTTGAATTTGTTGGTGTTTTTCAATGTTAAGGTTCTTGATGTTGTTGTTGTTTTTCAAAATTGAGTTTGTTGTTGAATTTTTTGGTGTTTTTCATTGTTGAGGTTTTTGTTGAATTATTTGGCGTTTTTGAATGTTGAGGTTGTCCATGAATTATTTGGTGTTTTTCATTGTTGAGGTTTTTGTTGAATTTGTTGGTGATTTTCAATGTTGAGGTTGTTGATGAATTTTTTGGTGTTTTTCTTTGTTGAGGTTTTTGTTGAATTTGTTGGTGATTGTCAATGTTGAGTTTCTTGCTGAATTTTTTGGTGATTTTCACTGTTGAGGTTGTTGTTGAATTTGTTCGTGATTTTCAATATTGAGGTTGTGGTTGAATTTGTTGTTGCTTTTCCCTGTTGAGGTTTTTGAATTTGTTGGTGTTTTTCAAAGTTGAGGTTGTTGTTGATTTTGTTGGTGATTTTCAATATTGAGGTTGTGGTTGAATTTGTTGGTGCTTTTCCCTGTTGAGGTTTTTGAATTTGTTGGTGTTTTTCAAAGTTGAGGTTGTTGTTGATTTTGTTGGTGATTTTCAATGTTGAGTGTGTTTTTGAATTTTTTGGTGTTTTTCATTGTTGAGGTTGTTGTTGAAATTGTTGGAGTTTTTCAATGTTGAGGTTGTTGTTGAATTTTATGGTGATTTTCAATGTTGAGAATGTTGTTGAATTTTTTGGTGTTTTTCAATGTTGAGGTTGTTGAATTTGTTGGTGTTTTTCAAAGCTGAGTTTGTTGCTGAATTTATTCGTGTATTTGAATGTTGAGGTTGTTAAATCTGTTGGTGTTTTTCAAATTGATGATGTTGTTGAATTTTTTGGTGTTTTTCATTGTTGAGTTTTTTGTTGAATTTGTTGGTGTTTTTCATTGTTGAGGTTGTTGTTGAATTTGCTGGTGATTTTCAATATTGAGGTTGTAGTTGAATTTGTTGGTGTTTTTCCATGCTGAGGTTTTTGAATTTGTTTGTGTTTTTAAAAGTTGATGTTGTTGTTGATAATTTGGTGTTTTTCAATGTTGAGGTTGTTGTTGAATTTTTTGGTGATTTTCAAAATTGAGATTGTTGTTGAATTTATTGGTGTATTCAATGTTTTTTTTTGAATCTTTTTGTATTTTACAATGTTGACGTTGCAGTTGAATTTGTTGCTGTTTCTCAATGTTGAGGTTGTTGCATTTATTGGTGTTTTTCAAAGTTGAGGTTGTTGTTGAGTTTTTTGATGTTTTTCATTGCTGATGTTGTTGTTGAATTTGATGGTGATTTTCAATGTTGAGGTTGTTGAATTTATTGGTGTTATCAATTTTTCTTTTGATCTTTTTTGTATTTTTCAAAGTTGAGGTTGCAGTTGAAGTTGTTGCTGTTTCTCAATTTTGAGGTTGTTGAATTTTTCGGTGTTTTTCAAAGTTGAGGTTGTTGTTGAATTTTTTGATGTTTTTCATTGTTGAGGTTTTTGTTCAACTTTTTGATGATTTTCAATGTTGAGGTTGTTGAATTTATTGGTGTTTTTCATTGTTGACTTTTTTGTTGAATTTGTTGGTGATTTTCAATGTTGAGGTTGTGGTTGAATTTTTTGGTGTTTTTCATTGTTGAAGATTCTGTTCAATTTGTTGGTGTTTTTGAATGTTGAGGATGTTGATGAATTTTTTTTGTTTTTCTTGGTTGAGGTTTTTGTTGAATTTGTTGGTGTTTTTCATTGTTGAGGTTGTTGTTGAATTTGTTGGTGATTTTCAATGTTGAGGTTGTCGTTGAATTTGTTGGTGTTTTTCCATGTTGAGTTTTTTGAATTTGTTGGTGTTTTTCAAAGTTGAGGTTGTTGTTGAATTTGTTGGTGATTTTCAATGTTGAGTTTGTTGTTGAATTTGTTGGTGTTTTTCAGTGTTGAGGTTGTTGAATTTGTTGGTATTTTTCAAGGTTCTCGTTGTTGTTGAATTTTTTGATGTTTTTAATTGTTGAGGTTGTTGTTGAATCTGTTGGTGTTTTTGAATGTTGAGGTTGTTGACGAATTTTTTGGTGTTTTTCATTGTTGAGGTTGTTGTTGAATTTGTTGGTGTTTTTGAGTGTTGAGGTTGTTGTTGAATTGTTTGGTGTTTTTCATTGTTGTGGTTGTTGCTGTTGAATTTTTTATGTTTTTCATTGCTGAGGTTGTTGTTAAATTTGTTGGTGATTTTCAATTTTGAGGTTGTTGTTGAATTTGTTGGTGTTATCAATTTTTATTTTGTTGAACCTTTTTGTATTTTTAAAAGTTGAGGTTGTTGTTGAATTTGTTGGTGATTTTCAATGTTGAGGATGTTGAATTTATTGGCGTAATCAATGGTTTTTTCTGATCTTTTTTGTATTTTTCAAAGTTGAGGTTGAAGTTGAATTTGTAGGTGTTTTTCAATGTTGAGGTTGTTGAAGTTGTTGGTGTTTTTCAAAGTTGAGGTTGTTTTTGAATTTTTTGGTGCTTTTCATTGTTGATGCTTTTGTTGAATTATTTGGTGTTTTTGAATGTTGAAGTTGTTGATGAATTTTTTGGTGTTTTTCATTGTTGAGGTTTTTGTTGAATTTGTTGATGATTTTCAATGTTGAGGTTGTTGTTGAATTTTTTGTTGTTTCTCATTGTTGAGGTTTCTGCTGAATTTGTTGGTGTTTTTGAATGGTGAGATTGTTGATGAATTTTTTGGTGTTCTTCATTGTTGAGGTTTTTGTTGAATTTGTTGGTGTTTTTCACTGTTGAGGTTGTTGTTGAATTTGTTGGTGATTTTCAATATTGAGGATGTGGTTGAATGTTTTGGTGTTTTTCCCTGTTGAGGCTTTTGAATTTGTTGGTGTTTTTCAAAGTTGAGGTTTTTGTTGATTTTGTTGGTGATTTTCAATGTTGAGTTTGTTTTTGAATTTTTTGGTGTTTTTCATTGTTGAGGTTGTTGATGTAATTGTTGGAGTTTTTCAATGTTGAGGTTGTTGTTGAATTTTTAGATGTTTTTCATTGCTGAGGTTGTTGTTGAATTTGTTGTTGATTTTCAACGTTGAGGTTGTTGAATTTATTGGTGTAATCAGTGGTTTTTTTTCATCTTTTTTGTATTTTTCAAAGTTAACGTTGCAGTTGAATTTGATGGTGTTTTTCAATGTTGAAGTTGTTAGTGTTTTTAAAAGCTGAGGTTGTTGATGAATTTTTTGATGTTTTTCATTGTTGAGGTTTCTGTTGAATTTGTTGGTGATTTTCAATGTTGAGGTTGTTGTTGAATTTATTGGTGTATTCAATGTTTGTATTTGAATCTTTTTGTATTTTTCAAAGCTAAGGTTGCGGTTGAAGTTCTTACTGTTTCTCAATTTTGAGGTTGTTGAATTTTTCGGTGTTTTTCAAAGTTGAGGTTGTTGTTGAATTTTATGATGTTTTTCATTGTTGATGTTTTTGTTCAATTTTTTGGTGATTTTCAATGTTGAGGTTGTTGAATTTATTGGTGTTTTTCATTGATGAGGTTTTTGTTGAATTTGTTGGTGTTTTTGAATGTTGAGGTTGCTGATGAATTTTTTTTGTTTTTCTTGGTTGAGGTTTTTGTTGAATTTGTTGGTGTTTTTCATTGTTGAGGTTGTTGTTGAATTTGTTGGTGATTTTCAATGTTGATTTTGTTGTTGAATTTGTTGGTGTTTTTCAATGTTGAGGTTGTTGAATTTGTTGGTATTTTTCAAAGTTGTCGTTGTTGTTGAATTTTTTGATGTTTTTAATTGTTGAGGTTTTTTTTGAATCTGTTGGTGTTTTTGAATGTTGAGGTTGTTGATGAATTTTTTGGTGTTTTTCATTGTTCAGGTTGTTGTTGAATTTGTTGGTGTTTTTGAATGTTGTGGTTGTTGTTGAATTGTTTGGTGTTTTTCATTGTTGTGGTTGTTGCTGTTGAATTTTTGATGTTTTTCATTGTTGAGGTTGTTGTTAAATTTGTTGGTGATTTTCAATTTTGAGGTTGTTGTTGAATTTGTTGGTGTTATCAATTTTTATTTTGTTGAACCTTTTTGTAATTTTAAAAGTTGAGGTTGTTGTTGAAGTTGTTGGTCTTTTTCAATGTTGAAGTTGTAGAATTTGTTGGTGTTTTTCAAAGCTGCGTTTGTTGTTGAATTTGTTGGTGTATTTGAATGTTGAGGTTGTTAAATCTGTTGGTGTTTTTCAAATTGAGGTTGTTGTTGAATTTTTTGGTGATTTTCAATATTGAGGTTGTTGTTGAATTTAGTGGTGTATTCAATGCTTTTTTTTAAATCTTTTTTTATTTTTAAAGTTGAGGATGCACTTGAATTTGTTGCTATTTCTCAATGTTGAGGTTGTCGAATTTTTTGGTGTTGTTCAAAGTTGAGGTTGTTGTTGAATTTTTGAAGTTTTTCATTGCTGAGTTTGTTGTTGAATTTGTTGGTGATTTTCAATGTTGAGGTTGTTGAATTTATTGGTGTTATCAAATGTTTTTTTATGATCTTTTTTGTATTTTTCAAAGTTGATGTTGCAGTTGAATTCGTTGGTGTTTTTCAATGTTGAGGATGTTCTTGAATTTTTTGGTGTTTTTCATTGTTGGGGTTTTTTTGAATTTTTTGGTGTTTTTGAATGTTGAGGTTGTTGATGAATTTTTTTGGTGTTTTTCATTGTTGAGGTTTTTGTACAATTTGTTGGTGATTTTCAATGTTGAGGTTGTTGTTGAATTTATTGCTGTATTCAATGTTTTTATTTGAATCTTTTTGTATCTTTGAAAGTTGACGTTGCAGTTGAATTTGTTGCTCTTTCTCAATGTTGAGGTTGTTGAATTTTTTGGTGTTATTCAAAGTTGAGGTTGTTGTTTAATTTTTTGATGTTTTTCATTGCTGACGTTGCTGTTGAATTTGTTGGTGATTTTCAATGTTGAGGTTGTTGAATTTATTGGTGTTATCAATGGTTTTTTTTGATCTTTTTTCTATTTTTCAAAGTTGAGGTTGCAATTGAATTTGTAGATGTTTTTCAATGTTGAGGTTGTTGAAGTTGTTGGTGTTTTTCAAAGTTGAGGTTGTTGTTGAATTTTTTGGTCTTTATCATTGTTGAGGTTTTTGTTGAATTTGTTGGTGATTTTGAATGTTGAGGTTGTTGTTGAATTTTTTGGTGTTTCTCATTGTTGAGGTTTCTGTTGAATTTGTTGTTGTTTTTGAATGTTGAGATTGTTGATGAATTTGTTGGTGTTTTTCAAAGTTGAGGTTGTTGTTGAATTTGTTGGTGATTTTCAATGTTGAGGTTGTTGTTGAATATTTTGGTGATTTTCAATATTGAGGTTGTGGTTGAAATAGTTGGAGTTTTTCAATGTTGAGGTTGTTGTTGAATTTTATGGTGATTTTCAATGTTGAGAATGTTGTTGAATTTGTTGGTGTTTTTCAATGTTGAGCTTGTTGTTGAATTTGATGGTTTTTCGAATGTTGAGGTTGTTGTTGAATTGTTTGTTGTTTTTCATTGTTGTGGTTGTTGTTGTTGAATTTTTGATGTTATTCATTGTTGAGGTTGTTGTTAAATTTGTTGGTGATTTTCAATATTGAGGTTGTTGTTGAATTTGTTGGTGTTATCAATTTTTATTTTGTTGAACCTTTTTGTATTTTTTAAAGTTGAGGTTGTTGTTGAATTTGTTGGTGTTTTTCAAAGCTGAATTTGTTCTGAATTTGTTGGTGTATTTGAATGTTGAGGTTGTTAATTCTGTTGGTGTTTTTCAAATTGAGGTTGTTGTTGAATTTTTTGGTGTTTTTTATTGTTGAGGTTTTTGTTGAATTTTTTTGTGCTTTTGAATGTTGAGGTGGTTCATGAATTTTATGGTGTTTTTCATTGTTGAGGTTTTTATTGAATTTGTTGGTGATTTTCAATGTTGAGGTTGTTGTTAAGTTTTTTGGTGTTTTTCATTGTTGTGGTTTTTGTTGAATTTGTTGGTGTTTTTGAATGTTGAGGTTGTTGATGAATTTTTTGGTGTTTTTCATTGTTGAGGTTTTTGTTGAATTTGTTGGTGATTTTCAATGTTGAGTTTCTTGTTGAATTTTTTGGTGTTTTTCAAAGTTGACGTTGTTGTTGAACTTGTTGGTGTTTTTAATTGTTGAGGTTGTTGTTGAATTTTTTGGAGATTTTCAATATTGAGGTTGTTGTTGTATTTTTGATGTTTTTCATTGTTGAGGTTTTTTGTTAAATTTGTTGGTGATTTTCAATATTGAGGTTATTGTTGAATTTGTTCGTGTTTTTCATTGCTGAGGTTGGTGAATTTTTTGGTGTTGGTCAAAGTTGAGGTTGTTGTTGAATTTTTTTATGTTTTTCATTGCTGAGGTTGTTGTTGAATTTCTTGGTGATTTTCAATGTTGAGGTTGTTGAATTTATTGGTGTTATCAATGGATATTTTTTGATCTTTTTTGTATTTTTCAAAGTTGAGGTTGCAGTTGAATTTGTTGATGTTTTTCAATGTTGAGGTTGTTGAAGTTGTTGGTGTTTTTCAAAGTTGAGGTTGTTGTTAAATTTTTTGGTGTTTTTCATTGTTGAAGTTTTTGTTGAATTTTTTGTTGTTTTTGAATGTTGAGGTTGTTGATGAATATTTTGGTGCCTTTCATTGTTGAGGTTGTTGTTGAATTTATTGGTGTATTCAATGTTTTTATTTGAATCTTTTTGTATTTTTCAAACCTAAGGTTGCAGTTCAATTTCTTGCTGTTTCTCAATGTTGAGGTTTTTGAATTTTTTGGTGTTATTCAAAGTTGAGGTTGTTGTTGATTTTTTGATGTTTTTCGTTGCTGAGGTTGTTATTGAATTAGTTGATGATTTTCTATGTTAAGGTTGTTGAAGTTGTTGTTGTTTTTCAAAGTTGAGTTCGTTGTTGAGTTTTTTGGTGTTTTTCATTGTTGAGGTTTTTGTTGAATTATTTGGCATTATTGAATGTTGAGGTTGTCGATGAATTATTTGGTGTTTTTCATTGTTGTGGTTTTTGTTGAATTTGTTGGTGATTTTCAATGTTGAGGTTGTTGTTGAATTTTTTGGTGTTTTTCATTGTTGAGGTTTCTGTTGAATTTGTATGTGTTTTTGAATGTTGAGGTTGTTGATGAATTTTTTGGTGTTTTTCATTGTTGAGGTTTTTGTTGAATTTCTTGGTGTTTTTCACTGTTGAGGTTGTTGCTGAATTTGTTGTTGATTTTCAATATTGAGGTTGTGGTTGAATTTGTTGGTGTTTTTTCATGTTGAGGTTTTTGAATTTCTAGGTGTTCTTCAAAGTTGAGGTTGTTGTTGAATTTGTTGGTGATTGTCAATGTTGAGTTTGTTGTTGAATTTGTTGGTGTTTTTCATGTTGAGGTTGTTGTTGAGTGTTTAGATGTTTTTCATTGCTGATGTTGTTGTTGAATTTGTTGGTGATTTACATTGTTGAGGTTGTTGAATTTATTGGTGTTATCAATGGTTTTTTTTGATCTTTTATGTATTTTTCATAGTTGAGGTTGCAGTTGAATTTGTTGGTGTTCTTCCATGTTGAGGTGGTTGAAGTTGTTGGTGTTTTTCAAGGTTGAGGTTGTTATTGAATTTTTTGGTGTTTTTCATTGTTGAGGTTTTTGTTGAATTTTTTGGTGTTTTTGAATGTTGAGGTTGTTGATGAATTTTTTGGTGTTTTTCATTGTTGAGGTTTTTGTTGAAGTTGTTGAAGATTTTCAATGTTGAGGTTGTTTTTGAATTTATTGGTGTATTCAATGTTTTTTTTAAATCTTTTTGTATTTTTCAAAGTTGAGGTCGCAGTTGAATTTGTTGCTGTTTTTTTTTGAATCTTTTTGTATTTTTCAAAGTTGATGTTGCAGTTGAAATTGTTGCTCTTTCTCAAAGTTGAGGTTGTTGAATTTTTTGGTGTTTTTCAAAGTTGAGGTTTTGTTGAATTTTTTGATGTTTTTCATTGCTGAGGTTGTTGTTGAATTTGTTGGTGATTTTCAATGTTGTGTTTGTTGCTGAATTGTTGATGAATTTTTTGGTGTTTTTCATTGTTGAGGTTTTTGTTGAATTTGTTGGTGATTTTCAATGTTGAGGTTGTTTTTGAATTTATTGGTGTATTCAATGTTTTTTTTTAATCTTTTTGTATTTTTCAAAGTTGAGGTCGCAGTTGAATTTGTTGCTGTTTCTCAATGTTGAGGTGCTTGAAGTTGTTGGTGTTTTTCAAAGTTGAGGTTGTTGTTACATTTTTTGATGTTTTTCATTGCTGAGGTTGTTGTTGAATATGTTGGTGTTTTTCAATTTTGAGGTTGTTGAATTTGTTGGTGTTTTTCAATTTGAGGTTGTTGTTGAATTTTTTGGTGTTTTTCATTGTTGAGGTTGTTGTTGAATTTGTTGGTGTTTTTCATTGTTGAGGTTGTTGTTGAATTTGTTGGTGTTTTTCCATGTTGAGGGTTTTGAATTTGTTGGTGTTTTTCAAAGTTGAGGTTGTTGTTGATAATTTGTTGTTTTTCAATTTTGAGGTTGTTGTTGAATTTTTTTGTGATTTTCAATATTGAGATTGTTGTTGAATTTATTGGTGTATTCAATGTCTTGTTTTGAATCTTTTTGTATTTTTCAAAGTTGAGGTTGCAGTTGAATTTGTTGCTGTTTCTCAAAGTTGAGGCTGTTGAATTTTTTGGTGTTTTTCAAAGTTGAGGTTGTTGTTGAGTGTTTAGATGTTTTTCATTGCTGATGTTGTTGTTGAATTTGTTGGTGATTTACAATGTTGAGGTTGTTGAATTTATTGGTGTTATCAATGGTTTTTTTTTATCTTTCATGTATATTTCAAAGTTGAGGTTGTTAATGAATTTGTTGGTGTTTTTCCATGTTGAGGTGCTTGAAGTTGTTGGTGTTTTTCAAGGTTGAGGTTGTTATTGAATTTTTTGGTGTTTTTCATTGTTGAGGTTTTTGTTGAATTTTTTGGTGTTTTTCAATGTTGAGGTTGTTGTTGAATTTATTGGTGTATTCAATGTTTTTTTTTGAATCTTTTTGTATTTTTCAAAGTTGAGGTTGCAGTTGAATTTGTTGCTGTTTCTCAATGTTGAGCTTGTTGAATTTTTCGATGTTTTTCAAAGTTGAGGTTGTTGTTACATTTTTTGATGTTTTTCATTGCTGAGGTTGTTGTTGAATTTGTTCGTGATTTTCAATGTTGATTTTGTTGAATTTATTGGTGTTTTCAATGTTTTTTATTTTTTTTTTGTGTTTCTCAAAGTTGAGGTTGCAGTTGAATTTGTTGGTGTTCTTCAATGTTGAGGTTGTTGAAGTTGTTGTTGTTTTTCAAAGTTGAGGTTGTTGTTGAATTTTTTGGTGTTTTTCATTGTTGAGGTTTATGTTGAAATTGTTGGTGATTTTCAATGTTGAGGTTGTTGTAGAATTTTTTGGTGTTTTTCATTGTTGAGGTTGTTGTTGAGTGTTTAGATGTTTTTCATTGCTGATGTTGTTGTTGAATTTGTTGGTGATTTACATTGTTGAGGTTGTTGAATTTATTGGTGTTATCAATGGTTTTTTTTGATCTTTTATGTATTTTTCATAGTTGAGGTTGCAGTTGAATTTGTTGGTGTTCTTCCATGTTGAGGTGGTTGAAGTTGTTGGTGTTTTTCAAGGTTGAGGTTGTTATTGAATTTTTTGGTGTTTTTCATTGTTGAGGTTTTTGTTGAATTTTTTGGTGTTTTTGAATGTTGAGGTTGTTGATGAATTTTTTGGTGTTTTTCATTGTTGAGGTTTTTGTTGAATTTGTTGAAGATTTTCAATGTTGAGGTTGTTTTTGAATTTATTGGTGTATTCAATGTTTTTTTTAAATCTTTTTGTATTTTTCAAAGTTGAGGTCGCAGTTGAATTTGTTGCTTTTTTTTTTGAATCTTTTTGTATTTTTCAAAGTTGATGTTGCAGTAGAATTTGTGGCTCTTTCTCAAAGTTGAGGTTGTTGAATTTTTTGGTGTTTTTCAAAGTTGAGGTTTTGTTGAATTTTTTGATGTTTTTCATTGCTGAGGTTGTTGTTGAATTTGTTGGTGATTTTCAATGTTGAGTTTGTTGTTGAATTGTTGATGAATTTTTTGGTGTTTTTCATTGTTGAGGTTTTTGTTGAATTTGTTGGTGATTTTCAATGTTGAGGTTGTTTTTGAATTTATTGGTGTATTCAATTTTTTTTAAAATCTTTTTGTATTTTTCAAAGTTGAGGTCGCAGTTGAATTTGTTGCTGTTTTTTTTTGAATCTTTTTGTATTTTTCAAAGTTGATGTTGCAGTTGAATTTGTTGCTCTTTCTCAAAGTTGAGGTTGTTGAATTTTTTGGTGTTTTTCAAAGTTGAGGTTTTTGTTGAATTTTTTGATGTTTTTCATTGCTGAGGTTGTTGTTGAATTTGTTGGTGATTTTCAATGTTGAGTTTGTTGTTGAATTTTTTGGTGTTTTTCATTGTTGCGGTACTTGTTGAATTTGTTGGTGTTTGTCATTGTTGAGGTTCTGGTTCAATTTTTTGATGTTTTTCCTTGCTGAGGTTCTTGTTGAATTTGTTGGTGATTTTGATTCTTCAGGTTTTTGAATTAATTGGTGTTATCAATGGTTTTTTATGATCTTTTTTGTATTTTTCAAAGTTGAGGTTGCAGTTGAATTTGCTGCTGTTTTTCAAAGTTGACGTTGTTGTTGAATTTTTTGGTTTTTTAATTGTTGAGGTTTTTGTTGAATTTGTTGTTGTTTTTGAATGTTGAGGTTGTTGTTGCATTTTTTGGTGTTTTTCATTGTTGAGGTTGTTGTTGAATTTGTTGGCGTTTTTGAATGTTGAGGTTGTTGATGAATTCTTTGGTGTTTTTCATTGTTGAGGTTGATGTTGATTTTGTTGGTGTCTTCGAATGTTAGGTTGTTGTTGAATTTGTTGGTGATTTTCAATATTGAGGTTGTAGTTTAATTTGATGGTGTTTTTCCATGTTGAGGTTTCTGAATTTGTAGGTGTTTTTCAAAGTTGAGGTTGTTGTTGAATATTTTGGTGTTTTTCAATGTTGTGGTTGTTGTTGAATTTTTTGGTGATTTTCAATATTGAGGTTGTTGTTCAATTCATTGGTGTATTCAATGTTTTTTTTTGAATCTTTTTGTATTTTTCTAAGTTGAGGTTGCAGTTCAATTTGTTGCTGTTTCTCAATGTTGAGGTTGTTGAATTTCTTGGTTTTTTTCAAAGTTGAGGTTGTTGTTGAATTTTTTGGTGTTTTTCATTGTTGAGTTTTTTGTTGAATTTGTTGTTGTTTTTGAATGTTGAAGTTGTTGTTGAATTTTTTGATGTTTATCATTGTTGAGGTTGTTTTTGAATTTGTTGGTGATTTTCAATGTTGAGGTTGTTGTTGATTTTTTTTGTGATTTTCATTGTTGAGGTTTTTGTTGAATTTGTTGGTGTTTTTGAATGTTGAGTTTGTTGTTGAATTTTTGTGTATTTTTCATTGCAGAGGTTGTTATTGAATTTGTGGCTGTTTTTGATTGCTGAGGTTGTTGTTGAATTTGTTGGTGTTTTTCACTGTTGAGGTTGTTGAACTTGTTGGTATTTTTCAAAGTTGAGGTTTTTGTTGATTATTTTGGTTTTTTTAATTGTTGAGGTTTTTGTTGAATTTGTTAGTGTTTTTGAATGTTGAGGTTGTTGCTGAATTTTTTGATGTTTTTCATTGACGAGGTTGTTGTTGAATTTGTTGGTGTTTTTGAATGTTGAGGTTGTTGTTGAGTTGTTTGGTGTTTTTCATTGTTGTGGTTGTTGTTGTTGAATTTTTTGATGTTCTTAATTGTTGATGTTTTTGTTAAATTTGCTGGTGATTTTCAATATTGAGGTTGTTGTTGAATTTGTTGGTGTTATCAATTTTGATTTTGTTGAAACTTTTTGTATTTTTAAAAGTTGAGGTTGTTGTTGAATTTGATGATGTTTTTCAATGTTTAGGTTGTTGAATTTGCTGGTGTTTTTCAAAGCTGAGTTTCATGTTGAATTTGTTGGTGTATTTGAATGTTGAGGTTATTAAATCTGTTGGTGTTTTTCAAAAATGAGGTTGTTGAATTTTTTGGTGTTATTCATTGTTGAGGTTTTTGTTGAATTTGTTGGTGTTTTTCATTTTAGAGGTATTTGTTGAATTTGTTGGTGATTTTCAACATTGAGGTTGTAGTTGAATTTGTTGGTGATTTTCCATGTTGAGGTTTTTAAATTTGTTGGTGTATTTCAAAGTTGAGGTTGTTGTTGAATATTTCGGTGTTTTTCAATGTTGAGGTTGTTGTTGAATTTCTTAGTCTATTCATTGTTTTTTTTTTGAATCTTTTGCATTTTTCATAGTTGAAGTTGCAGTTGAATTTGTTGGTGTTTCTCAATGTTGAGGTTGTTGAATTTTTTGGTGTTTTTCAAAGTTGAGGTTGTTGTTGAATTTTTTGGTGTTTCTCATTGTTGAGTTTTTTGTTGACTTTGTTGTTGTCTTTGAATGTTGAGGTTGTTGTTGAATTTATTGATGTTTTTCCTTGTTGAGGTTGTCGTTGAATTTGTTGGTGATTTTCAATGTTGAGTTTGTTGTTGAATTTATTGGTGTTTTTCATTTTTGAGGTTTGTTTTGAATTTGTTGGTAATTTTCAATGTTGAGTTTGTTGTTGAATCTTTTGTTATTTTTCATTGTTGAGATCGTTGTTTTTGAATTTATTCCTTTTCTTCATTGCTGAGGTTGTTGATGAATTTTTTGGTGTTTTTCATTGTTGAGGTCGTTGTTGTTGAATTGTTTGCTGTTTTTTTATCGCTGATGTTGATGTTGAATTTGTTGGTGTTTTTGAATGTTGTGGTTGTTGTTGAATTTTTTGTTGCTTTTCATTGTTGAGGTTGTTGTTGAATTTGTTGGTATTTTCGAATGTTGAGGTTGTTGTTAAATTTGTTCGTGTTTGGAATATTGAGATTGTAGTTGAATTATTTGGTGTTTTTCAATGTTGAGGTTGTTGTTGAAGTTTTTGATGATTTTCATTGTTGTGGTTGTTGATGAATTTATTGGAGATTTTCAAATTTAAGGATGCTGTTGAATTTATTGGTGTTATCAATGATTTTTCTTGAACTTTTTCGTATTTTTCAAAGTTGTGGTTGCAGTTGAATTTGTTGGTGTTTTTCAAAGTTGAGGTTGTTGTTGAATTTTTTGATGTTTTTCAATGTTGAGGTTTTTTTTGAATTTGTTGGTGTTTTTGAATGTTGAGGTTGTTGTTGAATTTGTTGGTGTTTATCAATGTTGAGGTTGTTGTTGAATTTTTTGGTGTTTTTCATTGTTGAGGTTGTTGTTGAATTTGTTGGTGTTTTTCACTGTTGAGGTTGTTGAACTTGTTGGTATTTTTCAAAGTTGAGGTTTTTGTTGATTATTTTGGTTTTTTTAATTGTTGAGGTTTTTGTTGAATTTGTTAGTGTTTTTGAATGTTGAGGTTGTTGCTGAATTTTTTGATGTTTTTCATTGACGAGGTTGTTGTTGAATTTGTTGGTGTTTTTGAATGTTGAGGTTGTTGTTGAGTTGTTTGGTGTTTTTCATTGTTGTGGTTGTTGTTGTTGAATTTTTTGATGTTCTTAATTGTTGATGTTGTTGTTAAATTTGTTGGTGATTTTCAATATTGAGGTTGTTGTTGAATTTGTTGGTGTTATCAATTTTGATTTTGTTGAAACTTTTTGTATTTTTAAAAGTTGAGGTTGTTGTTGAATTTGATGATGTTTTTCAATGTTTAGGTTGTTGAATTTGCTGGTGTTTTTCAAAGCTGAGTTTCATGTTGAATTTGTTGGTGTATTTGAATGTTGAGGTTATTAAATCTGTTGGTGTTTTTCAAAAATGAGGTTGTTGAATTTTTTGGTATTATTCATTGTTGAGGTTTTTGTTGAATTTGTTGGTGTTTTTCATTTTAGAGGTATTTGTTGAATTTGTTGGTGATTTTCAACATTGAGGTTGTAGTTGAATTTGTTGGTGATTTTCCATGTTGAGGTTTTTAAATTTGTTGGTGTATTTCAAAGTTGAGGTTGTTGTTGAATATTTCGGTGTTTTTCAATGTTGAGGTTGTTGTTGAATTTCTTAGTCTATTCATTGTTTTTTTTTTGAATCTTTTGCATTTTTCATAGTTGAAGTTGCAGTTGAATTTGTTGGTGTTTCTCAATGTTGAGGTTGTTGAATTTTTTGGTGTTTTTCAAAGTTGAGGTTGTTGTTGAATTTTTTGGTGTTTCTCATTGTTGAGTTTTTTGTTGACTTTGTTGTTGTCTTTGAATGTTGAGGTTGTTGTTGAATTTATTGATGTTTTTCCTTGTTGAGGTTGTCGTTGAATTTGTTGGTGATTTTCAATGTTGAGTTTGTTGTTGAATTTATTGGTGTTTTTCATTTTTGAGGTTTGTTTTGAATTTGTTGGTAATTTTCAATGTTGAGTTTGTTGTTGAATCTTTTGTTATTTTTCATTGTTGAGATCGTTGTTTTTGAATTTATTCCTTTTCTTCATTGCTGAGGTTGTTGATGAATTTTTTGGTGTTTTTCATTGTTGAGGTCGTTGTTGTTGAATTGTTTGCTGTTTTTCATCGCTGATGTTGATGTTGAATTTGTTGGTGTTTTTGAATGTTGTGGTTGTTGTTGAATATTTTGTTGCTTTTCATTGTTGAGGTTGTTGTTGAATTTGTTGGTCTTTTCGAATGTTGAGGTTGTTGTTAAATTTGTTCGTGTTTGGAATATTGAGATTGTAGTTGAATTATTTGGTGTTTTTCAATGTTGAGGTTGTTGTTGAGTTGTTTGGTGTTTTTCATTGTTGTGGTTGTTGTTGTTGAATTTTTTGATGTTCTTAATTGTTGATGTTGTTGTTAAATTTGTTGGTGATTTTCAATATTGAGGTTGTTGTTGAATTTGTTGGTGTTATCAATTTTGATTTTGTTGAAACTTTTTGTATTTTTAAAAGTTGAGGTTGTTGTTGAATTTGATGATGTTTTTCAATGTTTAGGTTGTTGAATTTGCTGGTGTTTTTCAAAGCTGAGTTTCATGTTGAATTTGTTGGTGTATTTGAATGTTGAGGTTATTAAATCTGTTGGTGTTTTTCAAAAATGAGGTTGTTGAATTTTTTGGTGTTATTCATTGTTGAGGTTTTTGTTGAATTTGTTGGTGTTTTTCATTTTAGAGGTATTTGTTGAATTTGTTGGTGATTTTCAACATTGAGGTTGTAGTTGAATTTGTTGGTGATTTTCCATGTTGAGGTTTTTAAATTTGTTGGTGTATTTCAAAGTTGAGGTTGTTGTTGAATATTTCGGTGTTTTTCAATGTTGAGGTTGTTGTTGAATTTCTTAGTCTATTCATTGTTTTTTTTTTGAATCTTTTGCATTTTTCATAGTTGAAGTTGCAGTTGAATTTGTTGGTGTTTCTCAATGTTGAGGTTGTTGAATTTTTTGGTGTTTTTCAAAGTTGAGGTTGGTGTTGAATTTTTTGGTGTTTCTCATTGTTGAGTTTTTTGTTGACTTTGTTGTTGTCTTTGAATGTTGAGGTTGTTGTTGAATTTATTGATGTTTTTCCTTGTTGAGGTTGACGTTGAATTTGTTTGTGATTTTCAATGTTGAGTTTGTTGTTGAATTTATTGGTGTTTTTCATTTTCGAGGTTTGTTTTGAATTTGTTGGTAATTTTCAATGTTGAGTTTGTTGTTGAATCTTTTGTTATTTTTCATTGTTGAGATCGTTGTTTTTGAATTTTTTCCTTTTTTTCATTGCTGAGGTTGTTGATGAATTTTTTGGTGTTTTTCATTGTTGAGGTCGTTGTTGTTGAATTGTTTGCTGTTTTTCATCGCTGATGTTGATGTTGAATTTGTTGGTGTTTTTGAATGTTGTGGTTGTTGTTGAATATTTTGTTGCTTTTCATTGTTGAGGTTGTTGTTGAATTTGTTGGTATTTTCGAATGTTGAGGTTGTTGTTAAATTTGTTCGTGTTTGGAATATTGAGATTGTAGTTGAATTATTTGGTGTTTTTCAATGTTGAGGTTGTTGTTGAAGTTTTTGATGATTTTCATTGTTGTGGTTGTTGATGAATTTATTGGTGATTTTCAAATTTAAGGATGTTGTTGAATTTATTGGTGTTATCAATGATTTTTCTTGAACTTTTTCGTATTTTTCAAAGTTGTGGTTGCAGTTGAATTTGTTGGTGTTTTTCAAAGTTGAGGTTGTTGTTGAATTTTTTGATGTTTTTCAATGTTGAGGTTTTTTTTGAATTTGTTGGTGTTTTTGAATGTTGAGGTTGTTGTTGAATTTGTTGGTGTTCATCAATGTTGAGGTTGTTGTTGAACTTTTTGGTGTTTTTCATTGTTGAGGTTTTTGTTGAATTTGTTGGTGTTTTTCATTGTTGTGGCTGTTGTTGTTGAATTTTTTGATGTTTTTAATCATTGATGTTGTTGTTAAATTTGTTGGTGATTTTCAATATTGAGGTTGTTGTTGAATTTGTTGGTGTTATCAATTTTGATTTTGTTGAAACTTTTTGTATTTTTAAAAGTTGAGGTTGTTGTTGAATTTGATGATGTTTTTCAATGTTTAGGTTGTTGAAATTGCTGGCCTTTTTCAAAGCTTGGTTTCATGTTGAATTTGTTGGTGTATTTGAATGTTGAGGTTGTTATATCTGTTGGTGTTATTCCAAAATGAGGTTGTTGTTGAATTTTTTGGTGTTTTTCATTGTTGAGGTTTTTGTTGAATTTGTTGGTGTTTTTCATTTTAGAGGTTTTTGTTGAATTTGTTGGTGATTTTCAACATTGAGGTTGTAGTTGAATTTGTTGGTGTTTTTCCATGTTGAGGTTTTTGAATTTGTTGGTGTTTTCAAAGTTGAGGTTGTTGTTGAATATTTCGGTGTTTTTCAATGTTGAGGTTGTTGTGGAATTTCTTAGTCTATTCAATGTTTTTTTTTGAATCTTTTGCATTTTTCATAGTTGAGGTTGCAGTTGAATTTGTTGGTGTTTCTCGATGTTGAGGTTGTTGTTGAATTTATTGGTGTTTTTCATTGTTGGGGTTTTTGTTGAATTTGTTGGTGTTTTTCATTGTTGAGGTTGTTTTTGAATTTGTTGGTGATTTTCAATATTGAGGTTGTAGTTGAATTTGTTGGTGTTTTTCCATGTTGAGGTTTTTGAATTTGTTGGTGTTTTTCAAAGTTGAGGTTCTTGTTCAATTTTTTGGTGTTTTTCATTGTTGAGTTTTTTGTTGAATTTGTTGCTGTTTTTGAATGTTGAGGTTGTTGTTGAATTTTTTGATGTTTTTCATTGTTGAAGTTGTTGTTGAATTTTTTGATGTTTTTCATTGTTGAGGTTTTTGTTGAATTTGTTGGTGTTTTTCATTGTTGAGGTTGTTGTTGAATTTGTTGGTGATTTTCAATATTGAGGTTGTAGTTGAATTTGTTGGTGTTTTTCCATGTTGAGGTTTTTGAATTTGTTGGTGTTTTTCAAAGTTGAGGCTGTTGTTGAATATTTTGGTGTTTTTCAATGTTGAGGTTGCTGTTGAATTTCTTAGTCTATTCAATGTTTTTTTTTGAATCTTTTGCATTTTTCATAGTTGAGGTTGCAGTTGAATTTGTTGGTGTTTCTCAATGTTGAGGTTGTTGAATTTTTCGGTGTTTTTCATTGTTGAGGTTGTTGTTGAATTTTTTGGTGTTTCTCATTGTCGAGTTTTTTGTTGACTTTGTTGTAGTCTTTGAATGTTGAGGTTGTTGTTGAATTTATTGATGTTTTTCCTTGTTGAGGTTGTTGTTGAATTTGTTGGTGATTTTCAATGTTGAGTTTGTTGTTTAATTTATTGGTGTTATTCATTTTTGAGGTTGTTTTTGAATTTGTTGGTAATTTTCAATGTTGAGTTTGTTGTTGAATCTTTTGTTATTTTTCATTGTTGAGATCGTTGTTTTTGAATTTTTTCCTTTTTTTCATTGCTGAGGTTGTTGATGAATTTTTTGGTGTTTTTCATTGTTGAGGTCGTTGTTGTTGAATTGTTTGCTGTTTTTCATCGCTGATGTTGATGTTTATTTTGTTGGTGTTTTTGAATGTTGAGGTTGTTGTTGAATTTTTTGTTGTTTTTCATTGTTGAGGTTGTTGTTGAATTTGTTGGTATTTTCGAATGTTGAGGTTGTTGTTAAATTTGTTCGTGTTTTGAATATTGAGATTGTTGTTGAATTATTTGGTGTTTTTCATTGTTGAGGTTGTTGTTGAATTTTTTGATGATTTTCATTGTTGTGGTTGTTGTTGAATTTACTGGTGATTTTCAAAATTAAGGATGTTGTTGAATTTATTGGTGTTATCAATGATTTTTCTTGAACTTTTTCGTATTTTTCAAAGTTGTGGTTGCAGTTGAAATTGTTGGTGTTTTTCAAAGTTGAGGTTGTTGTTGAATTTTTTGATGTTTTTCAATGTTGAGGTTTTTATTGAATTTGTTGGTGTTTTTGAATGTTGAGGTTGTTGTTGAATTTGTTGGTGTTTATCAATGTTGAGGTTGTTGTTGAATTTTTTGCTGTTTTTCATTGTTGAGGTTTTTGTTGAATTTGTTGGTGTTTTTCATTGTTGTGGTTGTTGTTGTTGAATTTTTTGATGTTTTTAATCGTTGATGTTGTTGTTAAATTTGTTGGTGATTTTCAATATTGAGGTTGTTGTTGAATTTGTTGGTGTTATCAATTTTGATTTTGTTGAAACTTTTTGTATTTTTAAAAGTTGAGGTTGTTGTTGAATTTGATGATGTATTTCAATGTTTAGGTTGTTGAATTTGCTGGTGTTTTTCAAAGCTGAGTTTCATGTTGAATTTGTTGGTGTATTTGAATGTTGAGGTTGTTAAATCTGTTGGTGTTTATCCAAAATGAGGTTGTTGTTGAATTTTTTGGTGTTTTTCATTGTTGAGGTTTTTGTTGAATTTGTTGGTGTTTTTCATTTTAGAGGTTTTTGTTGAATTTGTTGGTGATTTTCAACATTGAGGTTGTAGTTGAATTTGTTGGTGTTTTTCCATGTTGAGGTTTTTGAATTTGTTGGTGTTTTTCAAAGTTGAGGTTGTTGTTGAATATTTTGGTGTTTTTCAATGTTGAGGTTGTTGTGGAATTTCTTAGTCTATTCAATGTTTTTTTTTGAATCTTTTGCATTTTTCATAGTTGAGGTTGCAGTTGAATTTGTTGGTGTTTCTCGATGTTGAGGTTGTTGTTGAATTTATTGGTGTTTTTCATTGTTGGGGTTTTTGTTGAATTTGTTGGTGTTTTTCATTGTTGAGGTTGTTTTTGAATTTGTTGGTGATTTTCAATATTGAGGTTGTAGTTGAATTTGTTGGTGTTTTTCCATGTTGAGGTTTTTGAATTTGTTGGTGTTTTTCAAAGTTGAGGTTCTTGTTCAATTTTTTGGTGTTTTTCATTGTTGAGTTTTTTGTTGAATTTGTTGCTGTTTTTGAATGTTGAGGTTGTTGTTGAATTTTTTGATGTTTTTCATTGTTGAAGTTGTTGTTGAATTTTTTGATGTTTTTCATTGTTGAGGTTTTTGTTGAATTTGTTGGTGTTTTTCATTGTTGACGTTGTTGTTGAATTTGTTGGTGATTTTCAATATTGAGGTTGTAGTTGAATTTGTTGGTGTTTTTCCATGTTGAGGTTTTTGAATTTGTTGGTGTTTTTCAAAGTTGAGGCTGTTGTTGAATATTTTGGTGTTTTTCAATGTTGAGGTTGCTGTTGAATTTCTTAGTCTATTCAATGTTTTTTATTGAATCTTTTGCATTTTTCATAGTTGAGGTTGCAGTTGAATTTGTTGGTGTTTCTCAATGTTGAGGTTGTTGAATTTTTCGGTGTTTTTCAAAGTTGAGGTTGTTGTTGAATTTTTTGGTGTTTCTCATTGTTGAGTTTTTTGTTGACTTTGTTGTAGTCTTTGAATGTTGAGGTTGTTGTTGAATTTATTGATGTTTTTCCTTGTTGAGGTTGTTGTTGAATTTGTTGGTGATTTTCAATGTTGAGTTTGTTGTTTAATTTATTGGTGTTATTCATTTTTGAGGTTGTTTTTGAATTTGTTGGTAATTTTCAATGTTGAGTTTGTTGTTGAATCTTTTGTTATTTTTCATTGTTGAGATCGTTGTTTTTGAATTTATTCCTTTTTTTCATTGCTGAGGTTGTTGATGAATTTTTTGGTGTTTTTCATTGTTGAGGTCGTTGTTGTTGAATTGTTTGCTGTTTTTCATCGCTGATGTTGATGTTGAATTTGTTGGTGTTTTTGAATGTTGAGGTTGTTGTTGAATTTTTTGTTGTTTTTCATTGTTGAGGTTGTTGTTGAATTTGTTGGTATTTTCGAATGTTGAGGTTGTTGTTAAATTTGTTCGTGTTTTGAATATTGAGATTGTTGTTGAATTATTTGGTGTTTTTCATTGTTGAGGTTGTTGTTGAATTTTTTGATGATTTTCATTGTTGTGGTTGTTGTTGAATTTACTGGTGATTTTCAAAATTAAGGATGTTGTTGAATTTATTGGTGTTATCAATGATTTTTCTTGAACTTTTTCGTATTTTTCAAAGTTGTGGTTGCAGTTGAAATTGTTGGTGTTTTTCAAAGTTGAGGTTGTTGTTGAATTTTTTGATGTTTTTCAATGTTGAGGTTTTTATTGAATTTGTTGGTGTTTTTGAATGTTGAGGTTGTTGTTGAATTTGTTGGTGTTTATCAATGTTGAGGTTGTTGTTGAATTTTTTGGTGTTTTTCATTGTTGAGGTTTTTGTTGAATTTGTTGGTGTTTTTCATTGTTGTGGTTGTTGTTGTTGAATTTTTTGATATTTTTAATCGTTGATGTTGTTGTTAAATTTGTTGGTGATTTTCAATATTGAGGTTGTTGTTGAATTTGTTGGTGTTATCAATTTTGATTTTGTTGAAACTTTTTGTATTTTTAAAAGTTGAGGTTGTTGTTGAATTTGATGATGTATTTCAATGTTTAGGTTGTTGAATTTGCTGGTGTTTTTCAAAGCTGAGTTTCATGTTGAATTTGTTGGTGTATTTGAATGTTGAGGTTGTTAAATCTGTTGGTGTTTATCCAAAATGAGGTTGTTGTTGAATTTTTTGGTGTTTTTCATTGTTGAGGTTTTTGTTGAATTTGTTGGTGTTTTTCATTTTAGAGGTTTTTGTTGAATTTGTTGGTGATTTTCAACATTGAGGTTGTAGTTGAATTTGTTGGTGTTTTTCCATGTTGAGGTTTTTGAATTTGTTGGTGTTTTTCAAAGTTGAGGTTGTTGTTGAATATTTTGGTGTTTTTCAATGTTGAGGTTGTTGTGGAATTTCTTAGTCTATTCAATGTTTTTTTTTGAATCTTTTGCATTTTTCATAGTTGAGGTTGCAGTTGAATTTGTTGGTGTTTCTCGATGTTGAGGTTGTTGTTGAATTTATTGGTGTTTTTCATTGTTGGGGTTTTTGTTGAATTTGTTGGTGTTTTTCATTGTTGAGGTTGTTTTTGAATTTGTTGGTGATTTTCAATATTGAGGTTGTAGTTGAATTTGTTGGTGTTTTTCCATGTTGAGGTTTTTGAATTTGTTGGTGTTTTTCAAAGTTGTGGTTCTTGTTCAATTTTTTGGTGTTTTTCATTGTTGAGTTTTTTGTTGAATTTGTTGCTGTTTTTGAATGTTGAAGTTGTTGTTGAATTTTTTGATGTTTTTCATTGTTGAAGTTGTTGTTGAATTTTTCGGTGTTTTTCATTGTTGAGGTTTTTGTTGAATTTGTTGGTGTTTTTCATTGTTGAGGTTGTTGTTGAATTTGTTGGTAATTTTCAATATTGAGGTTGTAGTTGAATTTGTTGTTGTTTTTCCATGTTGAGGTTTTTGAATTTGTTGGTGTTTTTCAAAGTTGAGGCTGTTGTTGAATATTTTGCTGTTTTTCAATGTTGAGGTTGCTGTTGAATTTCTTAGTCTATTCAATGTTTTTTATTGAATCTTTTGCATTTTTCATAGTTGAGGTTGCAGTTGAATTTGTTGGTGTTTCTCAATGTTGAGGTTGTTGAATTTTTCGGTGTTTTTCAAAGTTGAGGTTGTTGTTGAATTTTTTGGTGTTTCTCATTGTTGAGTTTTTTGTTGACTTTGTTGTAGTCTTTGAATGTTGAGGTTGTTGTTGAATTTATTGATGTTTTTCCTTGTTGAGGTTGTCGTTGAATTTGTTGGTGATTTTCAATGTTGAGTTTGTTGTTGAATTTATTGGTGTTATTCATTTTTGAGGTTGTTTTTGAATTTGTTGGTAATTTTCAATGTTGAGTTTGTTGTTGAATCTTTTGTTATTTTTCATTGTTGAGATCGTTGTTTTTGAATTTATTCCTTTTTTTCATTGCTGAGGTTGTTGATGAATTTTTTGGTGTTTTTCATTGTTGAGGTCGTTGTTGTTGAATTGTTTGCTGTTTTTCATCGCTGATGTTGATGTTGAATTTGTTGGTGTTTTTGAATGTTGAGGTTGTTGTTGAATTTTTTGTTGTTTTTCATTGTTGAGGTTGTTGTTGAATTTGTTGGTATTTTCGAATGTTGAGGTTGTTGTTAAATTTGTTCGTGTTTTGAATATTGAGATTGTTGTTGAATTATTTGGTGTTTTTCATTGTTGAGGTTGTTGTTGAATTTTTTGATGATTTTCATTGTTGTGGTTGTTGTTGAATTTACTGGTGATTTTCAAAATTAAGGATGTTGTTGAATTTATTGGTGTTATCAATGATTTTTCTTGAACTTTTTCGTATTTTTCAAAGTTGTGGTTGCAGTTGAAATTGTTGGTGTTTTTCAAAGTTGAGGTTGTTGTTGAATTTTTTGATGTTTTTCAATGTTGAGGTTTTTATTGATTTTGTTGGTGTTTTTGAATGTTGAGGTTGTTGTTGAATTTGTTGGTGTTTATCAATGTTGAGGTTGTTGTTGAAGTTTTTGGTGTTTTTCATTGTTGAGGTTTTTGTTGAATTTGTTGGTGTTTTTCATTGTTGTGGTTGTTGTTGTTGAATTTTTTGATGTTTTTAATTGTTGATGTTGTTGTTAAATTTGTTCGTGATTTTCAATATTGAGGTTGTTGTTGAATTTGTTGGTGTTATCAATTTTGACTTTGTTGAAACTTTTTGTATTTTTAAAAGTTGAGGTTGTAGTTGAATTTGATGATGTTTTTCAATGTTTAGGTTGTTGAATTTGCTGGTGTTTTTCAAAGCTGAGTTTCATGTTGAATTTGTTGGTGTATTTGAATGTTGAGGTTGTTAAATCTGTTGGTGTTATTCCAAAATGAGGTTGTTGTTGAATTTTTTGGTGTTTTTCATTGTTGAGGTTTTTGTTGAATTTGTTGGTGTTTTTCATTTTAGAGGTTTTTGTTGAATTTGTTGGTGATTTTCAACATTGAGGTTGTAGTTGAATTTGTTGGTGTTTTTCCATGTTGAGGTTTTTGAATTTGTTGGTGTTTTTCAAAGTTGAGGTTGTTGTTGAATATTTTGGTGTTTTTCAATGTTGAGGTTGTTGTTGAATTTCTTAGTCTATTCAATGTTTTTTTTTGAATCTTTTGCATTTTTCATAGTTGAGGTTGCAGTTGAATTTGTTGGTGTTTCTCAATGTTGAGGTTGTTGCTCAATTTTTTGGTGTTTTAATTGTTGAGGTTTTTGTTGAATTTGTTGGTGTTTTTCATTGTTGAGGTTGTTTTTGAATTTGTTGGTGATTTTCAATATTGAGGTTGTAGTTGAATTTGTTGGTGTTTTTCCATGTTGAGGTTTTTGAATTTGTTGGTGTTTTTCAAAGTTGAGGTTCTTGTTCAATTTTTTGGTGTTTTTCATTGTTGAGTTTTTTGTTGAATTTGTTGCTGTTTTTGAATGTTGAGGTTGTTGTTGAATTTTTTGATGTTTTTCATTGTTGAAGTTGTTGTTGAATTTTTCGGTGTTTTTCATTGTTGAGGTTTTTGTTGGATTTGTTGGTGATTTTCAATATTGAGGTTGTTGTTGAATTTGTTGGTGTTATCAATTTTGACTTTGTTGAAACTTTTTGTATTTTTAAAAGTTGAGGTTGTTGTTGAATTTGATGATGTTTTTCAATGTTTAGGTTGTTGAATTTGCTGGTGTTTTTCAAAGCTGAGTTTCATGTTGAATTTGTTGGTGTATTTGAATGTTGAGGTTGTTAAATCTGTTGGTGTTTTTCCAAAATGAGGTTGTTGTTGAATTTTATGGTGTTTTTCATTGTTGAGGTTTTTGTTGAATTTGTTGGTGTTTTTCATTTTAGAGGTTTTTGTTGAACTTGTTGGTGATTTTCAACATTGAGGTTGTAGTTGAATTTGTTGGTGTTTTTCCATGTTGAGGTTTTTGAATTTGTTGGTGTTTTTCAAAGTTGAGGTTGTTGTTGAATATTTTGGTGTTTTTCAATGTTGAGGTTGTTGTGGAATTTCTTAGTCTATTCAATGTTTTTTTTTGAATCTTTTGCATTTTTCATAGTTGAGGTTGCAGTTGAATTTGTTGGTGTTTCTCGATGTTGAGGTTGTTGTTGAATTTATTGGTGTTTTTCATTGTTGGGGTTTTTGTTGAATTTGTTGGTGTTTTTCATTGTTGAGGTTGTTTTTGAATTTGTTGGTGATTTTGAATATTGAGGTTGTAGTTGAATTTGTTGGTGTTTTTTCATGTTGAGGTTTTTGAATTTGTTGGTGTTTTTCAAAGTTGAGGTTCTTGTTCAATTTTTTGGTGTTTTTCATTGTTGAGTTTTTTGTTGAATTTGTTGCTGTTTTTGAATGTTGAAGTTGTTGTTGAATTTTTTGATGTTTTTCATTGTTGAAGTTGTTGTTGAATTTTTCGGTGTTTTTCATTGTTGAGGTTTTTGTTGAATTTGTTGGTGTTTTTCATTGTTGAGGTTGTTGTTGAATTTGTTGGTGATTTTCAATATTGAGGTTGTAGTTGAATTTGTTGGTGTTTTTCCATGTTGAGGTTTTTGAATTTGTTGGTGTTTTTCAAAGTTGAGGCTGTTGTTGAATATTTTGCTGTTTTTCAGTGTTGAGGTTGCTGTTGAATTTCTTAGTCTATTCAATGTTTTTTTTTGAATCTTTTGCATTTTTCATAGTTGAGGTTGCAGTTGAATTTGTTGGTGTTTCTCAATGTTGAGGTTGTTGAATTTTTCGGTGTTTTTCAAAGTTGAGGTTGTTGTTGAATTTTTTGGTGTTTCTCATTGTTGAGTTTTTTGTTGACTTTGTTGTAGTCTTTGAATGTTGAGGTTGTTGTTGAATTTATTGATGTTTTTCCTTGTTGAGGTTGTCGTTGAATTTGTTGGTGATTTTCAATGTTGAGTTTGTTGTTGAATTTATTGGTGTTTTTCATTTTTGAGGTTGTATTTGAATTTGTTGGTAATTTTCAATGTTGAGTTTGTTGTTGAATCTTTTGTTATTTTTCATTGTTGAGATCGTTGTTTTTGAATTTATTCCTTTTTTTCATTGCTGAGGTTGTTGATGAATTTTCTGGTGTTTTTCATTGTTGAGGTCGTTGTTGTTGAATTGTTTGCTGTTTTTCATCGCGGATGTTGATGGTGAATTTGTTGGTGTTTTTGAATGTTGAGGTTGTTGTTGAATTTTTTGTTGTATTTACATTGTTGAGGTTGTTGTTGAATTTGTTGGTATTTTCGAATGTTGAGGTTGTTGTTAAATTTGTTCGTGTTTTGAATATTGAGATTGTTGTTGAATTATTTGGTGTTTTTCATTGTTGAGGTTGTTGTTGAATTTTTTGATGATTTTCATTGTTGTGGTTGTTGTTGAATTTACTGGTGATTTTCAAAATTAAGGATGTTGTTGAATTTATTGGTGTTATCAATGATTTTTCTTGAACTTTTTCGTATTTTTCAAAGTTGAGGTTGTTGTTGAATTTGTTGGTGTTTTTCAAAGTTGAGGTTGTTGTTGAATTTTTTGATGTTTTTCAATGTTGAGGTTTTTATTGAATTTGTTGGTGTTTTTCAATGTTGAGGTTGTTGTTGAATTTGTTGGTGTTTATCAATGTTGAGGTTGTTGTTGAATTTTTTGGTGTTTTTCAGTGTTGAGGTTTTTGTTGAATTTGTTGGTGTTTTTCATTGTTGTGGTTGTTGTTGTTGAATTTTTTGATGTTTTTAATGTTGATGTTGTTGTTAAATTTGTTGGTGATTTTCAATATTGAGGTTGTTGTTGAATTTGTTTATGTTATCAATTTTGACTTTGTTGAATCTTTTTGTATTTTTAAAAGTTGAGGTTGTTGTTGAATTTGATGATGTTTTTCAATGTTTAGGTTGTTGAATTTGCTGGTGTTTTTCAAAGCTGAGTTTCATGTTGAATTTGTTGGTGTATTTGAATGTTGAGGTTGTTAAATCTGTTGGTGTTTTTCCAAAATGAGGTTGTTGTTGAATTTTTTGGTGTTTTTCATTGTTGAGGTTTTTGTTGAATTTGTTGGTGTTTTTCATTTTAGAGGTTTTTTTTTAATTTGTTGGTGATTTTCAACATTGAGGTTGTAGTTGAATTTGTTGGTGTTTTTCCATGTTGAGGTTTTTGAATTTGTTGGTGTTTTTCAAAGTTGAGGTTGTTGTTGAATATTTTGGTGTTTTTCAATGTTGAGGTTGTTGTGGAATTTCTTCGTCTATTCAATGTTTTTTTTTGAATCTTTTGCATTTTTCATAGTTGAGGTTGCAGTTGAATTTGTTGGTGTTTCTCAATGTTGAGGTTGTTGTTGAGTTATTTGGTGTTTTTCATTGTTGAGGTTTTTGTTCAATTTGTTGGTGTTTTTCATTGTTGAGGTTGTTTTTGAATTTGTTGGTGATTTTCAATATTGAGGTTGTAGTTGAATTTGTTGGTGTTTTTCCATGTTGAGGTTTTTGAATTTGTTGGTGTTTTTAAAGTTGAGGTTTTTGTTGAATTTTTTGTTGTTTTTCATTGTTGAGCTTTTTGTTGAATTTGTTGCTGTTTTTGAATGTTGAGGTTGTTGTTGAATTTTTTGATGTTTTTCATTGGTGAAGTTGTTGTTGAATTTGTTAGTGATTTTCAATGTTGTGCTTGTTGATGATTTTTTTGGTGTTTTTCATTGTTGAGGTTGTTGTTGAAATTGTGGAGTTTTTCAATGTTGAGTTTGTTGTTGAATTTTTTGGTATTTTTCATTGCTGAGGTCGTTGTTGTTGAATTTTTTGCTGTTTTTCATTTCTGAGGTTGTTGTTGATTTTGTTGGTGTTTTAAATGTTGAGATTGTTGTTGAATTATTTGGTGTTTTTCATTGTTGAGGTTGTTGTTGAATTTGTTGGTGTTTTTCAATATTGAGGTTGTGGTTGAGTTTGTTGGTGTTTTTCCATGTTGAGGTTTTTGAAATTGTTGGTGTTTTTCAAAGTTGAGGTTGTTGTTGAATTTGTTGGTTTTTTTCAATGTTGAGTTTGCCGTTGAATTTTCTGGTATTTTTCATTGTTGAGGTTGTTGTGTTGAATTGTTTGCTGTTTATCATTGCTGAGGTTGTTGTTGAATTTGTTGGTGTTATTGAATGTTGAGGTTGTTGTTGAATTTTTTGTTGCTTTTCATTGTTGAGGTTGTTGTTGAATTTGTTGGTGTTTTCGAATGTTGAGGTTGTTGTTCAATTTGTTGCTGTTTTGAATGTTGAGATTGTTTTTGAATTATTTGGCCTTTTTCATTGTTGAGGTTGTTGTTGAATTTTGTGATGTTTTTCATTGTTGAGGTTTTTGATGAATTTATTGTTTATTTTCATTATTGAGGTTCTTGTTGAATTTATTGGTGTTGTCAATGATTTTTCTTGAACTTTTTTGTATTTTTCAAAGTTGAGGTTGTTGTTGAATTTTTTGGTGATTTTCAATGTTGAGGTTTTTGTTGAATTTGTTGGTGTTTTTGAATGTTGATGTTGTTGTTGAATTTGTTGGTGTTTTTCAATGTAGAAGTTGTTGTTGAATTTTTGGGTATTTTTCATTGTTGAGGATTTTGTTGAATTTGTTGTCGTTTTTGAATGTTGAGGTTGTTGATGAATTTTTTGGTGTTTTTCATTGTTGAGGTTTTTGTTGAATTTTTTGGTGTTTTTCAAAGTTGAGGTTGTTGTTGAATTTGTTGGTGTTTTTGAAAGTTGAGGTTGTTGTTGAATTTTTCATGTTTTTCATTGTTGAGTTTTTTGTTGAATTTGTTGTTGATTTTGAATGTTGAGGTTGTTGTTGAATTTTTTCATGTTTTTTATTGTTGAGGTTGTTGTTGAATTTATTGGTGTTTTCAATGTTTTTTTTTAAACTTTTTTGTATTTTTCAAAGTTGAGTTTGCATTTTAATTTGTTGGTGTTTTTCCATGTTGATGTTGTTGAATTTGTTCGTGTTTTTCAAAGTTGTGATTGTTGTTGAATTTTTTGGTGTTTTTCATTGTTGAGGTTTTAGTTGAATTTTTTGGTATTTTGGAATGTTGAGGTTGTTGTTGTATTTTTTGATGTTTTTCAATGTAGAGATTTTGGTTGAATTTGATGGTTATTTTCAATTTTGAGTGTGTTGTTGAATTTTTTGGTGTTTTTCATTGTTGCGGTACTTGTTGAATTTGTTGGTGTTATTCATTCTTGAGGTTGTTGTGAATTTTTTGATTTTTTCATTGCTGAGGTTTTTGTTGAATTTGTTGGTGTTTTTGAATGTTGAGGTTGTTGTTGAATTTTTTGGTGCTTTTCATTGATGAGGTTGTTGTTGAATTTGTTGGTGTTTTTCAATGTTGAGGTTGTTGTTGTATTTGTTGGTGTTTTTCAATGTTGAGGTTGTTGAATTTGTTGGTGTTTTTAAAGTTGACGTTGTTGTTTAATTTTTTGGAGTTATTCATTGTTGAGCTTTTGGTTGAATTTTTTGCTGTTTCTCAATGTTGAGGTTGTTGTTGAATTTTTTGGTGCTTTTCATTGTTGAGGTTGTTGTTGAATTTGTTGGAGTTTTTGAATGTTGAGGTTGTTATTGAATTTGTTGCTGTTTTTCATTGTTGAGGTTGTTTTTGAATATGTTGTTGTTTTTGAATGTTGAGGTTGGTGTTGAATTGTTTGGTGTTTTTCATTGTTGAGGTTGTAGTTGAATTTGTTGGTGTCTTTGAATGTTGAGGTTGTTAAATCTAATGGCGTTTTTCAAAATTGAGGTTGTTGAATTTTTTGTGTTTTTCATCGTTGACGTTTTTGTTGAATACGTTCGTGTTTTTCATTGTTGAGGTTGTTGTTGAATTTGTTGGTGATTTTCAATATTGAGGTTGTAGTTGAATTTGTTGGTGATTTTCATTCTTGAGGTTCTTGTTGAATTTTTTGATGTTTTTCATTGCTGAGGTTGTTGTTGAATTTGTTGGTGATTTTCAATGTTGAGGTTGTTGAATTTATTGGTGTCATCAATGGTTTTTTTTGATCATTTTTGTATTTTTCAAAGTTGAGGTTGTTGTTGAATTTGTTGGTGTTTTTCAATGTTGAGGTTGTTGAATCTGCTGGGGTTTTTGAATGTTGAGGTTGTTGTTGAATTTTTTGGTGTTTGTCATTGTTGAGCTTTTTGTTGAATTTTTTGCTGTTTCTCAATGTTGAGGTTGTTGTTGAATTTGTTGGTGATTTTCAATGTTGAGTTTGTTGTTGAATTTTTTGATGTTTTTCATTGCTGAGGTTGTTGTTGAATTTGTTGGTGATTTTCAATATTGAGGTTGTTGTTGAATTTATTGGTGTTATCAATGTTTTTTTTTAAACTTTTTTGTATTTTTCAAAGTTGAGTTTGCATTTTAATTTGTTGGTGTTTTTCAATGTTGATGTTGTTGAATTTGTTCGTGTTTTTCAAAGTTGTGATTGTTGTTGAATTTTTTGGTGTTTTCATTGTTGAGGTTTTAGTTGAATTTTTTGGTTTTTTGGAATGTTCAGGTTGTTGTTGTATTTTTTGATGTTTTTCAATGTTGAGATTTTTGTTGAATTTGATGGTTATTTTCAATTTTGAGTTTGCTGTTGAATTTTTTGGTGTTTTTCATTTGCGGTACTTGTTGAATTTGTTGGTCTTTTTCTTTGTTGAGGTTGTTGTTGAATTTTTTGATGTTTTTCTTTGCTGAGGTTGTTGTTGAATTTGTTGGTGTTTTTCAATGTTGCGGTTGTTGTTGAATTTTTTGGTGTTTTTCATTGTTGAGGTTTATGTTGAATTTGTTCTTGTTTCTGAATGTTGAGGTTGTTGTTGAATTTTTTGGTGTTTTTCATTGATAAGGTTGTTGTTGAATTTGTTGGAGTTTTTCAATGTTAAGTTTGTTGTTGAATTTGTTGGTGTTTTTCAATGTTGAGGTTGTTGAATTTGTTGGAGTTTTTCAATGTTGAGGTAGTTGTTGAATTTGTTGGTGTTTTTCAATGTTGAGGTTTTGTTGAATTTGTTGTTGTTTTTGAGTGTTGAGGTGTTTGTTGAATTTATTGGTGTTTTTCATTGTTGAGGTTGTTCTTGAAATTGTTTGAGTTTTTCAAAGTTGAGGTTGTTGTTGAATTTGTTGGTGTTTATCATTGTTGAGGTTCTTGTTGAATTTGTTGGTGTTTTTCAATGTTGAGGTTATTGAATTTGTTGGTGTTTTTCAAAGTTGAGGTTGTTGTTGAATTTTTTGGTGTTTTTAATTGTTAAGGTTTTTGTTGAAATGGTTGGTGTTTTTCATTGTTGTGGTTGTTGTTGAATTTTTTGATGTTTTTCATCGTAGAGGTTGTTTTTAAATTTGTTGGGGATTTTCAATATTGAGGTTGTTGTTGAATTTGTTGGTGTTATCAATATTTATTTTGTTCAAATTTTTTGTATTTTTCAAAGTTGAGGTTGTTGTTGAATTATTTGGTTTTTTTCATTGTTGAGGTTTTTGTTGGTGTATTTCAATGTTGGTGTTTTTGATAGTTGAGTTTGTTGTTGAATTTTGTGGTGATTTTCAATGTTGAGTTTGTTGTTGAATTTTTTGGTGTTTTTCATTGTTGCGGTTGTTGTTGAAATTGTTGGGGTTTTTCAATGTTGAGGTTGTTGAATTTGTTGGTGTTTTTCAAAGTCGAGGTTGTTGTTCAATTTTTTGGTGTTGTTAATTGTTAAGGTTTTTGTTGAAATGGTTGGTGTTTTTCATTGTTGTGGTTGTTGTTGAATTTTTTGATGTTTTTCATTGTTGAGGTTGTTGTAAATTTTTTTGGGAATTTTCAATATTGAGGTTGTTGGTGAATTTGTTGGTGTTATCAATTTTCATTTTGTTGAACCTTTTTGTATTTTTCAAAGTTGAGGTTGTTGTTGAATTTGTTGGTGTTTTTCAATGTTCAGGTTGTTGAAATTGTTGGTGTTTTTCAAACCTGAGTTTGCAGTTGAATTTGTTGGTTTATTTGAATGTTGAGGTTGTTAAATCTGTTGGAGTTTTTCAAAGTTGAGGTTGTTGTTGAATTTTCTGGTGTTTTTCATTGTTGAGGTCGTGGTTGTTGAATTGTTTGCCTGTTGACATTGTTGAGGTTGTTGATGAATTTGGTCGTGATTTTCAATATTGAGGTTGTCGCTGAATTTATTGGTGTTATCAATGTTTTTTTTAAACTTTTTTGTATTTTTCAAAGTTGTGTTTGCACTTTAATTTGTTGGTGTTTTTCAATGTTGATGTTGTTGAATTTGTTGGTATTTTTCAAAGTTGTGCTTGTTGTTGAATTTTTTGGTGTTCTCATTGTTGAGGTTTTTGTTGAATTTGTTGCTGTTTTGGAATGTTCAATTGTTGTTGCATTTTTTGATGTTTTTCAATGTTGAGATTATTTGTTGAATTTGATGGTAATTTTCAATTTTGAGTTTGTTGTTGAATTTTTGGTGTTTTTTTTTGTTGCGGTACTTGTTGAATTTGTTGGTGTTTTTCATTGTTGAGGTTCTTGTTGAATTTGTTGGCGTTTTTCAATGTTGAGGTTATTGAATTTGTTGGTGTTTTTCAAAGTTGAGGTTGTTGTTGAATTTTTTGGTGTTTTTAATTGTTAAGATTTTTGTTGAAATGGTTGGTGTTTTTCATTGTTGTGGTTGTTGTTGAATTTTTTGATGTTTTTCATTGTTGAGGTTGTTGTAAAATTTGTTGGGGATTTTCAATATTGAGGTTGTTGTTGAATTTGTTGGTGTTATAATTTTTATTTTGTTGAACCGTTTTGTATTTTTATAAGTTGAGGTTGTTGTTGAATTTGTTGGTGTTTTTCAATGTTGAGGTTGTTGAAATTGTTGGTGTTTGTCAAAGCTGAGTTTGTTGTTGAATTTGTTGGTTTATTTGAATGTAGAGGTTGTTAAATCTGTGGGAGTTTTTCAAAATTGAGGTTGTTGTTGAATTTTTTGGTGTTTTTCATTGTTGAGGTTTTAGTTGAATATGTTGGTGTTTTTCATTGTTGAGGTTGTTGTTGAATTTGTTGGTGATTTTCAATATTGAAGTTGTTGTTGAATTTGTTGGTGATTTTCAATGCTGAGGTTGTTGAATTTATTGGTGTTATCAATGGTTTTTTTGATCTTTTTAGTATTTTTCAAAGTTGAGCTTGCAGTTGAATTTGTTGGTGTTTCTCAATGTTGAGGTTGTTGAATTTGTTGGCGTTTTTCAAGGTTGAGGTTGTTGTTGAATTTTTTGGTGTTTTCGAATGTTGAGGTTGTTGTTGAATTTGTTGGTGTTTTGAATGTTGAGATTGTTGTTGAATTATTTGGTGTTTTTCATTGTTGAGGTTGTTGTTGAATTTGTTGGAGTTTTTCAATGCTGAGGTTGTTGTTGAATTTGTTGGTGTTTTTCAATGTTGTGGTTGTTGAATTTGTTGGTGTTTTTCCAAGTTGAGGTTGTTGCTGAATTTTTTGGTGTTTTTCATTGTTGAGGTTGTTGTTAAATTTGTTGGTGATTTTCAAAGCTGAGGTTATTGTTGAATTTGTTTGTGTATTTGAATGTTGAGGTTGTTAAATCTAATGGCGTTTTTCAAAATTGAGGTTGTTGTTGAATTTTTTGGTGTTTTTCATTGTTGGCGTTTTTGTTGAATATGTTGGTGTTTTTCATTGTTGAGGTTGTTGTTGAATTTGTTGGTGATTTTCAATATTGAGGTTGTAGTTGAATTTGTTGTTGTTTTTCATTCTTGAGGTTGTTGTTGAATTTTTTGGTCTTTTTCATTGTTGACGTTGTTGTTGAATTTTTGGGTGTTTTTGAATGTTGAGGTCGTTGTTGAATTTTTTGGTGTTGTTCATTGTTGAGGTTGTTATTGAATTTGTTGGTGTTTTTCAAAGTTGACGTTGTTGTTGATTTTTTTGGTGTTTTTAATTGTTGAGGTTTTTGTTGAATTTGTTGTTGTGTTTGAATGTTGAGGTTGTTGTTGAATTTTCTGGTGCTTTTCATTGTTGAGGTTGTTGTTGAATTTGTTGGTGTTTTTGAATGTTGATGTTGTTGATGAATTCTTTGGTGTTTTTCATTGTTGAGATTGGTGTTGAATTTGTTGGTGTTTTCGAATGTTGAGGTTGTTGTTGAATTTGTTGGTGATTCTCAATATTGAGGTTGTAGTTGAATTTGTTGGTGTTTTTCCATGTTGAGATTTTTGAATTTGTTGGTGTTTTTCAAAGTTGAGGTAGTTGTTGAATATTTTGGTGTTTTTCAATGTTAATGTTCTTGTTGAATTTATTGGTGTTATCAATGATTTTGCTTGAACTTTTTTGAAGTTTTCAAAGTTGAGGTTGCAGTTGAATTTGTCGGTGTTTTACACAGTTGAGGTTTTTGAATTGTTGGTGTTTTTCAAAGTTGAGGTTGTTGTTGAATTTTTAAATATTTTTCATTGCTGAGGTTGTTGTTGAATTTGTTGGTGATTTTCAATGTTGAGTTTGTTGTGAATTTTTTGTGTTTTTCATTGTTGAGGTTGTTGTTGAAATTGTTGGAGTTTTTCAATGTTGAGGTTGTTGTTGAATTTTTCGGTGTTTTTCATTGTTGAGGTCGATGTTGTTGAATTGTTTGCCTGTTTTCATTGTTGAGGTTGTTGATGAATTAGTTGGTGATTTTCAATATTGAGGTTGTTGTTGAATTTATTGGTGTTATCAATGTTTTTTTTTAAACTTTTTTGTATTTTTCAAAGCTGAGTTTGCCCTTTTATTTGTTAGTGTTTTTTAATGTTGATGTTGTTGAATTTCTTGGTGATTTTCAAAATTGTGATTGTTGTTGAATGTTTTGGTGTTTTCATTGTTGAGGTTTTTGTTGAATTTGTTGGTGTTTTGGAATGTTGAGGTTGTTGTTGCATTTTTTGATGTTTTTCAAAGTTGACATTTTTGTTGAATTTGATGGTGATTTTCAATTTTGAGTTTGTTGTTGAATTTTTTGGTGTTTTTCATTGTTGCGGTACTTGTTGAATTTGTTGGTGTTTTTCAATGTTGAGGTTCTTGTTGAATTTTTTGATGTTTTTCATTGCTGAGGTTGTTGTTGAATTTGTTGGTGATTTTCAATGTTGAGGTGGTTGAATTTATTGGTGTTATCAATGGTTTTTTTTGATCTTATTTGTATTTTTCAAAGTTGAGGTTGCAGTTGAATTTGATGCTGTTTTTCAATGTTGAGTTTGTTGAATTTGTTTGTGTTTATCAAAGTTGAGGTTGTTGTTGAATTTTTTTGTGTTTTTCATTGTTGAGGTTTTTGTTGAATTTGTTGGTGTTTTTGAATGTTGAGGTTGTTGTTGAATTTTTGTGTGTTTTTCAATGTTGTGGTTTTTGAATTTGTGGGCATTTTTCAAAGTTGACGTTGTTGTTGAATTTTTTGGTGTTTTCATTTTGAGGTTTTTGTTGAATTTGTTGGTGTTTTGGAATGTTGAGGTTTTTGTTGCATTTTTTGATGTATTTCAATGAGGACATTTTTGTTGTATTTGATGGTGATTTTCAATTTTGAGTTTGTTGTTGAATTTTTTGGTGTTTTTCATTGTTGCGGTACTTGTTGAATTTGTTGGTGTTTTTCATTGTTGAGGTTCTTGTTGAATTTTTTGATGTTTTTCATTGCTGAGGTTGTTGTTGAATTTGTTGCTGATTTTGATTGCTGAGGTTGTTGTTGAATTTGTTGGTGTTTTTCAATGTTGTGATTTTTGAATTTGAGGGCATTTTTCAAAGTTGACGTTGATGTTGAATTTTTTGGTCTTATTAATTGTTGAGGTTTTTGTTGAATTTGCTGGTGTCTTTGAATGTTGAGGTTGTTGATGAATTTTTTGGTGTTTTTCAATGTGGAGGTTTTTGTTGAATTTGTTGGTGTTTTTGAATGTTGAGGTTGTGGTTGAAATTTTTGATTGTTGAGGTCGATGTTGTTGAATTGTTTGCCTGTTTTCATTGTTGAGGTTGTTGATGAATTTGTTGGTGATTTTCAATATTGAGGTTGTTGTTGAATTCATTGGTGTTATCAATGTGTTTTTTTCTCTTTTATGTTTTTTTCAAACTTGAGTTTGCACTTTAATTTGTTGGTGTTTTTCAATGTTGAAGTTGTTGAATTTGTTGGTTTTTTTCAAAGTTGTGATTGTTGTTGAATTATTTGGTGTTTTCATTGATGAGGTTTTTGTTGAATTTGTTGGTGTCTTGGAATGTTAAGTTTGTTGTTGTATTTTTTGGTGTTTTCATTGTTGAGGTTTTTGTTGAATTTGTTGATGTTTTGGAATATTGGGGTTGTTGTTGTATTTTTTATTTTTTTTTCAATGTTGAGATTTTTGTTGAATTTGCTGGTTATTTTCAATTTTGAGTTTGCTGTTGAATTTTTTGGTGTTTTTCATTTGCGGTACATGTTGAATTTGTTGGTCTTTTTCTTTGTTGAGGTTGTTGTTGAATTTTTTGATGTTTTTCTTTGCTGAGGTTGTTGTTGAATTTGTTGGTGTATTTAAATGTTGAGGTTGTTGTTGAATTTGTTGGTGTTTTCCAAAATTGCGGTTGTTGTTGAATTTTTTGGTGTTTTTCATTGTTGAGGTTTTTGTTGAATTTGTTGTTGTTTCTGAATGTTGAGGTTGTTGTTGAATTTTTTGGTGTTTTTCATTGTTGAGGTTGTTGTTGAATTTGTTGGAGTTTTTCAATGTTAAGGTTGTTGTTGAATTTGTTGGTGTTTTTCAATGTTGAGGTTGTTGAATTTGTTGGAGTTTTTCAAAGTTGAGGTAGTTGTTGAATTTGTTGGTGTTTTTCAATGTTGAGGTTGTTGAATTTGTTGGTGTTTTTGAAAGTTGACGTTGTTGTTGAATTTTTTGGTGTTTTTAATTGTTGAGGTTTTTGTTGAATTTGTTGTTGTTTTTCAGTGTTGAGGTGTTTGTTGAATTTTTTGGTGTTTTTCATTGTTGAGGTTGTTCTTGAAATTGTTTGAGTTTTTCAAAGTTGAGGTTGTTGTTGAATTTATTGGTGTTTTTCATTGTTGAGGTTGTTGTTGATTTTTTTGGTGTTTTTAATTGTTAAGGTTTTTGTTGAAATGGTTGGTGTTTTTCATTGTTGTGGTTGTTGTTGAATTTTTTGATGTTTTTCATTGTTGAGGTTTTTGTTGAATTTGTTGGTGTTTTTGAATGTTGAGGTTGTGGTTGAAATTGTTGGAGTTTTTCAACGTTGAGGTTGTTGTTGAATTTTTTGGTGTTTTCATTGTTGAGGTTTTTGTTGAATTTGTTGGTGTTTTGGAATGTTGACGTTTTTGTTGCATTTTTTGATGTTTTTCAATGAGGACATTTTTGTTGTATTTGATGGTGATTTTCAATTTTGAGTTTGTTGTTGAATTTTTTGGTGTTATTCATTGTTGCGGTACTTGTTGAATTTGTTGGTGTTTTTCATTGTTGAGGTTCTTGTTGAATTTTTTGATGTTTTTCATTGCTGAGGTTGTTGTTGAATTTGTTGGTGATTTTCAATGTTGAGGTGGTAGAATTTATTCGTGTTATCAATGGTTTTTTTTGATCTTTTTTGTATTTTTCAAAGTTGAGGTTGCAGTTGAATTTGTTGCTGCTTTTCAATGTTGAGTTTATTGAATTTGTTTGAGTCTTTCAATGTTGAGGTTGTTGTTGAATTTTTTGGTGTTTTTCATTGTTGAGGTTTTTGTTGAATTTGTTGGTGTTTGTGAATGTTGAGGTTGTTGTTGAATTTTTGTATGTTTTTCATTGTTGAGGTTGTTGTTGAATTTGTTGCTGATTTTGATTGCTGAGGTTGTTGTTGAATTTGTTGGTGTTTATCAATTTTGAGGTTGTTGAATTTGTTGGTATTTTTCAAAGTTGACGTTGTTGTTGAATTTTTTGGTGTTTTTAATTGTTGAGGTTTTTGTTGAATTTGCTGGTGTTTTTCAATGTTGAGGTTGATTATGAATTTTTTGGTGTTTTTCATTGTTGAGCTTGTTGTTGAATTTTTTGCTGTTTTCGAATGTTCAGGTTGTTGTTGAATTTGTTGGTGATTTTCAGTATTTTGGTTGTAGTTGAATTTGTTGGTGTTTTTCCATGTTGAGGTTTTTGAATTTGTTGGTGTTTTTCAAAGTTGAGGTTGTTGTTGAATATTTTGGTGTTTTTCAATGTTAAGGTTGTTGTTGAATTTTTTGGTGATTTTCAATATTGAGGTTCTTGTTTACTTTATTGGTTTTATCAATGATTTTTTTGAACTTTTTTGTATTTTTCAAAGTTGATGTTGCAGTTGAATTAGTTGGTGTTTTTAATGTTGAGGTCGTTGAATTTGTTGGTGTATTTCAAAGTTGAGGTTGTTGCTGAATTTTTTGGTGTTTTTCAATGTTGAGGTTTTTGGTGAATTTGTTGGTATTTTTGAATGTTTAGATTGTTGTTGAATTTTTTGGTGTTTTCATTGTTGAGTTTTTTGTTGAATTTGTTGGTGTCTTTCATTGTTGAGGTTGTTATTGTTGAATTTTTTGATGTTTTTCATTGTTGAGGTAGTTGTTGAATTTATTGGTGATTTTAAATATTGAGGTTCTTGTTGAATTTATTGGTGTGTTCAATTTTTTTAAAATCTTTTTTGTATTTTTCAACGTTGAGGTTGCAGTTGAATTTGTTGCTGTTTCTCAATGTTGAGGTTGTTGAATTTTTTGGTGTTTTTCAAAGTTGAGGTTGTTGTTGAATTTTATGGTGTTTTACATTGTGGAGGTTGTTGTTGAAATTGTTGGAGTTTTTCAATGTTGAGGCTGTTGTTGAATTTTTGGTATTTTTCATTGTTGAGGTCGTTGTTGTTGAATTTTTTGCTGTTTTTCATTGCTGGCGTTGTTTTTGAATTTGTTGGTGATTTTCAATATTGAGGTTGTTGTTGAATTTATTGGTGTTATCAATGTTTTTTTTAAAACTTTTTTGTGTTTTTCAAAGTTGAGTTTGCACTTGAATTGATTGGTATTTTTCAATGTTGAGGCGGTTGAATTTGTTGGTTTTTTTGAAAGTTGTGGTTGTTGTTGTATTTTTTGGTGTTTTCATTGTTGATGTTTTTGTTGAATTTGTTGATGTTTTGGAATGTTGAGGTGGTTGCTGAATTTTTTGATGTTATTCATTGTTTAGGCTGTTGCTGAATTTGTTGGTGATTTTCAATGTTGAGTTTGTTGTTGAATTTTTTGGTGTTTTTCATTGTTGAGGTTGTTGCTGAAATTGTGGGAGTTTTTCATTGTTGAAGTTGTTGATGAATTTGTTGGTGATTTTCAATATTGAGGTTGTTGTTGAATTTATTGGTGTTATCAATGTGTTTTTTCTCTTTTTTGTTTTTTTCAAATTTGAGTTTGCACTTTAATTTGTTGGTGTTTTTCAATGTTGAAGTTGTTGAATTTGTTGGTTTTTTTCAAAGTTGTGATTGTTGTTGAATTATTTGGTGTTTTCATTGTTGAGGTTTTTGTTGAATTTGTTGGGGTCTTGGAATGTTAAGTTTGTTGTTGTATTTTTTGGTGTTTTCATTGTTGAGGTTTTTGTTGAATTTGTTGATGTTTTGGAATATTGGGGTTGTTGTTTTATTTTTTATTTTTTTTTCAATGTTGAGATTTTTGTTGAATTTGATGGTTATTTTCAATTTTGAGTTTGCTGTTGAATTTTTTGGTGTTTTTCATTTGCGGTACTTGTTGAATTAGTTGGTCTTTTTCTTTGTTGAGGTTGTTGTTGAATTTTTTGATGTTTTTCTTTGCTGAGGTTGTTGTTGAATTTGTTGGTGTTTTTCAATGTTGAGGTTGTTGTTGAATTTGTTGGTGTTTTCCAAAGTTGCGGTTGTTGTTGAATTTTTTGGTGTTTTTCATTGTTGAGGTTTTTGTTGAATTTGTTGTTGTTTCTGAATGTTGAGGTTGTTGTTGAATTTTTTGGTCTTTTTCATTGTTGAGGTTGTTGTTGAATTTGTTGGAGTTTTTCAATGTTAAGGTTGTTGTTGAATTTGTTGGTGTTTTTCAATGTTGAGGTTTTTGAATTTGTTGGAGTTTTTCAAAGTTGAGGTTCTTGAATTTGTTGGTGTTTTTGAAAGTTGACGTTGTTGTTGAATTTTTTGGTGTTTTTAATTGTTGAGGTTTTTGTTGAATTTGTTGTTGTTTTTGAGTGTTGAGGTGTTTGTTGAATTTTTTGGTGTTTTTCATTGTTGAGGTTGTTCTTGAAATTGTTTGAGTTTTTCAAAGTTGAGGTTGTTGTTGAATTTATTGGTGTTTTTCATTGTTGAGGTTGTTGTTGAATTTTTTGGTGTTTTTAATTGTTAAGGTTTTTGTTGAAATGGTTGGTGTTTTTCATTGTTGTGGTTGTTGTTGAATTTTTTGATGTTTTTCATTGTTGAGGTTGTTGTAAAATTTGTTGGGGATTTTCAATATTGAGGTTGTTGTTGAATTTGTTGGAGTTATCAATTTTTATTTTGTTGAACCTTTTTGTATTTTTCAAAGTTGAGGTTGTTGTTGAATTTGTTGTTGTTTTTCAATGTTGAGGTTGTTGAAATAGTTGGTGTTTTTCAAAGCTGAGTTTGTAGTTGAATTTGTTGGTTTATTTGAATGTTGAGGTTGTTAAATGTGTTGGAGTCTTTCAAAATTGAGGTTGTTGTTGAGTTTTTTGGTGTTTTTCATTGTTGAGCTTTTTATTGAATTTGTTGGTGTTTTTTATTGTTGAGGTTGTTGTTGAATTTGTTGGTGATTTTCAATATTGAGGTTGTAGTTGAATTTGTTGGTATTTTTCCATGTTGAGGTTTTTGAATTTGTTGCCGTTTTTCAAAGTTGAGGTTGTTGTTGAATATTTTGGTTTTTTTCAATGTTGAGGTTGTTGTTGAATTTGTTGGTGATTTTCAATGTTGAGGTTGTTGAATTTAATGGTGTTATCAATGGTTTTTTTTGATCTTTTTTGTATTTTTCAAAGTTGAGCTTGCAGTTGAATTTGTTGGTGTTTTTTAATGTTGAGGTTGTTGAATTTGTTGGCGTTTTTCAAAGTTGAGGTTGTTGTTGAATTTTTTGGTGTTTTCGAATGTTGAGGTTGTTGTTGAATTTGTTGGTGTTTTGAAATTTGAGATTGTTGTTGAATTATTTGGTGTTTTTAATTGTTGAGGTTGTTGTTGAATTTGTTGGAGTTTTTCAATATTGAGTTTGTTGTTGAATTTGTTGGTGTTTTTCAATGTTGAGGTTGTTGAATTTGTTGGTTTTTTTCCAAGTTGAGGTTGTTGCTGAATTTTTTGGTGTTTTTCAATGTGGAGGTTTTTGTTGAATTTGTTGGTGTTATTGAATGTTGAGGCTGTTGCTGAAGTTGTGGAGTTTTTCAATGTTGAGGTTGTTGTTGAATTTTTTGGTATTTTCATTGTTGAAGTTTTTGTTGAATTTGTTGGTGTTTTGGAATGTTGAGGTTTTTGTTGCATTTTTTGATGTTTTTCAATGAGGACATTTTTGAAGAATTTGATGATGATTTTCAATTTTGAGTTTGTTGTTGAATTTTTTGTTGTTTTTCATTGATGCGGTACTTGTTGAATTTGTTGGTGTTTTTCATTGTTGAGGTTCTTGTTGAATTTTTTGATGTTTTTCATTGCTGAGGTTGTTGTTGAATTTGTTGGTGATTTTCAATGTTGAGGTGGTTGAATTTATTCGTGTTATCAATGGTTTTTTTTGATATTTTTTGTATTTTTCAAAGTTGAGGTTGCAGTTGAATTTGTTGCTGCTTTTCAATGTTGAGTTTGTTGAATTTGTTTGTGTTTTTCAAAGTTGAGGTTGTTGTTGTATTTTTTGGTGTTTTTCATTGTTGAGGTTTTTGTTGAATTTGTTAGTGTTTTTGAATGTTGAGGTTGTTGATGAATTTTTGTGTGTTTTTCATTGTTGAGGTTGTTGTTGAATTTCTTGCTGATTTTGATTGCTGAGTTTGTTGTTGAATTTGTTGGTGTTTTTCAAAGTTGACTTTGTTGTTGAATTTTTTGGTGTTTTTAATTGTTGAGGTTTTTGTTGAATTTGGTGTTGTTTTTTAATGATGAAGTTGATTATGATTTTTGTGGTGTTTTTCATTGTTGAGATTGTTGTTGAATTTTTTGGTGTTTTCGAATGTTGAGGTTGTTGTTGAATTTGTTGGTGATTTTCAATATTTTGGTTGTAGTTGAATTTGTTGGTGTTTTTCCATGTTGAGGGTTTTGAATTTGTTGGTGTTTTTCAAAGTTGAGGTTGTTGTTGAATATTTTGGTGTTTTTCAATGTTGAGGTTGTTTTTGAATTTATTGATGTTTTTCGATGTTGTGGTTTCTGTTCAATTTGTTGGTGTTTTTGAATGTTGAGGTTGTTGTTGAATTTGTTGGTGTTTTTCATTTGCGGTACTTGTTGAATTGTTTGCTGTTTTTCATTGTTGAGGTTGTTGATGAATTTCCGGGTGATTTTCAATATTGACGTTGTTGTTGAATTTATTGGTGTTATCAATGTTTTTTTTAAAACTTTTTTTTTTTTTCGAAGTTGAGTTTGCACATTAATTTGTTGGAGTTTTTCAATGTTGAGGTTGTTGTTGAATTTGTTGGTGATTTTCAATTTTGAGGTTTTTGTTGAATTTGTTGGTGTTTTTTAATGTTGAGGTAGTTGAATTTGTTGGTTATTTACAAAGATGAGTTTGTTGTTGAATTTTTTGGTGTTTTTCATTGTTGAGGTTGTTGTTGTTGAATTTTTGGATGTTTTTCATTGTTGAGGTTGTTGATGAATTTGTTGGTGATTTTCAATATTGAGGTTGTTGTTGAATTTGTTGGTGTTTTTCAATGTTGGGGTTGTTGTTGAATTTTTTGGTGTTTTTCATTGTTGAGGTTGTTGTTGTATTTGTTGGTGTTGATTAATGTGAGGTTGTTGTTGAATGTTTTGGTTGTTTTCATTGTTGAGGTTGTTGTTTTTGTATTTTTGGATGTTTTTCATTGTTGAGGTTGTTGTTGAAATTGTTGGAGTTTTTCAATGTTGAGGATGTTAAATCTGTTGGTATTTTTCAAAATTGAGGTTCTGGTTGAATTTTTTTGTGTTTTTCATTGTTGAGGTTTTTGTTCAATTTCATGGTGATTTTCAATATTGAGGTTGTTGTTGAATTTGTTGGTGTTTTTCATTGTTGTGGTAGTTGTATAAATTCTTGGAGTTTTTCAATGTTGAGGTTTTTATTGATATTTTTGGTGTTTTTCATTGTTGAGGTTGTTGTTGAATTTATTGATGTTTTTCATTGCTGTGGTTATTGTTGAAATTGTTGGTGTTTTTGAATGTTGAGGTTGTTGTTGAATTTTTTGGTGTTTTTCATTGTTGAGGATTTTGAAGAATTTGTTGGTGTTTTCCATTGTTTAGGTTTTTGTTGAATTTGTTGGTGTTTTTGAATGTTGAGGTTGTAGTTGAATTTGTTGGTATTTTTCATTTCTGAGGTATTTGATGAATTTGTTTGTGGTTTCCATTGTTGAGGTTTTTGTTGAATTTGTTGGTGATTAACAATATTGAGGTTGTAGTTGAATATTTTGGTGCTTTTCAATGTTGAGGTTTTGGAATTGGATCGTGTTTTTCAAAGTTGAGGTTGTTTTTGAATATTTTGGTGTTTTTGAATGCTGAGGTTGTTGTTGAATTTTTTGGTGTTTTTCATTGTTGAGGTTGTTGTTGAATAAGTTGGTGTTTTTCAATGTTGAGGTTGTTGAATTTGTTGGTGTTTTTCAAAGTAGAGGTTTTTGATGAATTTTTTGGTGTTTTTCAATTTTGAGGTTTTCGTTGAATTTGTTGGTGTTTTTGTATGTTGAGGTTGTTGTTTTTATTTTTCGGTGTTTTTCATTGTTGAGGTTTTTGTTGAATTTGTTGGAGATTTTCAATGTTGAGGTTGTTGTTGAATTTGTTGGTGTTTTTTAATGTTGAGGTTGTTGAATTTGTTGGTTTTTTTCAAAGATGTGTTTGTTGTTGAATTTTTTGGTGTTTTTCATTGTTGAGGTTGTTGTTGAATTTGTTGGTGATTTTCAATATTGAGGTTGTTGTTGAATTTGTTGGTGTTTTTCAATGTTGGGTTGTTGTTGAATTTTTTGGTGTTTTTCATTGTTGAGGTTGTTGTTGAATTTGTTGGTGATTTTCAATATTGAGGTTGTTGTTGAATGTTTTGGTGTTTTTCAATGTTGGGGTTGTTGTTGAATTTTTTGGTGTTTTTCATTGTTGAGGTTGTTGTTGTATTTGTTGGTGTTGATTAATGTTGAGGTTGTTGTTTAATGTTTTGGTGTTTTTCATTGTTGAGGTTGTTGTTCTTGAATTTTTGGATGTTTTTCATTGTTGAGGTTGTTGTTGAATTTGATGGTGATTTTCAATATTGAGGTTGTTGTTGAATTTGTTGGTGTTTTTCAATGTTGAGGTTGTTGTTGAATTTTTTGGTGTTTTTCATTGTTGAGGTTGTTGTTGAATTTGTTGGTGATTTTCAATGTTGAGCTTGTTGTTGAATGTTTTGGTGTTTTTCATTGCTGAGGTTGTTGTTTTTGAATTTTTGGTAGTTTTTCATTGTTGAGGTTGTTGTTGAATTTCATAGTGATTTTCAATATTGAGGTTGTTGTTGAATTTGTTGGTGTTGTTCAATGTTGCGGTTGTTGCTGAATTTTTTGGTGTTTTTCAATGTTGAGGTTGTTGTTAAATTTTTTCATGTTTTTCATTGTTGAGGTTGTTGTTGAATTTGTTGGTGTTTTTCAAAGTTGAGGTTTGTTGTTGAATGTTTTGGTGTTTTTCATTGCTGAGGTTGTTGTTTTTGAATTTTTGGTAGTTTTTCATTGTTGAGGTTGTTGTTGAATATGTTGGTGTTTTTGAATGTTGAGGTTGTTGTTGTTGAATTTTTGGATGTTCTTCATTGTTGAGGTTGTTGTTGAATTTGATGGTGATTTTCAATATTGAGGATGTTGTTGAATTTGTTGGTGTTTTTCAATGTTGAGGTTGTTGTTGAATTTTTTGGTGGTTTTCATTGTTGAGGTTGTTGTTGTATTTCTTGGAGTTCTTCAATGTTGAGGTTGTTGAATTTGTTGGTGCTTTTGAATGTTGAGGTTGTTGATTAATTTTTTGGTGTTTTTCATTTTTGAGGTTTTTGATGAACTTGTTGGTGTTTTCCATTGTTGAGGTTTTTGATGAATTTGTTGGTGTTTTTGAATGTTGAGGTTGTAGTTGAGTTTGTTGGTGATTAACAATATTGAGGTTGTAGTTGAATTTGTTGGTGCTTTTCAATGTTGAGGTTTTGGAATTGGATCGTGCTTTTCAAAGTTGAGGTTGTTATTGAATATTTTGGTGTTTTTCAATGTTGAGGTTGTTGTTGAATTTTTTGGTGTATTCAATTTTTTTTTGAATCTTTTATTATTTTTCGAAATTGTGGTTGCAGTTGAATTTCTTGGTGTTTTTCAGTGTTGAGTTTGTTATTCAAATTGTTGGAGTTTTTGAATGTTGAGGTTGCAGTTGAATTTGTTGGTATTTCTCAAAGCTGAGGTTATTGTTGAATTTGTTGGTGTATTTAAAATTTGAAGTTGTTAAATCTGTTGGTGTTTTTCAAAATTCAGGTTGTTGTTGCATTTTATTTGTGTTTTTCATTGTTGTGGTAATTGTTGAAATTCTTGGAGTTTTTCAATGTTGAGGTTTTTATTGATTTTTTTGGTGTTTTTCATTGTTGAGGATGTTGTTGAATTTTTTGATGTTTTTCAATACAGAGGTTGTTGTTGAAATTGTTGGTGTTTTTGTATGCTGAGGTTGATGTTGTATTTTTTGGCGTTTTTCATTGTTCAGGATGTTGTTGAATTTGTTGGAGTTTTTCAATGTTGAGGTTGTTGTTGAATTTGTTGGCGTTTTTCAATGTTGATTTTGTTGAATTTGTTGGTGTTTTTCAAAGTTGAGGTTGTTGTTGAATTTTTTGGTGTTTTTCATTTTTGAGGTTTTGGTTGAATTTGCTGGTGATTTTGAACTTTGAGGTTGTTGTTTTTATTTTTTGGTGTTTTCGAATGTTAAGGTTTTTGTTGAATTTTTTTGGTGTTTTTAATTGTTGGGGTTGTTGTTGAATTTTTAGATGTTTTTCATTGCTGAGGTTGTTGTTGAAATTGTTGGTGTTTTTCAAAATTGAGGTTGTTGTTTAATTTTTTGGTGTTTTCATTGTTGAGGTTTTTGTTGAATTTGATGGTGATTTTCAATGTTGAGTTTGTTGTCGAATTTTTTGGTGTTTTTCATTGTTGTGGTAGTTGTTGAAATTCTTGGAGTTTTTCAATGTTGAGGTTTTTATTGATATATTTGGTGTTTTTCATTGTTGAGGTTGTTGTTGAATTTATTGATGTTTTTCATTGCTGTGGTTGTTGTTTAAATTGTAGGTGTTTTTGAATGTTGAGGTTGTTGTTGAATTTGTTGGTGTTTTTCATTGTTGAGGTTGTTGTTGAATAAGTTGGTGTTTTTCAATGTTGAGGTTGTTGAATTTGTTGGTATTTTTCAAAGTAGAGGTTTTTGATGAATTTTTTGGTGTTTTTCATTTTTGAGGTTTTCGTTGAATTGGTTGGTGTTTTTGAATGTTGAGGTTGTTGTTTTTATTTTTCGGTGTTTTTCATTGTTGAGGTTTTTGTTGAATTTGTTGGAGATTTTCAATGTTGAGGTTGTTGTTGAATTTGTTGGTGTTTTTTAATGTTGAGGTTGTTGAATTTGTTGTTTTTTTTCAAAGATGAGTTTGTTGTTGAATTTTTTGGTGTTTTTCATTGTTGAGGTTGTTGTTGTTGAATTTTTGGATTTATTTCATTGTTGAGGTTGTTGTTGAATTTGTTGGTGATTTTCATTGTTGAGGTTGTTGTTGAATTTGTTGGTGTATTCAATGTTGGGGTTGTTGTTGAATTTTTTCGTGTTTTTCATTGTTGAGGTTGTTGTTGTATTTGTTGGTGTTGATTAATGTTGAGGTTGTTGTTGAATGTTTTGGTGGTTTTCATTGTTGAGGTTGTTGTTTTTGTATTTTTGGATGTTTTTCATTGTTAATGTTGTTTTTGAAATTAGTGGAGTTTTTCAATGTTGAGGATGTTAAATCTGTTGGTGTTTTTCAAAATTGAGGTTCTGGTTGAATTTTTCTGTGTTTTTCATTGTTGAGGTTTTTGTTGAATTTGATGGTGATTTTCAATGTTGAGTTTGTTGTCGAATTTTTTGGTGCTTTTCATTGTTGTGGTAGTTGTTGAAATTCTTGGAGTTATTCAATGTTTAGGTTTTTATTGCTTGTTTTGGTGTTTTTCATTGTTGAGGTTGTTGTTGAATTTGTTGGTGATTTTCAATATTGAGGTTGTTGTTGAATTTGTTGGTGTTTTTCAATGTTGGGGTTGTTGTTAAATTTTTTGGTGTTTTTCATTGTTGAGGTTGTTGTTGAATTTTTTCATGTTTTTCATTGTTGAGGTTGTTGTTGAATTTGTTGGTGATTTTCAATATTGAGGTTGTTGTTGAATGTTTTGGTGTTTTTCATTGCTGAGGTTGTTGTTTTTGTATTTTTGGTTGTTTTTCATTGTTGAGGTTGTTGTTGAATTTGATGGTGATTTTCAATATTGAAGTTGTTGTTGAATTTGTTGGTGTTTTTCAATGTTGAGGTTGTTGTTGAATTTTTTGGTGTTTTTCATTGTTGAGGTTGTTGTTGTTGAATTTTTTCATATTTTTCATTGTTGAGGTTGTTGTTGAATTTTGTGCAGATTTTCATATCGAGGTTGTTGTTGAATTTGTTGGTGTTTTTCAATGTTGGGGTTGTTGTTGAATTTATTGGTGTTTTTCATTGTTGAGGTTGTTGTTGTATTTGTTGGTGTTGATTAATGTTGAGGTTGTTGTTGAATGTTTTGGTGTTTTTCATTGTTGAGGTTGTTGTTTTTGAATTTTTGGATGTTTTTCATTGTTGAGGTTGTTGTTGAATTTGATGGTGATTTTCAATATTGAGGTTGTTGTTGAATTTGTTGGTGTTTTTCAATGTTGAGGTTGTTGTTGAATGTTTTGGTGTTTTTCATTGTTGAGGTTGTTGTTGTTGAATTTTTTCATGTTTTTCATTGTTGAGGTTGTTGTTGAATTTGTTGGTGATTTTCAATGTTGAGCTTGTTGTTAAATGTTTTGGTGTTTTTCATTGCTGAGGTTGTTGTTTTTGAATTTTTGGTTGTTTTTCATTGTTGAGGTTTTTGTTGGATTTATTGGTGCTTTTGAATGTTGCGGTTGTAGAATTTGTTGGTGTTTTTCAAATTGGAGGCTGTCGTTGAATTTCATGATGTTTTTCATTGTTGAGGTTGTTGTTGAATTTATTGGTGGTATCAATGTGTTCTTAAAAACTTTTTTGAATTTTTCAAAGTTGAGGTTGCAGTTAAATTTGTTGGTGTTTTTGAATGTTGAAGTTGTTGTTGAATTTTTAGGTGCTTTTCATTGTTGAGGTTATGTTGAATTTATTGGTGGTTTTCAATGTTGAGGTTGTTGAATTTGTTGGTGTTTTTCATTGTTGCGGTTGTTGTTGAAATTGTTGGTTATTTTCAATGTTGAGGTTGTTGTTGATCGTTTTGTTATTTTTCATTGTTGAGGTTGTTGTTGAATATTTTGGTGATTTTCAATGTTGAGGATGTTGTTGAAATTAATGGTGTTATCAATGGTTTTTTTTTAACTTTTTTGGATGTTTTTAAAAGTTGAGGATGCTCTTGAATTTTTTGGTGTTTTTCATTGTTGAGGTTTTTGTTGAACTTGTTGGTGTTTTTGAATGTTTAGGTTGTTGTTGATCTTTTTAATGCTTTCCATTGTTGAGGTTTTTGTTTTTGAATTTTTTGGTGTTTTTCATTGTTGCAGTTGTTGAAATTTTTGGAGTTTTTCATTGTTGACGTTGATGTTGATCTTTTTGTTGTTTTTCGTTGTTGAGGTTGTTGTTGTTGAATTTATTGGTGTTTTTCATTGTTGAGGATGTTGTTGAATTTATTGATGTTTTTCATTGCTGAGGTTGTTGTTGAATTTGTTGGTGTTTTTCAATGTTGAGCTTGTTTCATTTGTTGGTGTTTTTGAATGCTGAGGGTGTTGTTGAATTTCTTAGTGTCTTTCAATGTTGAGGTTGTTGTTGAATTTCTTGGAGTTTTTCAATATTGAGGTTGTTGTTGAATCTTTTGGTGTTGTTCATTGTTGAGGTTGTTGTTGAATTTGCTGGTGTTTTTCAATGTTGAGGTTGTTGATGAATTTGTTGGTGTTTTTCAATGTTGAGCTTGTTTCATTTGTTGGTGTTTTTGAATACTGAGGTTGTTGTTGAATTTCTTGGTGTTTTTCAAAGCTGATGTTGTTGTTGAATTTCTTGCAGTTTTTCAATATTGAGGTTGTTGTTGAATTTTTTACTGTTATCAATGTTTTTTTTTAAACTTTTTTGTGTTTTTCAAAGTTGAGGTTGCAGTTGAATTTGTTGGTGTTTTTCAATGTTGAGGTTGTTGAATTTGTTGGTGTTTTTCGAAGTTGAGGTTGTTGTTGAATTTATTGGTGTTCTTCATTGTTGCGGTTTTTGTTGAACTTGTTGGATTTATTGAATGTTGAGGTTGTTGTTGAATTTTTTGGTGTTTTTCATTGTTGCGGTTGTTGTTAAAATTGTTGGAGTTTTTCATTGTTGAGGTTGTTGTTGATCTTTTTGGTGTTTTTCATTGTTGAGGTTGTTGTTGTTGAATTTATTGGTGTTTTTCATTGTTGAGGTTGTTGTTGAATTTATAGATGTTTTTCATTGCTGAGATTGTTGTTGAATTTGTTGGTGTTTTTCAATGTTGAGCTTGTTTCATTTGTTGGTGTTTTTGAATGCTGAGGTTGTTGTTGAATTTTTTGATGCTGTTCATTGTTGAGGTTGTTGTTGAATATGCTGGTGTTTTTCAATATTGAGGTTGTTGATGTATTTGTTGGTGTTTTTCAATGTTGAGCTTGTTTCATTTGTTGGTGTTTTTGAATGCTGAGGGTGTTGTTGAATTTCTTAGTGTCTTTCAATGTTGAGGTTGTTGTTGAATTTCTTGGAGTTTTTCAATATTGAGGTTGTTGTTGAATCTTTTGGTGTTGTTCATTGTTGAGGTTGTTGTTGAATTTGCTGGTGTTTTTCAATGTTGAGGTTGTTGATGAATTTGTTGGTGTTTTTCAATGTTGAGCTTGTTTCATTTGTTGGTGTTTTTGAATACTGAGGTTGTTGTTGAATTTCTTGGTGTTTTTCAAAGCTGATGTTGTTGTTGAATTTCTTGCAGTTTTTCAATATTGAGGTTGTTGTTGAATTTTTTACTGTTATCAATGTTTTTTTTTAAACTTTTTTGTGTTTTTCAAAGTTGAGGTTGCAGTTGAATTTGTTGGTGTTTTTCAATGTTGAGGTTGTTGAATTTGTTGGTGTTTTTCGAAGTTGAGGTTGTTGTTGAATTTATTGGTGTTCTTCATTGTTGCGGTTTTTGTTGAACTTGTTGGATTTATTGAATGTTGAGGTTGTTGTTGAATTTTTTGGTGTTTTTCATTGTTGCGGTTGTTGTTAAAATTGTTGGAGTTTTTCATTGTTGAGGTTGTTGTTGATCTTTTTGGTGTTTTTCATTGTTGAGGTTGTTGTTGTTGAATTTATTGGTGTTTTTCATTGTTGAGGTTGTTGTTGAATTTATAGATGTTTTTCATTGCTGAGATTGTTGTTGAATTTGTTGGTGTTTTTCAATGTTGAGCTTGTTTCATTTGTTGGTGTTTTTGAATGCTGAGGTTGTTGTTGAATTTTTTGATGCTGTTCATTGTTGAGGTTGTTGTTGAATATGCTGGTGTTTTTCAATATTGAGGTTGTTGATGTATTTGTTGGTGTTTTTCAATGTTGAGCTTGTTTCATTTGTTGGTGTTTTTGAATACTGAGGTTGTTGTTGAATTTCTTGGAGTTCTTCAATGATGAGGTTGTTGTTGAATTTCTTGGAGATTTTCAATATTGTGGTTGTTGTTGAATTTTTTACTGTTATCAATGTTTTTTTTTAAACCTTTTTGTGTTTTTCAAAGTTGAGGTTGCAGTTGAATTTGTTGGAGTTTTTCAATGTTGAGGTTGTTGAATTTGTTGATGTTTTTCGAAGTTGAGGTTGTTGTTGAATTTTTTGGTGTTTTTCATTGTTGCAGTTGTTGTTGAAATTTTTGGAGTTTTTCATTGTTGACGTTGTTGTTGATCTTTTTGTTGTTTTTCATTGTTGAGGTTGTTGTTGAACTTGTTGGTGCTATTGAATGTTGAGGTTGTTGTTGAATTTTTTGATGTTTTTCATTGTTGAGTTTGTTGTTGAATTTGCTGGTGTTTTTGAATGTTGAGGTTGTTGTTCAATTTTTTGATGTTTTTCATTGTTCAGGTTGTTGTTGAATGTGTTAGTGAGTTTCAATGTTGAAGATGTTGTTGAATTTATTAGTGTTATCAATGTTTTTTTTGAACTTTTTTGTATTTTTCAAAGTTGAGGTTGCAGTTGAATTGGTTGCTCTTTTTGAATGTTGAGCTTTTTGCATTTGTTTGTGTTTTTGAATGTTGAGGTTGTTGTTGAAATATTTTGATATTGTTCATTGTTAAGGTTGTTGTTGAATTTGCTGGTGTTTTTCACTGTTGAGGTTGTTGTTGACTTTGTTAGTGTTTTTCAGTGTTGAGGTATTTGTTCAATTTGTTGGTGTTTTTGATTGTTGAGGTTGTTCTTGAATTTCATGACGTTTTTCATTGTTGAGGTTGTTGTTGAATTTATTGGTGGTATCAATGCTTTTTTTAAAAACTTTTTTGTGTTTTTCAAAGTTGAGGTTGCAGTTGAATTTGTTGGTGTGTTTGAAAGTTTAGGTTGTTGTTGAATTTTTTGGAGTTTTTCAATGTTGGGGCTGTTGTTGGATTTGTTGATGTTTATGAAGTTTGAGGTTGCAGAATCTGTTGGTGTTTTTCAAAGTTGAGGTTGTTGTTGTATTTTTTGGTGTTTCTCATTGTTGAGAATTTTGTTCAATTTGTTGGTGTTTTTGAATGTTGAGATTGTTGTTGAATTTGTTGGTGTTTTTCATTGTTGCGGTTGTTGTTGAAATTGTTGGTTTTTTTCAATGTTGAGTTTGTTGTTGATCTTTTTGTAATTTTTCAATGTTGAGGTTGTTGTTGAATTTTTTGGTGTTTTTCATTGTTGAGGTTGTTGTTTTTGAATTATTTTAATGTTTCTCATTGCTGAGGTTGCTGTTGAATTTGTTGGTGATTTTCAATGTTGAGGGTTTTGTTGAATTTAATGGTGTTATCAATGGTTTATTTTGAACTTTTTTGGATTTTTTTAAAAGTTGAGGATGCACTTGAAACTTTTGGTGTTTTTCATTGTTGAGGTTTTTGTTGAACTTGTTGGTATATTTGAATGTTTAGGTTGTTGTTGAATTTATTGATGTTTTTCATTGCCAAGGTTGTTGTTGAATTTGTTGGTGTTTTTCAATGTTGAGCTTGTTTCATTTGTTGGTGTTTTTGAATGCTGAGGTTGTTGTTGAATTTCTTGGTTTCTTTCAATGTTGAGGTTGTTGTTGAATTTCTTGGAGTTTTTCAATATTGAGGTTGTTGTTGCATTTTTTGATGTTGTTCATTGTTGAGGTTGTTGTTGAATTTGCTGGTGTTTTTCAATCTTGAGGCTGTTGATGAATTTGTTGGTGTTTTTCAATGTTGAGCTTGTTTCATTTGTTGGTGTTTTTGAATACTGAGGCTGTTGTTGAATTTCTTGGTGTTTTTCAATGTTGAGGTTGTTGTTGAATTTTTTACTGTTATCAATATTTTTTTCTAAACTTTTTTGTGTTTTTCAAAGTTGAGGTTGCAGTTGAATTTGTTGGTGTTTTTCAATGTTGAGGTTGTTGAATTTGTTGGTCTTTTTCGAAGTTGAGCTTGTTGTTGAATTTATTGGTGTTTTTCATTGTTGCGGTTTTTGTTGAACTTGTTCGTTTAATTGAATGTTGAGGTTGTTGTTGAATTTTTTGGTGTTTTTCATTGTTGCGGTTGTTGTTGAAATTGTTGGAGTTTTTCATTGTTGAGGTTGTTGTTGATCATTTTGGTGTTTTTCATTGTTGAGGTTGTTGTTGAATTTATTGGTGTTTTTCATTGTTGAGGTTTTTGTTGAATTTATTGATGTTTTCACTGCTGAGGATGTTGTTGAATTTGTTGGTCTTTTTCAATTTTGAGCTTGTTTTATTTGTTGGTGTTTTTGAATGCTGAGGTTATTGTTGAATTTTTTGATGCTGTTCATTGTTGAGGTTGTTGTTGAATTTGCTGGTGTTTTTCAATGTTGAGGTTGTTGATGAATTTGTTGGTGTTTTTCAATGTTGAGCTTGTTTCATTTGTTGGTGTTTTTGAATACTGAGGTTCTTGTTGAATTTCTTGGAGTTTTTCAATGTTGAGGTTGTTGTTGAATTTCTTGGAGATTTTCAATATTTTGTTTGTTGTTGAATTTTTTACTGTTATCAATGTTTTTTTAAACCTTTTTGTGTTTTTCAAAGTTGAGGTTGCAGTTGAATTTGCTGGTGTTTCTCAATGTTGAGGTTGTTCAATTTGTTGGTGTTTTTCGAAGTTGAGGTTGTGGTTGAATTTTTTGTTGTTTTTCATTGTTGCGGTTTTCGTTGAACTTCTTGGTGTTATTGAATGTTGAGGTTGTTGTTGAATTTTTTGATGTTTTTCATTGTTGAGTTTGTTGTTGAATTTGCTGGTGTTTTTGAATGTTGAGGTTGTTTGTACAATTTTTTGATGTTTTTCATTGTTCAGTTTGTTGTTGAATTTGTTAGTGAGTTTCAATGTTGAGGATGTTGTTGGATTTATTGGTGTTATCAATGGTTTTTTTGAACTTTTTTGTATTTTTCAAAGTTGAGGTTGCAGTTGAAATTGATGGTCTTTTTGAATGTTGAGCTTTTTGCATTTGTTGGTGTTTTTGAATGTTGAGGTTGTTGTTGAAATATTTTGATATTGTTCATTGTTAAGGTTGTTGTTGAATTTGCTGGTGTTTTTCACTGTTGAGGTTGTTGTTGACTTTGTTGGTTTTTTTCAAAGATTAGGTTGTTGTTGAATATATTGGTGTTTTTCAATGTTGACGTTGTTGTTGAATTTTTTGGTGTTTTTCATTGTTGAGGTTTTTGTTGAACTTGTTGGTGTTTTTGAATGTTTAGGTTGTTGCTCTTCTTTTTAACGTTTTCCATTGTTGAGGTTGTTGTCGAATTCTTTGGTGTTTTTCATTGTTGAAGTTGTTGTTGAATTTTTTGATGTTTTCCATTGCTGAGGTTGTTGCTGAATTTGTTGGTGATTTTCAATGTTGAGTTTGTTGTTGAATTTCTTGGTGTTTTTCATTGTTGCAGTTGCTGTTCAAATTGCTGGAGTTTTTCATTGTTGACGTTGTTGTTGATCATTTTGTTGTTTTTCATTGTTGAGGTTGTTGTTGTTGAATTTATTGGTGTTTTTCATTGTTGAGGTTGTTGTTGAATTTATTGATGTTTTTCATTGCTGAGGTTGTTGTTGAATTTGTTGGTGTTTTTCAATGTTGAGCTTGTTTCATTTGTTGGTGTTTTTGAATGCTGAGGTTGTTGTTGAATTTTTTGATGCTGTTCATTGTTGAGGTTCTGGTTGAATTTGCTGGTGTTTTTCAATGTTGAGGTTGTTGATGAATTTGTTGGTATTTTTCAATGTTGAGCTTGTTTCATTTGTTGGTGTTTTTGAATACTGAGGTTGTTGTTGAATTTCTTGGAGTTTTTCAATGTTGAGTTTGTTGTTGAATTTCTTGGAGATTTTCAATATTGTGGTTGTTGTTGATTTTTTTACTGTTATCAATGTTTTTTTTAAACCTTTTTGTGTTTTTCAAAGTTGAGGTTGCAGTTGAATTTGCTGGTGTTTTTGAATGTTGAGGTTGTTGAATTTGTTGGTGTTTTTCGAAGTTGAGGTTGTTAAATTTTTTGGTGTTTTTCATTGTTGCGGTTTTTGTTGAAATTGTTGGTATTATTGAATGTTGAGGTTGTTGTTGAATTTTTTTGGTGTTTTTCATTGTTGCGGTTGTTGTTGTTGAATTTAATGGTGTTTTTCATTGTTGTGGTTGTTGTTGAATTTATTGATGTTTTTCATTGTTGAGGTTGTTGTTGAATTTATTGATGTTTTTCATTGCTGAGTTTGTTGTTGAATTTGCTGGTGTTTTTGAATGTTGAGGTTGTTGTTCAATTTTTTGATGTTTTTCATTGTTCAGGTTGTTGTTGAATTTGTTAGTGAGTTTCAATGTTAAGGATGTTGTTGAATTTATTGGTGTTATCAATGGTTTTTTTGAACTTTTTTGTATTTTTCAAAGTTGAGGTTGCAGTTGAATTTACTGGTCTTTTTGAATGTTGAGCTTTTTGCATTTGTTGGTGTTTTTGAATGTTGAGGTTGTTGTTGAAATATTTTGATATTGTTCATTGTTAAGGTTGTTGTTGAATTTGCTGGGGTTTTCACTGTTGAGGTTGTTGTTGACTTTGTTGGTGTTTTTCAAAGATTAGGTTGTTGTTGAATATATTGGTGTTTTTCAATGTTGAGGTTGTTGTTGGATTTGTTGAATGTTTTTGAATGTTGAGGTAGCTGAATCTGTTGGTGTTTTTCAAAGTTGAGGTTGTTGTTGAATTTTTTGGTGTTTTTCATTGATGAGATTTTTGTTCAATTTGTTGGTGTTTTTGAATGTTGATGTTGTTGAATTTCTTGATGTTTTTCATTGCTGAGGTTGTTGTTGAATTTGTTGGAGTTTTTCAATGTTGAGGTTGTTGAATTTGTTGGCGTTTTACAAAGTTGAGGATGTTGTTGAATTTTTTGGTGTTTTTCATTGATGAGATTTTTGTTCAATTTGTTGGTGTTTTTGAATGTTGAGGTTCTGGTTGAATTTGCTGGTGTTTTTCAATGTTGAGGTTGTTGATGAATTTGTTGGTATTTTTCAATGTTGAGCTTGTTTCATTTGTTGGTGTTTTTGAATACTGAGGTTGTTGTTGAATTTCTTGGAGTTTTTCATTGTTGAGTTTGTTGTTGAATTTCTTGAAGATTTTCAATATTGTGGTTGTTATTGAATTTTTTACTGTTATCAATGTTTTTTTTTAAACCTTTTTGTGTTTTTCAAAGTTGAGGTTGTAGTTGAATTTGTTGGTATTTTTCAATGTTGAGCTTGTTTCATTTGTTGGTGTTTTTGAATACTGAGTTTGTTGTTGAATTTCTTGGAGTTTTTCAATGTTGAGTTTGTTGTTGAATTTCTTGGAGATTTTCAATATTGTGGTTGTTGTTGAATTTTTTACTGTTATCAATGTTTTTTTTAAACCTTTTGTGTTTTTCAAAGTTGAGGTTGCAGTTGAATTTGCTGGTGTTTTTCAATGTTGAGGTTGTTGAATTTGTTGGTGTTTTTCGAAGTTGAGGTTGTTAAATTTTTTGGTGTTTTTCATTGTTGCGGTTTTTGTTGAAATTGTTGGTATTATTGAATGTTGAGGTTGTTGTTGAATTTTTTTGGTGTTTTTCATTGTTGCGGTTGTTGTTGAAATTGTTGTAGTTTTTCATTGTTGAGGTTGTTGATCTTTTTGGTGTTTTTCATTGTTGAGGTTGTTGTTGTTGAATTTAATGGTGTTTTTCATTGTTGAGGTTGTTGTTGAATTTATTGATGTTTTTCATTGCTGAGGTTGTTGTTGAATTTGTTGGTGTTTTTCAATTTTGAGCTTGTTTCATTTGTTGGTGTTTTTGAATGCTGAGGTTGTTGTTGAATTTTTTGATGCTGTTCATTGTTGAGGTTCTGGTTGAATTTGCTGGTGTTTTTCAATGTTGAGGTTGTTGATGAATTTGTTGGTATTTTTCAATGTTGAGCTTGTTTCATTTGTTGGTGTTTTTGAATACTGAGGTTGTTGTTGAATTTCTTGGAGTTTTTCATTGTTGAGTTTGTTGTTGAATTTCTTGAAGATTTTCAATATTGTGGTTGTTATTGAATTTTTTACTGTTATCAATGTTTTTTTTTTAAACCTTTTTGTGTTTTTCAAAGTTGAGGTTGTAGTTGAATTTGTTGGTATTTTTCAATGTTGAGCTTGTTTCATTTGTTGGTGTTTTTGAATACTGAGGTTGTTGTTGAATTTCTTGGAGTTTTTCAATGTTGAGTTTGTTGTTGAATTTCTTGGAGATTTTCAATATTGTGGTTGTTGTTGAATTTTTTACTGTTATCAATGTTTTTTTTAAACCTTTTTGTGTTTTTCAATGTTGAGGTTGTTGAAGTTGTTGGTGTTTTTCGAAGTTGAAGATTTTGTTGAATTTGTTGGTGTTTTTCATTGTTGAGGTTTTTGTTGAACTTGTTGGTGTTATTGAATGTTGAGGTTGTTGTTGAATTTTTTGATGTTTTTCATTGTTGAGTTTGTTGTTGAATTTGCTGGTGTTTTTGAATGTTGAGGTTGTTGTTCAATTTTTTGATGTTTTTCATTGTTCAGGTTGTTGTTGAATTTGTTAGTGAGTTTCAATGTTGAGGATGTTGTTGAATTTATTGGTGTTATCAATGGTTTTTTTGAACTTTTTTGTATTTTTCAAAGTTGAGGTTGCAGTTGAATTTGTTGGTCTTTTTGAATGTTGAGCTTTTTGCATTTGTTGGTGTTTTTGAATGTTGAGGTTGTTGTTGAAATATTTTGATATTGTTCATTGTTAAGGTTGTTGTTGAATTTGCTGGGGTTTTCACTGTTGAGGTTGTTGTTGACTTTGTTGGTGTTTTTCAAAGATTAGGTTGTTGTTGAATATATTGGTGTTGTTCAATGTTGAGGTTGTTGTTGGATTTGTTGAATGTTTTTGAACGTTGAGGTAGCTGAATCTGTTGGTGTTTTTCAAAGTTGTGGTTGTTGTTGAATTTTTTGGTGTTTTTCATTGATGAGATTTTTGTTCAATTTGTTGGTGTTTTTGAATGTTGAGGTTGTTGTTGAATTTCTTGATGTTTTTCATTGCTGAGGTTGTTGTTGAATTTGTTGGAGTTTTTCAATGTTGAGGTTGTTGAATTTGTTGGTGTTTTACAAAGTTGAGGATGTTGTTGAACTTTTTGCTGTTTTTCATTGTTGAGGTTTTTGTTGGATTTTTTCAACGTTGAGCTTGTTTCATTTGTTTGTGTTTTTGAATGCTGAGGTTGTTGTTGAATTTCTTGGTGTTTTTCAATGTTGAGGTTGTTGTTGAATTTTTTACTGTTATCAATGATTTTTTTTAAACTTTTTTGTGTTTTTCAAAGTTGAGGTTGCATTTGAATTTGTTGGTGTTTTTCAATGTTGAGGTTGTTGAATTTGTTGGTGTTTTTCGAAGTTGAGGTTGTTGTTGAGTTTTTTTGGTGTTTTTCATTGTTGCGGTTGTTGTTGAAATTGTTGTAGTTTTTCATTGTTGAGGTTGTTGATCTTTTTGGTGTTTTTCATTGTTGAGGTTGTTGTTGTTGAATTTAATGGTGTTTTTCATTGTTGAGGTTGTTGTTGAATTTATTGATGTTTTTCATTGCTGAGGTTGTTGTTGAATTTGTTGGTGTTTTTCAATTTTGAGCTTGTTTCATTTGTTGGTGTTTTTGAATGCTGAGGTTGTTGTTGAATTTTTTGATGCTGTTCATTGTTGAGGTTCTGGTTGAATTTGCTGGTGTTTTTCAATGTTGAGGTTGTTGATGAATTTGTTGGTATTTTTCAATGTTGAGCTTGTTTCATTTGTTGGTGTTTTTGAATACTGAGGTTGTTGTTGAATTTCTTGGAGTTTTTCATTGTTGAGTTTGTTGTTGAATTTCTTGAAGATTTTCAATATTGTGGTTGTTATTGAATTTTTTACTGTTATCAATGTTTTTTTTTAAACCTTTTTGTGTTTTTCAAAGTTGAGGTTGTAGTTGAATTTGTTGGTATTTTTCAATGTTGAGCTTGTTTCATTTGTTGGTGTTTTTGAATACTGAGGTTGTTGTTGAATTTCTTGGAGTTTTTCAATGTTGAGTTTGTTGTTGAATTTCTTGGAGATTTTCAATATTGTGGTTGTTGTTGAATTTTTTTACTGTTATCAATGTTTTTTTTAAACCTTTTTGTGTTTTTCAATGTTGAGGTTGTTGAAGTTGTTGGTGTTTTTCGAAGTTGAAGATTTTGTTGAATTTGTTGGTGTTTTTCATTGTTGAGGTTTTTGTTGAACTTGTTGGTGTTATTGAATGTTGAGGTTGTTGTTGAATTTTTTGATGTTTTTCATTGTTGAGTTTGTTGTTGAATTTGCTGGTGTTTTTGAATGTTGAGGCTGTTGTTCAATTTTTTGATGTTTTTCGTTGTTCAGGTTGTTGTTGAATTTGTTAGTGAGTTTCAATGTTGAGGATGTTGTTGAATTTATTGGTGTTATCAATGGTTTTTTTGAACTTTTTTGTATTTTTCAAAGTTGAGGTTGCAGTTGAATTTGTTGGTCTTTTTGAATGGTGAGCTTTTTGCATTTGTTGGTGTTTTTGAATGATGAGGTTGTTGTTGAAATATTTTGATATTGATCATTGTTAAGGTTGTTGTTGAATTTGCTGCGGTTTTCACTGTTGAGGTTGTTGTTGACTTTGTTGGTGTTTTTCAAAGATTAGGTTGTTGTTGAATATATTGGTGTTTTTCAATGTTGAGGTTGTTGTTGGATTTGTTGAATGTTTTTGAATGTTGAGGTAGCTGAATCTGTTGGTGTTTTTCAAAGTTGAGGTTGTTGTTGAATTTTTTGGTGTTTTTCATTGATGAGATTTTTGTTCAATTTGTTGGTGTTTTTGAATGTTGAGGTTGTTGTTGAATTTCTTGATGTTTTTCATTGCTGAGGTTGTTGTTGAATTTGTTGGAGTTTTTCAATGTTGAGGTTGTTGAATTTGTTGGTCTTTTACAAAGTTGAGGATGTTGTTGAATTTTTTGGTGTTTTTCATTGATGAGATTTTTGTTCAATTTGTTGGTGTTTTTGAATGTTGAGGTTCTGGTTGAATATGCTGGTGTTTTTCAATGTTGACGTTGTTGATGAATTTGTTGGTATTTTTCAATGTTGAGCTTGTTTCATTTGTTGGTGTTTTTGAATACTGAGGTTGTTGTTGCATTTCTTGGAGTTTTTCATTGTTGAGTTTGTTGTTGAATTTCTTGGAGATTTTCAATATTGTGGTTGTTATTGAATTTTTTTACTGTTATCAATGTTTTTATTTAAACCTTTTTGTGTTTTTCAAAGTTGAGGTTGTAGTTGAATTTGTTGGTATTTTTCAATGTTGAGCTTGTTTCATTTGTTGGTGTTTTTGAATACTGAGGTTGTTGTTGAATTTCTTGGAGTTTTTCAATGTTGAGTTTGTTGTTGAATTTCTAGGAGATTTTCAATATTGTGGTTGTTGTTGAATTTTTTACTGTTATCAATGTTTTTTTTAAACCTTTTTGTGTTTTTCAAAGTTGAGGTTGCAGTTGAATTTGCTGGTGTTTTTGAATGTTGAGGTTGTTGAATTTGTTGGTGTTTTTCGAAGTTGAGGTTGTTAAATTTTTTGGTGTTTTTCATTGTTGCGGTTTTTGTTGAAATTGTTGGTATTATTGAATGTTGAGGTTGTTGTTGAATTTTTTTGGTGTTTTTCATTGTTGCGGTTGTTGTTGAAATTGTTGTAGTTTTTCATTGTTGAGGTTGTTGATCTTTTTGGTGTTTTTCATTGTTGAGGTTGTTGTTGTTGAATTTAATGGTGTTTTTCATTGTTGAGGTTGTTGTTGAATTTATTGATGTTTTTCATTGCTGAGGTTGTTGTTGAATTTGTTGGTGTTTTTCAATTTTGAGCTTGTTTCATTTGTTGGTGTTTTTGAATGCTGAGGTTGTTGTTGAATTTTTTGATGCTGTTCATTGTTGAGGTTCTGGTTGAATTTGCTGGTGTTTTTCAATGTTGAGGTTGTTGATGAATTTGTTGGTATTTTTCAATGTTGAGCTTGTTTCATTTGTTGGTGTTTTTGAATACTGAGGTTGTTGTTGAATTTCTTGGAGTTTTTCAATGTTGAGTTTGTTGTTGAATTTCTTGGAGATTTTCAATATTGTGGTTGTTGTTGATTTTTTTACTGTTATCAATGTTTTTTTTAAACCTTTTTGTGTTTTTCAAAGTTGAGGTTGCAGTTGAATTTGCTGGTGTTTTTCAATGTTGAGGTTGTTGAATTTGTTGGTGTTTGTCGAAGTTGAGGTTGTTGTTGAATTTTTTGGTTTTTTTCATTGTTGCGGTTTTCGTTGAACTTCTTGGTGTTATTGAATGTTGAGGTTGTTGGTTGAATTTTTTGATGTTTTTCATTGTTGAGTTTGTTGTTGAATTTGCTGGTGTTTTTGAATGTGGAGGTTGTTTGTTCAATTTTTTGATGTTTTTCATTGTTCAGTTTGTTATTGAATTTGTTAGTGAATTTCAATGTTGAGGATGTTGTTGAATTTATTGGTGTTATCAATGGTTTTTTTGAACTTTTTTGTATTTTTCAAAGTTGAGGTTGCAGTTGAATTTGTTGGTCTTTTTGAATGTTGAGCTTTTTGCATTTGTTGGTGTTTTTGAATGTTGAGGTTGTTGTTGAAATATTTTGATAATGTTCATTGTTAAGGTTGTTGTTGAATTTGCTGGTGTTTTTCACTGTTGAGGTTGTTGTTGACTTTTTTTTTCAAAGATTAGGTTGTTGTTGAATATATTGGTGTTTTTCAATGTTGAAGTTGTTGTTGAATTTTTGGTGTATTTCATCGTTGAGGTATTTGTTCAATTTGTTGGTGTTTTTGATTGTTGAGGTTGTTCTTGAATTTCATGTCGTTTTTCATTGTTGAGGTTGTTGTTGGATTTATTCGTGCTTTTGAATGTTGAGGTTGTAGAATTTGATGGTGTTTTTCAAAGTGGAGGTTGTCGTTGAATTTCATGTTGTTTTTCATTGTTGAGGTTGTTGTTGAATTTATTGGTGGTATCAATGTGTTTTTAAAAACTTTTCTGAATTTTTCAAAGTTGAGGTTGCAGTTAAATTTGGTGGTGTTTTTGAATGTTGAGGTTGTTGTTGAATTTTTAGGTGTTTTTCATTGTTGAGGTTTTTGTTGAATTTGTTGGTGATTTTCAATGTTGCGGTTGTTGAATTTTTTGGTGTTTTTCATTTATGAGGTTTTTGTTGAACTTGTTGGTGTTCTTGAATGTTTAGGTTGTTGTTCTTCTTTTTAACCTTTTCCATTGTTGAGGTTGTTGTCGAATTTTTTGGTGTTTTTCATAGTTGAAGTTGTTGTTGAATTTTTTGATGTTTTCCATTGCTGAGGTTGTTGCTGAATTTGTTGGTGATTTTCAATGTTGAGTTTGTTGTTGAATTTCTTGGTGTTTTTCATTGTTGCAGTTGTTGTTGAAATTGTTGGAGTTTTTCATTGTTGACGTTGTTGTTGATCTTTTTGTTGTTTTTCATTGTTGAGGTTGTTGTTGTTGAATTTATTGCTGTTTTTCATTGTTGAGGTTGTTGTTGAATTTATTGATGTTTTTCATTGCTGAGGTTGTTGTTGAATTTGTTGGTGTTTTTCAATGTTGAGCTTGTTTCATTTGTTGGTGTTTTTGAATGCTGAGGTTGTTGTTGAATTTCTTGGTGTTTTTCAATGTTGAGGTTGTTGTTAAATTTCTTGGAGTTTTTCAATATTGAGGTTGTTGTTGAATTTTTTGATGTTGTTCATTGTAGAGGTTGTTGTTGAATTTGCTGGTGTTTTTCAATGTTGAGGTTGTTGATGAATTTGTTGGTGTTTTTCAATGTTGAGCTTGTTTCATTTGTTGGTTTATTTGAATACTGAGGTTGTTGTTGAATTTCTTGGTGTTTTTCAATGTTGAGGTTGTTGTTGAATTTCTTGGAGTTTTTCAATATCGAGGTTGTTGTTGAATTTTTTACTGTTATCAATGTTTTTTTTAAAAACTTTTTTGTGTTTTTCAAAGTTGAGGTTACATTTGAATTTGTTGGTGTTTTTCAATGTTGAGGTTGTTGAATTTGTTGGTGTTTTTCGAAGTTGAGGTTGTTGTTGAATTTTTTGGTGTTTTTCATTGTTGCGGTTTTTGTTGAAATTGTTGGTATTATTGAATGTTGAGGTTCTTGTTGAATTTTTTTTGGTGTTTTTCCTTGTTGCGGTTGTTGTTGAAATTGTTGTAGTTTTTCATTGTTGAGGTTGTTGATCTTTTTGGTGTTTTTCATTGTTGAGGTTGTTGTTGTAGAATTTAATGGTGTATTTCATTGTTGAGGTTGTTGTTGAATTTATTGATGTTTTTCATTGCTGAGGTTGTTGTTGAATTTGTTGATGTTTTTCAATTTTGAGCTTGTTTCATTTGTTGGTGTTTTTGAATGCTGAGGTTGTTGTTGAATTTTTTGATGCTGTTCATTGTTGAGGTTCTGGTTGAATTTGCTGGTGTTTTTCAATGTTGAGGTTGTTGATGAATTTGTTGGTATTTTTCAATGTTGAGCTTGTTTCATTTGTTGGTGTTTTTGAATACTGAGGTTGTTGTTGAATTTTTTGGAGTTTTTCATTGCTGAGTTTGTTGTTGAATTTCTTGGAGATTTTCAATATTGTGGTTGTTATTGAATTTTTTACTGTTATCAATGTTTTTTTTTAAACCTTTTTGTGTTTTTCAAAGTTGAGGTTGCAGTTGAATTTGCTGGTGTTTTTGAATGTTGAGGTTGTTGAATTTGTTGGTGTTTTTCGAAGTTGAGGTTGTTAAATTTTTTGGTGTTTTTCATTGTTGCGGTTTTTGTTGAAATTGTTGGTATTATTGAATGTTGAGGTTGTTGTTGAATTTTTTTGGTGTTTTTCATTGTTGCGGTTGTTGTTGAAATTGTTGTAGTTTTTCATTGTTGAGGTTGTTGATCTTTTTGGTGTTTTTCATTGTTGAGGTTGTTGTTGTTGAATTTAATGGTGTTTTTCATTGTTGAGGTTGTTGTTGAATTTATTGATGTTTTTCATTGCTGAGGTTGTTGTTGAATTTGTTGGTGTTTTTCAATTTTGAGCTTGTTTCATTTGTTGGTGTTTTTGAATGCTGAGGTTGTTGTTGAATTTTTTGATGCTGTTCATTGTTGAGGTTGTGGTTGAATTTGCTGGTGTTTTTCAATGTTGAGGTTGTTGATGAATTTGTTGGTATTTTTCAATGTTGAGCTTGTTTCATTTGTTGGTGTTTTTGAATACTGAGGTTGTTGTTGAATTTCTTGGAGTTTTTCAATGTTGAGTTTGTTGTTGAATTTCTTGGAGATTTTCAATATTGTGGTTGTTGTTGATTTTTTTACTGTTATCAATGTTTTTTTTAAACCTTTTTGTGTTTTTCAAAGTTGAGGTTGCAGTTGAATTTGCTGGTGTTTTTCAATGTTGAGGTTGTTGAATTTGTTGGTGTTTGTCGAAGTTGAGGTTGTTGTTGAATTTTTTGGTTTTTTTCATTGTTGCGGTTTTCGTTGAACTTCTTGGTGTTATTGAATGTTGAGGTTGTTGGTTGAATTTTTTGATGTTTTTCATTGTTGAGTTTGTTGTTGAATTTGCTGGTGTTTTTGAATGTGGAGGTTGTTTGTTCAATTTTTTGATGTTTTTCATTGTTCAGTTTGTTATTGAATTTGTTAGTGAATTTCAATGTTGAGGATGTTGTTGAATTTATTGGTGTTATCAATGGTTTTTTTGAACTTTTTTGTATTTTTCAAAGTTGAGGTTGCAGTTGAATTTGTTGGTCTTTTTGAATGTTGAGCTTTTTGCATTTGTTGGTGTTTTTGAATGTTGAGGTTGTTGTTGAAATATTTTGATAATGTTCATTGTTAAGGTTGTTGTTGAATTTGCTGGTGTTTTTCACTGTTGAGGTTGTTGTTGACTTTTTTTTTCAAAGATTAGGTTGTTGTTGAATATATTGGTGTTTTTCAATGTTGAAGTTGTTGTTGAATTTTTGGTGTATTTCATCGTTGAGGTATTTGTTCAATTTGTTGGTGTTTTTGATTGTTGAGGTTGTTCTTGAATTTCATGTCGTTTTTCATTGTTGAGGTTGTTGTTGGATTTATTCGTGCTTTTGAATGTTGAGGTTGTAGAATTTGATGGTGTTTTTCAAAGTGGAGGTTGTCGTTGAATTTCATGTTGTTTTTCATTGTTGAGGTTGTTGTTGAATTTATTGGTGGTATCAATGTGTTTTTAAAAACTTTTCTGAATTTTTCAAAGTTGAGGTTGCAGTTAAATTTGGTGGTGTTTTTGAATGTTGAGGTTGTTGTTGAATTTTTAGGTGTTTTTCATTGTTGAGGTTTTTGTTGAATTTGTTGGTGATTTTCAATGTTGCGGTTGTTGAATTTTTTGGTGTTTTTCATTTATGAGGTTTTTGTTGAACTTGTTGGTGTTCTTGAATGTTTAGGTTGTTGTTCTTCTTTTTAACCTTTTCCATTGTTGAGGTTGTTGTCGAATTTTTTGGTGTTTTTCATAGTTGAAGTTGTTGTTGAATTTTTTGATGTTTTCCATTGCTGAGGTTGTTGCTGAATTTGTTGGTGATTTTCAATGTTGAGTTTGTTGTTGAATTTCTTGGTGTTTTTCATTGTTGCAGTTGTTGTTGAAATTGTTGGAGTTTTTCATTGTTGACGTTGTTGTTGATCTTTTTGTTGTTTTTCATTGTTGAGGTTGTTGTTGTTGAATTTATTGCTGTTTTTCATTGTTGAGGTTGTTGTTGAATTTATTGATGTTTTTCATTGCTGAGGTTGTTGTTGAATTTGTTGGTGTTTTTCAATGTTGAGCTTGTTTCATTTGTTGGTGTTTTTGAATGCTGAGGTTGTTGTTGAATTTCTTGGTGTTTTTCAATGTTGAGGTTGTTGTTAAATTTCTTGGAGTTTTTCAATATTGAGGTTGTTGTTGAATTTTTTGATGTTGTTCATTGTAGAGGTTGTTGTTGAATTTGCTGGTGTTTTTCAATGTTGAGGTTGTTGATGAATTTGTTGGTGTTTTTCAATGTTGAGCTTGTTTCATTTGTTGGTTTATTTGAATACTGAGGTTGTTGTTGAATTTCTTGGTGTTTTTCAATGTTGAGGTTGTTGTTGAATTTCTTGGAGTTTTTCAATATCGAGGTTGTTGTTGAATTTTTTACTGTTATCAATGTTTTTTTTAAAAACTTTTTTGTGTTTTTCAAAGTTGAGGTTACATTTGAATTTGTTGGTGTTTTTCAATGTTGAGGTTGTTGAATTTGTTGGTGTTTTTCGAAGTTGAGGTTGTTGTTGAATTTTTTGGTGTTTTTCATTGTTGCGGTTTTTGTTGAAATTGTTGGTATTATTGAATGTTGAGGTTCTTGTTGAATTTTTTTTGGTGTTTTTCCTTGTTGCGGTTGTTGTTGAAATTGTTGTAGTTTTTCATTGTTGAGGTTGTTGATCTTTTTGGTGTTTTTCATTGTTGAGGTTGTTGTTGTAGAATTTAATGGTGTATTTCATTGTTGAGGTTGTTGTTGAATTTATTGATGTTTTTCATTGCTGAGGTTGTTGTTGAATTTGTTGATGTTTTTCAAATTTGAGCTTGTTTCATTTGTTGGTGTTTTTGAATGCTGAGGTTGTTGTTGAATTTTTTGATGCTGTTCATTGTTGAGGTTCTGGTTGAATTTGCTGGTGTTTTTCAATGTTGAGGTTGTTGATGAATTTGTTGGTATTTTTCAATGTTGAGCTTGTTTCATTTGTTGGTGTTTTTGAATACTGAGGTTGTTGTTGAATTTTTTGGAGTTTTTCATTGCTGAGTTTGTTGTTGAATTTCTTGGAGATTTTCAATATTGTGGTTGTTATTGAATTTTTTACTGTTATCAATGTTTTTTTTTAAACCTTTTTGTGTTTTTCAATGTTGAGGTTGTTGAAGTTGTTGGTGTTTTTCGAAGTTGAAGATTTTGTTGAATTTGTTGGTGTTTTTCATTGTTGAGGTTTTTGTTAAATTTTTTGGTGCTTTTTATTGTTGAGGTTGTTGTTCAAATTGTTGGTGTGTTTGAAAGTTGAGGTTGTTGTTCAACTTTTTGGTGTTTTTCAATGTTGAGGTTGTTGTTGAATTTGTTGATGATTTTCAGTTTTGAGTTTGTTGAATTTGTTAGTGATTTTCAATATTGAGTTTGTGGTGGAACTTGTTGGTGTTATCAATGGTTTTATTTGAACTTTTTTGTATTTTTCAAAGTTAAGGTTGTAGTTGAATTTGTTGGTGTTTTTCATTGCTGAGGCTTTTGTGGAATTTGTTGGTGTTTTTGAATGTTGAGGTTGTTGTTGAATATTTTGATGTTTTCCATTGTTGAGGATGTTGTTGAATTTGCTGGTGTTTTTCAATGTTGAGGTTGTTGTTGAATTTGTTGGTGATTTTCAATACTGAGGTTGTTGTTGAATTTGTTAGTGTTATCAATGTATTTTTTTGAACTTTTTTGCATTTTACAAAGTTGAGGTTGTAGCTGAATTTTTTTGGTATTTTTCAATGTCGAGGTTGTTGAATTTGTTGTTGTTTTTCAAAGTTGAGGTTGTTGTTGTATTTTTTGGTGTTCTTCATTGCAGATGTTTTGTGGAATTTGTTGGTGTTTTTGAATGTTGAGTTTGTTGTTCAATTTTTTTGATGTTTTTCATTGTTGAGGTTGTTGTTGAATTTTTTTGGTATTTTTCAATGTTGAGGTTGTTGAAGTTATTGGTGTTTTTCTCATTTCAGGTTATAGTAGAATTTGTTGATGTTTTTCAATGTTGGGGATGATGTTGAATTTTTTGATGTTTTTCATTGTTGAAGTTGTTTTTGAATTTGTTGGTGATATTCAATATTGAGGTTGTCGTTGATTTTGTTGGTGTTATCAATGTTTATTTTGTTCAAATTTTTTGTATTTTTAAAAGTTGAGTTTGTAGTTGAATTTGTTGGTGTTTTTCATTGCTGAGGTTATTGTGGAATTTCTTGGTGTTTTTGAATGTTGAGGTTGTTGTTGAATTTTTTGATGTTTTTCCTTGTTGAGGTTGTTGTTGAATTTGCTGGTGTTTTTCAATGTTGAGGTTGTTGACTTTGTTGGTGATTTTCAATGTTGTGGTTGTTGAATTTGTTGATGTTTTTCAATGTTGGGGATGATGTTGAATTTTTTGATGTTTTTCATTGTTGAAGTTGTTTTTGAATGTGTTGGTGATATTCAATATTGTGGTTGTTGTTGATTTTGTTGGTGTTATCAATGTTTATTTTGTTCAAATTTTTTGTATTTTTAAAAGTTGAGTTTGTAGTTGAATTTGTTGGTGTTTTTCATTGCTGAGGTTATTGTGGAATTTCTTGGTGTTTTTGAATGTTGAGGTTGTTGTTGAATTTTTTGATGTTTTTCCTTGTTGAGGTTGTTGTTGAATTTGTTGGTGTTTTTCAATGTTGAGGTTGTTGAAATTGTTGGTGTTTTTCAAAATTGAGGTTGTTGTTGAATTTGTTGGTGCTATTCAATGTTGAGGTTGGTGTTGAATTTGTTAGTGATTTTCAATATTGAGCTTGTTGTTGAATTGGTTGGTGTTATCAATGTTTTTTTTTGAACTTTTTTGTATTTTTCAAAATTGAGGTTGTATTTGAATTTGTTGGTGCTTTTGAATGTTGAGGTTGTTGTTGAAGTTGTTGGTGATTTTCAATGTGGAGGTTGTTGAATTTGTTGTTGTTTTTCAAAGTTGAGGTTGTTGTTGAATTTTTTGGTGTTTTTCAATTCTGAGGCTGTTTTTGAATTTGATGGTGATATTCAATATTGAGGTTGTTGTTGAATTTTTTCGTGTTATCAATGTTTATTTTCTTGGACTTTTTTGTATTTTTAAAAGTTGAAGTTGTTGTTGAAATTGTTGGAGTTTTTCAATGTTGATGTTGTTTTTGAATTTTCTGGTGTTTTTCAATGTTGTGGTTGCTGTTCTATTTGTTGGTGATTTTCAATACTGTGGTTGTTGTTGAATTTGTTGGGGTTATCAATGTTTTTTTTGGAACTTTTTTGCATTTTTCAAAGTCGAGGTTGTAGTTGAATTTGTTGTTGTTTTTCAATTTTGAGGTTGTTGAATTTTTTGGTGTTTTTCAATGCTAAGGCTGTTGTTGAATTTGAATGTGATTTTCAGTGATGAGTTTGTTGAACTTGTTGGTGATTTTCAGTATTGAGTTTTTGTGGAATTTGTTGGTGTTTTTCAATGTTGAGATTGATGTTGCATTTGTTGGTGATTTTGAATATTGATGTTGTTGTAGAATTTATTGGTGTTATCAATGTTTGTTTTTGAACTATTTTGTATTTTTCAAAAGTTGAGGTTGTAGTTGAATTTGCTGGTGTATTTCAATGTTGAGGTTGGTGTTGAATTTGTTGGTGTTTTTCAATGTTGTGGTTGTTGTTGAATTTGTTGGTGATTTTCAATACTGAGGTTGTTGTTGAACACCAACAAAGTCAACTACAAACTCAATATTGAAAATCACAAAAAATTCAACAACAACCCAACATTGAAAAACACCAACAAATGCAACAACAACCTTAACATTCAAAAACACCAACAAATTCAACAACAACCTCAACATTGAAATACGCCAACAAATTCAACTACAACCTCAACATTGAAAAATACAAAAAAGTTCTACAAAATAAGCATTGATAATACCATGAAATTCAACAACAACCTCAATATTGAATATCACCAACAAATTCAACTACAGCCTCAACATTGAAAATCAGCAACAAGTTCAGCACCAACCTCAACATTGAAAAACATCAACACATTCAACAACAACCTCAACTTTTAAAATACAAAATATTTCATCAAAATAAACATTGATAACAGCAACAAGTTCGGCAACAACCTCAATATTGAATATCACCAACAAATTCAACATCAACCTCAACTTTGAAAAATACCAACAAATTCAACAACTTTAACATTGCAAAAGACCAACAAATTCAACAACACCCTCAACATTGAAAAAGACCAACAAATTAAACTACAACCTTAATATTGAAAATCACAAACAAATTCAACACCAACCTCAACATTGAAAAAATACTAACAAATTCAACAAAAACCTCAATATTGAATATCACCTACAATTTCAATAACAACCTCAACATTGAAAAACAACAAATTCCAGAACCTCAAAATTGAAAATCACCAAAAAATTCAACAACTACCCAACATTGAACGACAACAACAAATTCAACAACAACCTCAACATTCAAAAACACCAACAAATTCAACAAAAACCTCAACAATGAAAAACACCAAAAAACTCAACAATAACCTCAATATTAGAAACACCAACACATTCAACAAAAACCTCAACATAGAAAAACACCAACAAATTCAACTACAACAGAAACTTTGAAAAATACAAAAAAATTCAACAAAATAAGCATTGATAACACCAACAAATTCAACAACAACCTCAATATTGAATATCAACAACAAATTCAACAACAACCTCAACATTGAAAAACACCAAAATATTCAACAACAACCTCAACTTTGAAAAGCACCAACAAATTCAACTGCAGCCTCAATATTGAAAATCATCCAATAATTCAACAACAACCTCAACTTTGAAAAATACCAACAAATTCAACAACCGTAACATTGAAAAAGACCAACAAATTCAACTACAACCTCAAATTTGAAAAATGCAAAAAAGTTCAAAAAAAATCATTGTTAACACCTGCAAATTCAACACCAACCTCAATATTGAAAATTAATAACAAATTCAACAACAACCTCAATAATGAAAAACACCAAAGAATTCAACAACAGCCTCAAATTCAAAAACACCAACAGATTCAACCACAACCGCAACAATGAAAAACACCAAAAAATTCAACAGCAACCTCAACATTGAAAAACACCAACAAATTCAAATACAACCTCAACGTTTAAAAATACAAAAAGTTCCAAAAAATTAAGCATTAACAACACCAACAAATTCAACAACAACCTCAAATTCAAAAACACCAACAAATTCAACAACAACCTCAACTTTGAAAAACACCAACAAATTCAGCAACCTCAAATTGAAAAACACTAAAAATGCAACATAACCCCAACATTGAAAATCACCAACAAATTCAACAACCTCAACGTTCAAAACCACCAACAAATTCAACCACAACATCTATATTGAATATCACCAACAAATTCAACAACAACGTCAACTTTGAAAAATACCAACAAATTCAACAACAACCTCAATAATGAAAAACACCAAAAAAATTCAACAACCCCAACATTAAAAATAAGCAACAAATTCAACAACCTCAATATTGAAAAACACCAACAAATTCAACAAGAACCTCAATTTTGAATATCACCAACAAATTCAACAACAACCTCAACATTCAAAAACACCAACAAATTCAACAACAACCTCAACGTGCAAAAACACCAACAAATTCAACAACAACCTCAACATTCAAAAACACAAACAAATTCAACAACAACCTCAACATTGAAAAACACCAACAAATTCAACAACAACCTCAACATTGAAAAACACAAACAAAATCAACAACAACCTCAACATTGAAAAACACGAACCAATTCAACTACAACCTCAACGTTGAAAAACACCAACAAATTCAAATACAACCTCAACGTTTAAAAATACAAAAAGTTCCAAAAAATTAAGCATTAACAACACCAACAAATTCAACAACAACCTCAAATTCAAAAACACCAACAAATTCAACAACAACCTCAACTTTGAAAAACACCAACAAATTCAGCAACCTCAAATTGAAAAACACTAAAAATGCAACATAACCCCAACATTGAAAATCACCAACAAATTCAACAACCTCAACGTTCAAAACCACCAACAAATTCAACCACAACCTCTATATTGAATATCACCAACAAATTCAACAACAACGTCAACTTTGAAAAATACCAACAAATTCAACAACAACCTCAATAATGAAAAACACCAAAAAAATTCAACAACCCCAACATTAAAAATAAGCAACAAATTCAACAACCTCAATATTGAAAAACACCAACAAATTCAACAAGAACCTCAATTTTGAATATCACCAACAAATTCAACAACAACCTCAACATTCAAAAACACCAACAAATTCAACAACAACCTCAACGTGCAAAAACACCAACAAATTCAACAACAACCTCAACATTCAAAAACACAAACAAATTCAACAACAACCTCAACATTGAAAAACACCAACAAATTCAACAACAACCTCAACATTCAAAAACACAAACAAAATCAACAACAACCTCAACATTGAAAAACACGAACCAATTCAACTACAACCTCAACGTTGAAAAATACAAAAAATTGCAAAAAAACACATTGATAACACCAATAAATTCAACAACAACCTCAATATTGAAAATCACCAACAAATTCGACAACAACGACAACATTGAAAAATACCAACAAATTCAACTACAACCTCAATATTGAAAATCACCAACAAATTCAACAACAACATCAACTTTGAAAAACACGAACAAATTCAACAACCTAAACATTGAAAAACACCGACAAATTCAACTACAACCTCAATATTGATAATCGCCAAAAAATTCAACAACATCCTCAAAATTGGAAAACAGTAACCAATTCAACAACAACCTCAACTTTTAAAAATACCAATAATTTCAACAAAATAAACATTGATAACACCAGCAAATTCAAAAACAACCTCAATATGGAATATCATCAACAACTTCAACAACAACCTCAACTTTGGAAAACACCAACAAATTCAACAAGCTTAACATTGAAAAAGACCAACAAATTCAACTACAACCTCAATATTGAAAATCACCAACAAATTCAACACCAACCTCAACATTGAAAAACAACAACAAATTCAACAACAACCTCAATATTGGATATCACCAACAATTTCAAGAACAACCTCAACATTGAAAAACAACAACAAATTCCACGACAACCTCAATATTGAAAATCACCAAAAAATTCAACACCCCAACATTGAAAGACACCAACAAATTCAACTACAACCTCAACATTCAATGACACCAACAAATTGAACAGCAACCTCAACATTGAAAAACACCACCAAATTCAACTACAACCTGAACTATTAAAAATACAAAAAAGTTCAAAAATATAAGCTTTGATAACACCAACAAATTCAACAACAACCTCAATATTGAATATCACCAACAAATTGAACAGAAACCTCAACATTGAAAAGTACCAAAATATTCAACAACAGCCTCAACTTTGAAAATACACCAACAGATTCAATATTGAAAATCACCCAAAAATTCAACAACAACCTCAACTTTGAAAAATACGAACAAGTTCAACAAACTTAACATGGAAATAGACCAACAAATTAAACTACAACCTCAACTTTGAAAAATACAATAAATATAAAAAAAAACATTGATAACACCAGCAAATTCAACACCAACCTCAATATTGAAAATTACCAAAAAATTCAACAACAACCCCAACATTGAAAATCACCAACAAATTCAACAACAGCGTCAACGTTCAAAAACACCAACAAATTCAACAACAACCTCAATATTGAATATCACCAACAAATTCAACAACAACCTAAACATGGAAAAATACCAACAAATTCAACAACATTAACATTGAAAAAGACCAACAAATTCAACTGCAAGCTCAACTTTGAAAAATACAAAAAAGTTCAAAAAAAAATTGATAACACCAACAAATCCAACAACAACCTCAATATTGAAAATCACCAACAAATTCAACACCATCCTCACTATTGAAAATTAACAACAAATTCAACAACAACCTCAACATTCAAAAACACCAACACCAAAACCATCCACAACCGCAACAATGAAAAACATCAAAAAATTCAACAACAACCTCAACTTTGAAAAACACCAACAAATTCAACAACCTCACCATTGAAAAGCACTAAAAAATTCAACAACAACCCCAACATTGAAAATCAGGAACAAATTCAACAACAACCTCAACAATGAAAAACACCAAAAAATTCAACCACAACCCCAACATTGAAAATCACCAACAAATTCTACAACAACCTCAACATTCTAAAACATCAACAAATTCAACAACAACCTCAACATTGAAAAACAGCAAAAAATTCAATTACAACCTCAACTTTTAAAAATACAAAAAAGTTCAAAAATAAGCATTGATAACACCAACAAATTCAACAACAACCTCACCAATGAAAAACACCAAAATATTCAAGAACAACCACAAATTTGAAAAACAACAAAAAATTCAACTGCAACCTCAATATTGAAAATCACCTAAAAATTCAACAACAACCTCAGCTTTGAAAAAAAGCACCAAATTCAACAACATTAACATTGAAAAAGACCAACAAATTCAACTACAACCTCAACTTTGAAAAATACAAAAAGTTCAAAAAGGAAACGTTGATAACACCAGCAAATTCAACACCAAACTCAATATTGAAAATTACCAACAAATTCTACCACAACTGCAACAATGAAAAACACCAAAGAATTCAACAACAACCTCAACTTTGAAAAACACCAACAACTGAAGCTAATCACGTTCCTACATTCACGTGAACCTACAATTTCTCAATTTCTAACTTTATCAGCAAATGTAGTTCTTTTATCTATCAAATACTCCAATTCCAGAAATCTGTTAGACTGAGCACATTTGCAGCTTCTCCGCATTCACTGCAACTTCAATTTCTCCATTCCCTTCAGTTTTAGCAAACCTGGCTGTCTGTATCTCTCAATATGTCAATTATTAGCCATTCAGCAAGTTCAAGCCATTTCTCTATCAGCAGATATAACTCATTCCCAAAATTTCCAAAATCTCCCATTTCAAACACATTCGCCATTTGCATTATCCCGCTCGTTCACTGAATCTACAAGTTTCACCATTTCAATCAATTTCTCAATCTCCAATATTTTCTGCAGTCCAACAACATAAATAGATCTATTTCTGACAACCTACACATTTTTCAATGTTGATTTCGTTCAACTATACCTTCAATATCTCCATTCCAATATTTTGCAACTAATCAGGGTTCTACATTCATCTGAACCTACAATTTCTCAATTTCTAACTATATCAGCAAATGTAGTTCTATTTATCTATCAAATACTCCAATTCCAGGCATCTGTTAGACTGAGCACATTGGCGCTTCTCCACATTCAGTGCAACTTCAATTTCTCCATGCCCTTCAGTTTTAGCAAACCTAGCTGTCTGTATCTCTCAAATGTCAAATATTAGCAATTCAGCAAATTCAAGCATATTCTCTATCAGGAGATATAACTCATTCCCATAATTAGTAAAATCTCCCATTTCCAACAAATTTGCTGTTTGCATGATGCGCTCGTTCACTGACTCTACAAGCTTCACCATTTCAATAAATTTCTCAAACTCCAATATTTTCTGCAGTCCAAGAACATAAATAAATCTATTTCTGACAACCTACTCATTTTTCAATGTTGATATCGCTGAAGTAAGCCTTCAATATCTCCATTCCTATATTTTGCAAATAATCACGTTTCTACATTCACCTGAACCTACAATTTCTCAATATCAAACTTTATCAGCAAATGTAGTTCTATTTATCCGTCAAATAATCCAATTCCACAAATCTGTTAGACTGAGCACATTTGCAGCTTCTCCACATTCACTGCAACTTCAATTTCTCCATTCCCTTCAGTTTTAGCAAATCTAGCTGTCTGTATCTCTCAAAATGTCAAATATTAGCAATTCAGCAAATTGAAGCAGTTTCCCTATCAGCAGATATAACTCTTTCCTAAAATTAATAAAATCTCCCATTTCCAACAAATTCGCTGTTTGCATGATCCGCTCGTTCACTGAGTCTACAAGTTTCACCATTTCAATCAAGTTCTCAATCTCCAATTTTTTCTGCACTCCAACAACATAAATAGATCTATTTCTGACAACCTACTCAGTTTTCAACGTTCATTTCGTTCAAGTATGCCTTCAAAATCTCAATTCCTATATTTTGCTAAATATAGGAATGGAGATATTGAAGGCATATTTGAACGAAATCAACATTGAAAAATGAGTAGGTTGTCAGAAATAGCTCTATTCATGTTGTTGGACTGTAGAAAATATTCCGGTTTCTACATTCTCCTGAACCTACAATTTCTCAATTTCTAACTTTATCAGCAAATGTAGTTCTATTTATCATTCAACTACTCCACTTCCACAAATCTGTTAGACTGAGCACATTTGCAGCTCCTCTGCATTCACTGCAACTTCAATTTCTCCAATCCCTTCTGTTTTAGCAAACCTAGCTGCCGGTATCTCTGAAAATGTCAATTATTAGCAATTCAGCAAGTTGAAGAATTTTCTCTATCAGCAGATATAAGTCATTCCCAAAATTAGTAAAACCTCCGATTTCCAACAAATTCGCTGTTTGCATGATCCGCTCGTTCAATGAATCTGAATCTCCATTTCAATCAATTTCTCAAACTCCAATATTTTCTGCAGTCCAACAACATAAATAGATCTATTTCTGACAACCTGCTCATTTTTCAATGTTGATTTCGTTCAACTATGCCTTCAATATCTCCATTCCAATATTTTGCAACTAATCAGGGTTCTACATTCACCTGAACCTACAATTTCTCAATTTCTTACTATATCAGCAAATGTAGTTCTATTTATCTATCAAATACTCCAATTCCAGGCATCTGTTAGACTGAGCACATTTGCCGCTTCCCCACATTCACTGCAACTTCAATTTCTCCATTCCCTTCAGTTTTAGCAAACCTAGCTGTCTGTATCTCTCAAAATGTCAAATATTAGCAATTCAGCAAATTCAAGGATTTTCTCGATCAGGAGATATAACTCATTCCCAAAATTAGTAAAATCTCCCATTTCCAACAAATTCGCTGTTTGCATGATCCGCTCGTTCACTGAATCTACAAGCTTCACCATTTCTATAAATTTCTCAATCTCCAATATTTCCTGCAGTCCAAGAACATAAATAGATCTATATCTGACAACCTACTCATTTTTCAATGTTGATTTCGCTGAAGTAAGCCTTCAATATCTCCATTTCTATATTTTGCAAATAATCACGTTTCTACATTCACCTGAGCCTACAATTTCACAATTTCTAACTTTATCTGCAAATATAGTTCTATTTATCTATCAAATAAACCAATTCCACAAATCTGTTAGACTGAGCACATTTGCAGCTTCTCCGCATTCACTGCAACTTCAATTTCTCCATTCCCTTCAGTTATAGCAAACCTAATTGTCTGTATCTCTCAAAATGTCAAATATTAATTATTCAGCAAATTCAAGCATTTTCTCTATCAGCAGATATAACTCATTCCCAAAATTAGTAAAATCTCCCATTTCCAACAAATTCGCTGTTTGCATGATCCGCTCGTTCACTGAATCTACACGTTTCACCATTTCAATCAATTTCTCAATCTCCAATATTTTCTGCAGTCCAACAACATAAATAGATCTATTTCTGAAAACCTACTCATTTCTCAATGTTGATTTCGCTCAAGTATGCCTTTAATTTCTATATTTTGCGGCTGATCACGTTTCTACATTCACCTGAACCCACAATGTCTGAATTTCTAACTTTATCAGCAAATGTAGTTCTATTTATCTATCAAATACTCCAATTCCAGAAATCTGTTTGACTAAGCACATTTGCAGCTTCTCCACATTCACTGCAACTTTAATTTCTCCACTCCCTTCAGTTTTAGCAAACCTATCTGTCTGTATCTCTCAAAATGTCAAATTATAGCAATTCAGCAAATTCACGCATTTTTTCTATCAGCAGATATAACTCATTCCCAAAATTAGTAAAATCTCCCATTTCCAACAAATTCGCTGTTGGGATGATCCGCTCGTTCACTGAATCTACAAGTTGCACCATTTCAATTAATTTCTCAATCTCCAATATTTTCTGCAGCCCAACAACATCAATAGATCTATTTCTGACAACCTACTCATTTCTCAATGTTGATTTCGCTCAAGTATGCCTTTACTTCCTATATTTTGCAGCTAATTACGTTTCTACATTCACCTGAACCTACAATTTTTCAATTTCTAACTTTAACAGCAAATGTAGTTCTATTTATCTATCAAATACTCCAATTCCAGAAATCTGTTAGACTGAGCACATTTGTAGCTTCTCCACATTCACTACGACTTCAATTTCTCCATTCCCTTCAGTTTTAGCAAACCTATCTGTCTGTCTCTCTCAAAATGTCAAATATTACCAATTCAGCAAGTTGAAGCATTTTCTCTATCAGCAGATATAACTCCTTCCCAAAATTAGTAAAATCTCCCATTTCCAACGCACTCGCTGTTTGCACGTTAATTTCGTTCACTGAATCTACAAGTTTCATTATTTCTATCAATTTCTCAATCTCCAATATATCCTGCAGTCCAGCAACATAAATAGATCTATTTCTGACAACCTACTCCTTTTTCAACGTTGATTTCGCTCAAGTATGCCTTCAATATCTCCATTCCTATATTTTGCATCTAATCAGGTTTCTACATTCACCTGAACCTACAATTTCTCAATTTCTAACTTTATCATCAAATGTAGTTCTATTTATCTATCAAATACTCCAATTCCAGAAATCTGTTAGACTGAGCACATTTGCAGCTTCTCCACATTCACTGCAACTTCAATTGTTCCATTCCCTTCAGTTTTAGAAAACCTAGCTGTCTGTATCTCTCAAAATGTCAAATATTAGCAATTCAGCAAATTCAAGCATTTTTTCTATCAGCAGATATAACTCTTTCCCAAAATTAGTAACATCTCCCATTTCCAACAAATTCGCTGTTTGCATGATCCGCTCGTTCACTGAATCTACAAGTTTCACCATTTCAATCAATTTCTCAATCTCCAATATTTTCTTCAGTCCAACAACATAAATATATCTATTTCTGACAATCTACTCATTCTTCAACGTTGATTTCGTTCAAGTATGCCTTCAAAATCTCAATTCCTATATTTTGCTATATATAGGAATGGAGATATTGAAGGCATACTTGAACGAAATCAACGTTAAAAAATGAGTAGGTTGTCAGAAATTGATCTATTTATGTTGTTGGACTGCAGAAAATATTCTGGTTTCAACATTCATTGAACCTACAATTTCTCAATTTCCAACTTTATCAGTAAATGTAGTTCTATTTATCTATCAAATACTCCAATTCCAGAAATCTGTTAGACTGAGCACATTTGCAGCTTCTCCGCATTCACTGCAACTTCAATTTCTCCATTCCCTTCAGTTTTAGCAAACCTAGCTGTCTGTATCTCTCAAAATGTCAAATATTATTAACTGAGCAAGTTGAAGCATTTTCTCTATCAGCAGATATAACTCATTCCCAAAATTAGTAAAATCTCCCTTTTCCAACACATTCACTATTTGCAGTATCCGCTCGTTCACTGAATCTACAAGTTTCTCCATTTCAATCAATTTCTAAATCTCCAATATTTTCTGCAGTCCAACAACATAAATAGATCTATTTCTGACATCCTACTCATTTTTCAAAGTTGATTTCGTTCAAGTATGCCTTCAATATCTCCATTCCTATATTTTGCAACTAATCAGGTTTCTACATTCACCCGAACCTTCAATTTCTCAATTTCTAACTTTATCAGCAAATGTAGTTCTATTTATCTATCAAATAGATTCCACCATTCCAATTGCACAAATCTGTTAGAATGAGCACATTTGCAGCTTCTCTGCATTCACTGCAACTTCAATTTCTACATTCCCTTCAGTTTCAGCAAACCTGGCTGTCTGTATCTCTCAAAATGTCAATTATTAGCAATTCAGCAAGTTCAAGCATTTTCTCTATCAGCAGATATAACTCATTCCCAAAATTAGTAAAATCTCCCATTTCCAACAGATTCGCTGTTTGCATGATCCGCTCGTTCACTGAATCTACAAGTTTCACCATTTCAATCAATTTCTCAATCTCCAATATTTTCTGCAGTCCCACAACATAAATAGATCTATTTCTGACAACCTACACATTTTTCAATGTTGATTTCGCTCAAGTATGCCTTCAATATCTCCATTCCTATATTTTGCAGCTAATCACGTTTCTACATTCACCTGAACCTACAATTTCTCAATTTCTAACTTTATCAGCAAATATAGTTCTATTTATCTTTCAACTACTCCAATTCCACAAACTTGTTGCACTGAGCACACTGGCAGCTTCTCCGCATTCACTGCAACTTCAATTTCTCCATTCCCTTCAGTTTTAGCAAACCTAGCTGTCTGTCTCTCTCAAAATGTCAATTATTAGCAATTCAGCAAGTTCAAGCATTTTCTCTATCAGCAGATATAACTCATTCCCAAAATTAGTAAAATCTCCCATTTCCAACAAATTTGCTGTTTGCATGATCCGCTCGTTCACTGAATCTACAAGTTTCACCATTTCAATCAATTCTCAATCTCCAATATTTTCTGCAGTCCAACAACATAAATAGATCTATTTCTGACAACCTACTCATTTCTCAATGTTGATTTCGTTCATGTATGCCTTTAATTTCTATATTTTGCAGCTAATCACGTTTCTACATTCAACTGAACCTGCAATTTCTCAATTTCTAACTTTATCAGCAAGTGTAGTTCTATTTTTCTATCAAATACCCAATTCCAGAAATCCGTTAGACAGAGCACATTTGCAGCTTCTCCACATTCACTGCAACTTCAATTTCTCCATTCCCTTCAGTTTTAGCAAACCTAGCTGTCTGTATTACTCAAAATGTCAAATATTAGCAATTCAGCAAGTTGAAGCATTTTCTGTATCAGCAGATATAACTCATTCCCAAAAATAGTAAAATCTTCCATTTCCAACAGATTCGCTGTTTGCATGAACCGCTCGTTCACTTAATCTACAAGTTTCACCATATCAATCAATTTCTCAATCTCCAACATTTTCTTCAGTCCAACAACATATCTATTTCTGACAATTTACTCATTCTTCAACGTTGATTTCGTTCAAGTATGCCTTCAAAATCTCCATTCCTATATTTTGCTATATATAGGAATGGAGATATTGAAGGAATACTTGAACGAAATCAACGTTAAAAAATGAGTAGGTTGTCAGAAATTGATCTATTTATGTTTTTGGACTGAAGAAAATATTCTGGTTTCAACATTCATTGAACCTACAATTTCTCAATTTCTAACTTTATCTGCAAATGTAGTTCTATTTATCTATCAAATACTCCAATTCTAGAAATCTGTTAGACTGAGCACATTTGCAGCTTCTCCGCATTCACTGCAACTTCAATTTATCCATTCCCTTCAGTTTTAGCAAACCTAGCTGTCTGTATCTCTCAAAATGTCAAATATTAATTATTCAGCAAATTCAAGCATTTTCTCTATCAGCAGATATAACTCATTCCCAAAATGAGTAAAATCTCCCATTTCCAACAAATTCGCTGTTTGCATGATCCGCTCGTTCACTGAATCTACAAGTTTCACCATTTCAATCAATTTCTCAATCTCCAATATTTTCTGCAGTCCAACAACATAAATAGATCTATTTCTGACAACCTACTCATTTCTCAATGTTGATTTCGCTGAAGTATGCCTTTAATTTCTATATTTTGCAGCTAATCACGTTTCTACATTCAACTGAACCTGCAATTTCTCAATTTCTAACTTTATCGGCAAATGTAGATCTATTTTTCTATCAAATACCCCAATTCCAGAAATCCGTTAGACTGAGCACATTTGCAGATTCTCCACATTCACTGCAACTTCAATTTCTCCATTCCCTTCAGTTTTAGCAAACCTAGCTGTCTGTATTACTCAAAATGTCAAATATTAGCAATTCAGCAAGTTCAAGCATTTTCACTATCAGCAGATATAACTCATTCCCAAAAATAGTAAAATCTCCCATTTCCAACAGATTCGCTGTTTGCATGATCCGCTCGTTCACTGAATCTACAAGTTTCACCATTTCAATCAATTTCTCAATCTCCAATATTATCTGCAGTCCAACATAAATAGATCTATTTCTAACAACCTATTCATTTTTCAATGTTGATTTCGCTCAACTATGCCTTCAATATCTCCATTCCTATCTTTTGCAGCTGATCACGATTCTACATTCACCTGAACCTACAATTTCTCAATTTCTAACTTTATCAGCAAATGTAGTTCTATTTATCTATCAAATACTCCAATTCCAGAAATCTGTTAGACTGAGCACATTTGCAGCTTCTCCACATTCACTGCAACTTCAATTTCTCCATTCCCTTCAGTTTTAGCAAACCTAGCTGTCTGTATCTCTCAAAATGTCAAATATTAGCAATTCAGCAATTTCAAGCATTTTCTCTATCAGCAGATATAACTCATTCCCAAAATTAGTAAAATCTCCCATTTCCAACAAATTTGCTGTTTGCATGATCCGCCCCTTCACTGAATCTACAAGTTTCACCATTTCAATCAATTCTCAATCTCCAATATTTTCTGCAGTCCAACAACATAAATAGATCTATTTCTGACAACCTCCTCATTTATCAATGATGATTTCGTTCAAGTATGCCTTCAAAATCTCAATTCCTATATTTTACTAAATATAGGAATGGAGATATTGAAGGCATACTTGAACGAAATCAACGTTGAAAAATGAGTAGGTTGTCAGAAATTGATCTATTTATGTTTTTGGACTGTAGAAAATATTCAGGTTTCTACATTCACCAGAACCTACAATTTCTCAATTTCAAACTTTATCAGCAAATTTTGTTCTATTTATCTTTCAACTACAACAATTCCACAATCTGTTAGACTGAGCACATTTGCAGCTTCTCCACATTCACTGCAACTTCAATTTCTCCATTCCCTTCAGTTTTAGCATACCTGGCTGTCTGTATCTCTCAAAATGTCAAATATTATTAACTGAGCAAGTTGAAGCATTTTCTCTATCAGCAGATATAACTCATTCCCAAAATTAGTAAAATCTCCCTTTTCCAACACATTCACTATTTGCAGTATCCGCTCGTTCACTGAATCTACAAGTTTCTCCATTTCAATCAATTTCTAAATCTCCAATATTTTCTGCAGTCCAACAACATAAATAGATCTATTTCTGACATCCTACTCATTTTTCAAAGTTGATTTCGTTCAAGTATGCCTTCAATATCTCCATTCCTATATTTTGCAACTAATCAAGTTTCTACATTCACCCGAACCTTCAATTTCTCAATTTCTAACTTTATCAGCAAATGTAGTTCTATTTATCTATCAAATAGATTCCACCATTCCAATTGCACAAATCTGTTAGAATGAGCACATTTGCAGCTTCTCTGCATTCACTGCAACTTCAATTTCTACATTCCCTTCAGTTTCAGCAAACCTGGCTGTCTGTATCTCTCAAAATGTCAATTATTAGCAATTCAGCAAGTTCAAGCATTTTCTCTATCAGCAGATATAACTCATTCCCAAAATTAGTAAAATCTCCCATTTCCAACAGATTCGCTGTTTGCATGATCCGCTCGTTCACTGAATCTACAAGTTTCACCATTTCAATCAATTTCTCAATCTCCAATATTTTCTGCAGTCCCACAACATAAATAGATCTATTTCTGACAACCTACACATTTTTCAATGTTGATTTCGCTCAAGTATGCCTTCAATATCTCCATTCCTATATTTTGCAGCTAATCACGCTTCTACATTCACCTGAACCTACAATTTCTCAATTTCTAACTTTATCAGCAAATGTAGTTCTATTTATCTTTCAACTACTCCAATTCCACAAACTTGTTGCACTGAGCACACTGGCAGCTTCTCCGCATTCACTGCAACTTCAATTTCTCCATTCCCTTCAGTTTTAGCAAACCTAGCTGTCTGTCTCTCTCAAAATGTCAATTATTAGCAATTCAGCCAGTTGAAGCATTTTCGCTATCAGCAGATATAACTCATTCCCAAAATTAGTAAAATCTACCATTTCCAACAAATTCGCTGTTTGCATGATCCGCTCTTTTAGTGAATCTACAAGTTTCACCATTTCAATAAATTTCTCAATCTGCATTATTTACTGCAGTCCAACAACATAAATAGATCTATTTCTGACAACCTACTCATTTTTCAATGTTGATTTCGCTGAAGTAAGCCTTCAATATCTCCATTCCTATATTTTGCAACTAATCACGTTTCTACATTCACCTGAACCTACAATTTTTCAATTTCTAACTTTTTCAGCAAATGTAGTTCTATTTATCTATCAAATACTCCAATTCCAGAAATCTGTTAGACTGAACACATTTGCAGCTTCTCCACATTCACTGCAGCTTCAATTTCTCCATTCCCTTCAGTTTTAGCAAACCTAGCTGTCTGTATCTCTCATAATGTCAAATATTAGCAAATCAGCAAATTCAAGCATTTTCTCTATCAGCAGATATAACTCATTCCCATAATTAGTAAAATCTCCCATTTCCAGCAAATTCGCTGTTTGCATGAACCGCTCGTTCACTGAATCTACAAGTTTCACCATTTCAATCAATTTCTCAATCTCCAATATTTTCTGCAGTCCAACAACATAAATAGATGCATTTCTGACAACCTACTCATTTTTCAACGTTGATTTCGTTCAAGTATGCCTTCAAAATCTCCGTTCCTATATTTTGCTAAATATAGGAATGGAGATATTGAAGGCATACTTGAACGAAATCAACATTGAAAAATGAGTAGGTTCTCAGAAATACATCTATTTATGTTGTTGGACTGCAGAAAATATTCAGGTTTCTACATTCATCTGAACCTACAATTTCTCAATATCTAACATTATCAGCAAATGTAGTTCTATTTATCTTTCACAAATATGTTAGACTGAGCACATTTGCAGCTTCTCCGCATTGGCTGCAACTTCAATTTCTCCATTTCCTTCAGTTTCAGCAAACCTGGCTGTCTGTATCTCTCAAAATGTCTAATATTAGCAATTCTGCAAGTTCAAGCCTTTTCTCTATCAGCAGATATAACTCATTCGCAAAATTTCCAAAATCTCCTATTTCCAATACATTCGCCGTTTGCATTATCCGCTCTTTCACTGACTCTACAAGTTTCTCCATTTCAATCAATTTCTCAATCTCCAATATTATCTGCAGTCCAACAACATAAATAGATCTATTTCTGACAACTTTCTCATTTTTCAATGTTGATTACGTTCAAGTATGTCTTCAATATCTCCATTCCTATATTTTGCAAATAATCAGGTTTCTACATTCACCTGAGCCTTCAATTTCTCAATTTCTAACTTTATCAGCAAATGTAGTTCTATTTATCTATCAAATGGATTCCGCAATTCCAATTACACAAATCGGTTAGAATGAGCACATTTGCAGCTTCTCTGCATTCACTGCAACTTCAATTTCTACATTCCCTTCAGTTTCAGCAAACCTGGCTGTCTGTATCTCTCAAAATGTCAATTATTAGCAATTCAGCAAGTTCAAGCATTTTCTCTATCAGCAGATATAACTCATTCCCAAAATTAGTAACATCTCCCATTGCCAACAAATTCGCTGTTTGCATAATTGGCTCGTTCACTGAATCTACAAGTTTCACCATTTCAATCAATTTCTCAATCTCCAGTATTTTCTGCAGTCCAACAACATAAATAGATCTATTTCTGACAACCTACTCATTTTTCAATGTTGATTTCGCTCAAATATGCCTTCAATATCTCAATTCCCATATTTTGCAGCTAATCACGCTTCTACATTCACCTGAACCTACAATTTCTCAATTTCTAAATTTATCAGCAATTGTAGTTCTATTTAACTATCAAATGCTCGAATTCCGGAAATCTGTTAGACGGAGCACATTTGCAGCTTCTCCACATTAACTGCAGCTTCAATTTCTCCATTCCCTTCAGTTTTAGCAAACCTAGCTGTCTGTATCACTCAAAATGTCAAATATTAGCAATTCAGCTAGTTGACGCATTTTCTCTATCAGCAGATATAACTCCTTCCCAAAATTAGTAAAATCTCCCATTTCCAACAAATTCGCGGTTTGCATGATCCGCTCGTTCACTGAATCTATAAGTTTCATCATTTCAATCAATTTCTCAACCTCCAATATTTGTTGGTGTTTTTCAATGTTGAGGTTGTTGAATTTGTTGGTGTTTTTCAAAGTTGACGTTGATGTATAAATTTTTGCTGTCTTTAATTTGTGAGGTTTTGGTTGAATTTGTTGGTGTTTTTGAATGTTGAGGTTGTTGTTGAATTTATTGGTGTGTTTCATTGTTGAGGTTGTTATTGAATTTGTTGTTGTTTTTGAATGTTGAGGATTGTGTTGAATTGTTTGGTGTTTTTCATTATTGAGGTTGTTGTTGTTGAATTTTTTGATGTTTTTCATTGTTGACGTTGTTGTTAAATTTGTTGGTGATTTTCAATTTTGAGGTTGTTGTTGAATTTGTTGGTGTTATCAATTTTTATTTTGTTGAACCTTTTTTGCATGTTTAAAAGTTTAGGTTGTTGTTGAATTTGTTGGTGTTTTTCAATTTTGATGTTTTTGAATTTGTTGGTGTTTTTCAAAGCTGAGGTTGTTGTTGAATTTGTTGGTGTATTTGAATGTTGAGGTTGTTAAATCAGTTGGTGTTTTTCAAAATTGAGGTTGTTGTTGAATTTTTTGGTGTTTTTCATTGTGAGGTCGTTGTTGTTGAATTGTTTGCCGCTTTTCATTGTTGAGGTTGTTGATGAATTTGTTTTTGATTTTCAATATTGAGATTGTTGTTGAATTTATTGGCGTTATCAATGTTTTTTTTAAAACTTTTTTGTATTTTTCAAAGCTGAGTTTGCACATTAATTTGTTGGTGTTTTTCAATATTGATGTTGTTGAATTTGTTGGTGTTTTTCAAAGTTGTGATTGTTGTGGAATTTTTTGGTGTTTTCATTGTTGAGGTTTTTGTTGAATTTGATGGTGTTTTGGAATGTTGAGGTTGTTGTTGTATTTTATGATGTTTTTCAATGTTTAGATTTATGTTGAATTTGATGGTGATTTTCAATTTTGTTTTTGTTGTTGAATTTTTTGGTGTTTTTCATTGTTGCATCACTTGTTGAACTTGTTGGTGTTTTTCATTGTTGAGGTCGTTGTTGAATTTTTTGACGTTTTTCATTGCTGAGGTTGTTGTTGAATTTCTTGGTGATTTTCAATGTTGAGTTTGTTGAATTTATTGGTGTTATCAATGGTTTTTTTTTATCTTTTTTGTATTTTTCAAAGTTGAGGTTGCAGTTGAATTTGTTGGTGTTTTTCAATGTTCAGGTTGTTGAAGTTGTTGGTGTTTTTCAAAGTTGAGGTTGTTATTGAATTTTTTGGTGTTTTTCATTGTTGAGGTTTTTATTGAATTTGTTGGTGATTTTCAATGTTGAGGTTTTGTTGAATTTTTGGTGTTTTTCAATGTCGAGGTTTCTGTTGAAATTGATGGTGTTTTTGAATGTTGAGGTTGTTAATGAATGTTTAGGTGTTCTTCATTGTTGAGGTTTTTGTTGAATTTGTTGGTGTTTTTCATTGTTGAGGTTGTTGGTGAATTTGTTGGTGATTTTCAATATTGAGTTTGTGGTTGAATTTGTTGGTGTGTTTCCATGTTGACGTTTTTGAATTTGTTGGTGTTTTTCAAAGTTGAGGTTGTTGTTGAATTTGTTGGTGTTTTTCAAAGCTGAGTTTGTTGTTGAATTTGTTGGTGTATTTGAATGTTGAGGTTGTTAAATCTGTTGGTGTTTATCAAATTGAGGTTGTTGTTGAATTTTTTGGTGTTTTTCATTGTTGAGGTTATTGTTGAATTTGTTGGTGTTTTTCATTGTTGAGGTTGTTGTTGAATTTGTTGGTGATATTCATATTGAGGTTGTAGTTGAAGTTGTTGGTTTTTTTCATTGTTGAGGTTTTTGAATTTGTTGGTGTTTTTCAATGTAGAGGTTGTTGTTGAATATTTTGCTGTTTTTCAATGTTGAGGTTGTTGTTGAATATTTTGGTGATTTTCAATATTGAGGTTGTTGTTGAATTTATTGGAGTATTCAATGTTTTTTTTTAATCTTTTTGTATTTTTCAAAGTTGATGTTGAAGTTGAATTTGTTGGTGTTTTTCAATGTTGAGGTTGTTGAAGCTGTTGGTGTTTTTCAAAGTTGGGGTTGTTGTTGAATTGTTTGGTGTTTTTCATTCTTGAGGTTTTTGTTGAATTTTTTGGTGTTTTTCAAAGTTGAGGTTGTTGTTGAATTTATTCGTGTATTCAATGTTTTTATTTGAATCATTTTGTATTTTTCAAAGTTGAAGTTGCAGTTGAATTTGTTCCTGTTTCTCAATGTTGAGGTTGTTTGAATTTTTTGGTGTTTTTCATTGCTGAGGTTGTTGTTGAATTTGTTGGTGATTTTCAATGTTGAGATTATTGAAATTATTGGTGTTATCAATGGTTTTTTTTGATCCTTTTTGTATTTTTCAAAGTTGAGATTGCAGTTGAATTTGTTGGTGTTTTTCAATGTTGAGGTTGTTGAAATTGTTGGTTTTTTTCAAAGTTGAGGTTGTTGTTCAATATTTTGGTGTCTTTCATTGTTGAGATTTTTGTTGAATTTTTTGGTGTTTTTGAATGTTGAGGATGTTGATGAATTTTTTGGTGTGTTTCATTGTTGATGTTTTTGTTGAATTTGTTGGTGATTTTCAATGTTGAGGTTCTTGTTGAATTTTTTGGTATTTCTCATTGTTGAGGTTTCTGTTGAATTTGCTGGTGTTTTTGAATGTTGAGGTTGTTGATGAATTTTTTGGGTGTTTTTCATTGTTTAGGTTTTTGTTGAGTTTGTTGGTGTTTTTCATTGTTGAGGTAGTTGTTTAATTTGTTGGTGATTTTCAATGTTGAGGTTGTGGTTCAATTTGTTGGTGGTTTACAATGTTGAGGTTTTTGAATTTTTTGGTGTTTTTCAAAGATGAAGATGATGTTGAATTTGTTGGTGATTTTCAATGTTGAGGTTGTTGTTGAATTTTTTGGTGTTTTTCATTGTTGAGGTTTCTGTTGAATTTGCTGGTGTTTTTGAATGTTGAGGTTGTTGATGAATTTTTTGGTATTTTTCATTGTTGAGGTTTTTGTTGAATTTGTTGGTGTTTTTCAATGTGGAGGTTGTTGTTGAATTTATTGATGTTTTTCATTGCTGAGGTTGTTGTTGAATTTGTTGGTGATTTTCAATGTTGAGGTTGTTGAATTTATTTGTTGTTATCAATGGTTTTCATTGATCTTTTTTGTATTTTTCAAAGTTGAGGTTGCAGTTGAATTTGTTGATGTTTTTCAATGTTGAGATTGTTGAAGTTGTTGGCGTTTTTCAAAGTAGAGGTTGTTGTTGAATTTTTTGGTGTTTTTCATTGTTGAGGTTTTGTTGAATTTGTTGGTTTTTTTCAATGTTGAGGTTGTTGTTGAATTTTTCGGTGTTTTTCATTGTTGAGGATTCTGTTGAAGTTGTTGGTGTTTTTGAATGTTGAGGTTTTTGATGAATGTTTTGGTGTTTTTGTTTGTTGAGGTTTTTGTTGAATTTGTTGGTGTTTTTCATTGTTGAGGTTGTTGTTGAATTTGTTGGTGATTTTCAAAGTTGAGGTTGTGTTTGAATTTGTTGGTGTTTTTACATGTTGATGTTTTTTAATTTGTTGGTGTTTTTCAAAGTTAAGGTTTTTGTTGAATTTGTTGGTGATTTTCAATGTTGAGTTTGTTGTTGAATTTTTTGGTGTTTTTCATTGTTGAGGTTTTTGTTGAATTTGTTGGTGTTTTTCAATGTGGAGGTTGTTGTTGAATTTATTGATGTTTTTCATTGCTGAGGTTGTTGTTGAATTTGTTGGTGATTTTCAATGTTGAGGTTGTTGAATTTATTTGTTGTTATCAATGGTTTTCATTGATCTTTTTTGTATTTTTCAAAGTTGAGGTTGCAGTTGAATTTGTTGATGTTTTTCAATGTTGAGATTGTTGAAGTTGTTGGCGTTTTTCAAAGTAGAGGTTGTTGTTGAATTTTTTGGTGTTTTTCATTGTTGAGGTTTTGTTGAATTTGTTGGTTTTTTTCAATGTTGAGGTTGTTGTTGAATTTTTCGGTGTTTTTCATTGTTGAGGATTCTGTTGAACTTGTTGGTGTTTTTGAATGTTGAGGTTTTTGATGAATTTTTTGGTGTTTTTGTTTGTTGAGGTTTTTGTTGAATTTGTTGGTGTTTTTCATTGTTGAGGTTGTTGTTGAATTTGTTGGTGATTTTCAAAGTTGAGGTTGTGTTTGAATTTGTTGGTGTTTTTACATGTTGATGTTTTTTAATTTGTTGGTGTTTTTCAAAGTTAAGGTTTTTGTTGAATTTGTTGGTGATTTTCAATGTTGAGTTTGTTGTTGAATTTTTTGGTGTTTTTCATTGTTGAGGTTTTTGTTGAATTTGTTGGCGTTTTTGAATGTTGATGCTGTTGATGATTTTTTTGTGTTTTTCATTGTTGAGTTTGTTGTTGAATTTGTTGGTGTTTTTGAATGGTGACGTTGTTGTTGAATTGTTTGGTGTTTTTCATTGTTGAGGTTGTTGTTAAAATTGCTGGTGATTTTCAATTTTGAGGTTGTTGTTGAATTTGTTGGTGTTATCAATTTTTATTCTGTTGAACCTTTTTGTATTTTTAAAAGTTGAGGTTGTTGTTGAATTTGTTGGTGTTTTTCAATGTTGAGGTTGTTGAATTTGTTGGTATTTTTCAAAGCTGCGTTTGTTGTTGAGTTTGTTGGTGTATTTGAATGTTGAGGTGGTTAAATCTGTTGGTGTTTTTCAAATTGAGGTTGTTGTTGAATTTTTTGGTGTTTTTCAATGTTGAGGTTGTTAAATTTATTGGTGTTATCAATGGTTTTTTTTGATCTTTTTTGTATTTTTCATTGCTGAGGTTGTTGATGAATTTGTTGGTGCTTTTCAATGTTGAGGTTGTTGAATTTATTGCTGTTATCAAAGTTTTTTTTGATCTTTTTTGTGTTTTTCGAAGTTGAGGTTGCAGTTGAATATTGTTGGTGTTTTTCAATGTTGAGGTTGTTTAAGTTGTTGGTGTTTTTCAAAGTTGAGGTTGTTGTTGAATTATTTGGATATTTTCCATGTTGAGGTTTTTGAATTTGTCGGTGTTTTTCAAAGTTGAGGTTGTTGTTGAATTTTTTGGTGATTTTCAATACTGAGGTTGTTGTTTAATTTATTGGTGTATTCAATGTTTTTTTTTGAATCTTTTTGTATTTTTGAAAGTTGATGTTGAAGTTGAATTTGTTGCTGTTTCTCAATGTTGAGGTTGTTGAATTGTATGGTGTTGTTCAAAGTTGAGTTTGTTGTTAGAATTTTTTGATGTTTTTCATTGCTGAGGTTGTTGTTGAATTTGTTGGTGATTTTCAATGTTGAGGTTGTTGAATTTATTGGTGTTATCAATGGTTTTTTTTGATATTTTTTGTATTTTTCAAAGTTGAGGTTGCAGTTGAATTTGTTGTTGTTTTTCAAAGTTGAGGTTGTTGTTGAATTTTTTGGTGTTTTTCATTGTTGAGGTTTTTGTTGAATTTTTTGGTGTTTTTGAATGTTGAGGTTGTTGTTGAATTTGTTGGTGGTTTTGAATGTTGAGGTTGTTGTTGAATTGTTTGGTGTTTTTCATTGTTGTGGTTGTTGTTGTTGAATTTTTGATGTTTTTCATTGTTGAGGTTGTTGTTAAATTTGTTGGTGATTTTCAATTTTGAGGTTGTTGTTGAATTTGTTGGTGTTATCAATTTTTATTCTGTTGAACCTTTTTGTATTTTTAAAAGTTGAGGTTGTTGTTGAATTTGTTGGTGTTTTTCAATGTTGAGGTTGTTGAATTTGTTGGTGTTTTTCAAAGCTGCGTTTGTTGTTGAGTTTGTTGGTGTATTTGAATGTTGAGGTTGTTAAATCTGTTGGTGTTTTTCAAATTGAGGTTGTTGTTGAATTTTTTGGTGTTTTTCATTGTTGAGGTTTTTGTTGAATTTGTTGGTGTTTTTCATAGTTTAGGTTGTTGTTGAATTTGTTGGTGATTTTCAATATTGAGGTTGTAGTTGAATTTGTTGGTGTTTTTCCATGTTGGGGTGTTTGAATTTGTTGGTTTTTTTCAAAGTTGAGGTTGTCGTTGAATTTTTTGGTGATTTTCAATATTGAAGTTGTTGTTGAATTTATTGGTGTGTTCAGTGTTTTTCTTTTAATCTTTTTGTATTTTTCAAAGTTGAGGTTCCAGTTGAATTTGCTGGTGTTTTTCAATGTTGAGATGTTGAAGCTGTTGGTGTTTTTGAGGTTGTTGTTGAATTCTTTGGCGTTTTTTATTGTTGAGGTTTTTGTTGAATTTATTGTTGTTTTTGAATGTTTAAGTTGTTGATGAATTTTTTGGTGTTTTTCATTGTTGATGTTTTTGTTGAATTTTTTGTTGATTTTCAATGTTGAGGTTGTTGTTGAATTTTTTGGTGTTTCTCATTGTTGAGGTTTCAGTTGAATTTCTTGTTGTTTTTGAATTTTGAGGTTGTTGATTAATTTTTTGGTGTTTTTCATTGTTGAGGTTTTTGTTGAATTTGTTGGTCTTTTTCATTGTTGAGAATGTTGTTGAATTTGTTGGTGATTTTCAATGTTGAGGTTGTGGTTGAATTTGTTGGTGTTTTTCCATGTTGAGGTTTTTGAATTTGTTGCTGTTTTTCATTGTGGAGGTTTTTATTGAATTTGTTGTTGATTTTCAATGTTGAGGTTGTTGTTGAATTTATTGGTGTATTCAATGTTTTTATTTGAATCTTTTTGTATTTTTCAAACCTAAGGTTGCATTTGAATTTCTTGCTGTTTCTCAATGTTGAGGTTGTTGATTTTGTTGGTGTTTTTCAAAGTTGAGGTTTGTTGTTGAATTTTTTGGTGTTTTTCATTGTTGAGGTTTTTGTTGAATTTTTGGGTGATATTCAATGTTGAGGTTGTTGAATATTTTGATGTTTTTCATTGCTGAGGTTGTTGTTGAATTTGTTGGCGCTTTTCAATGCTGAGGTTGATGAATTTATTGGTGTTATCAATGGTTTTTTTTTATCTTTCTTGTGTTTTTCAAAGTTGAGGTTGCAGTTAAATTTGTTGGTGTTTTTCAATGTTTAGGTTGCTGAAGTTGTTGGTGTTTTTCAAAGGTGAGGTTGTTGTTGAATTTTTTGGTGTTTTTCATTGTTGAGGTTTTTGTTGGATTTTTTGGTGTTTTTGTATGTTGAGGATGTTGATGAATTTTTTGGTGTTTTTCTTTGTTGTGTTTGTTGTTGTTGAATTTTTGATGTTTTTCATTGTTGAGGTTGTTGTTGAATTTGTTGGTTAAATTTCAATGTTGAGGTTGTGTTTGAATTTGTTGGTGTTTTTCCATGTTGATGTTTTTTAATTTGTTGGTGTTTTTCAAAGTTGAGGTTGTTGTTGAATTTATTGGTGATTTTCAATGTTGAGTTTGTTGTTGAATTTATTGGTGTTTTTCATTGTTGAGGTTTTTGTTGAATTTGTTTTATGTTTTTGAATGTTGAAGCTGTTGATGAATTTTTTGTGTTTTTCATTGTTGATGTTGTTGTTTAATTTGTTGGTGATTTTGAATATTGAGGTTGTTGATTAATTGTTTGGTGTTTTTCATTGTTGAGGTTGTTGTTAAAATTGTTGGTGATTTTCAATTCTGAGGTTGTTGTTGAATTTGTTGGTGTTATCAATTTTTATTCTGTTGAACCTTTTTGTATTTTTAAAAGTTGAGGTTGTTGTTGAATTTGTTGGTGTTTTTCAATGTTGAGGTTGTTGAAGCTGTTGGTGTTTTTCAAAGCTGCGTTTGTTGTTGAGTTTGTTGGTGTATTTGAATGTTGAGGTGTTTAAATCTGTTGGTGTTTTTCAAATTGAGGTTGTTGTTGAATTTTTTGGTGTTTTTCATTGTTGAGGTTTTTGTTGAATTTGTTGGTGTTTTTCGTAGTTGAGGTTGTTGTTGAATTTGTTGGTGATTTTCAATATTGAGGTTGTAGTTGAATTTGTTGGTGTTTTTCCATGTTGAGGTTTTTGAATTTGTTGGTGTTTTTCAAAGTAGAGGTTGTTGTTGAATTTTTTGGTGATTTTCAATATTGAGGTTGTTGTTGAATTTATTGGTGTATTCAATGTTTTTTTTTGAATCTTTTTGTATTTTTCAAAGTTGAGGTTGCAGTTGAATTTGTTGCTGTTTCTCAATGTTGAGGTTGTTGAATTTTTTGGTGTTGTTCAAAGTTGAGGTTGTTGTTGAATATTTTGATGTTTTTCATTGCTGAGGTTGTTGTTGAATTTGTTGGTGCATTTCAATGCTGAGGTTGATGAATTTATTGGTGTTATCAATGGTTTTTTTTTTATCTTTTTTGTGTTTTTCAAAGTTGAGGTTGCAGTAAAATTTGTTGGTGTTTTTCAATGTTTAGGTTGCTGAAGTTGTTGGTGTTTTTCAAAGTTGAGGTTGTTGTTGAATTTTTTGGTGTTTTTCATTGTTGAGGTTTTTGTTGGATTTTTTGGTGTTTTTGTATGTTGAGGATGTTGATGAATTTTTTGGTGTTTTTCTTTGTTGTGTTTGTTGTTGTTGAATTTTTGATGTTTTTCATTGTTGAGGTTGTTGTTGAATTTATTGGCGTGTTCAGTGTTTTTCTTTTAATCTTTTTGTATTTTTCAAAGTTGAGGTTCCAGTTGAATTTGTTGGTGTTTTTCAATGTTGAGATGTTGAAGTTGTTGGTGTTTTTCAAAGTTGAGGTTGTTGTTGAATTTTTTGACGTTTTTTATTGTTGAGGTTTTTGTTGAATTTATTGTTGTTTTTGAATGTTTAAGTTGTTGATGAATTTTTTGGTGTTTTTCATTGTTGACGTTTTTGTTGAATTTTTTGGTGATTTTCAATGTTGAGGTTGTTGTTGAATTTTTTGGTGTTTCTCATTGTTGAGGTTTCAGTTGAATTTCTTGTTGTTTTTGAATTTTGAGGTTGTTGATTAATTTTTTGGTGTTTTTCATTGTTGAGGTTTTTGTTGAATTTGTTGGTCTTTTTCATTGTTGAGAATGTTGTTGAATTTGTTGGTGATTTTCAATGTTGAGGTTGTGGTTGAATTTGTTGGTGTTTTTCCATGTTGAGGTTTTTGAATTTGTTGCTGTTTTTCATTGTGGTGGTTTTTATTGAATTTGTTGCTGATTTTCAATGTTGAGGTTGTTGTTGAATTTATTGGTGTATTCAATGTTTTTATTTGAATCTTTTTGTATTTTTCAAACCTAAGGTTGCATTTGAATTTCTTGCTGTTTCTCAATGTTGAGGTTGTTGAATTTGTTGGTGTTTTTCAAAGTTCAGGTTGTTGTTGAATTTTTTGGTGTTTTTCATTGTTGAGGTTTTTGTTGAATTTTTGGGTGATATTCAATGTTGAGGTTGTTGAATTTATTGGTGTTTTTCATTGTTGAGGTTTTGTTGAATTTGTTGGTTATTTTCAATGTTGAGGTTGTTTTTGAATTTGTTTGTGTTTTTCAATGTTGAGGTTGTTGAATTTGTTAGTGTTTTTCAAAGTTGAGGTTGCTGTTGAATTTGTTGGTGATATTCAATATTGAGGTTGTTGTTGAATTTGTTGGTGTTATCAATGTTTATTTTGTTCAAATTTTTTGTATTTTTAAAAGTTGAGGTTGCAGTTGAATTTGTCGGTGTTTTTCAATGTTGAGGTTGTTGAATTTGTTGGTGTTTTTCAAAGTTGAGGTTGTTGTTGAATTATTTGGTTTTTTTCATTGTTGAGGTTTTTGTTGGTGGATTTCAATGTTGGTGTTTTTGATAGTTGTGTTTGTTGTTGAATTTTGTGGTGATTTTCAATGTTGAGTTTGTTGTTGAATTTTTTGGTGTTTTTCATTGTTGCGGTTGTTGTTGACATTGTTGGAGTTTTTCAATGTTGAGGTTGTTGTCGATCTTTTTGGTGATTTGCATTGCTTTGGTTGTTGTTTTTGAATTTTATGGTGTTTTTCATTTTTCAGGTAGTTGTTGTTGAATTTTTTGATATTTGTCTTTGCTGAGGTTGATGTTGAATTTGTTGGTGATTTTCAATGTTGAGTTTGTTGGTGAATGTGTTGGTGTTTTGCAATGTTAAGGTTTTTGTTGAATTTGTTGGTGATTTTCAATATTGAGGTTGTTGTTGAATTTTTTGGTGTATTTCCATGTTGAGGTTTTTGAATTTGTTGGTGATTTTCAATATTGAGGTTGTAGTTGAATTTGTTGGTGTTTTTCCAATTTGAGGATTTTGAATTTGTTGGTGTTTTTGAAAGTTGAGGTTGTTGTTGAATTTTTTGGTGATTTTCAATATTGAAGTTGTTGTTGAATTTATTGGTGTATTCAGTGTTTTTCTTTAAATCTATTTGTATTTTTCAAAGTTGAGGTTGTTGTTGAATTTTTTGGTGTTTTTCATTGTTGAGGTTTTTGTTGAATGTTTTGGTGTTTTTGAATATTGAGGTTGTTGATGAATTTTGTGGTGTTTTTCATTGTTGAGGTTTTTGTAGAATTTTTTGTGATTTTCAATGTTGAGAATGATGTTGAATTTTTTGATGTTTCTCATTGTTGAGGTTTCTGTTGAATTTCTTGGTGTTATTGAATTTTGAGGTTGTTGATTAATTTTTTGATGTTTTTCATTGTTGAGGTTTTTGTTGAATTTGTTGGTGATTTTCAATGTTGAGGTTGTGGTTGAATTTGTTGTTTTTTTTACATGTTATGCTATTTGAATTTGTTGGTATTTTTCATTGTTGAGGTTTTTGTTGAATTTGTTGGTGATTTTCAATGTTGAGGTTGTTGTTGAATTTATTGGTGTATTCAATGTTTTTATTTGAATCTTTTTGTATTTTTCAAACCTAAGGTTGCAGTTGAATTTCTTGCTGTTTCTCAATGTTGAAGTTGTTGAATTTTTTGGTGTTTTTCAAAGTTGAGGTTGTTGTTGAATTTTTTGGTGATTTTCATTGTTGAGGTTTTTGTTGAATTTTTTGGTGATTTTCAATGTTGAGGTTGTTGAATTTATTGGTGCTTTTCATTGTTGAGGTTTTGTTGCATTTGTTGGTGATTTTCAATGTTGAGGTTGTTGTTGAATTTTTCGGTGTTTTTCATTGTTGAGGAATCTGTTGAATTTGTTGGTGCTTTTGAATGTTGAGGTTGTTGATGAATTTTTTGGTTTTTTTCTTTGTTGAGGTTTTTGTTGAATTTGTTGGTGTTTTTCATTGTTGAGGTTGTTGTTGAACTTGTTGGTGATTTTCAATGTTGAGGTTGTGTTTGAATTGGTTGGTGTTTTTCCATGTTGATGTTTTTGAATTTGTTGGTGTTTTTCAAAGTTGAGGTTGTTGTTGAATTTGTTGGTGATTTTCAATGTTGAGTTTGTTGTTGAATTTGTTGGTGTTTTTCAATGTTGAGGTTGTTGAATTTGTTGGTATTTTTCCAAGTTGACGTTGTTGTTGAATTTTTTGGTGTTTTTAATTGTTGAGGTTTTCGTTGAATTTGTTTGTGTTTTTGAATGTTGATGCTTTTGATGAATTTTTTTGTGTTTTTCATTGTTGAGGTTGTTGTTGAATTTGTTGGTGTTTTTGAATGTTGAGGTTTTTGTTGAATTGTTTGGTGTTTTTCATTGTTGTGATTGTTGTTGTTGAATTTTTGATGTTTTTCATTTTTGAAGTTGTTGTTAAGTTTGTTGGTGAATTTCAATTTTGAGGTTGTTGTTGAATTTGTTGGTGTTATCAATTTTTATTCTGTTGAACCTTTTTGTATTTTTAATAGTTGAGGTTTTAGTTGAATTTGTTGGTGTTTTTCAATGTTGATGTTGTTGAATTTGTTGGTGTTTTTCAAAGCTGCGTTTGTTGTTGAGTTTGTTGGTGTATTTGAATGTTGAGGTGGTTAAATCTGTTGGTGTTTTTCAAATTGAGGTTGTTGTTGAATTTTTTAGTGTTTTTCATTGTTGAGGTTTTTGTTGAATTTGTTGGTGTTTTTCATAGTTGTGGTTGTTGTTGAATTTGTTGGTGATTTTCAATATTGAGGTTGTAGTTGAATTTGTTGGTGTTTTTCCATGTTGAGGTTTTTGAATTTGTTGGTGTTTTTCAAATTTGAGGTTGTTGTTGAATTTTTTGGTGATTTTCAATATTGAGGTTGTTGTTGATTTTTTTGGTGTATTTGATGTTTTTTTTTTAATCTTTTTGTATTTTTCAAAGTTGAGGTTGCAGTTGAATTTGTTGCTGTTTCTCAATGTTGAGGTAGTTGAATTTTATGGTGTTGTTTTAAGTTGAGGTTGTAGTTGAATTTTTTGATGTTTTTAACTGTTGAGGTTGTTGTTGAATTTGTTGGTGATTTTCAATGTTGAGGTTGTTGAATTTATTGGTGTTTTTCAAAGCTGCGTTTGTTGCTGAGTTTGTTGGTGTATTAGAATGTTGAGGTGGTTAAATCTGTTGGTGTTTTTCAAATTGAGGTTGTTGTTGAATTTTTTTGTTGTTTTTCATTGTTGAGGTTTTTGTTGAATTTGTTGGTGTTTTTCATAGTTGAGGTTGTTGTTGAATTTGTTGGTGAATTTCAATATTGAGGTTGTAGTTGAATTTGTTGGTGTCTATCCATGTTGAGGTTTCTAAATTTGTTGGTGTTTTTCAAAGTTGAGGTTGGTGTTGAATTTTTCGGTGATTGTCAATATTGAGGTTGATGTTGAATTTATTGGTGAATTCAACGTTTTTATTTTAATCTTTTTGTATTTTTCAAAGTTGAGGTTGCAGTTGAATTTGTTGCTGTTTCTCAATGTTGAGATTGTTGAATTTTTTGGTGTTGTTCAAAGTTGAGGTTGTTGTTGAATTTTTTGATGCTTTTCATTGCTGAGGTTGTTGTTGAATTTGTTGGTGCTTTTCAATGTTGAGGTTGTTGAATTTATTGGTGTTATCAATCGTTCTTATTTATCTTTTTTGTATTATTCAAAGTTGAGATGCAGTTGAATTTGTTGGTGTTTTTCAATGTTGAGGTTGTTGAAGTTGTTGGTGTTTTTCAAATTTGAGGTTGTTGTTGAATTTTTTGGTGTTTTTCATTGATGAGATTTTTGTTGAATTTTTTGGTGTTTTTGAATGTTGAGGTTGTTGATGAATTTTTTGGTGTTTTTCAAAGTTGAGGTTGTTGTTGAATTTGTTGGTGATTTTCAATGTTGAGTTTGTTGTTGAATTTGTTGGTGTTTTTCAATGTTGAGGTTGTTGAATTTGTTGGTATTTTTCAAAGTTGACGTTGTTGTTGAATTTTTTGGCGTTTTTAATTGTTGAGGTTTTCGTTGAATTTGTTGGTGTTTTTGAATGTTGATGCTGTTGATGAATTTTTTGGTGTTTTTCATTGTTGAGGTTGTTGTTGAATTTGTTGGTGTTTTTGAATGTTGAGGTTGTTGTTGAATTGTTTGATGTTTTTGATTGTTGTGTTTGTTGTTGTTGAATTTTTGATGTCTTTCATTTTTGAAGTTGTTGTTAAATTTGTTGGTGACTTTCAATTTTGAGGTTGTTGTTGAATTTGTTGTTGTTATCAATTTTTATTCTGTTGAACCATTTTGTACTTTTAAAAGTTGATGTTGTTGTTGAATTTGTTGGAGTTTTTCAATGTTAAGGTTGTTGAATTTGTTGGTGTTTTTCAAAGCTGCGTTTGTTGTTGAGTTTGTTGGTGTATTTGAATGTTGAGTTGTTTAAATCTGTTGGTGTTTTTCAAATTGAGGTTGTTGTTAAAATTTTTTGTTGTTTTTCATTGTTGAGGTTTTTGTTGAATTTGTTGGTGTTTTTCAATATTGAGGTTGTAATTGAATTTGTTGGTGTTTTTGCAAGTTGAGGTTTTTGAATTTGTTGGAGTTTTTCAAAGATGAGGTTGTTGTTGAATTTTTTGGTGATTTTCAATATTGAGGTTGTTGTTGAATTTATTGGTGTATTCAATGTTTTTATTTGAATCTTTTTGTATTTTTCAAACCTAAGGTTGCAGTTCAATTTCTTGCTGTTTCTCAATGTTGAGGTTGCTGAATTTTTTAGTGTTTTTCAAAGTTGAGGTTGTTGTTGAATTTTTTGGTGTTTTTCATTGTTGAGGTTTTTGTTGAATTTTTTGATGATATTCAATGTTGAGGTTGTTGAATTTATTGGTGTTTTTCATTGTTGAGGTTTTGATGAATTTGTTGGTGATTTTCAATGTTGAGGTTGTTGTTGAATTTTTAGGTATTTTTCATTGTTGTGGAATCTGTTGAATTTGTTGGTGTTTTTGAATGTTGAGGTCGTTGATGAATTTTTTGGTGTTTTTCTTTGTTGAGGTTTTTGTTGAATTCGTTGGAGTTTTTCATTGTTGAGGTTGTTGTTGAATTTGTTGGTGATTTTCAATGTTGAGGTTGTGTTTGAATTTGTTGGTGTTTTTCCATGTTGATGTTTTTGAATTTGTTGGTGTTTTTCAAAGTTGAGGTTGTTGTTGAATTTGTTGGTGATTTTCAATGTTGAGTTTGTTGTTGAATTTGTTTTGTGTTTTTCAATGTTGAGGTTGTTGAATTTGTTGTTATTTTTCAAAGTTGACGTTGTTGTTGAATTTTTTGGCATTTTTAATTGTTGAGGTTTTCGTTGAATTTGTTGGTGTTTTTAAATGTTGATGCTGTTGATGAATTTTTTGATGTTTGTCATTGTTGAGGTTGTTGTTGAAGTTGTTGTTGTTTTTGAATGTTGAGGTTGTTGTTGAATTGTTTGGTGTTTTTCATTGTTGTGGTTGTTGTTGATGAATTTTTGATGTTTTTCATTGTTGAGGTAGTTGTTAAATTTGTTGGTGATTTTCAAATTTGAGGTTGTTGTTGAATTTATTGGTGTTATCAATGGTTTTTTTTTGAATCTTTTTGTATTTTTCAAAGTTGAGATGCAGTTGAATTTGTTGGTGTTTTTCAATGTTGAGGTTGTTGAAGTTGTTGGTGTTGTTCAAAGTTGAGGTTGTAGTTGAATTTTTTGGTGTTTTTCATTGTTGAGGTTTTTGTTGAATTTTTTGGTGTTTTTGAATGTTGAGGTTGTTGATGAATTTTTTGGTGTTTTTCATTGCTGTGGTTGTTGTTGAATTTTTGATGTTTTTCATTGTTGAGGTTGTTGATAAATTTGTTGGTGATTTTCAATTTTGAGGTTGTTGTTGAATTTGTTGTTGTTATCAACTTTTATTCTGTTGAACCTTTTTGTGTTTTTAAAAGTTGAGGTTGTTGTTGAATTTGTTGGTGTTTTTCAATGTTGAGGTTGTTGAATTTGTTGGTCTTTTTCAAAGCTGCGTTTGTTGTTGAATTTGTTGGTGTATTTGATTGTTGAGGTTGTTAAATCTATTGTTGTTTTTCAAATTGAGGTTGTTGTCGAATTTTTTGTTGTTTTTCATTGCTGAGGTATTTGTTGAATTTGTTGGTGTTTTTCCAATTTGAGGTTTTTGAATTTGATGGTGTTTTTCAAATTTGAGGTTGTTGTTGAATTTTTTGGTGATTTTCATTATTGAAGTTGTTGTTGAATTTATTGGTGTATTCAGTGTTTTTCTTTTAATCTTTTTGTATTTTTCAAAGTTGAGGTTGCAGTTGAATTTGTTGGTGTTTTTCAATATTGAGATGTTGAAGTTGTTGGTGTTTTTCAAAGTTAAGGTTGTTGTTGAATTTTTTGGTGTTTTTCAATGTTGAGGTTGTTGAATTTGTTGGTGTTTTTCAAAGCTGCGTTTGTTTTTGAATTTGTTGGTGTTTTTGAATATTGAGGTTGTTAAATCTGTTGGTGTTTTTCAAATTGAGGCTGTTGTTGAATTTTTTAGTGTGTTTCATTGTTGAGGTTTTTGTTGAATTTGTTGGTGTTTTTCATAGTTGAGGTTGTTGTTGAATTTGTTGGTGATTTTCAATATTGAGGTTGTAGTTGAATTTGTTGGTGTTTTTCCATGTTGAGGTTTTTGAATTTGTTGGTGTTTTTCAAAGTTGTGGTTGTTGTTTAATTTGTTGGTGATTTTCAATGTTGAGTTTGTTGATGAATTTTTTGGCGTTTTTCATTGTTGAGGTTGTTGTTGAAATTGTTGGAGTTTTTTAATGTTGAGGTTGTTGTTGAATTTTTTGATGTTTTTCATCGCTGAGGTTGTTGTTGAATTTGTCGGTGATTTTCAATGTTGAGGTTGTTTAATTTATTGGTGTTATCAATGGTTTTTTTTAATCTTTTTTGTATTTTTCAAAGTTGAGGTTGTTGAAGTTGTTGGTGTCTTTCAAAGTTGAGGTTGTTGTTGAATTTTTTGGTGTTTTTCATTGTTGAGGTTTTTGTTAAATTATTTGGTGTTTACGAATGTTGAGGTTGTTGATGAATTTTTTGGTGTTTTTCACTTTTGAGGTTTGTGTTGAATTTTTTTGGTGATTTTCAATGTTGAGGTTGTTGTTGAGTTTTTTGGTGTTTCTCATTGTTGAGGTTGTTGTTGAATTTTTTGGTGTTTTTCATTGTTGAGGTTTTTGTTGAATTTGTTGGTGTTTTTGAATGTTGAGGTTTTTGATGAATTTTTCGGTGTTTTTCATTGTTGATGTTTTTGTTGAATTTTTTGTTGATTTTCAATGTTCAGGTTGTTGTTGAGTTTTTTGGTGTTTCTCATTGTTGAGGTTTCTGTTGAATTTCTTGGTGTTTTTGAATTTTGAGGCTGTTGATTAATTTTTTGGTGTATTAAATTGTTGAGGTTTTTGTTGAATTTGTGGCTGTTTTTCATTGTTGAGGTTGCTGTTGAATTTGTTGGTGATTTTCAATGTTGAGGTTGTGGTTGAATTTGTTGGTGTTTTTCCATGTTGAGGTTTTTGAATTTGTTGTTTTTCAAAGTGAGGTTGATGTTGAATTTGTTGATGATTTTCAATGTTGAGGTTGTTGTTGAATTTATTGGTGTATTCAATGTTATTATTTGAATCTTGTTGTATTTTTCAAAGTTGACGTTGCAGTTGAATTTGTTGCTGTTTCTCAATGTTGAGGTTGTTGAATTTTTTGGTGTTTTTCAAAGTTGAGTTTGTTGTTGAATTTTTTGGTGTTTTTCATTGTTGAGGTTATTGTTCAATTTCTTGGTGCTTTTCAATGTTGAGGTTGTTGAATTTATTGGTGTTTTTCATTGTTGAGGTTTTTGTTGAATTTGTTGGTGATTTTCAATGTTGAGGTTGTTGTTGAATTTTTTTGTGTTTTTCATTGTTGAGCATTCTGTTGAATTTGTTGGTGTTTTTGAATGTTGATGTTGTTGATGAATTTTTTGGTGTTTTTCTTTGTTGAGGTTTTTGTTGAATTTGTTGGTGTTTTTCATTGTTGAGGTTGATGTTCAATTTGTTGGTGTTTTTCCATGTTGAGGTTTTTGAATTTGGTGTTTTTTTTCAAAGTTGAGGTTGTTGTTGAATTTGTTGGTGATTTTCAACGTTGAGTTTGTTGTTGAATTTTTTGTTGTTTTTCATTGTTGAGGGTGTTGTTGAAATTGTTGGAGTTTTTAAATGTTGAGGCTGTTGTTGAATTTTTTGGTGCTTTTCAATGTTGAGTTTGTTGTTGAATTTGTTGGTGTTTTTCAATGTTGAGGTTGTTGAATTTGTTGGTTTTTTTGAATGTTGTGGATGTTGTTGAATTGTTTGGTGCTTTTCATTTTTGTGGTTGTTGTTGTTGAATTTTTGATGTTTTTCATTGTTGAGGTTGTTGGTAAATTTGTTGGTGTTATCAATTTTTATTCTGTTGAACCTTTTTGTATATTTAAAAGTTGAGGTTGTTGTTGAATTTGTTGGTGTTTTTCAATGTTGAGGTTGTTGAATTTGTTGGTGTTTTTCAAAGCTGCGTTTGTTGTTGAATTTGTTCGTGTTTTTCAATGTTGAGGTTGTTGAATTTGTTGGTATTTTTCAAAGTTGACGTTGTTGTTGAATTTTTTGGTGTTTTTAATTGTTGAGGTTTTTGTTGAATTTGTTGGTGTTTTTGAATGCTGAGGTTGTTGATGAATTTTTTGGTTTTTATCATTGTTGAGGTTGTTGTTGAATTTTTTGGTGTTTTTGAATGTTGAGGTTGTTAAATCTGTTGTTGTTTTTCAAATTGAGGTTGTTGTTGAATTTTTTGGTGTTTTTCATTGTTTAGGTTTTTGTTGAATTTGTTGGTGTTTTTCTTAGTTGAGGTTGTTGTTGAATTTGTTGGTGATTTTCAATATTGATGTTGTAGTTGAATTTGTTGGTATTTTTCCATGTTGAGGTTTTTGAATTTGTTGGTGTTTTTCAAAGTTAAGGTTGTTGTTGAATTTTTTGGTGATTTTCAATATTGAGGATGTTGTTGAATTTATTGGTGTAATCAATGTTTTTTTTTTAATCATTTTGTATTTTTCAAAGTTGAGTTTCCAGTTGAATTTGTTGGTGTTTTTCAATGTTGAGGTTGTTGAAGTTGTTGGTGTTTTTCAAATTTGAGGTTGTTGTTGAATTGTTTGGTGTTTTTCATTGTTGAGGTTTTTGTTGAATTTGTTGGTGATTTTCAATGTTGAGGTTGTTGTTGAATTTATTGGTGTACTCAATGTTTATATTTGAATCTTTTTGTATTTTTCAAAGTTGAGGTTCCAGTTGAATTTGTTGCTGTTTCTCTATGTTGAAATTGTTGAATTTTTTGGTGTTTTTCAAAGTTGAGGTTGTTGTTGAATTTTTTGGTGATTCTCAATGTTGAGGTTTTTGGTTAATTTTTTGGTGATTCTCAATGTTGAGGTTGTTGAATTTATTTGTGTTTTTCATTGTTGAGGTTTTTATTGAATTTGTTGGTGATTTTCAATGTTGAGGTTGTTGTTGAATCTTTTGTTGTTTTTCATTGTTGAGGATTCTGTTGAATTTGTTGGTGTTTTTGAATGTGGAGGTTGTTGATGAATTTTTTGGTGTTTTTCTTTGTTGAGGTTTTTGTTGAATTTGTTGGTGTTTTTCATTGTTGAGGTTATTGTTGAATTTGTTGATGTTTTTCAATGTTGGGGTTGTTGTTGAAATAATGGAGTTTTTCAATTTTGAGGTTGTTGTTGAATTTTTTGATGATTTTCAATGTTGAGTTTGTTGTTGAATTTGTTGGTGTTTTTCAATGTTGAGGTTGTTGAATTTGTTGGTATTTTTCAAAGTTGACGTTGTTGTTGATTTTTTTGGTGTTTTTAATTGTTGAGGTTTTTGTTGAATTTGTTGGTGTTTTTGAATGTTGAGGCTGTTGATGAATTTTTTCGTATTTTTCATTCTTGAGGTTGTTGTTGAATTTGCTGGTGTTTTTCAATGTTGAGGTTGTTGTTGAATTGTTTGGTGATATTCATTGTTGTGGTTGTTGTTGTTGAATTTTTGATGTTTTTCAGTCTTGAGGTTGTTGTTAAATTTGTTGGTGATTTTCAATTTTGAGGTTGTTGTTGAATTTGTTGGTGTTATCAATTTTTATTCTGTTGAACCTTTTTGTATTTTTAAAAGTTGAGGTTGTTGTTGAATTTTTTGGTGTTTTTCATTGTTGAGGTTATTGTTGAATTTGTTGGTGTTTTTCATTAATGAGGTTGTTGTTGAGTTTGTTGATGATTTTCAATATTGAGGTTGTTGTTGAATTTGTTGGTGTTTTTCCATGTTGAGGTTTTTGAATTTGTTGGTGTTATTCAAAGCTGAGGTTGTTGTTGAATTTTTTGATGTTTTTCATTGCTGAGGTTGCTGTTGAATTTGTTGGTGATTTTCAATGTTGAGGTTGTTGAAGTTGTTGGTCTTTTTCAAATTTGAGGTTGTTGTTGAATTTTTTGGTGTTTTTCATTGTTGAGGTTTTTGTTGAATTTTTTGGTGTTTTTGAATGTTGAGGTTGTTGATGAATTTTTTTGGTGTCTTTCATTGTTGAGGTTTTTGTTGAATTTGTTGGTGATTTTCAATGTTGAGGTTGTTGATGAATTTATTGGTGTATTCAATGTTTTTATTTGAATCTTTTTGTATTTTTCAAAGTTGAGGTTCCAGTTGAATTTGTTGCGGTTTCTCAATGTTGAGGCTGTTGAATTTTTTGGATTTTTCTTAGTTGAGGTTGTTGTTGAATTTTTTGGTATTTTTCATTGTTGAGGTTTTTGTTGAATTTTTTGGTGATTCTCAATGTTGAGGTTGTTGAATTTATTTCTGTTTTTCATTGTTGAGGTTTTTGTTGAATTTGTTGGTGATTTTCAATGTTGAGGTTGTTGTTGAATCTTTTGTTGTTTTTCATTGTTGAGGATTCTGTTGAATTTGTTGGTGTTTTTGAATGTTGAGGTTGTTGATGAATTTTTTTGTGTTTTTCTTTGTTGAGGTTTTTGTTGAATTTGTTGGTGTTTTTCATTGTTGAGGTTGTTGTTGAATTTGTTGGTGTTTTTCATTGTTGGGGTTGTTGTTGAAATAATGGAGTTTTTCAATTTTGAGGTTGTTGTTGAAATTTTTGATGATTTTCAATGTTGAGTTTGTTGTTGAATTTGTTTGTGTTTTTCAATGTTGAGGTTGTTGAATTTGTTGGTATTTTTCAAAGTTGACGTTGTTGTTGAATTTTTTGGTGTTTTTAATTGTTGAGATTTTTGTTGAATTTTTGGTGTTTTTGATTGTTGAGGCTGTTGATGAATTTTTTCGTATTTTTCATTCTCGAGGTTGTTGTTGAATTTGCTGGTGTTTTTGAATGTTGAGGTTGTTGTTGAATTGTTTGGTGATATTCATTGCTGTGGTTGTTGTTGTTGAATTTTTGATGTTTTTCAGTGTTGAGGTTGTTGTTAAATTTGTTGGTGATTTTCAATTTTGAGGTTGTTGTTGAATTTGTTGATGTTATTAGTTTTTATTCTGTTGAACCTTTTTGTATTTTTAAAAGTTGAGGTTGTTGTTGAATTTTTTGGTGTTTTTCATTGTTGACGTTATTGTTGAATTTGTTGGTGTTTTTCATAGTTGAGATTGTTGTCGAATTTGATGGTGATTTTCAATATTGAGGTTGTTGTTGAATTTGTTGGTGTTTTTCCATGTTGAGGTTTTTGAATTTGTTGGTGTTTTTCATAGTTGAGGTTGTTGTTGAATTTTTTGATGTTTTTCATTGCTGAGGTTGTTGTTGAATTTTTTGTTGATTTTCAATGTTGAGGTTGTGGTTGAATTTTTTGGTGTTTTTCCATGTTGAGGTTTTTGAATTTGTTGCTGTTTTTCATTGTTGAGGTTTTTGTTGAATTTGTTGGTGATTTTCAATGTTGAGGTTATTGTTGAATTTATTGGTGTATTCAATGTTTTTATTTGAATCTTTTTGTATTTTTCCAAGTTGAGGTTCCAGTTGAATTTCTTGCTGTTTCTCAATGTAGAGGTTGTTGAATCCTTTTGTATTTTTCAAAGTTGAAGTTGCAGTTGAATTTGTTGCTGTTTCTCAATGTTGAGGTTGTTGAATTTTATGGTGTTGTTCAAAGTTGAGGTTGTTGTTGAATTTTTTGATGTTATTCATTGTTGAGGTTGTTGTTGAATTTGTTGGTGATTTTCAATGTTGAGGTTGTTGAATTTATTGGTGTTATCAATTGTTTTTTTTGATCTTTTTTATATTTTTCAAAGTTGAGCTTGGTGTTGAATTTTTTGGTGTTTTTCATTGTTGAGGTTTTTGTTGAATTTTTTGGTGATTTTCAATGTTGAGGTTGTTGTTGAATTTGTTGGTGTTTCTCATTGTTGGGGTTGCTGATGAATTTCTTGGTGTTTTTGAATGTTGGGGTTGCTGATTAATTTTTTGGTGTTTTTCATTGCTGAGGTTTTTGTTGAATTTGTTGGTGTTTTTCATTGTTGAGGTTGTTGTTGAATTTGTTGGTGATTTTCAATGTTGAGGTTGTTGTTGAATTTGTTGGAGTTTTTCCACGTTGAGGTTTTTGAATTTATCGCTGCTTTTCAAATTTGAGGTTGATGTTGAATTTGTTGGTGATTTTCAATGTTGAGTTTATTGTTGAATTTATTGGTGTATTCAATGTTTTTATTTGAATCTTTTTGTATTTTTCCAAGTTGAGGTTCCAGTTGAATTTCTTGCTGTTTCTCAATGTTGAGGTTGTTGAATCCTTTTGTATTTTTCAAAGTTGAAGTTGCAGTTGAATTTGTTGCTGTTTCTCAATGTTGAGGTTGTTGAATTTTATGGTGTTGTTCAAAGTTGAGGTTGTTGTTGAATATTTTGATGTTATTCATTGTTGAGGTTGTTGTTGAATTTGTTGGTGATTTTCAATGTTGAGGTTGTTGAATTTATTGGTGTTATCAATTGTTTTTTTTGATCTTTTTTATATTTTTCAAAGTTGAGCTTGGTGTTGAATTTTTTGTTGTTTTGCATTGTTGAGGTTTTTGTTGAATTTTTTGGTGATTTTCAATGTTGAGGTTGTTGTTGAATTTGTTGGTGTTTCTCATTGTTGGGGTTGCTGATGAATTTCTTGGTGTTTTTGAATGTTGGGGTTGCTGATTAATTTTTTGGTGTTTTTCATTGCTGAGGTTTTTGTTGAATTTGTTGGTGTTTTTCATTGTTGAGGTTGTTGTTGAATTTGTTGGTGATTTTCAATGTTGAGGTTGTGGTTGAATTTGTTGGAGTTTTTCCATGTTGAGGTTTTTGAATTTATCGCTGTTTTTCAAATTTGAGGTTGATGTTGAATTTGTTGGTGATTTTCAATGTTTAGGTTATTGTTGAATTTATTGGTGTATTCAATGTTTTCATTTGAATCTTTATGTATTTTTCCAAGTTGAGGTTCCAGTTGAATTTCTTGCCGTTTCTCAATGTTGAGGCTGTTGAATCTTTTTGTATGTTTCAAAGTTGAGGTTGCAGAAGAATTTGTTGGTGATTTTCAATGTTGAGGTTGTTGAATTTATTGGTGTTATCAATGGTTTTTTTTAATCTTTTTTTTATTTTTCAAAGTTGAGGTTGCAGTTGAATTTGTTGGTGTTTTTCAATGTTGAGGTTTTTGAAGTTGTTGGTGTTTTTCAAGGTTGAGATTGTTGTTGAATTTTTTGGTGTTTATCATTGTTGAGGTTTTTGTTGAATTATTTGGTGTTTTCGAATGTTGAGGTTGTTGATTAATTTTTTGGTGTTTTTCATTGTTGAGGTTTTTGTTGAATGTGTTGGTGATTTTCAATGTTGAGGTAGTTGTTGAATTTTTTGGTGTTTCTCATTGTTGAGGTTTCTCTTGAATTTGTTGGTGTTTTTGAATTTTGAGGTTGTTGATTAAATTTCTGGTCTTTTTCATTGTTGAGGTTTTTCTTGAATTTGTTGGTGTTTTTCACTGTTCAGGTTGCTGTTGAATTTGTTGGTGATTTTCAATATTGAGGTTGTGTTTGAATTTTTTGGTGTTTTTCCATGTTGAGGTTTTTGAATTTTTTGGTGTTTTTCATTGTTGAGGTTTTTGTTGAATTTTTTGGTGTTTTTGAATGTTGAGGATGTTGATGAATATTTTGGTGTGCTTCTTTGTTGAGGTTTTTGTTGAATTTGTTGGTGATTTTCAATGTTGAGGTTGTTGTTGAATTTTTTGGTGTTTTTCATTGTTGAGGTCTCTGTTGAATTTGCTGGTGTTTTTGAATGTTGAGGTTGTTGATGAATTTTTTGGTGTTTTTCATTGTTGAGGTTTTTGTTGAATTATTTGGTGTTTTCGAATGTTGAGGTTTTTAATGAATTTTATGGTGTTTTTCATTGTTGAGGTTTTTGTTGAATTTGTTGGTGATTTTCAATGTTGAGGTTGTTGTTGAATTTAGTGGTGTATTCAATGTTTTTATTTGAATCTTTTTGTCTTCTTCAAATTTGAGGTTGCAGTTCAATTTGTTGCTGTTTCTCAATGTGGAGGTTGTTGAATTTTTTGGTTCTTTTCAAAGTTGAGGTTGTTGTTGAATTTTTTGTTATTTTTCATTGTTGAGTTTTTTGTTGAATTTGTTGTTGTTTTTGAATGTTGAAGTTGTTGTTGAATTTTTTGATGTTTATCATTGTTGAGGTTGTTGTTGAATTTGTTGGTGATTTTCAATGTTGAGTTTGTTGTTGAAATTGTTGGAGTTTTTCAATGTTGAGGTTGTTGTTGATTTTTTTGGTGTTTTTCATTGTTGAGGCTTTGTTGAATCTGTTGGTGTTTTTGAAAGTTGAGGTTGTTGTTGAATTTTTGTGTGTTTTTCATTGCTGAGGTTGTTATTGAATTTGTTGCTGTTTTTGATTGCTGTGGTTGTTGTTGAATTTGTTGGTGTTTTTCAATGTTGAGGCTGTTGAACTTGTTGGCATTTTTCAAAGTTGACGTTTTTGTTGAATTTTTTGGTTTTTTTAATTGTTGAGGTTTTTGTTGAATTTGTTAGTGTTTTTGAATGTTGAGGTTATTGATGAATTTTTTGATGTTTTTCATTGACGATGTTGTTGTTGAAATTGTTGGTGTTTTTGAATGTTGAGGTTGTTGTTGAATTGTTTGGTGTTTTTTATTGTTGTGGTTGTTGTTGTTGAATTTGTTGGTGATTTTCAATATTGAGGTTGTTGTTGAATTTGATGGTGTTTTTCAATGTTTAGGTTGTTGAATTTGCTGGTGTTTTTCAAAGCTGAGTTTCGTGTTGAATTTGTTGGTGTATTTGAATGTTGAGGTGGTTAAATCTGTTGGTGTTATTCAAATTGAGGTTGTTGTTTAATTTTTTGGTGTTTTTCATTGTTGAGGTTTTTGTTGAATTTGTTGGTGTTTTTCATTTTAGAGGTTGTTGTTGGAATTTGTTGGTGATTTTCAATATTGAGGTTGTAGTTGAATTTGTTGGTGTTTTTCCATGTTGATGTTGTTGTTGAATTTGTTGGTGTTTTTCAATATTGAAGTTGTTGTTGAATTTTTGGGTGCTTTTCATTGTTGAGGTCATTGTTGAATTTGTTGGCGTTTTTGAATGTTGAGGTTGTTGATGAATTTTTTGGTGTTTTTCATTGTTGAGGTTTTTGTTGATTTTTTTGGTGATTTTCAAAGTTGAGGTTGTTGTTGAATTTTTTGGTGTTTTTCATTGTTGAGTTTTTTGTTGAATTTGTTGTTGATTTTGAATGTTGAGGTTGTTGTTGAATGTTTTCATGTTTTTCATTGTTGAGGTTGTTGTTGAATTTGTTGGTGATTTTCAATGTTGAGTTTGTTGTTGAATTTTTTGGTATGTTTCATTGTTGAAGTTGTTGTTGAAATTGTTGGAGTTTTTCAATGTTGAGGTTGTTGTTGAATTTTTTGGTGTTTTTCATTGTTGAGATCGTTGTTGTTGAATTGTATGCTGTTTTTCATTGTTGAGGTTGTTGATGAATTTGCGGGTGAATTTCAATATTAAGGTTGTTGTTGAATTTATTGGTGTTATCAATGTTTTTTTTTAAACTTTTTTGTATTTTTCAAAGTTGAGTTTGCATTTTAATTTGTTGGTGTTTTTCAATGTTGATGTTGTTGAATTTGTTGGTGTTTTTCAAAGTTGTGATTGTTGTTGAATTTTTTGCTGTTTTCATTGTTGAGGTTTTAGTTGAATTTTTTGGTTTTTTGGAATGTTGAGGTTGTTGTTGTATTTTTTGATGTTTTTCAATGCAGAGATTTTGGTTGAATTTGATGGTTATTTTCAATTTTGTGTTTGTTGTTGAATTTTTTGGTGTTTTTCATTGTTGCGGTACTTGTTAAATTTGTTGGTGTTTTTCATTCTTGAGGTTGTTGATGAATTTTTGGTTTTTTTCATTGCTGAGGTTTTTGTTGAATTTGTTCATGTTTCTGAATGTTGAGGTTCTTGTTGAAATTTTTGGTGCTTTTCATTGATGAGGTTGTTGTTGAATTTGTTGGAGTTTTCCAATGTTGAGGTTGTTGTTGTATTTGTTGGTGTCTTTCATTGTTCAGGTTGTTGAATTTGTTGGTGTTTTTAAAGTTGACGTTGTTGTTGAATTTTTTGGAGTTATTCATTGTTGAGGTTTTTGTTGAATTTGTTGGTGTTTCGCAATGTTGAGTTTGTTCTTCAATTTTTTGGTGCTTTTCATTGTTGAGGTTGTTGTTGAATTTGTTGGAGTTTTTCAATGTTGAGGTTGTTGTTGAATTTGTTGGTGTTTTTCAACGTTGAGGTTGTTGAAGTTGTTGGTGTTTTTAAAGTTGACGTTGTTGTTCAATTTTTTGGTGTTTTTAATTGTTGAGCTTTTTGTTGAATTTGTTGCTGTTTTTGAACGTTGAGGTTGTTATTGAATTTGTTGCTGTTTTTCATTGTTGAGGTTGTTGTTGAATTTGTTGTTGTTTTTGAATGTTGATGTTGGTGTTGAATTGTTTGGTGTTTTTCATTGTTGAGGTTTATCTTGAATTTGTTGGTGTCTTTGAATGTTGAGGTTGTTAAATCTAATGGCATTTTTCAAAATTGAGGTTGTTGAATTTCTTGTGTTTTTCATTGTTGACGTTTTTGTTGAATACGTTGGTGTTTTTCATTGTTGAGGTTGTTGTTGAATTTGTTGTTGATTTTCAATATTGAGGTTGTAGTTGAATTTGTTGGTGTTTTTCATTCTTGAGGTTCTTGTTCAATTTTTTGATGTTTATCTTTGCTGAGGTTGTTGTTGAATTTGTAGTTGTTTTGGAATGTTGAAGTTGGTGTTGAATTGTTTGGTGTTTTTCATTGCTAACGTTGTTGTTGTTGAACTTTTTGATGTTTTTCATTGTTAATGTTGTTGTTAAATTTGTTGGTGATTTTCACTATTGAGGTTGTTGTTGAATTTGTTGGTGCTTTTCCATGTTGAGGTTTTTGAATTTGTTTATGCTTTCAAAGTTGAGGTTGTTGTTGAATATTTTGGTGTTTTTCAATGTTAAGGAAGTTGTTGAATTTATTGGTGTTATCAATGATTTTTCTTGAACTTTTTTGTATTTTTCAAAGTTGAGGTTGCAGTTGAATTTGTTGGTGTTTTTCAAAGTTGAGGTTGTTGTTGAATTTTTTGATGTTTTTCAATGTTGAGGTTGTTGTTGAATTTGTTGGTGTTTTTCAATGTTGAGGTTGTTGAATTTCTTGGTGTTTTTAAAGTTGACGTTGTTCTTGAATTTTTAGGTGTTTATAATTGTTGAGGTTTTTGTTAAATTTGTTGGTGTTTTTGAATGTTGAGTTGTTGTTGAATTTGTTGCTGTTTTTCATTGTTGAGGTTGTTGTTGAATTTGTTGTTGTTTTTGAATGTTGAGGTTGGTGTTGAATTGTTTGGTGTTTTCCATTGTTGACGTTGTTGTTGTTGAATTTTTTGATGTTTTTCATTGTTGAGGTTGTTGTTAAATTTGTTGGTGATTTTCAATATTGAGGTTGTTGTTGAATTTGTTGGAGTTTTTCCATGTTGATGTTGTTGAATTTGTTTATGTTTTCAAAGTTGCGGTTGTTGTTAAATTTGTTGGTGATGTTCAATATTGAGGTTGTTGTTGAATTTTTTGGTGTTTTTCATTGTAGAGGTTTTTGTTGAATTTTTTGCTGTTTTTGAATGTTGAGGTTGCTGTTGAATTTTTTGGTGTTTTTCACTGTTGAGGTGACTGTTGAATTTGTTGGATTTTTTCAATTTTGAGGATGTTGTTGAATTTGTAAGAGATTTTCAACGTTGAGGTTGTTGAATTTGTTGGTGTTTTCCAAAGTTAAGGTTGTTGTTGAATTTTTTGGTGTTTTTCATGGTTGAGTTTTTTGTTGAATTTGTTGTTGTTTTTGAATGTTGAGGTTGTTGTTGAATTTAGTGATGTCTTTCATTATTAAGGTTGTTGTTGAATTTGTTAGTGATTTTCAATGTTGAGGTTGTTGAATTTCTTGGTGTTTTTAAAGTTGACGTTGTTCTTGAATTTTTTGGTGTTTATAATTGTTGAGGTTTTTGTTAAATTTGTTGGTGTTTTTGAATGTTGAGGTTGTTGTTGAATTTTTTGGTGTTTTTCATTGTTGAGGTTGTTGTTGAATTTGTTGTTGATTTTGAATGTTGAGGTTGGTGTTGAATTGTTTGGTGTTTTCCATTGTTGACGTTGTTGTTGTTGAATTTTTTGATGTTTTTCATTGTTGGGGTTGTTGTTAAATTTGTTAGTGATTTTCAATATTGAGGTTGTTGTTGAATTTGTTGGTGTTTTTCCATGTTGAGGTTTTTGAATTTGTTTATGTTTTCAAAGTTGAGGTTGCAGTTGAATTTGTTGGTGTTTTTCAATGTTGAGGTTGTTGATGAATTTTTTTGGTGATTTTCATTGTAGAGTTCGTTGTTGAATTTTTTGGTGTTTTTCATTGTTGAGGTTGTTGTTGATATTGTTGGGGTTTTTCAATGTTGAGGTTGTTGATAAATCTTTTGGTATTTTTCATTGATGAGATCGTTGTTGTTGAATTTATTTATGTTTTTCATTGCTGAGGTTGTTGATGAATTTTTTGGTGTTTTTCAATGTTGAGGTCGTTGTTGTTGAAATGTTTGCTGTTTTGCTTGCTGAGGTTGTTGTTTAATTTGTTGGTGTTTTTCATTGTTGAGGTTGTTGTTGAATTTGTTGGTGTTTTGAACATTGAGATTGTTGTTGAATTATTTTGTGTTTTTCATTGCTGAGGTTGTTGTTGTTGAATTTTTTGATGTTTTTCATTGTTGAGGTTGTTGTTGAATGTTTGGTGATTTTCAATATTAAGGATCTTGTTGAATTTATTCGTGTTATCAATGATTTTTCTTGTTCTTTTATGTATTTTTCAAATTTGAGGTTGCAGTTGAATTTGTTGGTGTTTTTCAAAGTTGAGGTTGTTGTTGAATGTTTTGATGTTTTTCAATGTTGAGGTTTTTGTTGAATTTGTTGGTGTTTTTGAATGTTGAGGTTGTTGTTGAATTTGTTGGTGTTTTTCAATGTTGAGGTTGTTGAATTTGTTGGTGTTTTTCAAAGTTGTGGTTGTTGTTGAATTTTTTGGTGTTTTCATTGTTGAGGTTTTTGTTGAATTTCTTGGTGTTTTGGAATGTTGAGGTTGTTGTTGTATATTATGGTGTTTTTCAATGTTGAGATTTTTGTTGAATTCGATGGTCATTTTCAATTTTGAGTTTGTTGTTGAATTTTCAGGTGTTTTTCATTGTTGCGGTACCTGTTGAATTTGTTGGTGTTTTTCATTTTTGAGGTTGTTGTTGAATTGTTGGTTTATTTCATTGCTGAGGTTGATGTTGAACTTGTTGGTGATTTTCAATGTTGAGGTTGTTGAATTTATTGGTCTTATCAATTGTTTTTTTTATCTTTTTTGTATTTTTCAAAGTTGAGGTTGCAGTTGAATTTGTTGGTGTTTTTCAATGTTGAGGTTGTTGAATTTGTTGGTGCTTTCCAAAGTTGAGGTTGTTGTTGAATTTTTTGGTGTTTTTCATTGTTGAGGTTTTTGTTGAATTATTTGGTGTTTTTGAATGTTGAGGTTGTTGATGAATTTTTTGGTGTTTTTCATTGTTGAGGTTATTGTTGAATTTGTTGGTGTTTCTTAATGTTGAGGTTGTTGTTGAATTTTTTGGTGCTTTTCATTGTTGTGGTTGTTGTTGAATTTGTTGGAGTTTTTCAATGTTGAGGTTTTGTTGAATTTGTTGGTGTTTTTCAATGTTGAGGTTGTTGAATCTGTTGGCGTTTTTCAATGTTAGAGGTTGTTGAATTTGTTGGTGTTTTTAAAGTTGACGTTGTTGTTGAATTTTTTGGTGTTTTTAATTGTTGAGGTTTTTGTTGAATTTGTTGCTGTTTTTGATTGTTGAGGTTGTTGTTGAATTTTTTGTTGTTTTTCATTGTTGAGGTTGTTGTTGAATTTGTTGTTGTTTTTGAATGTTGAGGTTGGTGTTGAATTGCTTGGTGCTTTTCATTGTTGAGGTTGTTGTTGAATTTTTTGATGTTTTTCATTGTTGAGGTTGTTGTTAAATTTGTTGGTGGTTTTCAAAGCTGAGGTTGTTGTTGAATTTGTTGGTGTATTTGAATGATGAGGTTGTTAAATCTATTGGCATTTTTCAAAACTGAGGTTGTTGAATCTTTTGGTGTTTTTCATTGTTGACGTTTTTGTTGAATACGTTGGTGTTTTTCATTGTTTTGGTTGTTGTTGAATTTGTTTGTGATTTTCAATATTGAGGTTGTAGTTGAATATGTTGGTGTTTTTCATTCTTGAGGTTCGTGTTGAATTTTTTGATGTTCTTCATTGCTGAGGTTGTTGTTGAATTTGTTGGTGATTTTCAATCTAGAGGTTTTTGAATTTATTGGTGTCATCAATGGATTTCTTTGATCATTTTTTAATTTTTCAAAGTTGAGGTTGTTGTTGAATTTGTTGGTGTTTTTCAATGTTGAGGTTGTTGAATTTGTTGGTGTTTTTGAATGTTGAGGTTGGTTTTGAATTGTTTGGTGTTTTTCATTGTTGACGTTGTTGTTGTTGAATTTTTTGATGTTTTTCATTGTTGAGGTTGTTGTTAAATTTGTTGGTGATTTTCAGTATTGAGGTTGTTGTTGAATTTATTGGTGCTTTTCCATGTTGAGGTTTTGGAATTTGTTTATGTTTTCAAAGTTGAGGTTGTTGTTGAATATTTTGGTGTTTTTCAATGTTAAGGAAGTTGTTGAATTTATTGGTGTTATCAATGATTTTTCTTGAACTTTTTTGTATTTTTCAAAGTTGAGGTTGCAGTTGAATTTGTTGGTGTTTTTCAAAGTTGTGGTTGTTGAATTTGTTGGTGTTTTTCAACGTTGAGGTTGTTGAAGTTGTTGGTGTTTTTAAAGTTGACGTTGTTGTTCAATTTTTTGGTGTTTTTAATTGTTGAGGTTTTTGTTGAATTTGTTGGTGTTTTTGAATGTTGAGGTTGTTATTGAATTTGTTGCTGTTTTTCATTGTTGAGGTTGTTGTTGAATTTGTTGTTGTTTTTGAATGTTGAGGTTGGTGTTGAATTGTTTGGTGTTTTTCATTGTTGAGGTTTTTCTTGAATTTGTTGGTGTCTTTGAATGTTGAGGTTGTTAAATCTAATGGCATTTTTCAAAATTGAGATTGTTGAATTTTTTGTGTTTTTCATTGTTGACGTTTTTGTTGAATACGTTGGTGTTTTTCATTGTTGAGGTTGTTGTTGAATTTGTTGGTGTTTTTCATTCTTGAGGTTCTTGTTGAATTTTTTGATGTTTTTCATTGCTGAGGTTGTTGTTGAATTTGTTGGTGATTTTCAATGTTGAGGTTGTTGAATTTATTGGTGTCATCAATGGTTTTTTTTGATCACTTATGTATTTTTCAAAGTTGAGGTTGTTGTTGAATTTGTTGAAGTTTTTCAATGTTGAGGTTGTTGAATTTGCTCGGGTTTTTGAATGTTGAGGTTGTTGTTGAATTTTTTGATGTTTTTCATTGTTGAGGTTGTTGTTGAATTTGTAGTTGTTTTTGAATGTTGAGGTTGGTGTTGAATTGTTTGGTGTTTTTCATTGCTAACGTTGTTGTTGTTGAATTTTTTGATGTTTTTCATTGTTAATGTTGTTGTTAAATTTGTTGGTGATTTTCAATATTGAGGTTGTTGTTGAATTTGTTGGTGCTTTTCCATGTTGAGGTTTTTGAATTTGTTTATGTTTTCAAAGTTGAGGTTGTTGTTGAATATTTTGGCGTTTTTCAATGTTAAGGATCTTGTTGAATTTATTGATGTTATCAATGATTTTTCTTGAACTTTTTTGTATTTTTCAAAGTTGAGGTTGCAGTTGAATTTGTTGGTGTTGTTCAAAGTTGAGGTTGTTGAATTTGATGGTGTTTTTCAAAGTTGAGGTTGTATGTTGAATTTGTTGGTGTTTTTCAATGTTGAGGTTGTTGAATTTCTTGGTGTTTTTAAAGTTGACGTTGTTCTTGAATTTTTTGGTGTTTATAATTGTTGAGGTTTTTGTTAAATTTGTTGGTGTTTTTGAATGTTGAGGTTGTTGTTGAATTTTTTGGTGTTTTTCATTGTTGAGGTTGTTGTTGAATTTGTTGTTGTTTTTGAATGTTGAGGTTGGTGTTGAATTGTTTGGTGTTTTCCATTGTTGACGTTGTTGTTGTTGAATTTTTTGATGTTTTTCATTGTTGGGGTTGTTGTTAAATTTGTTGGTGATTTTCAATATTGAGGTTGTTGTTGAATTTGTTGGTGTTTTTCCATGTTGAGGTTTTTGAATTTATTTATGTTTTCAAAGTTGAGGTTGCAGTTGAATTTGTTGGTGTTTTTCAATGTTGAGGTTGTTGATGAATTTTTTTGGTGATTTTCATTGTAGAGTTCGTTGTTGAATTTTTTGGTGTTTTTCATTGTTGAGGTTGTTGTTGATATTGTTGGGGTTTTTCAATGTTGAGGTTGTTGATAAATCTTTTGGTATTTTTCATTGATGAGATCGTTGTTGTTGAATTTATTTATGTTTTTCATTGCTGAGGTTGTTGATGAATTTTTTGGTGTTTTTCAATGTTGAGGTCGTTGTTGTTGAAATGTTTGCTGTTTTGCTTGCTGAGGTTGTTGTTTAATTTGTTGGTGTTTTTCATTGTTGAGGTTGTTGTTGAATTTGTTGGTGTTTTGAACATTGAGATTGTTGTTGAATTATTTTGTGTTTTTCATTGCTGAGGTTGTTGTTGTTGAATTTTTTGATGTTTTTCATTGTTGAGGTTGTTGTTGAATGTTTGGTGATTTTCAATATTAAGGATCTTGTTGAATTTATTCGTGTTATCAATGATTTTTCTTGAACTTTTTTGTATTTTTCAAAGTTGAGGTTGCAGTTGAATTTGTTGGTGTTTTTCAAAGTTGTGGTTGTTGAATTTGTTGGTGTTTTTCAACGTTGAGGTTGTTGAAGTTGTTGGTGTTTTTAAAGTTGACGTTGTTGTTCAATTTTTTGGTGTTTTTAATTGTTGAGGTTTTTGTTGAATTTGTTGGTGTTTTTGAATGTTGAGGTTGTTATTGAATTTGTTGCTGTTTTTCATTGTTGAGGTTGTTGTTGAATTTGTTGTTGTTTTTGAATGTTGAGGTTGGTGTTGAATTGTTTGGTGTTTTTCATTGTTGAGGTTTTTCTTGAATTTGTTGGTGTCTTTGAATGTTGAGGTTGTTAAATCTAATGGCATTTTTCAAAATTGAGGTTGTTGAATTTTTTGTGTTTTTCATTGTTGACGTTTTTGTTGAATACGTTGGTGTTTTTCATTGTTGAGGTTGTTGTTGAATTTGTTGGTGTTTTTCATTCTTGAGGTTCTTGTTGAATTTTTTGATGTTTTTCATTGCTGAGGTTGTTGTTGAATTTGTTGGTGATTTTCAATGTTGAGGTTGTTGAATTTATTGGTGTCATCAATGGTTTTTTTTGATCACTTATGTATTTTTCAAAGTTGAGGTTGTTGTTGAATTTGTTGAAGTTTTTCAATGTTGAGGTTGTTGAATTTGCTCGGGTTTTTGAATGTTGAGGTTGTTGTTGAATTTTTTGATGTTTTTCATTGTTGAGGTTGTTGTTGAATTTGTAGTTGTTTTTGAATGTTGAGGTTGGTGTTGAATTGTTTGGTGTTTTTCATTGCTAACGTTGTTGTTGTTGAATTTTTTGATGTTTTTCATTGTTAATGTTGTTGTTAAATTTGTTGGTGATTTTCAATATTGAGGTTGTTGTTGAATTTGTTGGTGCTTTTCCATGTTGAGGTTTTTGAATTTGTTTATGTTTTCAAAGTTGAGGTTGTTGTTGAATATTTTGGCGTTTTTCAATGTTAAGGATCTTGTTGAATTTATTGATGTTATCAATGATTTTTCTTGAACTTTTTTGTATTTTTCAAAGTTGAGGTTGCAGTTGAATTTGTTGGTGTTGTTCAAAGTTGAGGTTGTTGAATTTGATGGTGTTTTTCAAAGTTGAGGTTGTATGTTGAATTTGTTGGTGTTTTTCAATGTTGAGGTTGTTGAATTTCTTGGTGTTTTTAAAGTTGACGTTGTTCTTGAATTTTTTGGTGTTTATAATTGTTGAGGTTTTTGTTAAATTTGTTGGTGTTTTTGAATGTTGAGGTTGTTGTTGAATTTTTTGGTGTTTTTCATTGTTGAGGTTGTTGTTGAATTTGTTGTTGTTTTTGAATGTTGAGGTTGGTGTTGAATTGTTTGGTGTTTTCCATTGTTGACGTTGTTGTTGTTGAATTTTTTGATGTTTTTCATTGTTGGGGTTGTTGTTAAATTTGTTGGTGATTTTCAATATTGAGGTTGTTGTTGAATTTGTTGGTGTTTTTCCATGTTGAGGTTTTTGAATTTGTTTATGTTTTCATTGTTGAGGTTGTTGTTGATATTGTTGGGGTTTTTCAATGTTGAGGTTGTTGATAAATCTTTTGGTATTTTTCATTGATGAGATCGTTGTTGTTGAATTTATTTATGTTTTTCATTGCTGAGGTTGTTGATGAATTTTTTGGTGTTTTTCAATGTTGAGGTCGTTGTTGTTGAAATGTTTGCTGTTTTGCTTGCTGAGGTTGTTGTTTAATTTGTTGGTGTTTTTCATTGTTGAGGTTGTTGTTGAATTTGTTGGTGTTTTGAACATTGAGATTGTTGTTGAATTATTTTGTGTTTTTCATTGCTGAGGTTGTTGTTGTTGAATTTTTTGATGTTTTTCATTGTTGAGGTTGTTGTTGAATGTTTGGTGATTTTCAATATTAAGGATCTTGTTGAATTTATTCGTGTTATCAATGATTTTTCTTGTTCTTTTATGTATTTTTCAAATTTGAGGTTGCAGTTGAATATGTTGGTGTTTTTCAAAGTTGAGGTTGTTGTTGAATGTTTTGATGTTTTTCAATGTTGAGGTTTTTGTTGAATTTGTTGGTGTTTTTGAATGTTGAGGTTGTTGTTGAATTTGTTGGTGTTTTTCAATGTTGAGGTTGTTGAATTTGTTGGTGTTTTTCAAAGTTGTGGTTGTTGTTGAATTTTTTGGTGTTTTCATTGTTGAGGTTTTTGTTGAATTTCTTGGTGTTTTGGAATGTTGAGGTTGTTGTTGTATATTATGGTGTTTTTCAATGTTGAGATTTTTGTTGAATTCGATGGTCATTTTCAATTTTGAGTTTGTTGTTGAATTTTCAGGTGTTTTTCATTGTTGCGGTACCTGTTGAATTTGTTGGTGTTTTTCATTTTTGAGGTTGTTGTTGAATTGTTGGTTTATTTCATTGCTGAGGTTGATGTTGAATTTGTTGGTGATTTTCAATGTTGAGGGTGTTGAATTTATTGGTCTTATCAATTGTTTTTTTTATCTTTTTTGTATTTTTCAAAGTTGAGGTTGCAGTTGAATTTGTTGGTGTTTTTCAATGTTGAGGTTGTTGAATTTGTTGGTGCTTTCCAAAGTTGAGGTTGTTGTTGAATTTTTTGGTGTTTTTCATTGTTGAGGTTTTTGTTGAATTATTTGGTGTTTTTGAATGTTGAGGTTGTTGATGAATTTTTTGGTGTTTTTCATTGTTGAGGTTATTGTTGAATTTGTTGGTGTTTCTTAATGTTGCGGTTGTTGTTGAATTTTTTGGTGCTTTTCATTGTTGTGGTTGTTGTTGAATTTGTTGGAGTTTTTCAATGTTGAGGTTTTGTTGAATTTGTTGGTGTTTTTCAATGTTGAGGTTGTTGAATCTGTTGGCGTTTTTCAATGTTAGATGTTGTTGAATTTGTTGGTGTTTTTAAAGTTGACGTTGTTGTTGAATTTTTTGGTGTTTTTAATTGTTGAGGTTTTTGTTGAATTTGTTGCTGTTTTTGATTGTTGAGGTTGTTGTTGAATTTTTTATTGTTTTTCATTGTTGAGGTTGTTGTTGAATTTGTTGTTGTTTTTGAATGTTGAGGTTGGTGTTGAATTGCTTGGTGCTTTTCATTGTTGAGGTTGTTGTTGTTGTATTTTTTGATGTTTTTCATTGTTGAGGTTGTTGTTAAATTTGTTGGTGGTTTTCAAAGCTGAGGTTGTTGTTGAATTTGTTGGTGTATTTGAATGATGAGGTTGTTAAATCTATTGGCATTTTTCAAAACTGAGGTTGTTGAATCTTTTGGTGTTTTTCATTGTTGACGTTTTTGTTGAATACGTTGGTGTTTTTCATTGTTTTGGTTGTTGTTGAATTTGTTTGTGATTTTCAATATTGAGGTTGTAGTTGAATATGTTGTTGTTTTTCATTCTTGAGGTTCTTGTTGAATTTTTTGATGTTCTTCATTGCTGTGGTTGTTGTTGAATTTGTTGGTGATTTTCAATCTAGAGGTTTTTGAATTTATTGGTGTCATCAATGGATTTCTTTGATCATTTTTTAATTTTTCAAAGTTGAGGTTGTTGTTGAATTTGTTGGTGTTTTTCAATGTTGAGGTTGTTGAATTTGTTGGTGTTTTTGAATGTTGAGGTTGGTGTTGAATTGTTTGGTGTTTTTCATTGTTGAGGTTTTTCTTGAATTTGTTGGTGTCTTTGAATGTTGAGGTTGTTAAATCTAATGGCATTTTTCAAAATTGAGATTGTTGAATTTTTTGTGTTTTTCATTGTTGACGTTTTTGTTGAATACGTTGGTGTTTTTCATTGTTGAGGTTGTTGTTGAATTTGTTGGTGTTTTTCATTCTTGAGGTTCTTGTTGAATTTTTTGATGTTTTTCATTGCTGAGGTTGTTGTTGAATTTGTTGGTGATTTTCAATGTTGAGGTTGTTGAATTTATTGGTGTCATGAATGGTTTTTTTTGATCACTTATGTATTTTTCAAAGTTGAGGTTGTTGTTGAATTTGTTGAAGTTTTTCAATGTTGAGGTTGTTGAATTTGCTCGGGTTTTTGAATGTTGAGGTTGTTGTTGAATTTTTTGATGTTTTTCATTGTTGAGGTTGTTGTTGAATTTGTAGTTGTTTTTGAATGTTGAGGTTGGTGTTGAATTGTTTGGTGTTTTTCATTGCTAACGTTGTTGTTGTTGAATTTTTTGATGTTTTTCATTGTTACTGTTGTTGTTAAATTTGTTGGTGATTTTCAATATTGAGGTTGTTGTTGAATTTGTTGGTGCTTTTCCATGTTGAAGTTTTTGAATTTGTTTATGTTTTCAAAGTTGAGGTTGTTGTTGAATATTTTGGCGTTTTTCAATGTTAAGGATCTTGTTGAATTTATTGATGTTATCAATGATTTTTCTTGAACTTTTTTGTATTTTTCAAAGTTGAGGTTGCAGTTGAATTTGTTGGTGTTGTTCAAAGTTGAGGTTGTTGAATTTGATGGTGTTTTTCAAAGTTGAGGTTGTATGTTGAATTTGTTGGTGTTTTTCAATGTTGAGGTTGTTGAATTTCTTGGTGTTTTTAAAGTTGACGTTGTTCTTGAATTTTTTGGTGTTTATAATTGTTGAGGTTTTTGTTAAATTTGTTGGTGTTTTTGAATGTTGAGGTTGTTGTTGAATTTTTTGGTGTTTTTCATTGTTGAGGTTGTTGTTGAATTTGTTGTTGTTTTTGAATGTTGAGGTTGGTGTTGAATTGTTTGGTGTTTTCCATTGTTGACGTTGTTGTTGTTGAATTTTTTGATGTTTTTCATTGTTGGGGTTGTTGTTAAATTTGTTGGTGATTTTCAATATTGAGGTTGTTGTTGAATTTGTTGGTGTTTTTCCATGTTGAGGTTTTTGAATTTGTTTATGTTTTCATTGTTGAGGTTGTTGTTGATATTGTTGGGGTTTTTCAATGTTGAGGTTGTTGATAAATCTTTTGGTATTTTTCATTGATGAGATCGTTGTTGTTGAATTTATTTATGTTTTTCATTGCTGAGGTTGTTGATGAATTTTTTGGTGTTTTTCAATGTTGAGGTCGTTGTTGTTGAAATGTTTGCTGTTTTGCTTGCTGAGGTTGTTGTTTAATTTGTTGGTGTTTTTCATTGTTGAGGTTGTTGTTGAATTTGTTGGTGTTTTGAACATTGAGATTGTTGTTGAATTATTTTGTGTTTTTCATTGCTGAGGTTGTTGTTGTTGAATTTTTTGATGTTTTTCATTGTTGAGGTTGTTGTTGAATGTTTGGTGATTTTCAATATTAAGGATCTTGTTGAATTTATTCGTGTTATCAATGATTTTTCTTGTTCTTTTATGTATTTTTCAAATTTGAGGTTGCAGTTGAATATGTTGGTGTTTTTCAAAGTTGAGGTTGTTGTTGAATGTTTTGATGTTTTTCAATGTTGATGTTTTTGTTGAATTTGTTGGTGTTTTTGAATGTTGAGGTTGTTGTTGAATTTGTTGGTGTTTTTCAATGTTGAGGTTGTTGAATTTGTTGGTGTTTTTCAAAGTTGTGGTTGTTGTTGAATTTTTTGGTGTTTTCATTGTTGAGGTTTTTGTTGAATTTCTTTGTGTTTTGGAATGTTGAGGTTGTTGTTGTATATTATGGTGTTTTTCAATGTTGAGATTTTTGTTGAATTCGATGGTCATTTTCAATTTTGAGTTTGTTGTTGAATTTTCAGGTGTTTTTCATTGTTGCGGTACCTGTTGAATTTGTTGGTGTTTTTCATTTTTGAGGTTGTTGTTGAATTGTTGGTTTATTTCATTGCTGAGGTTGATGTTGAATTTGTTGGTGATTTTCAATGTTGAGGGTGTTGAATTTATTGGTCTTATCAATTGTTTTTTTTATCTTTTTTGTATTTTTCAAAGTTGAGGTTGCAGTTGAATTTGTTGGTGTTTTTCAATGTTGAGGTTGTTGAATTTGTTGGTGCTTTCCAAAGTTGAGGTTGTTGTTGAATTTTTTGGTGTTTTTCATTGTTGAGGTTTTTGTTGAATTATTTGGTGTTTTTGAATGTTGAGGTTGTTGATGAATTTTTTGGTGTTTTTCATTGTTGAGGTTATTGTTGAATTTGTTGGTGTTTCTTAATGTTGAGGTTGTTGTTGAATTTTTTGGTGCTTTTCATTGTTGTGGTTGTTGTTGAATTTGTTGGAGTTTTTCAATGTTGAGGTTTTGTTGAATTTGTTGGTGTTTTTCAATGTTGAGGTTGTTGAATCTGTTGGCGTTTTTCAATGTTAGATGTTGTTGAATTTGTTGGTGTTTTTAAAGTTGACGTTGTTGTTGAATTTTTTGGTGTTTTTAATTGTTGAGGTTTTTGTTGAATTTGTTGCTGTTTTTGATTGTTGAGGTTGTTGTTGAATTTTTTATTGTTTTTCATTGTTGAGGTTGTTGTTGAATTTGTTGTTGTTTTTGAATGTTGAGGTTGGTGTTGAATTGCTTGGTGCTTTTCATTGTTGAGGTTGTTGTTGTTGTATTTTTTGATGTTTTTCATTGTTGAGGTTGTTGTTAAATTTGTTGGTGGTTTTCAAAGCTGAGGTTGTTGTTGAATTTGTTGGTGTATTTGAATGATGAGGTTGTTAAATCTATTGGCATTTTTCAAAACTGAGGTTGTTGAATCTTTTGGTGTTTTTCATTGTTGACGTTTTTGTTGAATACGTTGGTGTTTTTCATTGTTTTGGTTGTTGTTGAATTTGTTTGTGATTTTCAATATTGAGGTTGTAGTTGAATATGTTGTTGTTTTTCATTCTTGAGGTTCTTGTTGAATTTTTTGATGTTCTTCATTGCTGTGGTTGTTGTTGAATTTGTTGGTGATTTTCAATCTAGAGGTTTTTGAATTTATTGGTGTCATCAATGGATTTCTTTGATCATTTTTTAATTTTTCAAAGTTGAGGTTGTTGTTGAATTTGTTGGTGTTTTTCAATGTTGAGGTTGTTGAATTTGTTGGTGTTTTTGAATGTTGAGGTTGGTGTTGAATTGTTTGGTGTTTTTCATTGTTGAGGTTTTTCTTGAATTTGTTGGTGTCTTTGAATGTTGAGGTTGTTAAATCTAATGGCATTTTTCAAAATTGAGATTGTTGAATTTTTTGTGTTTTTCATTGTTGACGTTTTTGTTGAATACGTTGGTGTTTTTCATTGTTGAGGTTGTTGTTGAATTTGTTGGTGTTTTTCATTCTTGAGGTTCTTGTTGAATTTTTTGATGTTTTTCATTGCTGAGGTTGTTGTTGAATTTGTTGGTGATTTTCAATGTTGAGGTTGTTGAATTTATTGGTGTCATGAATGGTTTTTTTTGATCACTTATGTATTTTTCAAAGTTGAGGTTGTTGTTGAATTTGTTGAAGTTTTTCAATGTTGAGGTTGTTGAATTTGCTCGGGTTTTTGAATGTTGAGGTTGTTGTTGAATTTTTTGATGTTTTTCATTGTTGAGGTTGTTGTTGAATTTGTAGTTGTTTTTGAATGTTGAGGTTGGTGTTGAATTGTTTGGTGTTTTTCATTGCTAACGTTGTTGTTGTTGAATTTTTTGATGTTTTTCATTGTTACTGTTGTTGTTAAATTTGTTGGTGATTTTCAATATTGAGGTTGTTGTTGAATTTGTTGGTGCTTTTCCATGTTGAAGTTTTTGAATTTGTTTATGTTTTCAAAGTTGAGGTTGTTGTTGAATATTTTGGCGTTTTTCAATGTTAAGGATCTTGTTGAATTTATTGATGTTATCAATGATTTTTCTTGAACTTTTTTGTATTTTTCAAAGTTGAGGTTGCAGTTGAATTTGTTGGTGTTGTTCAAAGTTGAGGTTGTTGAATTTGATGGTGTTTTTCAAAGTTGAGGTTGTATGTTGAATTTTTTGATGTTTTTCAATGTTGAGGTTGTTGTTGAATTTGTTGGTGTTTTTCAGTGTTGAGGTTGTTGAATTTCTTGGTGTTTTTAAAGTTGACGTTGTTCTTGAATTTTTTGGTGTTTATAATTGTTGAGGTTTTTGTTAAATTTGTTGGTGTTTTTGAATGTTGAGGTTGTTGTTGAATTTTTTGGTGTTTTTCATTGTTGAGGTTGTTGTTGAATTTGTTGTTGTTTTTGAATGTTGAGGTTGGTGTTGAATTGTTTGGTGTTTTCCATTGTTGACGTTGTTGTTGTTGAATTTTTTGATGTTTTTCATTGTTGGGGTTGTTGTTAAATTTGTTGGAGATTTTCAATATTGAGGTTGTTGTTGAATTTGTTGGTGTTTTTCCATGTTGAGGTTTTTGAATTTGTTTATGTTTTCAAAGTTGCGGTTGTTGTTAAATTTGTTGGTGATGTTCAATATTGAGGTTGTTGTTGAATTTTTTGGTGTTTTTCATTGTTGAGGTTTTTGTTGAATTTTTTGCTGTTTTTGAATGTTGAGGTTGCTGTTGAATTTTTTGGTGTTTTTCACTGTTGAGGTTACTGTTGAATTTGTTGGAGTTTTTCAATTTTGAGGATGTTGTTGAATTTGTAAGTGTTTTTCAACGTTGAGGTTGTTGAATTTGTTGGTGTTTTTCAAAGTTGAGGTTGTTGTTGAATTTTTTGGTGTTTTTCATGGTTGAGTTTTTTGTTGAATTTGTTGTTGTTTTTGAATGTTGAGGTTGTTGTTGAATTTAGTGATGTCTTTCATTGTTGAGGTTGTTGTTGAATTTGTTAGTTATTTTCAATGTTGAGTTTGTTGTTGAATTTTTTGGTGTTTTTCATTGTTGAGGTTTTTTTTGAATTTGTTGGTGTTCTTGAATGTTGAGGTTGTTGTTGAATTTGTTGGTGTTTTTCAATGTTGAGGTTGTTGTTGAATTTTATGGTGATTTTCATTGTTGAGGCTTTTGTTGAATTTGTTGTTCTTTTTGAATGTTGAGGTTGTTATGAATTTTTTGGTGTTTTTCATTGCTAAGGTTTTTGTTGAATTTGTTGGTGTTTTTCATTGTTGAGGTTGTTGTTGAATTTGTTGGTGATTTTCAATATTGAGGTTGCAGTTGAATTTGTTGGTGTTTTTCCATGTTGGGATTTTTGCATTTGTTTGTGTTTTTAAAAGTTGAGGTTGTTGTTGAATATTTTGGTGTTCTTCAATGTTGAGGTTGTTCTTGAATTTCTTGGTGATTTTCAATATTGAGGTTTTTGTTGAATTTATTGGTGTATTCAATTTTTTTTTGAATCTTATTGTATTTTTCAAAGTTGAGGTTGCAGTTGTATTTGTTGGTGTTTCTCTATGTTGAGGTTATTGAATTTTTTGGTGTTTTTCGAGGTTGAGGTTGTTGTTGAATTTTTTGGTGTTTTTCATTGTTGAGTTTTTTGTTGAATTTGTTGTTGTTTATGAATGTTGAGGTTGTTGTTGAATTTATTGCTGTTTTTCATTGTTGAGGTTGTTGATGAATTTTTTGGTGATTTTCATTGTAGAGTTCGTTGTTGAATTTTTCAGGGTTTTTCATTGCTGAGGTTGTTGTTGAAATTGTCGGGGTTTTTCAATGTTGAGGTTGTTGATGAATCTTTTGGTATTTTTCAATGATGAGATTGTTGTTGTTGAATTTTTTTATGTTTTTCATTGCTGAGGTTGTTGATGAATTTTTTGGTGTTTTTCATTGTTGAGGTCGTTTTTGTTGAAATGTTTGCTGTTTTGCTTGCTGAGGTTGTTGTTTAATTTGTTGGTGTTTTTCATTGTTGAGGTTGTTGTTGAATTTGTTGGTGTTTTGAACATTGAGATTGTTGTTGAATTATTTTGTTTTTTTCATTGCTGAGGTTGTTGTTGTTGAATTTTTTGATGTTTTTCATTGTTGAGGTTGTTGTTGAATTTTTGGTGATTTTCAATATTAAGGATCTTGTTGAATTTATTCGTGTTATCAATGATTTTTCTTGTTCTTTTATGTATTTTTCAAAGTTGAGGTTGCAGTTGATTTTGTTGGTGTTTTCCAGAGTTGAGGTTGTTGTTGAATGTTTTGATGTTTTTCAATGTTGATGTTTTTGTTGAATTTGTTGGTGTTTTTGAATGTTGAGGTTGTTGTTGAATTTGTTGGTGATTTTCAATGTTGAGGTTCTTGAATTTATTGGTGTCATCAATGTTTTTTTTTGATCAGTTTTGTATTTTTCAAAGTAGAGGTTGTTGTTGAATTTGTTGATGTTTTTCAATGTTGAGGTTGTTGAATTTGCTCGGGTTTTTGAATGTTGAGGTTGTTGTTCAATTTTTTGGTGTTTTTCATTGTTGAGGTTGTTGTTGAATTTGGAGTTGTTTTTCAATGTTGAGGTTGTTGTTGAATTTTTTGGTGTTTTTCATTGTTGAGGTTGTTGTTGAATTTGTTGTTGTTTTGGAATGTTGAGGTTGGTGTTGAATTGTTTGGTGTTTTCCATTGTTGACGTTGTTGTTGTTGAATTTTTTGATGTTTTTCATTGTTGAGGTTGTTGTTAAATTTGTTGGTGATTTTCAATAATAAAGTTGTTGTTGAATTAGTTGGTGTTTTTCCATGTTGAGGTTTTTGAATTTGTTTATGTTTTCAAAGTTGAGGTTGTTGTTACATTTGTTGGTGATTTTCAATACCGAGGTTGTTGTTGAATTTTTTGGTGTTTTTCATTGTTGAGGTTGTTGTTGAAATTGTTGGAGTTTTTCAATGTTGAGGTACTTGTTGAATTATTCGGTGTTTTTCATTGTTGAGGTCGTTGTTGTTGAATTGTTTGCCTGTTTTCATTGCTGAGGTTGTTGTTGAATTTGTTGGTGATTTTCAATATAGAGGTTGTTGTTGAATTTATTGGTGTTACCAATGTTTTTTTTAAAACTTTTTTGTATTTTTAAAGTTTATTTTGCAATTTAATTTGTTGGTGTTTTTGAATGTTGATGTTGTTGAATTTGTTGGTTTTTTTCAAAGTTGAGTTTGTTGTTGATTTTTTTGGTGTTTTTATTGTTGAGGTTTTTGTTGAATTTGTTGGTGTTTTGGAATGTTGAGGTTGTTGTTGCATTTCTTGATGTTTTTCAATGTTGAGATTTCTGTTGAATTTGATGGTGATTCTCAATTTTGAGTTTGTTGAGGTTCTTGTTGAATTTTTTGATGTTTTTCATTGCTGAGGTTGTAGTTGAACTTGTTGATGATTTTCAATGTTCAGGTTGCTGAATTTCTTGGTGTTATCAATGGTTATTTTTGAACTTTTTGTAATTTTCAAAGTTGAGGTTGCATTTGAATTTGTTGGTGTTTTTCAATTTTGAGGTTGTTGAATTTGTTCGTGATTTTCAATGTTGAGGTTGTCGTTGAATTTTTTGGTGTTTTTCATTGTTGAGGTATTTGATGAATTTTTTTGGTGTTTTTGAATGTTGAGGTTGCTGTTGAATTTTTTGTGTTTTTCATTGTTGAGGTTGTTGTTCAATTTGTTGGAGTTTTTCAATTTTTAGGTTGTTGTTGAATTTGTAAGTGTTTTTCTACTTTGGGGTTGTTGAATTTGTTGGTGTTTTTCAAAGTTGACGTTGTTGTTGAATTATTTGGTGCTTTTAATTGTTGAGGTTTTTGTTGAATTTGTTGGTGTTTTTGAACGTTGAGGTTGTTGTTGAATTTTTTGGTGTTTTTCATTGTTGAGGTTGTTTTAGAATTTGTTGGTGTTTTTGAATGTTGAGGTTTTTGATGAATTTGTTGCTGATTTTCAATATTGAGGTTGTAGTTGAATTTGTTGGTGTTTTTCATTGTAGAGGTTGTTGTTGAATATTTTGGTGTTTTTCAATATTGAGGTTGTTGTTGAATTTTTTGCTGATTTTCAATGTTGAGGTTGTTGTTGAATTTATTGGTGTATTCAATGATTTTTTTGAATCTTATTGAATTTTTCCAAGTTGAGGTAGCAGTTCAATTTGTTGGTGTTTCTCAATGTTGAGGTTGTTTAATTTTTTGATATTCTTCAAAGTTGAAGTTGTTGTTGAATTTTTTGGTGTTTTTCAATGTTGAGGTTTTTGTTGAAATTTTTGGTTCTTTTGAATGTTGAGTTTGTTGTTGAATTTTTTGGTGTTTTTCATTGTTGAGGTTGTTGTTGAATCTTTTGGTATTTTTCATGGATGAGATCGTTGTTGTTGAATTTATTCCTCTTTTTCATTGCTGAGGTTGTTGATGAATTTTTTGGTGTTTTTCATTGTTGAGGTCGTTGTTGTTGAATTGTTTGCTGTTTTTCATTGCTGAGGTTGTTGTTGAATTTGTTGGTGTTTTTCATTGTTGAGGTTGTTGTTGAATTTGTTGGTATTTTCGAATGTTGATGTTGTTTTTGAATTTGTTGGTGTTTTGAATATTGAGATTGCTGTTGAATTATTTGGTGTTTTTCATTGTTGAGGTTGTTGTTGTTGAATTTTTTGATGCTTTTCATTGTTGAGGTTGTTTTTGAATTTATTGTTGATTTTCAATATTAAGGATCTTGTTGAATTTATTGGTGTTATCAATGATTTTTCTTGAACTTTTTTGTATTTTTCAAAGTTGAGGTTGCAGTTGAATTTTGTTGGTGTTTTTCAAAGCTGAGGTTGTTGTTGAATTTTGTGATGTTTTTCATGTTATGGTTTCTGGTGAATTTGTTGGTGTTTTTCAATGTTGAGGTTGCTGAATTTGTTGGTGATTTTAAAGTTGACTTTGTTGTTGAATTTCTTGGTGTTTTTAATTGTTGAGGTTTTTGTTGAATTTGTTGGTGTTTTTGAATGTTGAGATTGTTGTTGAATTTTTTGGTGTTTTTCATTGTTGAGGTTGTTGTTGATTTATTGTTGTTTTTGAATGTTGAGGTTGGTGTTGAATTGCTAGGTGATTTTCATTGTTGAGGTTGTTGTTGTTCAATTTTTTGATGTTTTTCAAAGTTGAGGTTGTTGTTAAATTTGCTGGTGATTTTCAAAGCTGAGGTTGTTGTTGAATTTGTTGGTGCATTTGAATGTTGAGGATGTTAAATCTAATGGCGTTTTTCAAAATTGAGGTTGTTGAATTTTTTGGTGTTTTTCATTGCTGAGGTTATTGTTGAATTTGATGGTGTTTCTGAATGTTTAGGTTGTTGTTGAATTTTTTGGTGCTGTTCATTGTTGTGGTTGTTGTTGAATTTGTTGGAGTTTTTCAATGTTGAGGTTTTTTTGAATTTGTTGGTGTTTTTCAAAGTTGAGGTTGTTGAATTTGTTGGTGATTTTAAAGTTGACTTTGTTGTTGAATTTCTTGGTGTTTTTAATTGTTCAGGTTTTTGTTGAATTTGTTGGTGTTTTTGAATGTTGAGATTGTTGTTGAATTTTTTGGTGTTTTTCATTGTTGAGGTTGTTGTTGATTTATTGTTGTTTTTGAATGTTGAGCTTGGTGTTGAATTGCTAGGTGTTTTTCATTGTTGAGGTTGTTGTTGTTCAATTTTTTGATGTTTTTCAAAGTTGAGGTTGTTGTTAAATTTGTTGCTAATTTTCAAAGCTGAGGTTGTTGTTGAATTTGTTGGTGTATTTGAATGTTGTGGATGTTAAACCTAATGGCGTTTTTCAAAATTGAGGTTGTTGAATTTTTTGGTGTTTTTCATTGTTCTCGTTTTTGTTGAATACGTTGGTGTTTTTCATTGTTGATGTTGTTGATGAATTTGTTGGTGATTTTCAATATTGAGATTGTAGTTGTATTTGTTGCTGTTTTTCATTCTTGAGGTTCTTGTTGAATTTTTTGATGTTTTTCATTGCTGAGGTTGTTGTTGAATTTGTTGGTGATTTTCAATGTTGAGGTTGTTGAATTTATTGGTCTCAGCAATGGTTTTTTTTGATCATTTTTGTATTTTTCAAAGTTGAGGTTGTTTTTGAATTTGTTGGTGTTTTTCAATGTTGAGGTTGTTGTATTTGCTGGTGTTTTTGAATGTTGAGGTTGTTGTTGAAGTTTTTGGTGTTTTTCATTGTTGAGGTTGTTGTTGAATTTGTAGTTGTTTTTGAATGTTGAGGTTGTTGATGAATTTTTTGGTGTTTTTCATTGTTGAGGTTGTTGTTGAATTTGTTGTTGTTTTTGAATGTTGAGGTTGTTGATGAATTTTTTGGTGTTTTTCGTTGTTGAGGTTTTTGTTGAATTTGTTGCTGGTTTTCAGTGTTGAGGTTGTTGTTGAATTTGTTGATGATTTTCAATATTGAGGTTGTAGTTGAATTTGGTGGTGTTTTTCCATGTTGAGGTTTTTGAATTTGTTGGTGTTTTTCATTGATGAGGTTGTTGTTGAATATTTTGGTGTTTTTCAATGTTGAGGTTGTTGTTGAATTTTTTGCTGATTTTCAATATTGAGGTTGTTGTTCAATTTATTGTTGTATTCAATGTTTTTTTTGAATCTTTTTGCATTTTTCAAAGTTGAGGTTGCATTTGAAATTGTTGGTGTTTCTCAGTGTTGAGGTTGTTGTTGAATTTTTTGGTACTTTTCATTGATGAGTTTTTTGTTGAATTTGTTGTTGTTCTTGAATGTTGAGGTTGTTGTTGAATTTATTGATGTTTTTCATTGTTGAGGTTGTTGTTGAATTTGTTCTTTATTTTCAATGTTGAGTTTGTTGTTGAATTTTTTGGTGTTTTTCATTGTTGAGGTTGTTGTTGAAATTGTTGGAGTTTTTCAATGTTGAGGTTGCTGTTGAATCATTTGGTATTTTTCATTGATGAGATTGTTGTTGTTGAATTTATTCCTGTTTTTCATTGCTGAGTTTGTTGATGAATTTTTTGGTGCTTTTGATTGTTGAGGTCGTTGTTGTTGAATTGTTTGGTGTTTTTCCTTGCTGAGGTTGTTGTTGAATTTGTTGGTGTTTTTGAATGTTGAGGTTGTTGTTGAATTTTTTGGTGTTTTTCATTGTTGAGGTTGTTGTTGAATTTGTTGGTATTTTCCAATGTCGATGTTGTTTTTGAATTTTTTCGTGTTTTGAATATTGAGATTGTTGTTGAATTATTTGTTGTTTTTCATTGTTGAGGTTGTTGTTGTTGTATTTTATGATGCTTTTCATTGTTGAGGTTGTTTCTGAATTTATTGGTGATTTTCAACATTAAGGATCTTGTTGAATTTATTGGTGTTATCAATGATTTTTCTTTAACTTTTTTGTATTTTTCAAAGTTGAGGTTGCAGTTGAATTTGCTGGTGTTTTTCAAAGTTGAGGTTGTTGTTGAATTTTGTGAAGTTTTTCATGTTAAGTTTTCTGTTGAATTTGTTGGTGTTTTTGAATGTTGAGGTAGTTGTTGAATTTGTTGGTGTTTTTCAATGTTGATGTTGGTGAATCTGTTGGTGTTTTTCGAAGTTGTGATTGTTGTTGAATTTTTTGTGGTTTTCAATGTTGAGGTTTTTATTGAATTTGTTGATGTTTTGGAATGTTGAGGTTGTTGTTTTATTTTTTGATGTTTTTCAATGTTGAGATTTTTGTTGAATTTGATGGTCATTTTCAATTTTGAGTTTGTTGTTGAATTTTTTGGTGTTTTTCATTGTTGCGGTACTTGTTGAATTTGTTGTGTTTTTCATTTTTGAGATTGCTGTTGAATTGTTGGTTTTTTTCATTGCTGAGGTTGATGTTGAATTTGTTGGTGATTTTCAATGTTGAGGTTGTTGAATTTATTGGTGTTATCAATGGTTTTTTTTATCTATTTTGTATTTTTCAAAGTTGAGGTTGCAGTTGAATTTGTTGTGTTTTTCAATGTTGAGGTTGTTGAATTTGTTGGTGCTTTCCAAAGTTGAGGTTGTTGTTGAATTTTTTGGTGTTTTTCATTGTTGAGGTTTTTGTTGAATTATTTGGTGTTTTTGAATGTTGAGGTTGTTGATGAATTTTTTGGTGTTTTTCATTGTTGAGGTTATTGTTGAATTTGATGGTGTTTCTGAATGTTGAGCTTGTTGTTGAATTTTTTCGTGCGGTTCATTGTTGTGGTTGTTGTTGAATTTGTTGGTGTTTTTGAATGTTGAGATTGTTGTTGAATTTATGGTGATTTTCAATATTAAGGATCTTGTTGAATTTACTGGTGTTATCAATGATTTTTCTTGAACTTTTTTGTATTTTTCAAAGTTGAGGTTGCAGTTGAATTTGTTGGTGTTTTTGAATGTTGAGGTTGTTGTTGACTTTGTTGGTGTTTTTCAATGTTGATGTTGTTGAATTTGTTGGTGTTTTTCCAAGTTCTGATTGTTGTTGAATTTTTTGGTGTTTTCAATGTTGAGGTTTTTATTGAATTTGTTGGTGTTTTGGAATGTTGGGGTTGTTGTTGTATTTTTTGATGTTTTTCAATGTTGAGATTTTTGTTGAATTATTTGGTGTTTTTGAATGTTGAGGTTGTTGATGAATTTTTTGGTGTTTTTCATTGTTGAGGTTATTGTTTAATTTGATGGTGTTTCTGAATGTTGAGGTTGTTGATGAATTTTTTGGTGCTGTTCATTGTTGTGGTTGTTGTTGAATTTGTTTGAGTTTTTCAATGTTGATGTTTTGTTGAATTTGTTGGTGTTTTTCAATGTTGAGGTTGTTGAATTTGTTGGTGTTTTTAAAGTTGACTTTGTTGTTGAATTTTTTGGTGTTTGTAATTGTTGAGGTTGTTGTTGAATTTGTTGGTGATTTTAAATATTGAGGATGTAGTTGAATTTGTTGGTGTTTTGCCATGTTGAGGTTTTTGAATTTGTTGGTGTTTTTCATTGTTGAGGTTGTTGTTGAATATTTTGGTGTTTTTCAATGTTGAGGTTGTTGTTGAATTTATTGGTGTATTCAATTATCTTTTTTGAATCTTATTGCATTTTTCAATGTTGAGGTTGCTTTTGAATTTGTTGGTGTTTCTCAATGTTGAGGTTGTTGAATTTTTTGGTGTTTTTCAAAGTTGAGGTTGTTGTTGAATTTGTTGTTATTTTCGAATGTTGATGTTGTTGTTGAATTTGTTGGTGTTTTTAATATTGAGATTTTTGTTGAATCATTCGGTGTTTTTCATTGTTGAGGTTGTTGTTGTTGTTGTTGAATTTTTTGATGTTTTTCATTGTTGAGGTTGTTGTTGAATTTATTGGTGATTTTCAATATTAAGGATCTTGTTGAATTTACTGATGTAATCAATGATTTTTCTTGAACTTATTTGTATTTTTCAAAGTTGAGGTTGCAGTTGAATTTGTTGGTGTTTTTCAAAGTTGAGGTTGTTGTTGAATTTTTTGATGTTTTTCAATGTTGTGGTTTTTGTTCAATTTGTAGGTGTTTTTGAATGTTGAGGTTGTTTTTGAATCTTTTGGTATTTTTCATTGATGAGATCGTTGTTGTTGAATTTATTCCTGTTTTTCATTGCTGAGTTTGTGGATGAATTTTTTGGTGTTTTTCATTGTTTAGGTCTTTGTTGTTGATTTTTTTGGTGTTTTTCACTGTTGAGTTTGTTGTTGAATTTGGTGGTATTTTCGAATGTTGATGTTGTTGTTGATTTTGTTGGTGCTTTGAATATTGAGATTGTTGTTGAATTATTTGGTGTTTTTCATTGTTGAGGTTGTTGTTGAACTTGTTCTTTATTTTCAATGTTGAATTTGTTGTTGAATTTTTTGGTGTTTTTCATTGTTGAGGTTGTTTTTGAAATTGTTGGAGTTTTTCAATGTTGAGGTTGTTGATGAATCTTTTGGTATTTTTCATTTATGAGATCGTTGTTGTTGAATTTATTCCTGTTTTTCATTGCTGAGGTTGTTGATGAATTTTTTGGTGTTTTTGATTGTTGAGGTCGTTGTTGTTGAATTGTTTGCTGTTTTTCCTTGCTGAGGTTGTTGTTGAATATGTTGGTGTTTTTGAATGTTGAGGTTGATGTTGAATATTTTGATGTTTTTCATTGTTGAGGTTGCTGTTGAATTTGTTGGCGTTTTTGAATATTGAGGTTGTTAATGAATTTTTTGGTGTTTTTCGTTGTTGAGGTTTGTGTTGAATTTGTTGCTGGTTTTCAGTGTTGAGGTTGTTGTTGAATTTGGTGGTATTTTCGAATGTTGATGCTGTTGTTGATTTTGTTGGTGCTTTGAATATTGAGATTGTTGTTGAATTATTTGGTGTTTTTCATTGTTAAGGTTGTTGTTGAACTTGTTCGTTATTTTCAATGTTGAATTTGTTGTTGAATTTTTTGGTGTTTTTCATTGTTGAGGTTGTTGTTGAAATTGTTGGAGTTTTTCAATGTTGAGGTTGTTGATGAATCTTTTGGTATTTTTCATTGATGAGATCGTTGTTGTTGAATTTATTCCTGTTTTTCATTGCTGAGGTTGTTGATGAATTTTTTGGTGTTTTTGATTGTTGAGGTCGTTGTTGTTGAATTGTTTGCTGTTTTTCCTTGCTGAGGTTGTTGTTGAATATGTTGGTGTTTTTGAATGTTGAGGTTGTTGTTGAATATTTTGGTGTTTTTCATTGTTGAGGTTGCTGTGAATTTGTTGGCGTTTTTGAATATTGAGGTTGTTAATGAATTTTTTGGTGTTTTTCGTTGTTGAGGTTTTTGTTGAATTTGTGGCTGGTTTTCAGTGTTGAGGTTGTTGTTGAATTTGTTGGTGATTTTAAATATTGAGGATGTAGTTGAATTTGTAGGTGTTTTGCCATGTTGAGGTTTTTGAATTTGTTGGTGTTTTTCATTGTTGAGGTTGTTGTTGAATATTTTGGTGTTTTTCAATGTTGAGGTTGTTGTTGAATTTATTGGTGTATTCAATTATCTTTTTTGAATCTTATTGCATTTTTCAATGTTGAGGTTGCTTTTGAATTAGTTGGTATTTCTCAATGTTGAGGTTGTTGAATTTTTTGGTGTTTTTCAAAGTTGAGGTTGTTGTTGAATTTGTTGTTATTTTCGAATGTTGATGTTGTTGTTGAATATGTTGGTGTTTTTAATATTGAGATTTTTGTTGAATTATTCGGTGTTTTTCATTGCTGAGGTTGTTGTTGTTGTTGAATTTTTTAATGTTTTTCATTGTTGAGGTTGTTGTTGAATTTATTGGTGATTTTCAATATTAAGGATCTTGTTGAATTTATTGATGTAATCAATGATTTTTCTTGAACTTTTTTGTATTTTTCAAAGTTGAGGTTGCAGTTGAATTTGTTGGTGTTTTTCAAAGTTGAGGTTGTTGTTGAATTTTTTGATGTTTTTCAATGTTGTGGTTTTTGTTCAATTTGTTGGTGTTTTTGAATGTTGAGGTTGTTGTTGAATTTATTGATGTTTTTCATTGTTGAGGTTGTTGTTGAATTTGCTGGTGATTTTCAATGTTGAGTTTGTTGTTCAATTTTTTGGTGTTCTTCATTGTTGAGGTTGTTGTTGAAATTGTTGGAGTCTTTCAATGTTGAGGTTGTTGTTGAATCTTTTGGTATTTTTCATGGATGAGATCGTTGTAGTTGAATTAATTCCTATTTTTCATTGCTGTGGTTGTTAATGAATATTTTGGTGTTTTTCATTGTTGAGGTCGTTGTTGTTGAATTGTTTGCTGTTTTTCATTGCTGAGGTTGTTGTTGAATATGTTGGTGTTTTTCATTGTTGAGGTTGTTGTTAAATTTGTTGGTATTTTCGAATGTTGATGTTGTTGTTGAATTTGTTGGTGTTTTGAATATTGAGATTTTTGTTGAATTATTCGGTGTTTTTCATTGTTGAGGTTGTTGTTGTTGTTGAATTTTTTTGATGTTTTTCATTGTTGAGGTTGTTGTTGAATTTATTGGTGATTTTCAGTATTAAGGATCTTGTTGAATTTATTTATGCTGTCAATGATTTTTCTTGAGCTTTTTCGTATTTTTCAAAGTTGAGGTTGCAGTTGAATTTGTTGATGTTTTTCAAAGTTGAGGTTGTTGTTGAATTTTTTGATGTCTTTCAATGTTGAGGTTTTTGTTGAATTTGTTGGTGTTTTTGAATGTTGAGGTTGTTGAATTTGTTGGTGTTTTTAAATGTTGTTATTGTTGTTGAATTTTTTGGTGTTTTCATTGTTGAGGTTTTTGATGAATTTGTTGGTGTTTTGGAATGTTGAGGTTGTTGTTGTATTTTTTGATGTTTTTCAATGTAGAGATTTTTGTTGAATTTGATGGTTATTTTCAATTTTGTGTTTGTTGTTGAATTTTTTGATGTTTTTCATTTTTGCGGTACTTGTTGAATTTGTTGGTGTTTTTCATTTTTGATGTTGTTGTTGAATTGTTGGTTTTTTTCATTGCTGATGTTGATGAATTTATTGGTGTTATCAATGGTTTATTTTAATCTTTTTTGTATTTTTCACAGTTCATGTTGCTGTTGAATTTGTTGGTCTTTTTCAATGTTGAGGTTGTTGAATTTCTTGATGTTTTCCAAAGTTGAGGTTGCTGTTGAATTTTTTGGTGTTTTTCATTGTTGAGGTTTTTGTTGAATTTGTTGGTGTTTCTGAATGTTGAGGTTGTTGTTGAATTTTTTATTCTTTTGCATTGTTGAGGTTGTTGTTGAATTTGTTGTTGTTTTTGAATGTTGAGGTTGGTGTTGAATTGTTTGGTGTTTTTCATTGTTGAGGTTCTTTGTGTTGAATTTTTTGATGTTTTTCATTGTTGAGGTTGTTGTTAAATTTGTTGGTGTATTTGAATGTTGAGGTTTTTAAATCTGTTGGTGTTTTTCATCGTTGATGTTGTTGTTGAATTTGTTGGTGATTTTCGATGTTGAGGTTTTTGAATTTGTTAGTCCTTTTCAAAGTTCAGGTTGTTGTTGAATTTTTTGGTGATTTTCAATATTGAGGTTGTTGTTGAATTTATTGGTGTATTCAATGTTTTTTTTTTAATCTTTTTGTATTTTTCAAAGTTGAGGTTGCAGTTGAATTTGTTGCTGTTTCTCAATGTTGAGGTTGTTGAATTTTTTGGTATTTTTCAAAGTTTAAGTTGTTGTTGAAATTTTTGGTTTTTTTCATTGTTGAGCTTATGTTGAATTTGTTGTTGTTTTTGAATGTTGCGGTTGTTGTTGAATTTTTTGATGGTTTTCATTTTTGAGGTTGTTGTTGAATTTGTTGGTGATTTTCAATGTTGTGTTTGTTGTTGAATTTTTTGGTGTTTTTCATTGTTGAGGTTGTTGTTGAAATTGTTGGATTTTTTCAATGTTGAGGTTGTTAATGAATTTTTTGGTGTTTTTCGTTGTTGAGGTTTGTGCTGAATTTGTTGCTGGTTTTCAGTGTTGAGGTTGTTGTTGAATTTGGTGGTATTTTCGAATGTTGATGTTGTTGTTGATTTTGTTGGTGCTTTGAATATTGAGATTGTTGTTGAATTATTTGGTGTTTGTAATTGTTGAGGTTGTTGTTGAATTTGTTGGTGATTTTAAATATTGAGGATGTAGTTGAATTTGTTGGTGTTTTGCCATGTTGAGGTTTTTGAATTTGTTGGTGTTTTTCATTGTTGAGGTTGTTGTTGAATATTTTGGTGTTTTTCAATGTTGAGGTTGTTGTTGAATTTATTGGTGTATTCAATTATCTTTTTTGAATCTTATTGCATTTTTCAATGTTGAGGTTGCTTTTGAATTTGTTGGTGTTTCTCAATGTTGAGGTTGTTGAATTTTTTGGTGTTTTTCAAAGTTGAGGTTGTTGTTGAATTTGTTGTTATTTTCGAATGTTGATGTTGTTGTTGAATTTGTTGGTGTTTTTAATATTGAGATTTTTGTTGAATCATTCGGTGTTTTTCATTGTTGAGGTTGTTGTTGTTGTTGTTGAATTTTTTGATGTTTTTCATTGTTGAGGTTGTTGTTGAATTTATTGGTGATTTTCAATATTAAGGATCTTGTTGAATTTACTGATGTAATCAATGATTTTTCTTGAACTTATTTGTATTTTTCAAAGTTGAGGTTGCAGTTGAATTTGTTGGTGTTTTTCAAAGTTGAGGTTGTTGTTGAATTTTTTGATGTTTTTCAATGTTGTGGTTTTTGTTCAATTTGTAGGTGTTTTTGAATGTTGAGGTTGTTTTTGAATCTTTTGGTATTTTTCATTGATGAGATCGTTGTTGTTGAATTTATTCCTGTTTTTCATTGCTGAGTTTGTGGATGAATTTTTTGGTGTTTTTCATTGTTTAGGTCTTTGTTGTTGATTTTTTTGGTGTTTTTCACTGTTGAGTTTGTTGTTGAATTTGGTGGTATTTTCGAATGTTGATGTTGTTGTTGATTTTGTTGGTGCTTTGAATATTGAGATTGTTGTTGAATTATTTGGTGTTTTTCATTGTTGAGGTTGTTGTTGAACTTGTTCTTTATTTTCAATGTTGAATTTGTTGTTGAATTTTTTGGTGTTTTTCATTGTTGAGGTTGTTTTTGAAATTGTTGGAGTTTTTCAATGTTGAGGTTGTTGATGAATCTTTTGGTATTTTTCATTTATGAGATCGTTGTTGTTGAATTTATTCCTGTTTTTCATTGCTGAGGTTGTTGATGAATTTTTTGGTGTTTTTGATTGTTGAGGTCGTTGTTGTTGAATTGTTTGCTGTTTTTCCTTGCTGAGGTTGTTGTTGAATATGTTGGTGTTTTTGAATGTTGAGGTTGATGTTGAATATTTTGATGTTTTTCATTGTTGAGGTTGCTGTTGAATTTGTTGGCGTTTTTGAATATTGAGGTTGTTAATGAATTTTTTGGTGTTTTTCGTTGTTGAGGTTTGTGTTGAATTTGTTGCTGGTTTTCAGTGTTGAGGTTGTTGTTGAATTTGGTGGTATTTTCGAATGTTGATGCTGTTGTTGATTTTGTTGGTGCTTTGAATATTGAGATTGTTGTTGAATTATTTGGTGTTTTTCATTGTTAAGGTTGTTGTTGAACTTGTTCGTTATTTTCAATGTTGAATTTGTTGTTGAATTTTTTGGTGTTTTTCATTGTTGAGGTTGTTGTTGAAATTGTTGGAGTTTTTCAATGTTGAGGTTGTTGATGAATCTTTTGGTATTTTTCATTGATGAGATCGTTGTTGTTGAATTTATTCCTGTTTTTCATTGCTGAGGTTGTTGATGAATTTTTTGGTGTTTTTGATTGTTGAGGTCGTTGTTGTTGAATTGTTTGCTGTTTTTCCTTGCTGAGGTTGTTGTTGAATATGTTGGTGTTTTTGAATGTTGAGGTTGTTGTTGAATATTTTGGTGTTTTTCATTGTTGAGGTTGCTGTGAATTTGTTGGCGTTTTTGAATATTGAGGTTGTTAATGAATTTTTTGGTGTTTTTCGTTGTTGAGGTTTTTGTTGAATTTGTGGCTGGTTTTCAGTGTTGAGGTTGTTGTTGAATTTGTTGGTGATTTTAAATATTGAGGATGTAGTTGAATTTGTAGGTGTTTTGCCATGTTGAGGTTTTTGAATTTGTTGGTGTTTTTCATTGTTGAGGTTGTTGTTGAATATTTTGGTGTTTTTCAATGTTGAGGTTGTTGTTGAATTTATTGGTGTATTCAATTATCTTTTTTGAATCTTATTGCATTTTTCAATGTTGAGGTTGCTTTTGAATTAGTTGGTATTTCTCAATGTTGAGGTTGTTGAATTTTTTGGTGTTTTTCAAAGTTGAGGTTGTTGTTGAATTTGTTGTTATTTTCGAATGTTGATGTTGTTGTTGAATATGTTGGTGTTTTTAATATTGAGATTTTTGTTGAATTATTCGGTGTTTTTCATTGCTGAGGTTGTTGTTGTTGTTGAATTTTTTAATGTTTTTCATTGTTGAGGTTGTTGTTGAATTTATTGGTGATTTTCAATATTAAGGATCTTGTTGAATTTATTGATGTAATCAATGATTTTTCTTGAACTTTTTTGTATTTTTCAAAGTTGAGGTTGCAGTTGAATTTGTTGGTGTTTTTCAAAGTTGAGGTTGTTGTTGAATTTTTTGATGTTTTTCAATGTTGTGGTTTTTGTTCAATTTGTTGGTGTTTTTGAATGTTGAGGTTGTTGTTGAATTTATTGATGTTTTTCATTGTTGAGGTTGTTGTTGAATTTGCTGGTGATTTTCAATGTTGAGTTTGTTGTTCAATTTTTTGGTGTTCTTCATTGTTGAGGTTGTTGTTGAAATTGTTGGAGTCTTTCAATGTTGAGGTTGTTGTTGAATCTTTTGGTATTTTTCATGGATGAGATCGTTGTAGTTGAATTAATTCCTATTTTTCATTGCTGTGGTTGTTAATGAATATTTTGGTGTTTTTCATTGTTGAGGTCGTTGTTGTTGAATTGTTTGCTGTTTTTCATTGCTGAGGTTGTTGTTGAATATGTTGGTGTTTTTCATTGTTGAGGTTGTTGTTAAATTTGTTGGTATTTTCGAATGTTGATGTTGTTGTTGAATTTGTTGGTGTTTTGAATATTGAGATTTTTGTTGAATTATTCGGTGTTTTTCATTGTTGAGGTTGTTGTTGTTGTTGAATTTTTTTGATGTTTTTCATTGTTGAGGTTGTTGTTGAATTTATTGGTGATTTTCAGTATTAAGGATCTTGTTGAATTTATTTATGCTGTCAATGATTTTTCTTGAGCTTTTTCGTATTTTTCAAAGTTGAGGTTGCAGTTGAATTTGTTGATGTTTTTCAAAGTTGAGGTTGTTGTTGAATTTTTTGATGTCTTTCAATGTTGAGGTTTTTGTTGAATTTGTTGGTGTTTTTGAATGTTGAGGTTGTTGAATTTGTTGGTGTTTTTAAATGTTGTTATTGTTGTTGAATTTTTTGGTGTTTTCATTGTTGAGGTTTTTGATGAATTTGTTGGTGTTTTGGAATGTTGAGGTTGTTGTTGTATTTTTTGATGTTTTTCAATGTAGAGATTTTTGTTGAATTTGATGGTTATTTTCAATTTTGTGTTTGTTGTTGAATTTTTTGATGTTTTTCATTTTTGCGGTACTTGTTGAATTTGTTGGTGTTTTTCATTTTTGATGTTGTTGTTGAATTGTTGGTTTTTTTCATTGCTGATGTTGATGAATTTATTGGTGTTATCAATGGTTTATTTTAATCTTTTTTGTATTTTTCACAGTTCATGTTGCTGTTGAATTTGTTGGTCTTTTTCAATGTTGAGGTTGTTGAATTTCTTGATGTTTTCCAAAGTTGAGGTTGCTGTTGAATTTTTTGGTGTTTTTCATTGTTGAGGTTTTTGTTGAATTTGTTGGTGTTTCTGAATGTTGAGGTTGTTGTTGAATTTTTTATTCTTTTGCATTGTTGAGGTTGTTGTTGAATTTGTTGTTGTTTTTGAATGTTGAGGTTGGTGTTGAATTGTTTGGTGTTTTTCATTGTTGAGGTTCTTTGTGTTGAATTTTTTGATGTTTTTCATTGTTGAGGTTGTTGTTAAATTTGTTGGTGTATTTGAATGTTGAGGTTTTTAAATCTGTTGGTGTTTTTCATCGTTGATGTTGTTGTTGAATTTGTTGGTGATTTTCGATGTTGAGGTTTTTGAATTTGTTAGTCCTTTTCAAAGTTCAGGTTGTTGTTGAATTTTTTGGTGATTTTCAATATTGAGGTTGTTGTTGAATTTATTGGTGTATTCAATGTTTTTTTTTTAATCTTTTTGTATTTTTCAAAGTTGAGGTTGCAGTTGAATTTGTTGCTGTTTCTCAATGTTGAGGTTGTTGAATTTTTTGGTATTTTTCAAAGTTTAAGTTGTTGTTGAAATTTTTGGTTTTTTTCATTGTTGAGCTTATGTTGAATTTGTTGTTGTTTTTGAATGTTGCGGTTGTTGTTGAATTTTTTGATGGTTTTCATTTTTGAGGTTGTTGTTGAATTTGTTGGTGATTTTCAATGTTGTGTTTGTTGTTGAATTTTTTGGTGTTTTTCATTGTTGAGGTTGTTGTTGAAATTGTTGGATTTTTTCAATGTTGAGGTTGTTAATGAATTTTTTGGTGTTTTTCGTTGTTGAGGTTTGTGCTGAATTTGTTGCTGGTTTTCAGTGTTGAGGTTGTTGTTGAATTTGGTGGTATTTTCGAATGTTGATGTTGTTGTTGATTTTGTTGGTGCTTTGAATATTGAGATTGTTGTTGAATTATTTGGTGTTTGTAATTGTTGAGGTTGTTGTTGAATTTGTTGGTGATTTTAAATATTGAGGATGTAGTTGAATTTGTTGGTGTTTTGCCATGTTGAGGTTTTTGAATTTGTTGGTGTTTTTCATTGTTGAGGTTGTTGTTGAATATTTTGGTGTTTTTCAATGTTGAGGTTGTTGTTGAATTTATTGGTGTATTCAATTATCTTTTTTGAATCTTATTGCATTTTTCAATGTTGAGGTTGCTTTTGAATTTGTTGGTGTTTCTCAATGTTGAGGTTGTTGAATTTTTTGGTGTTTTTCAAAGTTGAGGTTGTTGTTGAATTTGTTGTTATTTTCGAATGTTGATGTTGTTGTTGAATATGTTGGTGTTTTTAATATTGAGATTTTTGTTGAATTATTCGGTGTTTTTCATTGCTGAGGTTGTTGTTGTTGTTGAATTTTTTAATGTTTTTCATTGTTGAGGTTGTTGTTGAATTTATTGGTGATTTTCAATATTAAGGATCTTGTTGAATTTATTGATGTAATCAATGATTTTTCTTGAACTTTTTTGTATTTTTCAAAGTTGAGGTTGCAGTTGAATTTGTTGGTGTTTTTCAAAGTTGAGGTTGTTGTTGAATTTTTTGATGTTTTTCAATGTTGTGGTTTTTGTTCAATTTGTTGGTGTTTTTGAATGTTGAGGTTGTTGTTGAATTTATTGATGTTTTTCATTGTTGAGGTTGTTGTTGAATTTGCTGGTGATTTTCAATGTTGAGTTTGTTGTTCAATTTTTTGGTGTTCTTCATTGTTGAGGTTGTTGTTGAAATTGTTGGAGTCTTTCAATGTTGAGGTTGTTGTTGAATCTTTTGGTATTTTTCATGGATGAGATCGTTGTAGTTGAATTAATTCCTATTTTTCATTGCTGTGGTTGTTAATGAATGTTTTGGTGTTTTTCATTGTTGAGGTCGTTGTTGTTGAATTGTTTGCTGTTTTTCATTGCTGAGGTTGTTGTTGAATATGTTGGTGTTTTTCATTGTTGAGGTTGTTGTTAAATTTGTTGGTATTTTCGAATGTTGATGTTGTTGTTGAATTTGTTGGTGTTTTGAATATTGAGATTTTTGTTGAATTATTCGGTGTTTTTCATTGTTGAGGTTGTTGTTGTTGTTGAATTTTTTTGATGTTTTTCATTGTTGAGGTTGTTGTTGAATTTATTGGTGATTTTCAGTATTAAGGATCTTGTTGAATTTATTTATGCTGTCAATGATTTTTCTTGAGCTTTTTCGTATTTTTCAAAGTTGAGGTTGCAGTTGAATTTGTTGATGTTTTTCAAAGTTGAGGTTGTTGTTGAATTTTTTGATGTCTTTCAATGTTGAGGTTTTTGTTGAATTTGTTGGTGTTTTTGAATGTTGAGGTTGTTGAATTTGTTGGTGTTTTTAAATGTTGTTATTGTTGTTGAATTTTTTGGTGTTTTCATTGTTGAGGTTTTTGTTCAATTTGTTGGTGTTTTTGAATGTTGAGGTTGTTGTTGAATTTATTGATGTTTTTCATTGTTGAGGTTGTTGTTGAATTTGCTGGTGATTTTCAATGTTGAGTTTGTTGTTCAATTTTTTGGTGTTCTTCATTGTTGAGGTTGTTGTTGAAATTGTTGGAGTCTTTCAATGTTGAGGTTGTTGTTGAATCTTTTGGTATTTTTCATGGATGAGATCGTTGTAGTTGAATTAATTCCTATTTTTCATTGCTGTGGTTGTTAATGAATATTTTGGTGTTTTTCATTGTTGAGGTCGTTGTTGTTGAATTGTTTGCTGTTTTTCATTGCTGAGGTTGTTGTTGAATATGTTGGTGTTTTTCATTGTTGAGGTTGTTGTTAAATTTGTTGGTATTTTCGAATGTTGATGTTGTTGTTGAATTTGTTGGTGTTTTGAATATTGAGATTTTTGTTGAATTATTCGGTGTTTTTCATTGTTGAGGTTGTTGTTGTTGTTGAATTTTTTTGATGTTTTTCATTGTTGAGGTTGTTGTTGAATTTATTGGTGATTTTCAGTATTAAGGATCTTGTTGAATTTATTTATGCTGTCAATGATTTTTCTTGAGCTTTTTCGTATTTTTCAAAGTTGAGGTTGCAGTTGAATTTGTTGATGTTTTTCAAAGTTGAGGTTGTTGTTGAATTTTTTGATGTCTTTCAATGTTGAGGTTTTTGTTGAATTTGTTGGTGTTTTTGAATGTTGAGGTTGTTGAATTTGTTGGTGTTTTTAAATGTTGTTATTGTTGTTGAATTTTTTGGTGTTTTCATTGTTGAGGTTTTTGATGAATTTGTTGGTGTTTTGGAATGTTGAGGTTGTTGTTGTATTTTTTGATGTTTTTCAATGTAGAGATTTTTGTTGAATTTGATGGTTATTTTCAATTTTGTGTTTGTTGTTGAATTTTTTGATGTTTTTCATTTTTGCGGTACTTGTTGAATTTGTTGGTGTTTTTCATTTTTGATGTTGTTGTTGAATTGTTGGTTTTTTTCATTGCTGATGTTGATGAATTTATTGGTGTTATCAATGGTTTATTTTAATCTTTTTTGTATTTTTCACAGTTCATGTTGCTGTTGAATTTGTTGGTCTTTTTCAATGTTGAGGTTGTTGAATTTCTTGATGTTTTCCAAAGTTGAGGTTGCTGTTGAATTTTTTGGTGTTTTTCATTGTTGAGGTTTTTGTTGAATTTGTTGGTGTTTCTGAATGTTGAGGTTGTTGTTGAATTTTTTATTCTTTTGCATTGTTGAGGTTGTTGTTGAATTTGTTGTTGTTTTTGAATGTTGAGGTTGGTGTTGAATTGTTTGGTGTTTTTCATTGTTGAGGTTCTTTGTGTTGAATTTTTTGATGTTTTTCATTGTTGAGGTTGTTGTTAAATTTGTTGGTGTATTTGAATGTTGAGGTTTTTAAATCTGTTGGTGTTTTTCATCGTTGATGTTGTTGTTGAATTTGTTGGTGATTTTCGATGTTGAGGTTTTTGAATTTGTTAGTCCTTTTCAAAGTTCAGGTTGTTGTTGAATTTTTTGGTGATTTTCAATATTGAGGTTGTTGTTGAATTTATTGGTGTATTCAATGTTTTTTTTTTAATCTTTTTGTATTTTTCAAAGTTGAGGTTGCAGTTGAATTTGTTGCTGTTTCTCAATGTTGAGGTTGTTGAATTTTTTGGTATTTTTCAAAGTTTAAGTTGTTGTTGAAATTTTTGGTTTTTTTCATTGTTGAGCTTATGTTGAATTTGTTGTTGTTTTTGAATGTTGCGGTTGTTGTTGAATTTTTTGATGGTTTTCATTTTTGAGGTTGTTGTTGAATTTGTTGGTGATTTTCAATGTTGTGTTTGTTGTTGAATTTTTTGGTGTTTTTCATTGTTGAGGTTGTTGTTGAAATTGTTGGATTTTTTCAATGTTGAGGTTGTTAATGAATTTTTTGGTGTTTTTCGTTGTTGAGGTTTGTGCTGAATTTGTTGCTGGTTTTCAGTGTTGAGGTTGTTGTTGAATTTGGTGGTATTTTCGAATGTTGATGTTGTTGTTGATTTTGTTGGTGCTTTGAATATTGAGATTGTTGTTGAATTATTTGGTGTTTGTAATTGTTGAGGTTGTTGTTGAATTTGTTGGTGATTTTAAATATTGAGGATGTAGTTGAATTTGTTGGTGTTTTGCCATGTTGAGGTTTTTGAATTTGTTGGTGTTTTTCATTGTTGAGGTTGTTGTTGAATATTTTGGTGTTTTTCAATGTTGAGGTTGTTGTTGAATTTATTGGTGTATTCAATTATCTTTTTTGAATCTTATTGCATTTTTCAATGTTGAGGTTGCTTTTGAATTTGTTGGTGTTTCTCAATGTTGAGGTTGTTGAATTTTTTGGTGTTTTTCAAAGTTGAGGTTGTTGTTGAATTTGTTGTTATTTTCGAATGTTGATGTTGTTGTTGAATATGTTGGTGTTTTTAATATTGAGATTTTTGTTGAATTATTCGGTGTTTTTCATTGCTGAGGTTGTTGTTGTTGTTGAATTTTTTAATGTTTTTCATTGTTGAGGTTGTTGTTGAATTTATTGGTGATTTTCAATATTAAGGATCTTGTTGAATTTATTGATGTAATCAATGATTTTTCTTGAACTTTTTTGTATTTTTCAAAGTTGAGGTTGCAGTTGAATTTGTTGGTGTTTTTCAAAGTTGAGGTTGTTGTTGAATTTTTTGATGTTTTTCAATGTTGTGGTTTTTGTTCAATTTGTTGGTGTTTTTGAATGTTGAGGTTGTTGTTGAATTTATTGATGTTTTTCATTGTTGAGGTTGTTGTTGAATTTGCTGGTGATTTTCAATGTTGAGTTTGTTGTTCAATTTTTTGGTGTTCTTCATTGTTGAGGTTGTTGTTGAAATTGTTGGAGTCTTTCAATGTTGAGGTTGTTGTTGAATCTTTTGGTATTTTTCATGGATGAGATCGTTGTAGTTGAATTAATTCCTATTTTTCATTGCTGTGGTTGTTAATGAATGTTTTGGTGTTTTTCATTGTTGAGGTCGTTGTTGTTGAATTGTTTGCTGTTTTTCATTGCTGAGGTTGTTGTTGAATATGTTGGTGTTTTTCATTGTTGAGGTTGTTGTTAAATTTGTTGGTATTTTCGAATGTTGATGTTGTTGTTGAATTTGTTGGTGTTTTGAATATTGAGATTTTTGTTGAATTATTCGGTGTTTTTCATTGTTGAGGTTGTTGTTGTTGTTGAATTTTTTTGATGTTTTTCATTGTTGAGGTTGTTGTTGAATTTATTGGTGATTTTCAGTATTAAGGATCTTGTTGAATTTATTTATGCTGTCAATGATTTTTCTTGAGCTTTTTCGTATTTTTCAAAGTTGAGGTTGCAGTTGAATTTGTTGATGTTTTTCAAAGTTGAGGTTGTTGTTGAATTTTTTGATGTCTTTCAATGTTGAGGTTTTTGTTGAATTTGTTGGTGTTTTTGAATGTTGAGGTTGTTGAATTTGTTGGTGTTTTTAAATGTTGTTATTGTTGTTGAATTTTTTGGTGTTTTCATTGTTGAGGTTTTTGATGAATTTGTTGGTGTTTTGGAATGTTGAGGTTGTTGTTGTATTTTTTGATGTTTTTCAATGTAGAGATTTTTGTTGAATTTGATGGTTATTTTCAATTTTGTGTTTGTTGTTGAATTTTTTGATGTTTTTCATTTTTGCGGTACTTGTTGAATTTGTTGGTGTTTTTCATTTTTGATGTTGTTGTTGAATTGTTGGTTTTTTTCATTGCTGATGTTGATGAATTTATTGGTGTTATCAATGGTTTATTTTAATCTTTTTTGTATTTTTCACAGTTCATGTTGCTGTTGAATTTGTTGGTCTTTTTCAATGTTGAGGTTGTTGAATTTCTTGATGTTTTCCAAAGTTGAGGTTGCTGTTGAATTTTTTGGTGTTTTTCATTGTTGAGGTTTTTGTTGAATTTGTTGGTGTTTCTGAATGTTGAGGTTGTTGTTGAATTTTTTATTCTTTTGCATTGTTGAGGTTGTTGTTGAATTTGTTGTTGTTTTTGAATGTTGAGGTTGGTGTTGAATTGTTTGGTGTTTTTCATTGTTGAGGTTCTTTGTGTTGAATTTTTTGATGTTTTTCATTGTTGAGGTTGTTGTTAAATTTGTTGGTGTATTTGAATGTTGAGGTTTTTAAATCTGTTGGTGTTTTTCATCGTTGATGTTGTTGTTGAATTTGTTGGTGATTTTCGATGTTGAGGTTTTTGAATTTGTTAGTCCTTTTCAAAGTTCAGGTTGTTGTTGAATTTTTTGGTGATTTTCAATATTGAGGTTGTTGTTGAATTTATTGGTGCATTCAATGTTTTTTTTTTAATCTTTTTGTATTTTTCAAAGTTGAGGTTGCAGTTGAATTTGTTGCTGTTTCTCAATGTTGAGGTTGTTGAATTTTTTGGTATTTTTCAAAGTTTAAGTTGTTGTTGAAATTTTTGGTTTTTTTCATTGTTGAGCTTATGTTGAATTTGTTGTTGTTTTTGAATGTTGCGGTTGTTGTTGAATTTTTTGATGGTTTTCATTTTTGAGGTTGTTGTTGAATTTGTTGGTGATTTTCAATGTTGTGTTTGTTGTTGAATTTTTTGGTGTTTTTCATTGTTGAGGTTGTTGTTGAAATTGTTGGATTTTTTCAATGTTGAGGTTGTTAATGAATTTTTTGGTGTTTTTCGTTGTTGAGGTTTGTGCTGAATTTGTTGCTGGTTTTCAGTGTTGAGGTTGTTGTTGAATTTGGTGGTATTTTCGAATGTTGATGTTGTTGTTGATTTTGTTGGTGCTTTGAATATTGAGATTGTTGTTGAATTATTTGGTGTTTGTAATTGTTGAGGTTGTTGTTGAATTTGTTGGTGATTTTAAATATTGAGGATGTAGTTGAATTTGTTGGTGTTTTGCCATGTTGAGGTTTTTGAATTTGTTGGTGTTTTTCATTGTTGAGGTTGTTGTTGAATATTTTGGTGTTTTTCAATGTTGAGGTTGTTGTTGAATTTATTGGTGTATTCAATTATCTTTTTTGAATCTTATTGCATTTTTCAATGTTGAGGTTGCTTTTGAATTTGTTGGTGTTTCTCAATGTTGAGGTTGTTGAATTTTTTGGTGTTTTTCAAAGTTGAGGTTGTTGTTGAATTTGTTGTTATTTTCGAATGTTGATGTTGTTGTTGAATTTGTTGGTGTTTTTAATATTGAGATTTTTGTTGAATCATTCGGTGTTTTTCATTGTTGAGGTTGTTGTTGTTGTTGTTGAATTTTTTGATGTTTTTCATTGTTGAGGTTGTTGTTGAATTTATTGGTGATTTTCAATATTAAGGATCTTGTTGAATTTACTGATGTAATCAATGATTTTTCTTGAACTTATTTGTATTTTTCAAAGTTGAGGTTGCAGTTGAATTTGTTGGTGTTTTTCAAAGTTGAGGTTGTTGTTGAATTTTTTGATGTTTTTCAATGTTGTGGTTTTTGTTCAATTTGTAGGTGTTTTTGAATGTTGAGGTTGTTTTTGAATCTTTTGGTATTTTTCATTGATGAGATCGTTGTTGTTGAATTTATTCCTGTTTTTCATTGCTGAGTTTGTGGATGAATTTTTTGGTGTTTTTCATTGTTTAGGTCTTTGTTGTTGATTTTTTTGGTGTTTTTCACTGTTGAGTTTGTTGTTGAATTTGGTGGTATTTTCGAATGTTGATGTTGTTGTTGATTTTGTTGGTGCTTTGAATATTGAGATTGTTGTTGAATTATTTGGTGTTTTTCATTGTTGAGGTTGTTGTTGAACTTGTTCTTTATTTTCAATGTTGAATTTGTTGTTGAATTTTTTGGTGTTTTTCATTGTTGAGGTTGTTTTTGAAATTGTTGGAGTTTTTCAATGTTGAGGTTGTTGATGAATCTTTTGGTATTTTTCATTTATGAGATCGTTGTTGTTGAATTTATTCCTGTTTTTCATTGCTGAGGTTGTTGATGAATTTTTTGGTGTTTTTGATTGTTGAGGTCGTTGTTGTTGAATTGTTTGCTGTTTTTCCTTGCTGAGGTTGTTGTTGAATATGTTGGTGTTTTTGAATGTTGAGGTTGATGTTGAATATTTTGATGTTTTTCATTGTTGAGGTTGCTGTTGAATTTGTTGGCGTTTTTGAATATTGAGGTTGTTAATGAATTTTTTGGTGTTTTTCGTTGTTGAGGTTTGTGTTGAATTTGTTGCTGGTTTTCAGTGTTGAGGTTGTTGTTGAATTTGGTGGTATTTTCGAATGTTGATGCTGTTGTTGATTTTGTTGGTGCTTTGAATATTGAGATTGTTGTTGAATTATTTGGTGTTTTTCATTGTTAAGGTTGTTGTTGAACTTGTTCGTTATTTTCAATGTTGAATTTGTTGTTGAATTTTTTGGTGTTTTTCATTGTTGAGGTTGTTGTTGAAATTGTTGGAGTTTTTCAATGTTGAGGTTGTTGATGAATCTTTTGGTATTTTTCATTGATGAGATCGTTGTTGTTGAATTTATTCCTGTTTTTCATTGCTGAGGTTGTTGATGAATTTTTTGGTGTTTTTGATTGTTGAGGTCGTTGTTGTTGAATTGTTTGCTGTTTTTCCTTGCTGAGGTTGTTGTTGAATATGTTGGTGTTTTTGAATGTTGAGGTTGTTGTTGAATATTTTGGTGTTTTTCATTGTTGAGGTTGCTGTGAATTTGTTGGCGTTTTTGAATATTGAGGTTGTTAATGAATTTTTTGGTGTTTTTCGTTGTTGAGGTTTTTGTTGAATTTGTGGCTGGTTTTCAGTGTTGAGGTTGTTGTTGAATTTGTTGGTGATTTTAAATATTGAGGATGTAGTTGAATTTGTAGGTGTTTTGCCATGTTGAGGTTTTTGAATTTGTTGGTGTTTTTCATTGTTGAGGTTGTTGTTGAATATTTTGGTGTTTTTCAATGTTGAGGTTGTTGTTGAATTTATTGGTGTATTCAATTATCTTTTTTGAATCTTATTGCATTTTTCAATGTTGAGGTTGCTTTTGAATTAGTTGGTATTTCTCAATGTTGAGGTTGTTGAATTTTTTGGTGTTTTTCAAAGTTGAGGTTGTTGTTGAATTTGTTGTTATTTTCGAATGTTGATGTTGTTGTTGAATATGTTGGTGTTTTTAATATTGAGATTTTTGTTGAATTATTCGGTGTTTTTCATTGCTGAGGTTGTTGTTGTTGTTGAATTTTTTAATGTTTTTCATTGTTGAGGTTGTTGTTGAATTTATTGGTGATTTTCAATATTAAGGATCTTGTTGAATTTATTGATGTAATCAATGATTTTTCTTGAACTTTTTTGTATTTTTCAAAGTTGAGGTTGCAGTTGAATTTGTTGGTGTTTTTCAAAGTTGAGGTTGTTGTTGAATTTTTTGATGTTTTTCAATGTTGTGGTTTTTGTTCAATTTGTTGGTGTTTTTGAATGTTGAGGTTGTTGTTGAATTTATTGATGTTTTTCATTGTTGAGGTTGTTGTTGAATTTGCTGGTGATTTTCAATGTTGAGTTTGTTGTTCAATTTTTTGGTGTTCTTCATTGTTGAGGTTGTTGTTGAAATTGTTGGAGTCTTTCAATGTTGAGGTTGTTGTTGAATCTTTTGGTATTTTTCATGGATGAGATCGTTGTAGTTGAATTAATTCCTATTTTTCATTGCTGTGGTTGTTAATGAATATTTTGGTGTTTTTCATTGTTGAGGTCGTTGTTGTTGAATTGTTTGCTGTTTTTCATTGCTGAGGTTGTTGTTGAATATGTTGGTGTTTTTCATTGTTGAGGTTGTTGTTAAATTTGTTGGTATTTTCGAATGTTGATGTTGTTGTTGAATTTGTTGGTGTTTTGAATATTGAGATTTTTGTTGAATTATTCGGTGTTTTTCATTGTTGAGGTTGTTGTTGTTGTTGAATTTTTTTGATGTTTTTCATTGTTGAGGTTGTTGTTGAATTTATTGGTGATTTTCAGTATTAAGGATCTTGTTGAATTTATTTATGCTGTCAATGATTTTTCTTGAGCTTTTTCGTATTTTTCAAAGTTGAGGTTGCAGTTGAATTTGTTGATGTTTTTCAAAGTTGAGGTTGTTGTTGAATTTTTTGATGTCTTTCAATGTTGAGGTTTTTGTTGAATTTGTTGGTGTTTTTGAATGTTGAGGTTGTTGAATTTGTTGGTGTTTTTAAATGTTGTTATTGTTGTTGAATTTTTTGGTGTTTTCATTGTTGAGGTTTTTGATGAATTTGTTGGTGTTTTGGAATGTTGAGGTTGTTGTTGTATTTTTTGATGTTTTTCAATGTAGAGATTTTTGTTGAATTTGATGGTTATTTTCAATTTTGTGTTTGTTGTTGAATTTTTTGATGTTTTTCATTTTTGCGGTACTTGTTGAATTTGTTGGTGTTTTTCATTTTTGATGTTGTTGTTGAATTGTTGGTTTTTTTCATTGCTGATGTTGATGAATTTATTGGTGTTATCAATGGTTTATTTTAATCTTTTTTGTATTTTTCACAGTTCATGTTGCTGTTGAATTTGTTGGTCTTTTTCAATGTTGAGGTTGTTGAATTTCTTGATGTTTTCCAAAGTTGAGGTTGCTGTTGAATTTTTTGGTGTTTTTCATTGTTGAGGTTTTTGTTGAATTTGTTGGTGTTTCTGAATGTTGAGGTTGTTGTTGAATTTTTTATTCTTTTGCATTGTTGAGGTTGTTGTTGAATTTGTTGTTGTTTTTGAATGTTGAGGTTGGTGTTGAATTGTTTGGTGTTTTTCATTGTTGAGGTTCTTTGTGTTGAATTTTTTGATGTTTTTCATTGTTGAGGTTGTTGTTAAATTTGTTGGTGTATTTGAATGTTGAGGTTTTTAAATCTGTTGGTGTTTTTCATCGTTGATGTTGTTGTTGAATTTGTTGGTGATTTTCGATGTTGAGGTTTTTGAATTTGTTAGTCCTTTTCAAAGTTCAGGTTGTTGTTGAATTTTTTGGTGATTTTCAATATTGAGGTTGTTGTTGAATTTATTGGTGTATTCAATGTTTTTTTTTTAATCTTTTTGTATTTTTCAAAGTTGAGGTTGCAGTTGAATTTGTTGCTGTTTCTCAATGTTGAGGTTGTTGAATTTTTTGGTATTTTTCAAAGTTTAAGTTGTTGTTGAAATTTTTGGTTTTTTTCATTGTTGAGCTTATGTTGAATTTGTTGTTGTTTTTGAATGTTGCGGTTGTTGTTGAATTTTTTGATGGTTTTCATTTTTGAGGTTGTTGTTGAATTTGTTGGTGATTTTCAATGTTGTGTTTGTTGTTGAATTTTTTGGTGTTTTTCATTGTTGAGGTTGTTGTTGAAATTGTTGGATTTTTTCAATGTTGAGGTTGTTAATGAATTTTTTGGTGTTTTTCGTTGTTGAGGTTTGTGCTGAATTTGTTGCTGGTTTTCAGTGTTGAGGTTGTTGTTGAATTTGGTGGTATTTTCGAATGTTGATGTTGTTGTTGATTTTGTTGGTGCTTTGAATATTGAGATTGTTGTTGAATTATTTGGTGTTTTTCATTGTTAAGGTTGTTGTTGAACTTGTTCGTTATTTTCAATGTTGAATTTGTTGTTGAATTTTTTGGTGTTTTTCATTGTTGAGGTTGTTGTTGAAATTGTTGGAGTTTTTCAATGTTGAGGTTGTTGATGAATCTTTTGGTATTTTTCATTGATGAGATCGTTGTTGTTTAATTTATTCCTTTTTTTTCATTGCTGAGGTTGTTGATGAATTTTTTGGTGTTTTTGATTGTTGAGGTCGTTGTTGTTGAATTGTTTGCTGTTTTTCCTTGCTGAGGTTGTTGTTGAATATGTTGGTGTTTTTGAATGTTGAGGTTGTTGTTGAATATTTTGGTGTTTTTCATTGTTGAGGTTGCTGTGAATTTGTTGGCGTTTTTGAATATTGAGGTTGTTAATGAATTTTTTGGTGTTTTTCGTTGTTGAGGTTTTTGTTGAATTTGTGGCTGGTTTTCAGTGTTGAGGTTGTTGTTGAATTTGTTGGTGATTTTAAATATTGAGGATGTAGTTGAATTTGTAGGTGTTTTGCCATGTTGAGGTTTTTGAATTTGTTGGTGTTTTTCATTGTTGAGGTTGTTGTTGAATATTTTGGTGTTTTTCAATGTTGAGGTTGTTGTTGAATTTATTGGTGTATTCAATTATCTTTTTTGAATCTTATTGCATTTTTCAATGTTGAGGTTGCTTTTGAATTAGTTGGTGTTTCTCAATGTTGAGGTTGTTGAATTTTTTGGTGTTTTTCAAAGTTGAGGTTGTTGTTGAATTTGTTGTTATTTTCGAATGTTGATGTTGTTGTTGAATATGTTGGTGTTTTTAATATTGAGATTTTTGTTGAATTATTCGGTGTTTTTCATTGCTGAGGTTGTTGTTGTTGTTGAATTTTTTAATGTTTTTCATTGTTGAGGTTGTTGTTGAATTTATTGGTGATTTTCAATATTAAGGATCTTGTTGAATTTATTGATGTAATCAATGATTTTTCTTGAACATTTTTGTATTTTTCAAAGTTGAGGTTGCAGTTGAATTTGTTGGTGTTTTTCAAAGTTGAGGTTGTTGTTGAATTTTTTGATGTTTTTCAATGTTGTGGTTTTTGTTCAATTTGTTGGTGTTTTTGAATGTTGAGGTTGTTGTTGAATTTATTGATGTTTTTCATTGTTGAGGTTGTTGTTGAATTTGCTGGTGATTTTCAATGTTGAGTTTGTTGTTCAATTTTTTGGTGTTCTTCATTGTTGAGGTTGTTGTTGAAATTGTTGGAGTCTTTCAATGTTGAGGTTGTTGTTGAATCTTTTGGTATTTTTCATGGATGAGATCGTTGTAGTTGAATTAATTCCTATTTTTCATTGCTGTGGTTGTTAATGAATATTTTGGTGTTTTTCATTGTTGAAGTCGTTGTTGTTGAATTGTTTGCTGTTTTTCATTGCTGAGGTTGTTGTTGAATATGTTGGTGTTTTTCATTGTTGAGGTTGTTGTTAAATTTGTTGGTATTTTCGAATGTTGATGTTGTTGTTGAATTTGTTGGTGTTTTGAATATTGAGATTTTTGTTGAATTATTCGGTGTTTTTCATTGTTGAGGTTGTTGTTGTTGTTGAATTTTTTTGATGTTTTTCATTGTTGAGGTTGTTGTTGAATTTATTGGTGATTTTCAATATTAAGGATCTTGTTGAATTTATTTATGCTGTCAATGATTTTTCTTGAGCTTTTTCGTATTTTTCAAAGTTGAGGTTGCAGTTGAATTTGTTGATGTTTTTCAAAGTTGAGGTTGTTGTTGAATTTTTTGATGTCTTTCAATGTTGAGGTTTTTGTTGAATTTGTTGGTGTTTTTGAATGTTGAGGTTGTTGAATTTGTTGGTGTTTTTCAATGTTGTTATTGTTGTTGAATTTTTTGGTGTTTTCATTGTTGAGGTTTTTGATGAATTTGTTGGTGTTTTGGAATGTTGAGGTTGTTGTTGTATTTTTTGATGTTTTTCAATGTAGAGATTTTTGTTGAATTTGATGGTTATTTTCAATTTTGTGTTTGTTGTTGAATTTTTTGATGTTTTTCATTTTTGCGGTACTTGTTGAATTTGTTGGTGTTTTTCATTTTTGATGTTGTTGTTGAATTGTTGGTTTTTTTCATTGCTGATGTTGATGAATTTATTGGTGTTATCAATGGTTTATTTTAATCTTTTTTGTATTTTTCACAGTTCATGTTGCTGTTGAATTTGTTGGTCTTTTTCAATGTTGAGGTTGTTGAATTTCTTGATGTTTTCCAAAGTTGAGGTTGTTGTTGAATTTTTTGGTGTTTTTCATTGTTGAGGTTTTTGTTGAATTTGTTGGTGTTTCTGAATGTTGAGGTTGTTGTTGAATTTTTTATTCTTTTGCATTGTTGAGGTTGTTGTTGAATTTGTTGTTGTTTTTGAATGTTGAGGTTGGTGTTGAATTGTTTGGTGTTTTTCATTGTTGAGGTTCTTTGTGTTGAATTTTTTGATGTTTTTCATTGTTGAGGTTGTTGTTAAATTTGTTGGTGTATTTGAATGTTGAGGTTTTTAAATCTGTTGGTGTTTTTCATCGTTGATGTTGTTGTTGAATTTGTTGGTGATTTTCGATGTTGAGGTTTTTGAATTTGTTAGTCCTTTTCAAAGTTCAGGTTGTTGTTGAATTTTTTGGTGATTTTCAATATTGAGGTTGTTGTTGAATTTATTGGTGTATTCAATGTTTTTTTTTTAATCTTTTTGTATTTTTCAAAGTTGAGGTTGCAGTTGAATTTGTTGCTGTTTCTCAATGTTGAGGTTGTTGAATTTTTTGGTATTTTTCAAAGTTTAAGTTGTTGTTGAAATTTTTGGTTTTTTTCATTGTTGAGCTTATGTTGAATTTGTTGTTGTTTTTGAATGTTGCGGTTGTTGTTGAATTTTTTGATGGTTTTCATTTTTGAGGTTGTTGTTGAATTTGTTGGTGATTTTCAATGTTGTGTTTGTTGTTGAATTTTTTGGTGTTTTTCATTGTTGAGGTTGTTGTTGAAATTGTTGGATTTTTTCAATGTTGAGGTTGTTGTTGATTTTTTTGGTGTTTTTCATTGTTGAGGTCGTTGTTGTTGAATTGTTTGCCTGTTTTCATTGTTGAGGTTGTTGATGAATTTGTTGGTGATTTTCAATATTGAGGTAGTTGTTGAATTTTTTGGTGCTTTTCTTTGCTGAGTTTTTTGTTGAACTTGTTGTTGTTTTTGAATGTTCAGGTTGTTGTTGAATTTTATGATGTTTTTCATTGTTGCGGTACTTGTTGAATTTGTTGGTGTTTTGCATTTTTGAGGTTGTTGTTGAATTGTTGGTTATTTTCATTGCTGAGGTTGATGTTGAATTTGTTGGTTATTTTCAATGTTGAGGTTGTTGAATTTATTGGTGTTATCAATGGTTTATTTTAATCTTTTTTGTATTTTTCAAAGTTGAGGTTGCTGTTGAATTTGTTGGTCTTTTTCAATGTTGAGGTTGTTGAATTTCTTGATGTTTTCCAAAGTTGAGGTTGTTGTTGAATTTTTTGGTGTTTTTCATTGTTGAGGTTTTTGTTGAATTTGTTGGTGTTTCTGAATTTTGAGGTTGTTGTTGAATTTTTTGGTCTTTTTCATTGTTGAGGTTGTTGTTGAATTTGTTGTTGTTTTTGAATGTTGATGTTGGTGTTGAATTGTTTGGTGTTTGTCATTGTTGAGGTTCTTTTTGTTGAATTTTTTGATGTTTTTCATTGTTGAGGTTGTTGTTAAATTTGTTGGTGTATTTGAATGTTGAGGTTTTTAAATCTGTTGGTGTTTTTCAAAATAGAGGTTGAAGTTGAATATTTTGGTGTTTTGCATTGTTGAGTTTTTTGTGGAATATGTTGGCATTTTTCATTGTTGACGTTGTTGTTGAATGTGTTGGTGATTTTCAATATTGAGGTTGTTGTTGAATTTATTGGTGTATTCAATGTTTTTTTTTAATCTTTTTGTATTTTTCAAAGTTGAGGTTGCAGTTGAATTTGATGCTGTTTCTCAATGTTGAGGTTGTTGAATTTTTTGGTATTATTCAAAGTTTAAGTTGTTGTTGAAATTTTTGGTTTGTTTCATTGTTGAGTTTTTTGTTGAATTTGTTGTTGTTTTTGAATGTTGCGGTTTTTGTTGAATTTTTTGATGGTTTTCTTTGTTGAGGTTGTTGTTGAATTTGTTGGTGTTTTTCATTGTTGAGGTTGTTGTTGAAATTGTTGGATTTTTTCAATGTTGAGGTTGTTGTTGAATTTTTTGGTGTTTTTTATTGTTGAGGTCGTTGTTGTTGAATTGTTTGCCTGTTTTCATTGTTCAGGTTGTTGTTGTATTTATTGGTGTGTTCAATGTTTTTTTTTTGAATCTTTTTGTATTGTTCAAAGTTGAGGTTGCAGTTGAATTTGTTGCTGTTTCTCAATGTTGAGGTAGTTGAATTTTTTGGTGTTTTTCAAAGTTGAGGTTGTTGTTGAAATTTTTGGTGTTTTTCATTGTTGAGTTTTTTGTTGAATTTGTTGTTGTTTTTGAATGTTGCGGTTTTCGTTCAATTTTTTGATGGTTTTCATTGTTGAGGTTGTTGTTGAATTTGTTGGAAATTTTTCAATGTTGAGTTTGTTGTTGAATTTTTTGGTGTTTTTCATTGTTGAGGTTGTTGTTGAAATTGTTGGAGTTTTTCAATGTTGAGGTTGTTGTTGAATTTTTTGGTGTTTTTCATTGTTGAGGTCGTTGTTGTTGAATTGTTTGCTTGTTTTCATTGTTGGGGTTGTTGATGAATTTGTTGGTGATTTTCAATATTGAGGTTGTTGTTGAATTTTTTGGTGTTTTTCTTTGCAGAGTTTTTTGTTGAAGTTGTTGTTGTTTTTGAATGTTCAGGTTGTTGTTGAATTTTTTGATGTTTTTCATTGTTGAGGTTGTTGTTGAATTTGTTGGTGATTTTGAATGTTGAGTTTGTTGTTGAATTTATTGGTGTTTTTCATTGTTGAGATTGTTTCTGAAATTGTTGGAGTTTTTCAACGTTAAGGTTGTTGTTGAATTTTTTGGTGTTTTTCATTGTTGAGGTCGTTGTTGTTGAATTGTTTGCCTGTTTACATTGTTGAGGTTGTTGATGAATTTGTTGGTGATTTTCAATATTGAGGTTGTTGTTGAATTTATTGGTGTTATCAATGTTTTTTTTTAAACTTTTTTGTATTTTTCAAAGTTGTGTTTGCACTTTAATTTGTTGGTGTTTTTCAATGTTGATGTTGTAGAATTTGTTGGTTCTTTTCAAAGTTGTGCTTGTTGTTGAATTTTTCGGTGTTCTCGTTGTTGAGGTTTTTGTCGAATTTGTTGCTCTTTTGGAATGTTCAACAGTTGTTGCATTTTTTGATGCTTTCAATGTTGAGATTATTTGTTGAATTTGATGATAATTTTCAATTTTGAGTTTGTTGTTGAATTTGTTGGTGTTTTCCAATGTTGAGGTTGTTGAAATTGTTGGTGTTTTTCAAAGCTGAGTTTGTTGTTGAATTTCTTGGTTTATTTGAATGTTGAGGTTGTTAAATCTGTTGGAGTTTTTCAAAATTGAGGTTGTTGTTGAATTTTTTGGTGTTTTTCATTGTTGAGGTTTTAGTTGAATTTGTTGGTGTTTTTCATTGTTGAGGTTGTTGTTGAATTTGTTGGTGATTTTCAATATTGAAGTTGTAGTTGAATTTGTTGGTGATTTTCAATGTTGAGGTTGTTGAATTTATTGGTTTCTTTTGATCTTTTTTGTATTTTTCAAAGTTGAGCTTGCAGTTGAATTTGTTCGTGTTTCTCAATGTTGAGGTTGTTGAATTTGTTGGCGTTTTTCAAAGTTGAGGTTGTTGTTGAATTTTTTGGTGTTTTCGAATGTTGAGGTTGTTGTTGAATTTGTTGGTGTTTTGAATGTTGAGATTGTTGTTGAATTATTTGGTGTTTTTCATTGTTGAGGTTGTTGTTGAATTTGTTGGAGTTTTTCAATGTTGAGGTTGTTGTTGAATTTGTTGGTGTTTTTCAATGTTGTGGTTGTTGAATTAGTTGGTGTTTTTCCAAGTTGAGGTTGTTGCTGAATTTTTTGGTGTTTTTCATTGTTGAGGTTGTTGTTAAATTTGTTGGTGATTTTCAAGGCTGAGGTTGTTGTTGAATTTGTTTGTGTATTTGAATGTTGAGGTTATTAAATCTAATGGCGTTTTTCAAAATTGAGGTTGTTGTTGAATTTTTTGGTGTTTTTCATTGTTGACGTTTTTGTTGATTATGTTGGTGTTTTTCATTGTTGAGGTTGTTGTTGAATATTTTGGTGTTTTTCATTCTTGAGGTTCTTGTTGAATTTTTTGATGTTTTTCATTGCTGAGGTTGTTGTTGAATTTGTTGCTGATTTTCAATGTTGAGGTTGTTGAATTTGTTGGTGTTTATCAAAGTTGAGGTTGTTGTTGAATGTTTTTGTGTTTTTCTTTGTTGAGGTTGTTGTTGAATTTTTGGGTGTTTTTGAATGTTGAGGTTGTTGTTGAATTTTTTGGTGTTGTTCATTGTTGAGGTTTTTGTTGAATTTTTGGGTGTTTTTGAATGTTGAGGTTGTTGTTGAATTTTTTGGTGTTGTTCATTGTTGAGGTTGTTGTTGAATTTGTTGGTGTTTTTCAAAGTTGACGTTGTTGTTGATTTTTTTGGTGTTTTTAATTGTTGAGGTTTTTGTTGAATTTGTTGTTGTGTTTGAATGTTGAGGTTCTTGTTGAATTTTTTGGTGCTTTTCATTGTTGAGGTTGTTGTTGAATTTGTTGGTGTTTTTGAATGTTGAGGTTGTTGATGAATTCTTTGGTGTTTTTCATTGTTGAGATTGGTGTTGAAATTGTTGGTGTTTTCGAATGTTGAGGTTGTTGTTGAATTTGTTGGTGATTCTCAATATTGAGGTTGTAGTTGAATTTGTTGGTGTTTTTCCATGTTGAGTTTTTAAATTTGTTGGTGTTTTTCAAAGTTGAGGTAGTTGTTGAATATTTTGGTGTTTTTCAATGTTAATGTTCTCGTTGAATTTATTGGTGTTATCAATGATTTTGCTTGAACTTTGTTGTAGTTTTCAATGTTGAGGTTGCAGTTGAATTTGTCGGTGTTTTTCAAAGCTGAGGTTGTTGAATTGTTGGTGTTTTTCAAAATTGAGGTTGTTGTTGAATTTTTTAATATTTTTCATTGCTGAGGTTGTTGTTGAATTTGTTGGTGATTTTCAATGTTGAGTTTGTTGTGAATTTTTTGATGTTTTTCATTGTTGAGTTTGTTGTTGAAATTGTTGGAGTTTTTCAATGTTGAGGTTGTTGTTGAATTTTTTGGTGTTTTTCATTGTTGAGGTCGATGATGTTGATTTGTTTGCCTGTTTTCATTGTTGAGGTTGTTGATGAATTTGTTGGTGATTTTCAATATTGAGGTTGTTGTTGAATTTATTGGTGTTGTCAATGTTTTTTTTTAAACTTTTTTGTATTTTTCAAAACTGAGTTTGCCCTTTAATTTGTTAGTGTTTATCAATGTTGATGTTGTTGAATTTCTTGGTGTTTTTCAAAGTTGTGATTGTTGTTCAATGTTTTGGTGTTTTCATTGTTGAGGTTTTTGTTGAATTTGTTGGTGTTTTGGAATGTTGAGGTTGTTGTTGCATTTTTTGATGTTTTTCAATGTTGACATTTTTGTTGAATTTGATGGTGATTTTCAATTGTGAGTTTGTTGTTGAATTTTTTGATGTTTTTCATTGTTGAGTTTTTTGTGGAGTATGTTGGTGTTTTTCATTGTTGATGTTGTTGTTGAATTTGTTGGTGATTTTCGATGTTGAGGTTTTTGAATTTGTTAGTGCTTTTCAAAGTTCAGGTTGTTGTTGAATTTTTTGGTGATTTTCAATATTGAGGTTGTTGTTGAATTTATTGGTGTATTCAATGTTTTTTTTTTAATCTTTTTGTATTTTCCAAAGTTGAGGTTGCAGTTGAATTTGTTGCTGTTTCTCAATGTTGAGGTTGTTGAATTTTTTGGTATTTTTCAAAGTTTAAGTTGTTGTTGAAATTTTTGGTTTTTTTCATTGTTGAGCTTATGTTGAATTTGTTGCTGTTTTTGAATGTTGCGGTTGTTGTTGAATTTTTTGACGGTTTTCATTTTTGAGGTTGTTATTGAATTTGTTGGTGATTTTCAATGTTGTGTTTGTTGTTGAATTTTTTGGTGTTTTTCATTGTTGAGGTTGTTGTTGAAATTGTTGGATGTTTTCAATGTTGAGGTTGTTGTTGAATTTTTTGGTGTTATTCATTGTTGAGGTCGTTGTTGTTGAATTGTTTGCCTGTATTCATTGTTGAGGTTGTTGATGAATTTGTTGGTGATTTTCAATATTGAGGTAGTTGTTGAATTTTTTGGTGTTTTTCTTTGCTGAGTTTTTTGTTGAACTTGTTGTTGTTTTTGAATGTTCAGGTTGTTGTTGAATTTTATGATGTTTTTCATTGTTGCGGTACTTGTTGAATTTGTTGGTGTTTTGCATTTTTGAGGTTGTTGTTGAATTGTTGGTTATTTTCATTGCTGAGGTTGATGTTGAATTTGTTGGTTATTTTCAATGTTGAGGTTGTTGAATTTATTGGTGTTATCAATGGTTTATTTTAATCTTTTTTGTATTTTTCAAAGTTGAGGTTGCTGTTGAATTTGTTGGTCTTTTTCAATGTTGAGGTTGTTGAATTTCTTGATGTTTTCCAAAGTTGAGGTTGTTGTTGAATTTTTTGGTGTTTTTCATTGTTGAGGTTTTTGTTGAATTTGTTGGTGTTTCTGAATTTTGAGGTTGTTGTTGAATTTTTTGGTCTTTTTCATTGTTGAAGTTGTTGTTGAATTTGTTGTTGTTTTTGAATGTTGATGTTGGTGTTGAATTGTTTGGTGTTTGTCATTGTTGAGGTTCTTTTTGTTGAATTTTTTGATGTTTTTCATTGTTGAGGTTGTTGTTAAATTTGTTGGTGTATTTGAATGTTGAGGTTTTTAAATCTGTTGGTGTTTTTCAAAATTGAGGTTGTAGTTGAATATTTTGGTGTTTTGCATTGTTGAGTTTTTTGTGGAATATGTTGGCATTTTTCATTGTTGAGGTTGTTGATGAATTTGTTGGTGATTTTCAATATTGAGGTTGTTGTTGAATTTATTGGTGTTATCAATGTTTTTTTTTAAACTTTTTTGTATTTTTCAAAGTTGTGTTTGCACTTTAATTTGTTGGTGTTTTTCAATGTTGATGTTGTAGAATTTGTTGGTTCTTTTCAAAGTTGTGCTTGTTGTTGAATTTTTCGGTGTTCTCGTTGTTGAGGTTTTTGTTGAATTTGTTGCTCTTTTGGAATGTTCAACAGTTGTTGCATTTTTTGATGCTTTCAATGTTGAGATTATTTGTTGAATTTGATGATAATTTTCAATTTTGAGTTTGTTGTTGAATTTGTTGGTGTTTTCCAATGTTGAGGTTGTTGAAATTGTTGGTGTTTTTCAAAGCTGAGTTTGTTGTTGAATTTCTTGGTTTATTTGAATGTTGAGGTTGTTAAATCTGTTGGAGTTTTTCAAAATTGAGGTTGTTGTTGAATTTTTTGGTGTTTTTCATTGTTGAGGTTTTAGTTGAATTTGTTGGTGTTTTTCATTGTTGAGGTTGTTGTTGAATTTGTTGGTGATTTTCAATATTGAAGTTGTTGTTGAATTTGTTGGTGATTTTCAATGTTGAGGTTGTTGAATTTATTGGTTTCTTTTGATCTTTTTTGTATTTTTCAAAGTTGAGCTTGCAGTTGAATTTGTTCGTGTTTCTCAATGTTGAGGTTGTTGAATTTGTTGGCGTTTTTCAAAGTTGAGGTTGTTGTTGAATTTTTTGGTGTTTTCGAATGTTGAGGTTGTTGTTGAATTTGTTGGTGTTTTGAATGTTGAGATTGTTGTTGAATTATTTGGTGTTTTTCATTGTTGAGGTTGTTGTTGAATTTGTTGGAGTTTTTCAATGTTGAGGTTGTTGTTGAATTTGTTGGTGTTTTTCAATGTTGTGGTTGTTGAATTAGTTGGTGTTTTTCCAAGTTGAGGTTGTTGCTGAATTTTTTGGTGTTTTTCATTCTTGAGGTTGTTGTTAAATTTGTTGGTGATTTTCAAGGCTGAGGTTGTTGTTGAATTTGTTTGTGTATTTGAATGTTGAGGTTATTAAATCTAATGGCGTTTTTCAAAATTGAGGTTGTTGTTGAATTTTTTGGTGTTTTTCATTGTTGACGTTTTTGTTGATTATGTTGGTGTTTTTCATTGTTGAGGTTCTTGTTGAATTTTTTGATGTTATTCATTGCTGAGGTTGTTGTTGAATTTGTTGGTGTTTTTCCATGTTGAGGTTTTTGAATTTGTTGGTGTTTTTCATTGTTGAGGTTGTTGTTGAATATTTTGGTGTTTTTCATTCTTGAGGTTCTTGTTGAATTTTTTGATGTTTTTCATTGCTGAGGTTGTTGTTGAATTTGTTGCTGATTTTCAATGTTGAGTTTGTTGAATTTGTTGGTGTTTATCAAAGTTGAGGTTGTTGTTGAATTTTTGGTGTTTTTCTTTGTTGAGATTGTTGTTGAATTTTTGGGTGTTTTTGAATGTTGAGGTTGTTGTTGAATTTGTTGCTGATTTTCAATGTTGAGTTTGTTGAATTTGTTGGTGTTTATCAAAGTTGAGGTTGTTGTTGAATTTTTGGTGTTTTTCTTTGTTGAGATTGTTGTTGAATTTTTGGGTGTTTTTGAATGTTGAGGTTGTTGTTGAATTTTTTGTTGTTTTTCATTGTTGAGGTTTTTGTTGAATTTTTGGGTGTTTTTGAATGTTGAGGTTGTTGTTGAATTTTTTGGTGTTGTTCATTGTTGAGGTTGTTGTTGAATTTGTTGGTGTTTTTCAAAGTTGACGTTGTTGTTGATTTTTTTGGTGTTTTTAATTGTTGAGGTTTTTGTTGAATTTGTTGTTGTGTTTGAATGTTGAGGTTCTTTTTGAATTTTTTGGTGCTTTTCATTGTTGAGGTTGTTGTTGAATTTGTTGGTGTTTTTGAATGTTGAGGTTGTTGATGAATTCTTTGGTGTTTTTCATTGTTGAGATAGGTGTTGAAATTGTTGGTGTTTTCGAATGTTGAGGTTGTTGTTGAATTTGTTGGTGATTCTCAATATTGAGGTTGTAGTTGAATTTGTTGGTGTTTTTCCATGTTGAGTTTTTAAAGTTGTTGGTGTTTTTCAAAGTTGAGGTAGTTGTTGAATATTTTGGTGTTTTTCAATGTTAATGTTCTCGTTGAATTTATTGGTGTTATCAATGATTTTGCTTGAACTTTGTTGTAGTTTTCAAAGTTGAGGTTGCAGTTGAATTTGTCGGTGTTTTTCAAAGCTGAGGTTGTTGAATTGTTGGTGTTTTCAAAGTTGAGGTTGTTGTTGAATTTTTTAATATTTTTCATTGCTGAGGTTGTTGTTGAATTTGTTGGTGTTTTTCTTTGTTGAGGTTGTTGTTGAATTTTTGATGTTTTTCATTGCTGAGGTTGTTGTTGAATTTGTTGCTGATTTTCAATGTTGAGATTGTTGTTGAATTTGTTGGTGTTTATCAAAGTTGAGGTTGTTGTTGAATTTTTTGGTGTTTTCTTTGTTGAGATTGTTGTTGAATTTTTGGGTGTTTTTGAATGTTGAGGTTGTTGTTGAATTTTTTGGTGTTGTTCATTGTTGAGGTTGTTGTTGAATTTGTTGGTGTTTTTCAAAGTTGACGTTGTTGTTGATTTTTTTGGTGTTTTTAATTGTTGAGGTTTTTGTTGAATTTGTTGTTGTGTTTGAATGTTGAGGTTCTTGTTGAATTTTTTGGTGCTTTTCATTGTTGAGGTTGTTGTTGAATTTGTTGGTGTTTTTGAATGTTGAGGTTGTTGATGAATTCTTTGGTGTTTTTCATTGTTGAGATTGGTGTTGAAATTGTTGGTGTTTTCGAATGTTGAGGTTGTTGTTGAATTTGTTGGTGATTCTCAATATTGAGGTTGTAGTTGAATTTGTTGGTGTTTTTCCATGTTGAGTTTTTAAATTTGTTGGTGTTTTTCAAAGTTGAGGTAGCTGTTGAATATTTTGGTGTTTTTCAATGTTAATGTTCCCGTTGAATTTATTGGTGTTATCAATGATTTTGCTTGAACTTTGTTGTAGTTTTCAAAGTTGAGGTTGCAGTTGAATTTGTCGGTGTTTTTCAAAGCTGAGGTTGTTGAATTGTTGGTGTTTTTCAAAGTTGAGGTTGTTGTTGAATTTTTTAATATTTTTCATTGCTGAGGTTGTTGTTGAAATTGTTGGAGTTTTTCAATGTTGAGGTTGTTGTTGAATTTTTTGGTGTTTTTCATTGTTGAGGTCGTTGTTGTTGAATTGTTTGCTTGTTTTCATTGTTGGGGTTGTTGATGAATTTGTTGGTGATTTTCAATATTGAGGTTGTTGTTGAATTTTTTGGTGTTTTTCTTTGCAGAGTTTTTTGTTGAAGTTGTTGTTGTTTTTGAATGTTCAGGTTGTTGTTGAATTTTTTGATGTTTTTCATTGTTGAGGTTGTTGTTGAATTTGTTGGTGATTTTCAATGTTGAGTTTGTTGAATTTGTTGGTGTTTATCAAAGTTGAGGTTGTTGTTGAATTTTTGGTGTTTTTCTTTGTTGAGATTGTTGTTGAATTTTTGGGTGTTTTTGAATGTTGAGGTTGTTGTTGAATTTGTTGCTGATTTTCAATGTTGAGTTTGTTGAATTTGTTGGTGTTTATCAAAGTTGAGGTTGTTGTTGAATTTTTGGTGTTTTTCTTTGTTGAGATTGTTGTTGAATTTTTGGGTGTTTTTGAATGTTGAGGTTGTTGTTGAATTTTTTGTTGTTTTTCATTGTTGAGGTTTTTGTTGAATTTTTGGGTGTTTTTGAATGTTGAGGTTGTTGTTGAATTTTTTGGTGTTGTTCATTGTTGAGGTTGTTGTTGAATTTGTTGGTGTTTTTCAAAGTTGACGTTGTTGTTGATTTTTTTGGTGTTTTTAATTGTTGAGGTTTTTGTTGAATTTGTTGTTGTGTTTGAATGTTGAGGTTCTTTTTGAATTTTTTGGTGCTTTTCATTGTTGAGGTTGTTGTTGAATTTGTTGGTGTTTTTGAATGTTGAGGTTGTTGATGAATTCTTTGGTGTTTTTCATTGTTGAGATAGGTGTTGAAATTGTTGGTGTTTTCGAATGTTGAGGTTGTTGTTGAATTTGTTGGTGATTCTCAATATTGAGGTTGTAGTTGAATTTGTTGGTGTTTTTCCATGTTGAGTTTTTAAAGTTGTTGGTGTTTTTCAAAGTTGAGGTAGTTGTTGAATATTTTGGTGTTTTTCAATGTTAATGTTCTCGTTGAATTTATTGGTGTTATCAATGATTTTGCTTGAACTTTGTTGTAGTTTTCAAAGTTGAGGTTGCAGTTGAATTTGTCGGTGTTTTTCAAAGCTGAGGTTGTTGAATTGTTGGTGTTTTCAAAGTTGAGGTTGTTGTTGAATTTTTTAATATTTTTCATTGCTGAGGTTGTTGTTGAATTTGTTGGTGTTTTTCTTTGTTGAGGTTGTTGTTGAATTTTTGATGTTTTTCATTGCTGAGGTTGTTGTTGAATTTGTTGCTGATTTTCAATGTTGAGATTGTTGTTGAATTTGTTGGTGTTTATCAAAGTTGAGGTTGTTGTTGAATTTTTTGGTGTTTTCTTTGTTGAGATTGTTGTTGAATTTTTGGGTGTTTTTGAATGTTGAGGTTGTTGTTGAATTTTTTGGTGTTGTTCATTGTTGAGGTTGTTGTTGAATTTGTTGGTGTTTTTCAAAGTTGACGTTGTTGTTGATTTTTTTGGTGTTTTTAATTGTTGAGGTTTTTGTTGAATTTGTTGTTGTGTTTGAATGTTGAGGTTCTTGTTGAATTTTTTGGTGCTTTTCATTGTTGAGGTTGTTGTTGAATTTGTTGGTGTTTTTGAATGTTGAGGTTGTTGATGAATTCTTTGGTGTTTTTCATTGTTGAGATTGGTGTTGAAATTGTTGGTGTTTTCGAATGTTGAGGTTGTTGTTGAATTTGTTGGTGATTCTCAATATTGAGGTTGTAGTTGAATTTGTTGGTGTTTTTCCATGTTGAGTTTTTAAATTTGTTGGTGTTTTTCAAAGTTGAGGTAGCTGTTGAATATTTTGGTGTTTTTCAATGTTAATGTTCCCGTTGAATTTATTGGTGTTATCAATGATTTTGCTTGAACTTTGTTGTAGTTTTCAAAGTTGAGGTTGCAGTTGAATTTGTCGGTGTTTTTCAAAGCTGAGGTTGTTGAATTGTTGGTGTTTTTCAAAGTTGAGGTTGTTGTTGAATTTTTTAATATTTTTCATTGCTGAGGTTGTTGTTGAAATTGTTGGAGTTTTTCAATGTTGAGGTTGTTGTTGAATTTTTTGGTGTTTTTCATTGTTGAGGTCGATGATGTTGATTTGTTTGCCTGTTTTCATTGTTGAGGTTGTTGATGAATTTGTTGGTGATTTTCAATATTGAGGTTGTTGTTGAATTTATTGGTGTTGTCAATGTTTTTTTTTTAACTTTTTTGTATTTTTCAAAACTGAGTTTGCCCTTTAATTTGTTAGTGTTTATCAATGTTGATGTTGTTGAATTTCTTGGTGTTTTTCAAAGTTGTGATTGTTGTTCAATGTTTTGGTGTTTTCATTGTTGAGGTTTTTGTTGAATTTGTTGGTGTTTTGGAATGTTGAGGTTGTTGTTGCATTTTTTGATGTTTTTCAATGTTGACATTTTTGTTGAATTTGATGGTGATTTTCAATTTTGAGTTTGTTGTTGAATTTTTTGGTGTTTTTCATTGTTGCAGTACTTGTTGAATTTGTTGGTGTTTTTCATTGTTGAGGTTCTTGTTGAATTTTTTGATGTTTTTCATTGCTGAGGTTGTTGTTGAATTTGTTGGTGATTTTCAATGTTGAGGTGCTTGAATTTATTGGTGTTATCAATGGTTGTTTTTTATCTTATTTGTATTTTTAAAAGTTGAGGTTGCAGTTGAATTTGTTGCTGTTTTTCAATGTTGAGTTTGTTGAATTTGTTTGTGTTTTCCAAAGTTGAGGTTGTTGTTGAATTTTTTGGTGTTTTTCATTGTATAGGTTGTTGTTGACTTATTTGATGTTTTTCATTGTTGAGGTTGTTGTTGAATTTATTGGTGATTTTCAATATTCAGGTTTTTGTTGAATTTATTGGTGTTATCAATGATTTTGCTTGAACTTTTTTGTATTTTTCAAAGTTGAGGTTGCAGTTGAATTTGTTGCTGGTTTTCAATGTTGAGTTTGTTGAATTTTTTGCTGGTTTTCCAAAGTTGAGGTTGTTGTTGTATTTTTTGGTGTTTTTCATTGTTGAGGTTTTTGTTGAATTTGTTGGTGTTTTTGCATGTTGAGGTTGTTGTTGAATTTTTGTGTGTTTTTCATTGTTGAGGTTGATGTCGAATTTGTTGCTGATTTTGATTGCTGAGTTTGTTGTTGAATTTGTTGGTGTTTTTTCATGTTGAGGTTGTTGAATTTGTTGGTATTTTTCAACGTTGACTTTGTTGTTGAATTTTTTGGTGTTTTTGATTGTTGAGGTTTTTGTTGAATTTGGCGGTGTTTTTTAATGTTGAAGTTGATTATGAATTTTTTGGTGTTTTTCATTGTTGAGATTGTTGTTGAATATTTTGGTGTTTTTCAATGTTAAGGTTGTTGATGAATTTTTTGGTGTTCTCAATGATTTTTCTTGAACTTTTTTGTATTTTTCAAAGTTGAGGTTGCAGTTGAATTTGTTGGTGTTTTTCAAAGTTGAGGTTGTTCAATTTGTTGTTGTTTTTCAAAGTTGAGGTTGTTGTTGAATTTTTTGATGTTTTTTAATGTGGAGGTTTTTGTTTAATTTGTTGGTGTTTTTGAATGTTGAGGTTTTTGTTGAAATTGTTGGAGTTTTTCAATGTTGAGGTTGTTGTTGAATTTTTTGGTGTTTTTCATTGTTGAGATCGTTGTTGTTGAATTGTTTGCTGTTTTTCATTGTTGAGGTTGTTGATGAATTTGCGGGTGAATTTCAATATTGACGTTGTTGTTGAATTTATTGGTGTTATCAATGTTTTTTTTAAAACTTTTTTGTTTTTTTCAAAGTTGAGTTTGCACTTTAATTTGTAGGTGTTTTTCAATGTTGATGTTGTTCAATTTGTTGGTGTTTTACAAAGTTGTGATTGTTAGTGTATTTTTTGGTGTTTTCATTGTTGAGGTTTTTGTTGAATTTGTTGGTGTTTTGGAATGTTGGGGTAGTTGTTGTATCTTTTTTTGTTTTTCAATGTTGAGAGTTTTGTTGAATTTGATGGTTATTTTCAATTTTGAGTTTGCTGTTGAATTTTTTGGTGTTTTTCTTTGCTGAGGTTGTTGTTGAATTTTTTGATGTTTTTCATTGCTGAGGTTGTTGTTGAATTTGTTGGTGATTTTCAATTGGGAGGTTGTTGAATTTATTGGTCTTATCAATGGTTTATTTTGATCTTATTTGTATTTTTCAAAGTTGAGGTTGCAGTTGAATTTGTTGGTGTTTTTCAATGTTGAGATTGTTGAATTTCTTGGTGTTTTCCAAAGTTGAGGTTGTTTTTGAATTTTTTGGTGTTTTTCATTGTTGAGGTTTTTGTTGAATTTTTTGGTGTTTCTGAATGTTGAGGTTGTTGTTGAATTTTTTGGTGTTTTTCATAGTTGAGGTTGTTGTTGAATTTGTTGGAGTTTTTCAATGTTGAGGTTGTTGTTGAATTTGTTGGTGTTTTCGAATTTTGAGGTTGTTGTTGAATTTGTCGGTGTTTTTAAATGTTGAGTTGTTGTTGAATTGTTTTGGTGTTTTTCATTGTTGTGGTTGTTGTTGTTGAATTTTTGATGTTTTTCATTGTTGAGGTTGTTGTTGAATTTGTTGGTGTTATCAATTTTTATTTTGTTAAACCTTTTTGTGGTTTTTTTGGTGTATTGAATGTTTAAGTTGTTGTTGAATTTATTGTTGTAATCAATGTCTTTTTTTGGAATCTTTTTGTAATTTTCAGAGTTTAGGTTGCAGTTGAATTTGTTTGTGTCTCTCAATGTTGACGTTGATGAATTTGCTGGTGTTTTTCAAAGTTGAGGTTGTTGTTGAATTTTTTGATGTTTTTAAATGTTGAGGTTTTTGTTGAATTTGCTGGTGTTTTTGAATGCAGAGGTTGTTGTTGAATTCTTTGTTGTTTTTCAATGTTGAGGTTGTTGTTGAATTTTTTGTTGTTTTTCATTGTTGAGGTTTTTTTTGAATTTGTTGTTGATTATCAATATTGAGGTTGTACTTGAATTTGTCGGTGCATTTCCATGTTGAGTTTTTTGAATTTGTTGGTGTTTTTCAAAGTTGAGGTTGCTGTTGAATATTTTGGTGTTTTTCAATGTGAGGTTCTTGTTGAATTTTTTGGTGATTTTCAATATTGAGGTTGTTGTTGAATTTATTGGTGTATTCAGTGTTGAGGTTGTTGTTGAATTTTTTGATGTTTTTCATTGTTGAGGTTGTTGTTAAATTTGCTGGTGATTTTCAATGTTGAGTTTGCTGTTGAATTTTTTTGTGTTTTCCATTGTTGAGGTTGTTGTTGAAATTGTTGGAGTTTTTCAATGTTGAGGTTGTTGTTGAATCTTTTGGTATTTTTCATTGTTGAGGTCGTTGTTGTTGAATTTTTTGCTGTTTTTCATTGCTGAGGTTGTTCATGAATTTTTTGGTATTTTTCATTGTTCAGGGCGTTGTTGTTGAATTATTTGCTGTTTTTCATTGCTGAGGTTGTTGTTGAATTTGTTGGTGTTTTTGAATGCTGAGGTTTTTGTTGAATTTTTTGGTGTTTTTCATTGTTGAGGTTATTGTTGAATTTGTTGGTGTTTTCGAATGTTGGGGTTGTTGTTGAATTTGTTGGTGTTTTGAATGTTGAGATTGTTGTTGAATTATTTGGTGTTTTTCAGTGTTGAGGTTGTTGCTGTCGAATTTTTTGATGTTTTTCATTGCTGATGTTGTTGTTGAATTTATTGGTGATTTTCAATATTGAGGTTCTTGTTGAAGGTATTGGTGTTATCAATAATTTTTTTGAACTTTTGTGTATTTTTGAAAGTTGAGGTTGCAGTTGAATTTGTTGGTGTTTTTCAATGATTAGGTTGTTGAATTTGTTGGTGTTATTCAAAGTTCAGGTTGTTGTTGAATTTTTTGGTGTTTTTCAATGTTGAGATTTTTGTTGAATTTGTTGGTGTTTTTGAATGTTGAGGTTGTTGTTGAATTTGTTGGTGTTTTTCGATGATGAGGTTGTTGTTGAATTTTCTGGTGTTTTTCATTGTTGAGGTTTTTGTTGAATTTGTTGTTGTTTTTGAATGTTGAGGTTGTTGATGAATTTTTTGTTGTTTTTCATTGTTGAGGTTGTAGTTGAATTTGTTGGTGTTTCTCCATGTTGAGGTTTTTGAATTTGTTGGTGTTTTTCAAAGTTGAGGTTGGTGTTGAATATTTTGGTGTTTTTCAATGTTGAGGTTGTTGTTGAATTTTTTGGTGATTTTCAATGTTGAGGTTGTTGTTGAATTTTTTGGTGATTTTCAATTTTGAGGTTGTTGTTGAATTTTTTGATGTTTTTCATTGTTGAGGTTGTTGTTGAATTTGTTGGCGATTTTCTATGTTGAGTTTGTTGTTGAATTTTTTGGTGTTTTTCATTGTTGAGATTGTTGTTGAAATTGTTGGAGTTTTTCAATGTTGAGGTTGTTGTTGAATCTTTTGGTATTTTTCAATGTTGAGGTCGTTGTTGTTGAATTTATTGCTGTTTATCATTGCTGAGGTTGTTGATGCATTTTTTGGTGTTTTTCATTGTTGAGGTCGTTGTTGTTGAATTGATTGCTGTTATTCATTGCTGAGGTTGTTGTTGAATTTGTTGGTGTTTTTGAATGTTGAGGTTGTTGTTGAATTTTTTGGTGTTTTTCATTGTTGAGATCGTTGTTGTTGAATTGTTTGCTGTTTTTCATTGTTGAGGTTGTTGATGAATTTGCGGGTGATTTTCAATATTGACGTTGTTGTTGAATTTATTGGTGTTATCAATTTTTCATTTGCGGTACTTATTGAATTTGTTGGTGTTTTTCTTTGTTGAGGTTGTTGTTGAATTTGTTGATGTTTTTCATTGCTGAGGTTGTTGTTGAATTTGTTGGTGATTTTCAATTGGGAGGTTGTTGAATTTATTGATGTTATCAAGGGTTTATTTTGATCTTATTTGTATTGTTCAAAGTTGAGGTTGCAGTTGAATTTGTTGGTGTTTTTCAATTTTGAGATTGTTGAATTTCTTGGTGTTTTCCAAAGTTGAGGTTGTTGTTGAATTTTTTGGTGTTTTTCATTGTTGAGGTTGTTGTTGAATTTGTTGGAGTTTTTCAATGTTGAGGTTGTTGTTGAATTTGTTGGTGTGTTCAAATTTTGAGGTTGTTGTTGAATTTGTCGTTGTTTTTGAATGTTGAGTTGTTGTTGAATTGTTTGGTGTTTTTCATTGTTGTGGTTGTTGTTGTTGAATTTTTGATGTTTTTCATTGTTGAGGTTGTTGTTGAATTTGTTGGTGTTATCAATTTTTATTTTGTTGAACCTTTTTGTGGTTTTTTTGGTGAATTGAATGTTTAAGTTGTTGTTGAATTTATTGTTGTATTCAATATCTTTTTTTGGAATCTTTTTGTACTTTTCAGAGTTTAGGTTGCAGTTGAATTTGTTTGTGTCTCTCAATGTTGACGTTGATGAATTTGCTGGTGTTTTTCAAAGTTGAGGTTGTTGTTGAATTTTTTGATGTTTTTAATTGTTGAGGTTTTTGTTGAATTTGTTGGTGTTTTTAAATGCAGAAGTTGTTGTTGAATTCTTTGTTGTTTTTCAATGTTGAGGTTGTTGTTGAATTTTTTGTTGTTTTTCATTGTTGAGGTTTTTTTTGAATTTGTTGTTGATTATCAATATTGAGGTTGTACTTGAATTTGTCGGTGCATTTCCATGTTGAGATTTTTTGAATTTGTTGGTGTTTTTCAAAGTTGAGGTTGCTGTTGAATATTTTGGTGTTTTTCAATGTGAGGTTCTTGTTGAATTTTTTGGTGATTTTCAATATTGAGGTTGTTGTTGAATTTATTGGTGTATTCAGTGTTGAGGTTGTTGTTGAATTTTTTGATGTTTTTCATTGTTGAGGTTGTTGTTGAAATTGTTGGAGTTTTTCAATGTCGAGGTTGTTGTTGTTGAATTTTTTGCTGTTTTTCATTGCTGAGGTTGTTCATGAATTTTTTGGTATTTTTCATTGTTGAGGTCGTTGTTGTTGAATTTTTTGCTGTTTTTCATTGCTGAGGTTGTTCATGAATTTTTTGGTATTATTCATTGTTCAGGGCGTTGTTGTTGAATTGTTTGCTGTTTTTCATTGCTGAGGTTGTTGTTGAATTTGTTGGTGTTTTTGAATGCTGAGGTTTTTGTTGAATTTTTTGGTGTTTTTCATTGTTGAGGTTGTTGTTGAATTTGTTGGTGTTTTCGAATGTTGAGGTTGTTGTTGAATTTGTTGGTGTTTTGAATGTTGAGATTGTTGTTGAATTATTTGGTGTTTTTCAGTGTTGAGGTTGTTGCTGTCGAATTTTTTGATGTTTTTCATTGTTGAGGTTGTTGTTGAATTTATTGGTGATTTTCAATATTGAGGTTCTTGTTGAAGGTATTGGTGTTATCAATAATTTTTTTGAACTTTTGTGTATTTTTGAAAGTTGAGGTTGCAGTTGAATTTGTTGGTGTTATTCAAAGTTGAGGTTGTTGTTGAATTTGTTGTTGTTATTCAAAGTTGAGGTTGTTGTTGAATTTTTTGGTGTTTTTCAATGTTGAGGTTTTTGTTGAATTTGTTGGTGTTTTTGAATGTTGAGGTTGTTGTTGAATTTGTTGGTGTTTTTCGATGATGAGGTTGTTGTTGAATTTTCTGGTGTTTTTCATTGTTGAGGTTTTTGTTGAATTTGTTGGTGTTTTTCGATGATGAAGTTGTTGTTGAATTTTCTGGTGTTTTTCATTGTTGAGGTTTTTGTTGAATTTGTTGTTGTTTTTGAATGTTGAGGTTGTTGATGAATTTTTTGTTGTTTTTCATTGTTGAGGTTGTAGTTGAATTTGTTGGTGTTTCTCCATGTTGAGGTTTTTGAATTTGTTGGTGTTTTTCAAAGTTGAGGTTGGTGTTGAATATTTTGGTGTTTTTCAATGTTGAGGTTGTTGTTGAATTTTTTGGTGATTTTCAATTTTGAGGTTGTTGTTGAATTTATTGGTGTATTCAATGTTTTTTTTTGAATCTTTTTGTATTTTGCAAATTTGAGGTTGCAGTTGAATTTTTTGATGTTTTTCATTGTTGAGGTTGTTGTTGAATTTGTTGGCGATTTTCTATGTTGAGTTTGTTGTTGAATTTTTTGGTGTTTTTCATTGTTGAGATTGTTGTTGAAATTGTTGGAGTTTTTCAATTTTGAGGTTGTTGTTGAATCTTTTGGTATTTTTCATTGTTGAGGTCGTTGTTGTTGAATTTATTGCTGTTTATCATTGCTGAGGTTGTTGATGCATTTTTTTGGTGTTTTTCATTGTTGAGGTCGTTGTTGTTGAATTGATTGCTGTTATTCATTGCTGAGGTTGTTGTTGAATTTGTTGGTGTTTTTGAATGTTGAGGTTGTTGTTGAATTTTTTGGTGTTTTTCATTGTTGAGTTCGTTGTTGTTTAATTGTTTGCTGTTTTTCGTGGTTGAGGTTGTTGATGAATTTGCGGGTGATTTTCAATATTGACGTTGTTGTTGAATTTATCGGTGTTATCAATGTTTTTTTTAAATCTTTTTTGTTTTTTTTAAAGTTGAGTTTGCACTTTAATTTGTTGGTGTTTTTCAATGTTGATGTTGTTCAATTTGTTGGTGTTTTACAAAGTTGTGATTGTTGTTGTATTTTTTGGTGTTTTCATTGTTGTGGTTTTTGTTGAATTTGTTGGTATTTTGGAATGTTGGGGTTGTTGTTGTATCTTTTTGTGTTTTTCAATGTTGAGATTTTTGTTGAATTTGATGGTTATTTTCAATTTTGAGTTTGCTGTTGAATTTTTTGGTATTTTTCATTTGCGGTACTTGTTGAATTTGTTGGTGTTTTTCTTTGTTGAGGTTGTTGTTGAATTTTTTGATGTTTTTCATTGCTGAGGTTGTTGTTGAATTTGTTGGTGATTTTCAATTGGGAGGTTGCTGAATTTATTGGTGTTATCAATGGTTTATTTTGATCTTATTTGTATTTTTCAAAGTTGAGGTTGCAGTTGAATTTGTTGGTGTTTTTCAATGTTGAGATTGTTGAATTTCTTGGTGTTTTCCAAAGTTGAGGTTGTTGTTGAATTTTTTGGTGTTTTTCATTGTTGAGGTTTTTGTTGAATTTGTTGGTGTTTCTGAATGTTGAGGTTGTTGCTGAATTTTTGGTGTTTTTCATTGTTTAGGTTGTTGTTGAATTTGTTGGAGTTTTTCAATGTTGAGGCTGTTGTTGAATTTGTTGGTGTTTTCGAATTTTGAGGTTGTTGTTGAATTTGTCGTTGTTTTTGAATGTTGAGTTGTTGTTGAATTGTTTGGTTTTTCATTGTTGTGGTTGTTGTTGTTGAATTTTTGTTGTTTTTCATTGTTGAGGTTGTTGTTGAATTTGTTGGTGTTTTTCGATGATGAGGTTGTTGTTGAATTTTCCGGTGTTTTTCATTTTTGAGGTTTTTGTTGAATTTGTTGTTGTTTTTGAATGTTGAGGTTGTTGATGAATTTTTTGTTGTTGTTCATTGTTGAGGTTGTAGTTGAATTTGTTGGTGTTTCTCCATGTTGAGGTTTTTGAATTTGTTGGTGTTTTTCAAAGTTGAGGTTGGTGTTGAATATTTTGGTGTTTTTAAATGTTGAGGTTGTTGTTGAATTTTTTTGTGATTTTCAATTTTGAGGTTGTTGTTGAATTTATTGGTGTATTCAATGTTTTTTTTTTAATCTTTTTGTATTTTGCAAAGTTGAGGTTGCAGTTGAATTTTTTGATGTTTTTCATTGTTGAGGTTGTTGTTGAATTTCTTGGCGATTTTCAATGTTGAGTTTGTTGTTGAATTTTTTTGGTGTTTTTCATTGTTGAGATTGTTGTTGAAATTGTTGGAGTTTTTCAATGTTGAGGATGTTGTTGAATCTTTTGGTATTTTTCATTGTTGAGGTCGTTGTTGTTGAATTTATTGCTGTTTATCATTGCTGAGGTTGTTGATGCATTTTTTGGTGTTTTTCATTGTTGAGGTCGTTGTTGTTGAATTGATTGCTGTTATTCATTGCTGAGGTTGTTGTTGAATTTGTTGGTGTTTTTGAATGTTGAGATTGTTGTTGAATTATTTGGTGTTTTTCATTGTATAGGTTGTTACTTATTTAATGTTTTTCATTGTTGTGGTTGCTGTTGAATTTATTGGTGATTTTCAATATTCAGGTTCTTGTTGAATTTATTGGTGTTATCAATGATTTTGCTTGAACTTTTTTTGTTTTTTTCAATGTTGAGGTTACAGTTGAATTTGCTAGTGTTTTTCAAAGTTGAGGTTGTTGAATTTGTTGGTGTTTTTCAAAGTTGAGGTTTTGTTGAATTTTTTGATGTTTTACAATGTTGATGTTTTTGTTGAATTTGTTGGTTTTTTTGAATGTTGAGGTTGTTGTTGAAATTGTTGGTGTTCTTCAATGTTGAGGTTGTTGTTGAATTTTTTGGTGTTTTTCATTCTTGAGGTTTTTGTTGAATTTGTTGGTGTTTTTGAATGTTGAGGTTGTTGATGAATTTTTTGTGTTTTTCATTGTTCAGGTTTTTGTTGAATTTGTTAGTGTTTTTCATTGTTGAGGTTGTTGTTGAATTTTTTGTTGATTTTCAATTTTGAGGTTGTAGTTGAATTTGTTGGTGTTTTTCCATGTTGAGGTTTTTGAATTTGTTGGTGTTTTTCAAAGTTGAGGTTGTTGTTGAATTTTTTGGTGTTATTAATTGTTGAGGTTTTTGTTGAATTTGTTGGTGTTTTTGATTGTTGAGGTTGTTGTTGAATTTTTTGGTGTTTTTTATTGTTGAGGTTGTTGTTGAATTTGTTGGTGTTTTTGAATGTTGAGGTTGTTGATGAATTTTTAGGTTTTTTTCATTGTTGAGGTTTTTGTTAAAGTTGTTGGTGGTTTTCATTGTTGAGGTTGTTGTTGAATAATTTGGTGTTTTTCAATGTTGAGGTTGTTGTTGAAATTTTTGGTGTTTTTTATTGTTGAGGTTGTTGTTGAATTTGTTGGTGATTTTCAATATTGAGGTTGTAGTTGAATTTTTTGCTGTTTTTCCATGTTTTGGTTTTTGAATTTGTTGTTGTTTTTCAAAGTTGAGGTTGTTGTTGAATATTTTGGTGTTTTTCAATGTTGAGGTTGTAGTTGAGTTTATTGGTGTATTCAATGTTTTTTTTTCAATCATTTTGTATTTTTCAAAGTTGTGGTTGCAGTTGAATTTGTTGGTGTTTCTCAGTGTTGAGGTTGTTGAATTTTTTGGTGTTTTTCAAAGTTGCGGTTGTTGTTGAATTTTTTGGTGTTTTTCTTTGTTGAGTTTTTTGTTGAATGTGTTGTTGTTTTTGAATGTTGAGGTTGTTGTTGAATTTTTTGATGTTATTCATTGTTGAAGTTGTTGTTCAATTTGTTGGTGATTTTCAATGTTGAGGTTGTTGTTCAAATTTTTTGGTGTTTTTCATTGTTGACGTTGCTGTTGAAATTGTTGGAGCTTTTCAATTTTGAGGTTGTTTTTGAATTTTTTGGTATTTTTCATTGTTGATGTCGTTGATGTTGAATTTTTTGCTGTTTTTCGTTGTGGAGGTTGTTCACGAATTTTTTTGGTATTTTTCATTGTGCAGGTCGTTGTTGTTGAATTATTTGCTGTTTTTCATTGCTGTGGTTGTTGTTGAATTTTTTGGTGTTTTTGAATGTTGAGGTTGTTGTTGAATTTTTTGGTGTTTTTCATTGTTGAGGTTGTTGTTGTTGAATTTATTGATGTTTTTCATTGTTGAGCTGGTTGTTGAATTTATTGGTGATTTTAAATATTGAGGTTCTTGTTGAATTTATTGGTGTATTCAATGTGTTTCTTTTAATCTTTTTGTATTTTTCAAAGTTGAGATTGCAGTTGAATTTGTTGTTGTTTCTCAATGTTGAGGTTCTGGAATTTTTGGTGTTATTCAAACTTGAGGTTGTAGTTGAATTATTTGGTGTTTTTCATTGTTGAGTTTTTTGTTGAATTTGTTTTTGTTTTTGAATGTTGAGGTTGTTGTTGAATGTTTTGATGTTTTTCATTGTTGAGGTTGTTGTTGAATTTATTGGAGTTTTTCAATGTTGAGGTTGTTGTTGATTTTTTAGGTATTTTTGATTGTTGAGGTCGTTGTTGTTGAATTTTTTGCTGTTTTTCATTGTTGAGGTTGTTGTTGAATTTTTGGGTGATTTTCAATATTGAGGTTCTTGTTGACTTTATTGGTTTTATCAATGATTTTTTTGAACTTTTTTGTATTTTTCAATGTTGAGGTTGCAGTTGAATTAGTGGTGTTTTTAATGTTGAGGTTGTTGAATTTGTTGGTGTATTTCAAAGTTGAGGTTGTTGCTCAATTTTTTGGTGTTTTTCAATGTTGAGGTTTTTGGTGAATTTGTTGGTGTTTTTCATTGTTGAGGTTGTTGTTGTTGAATTTTTTGATGTTTTTCATTGTTGAGGTTGTTGTTGAATTTATTGGTGATTTTAAATATTGAGGTTCTTGTTGAATTTATTGGTGCGTTCAATTTTTTAAAAAATCTTTTTTGTATTTTTCAAAGTTGAGGTTGCAGTTGAATTTGTTGCTGTTTCTCAATGTTGATGTTGTTGAATTTTTTGGTGTTTTTCAAAGTTGAGGTTGTTGTTGAATTTTATGGTGTTTTACTTTGTGGAGGTTGTTGTTGAAATTGTTGGAGTTTTTCAACATTGAGGTTGTTGTTGAATTTTTGTTATTTTTCATTGTTGAGGTCGTTGTTGTTGAATTTTTTGCTGTTTTTCATTGCTGGGGTTGTTCTTGAATTTGTTGGTGATTTTCAATATTGATGTTGTTGTTGAATTTATTGGTGTTATCAATGTTTTTTTTTAAACTTTTTTGTATTTTTCAAAGTTGAGTTTGCACTTGAATTTATTGGTATTTTTCAATGTTGAGGCGGTTGAATTTGTTGGTGTCTTTGAAAGTTGTGGTTGTTGTTGAATTTTTTTGTGTTTTCATTGTTGAGGTTTTTGTTGAATTTGTTGGTGTTTTGGAATGTTGAGGTTGTTGTTGAATTTTTTCATGTTTTTCATTGTTGTGGCTGTTGCTGAATTTGTTGGTGGTTTTCAATGTTTAGTTTGTTGTTCAATTTTTTGATGTTTTTCATTGTTGAGGTTGTTGCTGAAATTGTGGGAGTTTTTCAATGTTGAGGTTGTTGTTGAATTTTTTGGTGGCTTTCATTGATGAGGTCGTTGTTGTTGAATTTTTTGCTGTTTTTCATTGTTGAGGTTGTTGATGAATTTGTTGGTGATTTTCAATATTGAGATTGTTGTTGAATTTATTGGCGTTATCAATGTGTTTTTTTCTCTTTTTTGTTTTTTTCAAACTTGAGTTTGCCCTTTATTTTGTTGGTGTTTTTCAATGTTGAAGTTGTTGAATTTGTTGGTGTTTTTCAAAGTTGTGATTGTTGTTGAATTATTTGGTGTTTTCATTGTTGAGGTTTTTGTTGAATTTGTTGGTGTGTTGGAATGTTAAGGTTGTTGTTGTATATTTTGATGTTTTTCATTGCTGAGATTTTTGTTGAATTTGATGGTGATTTTCAATTTTGTGTTTGTTGATGAATTATTTGGTGTTTTTCATTGTTCCAGTACTTGTTGAAATTGTTGGAGTTTTTCAATGTTGTGGTTGTTATTGATTTTTTTGGTGTTTTTCATTGTTGAGGTTGTGTTGAATTTTTTGGTGTTTTTCATTGTTGAGGTGGTTGTTGAATTTGTTGATGATTTTCAATGTTGAGGTTGTTGAATTTATTGGTGTTATCAATGGTTTTTTTTGAACTTTTTTGTATTTTTCAAAGTTGAGGTTGCATTTGATTTTGTTGGAGTTTATCAATGTTGAGGTTTGTTGAATTTGTTGGTGTTTTTCAAAGTTGAGGTTGCTGTTGAATTTGTTGGTGTTTTACATTGTTGAGGTTTTTGTTGAATTTTTTGGTGTTTTTCAAAGTTGAGGTTGTTGTTGAATTTTTTGGTGTTTTACATTGTTGAGGTTTTTGTTGAATTTGTTGGTATTTTTGAATGTTGAGGTTCTTGTTGAATTTTTTGGTGTTCTTCATTACTGAGGTTGTTGTTGAATTTGTTGGAGTTTTTCAATGTTGAGGTAGTTGTTGAATTTGTTGGTGTTTTTCAATGTTGAGGTTGTTGAATTTGTTGGTGTTTTTCAAAGTTGATGTTGTTGTTGAATTTTTTGGTGTTTTTAATTGTTGAGTTTTTTGTTCAATTTGTTCGTGGTTTTGAATGTTGAGGTTGCCGTTGAATTTTTTGGTGTTTTTCATTGTTGTGGTTGTTCTTGAATTTTTTGATATTTTTCAGTGCTGAGGTTGTTGTTGAATTTGTTGGTGATTTTCAATGTTGAGGTTGCTGTTGAATTTGTTGGTGTTTTTCAATGTTGAGGTAGTTGTTGAATTTGTTGGTGTTTTTCAATGTTGAGGTTGTTGAATTTGTTGGTGTTTTTCAAAGTTGATGTTGTTGTTGAATTTTTTGGTGTTTTTAATTGTTGAGTTTTTTGTTCAATTTGTTCGTGGTTTTGAATGTTGAGGTTGCCGTTGAATTTTTTGGTGTTTTTCATTGTTGAGATTTTTGTTGAATATGTTGGTGTTTTTGAATGTTGAGGTTGCTGTTGAATTTTTTGATGTTTTTCACTGTTGTGGTTGTTCTTGAATTTTTTGATATTTTTCAGTGCTGAGGTTGTTGTTGAATTTGTTGGTGATTTTCAATGTTGAGGTTGTTGAATTTATTGATGTTCCCAATGGTTTTTTTTGATCTTGGTTGTATTTTTCAACGTTGAGGTTGCAGTTCAATTTGTTGGTGTTTTACATTGTTGAGGTTTTTGTTGAATTTGTTGGTGTTTTTCAAAAGTTGAGGTTGTTGTTGAATTTTTTGGTGTTCTTCATTACTGAGGTTGTTGTTGAATTTGTTGGAGTTTTTCAATGTTGAGGTAGTTGTTGAATTTGTTGCTGTTTTTCAATGTTGAGGTTGTAGAATTTATTGGTGTTTTTCAATGTTGAGGTTGTTGAATTTGTTAGTGTTTTTCAAAGTTGATGTTGTTGTTGAATTTTTTGGTGTTTTTAGTTGTTGAATTTTTTGTTCAATTTGTTCGTGGTTTTGAATGTTGAGGTTGCCGTTGAATTTTTTGGTGTTTTTCATTGTTGAGATTTTTGTTGAATATGTTGGTGTTTTTGAATGTTGAGGTTGTTGTTGAATTTTTTGATGTTTTTCACTGTTGAGGTTGTTGTTGAATTTGTTGGTGTTATCATTTTTTATTTTGTTGAACTTTTTTGTATTTTTAGAAGCTAAGGTTGTTGTTGAATCTGTTGCTGTTTTTCATTGTTGAGGTGTGGAATTTGTTGGTGCTTTTCAAAGTTGAGTTTGTTGTTGAATATTTTGGTGATTTTCAAGGTTGGGTTGTTGTTGAATTCTTTGGTGTTTTTCATTGTTGAGGTTGTTGTTGTTGAATTTTTTGATGTTTTTCACTGTTGAGGTTGTTGTTGAATTTTTCGTGATTTTCAATATTGAGCTTGTTGTTGAATTTATTTGTGTTATCAATGGTTTTTTTAAATCTTTTTTGTATATTTCAATGTCGAGGTTGCTGTTGAATTTGTTGGTGTTTTGCAATGTTGAGGTTGTTGTTGAATTTGACGGTGATTTTCAATATTGAGGTTGTTGTTGAATTTATTGGTGTATTCAATGTTTTTTTAAAAATCTTTTTTGTATTTATCAAAGTTGTGCTTGCTGTTGAATTTGTTGGTGTTTTTTATTGCTGAGATTGTTATTGAAATTGTTGGAGTTTTTCAATGTTGAGGTTGTTGTTGAATTTTTTGCTGTTTCTCATTGCTGAGGTTGTTGATGAATTTGTTGGTGATTTTCAATATTGAGGTTGTTGTTTAATTTATTGATGTTATCAATGTTTTCTTTACAACTTTTTTGTGTTTTTCAAAGTTGAGTTTGCACTTAAATTTGTTGGTATTTTTCAATGTTCAGGTAGTTGAATTTGTTGGTGTTTTTAAAAGTTGTGGTTGTTGTTGAATTTTGTGGTGTTTTCATTGTTGAGGGTTTTGTTGAATTTGTCGGTGTTTTGGAATGTTGAGGTTGTTGTTGAATTTCTTGATGATTTTCATTGTTGAGGTTGTTGTTAAATTGATGGTGATTTTCAATGTAGAGTTTGTTGTTGAATTTTTTGGTGTTTTTCATTGATGAGGTTGTTGCTGAAATTGTTGGAGTTTTTCAATTTTGAGGTTGTTGATGAGTTTTTTGGTGGTTTTCATTTTTGAGGTCGTTGTTGTTGAATTTTTTGCTGTTTTTCATTGTTGAGGTTGTTGATGTATTTGTTGGTGATTTTCAATATTGAGGTTGTTGTTGAATTTATTGGTGTTATCAATGTGTTTTTTTAAACTTTATTGCGTTTTTCAAACTTGAGTTTGCACTTTAATTTGTTGGTGTTCTCAGTGTTGATGTTGTTGAATTTCTTGGTGTTTTTCAAAGTTGTGATTGTTGTTGAATGTTTTGGTGTTTTAATTGTTGAGGTTTTTGTTGAATTTGTTGGTGCTTTGGAATGTTGAGGTTGTTGTTGTATTTTTCGATGTTTTTCAAGGTTGAGATTTTTGTGAATTGGAAGGTGATTTTCATTTTTGAGTTTGTTGTCGAATTTTTTGGTGTTTTTCTTTGTTGCTGTACTTGTTGAAAATGTTGGAGTTTTTCATTGTTGAGGTTGTTATTGATTTTATTGGTGTTATTCATTGTTGAGGTCGTTGTTCAATGTTTTTAGTGTTTTTCATTGTTGCGGTTATTGTTGAATTTTTTTGTTGCTTTTCATTGCTGAGGTTTTTGTTGAAATTGTTGGTGTTTTTGAATGTTTTGGTTGTTGATGAATTTTTTGTTGTTTTATACTGTTGAGGTTGTTGTTGAATTTGTTGGAGATTTTCAATGTTGAGGTTATTGTTGAATTTGTTGGTGTTTGTTAATGTTAAGGTTGTTGAATTTGTTGGTGTTATTCAAAGTTGAAGTTGTTGTTGAATTTTTTGGTGTTTTTCATTGTTGAGGTTTTGGTTGAATTTGTTGGTGTTGTTGAATGTTGAGGTTGTTGTTTTTATTTTTTGGTGTTTTTGAATGTTGAGGTTGTTGTTGAATTTTTTGGTGTTTTTCATTGTTGAGGTTGTTGTTGAATTTTTTGGTGTTTATGAATGTTGAGGTTTTTGTTGAATTTGTTGGTGTTTTTGAATGTTGAGGATGTTGTTGAATTTGCTGGTGTTTTTGAATGTTGACGTTGTTGATGAATTTTTTGGTGTTATTCATTGTTGAGGTTTTTGTTGAATTTGCTGGTGTTTTTCATTGTTGAGGTTGTTGTTGAATTTGTTGGTGATTTTCAATATTGAGGTTGTAGTTGAATTAGTTGGTGTCTTTCAAAGTTGAGGTTGTTGTTGAATTTTTTGGTGATTTTCAATATTGAGGTTGTTGTTGAATCTATTGGTGATTTTCATTGTTGAGGTTGTTGTTGAATTTGTAGGTGTTTTCGAATGTTGAGGTTGTTGTTGAATTTGTTGGTGTTTTGAATGTTGAGGTTGTTGTTGAATTTTTTGGTGCTTTCATTGTTGAGTTTTTTGTTGAATTTGTTGTTGTTTTTGAATGTTGATGTTCTTGTTGAATTTTTTGATGTTTTTCGTTGTTGAGGTTGTTGTTGAATTGTTGGTGATTTTCAATGTTGAGTTTGTTGTTGAATTTTTTGGTGTTTTTTCATTGTTGAGGTTGTTGTTGAATGTTTTGTTGATTTTCATTGTTGAGGTGGTTGTTGTTGAATTGTTTGCTGTTTTCCATTGTTGAGGTTGTTGATGAATTTGTTGGTGATTTTCAATATTGAGGTTGTTGTTGAATTTATTGGTGTTATCAATGTTATTTTAAAAATTTTCTGTATTTTTCGAAGTTTAGTTTGAACTTTAATTTGTTCTTGTTTTTCAATGTTGATGTTGCTGAATTTGTTTGGTGTTTTTCAAAGTTGTGATTGTTGTTGAATTTTTTGGGGCTTTCATTGTTGAGGTTTTTGTTGAATTTGTTGGTGTTTTGGAATGTTGAGGTTGTTGTTGTAATTTTGGATGTTTTTCAATGTTGAGATTTTTGTTGAATTTGATGGTGATTTTCAATGTTGAGGTTGTTGAATTTATTGATGTTACCAATGGTTTTTTTTTGATCTTTATTGTATTTTTCGAAGTTGAGGTTGCATTTGTATTTGTTGGTGCTTTTCAATGTTGAGGTTGTTGAATTTGTTGCTGTTTTTCAAAGTTGAGGTTGTAGTTGAATTTTTTCGTATTTTTCATTGTTGAGGTTTTTGTTTAATTTGTTGGTGTTTTTGAATGTTGAGGTTGTTAAATCTGTTGGTGTTTTTCAAAATTGAAGTTTTTGTTGCATTTGTTGGTGTTTTTCATTGTTGAGGTTGTTGTTGAATTTTTTGATGTTTTTCATTCCTGAGGTTGTTGTTGAATTTGTTGGTGATTTTCAATTTTGAGGTTGTTGAATTTGTTGGTGTTTGTCAATGCCGAGGGTGTTGTTGAATTTGTTGGTGTATTTGAATATTCCGGTTGTTTCATCTGTTGGTGTTTTTCAAAATTGAGGTTGTTGTTGAATTTTTTGGTGTTTTTCATTGTTGAGGTTTTTGTTGAATTTGATGGTGATTTTCAATGTTGAGTTTGTTGTCGAATTATTTGGTGCTTTTCATTGTTGTGGTAATTGTTCAAATTCTTGGAGTTTTTCAATGTTGAGGTTTTTATTGATTTTTTCGTGTATTTCATTGTTGAGGTTGTTGTTGAATTTTTTGGTGTTTTTCATTGTTGAGGTTGTTGTTGAATTTTTTGATGTTTTTCATTGCTGAGGTTGTTGTCGAAATTGTTGGTGTTTTTGAATGTTGAGGTTGTTGTTGAATGTTTTGGTGCTTTCATTGTTGAGTTTTTTTGTTGAATTTGTTGTTGTTTTTGAATGTTGATGTTCTTGTTGTATTTTTTGATGTTTTTCGGTGTTGAGGTTGTTGTTGAATTTGTAGGTGATTTTCAATGTTGAGCTTGTTGTTGAATTTTTTGGTGTTTTTTCATTGTTGAGGATGTTTTTGAATTTGTTGGAGTTTTTCAATGTTGAGGTTGTTGTTGAATGTTTTGGTGCTTCATTGTTGAGTTTTTTGTTGAATTTGTTGTTGTTTTTGAATGTTGATGTTCTTGTTGTATTTTTTGATGTTTTTCGGTGTTGAGGTTGTTGTTGAATTTGTTGGTGATTTTCAATGTTGAGTTTGTTGTTGAATTTTTTGGTGTTTTTTCATTGTTGAGGTTGTTGTTGAAATTGTTGGCGTTTTTTAATGTTGAGGTTGTTGTTGAATGTTTTGGTGATTTTCATTGTTGAGGTCGTAGTTGTTGAATTGTTTGCTGTTTTTCATTGTTGAGGTTGTTGATGAATTTGTTGGTGATTTTCAATATTGAGGTTGTTGTTGAATTTATTGGTGTTATCAATGTTATTTTAAAAATTTTTTGTATTTTTCGAAATTTAGTTTGAACTTTAATTTGTTCTTGTTTTTCAATGTTGATGTTGCTGAATTTGTTTAGTGTTTTTCAAAGTTGTGATTGTTGTTGAATTTTTTGGGGCTTTCACTGTTGAGGTTTTTGTTTAATTTGTTGGTGTTTTTGAATGTTGAGGTTGTTAAATCTGTTGGTGTTTTTCAAAATTGAGGTTTTTGTTGCATTTGTTGGTGTTTTTCATTGTTGAGGTTGTTGTTGAATTTTTTGATGTTTTTCATTCCTGAGGTTGTTGTTGAATTTGTTGGTGATTTTCAATTTTGAGGTTGTTGAATTTGTTAGTGTTTTTCAATGCCGAGGGTGTTGTTGAATTTGTTGGTGTATTTGAATGTTGCGGTTGTTAAATCTGTTGGTGATTTTCAATGTTGAGTTTGTTGTCGAATTTTCTGGTGCTTTTCATTGTTGTGGTAATTGTTCAAATTCTTGGAGTTTTTCAATGTTGAGGTTTTTATTGATTTTTTTGGTGTATTTCATTGTTGCAGTACTTGTAGAATTTGTTGGTGTTTTTCATTGTTGAGGTTGTTGTTGAAATTGTTGGCGTTTTTTAATGTTGAGGTTGTTGTTGAATGTTTTGGTGATTTTCATTGTTGAGGTCGTAGTTGTTGAATTGTTTGCTGTTTTTCATTGTTGAGGTTGTTGATGAATTTGTTGGTGATTTTCAATATTGAGGTTGTTGTTGAATTTATTGGTGTTATCAATGTTATTTTAAAAATTTTTTGTATTTTTCGAAATTTAGTTTGAACTTTAATTTGTTCTTGTTTTTCAATGTTGATGTTGCTGAATTTGTTTAGTGTTTTTCAAAGTTGTGATTGTTGTTGAATTTTTTGGGGCTTTCACTGTTGAGGTTTTTGTTGAATTTGTTGGTGTTTTGGAATGTTGAGGTTGTTGTTGTAATTTTGGATGTTTTTCAATGTTGAGATTTTTGTTGAATTTGATGGTGATTTTCAATGTTGAGGTTGTTGAATTTATTGATGTTACCAATGGTTTTTTTTTTATCTTTATTGTATTTTTCGTAGTTGAGGTTGCATTTGTATTTGTTGGTGCTTTTCAATGTTGAGGTTGTTGAATTTGTTGCTGTTTTTCAAAGTTGAGGTTGTAGTTGAATTTTTTCGTATTTTTCATTGTTGAGGTTTTTGTTTAATTTGTTGGTGTTTTTGAATGTTGAGGTTGTTAAATCTGTTGGTGTTTTTCAAAATTGAGGTTTTTGTTGCATTTGTTGGTGTTTTTCATTGTTGAGGTTGTTGTTGAATTTTTTGATGTTTTTCATTCCTGAGATTGTTGTTGAATTTGTTGGTGATTTTCAATTTTGAGGTTGTTGAATTTGTTGGTGTTTGTCAATGCCGAGGGTGTTGTTGAATTTGTTGGTGTATTTGAATATTCCGGTTGTTTCATCTGTTGGTGTTTTTCAAAATTGAGGTTGTTGTTGAATTTTTTGGTGTTTTTCATTGTTGAGGTTTTTGTTGAATTTGATGGTGATTTTCAATGTTGAGTTTGTTGTCGAATTATTTGGTGCTTTTCATTGTTGTGGTAATTGTTCAAATTCTTGGAGTTTTTCAATGTTGAGGTTTTTATTGATTTTTTCGTGTATTTCATTGTTGAGGTTGTTGTTGAATTTTTTTGGTGTTTTTCATTGTTGAGGTTGTTGTTGAATTTTTTGATGTTTTTCATTGCTGAGGTTGTTGTCGAAATTGTTGGTGTTTTTGAATGTTGAGGTTGTTGTTGAATTTATTGGTGTTTTTCATTGTTGAGGATGCTTTTGAATTTGTTGGAGTTTTTCAATGTTGAGGTTGTTGTTGAATGTTTTGGTGCTTTCATTGTTGAGTTTTTTTGTTGAATTTGTTGTTGTTTTTGAATGTTGATGTTCTTGTTGTATTTTTTGATGTTTTTCGGTGTTGAGGTTGTTGTTGAATTTGTTGGTGATTTTCAATGTTGAGCTTGTTGTTGAATTTTTTGGTGTTTTTTCATTGTTGAGGATGTTTTTGAATTTGTTGGAGTTTTTCAATGTTGAGGTTGTTGTTGAATGTTTTGGTGCTTTCATTGCTGAGTTTTATGTTGAATTTGTTGTTGTTTTTGAATGTTGATGTTCTTGTTGTATTTTTTGATGTTTTTCGGTGTTGAGGTTGTTGTTGAATTTGTTGGTGATTTTCAATGTTGAGTTTGTTGTTGAATTTTTTGGTGTTTTTTCATTGTTGAGGTTGTTGTTGAAATTGTTGGCGTTTTTTAATGTTGAGGTTGTTGTTGAATGTTTTGGTGATTTTCATTGTTGAGGTCGTAGTTGTTGAATTGTTTGCTGTTTTTCATTGTTGAGGTTGTTGATGAATTTGTTGGTGATTTTCAAAATTGAGGTTGTTGTTGAATTTATTGGTGTTATCAATGTTATTTTTTAAATTTTTTATATTTTTCGAAGTTGAGTTTGCACTTTAATTTGTTCGTGTTTTTCAAAGTTGATGTTGCTGAATTTGTTGGTGTTTTTCAAAGTTGTGATTGTTGTTGAGTTTTTTGGGACTTTCATTGTTGAGGTTTTTGTTGAATTTGTTGGTGTTTTGGAATGTTGAGGTTGGTGTTGTAATTTTGGATGCTTTTCAATGTTGAGATTTTTGTTGAATTTGATGGTGATTTTCAATTTTGAGTTTGTTGTTGAATTTTTTTGGTATTTTTCATTGTTGCGGTACTTGTTGAATTTGTTGGTGTTTTTCATTGTTGAGGTTGTTGTTGAATTTTTTGATATTTTTCATTGCTGAGGTTGTTGTTGAATTTGTTGGTGATTTTCAAGGTTGAGGTTGTTGAATTTATTGATGTTACCAATGTTTTTTTTTGATCTTTATTGTATTTTTCAAAGTTGAGGTTGCAGTTGGATTTGTTGGTGGTTTTCAATGTTGAGGTTCTTGAATTTGTTGGTGTTTTTCAAAGTTGAGGTTGTAGTTGAATATTTTCGTATTTTTCATTGTTGAGGTTTTTGTTTAATTTGATGGTGTTTTTGAATATTGAGGTTGTTGTTGAATTTTCTGGTACTTTTCATTTTAGAGGTTGTTGCTGAATTTGTTGGAGTTTTTCAATGTTGAGGTTGTTGTTGAATTTGTTGGTGTTTTTCAATGTTGAAGTTGTTTAATTTGTTGGTGTATTTCAAAGTTTACGTTGTTGTTGAATTGGTTGGTGTTTTTAATTGTTGAGGTTTTTGTTTAATTTGTTGGTGTTTTTGATGTTGTGGTTGTTGTTGAATTTTTAGGTGTTTTTCATTGTTGAGGTTGTAGTTGAATTTGTTGGTGTTTTTGAATGTTGAGGTTGTTGTTGAATTGTTCGGTGTTTTTCATTGTTGAGGTTGTTGTTGAATTTTTTGACGTTTTTCATTGTTGAGGTTGTTGTTAAATTTGATTTTGATTTTCAGTATTGAGGTTGATGTTGAATTTGTTGGTGATTTTCAATCTTGAGGTTGTTGACTTTGTTGGTGTATTCAAAGGTGAGGTTGTTGTTGAATTTGTTGGTGTATTTGAATGTTGAGGTTGTTAAATCTGTTGGTGTGTTTCAAAATTGAGGTTTTTGTTGAATTTTTTGGTGTTTTTCATTGTTGTAGTAATTGTTCAAATTCTTGGAGTTTTTCAATGTTGAGGTTTTTATTGATTTTTTTGGTGTATTTCATTGTTGAGGTTGTTGTTTAAATTTTTTGGTGTTTTTCATTGTTGAGGATGTTGTTGAATTTGTTGGAGTTTTTCAATGTTGCGGTTGTTGAATTTGCTGGTGTATTCAAAGGTGAGGTTGTTGTTGAATTTGTTGGTGTATTTGAATGTTGAGGTTGTTAAATCTGTTGGTGTTTTTCAAAATTGAGGTTGTTGTTCAATTTTTTGTTGTTTTTCATTGTTGCAGTACTTGTTGAATTTTTTGGTGATTTTCAATGTTGAGGTTGTTGAATTTGTTAGTGTTTTTCAATGCCGAGGGTGTTGTTGAATTTGTTGGTGTATTTGAATGTTGCGGTTGTTAAATCTGTTGGTGATTTTCAATGTTGAGTTTGTTGTCGAATTTTCTGGTGCTTTTCATTGTTGTGGTAATTGTTCAAATTCTTGGAGTTTTTCAATGTTGAGGTTTTTATTGATTTTTTTGGTGTATTTCATTGTTGAGGTTGTTGTTGAATTTTTTTGGTGTTTTTCATTGTTGAGGTTGTTGTTGAATTTTTTGATGTTTTTCATTGTTGAGGATGTTGTTGAATTTGTTGGAGTTTTTCAATGTTGAGGTTGTTGTTGAATTTGTTGGTGTTTTTCAATGTTGAGGTTGTTGAATTTGTTCGTGATTTTCAAAGTTGATGTTGTCGTTGAATTTTTTTGGTGTTTTTCATTGTTGCGGTTTTGGTTGAATTTGTTGGTGTTTTTGATTGTTGAGGTTGTAGTTTTTATTTTTTGGTGTTTTTGAATGTTGAGGTTGCTTTTGAATTTTTTTGGTGTTTTTCATTGCTGAGGTTCTTGTTGAAATTGTTGGTGTTTTTGAATGTTGAGGTTGTTGTTGAATTGTTCGGTGTTTTTCATTGTTGAGGTTGTTGTTGTTGAATTATTTGACGTTTTCCATTGTTGAGGTTGTTGTTAAATTTGATGGTGATTTTCAACATTGAGGTTTTTGTTGAATTTGTTGGTGTTATCAATTTTTATTTTGTTGAACCTTTTTGTATTTTTAAGAGTTGAGGTTGTTGTTGAATTTGTTAGTGTTTTTCAATGTTGAGGTTGTTGAATTTGCTGGTGTATTCAAAGTTGAGGTTGTTGTTGAATTTGTTGATGAATTTGAATGTTGAGGTTGTTAAATCTGTTGGTGTTTTTCAAAATTGAGGTTGTTGTTGAATTTTTTGGTGTTTTTCATTGTTGCAGTACTTGTTGAATCTGTTGGTGTCTTTCATTGCTGAGGTTGTTGTTGAATTTTTTGATGTTTTTCATTCCTGAGGTTGTTGTTGAATTTGTTGGTGATTTTCAATTTTGAGGTTGTTGAATTTGTTGGTGTTTTTCAATGCCGAGGGTGTTGTTGAATTTGTTGGTGTATTTGAATGTTTCGGTTGTTTAATGTGTTGATGATTTTCAATATTGAGTTTTTTGTCGAATTTTTTGCTGCTTTTCATTGTTGTGGTAATTGTTCAAATTCTTGGAGTTTTTCAATGTTGAGGTTTTTATTAATTTTTTTGGTGTATTTCATTGTTGCAGTACTTGTAGAATTTGTTGGTGTTTTTCATTGTTGAGGTTGTTGTTGAATTTTTTGATGTTTTTCATTCCTGAGGTTGTTGTTGAATTTGTTGGTGATTTTCAATGTTAAGGTTGTTGAATTTGTTGGTGTATTTGAATGTTGCGGTTGTTAAATGTGTTGGTGATTTTCAATATTGTGTTTGTTGTCGAATTTTTTGGTGCTTTTCATTGTTGTGGTAATTCTTCAAATTCTTGGACTTTTTCAATGTTGGGGTTTTTATTGATTTTTTTGGTCTATTTCATTGTTGAGGTTGTTGTTGAATTTTTTTGGTGTTTTTCATTGTTGAGGTTGTTGTTGAATTTTTTGATGTTTTTCATTGTTGAGGATGTTGTTGAATTTGTTGGAGTTTTTCAATGTTGAGGTTGTTGTTGAATTTGTCGGTGTTTTTCAATGTTGAGGTTGTTGAATTTGTTCGTGTTTTTCAAATTTGAGGTTGTTGTTGAATTTTTTGGTGTTTTTCATTGTTGAGGTTCTGGTTGAATTTGTTCGTGTTTTTGATTGTTGAGGTTGTTGTTTTTATTTTTTGGTGTTTTTGATTGTTGAGGTTGTTGTTGAATTTTTTGGTGTTTTTCATTGTTGAGGTTGTTGTGGAATTTTTTGGTGTTTTTCAATGTTGAGGTTGTTGTTGAATTTGTTGGTGTTTTTGAATGTTGCAGTTGTTAGATGTGTTGGTGATTTTCAATGTTGAGTTTGTTGTCGAATGTTTTGATCCTTTTCATTGTTGTGGTAATTCTTCAAATTCTTGGAGTTTTTCAATGTTGAGGTTTTTATTGATTTTTATTGGTGTATTTCATTGTTGAGGTTGTTGAATTTTTTTGGTGTTTTTCATTGTTGAGGTTGTTGTTGAATTTTTTGATCTTTTTCATTGTTGAGGATGTTGTTGAATTTGTTGGAGTTTTTCAATGTTGAGGTTGTTGAATTTGTTGGTGTATTCAAAGGTGAGGTTGTTGTTAAATTTGTTGGTGTATTTGAATGTTGAGGTTGTTAAATCTGTTGGTGTTTTTCAAAATTGTGGTTGTTGTTGAATTTTTTGTTGTTTTTCATTGTTGCAGTACTTGTTGAATTTGTTGGTGTTTTTCATTGTTGAGGTTGTTGTTGAATTTTTTGGTGTTTTTCATTGTTGCAGTACTTGTTGAATTTTTTGGTGTTTTTCTTTTTTGCGGTAGTTGCTGAAATTGTTGGAGTTATTCAATGTTGAGGTTGTTATTCATTTTTTGGTGTGTTTCATTGTTGAGGTTGTTGTTGAATTTTTTGGTGTTTTTCATTGTTGAGGTTATTGTTGAATTTTTTGATGATTTTCATTGCTGAGGTTGTTGTTGAATTTGTTGGTGTTTTTGATTGCTGAGGTTGTTGTAGAATTTTTTGGTGCTTTTTAAGGTTGAGGTTGTCGTTGAATTTGTTGGAGTTTTTCAATGTTGAGGTTGTTCTTGAATATGTTGGTGTTATTCAACGTTGACGTTGTTGAATTTGTTGGGGGTTTTCAAAGTAGAGGTTGTTGTTGAATTTTATGGTGTTTTTCATTGTTGAGGTTTTTGTTGAATTTGCTGGTGTTTTTGAATGTTGAGCCTGTTTTTTTTATTTCGTTGTTTTTCATTGTTGAGGTTTTTGTTGAATTTGTTGCAGATTTTCAATGTTGAGGTTGTTGTTGAATTTGTTTTTATTTTTTAATGTTGAGGTTGTTGAATTTGTTGGTTTTTTTCAAAGATGAGTTTGTTGTTGAATTTTATGGTGTTTTTGATTGTTGAGGGTGTTGTTGAATTTGTTGGTGTTTTTGAAGGTTGAGGTTGTTGTTGAATGTTTTGGTGTTTTTCATTGTTGAGGTTGTTGTTGAATTTGATGGTGATTTTCAATATTGAGGTTCTTGTTGTTGAATTTTTGGTTGTTTTTCATTGTCGAGGTTGTCGTTGAATTTGTTATTGATTTTTATTAGTGTTTTTCATTGATGAGGGTGTTGTTGAATTTTTTTGGTGTTTTTCATTGTTGAGGATGATGTTGAATTTTTTGATGTGATTCATTGCTGAGGTTGCTGTTGAAATTGTTGGTGTTTTTGAATGTTGAGGTTGTTGTTTTTATTTTTTGGTGTTTTTGAATGTTAAGGTTTTTGTTGAATTTTTATGGTGTTTTTCATTGTTGAGGTTGTTGTTGAATTTTTTGGTGTTTTTCATTGTTGAGGTTTTGGTTGAATTTGTTGGTGTTTTTGAATGTTGATGTGGTTGTTTTTATTTTTTGGTGTTTTTGAACGTTAAGGTTTTTGTTGAATTTTTAAGGTGTTTTTCATTGTTGAGGTTGTTGTTGAATTTGTTGGACTTTTTCAATGTTGAGGTTGTTGTTGAATTTGTTGGCGTTTTTCAATGTTGAGGTTGTAGTATTTGTTGCTGTTTTTCAAAGTTGAGTTTGTTGTTGAGTTTTTTGGTGTTTTTCATTGTTGAGGTTTTGCCAGTATTTGTTGGTGATTTTGAATGTTGAGGTTGTTGTATTTTTTTTTGCTGTTTTTGAATGTTGAGGTTGTTGTTGAATTTTTTGGTGTTTTTCATTGTTGAGGTTGTTGTGGAATTTTTTGGTGTTTTTCAATGTTGAGGTTTTATTGATATTTATTTGTGATTTTCATTGTTGAGGTTGTTGTTGAATTTTTTTGGTGTTTATCATTGTTGAGGATGTTGTTGAATTATTTTATGTTAATCATTGCTGAGGTTGTTGTTGAAATTGTTGGTGTTTTTGAATGTTGAGGTTGTTGTTGAATTTTTTGGTGCTTTTCATTGTTGAGGTTGTTGTTCAATTTGTTGGAGTTTCTCAATGTTGAGGTTGTTGAATTTGCTGGTGATTTTCAAAGTTGAGGTTGTTGTTGAATTTTTTGTTGTTTTTCATTGTTGAGGTTGTTGTGGAATTTTTTGGTGCTTTTCATTGTTGAGGTTGTTGTTGAATTTGTTGGAGTTTCTCAATGTTGAGGTTGTTGAATTTGCTGGTGATTTTCAAAGTTGAGGTTGTTGTTGAATTTTTTGTTGTTTTTCATTGTTGAGGATGTTGTTGAATTTTTTGATGTTATTCATTGCTGAGGTTGCTGTTGAAATTGTTGTTGTTTTTGAATGTTGAGGTTGTTGTTGAATTTTTTGGTGTTTTTCATTGTTGAGGTTGTTGTTGAATTTGTTGGAGTTTTTCAATGTTGATGTTGTTGTTGAATTTGTTAGCGTTTTTCAATGTTGAGGTTGTTGAATTTGCTGGTGATCTTCAAAGTTGAGGTTGTTGTTGAATTTTCTGGTGTTTTTCATTGCAGAGGTTTTGGTTGAATTTGTTGGTGTTTTTGAATGTTGAGGTTGTTGTTTTTATTTTTTGGTGTTTTTGAATGTTAAGGTTTTTGTTGAATTTTTAAGGTGTTTTTCATTGTTGAGGTTGTTGTTGAATTTTTTGATGTTTTTCATTGCTGAGGTTGATGTTGAAATTGTTGGTGATTTTGAATGTTGAGGTTGTTGTTGAATTTTTTGGTGTTTTTCATTGTTGAGGTTGTTGTTGAATTTGTTGTAGTTTTTCAATGTTGAGATTGTTGTTGAATTTGTTGTTGTTTTTCAATATTGAGGTTGTTGTTCAATTTTTTGGTGTTTTTCAATGTTGAGGTTTTGGTTGTATTTGTTGGTGTTTTTGAATGTTGAGGTTGTTGTATTTATTTTTTGGTGTTTTTGAATGTTGAGGTTGTTGTTGAATTTTTTGGAGTTTTTCATTGTTGAGGTTGTTGTGGAATTTTTTGGTGTTTTTCAATGTTGAGGTTTTTATTGTTTTTTTTTTGGTGTTTTTCATTGTTGAGGTTGTTCATGAATTTTTTTTGCTGTTTTTCATTGTTGAGGTTGTTGTTGAATTTTTTGATGTTTTTCATTGTTGAGGTTGTTTTTGAAATTGCTGGTGTTTGTGAATGTTGAGGTTGTTGAATTTTTTGATGTTTTTCATTGCTGAGGTTGTTGTTGAATTTGTTGGTGATTTTCAATGTTGAGGTTGTTGAATTTATTGGTGTTATCAATGGTATTTTTTTGATCTTTTTTGTTTTTTCCAAAGTTGAGGTTGCAGTTGAATTTGTTGGTGTTTTTCAATATTGAGGTTGTTGAATTTGTTTGTGTTTTTCAAAGCTGAGGTTGTTGTTGCATTTGTTGGTGTATTTGAATGTTGACGTTGTTAAATCTGTTGTTGGTTTTCAAACTTAACGTTGATGTTGAATTTTTTGATGTTTTTTATTGTTGATGTTTTTGTTGAATGTGATGGTGATTTTCAATGTTGCGTTTGTTGTCGAATTTTTTGGTGTATTTCAATGTTGTGGTAGTTAATGAAATTCTAGGAGTTTTTCAATGTTGAGGTTGTTGTTGAATTTTTGTGGTGCTTTTCATTGTTGAGGATGTTGTTGAATTTTTTGATGTTTTTCATTGCTGAGGTTGTTGTTGAAATTATTGGTGTTTTTGAATGTTGAGGTTGTTGTTGAATTTGTTGTCGTTTTTCAATGTTGAGGTTGTTGAATTTGTTGTTGTTTTTCAAAGTTGAGGTTGTTGTTGAATTTTTTGGTGACTTTCATTGTTGAGGTTTTGGTTGAATTTGTTTGTGTATTTGTTTGTTGAGGTTGTTGTTTTTATTTTTCGGTGTTATTGAATGTTAAGGTTGTTTGTGAATTTTATTGGTGTTTTTCATAGTTGAGGTTGTTGTTGAATTTTTAGATGTTTTTCATTGCTGAGGTTGTTGTTGAAATTGTTGGTGTTTTTGAATGTTGAGGTTGTTGATGAAAATTTTGGAGTTTTTCATTGTTGAGGTTGTTGTTGAATTTGTTGGAGTTTTTCAATGTTGAGGTTGTAGTTGAATTTGTTGGAGTTTGTCAATGTTGAGGTTGTTGTATTTGTTGGTGTTTTTCAATATTGTTGGTGTTTTTGAATGTTGAGGTTGTTGTTTTTTTTGGTGCTTTTGAAAGTTGAGGTCGTTGTTGAATTTTTTGGTGTTTTTCATTGTTGAGGTTGTAGTGGAATTTTTTGGTGTTTTTCAATTTTGAGGTTTTTATTGATTTTTTTGTTGTTTTTCATTGTTGAGGTCGTTGTTGAATTTATTTGGTGTTTTTCATTGTTGAGGTTGTTGCTGAATTTTTTGAAGTTTATCATTGCTGTGGTTGTTGTTGAAGTTGTTAGTGTTTTTGAATGTTGAGTTTGTTGTTGAATTTTTTGGTGTTATTCATTGTTGAGGTTGTTTTTGAATATGTTGGAGTTTTTCAATGTTGAGGTTGTTGTTGAATTTGTTGGTGTTTTTCAATGCTGAGGTTGTTGTTGAATTTGTTGGTGTATTTCAATGTTGAGGTTGTTGAATTTGTTGGTGTTTTTCAAGGTTGAGGCTGCCGTTGAATTTTTTGGTATTTTTCATTGTTGAGGTTTTGGTTGAATTTGTTGGTGTTTTTGAATGTTGAAGTTGTTGGTTTTATTTTTTGGTGTTTTTGAATGTTGAGGTTGTTGTTGAATTTTTTTTGGTGTTTTTCATTGTTGAGGTTGTTGTTGAATTTTTTGATGTTTTTCATTGTTGACTTTGTTGTTGAATTTTTTGGTGTTTTTCATTGTTGAGGTTGTTGTTGAATTTGTTGGATTTTTTCAATGTTGAGGTTGTTGCTGAATTTGTTGGTGTTTTTCAATGTTGAGGTTGTTGAATTTGTTGGTTTTTTTCAAAGTTGAGGTTGTTGTTGAATTTTTTGGTGTTTTTCAAAGTTGAGGTTCATGTTGAATTTGTTGGTGTTTTTCATTGTTCATGTTGTTGTTGAATTTTTGGGTGTTTTTCATTGTTGATGTTTTTGTTGAATTTGTTGTTGTTTTTCAAAGTTTAGGCTGATGTTGAATTTGTTGGTGTTTTTCACTGTTGATGTTTTGTTGAATTTTTGGTTGTTTTTTTTTTCTTGATGTTTTTGTTGAATTTGTTGGTGTTTTTGAATGTTGAGGAAGTTGCTGAATTTTTTGGTGTTTTTCATTGTTGAGGTTTTTGTTGAATTCGATGGTGATTTTCAATGTTGAGTTTGTTGTCGAAATTTTGGTGTTTTTAATTGTTGTGGTAGTTGTTGAAATTGTTGGAGTTTTTCAATGTTGATGTTGTTGTTGAATTTTTTTTGGTCATTTTCATTGTTGAGGTTGTTGTTGAATTTTTTTTGGTATTTTTCACTGTTGAGGTTGTTGTTGAATTTTTTGCTGTTTTTCATTGCTGAGGTTGTTGTTGAGATAGTTGGTGTTTTTGAACGTTGAGGTTGTTGTTGAATTTTTTGGTGTTTTTCATTTTTGAAGTTGTTGTTGAATTGGTTGGAGTATTTCAATGTTGAGGTTGTTGTTGAATTTGTTGGTATTTTTCAGTGTTGAGGTTGTTGTTGAATTTTTTGGTGTTTTTCATTGTTGAGGTTTTGGTTGAATTTGTTGGTGTTTTTGAATGTTGAGGATGTTGTTTTTATTTTTTGGTGTATTTGAATGTTGAGGTTGTTGTTGAATTTTTTGGTGTTTTTCATTGTTGAGGTTTTTGTTGAATTTTTTGTTGTTATTCAATGTTGAGGTTTTTGTTGAATTTGTTAGTGTTTTTGAATGTTGAGGTTGTTGTTGAATTTGTTGATGTTTTTCAATGTTGATGGTGTTGTTGAATTATTTGGTGTTTTTCATTTTTGAGATTTTTGTGGAATTGGATGGTGTTTTTGAATGTTGAGAATTTTGATGAATTTTTGGTATTTTTCATTGTTGAGGTTTTTGTTGAATTTGTTGGTGTTTTTCATTAATGAGGTTGTTGTTGAATTTGTTTGTGATTTTCAATATTGAGGTTGTAGTTGAATTTGTTGGTGTTTTTCCATGTTGAGGATTTTGAATTTGTTGGTGTTTAGCAAAGTTGAGGTTGTTGTTGAATATTTTGGTGTCTTGCAATGTTGAGGTTGCTGTTGAATTTTTTGGTGATTTTCAATATCGAGGTTGTTGTTGAAAATATTGGTGCATTCAATGTTTTTTTTTGAATCTTTTTGTATTTTTCAAAGTTGAGGTTGCAGTTGAATTTGTTGCTGTTTCTCAATGTTGAGGTTGTTGAATGTTTTGGTGTTTTTCAATGTTGAGGTTGTTGTTGAATTTTTTGGTGTTTTTCATTGTTGAGTTTTTTTGTTGAATTTGTTGTTGTTTTTGAATGTTGAGGTTGTTGTTGAATTTTTTGATGTTTTTCATTGTTGAGGTTGATGTTGAATTTGTTGAAGTTTATCATTGCTGAGGTTGTTGTTGAAATATTTAGTGTTTTTGAATGTTGAGATTGTTGTTGAATTTTTTGGTGTTATTCATTGTTGAGGTTGTTTTTGAATATGTTGGAGTTTTTCAATGTTGAGGTTGTTGTTGAATTTGTTGGTGCTTTTCAATGTTGAGGTTGTTGTTGATTTTGTTGGTGTTTTTCAATGTTGAGGTTGTTGAATTTGTTGGTGTTTTTCAAAGTTGAGGCTGTTGTTGAATTTTTTGGTATTTTTCAATTTTGAGGTTTTTGTTGAATTTGTTGGTGTTTTTGAATTTTGAAGTTGTTAGTTTTATTTTTTGGTGTTTTTGAATGTTGAGGTTGTTGTTGAATTTTTTTGGAGTTTTTCATTGTTGAGGTTGTTGTTGATTTTTTTGATGTTTTTCATTGCTGACTTTGTTGTTGAATTTTTTTGTGTTTTTCAGTGTTGAGGTTGTTGCTGTATTTGTGGGTGTTTTTCAATGTTGAGGTTCTTGAATTTGTTGGTTTTTTTCAAAGTTGAGGATGTTGTTGAATTTTTTGGTGTTTTTCAAAGTTGAGGTTGATGTTGAATTTGTTGGTGTTTTTCATTGTTGATGTTGTTGTTGAATTTTTGGTTGTTTTTCATTGTTGATGTTTTTGTTGAATTTGTTGGTGTTTTTGAATGTTGAGGATGTTGCTGAATTTTTTTGGTGTTTTTCATTGTTGAGGTTTTTGTTGAATTCGATGGTGATTTTCAATGTTGAGTTTGTTGTCGAATTTTTGGTGTTTTTAATTGTTGTGGCAGGTGTTGAAATTGTTGGAGATTTTCAATGTTGAGGTTATTATTGCTTTGTTTGGTCTTTTTCATTGTTGAGGTTGTTGTTGAATTTGTTGGTGATTTTCAATGTTGAGTTTGTTGTTCAATATTTTGTTGTTTTTCATTGTTGAGGTTGTTGTTGAAATTGTTGGAGTTTTTCAATGTTGAGGTTGTTGTTGAATTTTTTGGTGTTTTTCATTGTTGTGGTCGTTGTTGTTGAATTTTTGCTGTTTTTCATTGTTGTGGTTGTTGATGAATTTGTTGGTGTTTTTCAATGTTGAGGTTGTTGAATTTGTTGGTGTTTTTCAAAGTTGAGGTTGCTGTTGAATTTTTTGGTGTTTTTCATTGTTGAGGATTTGGTTGAATTTGTTGGTGTATTTGAATGTTGAGGTTGTTGTTTTTATTTTTTGGTGTTTTTGAATGTTGAGGTTGTTAGGGAAATTTTTGGTGTTTTTCAATGTTGAGGTTTTGTTGAATTTGTTGGTGTTTTTCAATGTTGAGGTTTTTGTTGAATTTGTTGGTGTTTTTCATTGTTGATGTTGTTGTTAAATTTTTGGGTGTTTTTCATTGTTGAGGTTTTTGTTGAATTTTTTGGTATTTTTGAATGTTGAGGATGTTGATGAATTTTTTGGCATTTTTCATTGTTGATGTTTTTGCTGAATTTGATGGTGATTTTCAATGTTGAGTTTGTTGTGAGATTTTTCGTGTTTTTAATTGTTGCGGTAGATGTTGAAATTCTTGGAGTTTTTCAATGTTGAGGTTACAATTGATTTTTTAAAGGTTTTTCATTTTTGAGGTTTTTGTTGAAATTGTTGGTGTTTTTGAATGATGAGGTTGTTGTTGAATTTTTTGGTGTTTTTCATTGTTGAAGTTGTTGTTGAATTGGTTGGAGTTTTTCAATGTTGAGGTTGTTGAATTTGTTGGTGTTTTTCAAAGTTGAGGTTTTTGTTGAATTTTTTGGTGTTTTTCATTGTTGAGGTTGTTGTGGAATTTTTTGGTGTTTTTCAATTATGAGGTTTTTATTGATTTTTTGTTGTTTTTCATTGTTGAGGTCGTTGTTGAATTTATTTGGTGTTTTTCATTGTTGAGGTTGTTGTTGAATTTTTTGAAGTTTATCATTGCTGAGGTTGTTGTTGAAATATTTAGTGTTTTTGAATGTTGAGTTTGTTGTTGAATTTTTTGGTGTTATTCATTGTTGAGGTTGTTTTTGAATATGTTGGAGTTTTTCAATGTTGAGGTTGTTGTTGAATTTGTTGGTGTTTTTCAATGTTGAGGTTGTTGTTTATTTTGTTGGTGTTTTTCAATGTTGAGGTTGTTGAAATTGTAGGTTTTTTTCAAAGTTGAGGTTGTTGTTGAATTTTTTGGTGTTTTTCAAAGTTGAGGTTCATGTTGAATTTGTTGGTGTTTTTCATTGTTGATGTTGTTGTTGAATTTTTGGGTGTTTTTCATTGTTGATGTTTTTGTTGAATTTGTTGTTGTTTTTCAAAGTTTAGGTTGATGTTGAATTTGTTGGTGTTTTTCACTGTTGATGTTTTGTTGAATTTTTGGTTGTTTTTTTTTCTTGATGTTTTTGTTGAATTTGTTGGTGTTTTAGAATGTTGAGGAAGTTGCTGAATTTTTTGGTGTTTTTCATTGTTGAGGTTTTTGTTGAATTCGATGGTGATTTTCAATGTTGAGTTTGTTGTCGAAATTTTGGTGTTTTTAATTGTTGTGGTAGTTGTTGAAATTGTTGGAGTTTTTCAATGTTGATGTTGTTGTTGAATTTTTTTTGGTCATTTTCATTGTTGAGGTTGTTGTTGAATTTTTTTTGGTATTTTTCACTGTTGAGGTTGTTGTTGAATTTTTTGCTGTTTTTCATTGCTGAGGTTGTTGTTGAGATAGTTGGTGTTTTTGAACGTTGAGGTTGTTGATGAATTTTTTGGTGTTTTTCATTTTTGAGGTTGTTGTTGAATTGGTTGCAGTATTTCAATGTTGAGGTTGTTGTTCAATTTGTTGGTATTTTTCAGTGTTGAGGTTGTTGTTGAATTTGTTGGTGTTTTTGAATGTTGAGGTTGTTGTTTTTATTTTTTGGTGTATTTGAATGTTGAGGTTGTTGTTGAATTTTTTGTTGTTATTCAATGTTGAGGTTTTTGTTGAATTTGTTAGTGTTTTTGAATGTTGAGGTTGTTGTTGAATTTGTTGATGTTTTTCAATGTTGATGGTGTTGTTGAATTATTTGGTGTTTTTCATTTTTGAGATTTTTGTGGAATTGGTTGGTGTTTTTGAATGTTGAGGATTTTGATGAATTTTTGGTATTTTTCATTGTTGAGGTTTTTGTTGAATTTGTTGGTGTTTTTCATTAATGAGGTTGTTGTTGAATTTGTTGGTGATTTTCAATATTGAGGTTGTAGTTGAATTTGTTGGTGTTTTTCCCTGTTGAGGTTTTTGAATTTGTTGGTGTTTTTCAAAGTTGAGGTTGTTGTTGAATATTTTGGTGTTTTTCAATGTTGAGGTTGTTGTTGAATTTTTTGGTGATGTTCAATTTTGAGGTTGTTGTTGAAAATATTGGTTCATTCAATGTTTTTTTTTGAATCTTTTTGTATTTTTCAAAGTTGAGGTTGCAGTTGAATTTGTTGCTGTTTCTCAATGTTGAGGTTGTTGAATTTTTCGGTGTTTTTCAAAGTTGAGGTTGTTGTTGAATTTTTTGGTGTTTTTCATTGTTGAGTTTTTTTGTTGAATTTGTTGTTGTTTTTGAATGTTGAGGTTGTTGTTGAATTTTTTGATGTTTTTCATTGTTGAGGTTGATGTTGAATTTGTTGATGATTTTCAATGTTGAGTTTGTTGTTGAATATTTTTGGTGTTTTTCATTGTTGAGTTTGTTGTTGAATTTTTTGGTGTTTTTCATTGTTGCGGTACTTGTTGAATTTGTTGGTGTTTTTCATTGTTGAGGTTGTTGTTGAATTTTTTGATGTTTTTCATTGCTGAGGTTGTTGCTGAATTTGATGGTGATGTTCAATGTTGACGTTGTTGCATATATTGGTGTTTTTTTTTTGATCTTTTTTGTATTTTTCAAAGTTGAGGTTGCAGTTGAATTTGTTGGTGTTTTTCAATGTTGAGGTTTTTGAATTTGTTGGTACTTTTCAATGTGGATGTTGTTGTTGAATTTTTTCCTGTTTTTATTTGTTGAGGTTATTGTTGAATTTGTAGGTGTTTTTGAATGTTGAGGTTGTCGTTGAATTTTTTGGTGATTTTCAATGTTGAGGTTGTTAAATTTGTTGGTGTTTTTCAAAGTTGAGGCTGTTGTTGAATTTTTTGGTATTTTTCATTGTTGACGTTTTGGTTGAATTTGTTGTTGTTTTTGAATGTTGAAGTTGTTGGTTTTATTTTTTGGTGTTTTTGAATGTTGAGGTTGTTGTTGAATTTTTTTTGGTGTTTTTCATTGTTGAGGTTGTTGTTGAATTTTTTGATGTTTTTCATTGTTGACGTTGTTGTTGAATTTTTTGGTGTTTTTCATTGTTGAGGTTGTTGTTGAATTTGTTGGAGTTTTTCAATGTTGAGGTTGTTGCTGTATTTGTTGGTGTTTTTCAATGTTGAGGTTGTTGAATTTGTTGGTTTTTTTCAAAGTTGAGGTTGTTGTTGAATTTATTGGTGTTTTTCAAAGTTGAGGTTGATGTTGAATTTGTTGGTGTTTTTCATTGTTGATGTTGTTGTTGAATTTTTGGGTGTTTTGCATTGTTGATGTTTTTGTTGAATTTGTTGTTGTTTTTCAAAGTTGGGGTTGATGTTGAAATTGTTGGTGTTTTTCATTGTTGATGTTTTTGTTGAATTTGTTGGTGTTTTTGAATGTTGAGGATGTTGCTGAATTTTTTGGTGTTTTTCATTGTTGAGGTTTTGGTTGAATTTGTTGTTGTTTTTGAATGTTGAAGTTGTTGCATTTATTGGTGTTTTTTTTTGATTGTTTTTGTATTTTTCAATGTTGAGGTTTTTGAATTTGTTGGTACTTTTCAATGTGGATGTTGTTGTTGAATTTTTTCCTGTTTTTATTTGTTGAGGTTATTGTTGAATTTGTAGGTGTTTTTGAATGTTGAGGTTGTCGTTGAATTTTTTGGTGATTTTCAATGTTGAGGTTGTTAAATTTGTTGGTGTTTTTCAAAGTTGAGGCTGTTGTTGAATTTTTTGGTATTTTTCATTGTTGACGTTTTGGTTGAATTTGTTGTTGTTTTTGAATGTTGAAGTTGTTGGTTTTATTTTTTGGTGTTTTTGAATGTTGAGGTTGTTGTTGAATTTTTTTTGGTGTTTTTCATTGTTGAGGTTGTTGTTGAATTTTTTGATGTTTTTCATTGTTGACGTTGTTGTTGAATTTTTTGGTGTTTTTCATTGTTGAGGTTGTTGTTCAATTTGTTGGAGTTTTTCAATGTTGAGGTTGTTGCTGTATTTGTTGGTGTTTTTCAATGTTGAGGTTGTTGAATTTATTGGTGTTTTTCAAAGTTGGGGTTGATGTTGAATTTGTTGGTGTTTTTCATTGTTGAGGTTGATGTTGAATTTGTTGGTGTTTTTCATTGTTGATGTTGTTGTTGAATTTTTGGTTGTTTTTCATTGTTGATGTTTTTGTTGAATTTGTTGGTGTTTTTGAATGTTGAGGATGTTGCTGAATTTTTTTGGTGTTTTTCATTGTTGAGGTTTTTGTTGAATTCGATGGTGATTTTCAATGTTGAGTTTGTTGTCGAATTTTTGGTGTTTTTAATTGTTGTGGCAGGTGTTGAAATTGTTGGAGATTTTCAATGTTGAGGTTATTATTGCTTTGTTTGGTCTTTTTCATTGTTGAGGTTGTTGTTGAATTTGTTGGTGATTTTCAATGTTGAGTTTGTTGTTCAATATTTTGTTGTTTTTCATTGTTGAGGTTGTTGTTGAAATTGTTGGAGTTTTTCAATGTTGAGGTTGTTGTTGAATTTTTTGGTGTTTTTCATTGTTGTGGTCGTTGTTGTTGAATTTTTGCTGTTTTTCATTGTTGTGGTTGTTGATGAATTTGTTGGTGTTTTTCAATGTTGAGGTTGTTGAATTTGTTGGTGTTTTTCAAAGTTGAGGTTGCTGTTGAATTTTTTGGTGTTTTTCATTGTTGAGGATTTGGTTGAATTTGTTGGTGTATTTGAATGTTGAGGTTGTTGTTTTTATTTTTTGGTGTTTTTGAATGTTGAGGTTGTTAGGGAAATTTTTGGTGTTTTTCAATGTTGAGGTTTTGTTGAATTTGTTGGTGTTTTTCAATGTTGAGGTTTTTGTTGAATTTGTTGGTGTTTTTCATTGTTGATGTTTTTGCTGAATTTGATGGTGATTTTCAATGTTGAGTTTGTTGTGAGATTTTTCGTGTTTTTAATTGTTGCGGTAGATGTTGAAATTCTTGGAGTTTTTCAATGTTGAGGTTACAATTGATTTTTTAAAGGTTTTTCATTGTTGAGGTTTTTGTTGAAATTGTTGGTGTTTTTGAATGATGAGGTTGTTGTTGAATTTTTTGGTGTTTTTCATTGTTGAGGTTGTTGTTGAATTGGTTGGAGTTTTTCAATGTTGAGGTTCTTGAATTTGTTGGTGTTTTTCAAAGTTGAGGTTTTTGTTGAATTTTTTGGTGTTTTTCATTGTTGAGGTTGTAGTGGAATTTTTTGGTGTTTTTCAATTATGAGGTTTTTATTGATTTTTGTTGTTTTTCATTGTTGAGGTCGTTGTTGAATTTATTTGGTGTTTTTCATTGTTGAGGTTGTTGTTGAATTTTTTGAAGTTTATCATTGCTGAGGTTGTTGTTGAAATATTTAGTGTTTTTGAATGTTGAGTTTGTTGTTGAATTTTTTGGTGTTATTCATTGTTGAGGTTGTTTTTGAATATGTTGGAGTTTTTCAATGTTGAGGTTGTTGTTGAATTTGTTGGTGTTTTTCAATGTTGAGGTTGTTGTTTATTTTGTTGGTGTTTTTCAATGTTGAGGTTGTTGAAATTGTAGGTTTTTTTCAAAGTTGAGGTTGTTGTTGAATTTTTTGGTGTTTTTCAAAGTTGAGGTTCATGTTGAATTTGTTGGTGTTTTTCATTGTTGATGTTGTTGTTGAATTTTTGGGTGTTTTTCATTGTTGATGTTTTTGTTGAATTTGTTGTTGTTTTTCAAAGTTTAGGTTGATGTTGAATTTGTTGGTGTTTTTCACTGTTGATGTTTTGTTGAATTTTGGGTTGTTTTTTTTTCTTGATGTTTTTGTTGAATTTGTTGGTGTTTTTGAATGTTGAGGAAGTTGCTGAATTTTTTGGTGTTTTTCATTGTTGAGGTTTTTGTTGAATTCGATGGTGATTTTCAATGTTGAGTTTGTTGTCGAAATTTTGGTGTTTTTAATTGTTGTGGTAGTTGTTGAAATTGTTGGAGTTTTTCAATGTTGATGTTGTTGTTGAATTTTTTTTGGTCATTTTCATTGTTGAGGTTGTTGTTGAATTTTTTTTGGTATTTTTCACTGTTGAGGTTGTTGTTGAATTTTTTGGTGTTTTTCATTGTTGAGGTTTTGGTTGAATTTGTTGGTGTTTTTGAATGTTGAGGTTGTTGTTTTTATTTTTTGGTGTATTTGAATGTTGAGGTTGTTGTTGAATTTTTTGTTGTTATTCAATGTTGAGGTTTTTGTTGAATTTGTTAGTGTTTTTGAATGTTGAGGTTGTTGTTGAATTTGTTGATGTTTTTCAATGTTGATGGTGTTGTTGAATTATTTGGTGTTTTTCATTTTTGAGATTTTTGTGGAATTGGTTGGTGTTTTTGAATGTTGAGGATTTTGATGAATTTTTGGTATTTTTCATTGTTGAGGTTTTTGTTGAATTTGTTGGTGTTTTTCATTAATGAGGTTGTTGTTGAATTTGTTGGTGATTTTCAATATTGAGGTTGTAGTTGAATTTGTTGGTGTTTTTCCATGTTGAGGTTTTTGAATTTGTTGGTGTTTTTCAAAGTTGAGGTTGTTGTTGAATATTTTGGTGTTTTTCAATGTTGAGGTTGTTGTTGAATTTTTTGGTGATGTTCAATTTTGAGGTTGTTGTTGAAAATATTGGTTCATTCAATGTTTTTTTTTGATTGTTTTTGTATTTTTCAAAGTTCAGGTTGATGTTGAATTTGTTGATGATTTTCAATGTTGAGTTTGTTGAATTTGTTGATGTTTTTCGAAGTTGATGTTGTTGTTGAATTTTTTCGTGTTTTTAATTCATGAGGTTTTTGTTGAATTTGTTGGTGTTTTTGAATGTTGAGGTTGTCGTTGAAATATTTGGTGATTTTCATTTTTGAGGTTGTTGTTGAATTTGCTGGAGTTTTTCATTCTTGAGGTTGTTGAATTTGTTGAAGTTTTTGAAAGTTGAGGTTGTTGTTGAATTTATTGTTGTTTTTCATTGTTGAGGTTTATGTGGAATTTGTTGTAGTTTTTGAATGTTGAAGTTGTTGTTGAATTTTTTGGTGTTTTTCATTGTTGAAGTTGTTGTTGAATTTTTTGGTGTGTTTCATTGTTGCGCTACTTGTTGAATTTGTTGGTGTTTTTCATTCTTGAGGCTGTTGTTGAAATTTTTGATGTTTTTCATTGCTGAGGTTGTTGTTGAATTTGTTGGTGATTTTCAATGTTGAGGTTGTTGCATTTATTGGTGTTATCAATGATTTTTTTTTGATCTTTTTTGTATTTTTCAAAGTTGAGGTTGCAGTTGAATTTGTTGGTGTTTTTCAATGTTGAGGTTGTTGAATTTGTTGATGTTTTTCGAAGTTGATGTTGTTGTTGAATTTTTTCGTGTTTTTAATTGATGAGGTTTTTGTTGAATTTGTTGGTGTTTTTGAATGTTGAGGTTGTCGTTGAAATATTTGGTGATTTTCATTGTTGAGGTTGTTGTTGAATTTGCTGGAGTTTTTCATTCTTGAGGTTGTTGAATTTGTTGAAGTTTTTGAAAGTTGAGGTTGTTGTTGAATTTATTGTTGTTTTTCATTGTTGAGGTTTATGTGGAAATTGTTGTAGTTTTTGAATGTTGAAGTTGTTGTTGAATTTTTTGATGTTATTCATTGTTGTGGTTGTTGTTGAATTTGTTGGTGATTTTCAATGTTATGTTTGTTCTTGAATATTGTGGTGTTTTTCATTCTTGAGGTTGTTGTTGAAATTGTTGGAGTTTTTACATGTTGAGGTTGTTGTTGAATTTTTTGCTGTTTTTCATTGTTGCGGTTGTTGATGAATTTGTTGGTGATTTTCAATATTGAGGTTGTTGAATTTGTTGGTGTTATTCAAAGTTGTGGTTGTTGTTGAATTTTTTGGTGTTTTCATTGTTGAGGTTTTTGTTGAATTTGTTATTGTTTTGGAATGTTGTGGTTGATTTTGAATTTATTGATGTTTATCATTGTTGATATTTTTGTTGAATTTGATGCTGATTTTCAATGATGAGTTTGCTGTTGAATACTTTGGGAATTTTCATTGTTGCGGTAGTTGTTGAAATTGTTGGAGTTTTTAAATGTTGAGGTTTTTATTGATTATTTCGCTGCTTTTCATTGTTGAGGTTGTTGTTGAATTTTTTGGCGTTTATCATTGTTGAGGTTGTTGTTGTTGAATTTTTTGATATTTATCATTGCTGAGGTTGTTGTTGAATTTGTTGGTGTTTTTCAAAGTTGAGGTTGTTGTTGAATTTTTTGATATTTTTCATTGTTGAGGTTGTTGTTGAATTTGTTGGTGATTTTCAATGTTGAGTTTGTTGTTCATTATTTTGGTGTTTTTAATTGTTGAGGTTGTTTTTGAAATTGTTGGAGTTTTTCAATGTTGAGGTTGTTGTTGAATTTTATGGTGTTTTTCATTGTTGATGTCGTTGTTGTTGTATTTTTTGCAGTTTTTCATTGTTGAGGTGGTTGATGAATTTGTTGGTGTTTTTCAAAGTTGTGGTTGTTGTTGAATTTTTTGATGTTTTCATTGTTGAGGTTTTTGTTGAATTTGTTGGTGTTTTGGAATGTTCAGGTTGATGTTGAATTTTTTGATGTTTTTCATTGCTCAGGTTTTTGTTGAAATTGTTGGTATTTTTGAATGTTGAGGTTGTTATTGAATTGGTTGGGGTTTTTCAATGTTGAGGTTGTTGTTGAATTTGTTGGTGTTTTTCAATGTTGAGGTTGTTGAATTTGATGATGTTTCTCAGAGTTGATGTTGTTGTTGAATTTTTTCGTGTTTTTAATTGTTGAGGTTTTTGTTGAATTTGTTGGTGTTTTTGAATGTTGAGGTTGTCGTTGAAATATTGGGTGATTTTCATTGTTGAGGTTGTTTTTGAATTTGTTGGAGTTTTTCAATCTTGAGGTTGTTGAATTTGTTGAAGTTTTTGAAAGTTGAGGCTGTTGTTGAATTTATTGTTGTTTTTCATTGTTGAGGTTTATGATGCATTTGTTGTAGTTTTCGAATGTTGAAGTTGTTGTTAAATTTTTTGATGTTTTTCATTGTTGAGGTTGTTGTTGAATTTGTTGGTGATTTTCAATATTGACTTTGTTGTTCAATATTTTGGCGTTTTTAATTGTTGAGGTTGTTGTTGAAATTTTTTGAGTTTATCAATGTTGAGGTTGTTGATGAATTTTATGGTGTTTTTCATTGTTGACGTCGTTGTTGTTGAATTTTTTGCGGTTTTTCATTGTTGAGGTTGTTGATGAATTTGTTGGTGACTTTCAATATTGAGTTTGTTGAATTTGTTGGTGTTTTTCAAAGTTGTGGTTGTTGTTGAATTTTTTGGTGTTTTCATTGTTGAGGTTTTTGTTGTATTTGTTGGTGTTTTGGAATGTTCAGGTTGATGTTGAATATTTTGATGTTTTTCATTGTTGAGATTTTTGTTGAATTTGTTATTGTTTTGGAATGTTGTGGTTGATTTCGAATTTATTGATGTTTATCATTGTTGATATTATGTTGAATTTGATGCTGATTTTCAATGTTGAGTTTGTTGTTGAATTCTTTGGGGATTTTCATTGTTGCGGTAGTTGTTGAAATTGTTGGAGTTTTTAAATGTTGAGTTTTTTATTGATTATTTCGCTGCTTTTTATTGTTGAGGTTGTTGTTGAATTTTTTGGTGTTTATCATTGTTGAGGCTGTTGTTGTTGAATTTTTTGATATTTATCCTTGCTGAGGTTGTTGTTGAATTTGTTGGTGTTTTTCAAAGTTGAGGTTGTTATTGAATTTTTTGGTGTTTATCATTGTTGAGGATTTTGAATTTGTTGGTGTTTTTCAAAGTTGAGGTTGTTGTTGAATATTTTGGTGTTTTTCAATGTTGAGGTTGTTGTTGAATTTTTTGGTGATTTTCAATATTGAGGTTGTTGTTGAATTTTTTTGGTGTTTTTCATTTTTGCGGTACTTGTTGAATTTGTTGGTGTTTTTCATTGTTGAGGTTGTTGTTGAATTTTTTGGTGTTTATCATTGTTGAGGATTTTGAATTTGTTGGTGTTTTTCAAAGTTGAGGTTGTTGTTGAATATTTTGGTGTTTTTCAATGTTGAGGTTGTTGTTGAATTTTTTGGTGATTTTCAATATTGAGGTTGTTGTTGAATTTTTTTGGTGTTTTTCATTTTTGCGGTACTTGTTGAATTTGTTGTTGTTTTTCATTGTTGAGGTTGTTGTTGAATTTTTTGACGTTTTTCATTGCTGAGGTTGTTGTTGAATTTGTTGGTGATTTTCAATGTTGAGGTTGTTGGATTTATTGGTGTTATCAATGGTTTTTTTGGATCTTTTTTGTGTTTTTCAAAGTTGAGGTTGCAGTTAAATTTGTTGGTGTTTTTCAATGTTGAAGTTGTTGAATTTGTTGGTGTTTTTCAAAGTTGATGTTGTTGTTGAATTTTTTCGTGTTTTTAATTGTTGAGGTTTTTGTTGAATTTGTAGGTGTTTTTGAATGTTGAGGTTGTCGTTGAATTATTTGGTGATTTTCATTGTTGAGGTTGTTGTTGTATTTGTTGGAGTTTTTCATTCTTGAGGTTGTTGAATTTGTTGAAGTTTTTGAAAGTTGAGGTTGTTGTTGAATTTATTGTTGTTTTTCATTGTTGAGGTTTATGTTGAATTTGTTGTAGTTGTTGAATGTTGAAGTTGTTGTTGAATTTTTTGATGTTATTCATTGTTGAGGTTGTTGTTGAATTTGTTGGTGATTTTCAATGTTGAGTTTGTTGTTCAATATTTTGGTGTTTTTAATTGTTGAGGTTGTTGTTGAAATTGTTGGAGTTTTTCAATGTTGAGGTTGTTGTTGAATTTTATGGTGTTTTTCATTTTTGAGGTCGTTGTTGTTGAATTTTTTGCTGTTTTTCATTGTTGAGGTTGTTGATGAATTTTTTGGTGACTTTCAATATTGAGTTTGTTGAATTTGTTGGTGTTTTTCAAAGTTGTGGTTGTTGTTGAATTTTTTGGTGTTTTCATTGTTGAGGTTTTTGTTGTATTTGTTGGTGTTTTGGACTGTTCAGGTTGATGCTGAATTTTTTGATGTTTTTCATTGTTGAGATTTTTGTTGAATTTGTTGTTGTTTTTGAATGTTTGGGTTGTTGTTGAATTTTTTGATGTTATTCATTGTTGTGGTTGTTGTTGAATTTGTTGGTGATTTTCAATGTTAAGTTTGTTCTTGAATATTGTGGTGTTTTTCATTCTTGAGGTTGTTGTTGAAATTGTTGGAGTTTTTACATGTTGAGGTTGTTGTTGAATTTTTTGCTGTTTTTCATTTTTGAGGTTGTTGATGAATTTGTTGGTGATTTTCAATATTGAGGTTGTTGAACTTGTTGGTGTTATCCAATGTTGTGGTTGTTGTTGAATTTTTTTGTGTTTTCATTGCTGAGGTTTTTGTTGAATTTGTTATTGTTTTGGAATGTTGTGGTTGATTTTGAATTTATTGATGTTTATCATTGTTGATATTTTTGTTGAATTTGATGCTGATTTTCAATGTTGAGTTTGTTGTTGAATTCTTTGGGGATTTTCATTGTTGCGGTAGTTGTTGAAATTGTTGGAGTTTTTAAATGTTGAGGTTTTTATTGATTATTTCGCTGCTTTTCATTGTTGAGGTTCTTGTTGAATTTTTGGTGTTTATCATTGTTGCGGTTGTTGTTGTTGAATTTTTTGATATTTATCATTGCTGAGGTTGTTGTTGAATTTGTTGGTGTTTTTCAAAGTTGAGGTTGTTGTTGAATTTATTGTTGTTTTTCATTGTTGAGGTTTATGTAGAATTTGTTGTAGTTTTTGAATGTTGAAGTTGTTGTTCAATTTTTTGATGTTTTTCATTGTTGAGGTTGTTGTTGAATTTGTTGTTGAATTTCAATGTTGAGATTGTTGTTCAATATTTTGGTGTTTTTAATTGTTGAGGTTATTTTTGAAATTGTTGGAGATTTTCAGTGTTGTGGTTGTTGTTGAATTTTATGGTGTTTTTCATTGTTGTGGTCGTTGTTGTTGAATTTTTTGCTGTTTTTCATTGTTGAGGTTGTTGATGAATTTGTTGGTGTTTTTCAAAGTTGTGGTTGTTGTTGAATTTTTTGGTGTTTTCATTGTTGAGGTTTTTGTTGTATTTGTTGGTGTTTTGGAATGTTCAGGTTGATGTTGAATTTTTTGATGTTTTTCATTGCTCAGGTTGTTGTTGAAATTGTTGGTATTTTTGAATGTTGAGGTTGTTGTTGAATTTTTTGGTGTTTTTCATTGTTGAGGTTGTTGTTGAATTTATTGGTGTTTTTCAATGTTGAGGATGTTGAAATTGTTGGTGTTTTTCAAAGTTGAGGTTGTTGTTGAATCTTTTGGTGTTTTTCATTGCTGAGATTTTGGTTGAATTTGTTGGTGTTTTTGAATGTTGAGGTTGTTTTTTTTATTTTTTAGTGTTTTTGAATGTTGAGGTTGTTGTTGAATTTTTTGGTGTTTTTCATTGTTGAGGTTGTTGTTGAATTTTTTGTTGTTATTCAATGTTGAAGTTTTTGTTGAATTCGTTGGCGTTTTTGAGTGTTGAGGTTGTTGTTGAATTTGTTGATGTTTTTCAATGTTGATGGGGTTGTTGAATGTTTTGGTGTTTTTCATTGTTGAGATTTTTGTGAAATTTGTTGTTGTTTTTGAATGTTGAGGATGTTGATGAATTTTTTGGTGTTTTTCATTGTTGAGATTGTTGTGAAATTTGTTGGTGTTTTTGAAAGTTGAGGGTGTTGATGAATTTTTTGGGATTTTTCATTGTTGAGGTTTTTGTTGAATTTGTTGGTGTTTTTCATTAATGAGGTTGTTGTTGAATTTGTTGGTGATTTTCAATATTGAGGTTGTAGTTGAATTTGTTGGTGTTTTTCCATGTTGAAGATTTTGAATTTGTTGGTGTTTAGCAAAGTTGAGGTTGTTGTTGAATATTTTGGTGCCTTGCAATTTTGAGGTTGCTGTTGAATTTTTTGGTGATTTTCAATATCGAGGTTGTTGTTGAAAATATTGGTGCATTCAATGTTTTTATCTGAATCTTATTCTATTTTTCAAAGTTGAGGTTGCAATTGAATTTGTTGCTGTTTCTCAATGTTGAGGTTGTTGAATTTTTTGGTGTTTTTCATTGTTGAGTTTTTTTGTTGAATTTGTTGTTGTTTTTGAATGTTGAGGTTGTTGTTGAATTTTTTGATGTTTTTCATTGTTGAGGTTGATGTTGATTTTGTTGATGATTTTCAATGTTGAGTTTGTTGTTGAATTTTTTGGTGTTTTTCATTGTTGTGGTTGCTGTTGAATTTTTTGTTTTTTTTCATTGTTGCGGTACTTGTTGAATTTGTTGGTGTTTCTCATTGTTGAGGCTGTTGTTGAATTTTTTGATGTTTTTCATTGCTGAGGTTGTTGTTGAATTTGTTGGTGATTTTCAAGGTTGTTGCATTTCTTGGTGTTATCAATGGTTTTTTTTGATCTTTTTTGTATTTTTCAAAGTTGAGGTTGCAGTTGAATTTGTTGGTGTTTTTGAATGTTGATATTGTTGAATTTGTTGATGTTTATTAAAGTTGATATTGTTGTTGAATTTTTTCGTGTTTTTAATTGTTGAGGTTTTTGTTGAATTTGTTGTTGTTTTTGAACGTTGAGGTTGTTGTTGAATTTTTTGATGTTTTTCATTGTTGAGGTTGATGTTGAATTTGTTATTGATTTTCAATGTTGAGTTTGTTGTTGAATTTTTTGGTGTTTTTCATTGTTTTGGTTGTTGTTGAATTATTTGGTTTTTTTCATTGTTGCGGTACTTGTTGAATTTGCTGGTGTTTCTCATTGTTGAGGCTGTTGTTGAATTTTTTGATGTTTTTCATTGCTGAGGTTTTTGTTGAATTTGTTGGTGATTTTCAAGGTTGTTGCATTTCTTGGTGTTATCAATGGTTTTTTTTTGATCTTTTTTGTATTTTTCAAAATTGAGGTTGCAGTTGAATTTGTTGGTGTTTTTCAATGTTGACGTTGTTGAATTTGTTGATGTTTATTAAAGTTGATGTTGTTGTTGAATTTTTTCGTGTTTTTAATTGTTGAGGATTTTGTTGAATTTGTTGGTGTTTTTGAATGTTGAGGTTGTCGTTGAAATATTTGGTGATTTTCATTGTTGAGGTTGTTGTTGAATTTGTTGGAGTTTTACAATCTTGAGGTTGTTGAATTTGTTGAAGTTTTTGAAAGTTGAGGTTGTTGTTGAATTTATTGTTGTTTTTCATTGTTGAGGTTTATGTTGAATTTGTTGTAGTTTTTGAATGCTGAAGTTTTTGTTGAATTTTTTGATGTTTTTCATTGTTGAGGTTGTTGTTGAATTTGTTGGAAATTTTCAATGTTGACTTTGTTGTTCAATATTTTGGTGTTTTTAATTGTTGAGGTTGTTGTTGAAATTTTTGGAGTTTTTCAATGTTGAGGTGGTTGTTGAATTTCATGGTGTTTTTCATTGTTGAGGTTTTTGTTGAATTTGTTGGTGTTTTTCATTAAAGAGGTTGTTGTTGAATTTGTTGGTGATTTTCAATATTGTGGTTGTAGTTGAATTTGTTGGTGTTTTTCCATTTTGAGGTTTTTGAATTTGTTGGTGTTATTCAAAGATTAGGTTGTTGTTGAATATTTTGATGTTTTTCAATGTTGAGTTTGTTGTTGAATTTTTTGGTGATTTTCAATATTGAGGTTGTTGTTGGAATTATTGGTGCATTCAATGTTTATTTTTGAATCTTTTTGTATTTTTCAAAGTTGAGGTTGCAGTTGAATTTGTTGCTGTTTCTCAATGTTGAGGTCGTTGAATTTTTTGGTGTTTTTCAAAGTTTAGGTTGCTGTTGAATTTTTTGGTGTTTTTCGTCGTTGAGTTTTTTTGTTGAATTTGTTGTTGTTTTTGAATGTTGAGGTTGTTGTTGAATTTTATGATCTTTTTCATTGTTGAGTTTGATGTTGAATTTGTTGATGATTTTCAATGTTGAGTTTGTTGTTGAATTTTTTGGTGTTTTTCATTGTTGAGGTTGTTGTTGAATTTTTTCGTGTTTTTCATTGTTGCGGTACTTGTTGAATTTGTTGGTGTTTTTCATTGTTGAGGTTGTTGTTGAATTTTTTGATGTTTTTCATTGCTGAGGTTGTTGTTGAATTTGTTGGTGATTTTCAATGTTGAGGTTGTTGAATTTGTTGGTGTTTTTGAAAGTTGAGGTTGTTATTGAATTTATTGGTGTTTTTCATTGTTGAGGTTTATGTTGAATTTGTTGTTGTTTTTGAATGTTGAGGTTGTTGTTGAATTTTTTGATGTTTTTCATTGTTGAATTTGTTGTTGATTTTGTTGGTGATTTTCAATGTTGAGTTTGTTGTTCAATATTTAGGTGTTTTTCATTGTTGAGGTTGTTGTTGAAATTGTTGGAGTATTTCAATGTTGTTGTTGAATTTTTTGATGTTTTTCATTGTTGAGGTCGTTGTTGTTGAATTTTTTGCTCTTTTTCATTGTTGAGGTTGTTGATGAATTTGTTGGTGATTTTCGATATTGAGTTTGTTGAATTTGTTGGTGTTTTTCAAAGTTGTGGTTGTTGTTGAATATTTTGGTGTTTTCATTGTTGAGGTTTTTGTTGTATTTGTTGGTGTATTGGAATGTTCAGGTTGATGTTGAATTTATTGATGTTTGTCATTTTTGAGATTTTCGTTGAACTTGTTTTTTTTGAATGTTGAGGTTGTTGTTGAATTTTTTGATGTTATTCATTGTTGAGGTTGTTGTTGAATTTGTTGGTGATTTTCAATGTTAAGTTTGTTGTTGAATATTTTGGTGTATTTAATTCTTGAGGTTGTTGTTGAAATTGTTGGAGTTTTTACATGTTGAGGCTGTTATTGAATTTTTTGCTGTTTTTCATTGTTGAGGTTGTTGATGAATTTGTTGGTGATTTTCAGTATTGACGTTGTTGAATTTGTTGGTGTTATTCAAAGGTGCGGTTGTTGTTGAATTTTTGGTGATTTCATTGCTGAGGTTTTTGTTGAATTTGTTATTGTTTTGGAATGTTGTGGTTGATTTTGAATTTATTGATGTTTATCATTGTTGATATTTTTGGTGAATTTGATGCTGATTATCAATGTTGAGTTTGTTGTTGAATTTTTTGTGGATTTTAATTGTTGCGGTAGTTGTTGAAATTGTTGGAGATTTTAAATGTTGAGGTTTTTATTGATTATTTCACTGCTTTTCATTGTTGAGGTTGTTGTTGAATTTTTTTGTGTTTATCATTGTTGAGGTTGTTGTTGTTGAATTTTTTGATATTTATCCTTGCTGAGGTTGTTGTTGAATTTGTTGGTGTTTTTCAAAGTTGAGGTTGTTGTTGAATTTTTTGGTGTTTATCATTGTTGATGTTTTTGTTGAATTTGTTGGTGTTTTTGAATGTTGAGGTTGTGGTTAACTTATTTGGTGTATTTCATTGTTGAGGTTGTTGTTGAATTTGTTGGAGTTTTTAAATGTTGAGTTTGTTGTTGAATTTGTTGCTGTTTTTCAATGTTGAGGTTGTGGAATTTGTTGGTGTTTTTCAATGTTGAGGTTGTTGTTGAATTTTCCGGTGTTTTTAATTGTTGTGGTTTTAGTTAAATTTGATGGTGTTTTTGAATGTTGAGGTTGTTGTTGAATTTTTTGGTGTTTTTCATTGTTGAGGTTGTTGTTGAATTTGCTGGAGTTTTTGAAAGTTGAGGGTGTTGTTGAATTTGTTGGTGATTTTCAATATTGAGGTTGTTGTTGAATTTGTTGGTGTTATCAATTTTTATTTTGTTGAACCTTTTTGGCTTTTTAAAATTTGAGGTTATTGTTGAATTTGTTGCTGTTTTTCAATGTTGAGGTTGTTGAATTTGCTGGTGATTTTCAATGCTGAGGTTGTTGTTGAATTTGTCGGTGATTTTCAATATTGAGGTTGTTCCTGAATTTGTTGGTGTTTTTCAATGTTGAGGTTGTTGAATTTGTTGTTGGTTTTTTTCAAAGTTGAGCTTGTTGTTGAATTTTTTGTCGTTTTTCAATGTTGGGGTTGTTGTTGAATTTATTGGTGTATTCAATGTTTTTTTTTGAAACTTTTTGTATTTTTCAAAGTTGAGGTTCCAGTTCAATTTGTTGCTGTTTCTCAATGTTGAGGTTGTTGAATTTTTTGGTGTTTTTCAAAGTTGAGGTTGTTGTTGAATTTGTTGGTGTTTTTCATTGTTGAGGTTATTGTTGAATTGTTTGGTGATTTTCAATGTTGAGGTTGTTGAATTTATTGGTGTTATCCATTGTTGAGGTTGTTGTTGAATTTGTTGGTGATTTTCAATGTTGAGGTTGTTGAATTTGTTGGTATTTATCAAAGTTGACGTTGTTGTTGAATTTTTTGATGTTTTTAATTGTTGAGGTTTTTGTTGAATTTGTTGTTGTTTTTGAATGTTGAGGTTGTTGTTGAATTTTTTCGTGTTTTTCATTGTTGAGGTTGTTGTTGAATTTGTTGGTGTTTTTGAATGTTGAGGTTGTTGTTGAATTTTATGGTGTTTTTCATTGTTGTGGCTGTTGTTGTTGAATTTTTGATGTCTTTCATTGTTGAGGTTGTTGTTAAATTTGTTGTTGATTTTCAATTTTGAGGTTGTTGTTGAATTTGTTGGTGTTATGAATTTTTATTCTGTTGAACCTTTTTGTATTTTTAAAAGTTGAGGTTGTTGTTGAATTTGTTTATGTTTTTCAATGTTGAGGTTGTTGAATTTGTTGGTGTTTTTCAGAGCTGCGTTTGTTGTTGAATTTGTTGGTGTATTTGAATGTTGAGGTTGTTAAATCTGTTGGTCTTTTTCAAATTGAGGTTGTTGTTGAATTGTTTGGTGTTTTTCATTGTTTAGGTTTTTGTTGAATTTGTTGGTGTTTTTCTTAGTTTAGGTTGTTGTTGAATTTGTTGGTGATTTTCAATATTATGGTTGTCGTTGAATTTGTTGGTATTTTTCCATGTTGAGGTTTTTGAATTTGTTGGTGTTTTTTAAAGTTGAGGTTGTTGTTGAATTTTTTGGTGATTTTCAATATTGCGGATGTTGTTGAATTTATTGGTGTATTCAATGTTTTTTTTTGAATCATTTTGTATTTTTCAAAGTTGAGGTTCCAGTTGAATTTGTTGGTGTTTTTCAATGTTGAGGTTGTTGAAGTTGTTGGTGTTTTTCAAATTTGAGGTTGTTGTTGAATTTTTTGGTGTTTTTCATTGTTGAGGTTGTTGTTGAATTTTTTCGTGTTTTTCATTGTTGCGGTACTTGTTGAATTTGTTGGTGTTTTTCATTGTTGAGGTTGTTGTTGAATTTTTTGATGTTTTTCATTGCTGAGGTTGTTGTTGAATTTGTTGGTGATTTTCAATGTTGAGGTTGTTGAATTTGTTGGTGTTTTTGAAAGTTGAGGTTGTTATTGAATTTATTGGTGTTTTTCATTGTTGAGGTTTATGTTGAATTTGTTGTTGTTTTTGAATGTTGAGGTTGTTGTTGAATTTTTTGATGTTTTTCATTGTTGAATTTGTTGTTGATTTTGTTGGTGATTTTCAATGTTGAGTTTGTTGTTCAATATTTAGGTGTTTTTCATTGTTGAGGTTGTTGTTGAAATTGTTGGAGTATTTCAATGTTGTTGTTGAATTTTTTGATGTTTTTCATTGTTGAGGTCGTTGTTGTTGAATTTTTTGCTCTTTTTCATTGTTGAGGTTGTTGATGAATTTGTTGGTGATTTTCGATATTGAGTTTGTTGAATTTGTTGGTGTTTTTCAAAGTTGTGGTTGTTGTTGAATATTTTGGTGTTTTCATTGTTGAGGTTTTTGTTGTATTTGTTGGTGTATTGGAATGTTCAGGTTGATGTTGAATTTATTGATGTTTGTCATTTTTGAGATTTTCGTTGAACTTGTTTTTTTTGAATGTTGAGGTTGTTGTTGAATTTTTTGATGTTATTCATTGTTGAGGTTGTTGTTGAATTTGTTGGTGATTTTCAATGTTAAGTTTGTTGTTGAATATTTTGGTGTATTTAATTCTTGAGGTTGTTGTTGAAATTGTTGGAGTTTTTACATGTTGAGGCTGTTATTGAATTTTTTGCTGTTTTTCATTGTTGAGGTTGTTGATGAATTTGTTGGTGATTTTCAGTATTGACGTTGTTGAATTTGTTGGTGTTATTCAAAGGTGCGGTTGTTGTTGAATTTTTGGTGATTTCATTGCTGAGGTTTTTGTTGAATTTGTTATTGTTTTGGAATGTTGTGGTTGATTTTGAATTTATTGATGTTTATCATTGTTGATATTTTTGGTGAATTTGATGCTGATTATCAATGTTGAGTTTGTTGTTGAATTTTTTGTGGATTTTAATTGTTGCGGTAGTTGTTGAAATTGTTGGAGATTTTAAATGTTGAGGTTTTTATTGATTATTTCACTGCTTTTCATTGTTGAGGTTGTTGTTGAATTTTTTTGTGTTTATCATTGTTGAGGTTGTTGTTGTTGAATTTTTTGATATTTATCCTTGCTGAGGTTGTTGTTGAATTTGTTGGTGTTTTTCAAAGTTGAGGTTGTTGTTGAATTTTTTGGTGTTTATCATTGTTGATGTTTTTGTTGAATTTGTTGGTGTTTTTGAATGTTGAGGTTGTGGTTAACTTATTTGGTGTATTTCATTGTTGAGGTTGTTGTTGAATTTGTTGGAGTTTTTAAATGTTGAGTTTGTTGTTGAATTTGTTGCTGTTTTTCAATGTTGAGGTTGTGGAATTTGTTGGTGTTTTTCAATGTTGAGGTTGTTGTTGAATTTTCCGGTGTTTTTAATTGTTGTGGTTTTAGTTAAATTTGATGGTGTTTTTGAATGTTGAGGTTGTTGTTGAATTTTTTGGTGTTTTTCATTGTTGAGGTTGTTGTTGAATTTGCTGGAGTTTTTGAAAGTTGAGGGTGTTGTTGAATTTGTTGGTGATTTTCAATATTGAGGTTGTTGTTGAATTTGTTGGTGTTATCAATTTTTATTTTGTTGAACCTTTTTGGCTTTTTAAAATTTGAGGTTATTGTTGAATTTGTTGCTGTTTTTCAATGTTGAGGTTGTTGAATTTGCTGGTGATTTTCAATGCTGAGGTTGTTGTTGAATTTGTCGGTGATTTTCAATATTGAGGTTGTTCCTGAATTTGTTGGTGTTTTTCAATGTTGAGGTTGTTGAATTTGTTGTTGGTTTTTTTCAAAGTTGAGCTTGTTGTTGAATTTTTTGTCGTTTTTCAATGTTGGGGTTGTTGTTGAATTTATTGGTGTATTCAATGTTTTTTTTTGAAACTTTTTGTATTTTTCAAAGTTGAGGTTCCAGTTCAATTTGTTGCTGTTTCTCAATGTTGAGGTTGTTGAATTTTTTGGTGTTTTTCAAAGTTGAGGTTGTTGTTGAATTTGTTGGTGTTTTTCATTGTTGAGGTTATTGTTGAATTGTTTGGTGATTTTCAATGTTGAGGTTGTTGAATTTATTGGTGTTATCCATTGTTGAGGTTGTTGTTGAATTTGTTGGTGATTTTCAATGTTGAGGTTGTTGAATTTGTTGGTATTTATCAAAGTTGACGTTGTTGTTGAATTTTTTGATGTTTTTAATTGTTGAGGTTTTTGTTGAATTTGTTGTTGTTTTTGAATGTTGAGGTTGTTGTTGAATTTTTTCGTGTTTTTCATTGTTGAGGTTGTTGTTGAATTTGTTGGTGTTTTTGAATGTTGAGGTTGTTGTTGAATTTTATGGTGTTTTTCATTGTTGTGGCTGTTGTTGTTGAATTTTTGATGTCTTTCATTGTTGAGGTTGTTGTTAAATTTGTTGTTGATTTTCAATTTTGAGGTTGTTGTTGAATTTGTTGGTGTTATGAATTTTTATTCTGTTGAACCTTTTTGTATTTTTAAAAGTTGAGGTTGTTGTTGAATTTGTTTATGTTTTTCAATGTTGAGGTTGTTGAATTTGTTGGTGTTTTTCAGAGCTGCGTTTGTTGTTGAATTTGTTGGTGTATTTGAATGTTGAGGTTGTTAAATCTGTTGGTCTTTTTCAAATTGAGGTTGTTGTTGAATTGTTTGGTGTTTTTCATTGTTTAGGTTTTTGTTGAATTTGTTGGTGTTTTTCTTAGTTTAGGTTGTTGTTGAATTTGTTGGTGATTTTCAATATTATGGTTGTCGTTGAATTTGTTGGTATTTTTCCATGTTGAGGTTTTTGAATTTGTTGGTGTTTTTTAAAGTTGAGGTTGTTGTTGAATTTTTTGGTGATTTTCAATATTGCGGATGTTGTTGAATTTATTGGTGTATTCAATGTTTTTTTTTGAATCATTTTGTATTTTTCAAAGTTGAGGTTCCAGTTGAATTTGTTGGTGTTTTTCAATGTTGAGGTTGTTGAAGTTGTTGGTGTTTTTCAAATTTGAGGTTGTTGTTGAATTTTTTGTTGTTTTTCATTGTTGAGGTTTTTGTTGAATTCTTTGGTGATTTTGAATGTTGAGGTTGTTGATGAATATTTTTGGTGTCTTTCATTCTTGAGGTTTTTGTTGAATTTTTTGGTGATTTTCAATGTTGAGGTTGTTGTTGAATTTATTGGTGTATTCAATGTTTTTAGTTGAATCTTTTTGTATTTTTCAAAGTTGTGGTTGCAGTTGAATTTGTTGCTGTTTCTCAATTTTGAGGTTGTTGAAGTTGTTGGTCTTTTTCAAAGTTTAGGTTGTTGAAGTTGTTGGTGTTTTTCTAAGTTGAGGTTGTTGTTGAATTTTTTGGTGTTTTTCATTGTTGAGGTTTTTGTTGAATTTTTTTGGTGTTTTCGAATGTTGAGGTTGTTGTTGAATTTTATGGTGTTTTTCATTGTTGTGGCTGTTGTTGTTGAATTTTTTGATGTTTTTCATTGTTGAGGTTGTTGTTGAATTTGTTGGTGATTTTCAATATTGTGGTTGTCGTTGAATTTGTTGGTATTTTTCCATGTTGAGGTTTTTGAATTTGTTGGTGTTTTTTAAAGTTGAGGTTGTTGTTGAATTTTTTGGTGATTTTCAATATTGAGGATGTTGTTGAATTTATTGGTGTATTCAATGTTTTTTTTTTGAATCATTTTTTATTTTTCAAAGTTGAGGTTCCAGTTGAATTTGTTGGTATTTTTCAATGTTGAGGTTGTTGAAGTTGTTGGCGTTTTTCAAATTTGAGGTTGTTGTTGAATTTTTTGGTGTTTTTCATTGTTGAGGTTTTTGTTGAATTTTTTGGTGTTTTTGAATGTTGAGGTTGTTGATGAATATTTTTGGTGTCTTTCATTCTTGAGGTTTTTGTTGAATTTTTTGGTGATTTTCAATGTTGAGGTTGTTGTTGAATTTGTTTATGTTTTTCAATGTTGAGGTTGTTGAATTTGTTGGTGTTTTTCAGAGCTGCGTTTGTTGTTGAATTTGTTGGTGTATTTGAATGTTGAGGTTGTTAAATCTGTTGGTCTTTTTCAAATTGAGGTTGTTGTTGAATTGTTTGGTGTTTTTCATTGTTTAGGTTTTTGTTGAATTTGTTGGTGTTTTTCTTAGTTTAGGTTGTTGTTGAATTTGTTGGTGATTTTCAATATTATGGTTGTCGTTGAATTTGTTGGTATTTTTCCATGTTGAGGTTTTTGAATTTGTTGGTGTTTTTTAAAGTTGAGGTTGTTGTTGAATTTTTTGGTGATTTTCAATATTGCGGATTTTGTTGAATTTATTGGTGTATTCAATGTTTTTTTTTGAATCATTTTGTATTTTTCAAAGTTGAGGTTCCAGTTGAATTTGTTGGTGTTTTTCAATGTTGAGGTTGTTGAAGTTGTTGGTGTTTTTCAAATTTGAGGTTGTTGTTGAATTTTTTGTTGTTTTTCATTGTTGAGGTTTTTGTTGAATTCTTTGGTGATTTTGAATGTTGAGGTTGTTGATGAATATTTTTGGTGTCTTTCATTCTTGAGGTTTTTGTTGAATTTTTTGGTGATTTTCAATGTTGAGGTTGTTGTTGAATTTATTGGTGTATTCAATGTTTTTAGTTGAATCTTTTTGTATTTTTCAAAGTTGTGGTTGCAGTTGAATTTGTTGCTGTTTCTCAATTTTGAGGTTGTTGAAGTTGTTGGTCTTTTTCAAAGTTTAGGTTGTTGAAGTTGTTGGTGTTTTTCTAAGTTGAGGTTGTTGTTGAATTTTTTGGTGTTTTTCATTGTTGAGGTTTTTGTTGAATTTTTTTGGTGTTTTCGAATGTTGAGGTTGTTGTTGAATTTTATGGTGTTTTTCATTGTTGTGGCTGTTGTTGTTGAATTTTTTGATGTTTTTCATTGTTGAGGTTGTTGTTGAATTTGTTGGTGATTTTCAATATTGTGGTTGTCGTTGAATTTGTTGGTATTTTTCCATGTTGAGGTTTTTGAATTTGTTGGTGTTTTTTAAAGTTGAGGTTGTTGTTGAATTTTTTGGTGATTTTCAATATTGAGGATGTTGTTGAATTTATTGGTGTATTCAATGTTTTTTTTTTGAATCATTTTTTATTTTTCAAAGTTGAGGTTCCAGTTGAATTTGTTGGTATTTTTCAATGTTGAGGTTGTTGAAGTTGTTGGCGTTTTTCAAATTTGAGGTTGTTGTTGAATTTTTTGGTGTTTTTCATTGTTGAGGTTTTTGTTGAATTTTTTGGTGTTTTTGAATGTTGAGGTTGTTGATGAATATTTTTGGTGTCTTTCATTCTTGAGGTTTTTGTTGAATTTTTTGGTGATTTTCAATGTTGAGGTTGTTGTTGAATTTATTGGTGTATTCAATGTTTTTAGTTGAATCTTTTTGTATTTTTCAAAGTTGTGGTTGCAGTTGAATTTGTTGCTGTTTCTCAATTTTGAGGTTGTTGAAGTTGTTGGTCTTTTTCAAAGTTAAGGTTGTTGAAGTTGTTGGTGTTTTTCTAAGTTGAGGTTGTTGTTGAATTTTTTGGTGTTTTTCATTGTTGAGGTTTTTGTTGAATTTTTTTGGTGTTTTTGAATGTTGAATTTTTTGATGTTATTCATTGCTGAGGTTGTTGTTGAATTTGATGGTGATTTTCAATGTTGAGGTTGTTGAATTTATTGATGTTATCAATGGTTTTTTTTTGATAGCTTTTGTATTTTTCAAAATTGAGGTTGCAGTTGAATTTGTTGGTGTTTTTCAATGTTGACGTTGTTGAATTTGTTGATGTTTATTAAAGTTGATGTTGTTGTTGAATTTTTTCGTGTTTTTAATTGTTGAGGATTTTGTTGAATTTGTTGGTGTTTTTGAATGTTGAGGTTGTCGTTGAAATATTTGGTGATTTTCATTGTTGAGGTTGTTGTTGAATTTGTTGGAGTTTTACAATCTTGAGGTTGTTGAATTTGTTGAAGTTTTTGAAAGTTGAGGTTGTTGTTGAATTTATTGTTGTTTTTCATTGTTGAGGTTTATGTTGAATTTGTTGTAGTTTTTGAATGCTGAAGTTTTTGTTGAATTTTTTGATGTTTTTCATTGTTGAGGTTGTTGTTGAATTTGTTGGAAATTTTCAATGTTGACTTTGTTGTTCAATATTTTGGTGTTTTTAATTGTTGAGGTTGTTGTTGAAATTTTTGGAGTTTTTCAATGTTGAGGTGGTTGTTGAATTTTATGGTGTTTTTCATTGTTGAGGTTTTTGTTGAATTTGTTGGTGTTTTTCATTAAAGAGGTTGTTGTTGAATTTGTTGGTGATTTTCAATATTGTGGTTGTAGTTGAATTTGTTGGTGTTTTTCCATTTTGAGGTTTTTGAATTTGTTGGTGTTATTCAAAGATTAGGTTGTTGTTGAATATTTTGATGTTTTTCAATGTTGAGTTTGTTGTTGAATTTTTTGGTGATTTTCAATATTGAGGTTGTTGTTGGAATTATTGGTGCATTCAATGTTTATTTTTGAATCTTTTTGTATTTTTCAAAGTTGAGGTTGCAGTTGAATTTGTTGCTGTTTCTCAATGTTGAGGTCGTTGAATTTTTTGGTGTTTTTCAAAGTTTAGGTTGCTGTTGAATTTTTTGGTGTTTTTCGTCGTTGAGTTTTTTTGTTGAATTTGTTGTTGTTTTTGAATGTTGAGGTTGTTGTTGAATTTTATGATCTTTTTCATTGTTGAGTTTGATGTTGAATTTGTTGATGATTTTCAATGTTGAGTTTGTTGTTGAATTTTTTGGTGTTTTTCATTGTGGAGGTTGTTGTTGAATTTTTTCGTGTTTTTCATTGTTGCGGTACTTGTTGAATTTGTTGGTGTTTTTCATTGTTGAGGTTGTTGTTGAATTTTTTGATGTTTTTCATTGCTGAGGTTGTTGTTGAATTTGTTGGTGATTTTCAATGTTGAGGTTGTTGAATTTGTTGGTGTTTTTGAAAGTTGAGGTTGTTATTGAATTTATTGGTGTTTTTCATTGTTGAGGTTTATGTTGAATTTGTTGTTGTTTTTGAATGTTGAGGTTGTTGTTGAATTTTTTGATGTTTTTCATTGTTGAATTTGTTGTTGATTTTGTTGGTGATTTTCAATGTTGAGTTTGTTGTTCAATATTTAGGTGTTTTTCATTGTTGAGGTTGTTGTTGAAATTGTTGGAGTATTTCAATGTTGTTGTTGAATTTTTTGATGTTTTTCATTGTTGAGGTCGTTGTTGTTGAATTTTTTGCTCTTTTTCATTGTTGAGGTTGTTGATGAATTTGTTGGTGATTTTCGATATTGAGTTTGTTGAATTTGTTGGTGTTTTTCAAAGTTGTGGTTGTTGTTGAATATTTTGGTGTTTTCATTGTTGAGGTTTTTGTTGTATTTGTTGGTGTATTGGAATGTTCAGGTTGATGTTGAATTTATTGATGTTTGTCATTTTTGAGATTTTCGTTGAACTTGTTTTTTTTGAATGTTGAGGTTGTTGTTGAATTTTTTGATGTTATTCATTGTTGAGGTTGTTGTTGAATTTGTTGGTGATTTTCAATGTTAAGTTTGTTGTTGAATATTTTGGTGTATTTAATTCTTGAGGTTGTTGTTGAAATTGTTGGAGTTTTTACATGTTGAGGCTGTTATTGAATTTTTTGCTGTTTTTCATTGTTGAGGTTGTTGATGAATTTGTTGGTGATTTTCAGTATTGACGTTGTTGAATTTGTTGGTGTTATTCAAAGGTGCGGTTGTTGTTGAATTTTTGGTGATTTCATTGCTGAGGTTTTTGTTGAATTTGTTATTGTTTTGGAATGTTGTGGTTGATTTTGAATTTATTGATGTTTATCATTGTTGATATTTTTGGTGAATTTGATGCTGATTATCAATGTTGAGTTTGTTGTTGAATTTTTTGTGGATTTTAATTGTTGCGGTAGTTGTTGAAATTGTTGGAGATTTTAAATGTTGAGGTTTTTATTGATTATTTCACTGCTTTTCATTGTTGAGGTTGTTGTTGAATTTTTTTGTGTTTATCATTGTTGAGGTTGTTGTTGTTGAATTTTTTGATATTTATCCTTGCTGAGGTTGTTGTTGAATTTGTTGGTGTTTTTCAAAGTTGAGGTTGTTGTTGAATTTTTTGGTGTTTATCATTGTTGATGTTTTTGTTGAATTTGTTGGTGTTTTTGAATGTTGAGGTTGTGGTTAACTTATTTGGTGTATTTCATTGTTGAGGTTGTTGTTGAATTTGTTGGAGTTTTTAAATGTTGAGTTTGTTGTTGAATTTGTTGCTGTTTTTCAATGTTGAGGTTGTGGAATTTGTTGGTGTTTTTCAATGTTGAGGTTGTTGTTGAATTTTCCGGTGTTTTTAATTGTTGTGGTTTTAGTTAAATTTGATGGTGTTTTTGAATGTTGAGGTTGTTGTTGAATTTTTTGGTGTTTTTCATTGTTGAGGTTGTTGTTGAATTTGCTGGAGTTTTTGAAAGTTGAGGGTGTTGTTGAATTTGTTGGTGATTTTCAATATTGAGGTTGTTGTTGAATTTGTTGGTGTTATCAATTTTTATTTTGTTGAACCTTTTTGGCTTTTTAAAATTTGAGGTTATTGTTGAATTTGTTGCTGTTTTTCAATGTTGAGGTTGTTGAATTTGCTGGTGATTTTCAATGCTGAGGTTGTTGTTGAATTTGTCGGTGATTTTCAATATTGAGGTTGTTCCTGAATTTGTTGGTGTTTTTCAATGTTGAGGTTGTTGAATTTGTTGTTGGTTTTTTTCAAAGTTGAGCTTGTTGTTGAATTTTTTGTCGTTTTTCAATGTTGGGGTTGTTGTTGAATTTATTGGTGTATTCAATGTTTTTTTTTGAAACTTTTTGTATTTTTCAAAGTTGAGGTTCCAGTTCAATTTGTTGCTGTTTCTCAATGTTGAGGTTGTTGAATTTTTTGGTGTTTTTCAAAGTTGAGGTTGTTGTTGAATTTGTTGGTGTTTTTCATTGTTGAGGTTATTGTTGAATTGTTTGGTGATTTTCAATGTTGAGGTTGTTGAATTTATTGGTGTTATCCATTGTTGAGGTTGTTGTTGAATTTGTTGGTGATTTTCAATGTTGAGGTTGTTGTTGAATTTTTTGGTGTTTTTCATTGTTGAGGATTCTGTTGAATTTGTTGTTGTTTTTGAATGTTGAGTTTGTTGATGAATTTTTTGGTGTTTTTCTTTGTTGAGGTTTTTGTTGAATTTGTTGGTGTTTTTCATTGTTGAGGTTGTTGTTCAATTTGTTGGTGTTTTTCCAGTTGAGGTTTTTGAATTTGTTGTTGTTTTTCAAAGTTGAGGTTGTTGTTGAATTTGTTGGTGATTTTCAATGTTGGGTTTGTTGTTGAATTTTTGGTGCTTTTCAAAGCTGCGTTTGTTGTTGAATTTGTTGGTGTTTTTCAATGTTGAGGTTGTTGAATTTGTTGGTATTTATCAAAGTTGACGTTGTTGTTGAATTTTTTGATGTTTTTAATTGTTGAGGTTTTTGTTGAATTTGTTGTTGTTTTTGAATGTTGAGGTTGTTGTTGAATTTTTTCGTGTTTTTCATTGTTGAGGTTGTTGTTGAATTTGTTGGTGTTTTTGAATGTTGAGGTTGTTGTTGAATTTTATGGTGTTTTTCATTGTTGTGGCTGTTGTTGTTGAATTTTTGATGTCTTTCATTGTTGAGGTTGTTGTTAAATTTGTTGTTGATTTTCAATTTTGAGGTTGTTGTTGAATTTGTTGGTGTTATGAATTTTTATTCTGTTGAACCTTTTTGTATTTTTAAAAGTTGAGGTTGTTGTTGAATTTGTTTATGTTTTTCAATGTTGAGGTTGTTGAATTTGTTGGTGTTTTTCAGAGCTGCGTTTGTTGTTGAATTTGTTGGTGTATTTGAATGTTGAGGTTGTTAAATCTGTTGGTCTTTTTCAAATTGAGGTTGTTGTTGAATTGTTTGGTGTTTTTCATTGTTTAGGTTTTTGTTGAATTTGTTGGTGTTTTTCTTAGTTTAGGTTGTTGTTGAATTTGTTGGTGATTTTCAATATTATGGTTGTCGTTGAATTTGTTGGTATTTTTCCATGTTGAGGTTTTTGAATTTGTTGGTGTTTTTTAAAGTTGAGGTTGTTGTTGAATTTTTTGGTGATTTTCAATATTGCGGATGTTGTTGAATTTATTGGTGTATTCAATGTTTTTTTTTGAATCATTTTGTATTTTTCAAAGTTGAGGTTCCAGTTGAATTTGTTGGTGTTTTTCAATGTTGAGGTTGTTGAAGTTGTTGGTGTTTTTCAAATTTGAGGTTGTTGTTGAATTTTTTGTTGTTTTTCATTGTTGAGGTTTTTGTTGAATTCTTTGGTGATTTTGAATGTTGAGGTTGTTGATGAATATTTTTGGTGTCTTTCATTCTTGAGGTTTTTGTTGAATTTGTTGGTGATTTTCAATGTTGAGGTTGTTGTTGTATTTATTGGTGTATTCAATGTTTTTTTTTGAATCTTTTTGTATTTTTCAAAGTTGTGGTTGCAGTTGAATTTGTTGCTGTTTCTCAATTTTGAGGTTGTTGAAGTTGTTGGTCTTTTTCAAAGTTCAGGTTGTTGAAGTTGTTGGTGTTTTTCAAAGTTGAGATTGTTGTTGAATTTTTTGGTGATTTTCATTGTTGAGGTTTTTGTTGAATTATTTGGTGTTTTCGAATGTTGAGGTTGTTGTTGAATTTTATGGTGTTTTTCATTGTTGTGGCTGTTGTTGTTGAATTTTTTGATGTTTTTCATTGTTGAGGTTGTTGTTGAATTTGTTGGTGATTTTCAACATTGTGGTTGTCGTTGAATTTGTTGGTATTTTTCCATGTTGAGGTTTTTGAATTTGTTGGTGTTTTTTAAAGTTGAGGTTGTTGTTGAATTTTTTGGTGATTTTCAATATTGAGGATGTTGTTGAATTTATTGGTGTATTCAATGTTTTTTTTTTGAATCATTTTTTATTTTTCAAAGTTGAGGTTCCAGTTGAATTTGTTGGTATTTTTCAATGTTGAGGTTGTTGAAGTTGTTGGCGTTTTTCAAATTTGAGGTTGTTGTTGAATTTTTTGGTGTTTTTCATTGTTGAGGTTTTTGTTGAATTTTTTGGTGTTTTTGAATGTTGAGGTTGTTGATGAATATTTTTGGTGTCTTTCATTCTTGAGGTTTTTGTTGAATTTTTTTGGTGATTTTCAATGTTGAGGTTGTTGTTGAATTTATTGGTGTATTCAATGTTTTTAGTTGAATCTTTTTGTATTTTTCAAAGTTGTGGTTGCAGTTGAATTTGTTGCTGTTTCTCAATTTTGAGGTTGTTGAAGTTGTTGGTCTTTTTCAAAGTTAAGGTTGTTGAAGTTGTTGGTGTTTTTCTAAGTTGAGGTTGTTGTTGAATTTTTTGGTGTTTTTCATTGTTGAGGTTTTTGTTGAATTTTTTTGGTGTTTTTGAATGTTGAATTTTTTGATGTTATTCATTGCTGAGGTTGTTGTTGAATTTGATGGTGATTTTCAATGTTGAGGTTGTTGAATTTATTGATGTTATCAATGGTTTTTTTTTGATAGCTTTTGTATTTTTCAAAGTTGAGTTTGCAGTTGAATTTGTTGCTGTTTCTCAATGTTGAGGTTGTTGAAGTTGTTGGTGTTTTTCAAAGTTGAGATTGTTGTTGAATTTTTTGGTGTTTTTCATTGTTGAGGTTTTTGTTGAATTATTTGGTGTTTTCGAATGTTGAGGTTGTTGTTGAATTTTTTGGTGTTTTCCATTGTTGAGGTTTTTGATGAATTTGTTGGTGATTTTCAATGTTGAGGTTGTGGTTGAATTTGTTGGTCTTTTTCCATGTTGAGGTTTTTGAATTTGTTGGTGTTTTTCAAAGTTGAGGTTGATGTTGAATTTGTTGATGATTTTCAATGTTGAGGTTGTTGTTGAATTTATTGGTGTATTCAATGTTTTTACTTGAATATTTTTGTATTTTTCAAAGTTGAGGTTGTTGAATTTGTTGCTGTTTCTCAATGTTGAGGATGACGAATTTTTTGGTGTTTTTCAAAGTTGAGGTTGTTGTTGAATTTTTTGGTGTTTTTCATTGTTGTGGTTTTTGTTGAATTTTTTTGGTGTTTTTGAATGTTGAGGTTGTTGATGAAATTCTCGGTGTTTTTCATTGTTGAGGTTTTTGTTGAATTTGTTGGTGATTTTCAATGTTGAGGTTGTTGTTGAATTTATTGGTGTATTCAAAGTTTTTATTTGAATCTTTTTGTATTTTTCAAAGTTGTGGTTGCAGTTGAATTTGTTGCTGTTTCTCAATGTTGAGGTTGTTAAATTTTTTGATGTTATTCAAAGTTGAGGTTGTTGTTTAATTTTTTGATGTTTGTCATTGCTGCGGTTGTTGTTGAATTTGCTGGTGATTTTCAGTGTTGAGGTTGTTGAATTTATTGGTGTTATCAATGGTTTTTTTTGATCTTTTTTGCATTTTTCAAAGTTGAGGTTGCAGTTGAATTTGTTGGTCTTTTTCAATGTTGAGGTTGTTGAATTTGTTTGTGTTTTTGAATGTTGAGGTTGTTGTTGAATTTTATGGTGTTTTTCATTGTTGTGGCTGTTGTTGTTGAATTTTTGATGTTTTTCATTGTTGAGGTTGTTGCTAAATTTGTTGGTGATTTTCAATTTTGAGGTTGTTGTTGAATTTGTTGGTGTTATCAATTTTTATTCTGTTGAACCTTTTTTTTCTAAAAGTTGAGGTTGTTGTTGAATTTGTTTATGTTTTTCAATGTTGAGGTTGTTGAATTTGTTGGTGTTTTTCAGAGCTGCGTTTGTTGTTGAATTTGTTGGCGTATTTGAATGTTGAGGTTGTTAAATCTGTTGGAGTTTTTCAAATTGAGGTTGTTGTTGAATTGTTTGGTGTTTTTCATTGTTTAGGTTTTTGTTGAATTTGTTGGTTTTTTTCTTAGTTTAGGTTGTTGTTGAATTTGTTGGTGATTTTCAATATTGAGGTTATAGTTGAATTTGTTGGTATTTTTCCATGTTGAGGTTTTTGAATTTGTTGCTGTTTTTTAAAGTTGAGGTTGTTGTTGAATTCATTGGTGTATTCAATGTTTTTTTTTGAATCATTTTGTATTTTTCAAAGTTGAGGTTCCAGTTGAATTTGTTTGTGTTTTTCAATGTTGAGGTTGTTGAAGTTGTTGGTGTTTTTCAAATTTGAGGTTGTTGTTGAATTTTTTTGGTGTTTTTCATTGTTGAGGTTTTTGATGAATTTTTTGGTGTTTTTGAATGTTGAGGTTGTTGATGAATATTTTTGGTGTCTTTCACTCTTGAGGTTTTTGTTGAATTTGTTGGTGATTTTCAATGTTGAGGTTGTTGTTGAAATTATTGGTGTATTCAATGTTTTTATTTGAATCTTTTTGTATTTATCAAAGTTGAGGTTGCAGTTGAATTTGTTGCTGTTTCTCAATTTTGAGGTTGTTGAAGTTGTTGGTCTTTTTCAAAGTTCAGGTTGTTGAAGTTGTTGGTGTTTTTCTAAGTTGAGGTTGTTGTTGAATTTTTTGGTGTTTTTCATTGTTGAGGTTTTTGTTGAATTTTTTGGTGATTTTGAATGTTGAATTTTTTGATGTTATTCATTCCTGAGGTTGTTGTTGAATTTGATGGTGATTTTCAATGTTGAGGTTGTTGAATTTATTGGTGTTATCAATGGTTTTTTTTGATAGTCTTTGTATTTTTCAAAGTTGAGTTTGCAGTTGAATTTGTTGCTGTTTCTCAATGTTGAGGTTGTTGAAGTTGTTGGTGTTTTTCAAAGTTGAGGTTGTTGTTGAATTTTTTGGTGTTTTTCATTGTTGAGGTTTTTGTTGAATTTTTTGGTGTTTTTGAATGTTGAGGTTGTTGATGAAATTCTCGGTGTTTTTCATTGTTGAGGTTTTTGTTGAATTTGTTGGTGATTTTCAATGTTGAGGTTGTTGTTGAATTTATTGGTGTATTCAATGTTTTTATTTGAATCTTTTTGTATTTTTCAAAGTTGAGGTTGCAGGTGAATTTGTTGCTGTTTCTCAATGTTGAGGTTGTTGAATTTTTTGATGTTATTCAAAGTTGAGGTTGTTGGTTAATTTTTTGATGTTTGTCATTGCTGCGGTTGTTGTTGAATTTGCTGGTGATTTTCAGTGTTGAGGTTGTTGAATTTATTGGTGTTATCAATGGTTTTTTTTTGATCTTTTTTGTATTTTACAAAGTTGAGGTTGCAGTTGAATTTGTTGGTCTTTTTCAATGTTGAGCTTGTTGAATTTGTTTGTGTTTCTGAATGTTGAGGTTGTTGTTGAATTTTATGGTGTTTTTCATTGTTGTGGCTGTTGTTGTTGAATTTTTGATGTTTTTCATTGTTGAGGTTGTTGTTAAATTTGTTGTTGATTTTCAATTTTGAGGTTGTTGTTGAATTTGTTGGTGATATGAATTTTTATTCTGTTGAACCTTTTTGTATTTTTAAAAGTTGAGGTTGTTGTTGAATTTGATTATGTTTTTCAATGTTGAGGTTGTTGAATCTGTTGTTGTTTTTCAGAGCTGCGTTTGTTGTTGAATTTGTTGGTGTATTTGAATGTTGAGGTTGTTAAATCTGTTGGTGTTTTTCAAATTGAAGTTGTTGTTGAATAGTTTGGTGTTTTTCATTGTTTAGGTTTTTGTTGAATTTGTTGCTGTTTTTGTTAGTTTAGGTTGTTGTTGAATTTGTTGGTGATTTTCAATATTGAGGTTGTCGTTGAATTTGTTGGTATTTTTCCATGTTGAGGTTTTTGAATTTGTTGGTATTTTTAAAGTTGAGGTTGTTGTTGAATTTTTTGGTGATTTTCAATATTGAGGATGTTGTCAAAGTTGTGGTTGTTTTTGAATTTTTTGGTGTTTATCATTGTTGAGGTTTTTGTTCAATTTTTTGGTGATTTTGAATGTTGAGGTTGTTGATGAATTTTTTGGTGTTTTTCTTGGTTGAGGTTTTTGTTGAATTTGTTGGTGTTTTTCATTGTTGAGGTTGTTGTTGAATTTGTTGGTGTTTTTCATAGTTGTGGTTGTTGTTGAATTTGTTGGTGATTTTCAATGTTGAGGTTGTTGAATTTGTTGGTGTTTTTCAGAGCTGCGTTTGTTGTTGAATTTGTTGGTGTATTTGAATGTTGAGGTTGTTAAATCTGTTGGTGTTTTTCAAATTGAGGTTGTTGTTGAATTGTTTGGTGTTTTTCATTGTTTAGGTTTTTGTTGAATTTGTTGGTGTTTTTCTTAGTTTAGGTTGTTGTTGAATTTTTTGGTGATTTTCAATATTATGGTTGTCGTTGAATTTGTTGGTATTTTTCCATGTTGAGGTTTTTGAATTTGTTGGTGTTTTTTAAAGTTGAGGTTGTTGTTGAATTTTTTGGTGATTTTCAATATTGAGGATGTTGTTGAATTTATTGGTGTATTCAATGTTTTTTTTTTGAATCATTTTGTATTTTTCAAAGTTGAGGTTCCAGTTGAATTTGTTGGTGTTTTTCAATGTTGAGGTTGTTGAAGTTGTTGGTGTTTTTCAAATTTGAGGTTGTTGTTGAATTTTTTGTTGTTTTTCATTGTTGAGGTTTTTGTTGAATTCTTTGGTGATTTTGAATGTTGAGGTTGTTGTTGAATATTTTTGGTGTCTTTCATTCTTGAGGTTTTTGTTGAATTTGTTGGTGATTTTCAATGTTGAGGTTGTTGTTGAATTTATTGGTGTATTCAATGTTTTTATTTGAATCTTTTTGTATTTTTCAAAGTTGTGGTTGCAGTTGAATTTGTTGCTGTTTCTCAATTTTGAGGTTGTTGAAGTTGTTGGACTTTTTCAAAGTTCAGGTTGTTGAAGTTGTTGGTGTTTTTCAAAGTTGTGGTTGTTGTTGAATTTTTTGGTGTTTTTCATTGTTGAGGTTTTTGTTGAATTTTTTTGGTGTTTTTGAATGTTGAATTTTTTGATGTTATTCATTGCTGAGGTTGTTTTTGAATTTGATGGTGACTTTCAATGTTGAGGTTGTTGAATTTATTGGTGTTATCAACGGTTTTTTTTTTGATAGTTTTTGTATTTTTCAAAGTTGAGTTTGCAGTTGAATTTGTTGCTGTTTCTCAATGTTGAGGTTGTTGAAGTTGCTGGTGTTTTTCAAAGTTGAGATTGTTGTTGAATTTTTTGGTGATTTTCATTGTTGAGGTTTTTGTTGAATTATTTGGTGTTTTCGAATGTTGAGGTTGTTGTTGAATTTTATGGTGTTTTTCATTGTTGTGGCTGTTGTTGTTGAATTTTTTGATATTTTTCATTGTTGAGGTTGTTGTTGAATTTGTTGGTGATTTTCAATATTGTGGTTGTCGTTGAATTTGTTGGTATTTTTCCATGTTGAGGTTTTTGAATTTGTTGGTGTTTTTTAAAGTTGAGGTTGTTGTTGAATTTTTTGGTGATTTTCAATATTGAGGATGTTGTTGAATTTATTGGTGTATTCAATGTTTTTTTTGAATCATTTTGTATTTTTCAAAGTTGAGGTTCCAGTTGAATTTGTTGGTATTTTTCAATGTTGAGGTTGTTGAAGTTGTTGGCGTTTTTCAAATTTGAGGTTGTTGTTGAATTTTTTGGTGTTTTTCATTGTTGAGGTTTTTGTTGAATTTTTTGGTGTTTTTGAATGTTGAGGTTGTTGATGAATATTTTTGGTGTCTTTCATTCTTGAGGTTTTTGTTGAATTTTTTGGTGATTTTCAATGTTGAGGTTGTTGTTGAATTTATTGGTGTATTCAATGTTTTTATTTGAATCTTTTTGTATTTTTCAAAGTTGTGGTTGCAGTTGAATTTGTTGCTGTTTCTCAATTTTGAGGTTGTTGAAGTTGTTGGTGTTTTTCTAAGTTGAGGTTGTTGTTGAATTTTTTGGTGTTTTTCATTGTTGAGGTTTTTGTTGAATTTTTTTGGTGTTTTTGAATGTTGAATTTTTTGATGTTATTCATTGCTGAGGTTGTTGTTGAATTTGATGGTGATTTTCAATGTTGAGGTTGTTGAATTTATTGATGTTATCAATGGTTTTTTTTTGATAGTTTTTTTATTTTTCAAAGTTGAGTTTGCAGTTGAATTTGTTGCTGTTTCTCAATGTTGAGGTTGTTGAAGTTGTTGGTGTTTTTCAAAGTTGAGATTGTTGTTGAATTTTTTGGTGTTTTTCATTGTTGAGGTTTTTGTTGAATTATTTGGTGTTTTCGAATGTTGAGGTTGTTGTTGAATTTTTTGGTGTTTTCCATTGTTGAGGTTTTTGATGAATTTGTTGGTGATTTTCAATGTTGAGGTTGTTGTTGAATTTGTTGGTCTTTTTCCATGTTGAGGTTTTTGAATTTGTTGGTGTTTTTCAAAGTTGAGGTTGATGTTGAATTTGTTGATGATTTTCAATGTTGAGGTTGTTGTTGAATTTATTGGTGTATTCAATGTTTTTACTTGAATATTTTTGTATTTTTCAAAGTTGAGGTTGTTGAATTTGTTGCTGTTTCTCAATGTTGAGGATGACGAATTTTTTGGTGTTTTTCAAAGTTGAGGTTGTTGTTGAATTTTTTGGTGTTTTTCATTGTTGTGGTTTTTGTTGAATTTTTTTGGTGTTTTTGAATGTTGAGGTTGTTGATGAAATTCTCGGTGTTTTTCATTGTTGAGGTTTTTGTTGAATTTGTTGGTGATTTTCAATGTTGAGGTTGTTGTTGAATTTATTGGTGTATTCAAAGTTTTTATTTGAATCTTTTTGTATTTTTCAAAGTTGAGGTTGCAGTTGAATTTGTTGCTGTTTCTCAATTTTGAGGTTGTTGAAGTTGTTGGTCTTTTTCAAAGTTCAGGTTGTTGAAGTTGTTGGTGTTTTTCTAAGTTGAGGTTGTTGTTGAATTTTTTGGTGTTTTTCATTGTTGAGGTTTTTGTTGAATTTTTTGGTGATTTTGAATGTTGAATTTTTTGATGTTATTCATTCCTGAGGTTGTTGTTGAATTTGATGGTGATTTTCAATGTTGAGGTTGTTGAATTTATTGGTGTTATCAATGGTTTTTTTTGATAGTCTTTGTATTTTTCAAAGTTGAGTTTGCAGTTGAATTTGTTGCTGTTTCTCAATGTTGAGGTTGTTGAAGTTGTTGGTGTTTTTCAAAGTTGAGGTTGTTGTTGAATTTTTTGGTGTTTTTCATTGTTGAGGTTTTTGTTGAATTTTTTGGTGTTTTTGAATGTTGAGGTTGTTGATGAAATTCTCGGTGTTTTTCATTGTTGAGGTTTTTGTTGAATTTGTTGGTGATTTTCAATGTTGAGGTTGTTGTTGAATTTATTGGTGTATTCAATGTTTTTATTTGAATCTTTTTGTATTTTTCAAAGTTGAGGTTGCAGGTGAATTTGTTGCTGTTTCTCAATGTTGAGGTTGTTGAATTTTTTGATGTTATTCAAAGTTGAGGTTGTTGGTTAATTTTTTGATGTTTGTCATTGCTGCGGTTGTTGTTGAATTTGCTGGTGATTTTCAGTGTTGAGGTTGTTGAATTTATTGGTGTTATCAATGGTTTTTTTTGATCTTTTTTGTGTTTTACAAAGTTGAGGTTGCAGTTGAATTTGTTGGTCTTTTTCAATGTTGAGCTTGTTGAATTTGTTTGTGTTTCTGAATGTTGAGGTTGTTGTTGAATTTTATGGTGTTTTTCATTGTTGTGGCTGTTGTTGTTGAATTTTTGATGTTTTTCATTGTTGAGGTTGTTGTTAAATTTGTTGTTGATTTTCAATTTTGAGGTTGTTGTTGAATTTGTTGGTGATATGAATTTTTATTCTGTTGAACCTTTTTGTATTTTTAAAAGTTGAGGTTGTTGTTGAATTTGATTATGTTTTTCAATGTTGAGGTTGTTGAATCTGTTGTTGTTTTTCAGAGCTGCGTTTGTTGTTGAATTTGTTGGTGTATTTGAATGTTGAGGTTGTTAAATCTGTTGGTGTTTTTCAAATTGAAGTTGTTGTTGAATAGTTTGGTGATTTTCATTGTTTAGGTTTTTGTTGAATTTGTTGCTGTTTTTGTTAGTTTAGGTTGTTGTTGAATTTGTTGGTGATTTTCAATATTGAGGTTGTCGTTGAATTTGTTGGTATTTTTCCATGTTGAGGTTTTTGAATTTGTTGGTATTTTTAAAGTTGAGGTTGTTGTTGAATTTTTTGGTGATTTTCAATATTGAGGATGTTGTCAAAGTTGTGGTTGTTTTTGAATTTTTTGGTGTTTATCATTGTTGAGGTTTTTGTTCAATTTTTTGGTGTTTTTGAATGTTGAGGTTGTTGATGAATTTTTTGGTGTTTTTCTTGGTTGAGGTTTTTGTTGAATTTGTTGGTGTTTTTCATTGTTGAGGTTGTTGTTGAATTTGTTGGTGTTTTTCATAGTTGTGGTTGTTGTTGAATTTGTTGGTGATTTTCAATGTTGAGGTTGTTGAATTTGTTGGTGTTTTTCAGAGCTGCGTTTGTTGTTGAATTTGTTGGTGTATTTGAATGTTGAGGTTGTTAAATCTGTTGGTGTTTTTCAAATTGAGGTTGTTGTTGAATTGTTTGGTGTTTTTCATTGTTTAGGTTTTTGTTGAATTTGTTGGTGTTTTTCTTAGTTTAGGTTGTTGTTGAATTTGTTGGTGATTTTCAATATTATGGTTGTCGTTGAATTTGTTGGTATTTTTCCATGTTGAGGTTTTTGAATTTGTTGGTGTTTTTTAAAGTTGAGGTTGTTGTTGAATTTTTTGGTGATTTTCAATATTGAGGATGTTGTTGAATTTATTGGTGTATTCAATGTTTTTTTTTTGAATCATTTTGTATTTTTCAAAGTTGAGGTTCCAGTTGAATTTGTTGGTGTTTTTCAATGTTGAGGTTGTTGAAGTTGTTGGTGTTTTTCAAATTTGAGGTTGTTGTTGAATTTTTTGTTGTTTTTCATTGTTGAGGTTTTTGTTGAATTCTTTGGTGATTTTGAATGTTGAGGTTGTTGTTGAATATTTTTGGTGTCTTTCATTCTTGAGGTTTTTGTTGAATTTGTTGGTGATTTTCAATGTTGAGGTTGTTGTTGAATTTATTGGTGTATTCAATGTTTTTATTTGAATCTTTTTGTATTTTTCAAAGTTGTGGTTGCAGTTGAATTTGTTGCTGTTTCTCAATTTTGAGGTTGTTGAAGTTGTTGGTGTTTTTCTAAGTTGAGGTTGTTGTTGAATTTTTTGGTGTTTTTCATTGTTGAGGTTTTTGTTGAATTTTTTTGGTGTTTTTGAATGTTGAATTTTTTGATGTTATTCATTGCTGAGGTTGTTGTTGAATTTGATGGTGATTTTCAATGTTGAGGTTGTTGAATTTATTGATGTTATCAATGGTTTTTTTTTGATAGTTTTTTTATTTTTCAAAGTTGAGTTTGCAGTTGAATTTGTTGCTGTTTCTCAATGTTGAGGTTGTTGAAGTTGTTGGTGTTTTTCAAAGTTGAGATTGTTGTTGAATTTTTTGGTGTTTTTCATTGTTGAGGTTTTTGTTGAATTATTTGGTGTTTTCGAATGTTGAGGTTGTTGTTGAATTTTTTGGTGTTTTCCATTGTTGAGGTTTTTGATGAATTTGTTGGTGATTTTCAATGTTGAGGTTGTGGTTGAATTTGTTGGTCTTTTTCCATGTTGAGGTTTTTGAATTTGTTGGTGTTTTTCAAAGTTGAGGTTGATGTTGAATTTGTTGATGATTTTCAATGTTGAGGTTGTTGTTGAATTTATTGGTGTATTCAATGTTTTTACTTGAATATTTTTGTATTTTTCAAAGTTGAGGTTGTTGAATTTGTTGCTGTTTCTCAATGTTGAGGATGACGAATTTTTTGGTGTTTTTCAAAGTTGAGGTTGTTGTTGAATTTTTTGGTGTTTTTCATTGTTGTGGTTTTTGTTGAATTTTTTTGGTGTTTTTGAATGTTGAGGTTGTTGATGAAATTCTCGGTGTTTTTCATTGTTGAGGTTTTTGTTGAATTTGTTGGTGATTTTCAATGTTGAGGTTGTTGTTGAATTTATTGGTGTATTCAAAGTTTTTATTTGAATCTTTTTGTATTTTTCAAAGTTGAGGTTGCAGTTGAATTTGTTGCTGTTTCTCAATTTTGAGGTTGTTGAAGTTGTTGGTCTTTTTCAAAGTTCAGGTTGTTGAAGTTGTTGGTGTTTTTCTAAGTTGAGGTTGTTGTTGAATTTTTTGGTGTTTTTCATTGTTGAGGTTTTTGTTGAATTTTTTGGTGATTTTGAATGTTGAATTTTTTGATGTTATTCATTCCTGAGGTTGTTGTTGAATTTGATGGTGATTTTCAATGTTGAGGTTGTTGAATTTATTGGTGTTATCAATGGTTTTTTTTGATAGTCTTTGTATTTTTCAAAGTTGAGTTTGCAGTTGAATTTGTTGCTGTTTCTCAATGTTGAGGTTGTTGAAGTTGTTGGTGTTTTTCAAAGTTGAGGTTGTTGTTGAATTTTTTGGTGTTTTTCATTGTTGAGGTTTTTGTTGAATTTTTTGGTGTTTTTGAATGTTGAGGTTGTTGATGAAATTCTCGGTGTTTTTCATTGTTGAGGTTTTTGTTGAATTTGTTGGTGATTTTCAATGTTGAGGTTGTTGTTGAATTTATTGGTGTATTCAATGTTTTTATTTGAATCTTTTTGTATTTTTCAAAGTTGAGGTTGCAGGTGAATTTGTTGCTGTTTCTCAATGTTGAGGTTGTTGAATTTTTTGATGTTATTCAAAGTTGAGGTTGTTGGTTAATTTTTTGATGTTTGTCATTGCTGCGGTTGTTGTTGAATTTGCTGGTGATTTTCAGTGTTGAGGTTGTTGAATTTATTGGTGTTATCAATGGTTTTTTTTTGATCTTTTTTGTATTTTACAAAGTTGAGGTTGCAGTTGAATTTGTTGGTCTTTTTCAATGTTGAGCTTGTTGAATTTGTTTGTGTTTCTGAATGTTGAGGTTGTTGTTGAATTTTATGGTGTTTTTCATTGTTGTGGCTGTTGTTGTTGAATTTTTGATGTTTTTCATTGTTGAGGTTGTTGTTAAATTTGTTGTTGATTTTCAATTTTGAGGTTGTTGTTGAATTTGTTGGTGATATGAATTTTTATTCTGTTGAACCTTTTTGTATTTTTAAAAGTTGAGGTTGTTGTTGAATTTGATTATGTTTTTCAATGTTGAGGTTGTTGAATGTGTTGTTGTTTTTCAGAGCTGCGTTTGTTGTTGAATTTGTTGGTGTATTTGAATGTTGAGGTTGTTAAATCTGTTGGTGTTTTTCAAATTGAAGTTGTTGTTGAATAGTTTGGTGTTTTTCATTGTTTAGGTTTTTGTTGAATTTGTTGCTGTTTTTCTTAGTTTAGGTTGTTGTTGAATTTGTTGGTGATTTTCAATATTGAGGTTGTCGTTGAATTTGTTGGTATTTTTCCATGTTGAGGTTTTTGAATTTGTTGGTATTTTTAAAGTTGAGGTTGTTGTTGAATTTTTTGGTGATTTTCAATATTGAGGATCTTGTCAAAGTTGTGGTTGTTTTTGAATTTTTTGGTGTTTATCATTGTTGAGGTTTTTGTTCAATTTTTTGGTGTTTTTGAATGTTGAGGTTGTTGATGAATTTTTTGGTGTTTTTCATGGTTGAGGTTTTTGTTGAATTTGTTGGTGTTTTTCATTGTTGAGGTTGTTGTTGAATTTGTTGGTGTTTTTCATAGTTGTGGTTGTTGTTGAATTTGTTGGTGATTTTCAATGTTGAGGTTGTTGAATTTGTTGGTGTTTTTCAGAGCTGCGTTTGTTGTTGAATTTGTTGGTGTATTTGAATGTTGAGGTTGTTAAATCTGTTGGTGTTTTTCAAATTGAGGTTGTTGTTGAATTGTTTGGTGTTTTTCATTGTTTAGGTTTTTGTTGAATTTGTTGGTGTTTTTCTTAGTTTAGGTTGTTGTTGAATTTGTTGGTGATTTTCAATATTATGGTTGTCGTTGAATTTGTTGGTATTTTTCCATGTTGAGGTTTTTGAATTTGTTGGTGTTTTTTAAAGTTGAGGTTGTTGTTGAATTTTTTGGTGATTTTCAATATTGAGGATGTTGTTGAATTTATTGGTGTATTCAATGTTTTTTTTTGAATCATTTTGTATTTTTCAAAGTTGAGGTTCCAGTTGAATTTGTTGGTGTTTTTCAATGTTGAGGTTGTTGAAGTTGTTGGTGTTTTTCAAATTTGAGGTTGTTGTTGAATTTTTTGTTGTTTTTCATTGTTGAGGTTTTTGTTGAATTCTTTGTTGATTTTGAATGTTGAGGTTGTTGTTGAATATTTTTGGTGTCTTTGATTCCTGTGGTTTTTGTTGAATTTGTTGGTGATTTTCAATGTTGAGGTTGTTGTTGAATTTATTGGTGTATTCAATGTTTTTATTTGAATCTTTTTGTATTTTTCAAAGTTGTGGTTGCAGTTGAATTTGTTGCTGTTTCTCAATTTTGAGGTTGTTGAAGTTGTTGGTCTTTTTCAAAGTTCAGGTTGTTGAAGTTGTTGGTGTTTTTCTAAGTTGAGGTTGTTGTTGAATTTTTTGGTGTTTTTCATTGTTGAGGTTTTTGTTGAATTTTTTTGGTGTTTTTGAATGTTGAATTTTTTGATGTTATTCATTGCTGAGGTTGTTGTTGAATTTGATGGTGACTTTCAATGTTGAGGTTGTTGAATTTATTGGTGTTATCAACGGTTTTTTTTTTGATAGTTTTTGTATTTTTCAAAGTTGAGTTTGCAGTTGAATTTGTTGCTGTTTCTCAATGTTGAGGTTGTTGAAGTTGCTGGTGTTTTTCAAAGTTGAGATTGTTGTTGAATTTTTTGGTGATTTTCATTGTTGAGGTTTTTGTTGAATTATTTGGTGTTTTCGAATGTTGAGGTTGTTGTTGAATTTTATGGTGTTTTTCATTGTTGTGGCTGTTGTTGTTGAATTTTTTGATGTTTTTCATTGTTGAGGTTGTTGTTGAATTTGTTGGTGATTTTCAATATTGTGGTTGTCGTTGAATTTGTTGGTATTTTTCCATGTTGAGGTTTTTGAATTTGTTGGTGTTTTTTAAAGTTGAGGTTGTTGTTGAATTTTTTGGTGATTTTCAATATTGAGGATGTTGTTGAATTTATTGGTGTATACAATGTTTTTTTTTTGAATCATTTTGTATTTTTCAAAGTTGAGGTTCCAGTTGAATTTGTTGGTATTTTTCAATGTTGAGGTTGTTGAAGTTGTTGGCGTTTTTCAAATTTGAGGTTGTTGTTGAATTTTTTGGTGTTTTTCATTGTTGAGGTTTTTGTTGAATTTTTTGGTGTTTTTGAATGTTGAGGTTGTTGATGAATATTTTTGGTGTCTTTCATTCTTGAGGTTTTTGTTGAATTTTTTGGTGATTTTCAATGTTGAGGTTGTTGTTGAATTTATTGGTGTATTCAATGTTTTTATTTGAATCTTTTTGTATTTTTCAAAGTTGTGGTTGCAGTTGAATTTGTTGCTGTTTCTCAATTTTGAGGTTGTTGAAGTTGTTGGTGTTTTTCTAAGTTGAGGTTGTTGTTGAATTTTTTGGTGTTTTTCATTGTTGAGGTTTTTGTTGAATTTTTTTGGTGTTTTTGAATGTTGAATTTTTTGATGTTATTCATTGCTGAGGTTGTTGTTGAATTTGATGGTGATTTTCAATGTTGAGGTTGTTGAATTTATTGATGTTATCAATGGTTTTTTTTTGATAGTTTTTTTATTTTTCAAAGTTGAGTTTGCAGTTGAATTTGTTGCTGTTTCTCAATGTTGAGGTTGTTGAAGTTGTTGGTGTTTTTCAAAGTTGAGATTGTTGTTGAATTTTTTGGTGTTTTTCATTGTTGAGGTTTTTGTTGAATTATTTGGTGTTTTCGAATGTTGAGGTTGTTGTTGAATTTTTTGGTGTTTTCCATTGTTGAGGTTTTTGATGAATTTGTTGGTGATTTTCAATGTTGAGGTTGTGGTTGAATTTGTTGGTCTTTTTCCATGTTGAGGTTTTTGAATTTGTTGGTGTTTTTCAAAGTTGAGGTTGATGTTGAATTTGTTGATGATTTTCAATGTTGAGGTTGTTGTTGAATTTATTGGTGTATTCAATGTTTTTACTTGAATATTTTTGTATTTTTCAAAGTTGAGGTTGTTGAATTTGTTGCTGTTTCTCAATGTTGAGGATGACGAATTTTTTGGTGTTTTTCAAAGTTGAGGTTGTTGTTGAATTTTTTGGTGTTTTTCATTGTTGTGGTTTTTGTTGAATTTTTTTGGTGTTTTTGAATGTTGAGGTTGTTGATGAAATTCTCGGTGTTTTTCATTGTTGAGGTTTTTGTTGAATTTGTTGGTGATTTTCAATGTTGAGGTTGTTGTTGAATTTATTGGTGTATTCAAAGTTTTTATTTGAATCTTTTTGTATTTTTCAAAGTTGAGGTTGCAGTTGAATTTGTTGCTGTTTCTCAATGTTGAGGTTGTTAAATTTTTTGATGTTATTCAAAGTTGAGGTTGTTGTTTAATTTTTTGATGTTTGTCATTGCTGCGGTTGTTGTTGAATTTGCTGGTGATTTTCAGTGTTGAGGTTGTTGAATTTATTGGTGTTATCAATGGTTTTTTTTGATCTTTTTTGCATTTTTCAAAGTTGAGGTTGCAGTTGAATTTGTTGGTCTTTTTCAATGTTGAGGTTGTTGAATTTGTTTGTGTTTTTGAATGTTGAGGTTGTTGTTGAATTTTATGGTGTTTTTCATTGTTGTGGCTGTTGTTGTTGAATTTTTGATGTTTTTCATTGTTGAGGTTGTTGCTAAATTTGTTGGTGATTTTCAATTTTGAGGTTGTTGTTGAATTTGTTGGTGTTATCAATTTTTATTCTGTTGAACCTTTTTTTTCTAAAAGTTGAGGTTGTTGTTGAATTTGTTTATGTTTTTCAATGTTGAGGTTGTTGAATTCGTTGGTGTTTTTCAGAGCTGCGTTTGTTGTTGAATTTGTTGGCGTATTTGAATGTTGAGGTTGTTAAATCTGTTGGAGTTTTTCAAATTGAGGTTGTTGTTGAATTGTTTGGTGTTTTTCATTGTTTAGGTTTTTGTTGAATTTGTTGGTTTTTTTCTTAGTTTAGGTTGTTGTTGAATTTGTTGGTGATTTTCAATATTGAGGTTATAGTTGAATTTGTTGGTATTTTTCCATGTTGAGGTTTTTGAATTTGTTGCTGTTTTTTAAAGTTGAGGTTGTTGTTGAATTCATTGGTGTATTCAATGTTTTTTTTTGAATCATTTTGTATTTTTCAAAGTTGAGGTTCCAGTTGAATTTGTTTGTGTTTTTCAATGTTGAGGTTGTTGAAGTTGTTGGTGTTTTTCAAATTTGAGGTTGTTGTTGAATTTTTTTGGTGTTTTTCATTGTTGAGGTTTTTGATGAATTTTTTGGTGTTTTTGAATGTTGAGGTTGTTGATGAATATTTTTGGTGTCTTTCACTCTTGAGGTTTTTGTTGAATTTGTTGGTGATTTTCAATGTTGAGGTTGTTGTTGAAATTATTGGTGTATTCAATGTTTTTATTTGAATCTTTTTGTATTTATCAAAGTTGAGGTTGCAGTTGAATTTGTTGCTGTTTCTCAATTTTGAGGTTGTTGAAGTTGTTGGTCTTTTTCAAAGTTCAGGTTGTTGAAGTTGTTGGTGTTTTTCTAAGTTGAGGTTGTTGTTGAATTTTTTGGTGTTTTTCATTGTTGAGGTTTTTGTTGAATTTTTTGGTGATTTTGAATGTTGAATTTTTTGATGTTATTCATTCCTGAGGTTGTTGTTGAATTTGATGGTGATTTTCAATGTTGAGGTTGTTGAATTTATTGGTGTTATCAATGGTTTTTTTTGATAGTCTTTGTATTTTTCAAAGTTGAGTTTGCAGTTGAATTTGTTGCTGTTTCTCAATGTTGAGGTTGTTGAAGTTGTTGGTGTTTTTCAAAGTTGAGGTTGTTGTTGAATTTTTTGGTGTTTTTCATTGTTGAGGTTTTTGTTGAATTTTTTGGTGTTTTTGAATGTTGAGGTTGTTGATGAAATTCTCGGTGTTTTTCATTGTTGAGGTTTTTGTTGAATTTGTTGGTGATTTTCAATGTTGAGGTTGTTGTTGAATTTATTGGTGTATTCAATGTTTTTATTTGAATCTTTTTGTATTTTTCAAAGTTGAGGTTGCAGGTGAATTTGTTGCTGTTTCTCAATGTTGAGGTTGTTGAATTTTTTGATGTTATTCAAAGTTGAGGTTGTTGGTTAATTTTTTGATGTTTGTCATTGCTGCGGTTGTTGTTGAATTTGCTGGTGATTTTCAGTGTTGAGGTTGTTGAATTTATTGGTGTTATCAATGGTTTTTTTTTGATCTTTTTTGTATTTTACAAAGTTGAGGTTGCAGTTGAATTTGTTGGTCTTTTTCAATGTTGAGCTTGTTGAATTTGTTTGTGTTTCTGAATGTTGAGGTTGTTGTTGAATTTTATGGTGTTTTTCATTGTTGTGGCTGTTGTTGTTGAATTTTTGATGTTTTTCATTGTTGAGGTTGTTGTTAAATTTGTTGTTGATTTTCAATTTTGAGGTTGTTGTTGAATTTGTTGGTGATATGAATTTTTATTCTGTTGAACCTTTTTGTATTTTTAAAAGTTGAGGTTGTTGTTGAATTTGATTATGTTTTTCAATGTTGAGGTTGTTGAATCTGTTGTTGTTTTTCAGAGCTGCGTTTGTTGTTGAATTTGTTGGTGTATTTGAATGTTGAGGTTGTTAAATCTGTTGGTGTTTTTCAAATTGAAGTTGTTGTTGAATAGTTTGGTGTTTTTCATTGTTTAGGTTTTTGTTGAATTTGTTGCTGTTTTTGTTAGTTTAGGTTGTTGTTGAATTTGTTGGTGATTTTCAATATTGAGGTTGTCGTTGAATTTGTTGGTATTTTTCCATGTTCAGGTTTTTGAATTTGTTGGTATTTTTAAAGTTGAGGTTGTTGTTGAATTTTTTGGTGATTTTCAATATTGAGGATGTTGTCAAAGTTGTGGTTGTTTTTGAATTTTTTGGTGTTTATCATTGTTGAGGTTTTTGTTCAATTTTTTGGTGTTTTTGAATGTTGAGGTTGTTGATGAATTTTTTGGTGTTTTTCATTGTTGAGGTTTTTGTTGAATTTTTTTGGTGTTTTTGAATGTTGAATTTTTTGATGTTATTCATTGCTGAGGTTGTTGTTGAATTTGATGGTGATTTTCAATGTTGAGGTTGTTGAATTTATTGATGTTATCAATGGTTTTTTTTTGATAGTTTTTTTATTTTTCAAAGTTGAGTTTGCAGTTGAATTTGTTGCTGTTTCTCAATGTTGAGGTTGTTGAAGTTGTTGGTGTTTTTCAAAGTTGAGATTGTTGTTGAATTTTTTGGTGTTTTTCATTGTTGAGGTTTTTGTTGAATTATTTGGTGTTTTCGAATGTTGAGGTTGTTGTTGAATTTTTTGGTGTTTTCCATTGTTGAGGTTTTTGATGAATTTGTTGGTGATTTTCAATGTTGAGGTTGTGGTTGAATTTGTTGGTCTTTTTCCATGTTGAGGTTTTTGAATTTGTTGGTGTTTTTCAAAGTTGAGGTTGATGTTGAATTTGTTGATGATTTTCAATGTTGAGGTTGTTGTTGAATTTATTGGTGTATTCAATGTTTTTACTTGAATATTTTTGTATTTTTCAAAGTTGAGGTTGTTGAATTTGTTGCTGTTTCTCAATGTTGAGGATGACGAATTTTTTGGTGTTTTTCAAAGTTGAGGTTGTTGTTGAATTTTTTGGTGTTTTTCATTGTTGTGGTTTTTGTTGAATTTTTTTGGTGTTTTTGAATGTTGAGGTTGTTGATGAAATTCTCGGTGTTTTTCATTGTTGAGGTTTTTGTTGAATTTGTTGGTGATTTTCAATGTTGAGGTTGTTGTTGAATTTATTGGTGTATTCAAAGTTTTTATTTGAATCTTTTTGTATTTTTCAAAGTTGAGGTTGCAGTTGAATTTGTTGCTGTTTCTCAATGTTGAGGTTGTTAAATTTTTTGATGTTATTCAAAGTTGAGGTTGTTGTTTAATTTTTTGATGTTTGTCATTGCTGCGGTTGTTGTTGAATTTGCTGGTGATTTTCAGTGTTGAGGTTGTTGAATTTATTGGTGTTATCAATGGTTTTTTTTGATCTTTTTTGCATTTTTCAAAGTTGAGGTTGCAGTTGAATTTGTTGGTCTTTTTCAATGTTGAGGTTGTTGAATTTGTTTGTGTTTTTGAATGTTGAGGTTGTTGTTGAATTTTATGGTGTTTTTCATTGTTGTGGCTGTTGTTGTTGAATTTTTGATGTTTTTCATTGTTGAGGTTGTTGCTAAATTTGTTGGTGATTTTCAATTTTGAGGTTGTTGTTGAATTTGTTGGTGTTATCAATTTTTATTCTGTTGAACCTTTTTTTTCTAAAAGTTGAGGTTGTTGTTGAATTTGTTTATGTTTTTCAATGTTGAGGTTGTTGAATTTGTTGGTGTTTTTCAGAGCTGCGTTTGTTGTTGAATTTGTTGGCGTATTTGAATGTTGAGGTTGTTAAATCTGTTGGAGTTTTTCAAATTGAGGTTGTTGTTGAATTGTTTGGTGTTTTTCATTGTTTAGGTTTTTGTTGAATTTGTTGGTTTTTTTCTTAGTTTAGGTTGTTGTTGAATTTGTTGGTGATTTTCAATATTGAGGTTATAGTTGAATTTGTTGGTATTTTTCCATGTTGAGGTTTTTGAATTTGTTGCTGTTTTTTAAAGTTGAGGTTGTTGTTGAATTCATTGGTGTATTCAATGTTTTTTTTTGAATCATTTTGTATTTTTCAAAGTTGAGGTTCCAGTTGAATTTGTTTGTGTTTTTCAATGTTGAGGTTGTTGAAGTTGTTGGTGTTTTTCAAATTTGAGGTTGTTGTTGAATTTTTTTGGTGTTTTTCATTGTTGAGGTTTTTGATGAATTTTTTGGTGTTTTTGAATGTTGAGGTTGTTGATGAATATTTTTGGTGTCTTTCACTCTTGAGGTTTTTGTTGAATTTGTTGGTGATTTTCAATGTTGAGGTTGTTGTTGAAATTATTGGTGTATTCAATGTTTTTATTTGAATCTTTTTGTATTTATCAAAGTTGAGGTTGCAGTTGAATTTGTTGCTGTTTCTCAATTTTGAGGTTGTTGAAGTTGTTGGTCTTTTTCAAAGTTCAGGTTGTTGAAGTTGTTGGTGTTTTTCTAAGTTGAGGTTGTTGTTGAATTTTTTGGTGTTTTTCATTGTTGAGGTTTTTGTTGAATTTTTTGGTGATTTTGAATGTTGAATTTTTTGATGTTATTCATTCCTGAGGTTGTTGTTGAATTTGATGGTGATTTTCAATGTTGAGGTTGTTGAATTTATTGGTGTTATCAATGGTTTTTTTTGATAGTCTTTGTATTTTTCAAAGTTGAGTTTGCAGTTGAATTTGTTGCTGTTTCTCAATGTTGAGGTTGTTGAAGTTGTTGGTGTTTTTCAAAGTTGAGGTTGTTGTTGAATTTTTTGGTGTTTTTCATTGTTGAGGTTTTTGTTGAATTTTTTGGTGTTTTTGAATGTTGAGGTTGTTGATGAAATTCTCGGTGTTTTTCATTGTTGAGGTTTTTGTTGAATTTGTTGGTGATTTTCAATGTTGAGGTTGTTGTTGAATTTATTGGTGTATTCAATGTTTTTATTTGAATCTTTTTGTATTTTTCAAAGTTGAGGTTGCAGGTGAATTTGTTGCTGTTTCTCAATGTTGAGGTTGTTGAATTTTTTGATGTTATTCAAAGTTGAGGTTGTTGGTTAATTTTTTGATGTTTGTCATTGCTGCGGTTGTTGTTGAATTTGCTGGTGATTTTCAGTGTTGAGGTTGTTGAATTTATTGGTGTTATCAATGGTTTTTTTTGATCTTTTTTGTATTTTACAAAGTTGAGGTTGCAGTTGAATTTGTTGGTCTTTTTCAATGTTGAGCTTGTTGAATTTGTTTGTGTTTCTGAATGTTGAGGTTGTTGTTGAATTTTATGGTGTTTTTCATTGTTGTGGCTGTTGTTGTTGAATTTTTGATGTTTTTCATTGTTGAGGTTGTTGTTAAATTTGTTGTTGATTTTCAATTTTGAGGTTGTTGTTGAATTTGTTGGTGATATGAATTTTTATTCTGTTGAACCTTTTTGTATTTTTAAAAGTTGAGGTTGTTGTTGAATTTGATTATGTTTTTCAATGTTGAGGTTGTTGAATCTGTTGTTGTTTTTCAGAGCTGCGTTTGTTGTTGAATTTGTTGGTGTATTTGAATGTTGAGGTTGTTAAATCTGTTGGTGTTTTTCAAATTGAAGTTGTTGTTGAATAGTTTGGTGTTTTTCATTGTTTAGGTTTTTGTTGAATTTGTTGCTGTTTTTCTTAGTTTAGGTTGTTGTTGAATTTGTTGGTGATTTTCAATATTGAGGTTGTCGTTGAATTTGTTGGTATTTTTCCATGTTCAGGTTTTTGAATTTGTTGGTATTTTTAAAGTTGAGGTTGTTGTTGAATTGTTTGGTGATTTTCAATATTGAGGATGTTGTCAAAGTTGTGGTTGTTTTTGAATTTTTTGGTGTTTATCATTGTTGAGGTTTTTGTTCAATTTTTTGGTGTTTTTGAATGTTGAGGTTGTTGATGAATTTTTTGGTGTTTTTCTTGGTTGAGGTTTTTGTTGAATTTGTTGGTGTTTTTCATTGTTGAGGTTGTTGTTGAATTTGTTGGTGTTTTTCATAGTTGTGGTTGTTGTTGAATTTGTTGGTGATTTTCAATATTGAGGTTGTGTTTGAATTTGTTGGTGTTTTTGCATGTTGAGGTTTTTGAATTTGTTGGTGTTTTTCAAAGTTGAGGTTGTTCTTGAATTAGTTGGTGTTTTTCAATGTTGAGTTTGTTGTTGAATTTTTTGGTGTTTTTCATTGTTGAGGTTGTTGTTGAAATTTTTGTACTTTTTCAATGTTAAGTTGATGTTGAATTTTTTGGTGATTTTCAATGTTGAGTTTGTTGTTGAATTTGTTGGTGTTTTTCAAAGTTGACGTTGTTGTTGAATTTTTTGGTGTTTTTTAATTGTTGAGGTTTTTGTTGAATTTGTTGGTGTTGTTGAATGTTGAGGTTGTTGATGAATTTTTTGGTGTTTTTCATTGTTGAGGTTGTTGTTGAATTTGTTGGTGTTTTTGAATATTGAGGTTGTTGATTAATTTTTCGGTGTTTTTCTTTGTTGAGGTTTTTGTTGAATTTGTTGGTATTTTTCATTGTTGAGGTTGTTGTTGAATTTGTTGGTGATTTTCCATGTTGAGGTAGTGGTTAAATTTATTGGTCTTTTTCCATGTTGAGGTTTTTGAATTTGTTATTGTTTTTCAAATTTGAGGTTGTTGTTGAATTTTTAGATGTTTTTCATTGCTGAGGTTGTTGTTGAAATTGTTGGTGATTTTCAATGTTGAGGTTGTGTTTGAATTTGTTTCTGTTTTTCCATGATGAGGTTTTTGTATTTGTTGGTGATTTTCAATGTTGAGTTTGTTGTTGTATTTTTTGGTGTTTTTCATTGTTGAGGTTGCTTTTGCAATTTTTGGTGTTTTTCTTTGTTGAGGTTTTTGTTGAATTTTTTGGTGTTTTTGAATGTTGAGGTTGTTGATGAACTTTTTGATGTTTTCCATTGTTGAGGATTTTGTTGAATTTGTTGGTGATTTTCAATGTTGACGTTGTTTTTGAATTTATTGGTGTATTCAATGTTTTTATTTGAATCTTTTTGTATTTTTCAATGTTGAGGTTGCAATTGAATTTGTTCCTGTTTCTCATTGTTGAGGTTGTTGAATTTTTTGGTGCTTTTCAAAGTTGTGGTTGTTTTTGAATTTTTTGGTGTTTATCATTGTTGAGGTTTTTGTTCAATTTTTTGTTGTTTTTGAATGTTGAGGTTGTTGATGAATTTTTTGGTGTTTTTCTTGGTTGAGGTTTTTTTTGAATTTGTTGGTGTTTTTCATTGTTGAGGTTGTTGTTTAATTTGTTGGTGTTCTTCATAGTTGTGGTTGTTGTTGAATTTGTTGGTGATTTTCAATATTGAGGTTGTGTTTGAATTTGTTGGTGTTTTTGCATGTTGAGGGTTTTGAATTTGTTGGTGTTTTTCAAAGTTGAGGTTGTTCTTGAATTAGTTGGTGTTTTTCAATGTTGAGTTTGTTGTTGAATTTTTTGGTGTTTTTCATTGTTGAGGTTGTTGTTGAAATTTTTGTAGTTTTTCAATGTTAAGGTTGATGTTGAATTTTTTGGTGATTTTCAATGTTGAATTTGTTGTTGAATTTGTTGGTATTTTTCAAAGTTGACGTTGTTGTTGAATTTTTTGGTGTTTTTTAATTGTTGAGGTTTTTGTTGAATTTGTTGGTGTTGTTGAATGTTGAGGTTGTTGATGAATTTTTTGGTGTTTTTCATTGTTGAGGTTGTTGTTGAATTTGTTGGTGTTTTTGAATGTTGAGGTTGTTGATTAATTTTTTGGTGTTTTTCTTTGTTGAGGTTTTTGTTGAATTTGTTGGTATTTTTCATTGTTGAGGTTGTTGTTGAATTTGTTGGTGATTTTCAATGTTGAGTTTGCTGTTGAATTTTTTGGTGTTTTTCATTGTTGAGGTTGCTGTTGAAATTGTTGGAGTTTTTCAATGTTGAGGTTGTTGTTGAGTCTTTTTGTATTTTTCAAAGTTGAGGTTGCAGTTGAATTTGTTGCTGTTTCTCAATGTTGAGGTTGTTGAATTTTTTGGTGTTTTTCAAAGTAGAGGTTGTTGTTGAATTTTTAGATGTTTTTCATTGCTGAGGTTGTTGTTGAAATTGTTGGTGATTTTCAATGTTGAGGTTGTGTTTGAATTTGTTGCTGTTTTTCCATGATGAGGTTTTTGTATTTGTTGGTGATTTTCAATGTTGAGTTTGTTGTTGTATTTTTTGGTGTTTTTCATTGTTGAGGTTGTTGTTGCAATTTTTGGTGTTTTTCTTTGTTGAGGTTTTTGTTGAATTTTTTGGTGTTTTTGAATGTTGAGGTTGTTGATGAACTTTTTGATGTTTTCCATTGTTGAGGATTTTGTTGAATTTGTTGGTGATTTTCAATGTTGAGGTTGTTTTTGAATTTATTGGTGTATTCAATGTTTTTATTTGAATCTTTTTGTATTTTTCAAAGTTGAGGTTGCATTTGAATTTGTTGCTGTTTCTCATTGTTGATGTTGTTGAATTTTTTGGTGTTTTTCAAAGTTGAGTTTGCTGTTGAATTTTTTGGTGTTTTTCATTGTTGAGGTTTTTGGTCAATTTTTTGGTGATTTTCAATGTTGAGGTTGTTGAATTTATTGATGTTTTTCATTGTTGAGGTTTTTGTTGAATTTGTTGGTGATTTTCAATGTTGAGGTTGTTGAATTTATTGGTGTTTTTCATTGTTGAGGATTCTGTTGAATCTGTTGATGTTTTTCAAAGTTGAGGTTGATGTTGAATTTGTTGGTGATATTCAATGTTGAGGTTGTTGTTGAATTTATTGGTGTAATCAATGTTTTTATTTGAATCTTTTTTTATTTTTCAAAGTTGAGGTTCCAGTTGAATTTGTTGCTGTTTCTCAATGTTGATGTTGTTGAATTTTTTGGTGTTTTTCAAAGTTGAGGTTGTTGTTGAATTTGTTGGTGATTTTCAATGTTGAGCCTCTTGTTGAATTTCTTGGTGATTTTCAATGTTGAGGTTGAGGTTGAATTTGTTGGTGTTTTTCCATGTTGAGGTTTTTGAATTGGTTGGTGTTTTTCAAAGCTGAGGCTGTTGTTGAATTTGTTGGTGATTTTCAATATTGAGGTTGTTGTTGAATTTATTGGTGTATTCAATGTTTTAACTTGAATCTTTTTGTATTTTTCAAAGTTGAGGTTGCAGTTGAATTTGTTGCTGTTTCTGAATGTTGAGATGGTTGAATTTTTTGGTGTTTTTCAAAGTAGAGGTTGTTGTTGAATTTTTAGATGTTTTTCATTGCTGAGGTTGTTGTTGAAATTGTTGGTGATTTTCAATGTTGAGGTTGTGTTTGAATTTGTTGCTGTTTTTCCATGATGAGGTTTTTGTATTTGTTGGTGATTTTCAATGTTGAGTTTGTTGTTGTATTTTTTGGTGTTTTTCATTGTTGAGGTTGCTTTTGCAATTTTTGGTGTTTTTCTTTGTTGAGGTTTTTGTTGAATTTTTTGGTGTTTTTGAATGTTGAGGTTGTTGATGAACTTTTTGATGTTTTCCATTGTTGAGGATTTTGTTGAATTTGTTGGTGATTTTCAATGTTGACGTTGTTTTTGAATTTATTGGTGTATTCAATGTTTTTATTTGAATCTTTTTGTATTTTTCAATGTTGAGGTTGCAATTGAATTTGTTCCTGTTTCTCATTGTTGAGGTTGTTGAATTTTTTGCTGCTTTTCAAAGTTGTGGTTGTTTTTGAATTTTTTGGTGTTTATCATTGTTGAGGTTTTTGTTCAATTTTTTGGTGTTTTTGAATGTTGAGGTTGTTGATGAATTTTTTGGTGTTTTTCTTGGTTGAGGTTTTTGTTGAATTTGTTGGTGTTTTTCATTGTTGAGGTTGTTGTTGAATTTGTTGGTGTTTTTCATAGTTGTGATTGTTGTTGAATTTGTTGGTGATTTTCAATATTGAGGTTGTGTTTGAATTTGTTGGTGTTTTTGCATGTTGAGGTTTTTGAATATGTTGGTGTTTTTCAAAGTTGAGGTTGTTCTTGAATTAGTTGGTGTTTTTCAATGTTGAGTTTGTTGTTGAATTTTTTGGTGTTTTTCATTGTTGAGGTTGTTGTTGAAATTTTTGTAGTTTTTCAATGTTAAGGTTGATGTTGAATTTTTTGGTGATTTTCAATGTTGAATTTGTTGTTGAATTTGTTGGTATTTTTCAAAGTTGACGTTGTTGTTGAATTTTTTGGTGTTTTTTAATTGTTGAGGTTTTTGTTGAATTTGTTGGTGTTGTTGAATGTTGAGGTTGTTGATGAATTTTTTGGTGTTTTTCATTGTTGAGGTTGTTGTTGAATTTGTTGGTGTTTTTGAATGTTGAGGTTGTTGATTAATTTTTTGGTGTTTTTCTTTGTTGAGGTTTTTGTTGAATTTGTTGGTATTTTTCATTGTTGAGGTTGTTGTTGAATTTGTTGGTGATTTTCAATGTTGAGTTTGTTGTTGAATTTTTTGGTGTTTTTCATTGTTGAGGTTGCTGTTGAAATTGTTGGAGTTTTTCAATGTTGAGGTTGTTGTTGAGTCTTTTTGTATTTTTCAAAGTTGAGGTTGCAGTTGAATTTGTTGCTGTTTCTCAATGTTGAGGTTGTTGAATTTTTTGGTGTTTTTCAAAGTAGAGGTTGTTGTTGAATTTTTAGATGTTTTTCATTGCTGAGGTTGTTGTTGAAATTGTTGGTGATTTTCAATGTTGAGGTTGTGTTTGAATTTGTTGCTGTTTTTCCATGATGAGGTTTTTGTATTTGTTGGTGATTTTCAATGTTGAGTTTGTTGTTGTATTTTTTGGTGTTTTTCATTGTTGAGGTTGTTGTTGCAATTTTTGGTGTTTTTCTTTGTTGAGGTTTTTGTTGAATTTTTTGGTGTTTTTGAATGTTGAGGTTGTTGATGAACTTTTTGATGTTTTCCATTGTTGAGGATTTTGTTGAATTTGTTGGTGATTTTCAATGTTGAGGTTGTTTTTGAATTTATTGGTGTATTCAATGTTTTTATTTGAATCTTTTTGTATTTTTCAAAGTTGAGGTTGCATTTGAATTTGTTGCTGTTTCTCATTGTTGATGTTGTTGAATTTTTTGGTGTTTTTCAAAGTTGAGTTTGCTGTTGATTTTTTTGGTGTTTTTCATTGTTGAGGTTTTTGGTCAATTCTTTGGTGATTTTCAATGTTGAGGTTGTTGAATTTATTGATGTTTTTCATTGTTGAGGTTTTTGTTGAATTTGTTGTTGATTTTCAATGTTGAGGTTGTTGAATTTATTGGTGTTTTTCATTGTTGAGGATTCTGTTGAATCTGTTGATGTTTTTCAAAGTTGAGGTTGATGTTGAATTTGTTGGTGATATTCAATGTTGAGGTTGTTGTTGAATTTATTGGTGTAATCAATGTTTTTATTTGAATCTTTTTTTATTTTTCAAAGTTGAGGTTCCAGTTGAATTTGTTGCTGTTTCTCAATGTTGATGTTGTTGAATTTTTTGGTGTTTTTCAAAGTTGAGGTTGTTGTTGAATTTGTTGGTGATTTTCAATGTTGAGCCTCTTGTTGAATTTCTTGGTGATTTTCAATGTTGAGGTTGAGGTTGAATTTGTTGGTGTTTTTCCATGTTGAGGTTTTTGAATTGGTTGGTGTTTTTCAAAGCTGAGGCTGTTGTTGAATTTGTTGGTGATTTTCAATATTGAGGTTGTTGTTGAATTTATTGTTGTATTCAATGTTTTAACTTGAATCTTTTTGTATTTTTCAAAGTTGAGGTTGCAGTTGAATTTGTTGCTGTTTCTGAATGTTGAGATGGTTGAATTTTTTGGTGTTTTTCAAAGTAGAGGTTGTTGTTGAATTTTTAGATGTTTTTCATTGCTGAGGTTGTTGTTGAAATTGTTGGTGATTTTCAATGTTGAGGTTGTGTTTGAATTTGTTGCTGTTTTTCCATGATGAGGTTTTTGTATTTGTTGGTGATTTTCAATGTTGAGTTTGTTGTTGTATTTTTTGGTGTTTTTCATTGTTGAGGTTGCTTTTGCAATTTTTGGTGTTTTTCTTTGTTGAGGTTTTTGTTGAATTTTTTGGTGTTTTTGAATGTTGAGGTTGTTGATGAACTTTTTGATGTTTTCCATTGTTGAGGATTTTGTTGAATTTGTTGGTGATTTTCAATGTTGACGTTGTTTTTGAATTTATTGGTGTATTCAATGTTTTTATTTGAATCTTTTTGTATTTTTCAATGTTGAGGTTGCAATTGAATTTGTTCCTGTTTCTCATTGTTGAGGTTGTTGAATTTTTTGGTGCTTTTCAAAGTTGTGGTTGTTTTTGAATTTTTTGGTGTTTATCATTGTTGAGGTTTTTGTTCAATTTTTTGTTGTTTTTGAATGTTGAGGTTGTTGATGAATTTTTTGGTGTTTTTCTTGGTTGAGGTTTTTGTTGAATTTGTTGGTGTTTTTCATTGTTGAGGTTGTTGTTGAATTGGTTGGTGTTTTTCAAAGCTGAGGTTGTTGTTGAATTTGTTGGTGATTTTCAATATTGAGGTTGTTGTTGAATTTATTGGTGTATTCAATGTTTTAACTTGAATCTTTTTGTATTTTTCAAAGTTGAGGTTGCAGTTGAATTTGTTGCTGTTTCTGAATGTTGAGATGGTTGAATTTTTTGGTGTTTTTCAATGTTCAGGTTGTTGTTGAATTTTTAGATGTTTTTCATTGCTGAGGTTGTTGTTGAATTTGTTGGTGATTTTCAATGTTGAGGTTGTGTTTGAATTTGTTGGTGTTTTTCAATGTTGAGTTTGTTGTTGATTTTTTTGGTGTTTTTCATTGTTGAGGTTGTTGTTGAATTTGATGGTGATTTTCAGTTTTAAGGTTGCAGTTGAATTTGTTGCTGTTTCTCAATGTAGAAGTTGTTGAATTTTTTGGTGTTTTTCAAAGTTGAGGTTGTTGTTGAATTTTTAGATTTTTTTCATTGTTGAGGTTGTTGTTGAATTTGTTGGTGATTTTCAATCTTGAGGTTGTTGATTTTATTGGTGTTATCAATGGTTTTTTTTAATCTTTTTTGTATTTTTCAAAGTTCAGGTTGCAGTTGAATTTGTAAGTGTTTTTCAATGCTGAGGTTGTTGAAGTTGTTGGTGTTTTTCAAAGTTGAGGTTGTTGTTGAATTTTTTGGTGTTTTGCATTGTTGAGGTTTCTGTTGAATTTTTTGCTGTTTTTGAATGTGGAGGTAGTTGATGAATTTTTTGATGTTATTCATTGTTGAGGTTTTTGTTGAATTTGTTGGTGATTTTCAATGTTGAGGTTGTTGTTGAATTTATTGGTCTATTCAAGGTAATTATTTGAACCTTTTGTATTTTTCAAAGTTGAGGTTGCAGTTGAATTTGTTGCTGTTTCTCAATGTTGAGGTTGTTGAATTTTTTGGTGTTTTTCAAAGTTGAGGTTGTTGTTGAAATTTTTGGTGTTTTTCATAGTTGAGGTTTTTGTTGATTTGTTTGGTGATTTTCAATGTTGAGGTTGTTGAATTTATTTGTGTTTTTCATTGTTGAGGTTATTGGTAGAATTTGTTGGTGATTTTCAATGTTGAGGTTGTTGTTGAATTTTTTGGTGTTTTTCATTGTTAAGGATTCTGTTGAATTTGTTGGTGTTTTTGAATGTTGAGGTTGTTGATGAACTTTTTGATGTTTTTCATTGTTGAGGTTTTTGTTGAATTTGTTGATGATTTTCAATGTTGAGGTTGTTGTTGAATTTATTGGTGTATTCAATGTTTTTATTTGAATCTTTTTGTATTTTTCAAAGTTGAGGTTGCAATTGAATTTGTTCCTGTTTCTCATTGTTGAGGTTGTTGAATTTTTTGGTGTTTTTCAAAGTTGAGGATGTTGTTGAATTTTTTGGTGTTTATCATTGTTGAGGTTTTTGTTCAATTTTTTGTTGTTTTTGAATTTTGAGGTTGTTGATGAATTTTTTGGTGTTTTTCTTTGTTGAGTTTTTTGTTGAATTTGTTGGTGTATTTCATTGTTGAGGTTGTTGTTGAATTTGTTGGTGATTTTCAATGTTGAGGTTGTGGTTGAATTTGTTGGTGTTTTTCCATGTTGAGGTTTTTGAATTTGTTGGTGTTTTTCAATGTTGAGTTTGTTGTTGAATTTTTTGGTGTTTTTCATTGTTGAGGTTGTTGTTGAAATTGTTGGAGTTTTTCAAAGTTGAGGTTGTTGTTGAATTTGTTGGTGATTTTCAATATTGAGGTTGTTGTTGAATTTATTGGTGTATTCAATGTTTTTATTTGAATCTTTTTGTATTTTTCAAAGTTGAGGTTGCAATTGAATTTGTTGCTGTTTCTCATTGTTGAGGTTGTTGAATTTTTTGGTGTTTTTCAAAGTTGAGGTTGTTGTTGAATTTTTTGGTGTTTTGCATTGTTGAGGTTTTTGTTGAATATTTTGCTGTTTTTGAATGTGGAGGTAGTTGATGAATTTTTTGATGGTATTCATTGTTGAGGTTTTTGTTGAATATGTTGGTGATTTTCAATGTTGAGGTTGTTGAATTTATTGCTGTTTTTCATTGTTGAGGTTTTTGTTAGAATTTTTGGTGATTTTCAATGTTGAGGTTGTTGTTGAATGTTTTGGTGTTTTTCAAAGTTGAGGTTGTTGTTGAAATTGTTGGAGTTTTTCAAAGTTGAGGTTGTTGCTGAATTTGTTGGTGATTTTCAATATTGAGGTTGTTGTTGAATTTATTGGTGCTTTTCATTGCTGAGGTTTCTGTTCAATTTTTTTGGTGATTTTCAATCTTGAGGTTGATGAATTTATTGGTGTTATTCATTGTTGAGGTTTTTGTTGAATTTGTTGGTGTTTTTGAATGTTGAGGTTGTTGATGAATTTTTTGGTGTTTTTCTTTCTTGAGGTTTTTGTTGAATTTGTTGGTGTTTTTCATTGTTGAGGTTGTTGTTGAATTTGTTGGTGATTTTCAATGTTGAGGTTGTTGTTGAATTTTTTGGAGTGTTTCATTGTTGAGGATTCTGTTGAATCTGTTGGTGATTTTGAATGTCGAGGTTGTTGATGAATTTTTTGGTTTTTTTCTTGGTTGAGGTTTTTGTTGAATTTGTTGGTGTTTTTCATTGTTGAGGTTGTTGTTGAATTTGTTGGTGATTTTCAATGTTGAAGTTTTTGTTGAATTTTTTGCTGTTTTTGAATGTGGAGGTAGTTGATCAATTTTTTGATGTTATTCATTGTTGAGGTTTTTGTTGAATATGTTGGTGATTTTCAATATTGAGGTTGTTGTTGAATTTATTGGTGTATTCAATGTTTTTATTTGAATCTTTTTGTATTTTTCAAAGTTGAGGTTGCAATTGAATTTGTTGCTGTTTCTCATTGTTGAGGTTGTTGAATTTTTTGGTGTTTTTCAAAGTTGAGGTTGTTGTTGAATTTTTTGGTGTTTTGCATTGTTGAGGTTTTTGTTGAATATTTTGCTGTTTTTGAATGTGGAGGTAGTTGATGAATTTTTTGATGTTATTCATTGTTGAGGTTTTTGTTGAATATGTTGGTGATTTTCAATGTTGAGGTTGTTGAATTTATTGCTGTTTTTCATTGTTGAGGTTTTTGTTAGAATTTTTGGTGATTTTCAATGTTGAGGTTGTTGTTGAATGTTTTGGTGTTTTTCAAAGTTGAGGTTGTTGTTGAAATTGTTGGAGTTTTTCAAAGTTGAGGTTGTTGTTGAATTTGTTGGTGATTTTCAATATTGAGGTTGTTGTTGAATTTATTGGTGCTTTTCATTGCTGAGGTTTCTGTTCAATTTTTTTGGTGATTTTCAATCTTGAGGTTGATGAATTTATTGGTGTTATTCATTGTTGAGGTTTTTGTTGAATTTGTTGGTGTTTTTGAATGTTGAGGTTGTTGATGAATTTTTTGGTGTTTTTCTTTCTTGAGGTTTTTGTTGAATTTGATGGTGTTTTTCATTGTTGAGGTTGTTGTTGAATTTGTTGGTGATTTTCAATGTTGAGGTTGTTGTTGAATTTTTTGGAGTGTTTCATTGTTGAGGATTCTGTTGAATCTGTTGGTGATTTTGAATGTCGAGGTTGTTGATGAATTTTTTGGTTTTTTTCTTGGTTGAGGTTTTTGTTGAATTTGTTGGTGTTTTTCATTGTTGAGGTTGTTGTTGAATTTGTTGGTGATTTTCAATGTTGAAGTTTTTGTTGAATTTTTTGCTGTGTTTGAATGTGGAGGTAGTTGATCAATTTTTTGATGTTATTCATTGTTGAGGTTTTTGTTGAATATGTTGGTGATTTTCAATGTTGAGGTTGTTGTTGAATGTTTTGGTCTTTTTCAATGTTAAGGATTCTGTTGAATTTGTTGGTGTTTTTGAATGTTGAGGTTGTTGAAGAATTTTTTGGTGTTTTTCTTGCTTGAGGTTTTTTTTGAATTTGATGGTGTTTTTCAATGTTGAGGTTGTTGTTGAATTTGTTGGTGATTTTCAATGTTGAGGTTGTGGTTGAATTTGTTAGTGTTTTTCCATGTTGAGGTTTTTGAATTTGTTGTTTTTCAAAGTTGAGGTTGTTGTTGAATTTTTTGGTGTTTTTCATTGTTGAGGTTTTTTTTGAATTTGTTGGTGATTTTCGATGTTGAGGTTGTTTGTAAATTTATTGGTGTATTCAATGTTTTTATTTGAATCTTTTTGTATTTTTCAAAGTTGAGGTTGCAATTGAATTTGTTGCTGTTTCTCATTGTTGAGGTTGTTGAATTTTTTGTTGTTTTTCAAAGTTGAGGTTGTTGTTGAATTTTTTGGTGTTTTTCATTGTTGAGGTTTTTGTTCAAATTTTTGGTGATTTTCAATGTTGAGGTTCTTGAATTTATTGGTGTTTTTCATTGTTGAGATTTTAGTTGAATTTGTTGGTGATTTTCAATGTTGAGGTTGTTGTTGAATTTTTTGGCGTGTTTCATTGTTTAGGATTCTGTTGAATCTGTTGGTGTTTATCAATGTCGAGGTTGTTGATGAATTTTTTGGTGTTTTTCTTGGTTGAGGTTTTTGTTGAATTTGTTGGTGTTTTTCATTGTTGAGGTTGTTGTTGAATTTGTTGGTTATTTTCAATGTTGAGGTTGTGTTTGAATTTGTTGGTGTTTTTCCATGTTTAGGTTTTTGAATTTGTTGGTCATTTTCAATGTTGAGTTTCTGTTGATTTTTTTGGTGTATTTCATTGTCGAGGTTGATGTTGAAATTTTTGGTGTTTTTCTTTGTTGAGGTTTTTGTTGAATTTTTTGCTGTTTTTGAATGTTGAGGTTGTTGATGAACTTTTTGATGTTTTTCATTGTTGAGGTTTTTGTTGAATTTTTTGGTGATTTTCAATGTTGAGGTTATTGTTGAATTTATTGGTGTATTGAATGTTTTTATTTGAATCTTTTTGCATTTTTCAAAGTTGAGGTTGCAATTGAATTTGTTGTTCTTTCTCATTGTTGAGGTTGTTGAATTTTTTGGTGTTTTTCAAAGTTGAGGTTGTTGTTGAATTTTTTGGTGTTTTTCATTGTTGAGGTATCTGTTCAATTTTTTGGTGATTTTAAATGTTAAGGTTGTTGAATTTATTGGTTTGTTTCATTGTTGAGGATTCAGTTGAATTTGTTGGTGTTTTTGAATGTTGAGGCTGTTGATGAATTTTTTGGCTTTTTTCTTGGTTGAGGTTTTTGTTGAATTTGTTGGTGTTTTTCAATGTTGAGGTTGTGTTTGAATTTGTTGGTGTTTTTCCATGTTGAGGTTTTTGAATTTGTTGGTGTTTTTCAAATTTGAGGTTGTTGTTGAATTTGTTGGTGATTTTCAATGTTGAGGTTGTTGTTGAATTTTTTGGTGTTTTTCATTGTTGAGGTTTTTGTTGAATTTTTTGGTGTTTATCATTGTTGAGGTTTTTGTTGAATTTTTTGGTGTTTTTGAATGTTGAGGTTGTTGATGAACTTTTTGATGTTTTTCATTGTTGAGGTTTTTGTTGAATTTGTTGGTGATTTTCAATGTTGAGGTTGTTGTTGAATTTATTGGTGTATTCAATGTTTTTATTTGAATCTTTTTGTATTTTTTAAAGTTGAGGTTGCAATTGAATTTGTTCCTGTTTCTCATTGTTGAGGTTGTTGAATTTTTTGGTGTTTTTCAAAGTTGAGGATGTTGTTGAATTTTTTGGTGTTTATCATTGTTGAGGTTTTTGTTCAATTTTTTGTTGTTTTTGAATGTTGAGGTTGTTGATAAATTTTTTGGTGTTTTTCTTTGTTGAGGTTTTTGTTGAATTTGTTGGTGTATTTCATTGTTGAGGTTGTTGTTGAATTTGTTGGTGATTTTCAATGTTGAGGTTGTGGTTGAATTTGTTGGTGTTTTTCCATGTTGAGGTTTTTGAATTTGTTGGTGTTTTTCAAAGTTGAGGTTGTTGTTGAATTTGTTGGTGATTTTCAATATTGAGGTTGTTGGTGAATGTATTGGTGTATTCAATGTTTTTATTTGAAACTTTTTGTATTTTTCAAAGTTGAGGTTGCAATTGAATTTGTTGCTGTTTCTCATTGTTGAGGTTGTTGAATTTTTTTGCTGTTTTTCAAAGTTGAGGTTGTTTGTGAATTTTTTGGTGCTTTTCATTGCTGAGGTTTCTGTTCAATTTTTTTGGTGATTTTCAATCTTGAGGTTGATGAATTTATTGGTGTTTTTCATTGTTGATGTTTTTGTTGAATTTGTTGGTGTTTTTGAATGTTGAGGTTGTTGATGAATATTTTTGTGTTTTTCTTGGTTGAGGTTTTTGTTGAATTTGTTGGTGTTTTCCATTGTTGAGGTTGTTGTTGAATTTGTTGGTGATTTTAAATTTTGAGGTTGTGTTTGAATTTGTTGGTGTTTTTCCATGTTGAGGTTTTTGAATTTGTTGGTGTTTTTCAAAGTTGAGGTTGATGTTGAATTTGTTGGTAATTTTCAATATTGAGGTTGTTGTTGAATTTGTTGGTGTTATCAATTTTTATTTTGTTGAACTTTTTTGTATTTTTAAAAGTTGTGGTTGTTGTTGAATTTGTTGGTGTTTTTCCATGTTTAGGTTTTTGAAATTGTTGGTGTTTTTCAAAGTTGACGTTGTTGTTGAATTTTTTTGGTGATTTTCAACATTGAGGTTGTTGTTGAATTTATTGGTGTATTCAATGTATTTTTTTTGAATCTTTTTTTATTTTTCAAAGTTAAGGTTGCAGTTGAATTTGTTGCTGTTTCTCAATGTAGAGGTTGTTGAATTTTTTGGTGTTTTTCAAAGTTGAGGTTGTTGTTGAATTTTTAGATGTTTTTCATTGTTGAGGTTGTTGTTGAATTTGTTGGTGATTTTCAATCTTGAGGTTGTTGATTTTATTGATGTTATCAATGGTTTTTTTTAATCTTTTTTGTATTTTTCAAAGTTCAGGTTGCAGTTGAATTTGTAAGTGTTTTTCAATGTTGAGGTTGTTGAAGTTGTTGGTGTTTTTCAAAGTTGAGGTTGTTGTTGAATTTTTTGGTCTTTTGCATTGTTGAGGTTTTTGTTGAATTTGTTGGTGTTTTTGAATGTTGAGGTTGTTGATGAATTTTTTGGTGTTTTTCTCTCTTGAGGTTTTTGTTGAATTTGATGGTGTTTTTCATTGTTGAGGTTGTTGTTGAATTTGTTGGTGATTTTCAATGTTGAGGTTGTGGTTGAATTTGTTAGTGTTTTTCCATGTTGAGGTTTTTGAATTTGTTGTTGTTTTTCAAAGTTGAGGTTGTTGTTGAATTTTTTGGTGTTTTTCATTGTTGAGGTTTTTTTTGAATTTGTTGGTGATTTTCAATGTTGAGGTTGTTTGTAAATTTATTGGTGTATTCAATGTTTTTATTTGAATCTTTTTGTATTTTTCAAAGTTGAGGTTGAAATTGAATTTGTTGCTGTTTCTCATTGTTGGGGTTGTTGAATTTTTTGTTGTTTTTCAAAGTTGAGGCTGTTGTTGAATTCTTTGGTGTTTTTCATTGTTGAGGTTTTTGTTCAAATTTTTGGTGATTTTCAATGTTGAGGTTCTTGAATTTATTGGTGTTTTTCATTGTTGAGATTTTTGTTGAATTTGTTGGTGATTTTCAATGTTGAGGTAGTTGTTGAATTTTTTGGCGTGTTTCATTGTTGAGGATTCTGTTGAATCTGTTGGTGTTTTTGAATGTCGAGGTTGTTGATGAATTTTTTGGTGTTTTTCTTGGTTGAGGTTTTTGTTGAATTTGTTGGTGTTTTTCATTGTTGAGGTTGTTGTTGAATTTGTTGGTCATTTTCAATGTTGAGGTTGTGTTTGAATTTGTTGGTGATTTTCAATGTTGAGTTTCTGTTGAATTTTTTGGTGTTTTTCATTGTCGAGGTTGATGTTGAAATTTTTGGTGTTTTTCTTTGTTGAGGTTTTTGTTGAATTTTTTGGTGATTTTCAATGTTGAGGTTGTTGTTGAATTTATTGGTGTATTCAATGTTTTTATTTGAATCTTTTTGCATTTTTCAAAGTTGAGGTTGTTGTTGAATTTTTTGGTGTTTATCATTGTTGAGGTTTTTGTTCAATTTTTTGTTGTTTTTGAATGTTGAGGTTGTTGATGAATTTTTGGGTGTTTTTCTTTGTTGAGGTTTTTGCTTGAATTTGTTGGTGTATTTCATTGTTGAGGTTGTTGTTGAATTTGTTGGTGATTTTCAATGTTGAGGTTGTTGTTGAATTTGTTGGTGTTTTTCCATGTTGAGGTTTTTGAATTTGTTGGTGTTTTTCAAAGTTGAGGTTGTTGTTAAATTTGTTGGTGATTTTCAATGTTGAGATTGTTGTTGAATTTTTTGGTGTTTTTCATTGTTGAGGTTGTTGTTGAAATTGTTGGAGTTTTCCAATGTTGAGGTTGTTGTTGAATCTTTTTGTATTTTTCAAAGTTGAGGTTGCAGTTGAATTTGTTGCTGTTTCTCAATGTTGAGGTTGTTGAATTTTCTGGTGTTTTTCAAAGTTGAGGTTGTTGTTGAATTTTTAGATGTTATTCATTGCTGAGGTTGTTGTTGAATTTGTTGTTGATTTTCAATGTTGAGGTTGTGTTTGAATTTGTTGGTGTTTTTCCATGTTGAGGTTTTTGAATTTGTTGGTGTTTTTCAAAGTTGAGGTTGTTGTTGAATTTGTTGGTGATTTTCAATATTGAGTTTGTTGTTGAATTTATTGGTGTTTTTCATTGTTGAGGTTGTTGTTGAAATTTTTGGTGTTTTTCTTTGTTGAGGTTTTTGTTGAATTTTTTGGTGTTTTTGAATGTTGAGGTTGTTGATGAACTTTTTGATGTTTTCCGTTGTTGAGGATTTTGTTGAATTTGTTGGTGATTTTCAATGTTGAGGTTGTTTTTGAATTTATTGGTGTATTCAATGTTTTTATTTGAATCTTTTTGTATTTTTCAAAGTTGAGGTTGCAATTGAATTTGTTGCTGTTTCTCATTGTTGATGTTGTTGACTTTTTTGGTGTTTTTTAAAGTTGAGGTCGCTTTTGATTTTTTTGGTGTTTTTCATTGTTGAGGTTTTTGTTCAATGTTTTGGTGATTTTCAATGTTGAGGTTGTTGAATTTATTGGTGTTTTTCATTGTTGAGCTTTTTGTTGAATTTGTTGGTGATTTTCAATGTTGAGGTTGTTGTTGAATTTTTTGGTGTTTTTCGTTGGTGAGGATTCTGTTGAATCTGTTGGTCTTCTTGAATGTTGAGGTTGTTCATGAATTTTTTGGTGTTTTTCTTGGTTGAGGTTTTTGTTGAATTTGTTGGTGTTTTTCATTGTTGAGGTTGTTGTTGAATTTGTTCGTGTTTTTCCATGTTGTGGTTTTTGAATTTGTTGCTGTCTCTCAAAGTTGAGGTTGTTGTTAAATTTGTTGGTGTTTTTAAATGTTGAGTTTGTTGTTGAATTTTTTGGTCTTTTTAATTGTTGAGGTTGTTGTTGAAATTTTTGGAGTTTTTCAATGTTGAGTTTGTTTTTGAATTTGTTGGCGTTTTTAAATGTTGAGGTTGTTGAATTTGTTGGTATTTTTCAAAGTTGACGTTGTTGTTTAATTTTTTGGTGTTTTTAATTGTTGAGGTTTTTGTTGAATTTGCTGGTGTTTTTGAAGTTTGAGGTTGTTGATGAATTTTTTTGGTGTTTTTCATTGTTGAGGTTGTTGTTGAATTTGTTGGTGTTTTTGAATGTTGAGGTTGTTGATGAATTTTTTGATGTTTTTCTTTGTTGAAGTTTTTGTTGAATTTGTTGATGTTTTTCATTGTTGAGGTTGTTGTTGAATTTGTTGGTGATTTTCAATGTTGAGGTTGTGGTTGAATTTGCTGTTGTTTTTCAATGTTGAGGTTGTTGTTGAATTTGTTGGTGATTTTCAATGTTGAGTTTGTTGTTGAATTTTTTGGTGTTTTTCATTGTTGAGGTTGTTGTTGAAATTGTTGGAGTTTTTCAATGTTGAGGTTGTTGTTGAATCTTTTTGTATTTTTCAAAGTTGAGGTTGCAGTTGAATTTGTTGCAGTTTCTCAATGTTGAGGTTGTTGAATTTTTTGGTGTTTTTCAAAGTTGAGGTTGTTGAATTTTTAGTTGTTTTTCATTGCTGAGGTTGTTGTTGAATTTGTTGGTGATTTTCAATGTTGAGGTTAAGTTTGAATTTGATGGTGCTTTTCCATGTTGAGGTTTTTGAATTTGTTGGTGTTTTTCAAAGTTGAGGTTGTTGTTGAATTTGTTGGTGATTTTCAATATTGAGTTTGTTGTTGAATTTTTTCGTGTTTTTCATTGTTGAGGTTGTTGTTGAAATTTTTGGTGTTTTTCTTTGTTGAGGTTTTTGTTGTATTTATTGGTGTTTTTGAATGTTTAGGTTGTTGATGAACTTTTTGATGTTTTCTGTTTTTGAGGATTTTGTTGAATTTGTTGGTGATTTTCAATGTTGAGTTTGTTTTTGAATTTATTGATGTATTGGATGTTTTTATTTGAATCTTTTTGTATTTTTCAAAGTTGAGGTTGCAATTGAATTTGTTGCTGTTTCTCATTGTTGATGTTGTTGAATTTTTTGGTGTTTTTCAAAGTTGAGGTCGCTGTTGAATTATTTGGTGTTTTTAATTGTTGAGGATTTTGTTGAATTTGTTGGTGATTTTCAATGTTGAGTTTGTTTTTGAATTTATTGATGTATTGGATGTTTTTATTTGAATCTTTTTGTATTTTTCAAAGTTGAGGTTGCAATTGAATTTGTTGCTGTTTCTCATTGTTGATGTTGTTGAATTTTTTGGTGTTTTTCAAAGTTGAGGTCGCTGTTGAATTATTTGGTGTTTTTAATTGTTGAGGTTTTTGTTCAATTTGTTCGTGATTTTCAATGTTGAGGTTGTTGAATTTATTGGTGTTTTTCATTGTTGAGGTTTTTGTTGAAATTGTTGGTGATTTTCAATGTTGAGGTTGTTGTTGAATTTTTTGGTGTTTTTCTTGGTTGAGGTGTTTGTTGAATTTGTTAGTGTTTTTCATTGTTGAGGTTGTTGTTGAATTCGTTGGTGTTTTTCCATGTTGAGGTTTTTGAATTTGTTGCTGTCTCTCAAAGTTGAGGTTGTTGTTGAATTTGTTGGTGATTTTCAATGTTGAGTTTGTTGTTGAATTTTTTGGTGTTTTTAATTGTTGAGGTTCTTGTTGAAATTGTTGGAATTTTTCAATGTTGAGTTTGTTGTTGAATTTTTTGGTGGTTTTCATTTTTGAGGTTGTTGTTGAAATTTTTGGTGTTTTTCATTGTTGAGGTTTTTGTTGAATTTTTTGGTGTTTTTGAATGTTGAGGTTGTTGATGAACTTTTTGATGTTTTTCATTGTTGAGGTTATTGTTGAATTTGTTGGTGATTTTCAATGTTGAGGTTGTTGTTGAATTTATTGGTGTATTCAATGTTTGTATTTGAATCATTTTGTATTTTTCAAAGTTGAGGTTGCAATTGAATTTGTTCCTGTTTCTCATTGTTGAGGTTGTTGAATTTTTTGGTGTTTTTCAAAGTTGAGGTTGTTGTTGAATTTTTTGGTGTTTATCATTGTTGAGGTTTTTGTTCAATTTTTTGTTGTTTTTGAATGTTGAGGTTGTTGATGAATTTTTTGGTGTATTTCATTGTTGAGGTTGTTGTTGAATTTGTTGGTGATTTTCAATGTTGAGTTTGTGGTTGAATTTGTTGGTGTTTTTCCATGTTGAGGTTTTTGAATTTGTTGGTGTTTTTCAAAGTTGAGGTTGTTGTTAAATTTGTTGGTGATTTTCAATGTTGAGTTTGTTGTTGAATTTTTTGGTGTTTTTCATTGTTGAGGTTGTTGTTGAAATTGTTGGAGTTTTTCAATGTTGAGGTTGTTGTTCAATCTTTTTGTATTTTTCAAAGTTGAGGTTGCAGTTGAATTTGATGCTGTTTCTCAATGTTGAGGTTGTTGAATTTTCTGGTGTTTTTCAAAGTTGAGGTTGTTGTTGAATTTTTAGATGTTATTCATTGCTGAGGTTGTTGTTGAATTTGTTGTTGATTTTCAATGTTGAGGTTGTGTTTGAATTTGTTGGTGTTTTTCCATGTTGATGTTTTTGAATTTGTTGGTGTTTTTCAAAGTTGAGGTTGTTGTTGAATTTGTTGCTGATTTTCAATATTGAGTTTGTTGTTGAATTTATTGGTGTTTTTCATTGTTGAGGTTATTGTTGAAATTTTTGGTGTTTTTCTTTGTTGAGGTTTTTGTTGAATTTTTTGGTGTTTTTGAATGTTGAGGTTGTTGATGAACTTTTTGATGTTTTCCGTTGTTGAGGATTTTGTTGAATTTGTTGGTGATTTTCAATGTTGAGGTTGTTTTTGAATTTATTGGTGTATTCAATGTTTTTATTTGAATCTTTTTGTATTTTTCAAAGTTGAGGTTGCAATTGAATTTGTTGCTGTTTCTCATTGTTGATGTTGTTGACTTTTTTGGTGTTTTTCAAAGTTGAGGTCGCTTTTGATTTTTTTGGTGTTTTTCATTGTTGAGGTTTTTGCTCAATGTTTTGGTGATTTTCAATGTTGAGGTTGTTGAATTTATTGGTGTTTTTCATTGTTGAGGTTTTTGTTGAATTTGTTGGTGATTTTCAATGTTGAGGTTGTTGTTGAATTTTTTGGTGTTCTTCGTTGGTGAGGATTCTGTTGAATCTGTTGGTCTTCTTGAATGTTGAGGTTGTTCATGAATTTTTTGGTGTTTTTCTTGGTTGAGGTTTTTGTTGAATTTGTTGGTGTTTTTCATTGATGAGGTTGTTGTTGAATTTGTTCGTGTTTTTCCATGTTAAGGTTTTTGTTGAATTTGTTAGTGTTTTTCATTGTTGAGGTTGTTGTTGAATTTGTTCGTGTTTTTCCATGTTGAGGTTTTTGAATTTGTTGCTGTCTCTCAAAGTTGAGGTTGATGTTAAATTTGTTGGTGTTTTTCAATGTTGAGTTTGTTGTTGAATTTGTTGGCGTTTTTAAATGTTGAGGTTGTTGTATTTGTTGGTATTTTTCAAAGTTGACGTTGTTGTTGAATTTTTTGGTGTTTTTAATTGTTGAGGTTTTTGTTGAATTTGCTGGTGTTTTTGAAGTTTGAGTTTGTTGATGAATTTTTTTGGTGTTTTTCATTGTTGAGGTTGTTGTTGAATTTGTTGGTCTTTTTGAATGTTGAGGTTGTTGATGAATTTTTTGATGATTTTCTTTGTTGAGGTTTTTGTTGAATTTGTTGGTGTTTTTCATTGTTGAGGTTGTTGTTGAATTTGTTGGTGATTTTCAATGTTGAGGTTGTGGTTGAATTTGCTATTGTTTTTCAAAGTTGAGGTTGTTGTTGAATTTGTTGGTGATTTTCAATGTTGAGTTTGTTGTTGAATTTTTTGGTGTTTTTCATTGTTGAGTTCGTTGTTGAAATTGTTGGAGTTTTTCAATGTTGAGGTTGTTGTTGAATCTTTTTGTATTTTTCAAAGTTGAGGTTGCAGTTGAATTTGTTGCAGTTTCTCAATGTTGAGGTTGTTGAATTTTTTGGTGTTTTTCAAAGTTGAGGTTGTTGAATTTTTAGATGTTCTTCATTGCTGAGGTTGTTGTTGAATTTGTTGGTGATTTTCAATGTTGAGGTTGTGTTTGAATTTGATGGTGTTTTTCCATGTTGAGGTTTTTGAATTTGTTGGTGTTTTTCAAAGTTGAGGTTGTTGTTGAATTTGTTGGTGATTTTCAATATTGAGTTTGTTGTTGAATTTTTTGGTGTTTTTCATTGTTGAGGTTGTTGTTGAAATTTTTGGTGTTTTTCTTTGTTGAGGTTTTTGTTGTATTTATTGGTGTTTTTGAATGTTGAGGTTGTTGATGAACTTTTTGATGTTTTCTGTTGTTGAGGATTTTGTTGAATTTGTTGGTGATTTTCAATGTTGAGGTTGTTTTTGAATTTATTGGTGTATTGGATGTTTTTATTTGAATCTTTTTGTATTTTTCAAAGTTGAGGTTGCAATTGAATTTGTTGCTGTTTCTCATTGTTGATGTCGTTGAATTTTTTGGTGTTTTTCAAAGTTGAGGTCGCTGTTGAATTTTTTGGTGTTTTTCATTGTTGAGGTTTTTGGTCAATTTTTTGGTGATTTTCAATGTTGAGGTTGTTGAATTTATTGGTGTTTTTCATTGTTGAGATTTTTGTTGAAATTGTTGGTGATTTTCAATGTTGAGGTTGTTGTTGAATTTTTTGGTGTCTCTCATTGTTGAGGATTCTGTTGAATTTGTTGGTATTTTTGAATGTTGAGGTTGTTGATGAATTTTTTGGTGTTTTTCTTGGTTGAGGTGTTTGTTGAATTTGTTGGTGTTTTTCATTGTTGAGGTTGTTGTTGAATTCGATGGTGTTTTTCCATGTTGAGGTTTTTGAATTTGTTGCTGTCTCTCAAAGTTGAGGTTATTGTTGAATTTGTTGGTGATTTTCAATGTTGAGTTTGTTGTTGAATTTTTTGGTGTTTTTAATTGTTGAGGTTCTTGTTGATATTGTTGGAATTTTTCAATGTTGAGGTTGTTGTTGAATTTTTTGGTGATTTTCAATTTTGAGAATGTTGTTGAATTTGTTGGTGTTTTTCAATGTTGAGCTTGTTGTTGAATTTGTTGGTGTTTTAGAATGTTGAGGTTGTTGTTGAATTTTTTGTTGATTTTCATTGTTGTGGTTGTTGTTGTTGAATTTTTGATGTTATTCATTGTTGAGGTTGTTGTTGAATTTATTGGTGTAATAAATTTTTATTTTGTTGAACCTTTTTGTATTTTTTAAAGTTGAGGTTGTTGTTGAATTTGTTGGTGTTTTTCAAAGCTGAGTTTGTTGTTGAATTTGTTGGTGTATTTGAATGTAGAGGTTGTTAAATCTGTCGGTGTTTTTCAAATTGAGGTTGTTGTTGAATTTTTTGGCGTTTTTCATTGTTGAGGTTATTGTTGAATTTGTTGGTGTTTTTCAAATTAGAGGTTGTTCTTGAATTTGTTGGTGATTTTCAATATTGAGGTTGTAGTTGAATTTGTTGGTGTTTTTCCATGTTGAGGTTTTTGAATTTGTTGGTGTTTTTCAAAGTTGAGGATGTTGTTGATAATTTGGTGTTTTTCAATGTTGAGATTGTTGTTGAACTTTTTGGTGATTTTCATTATTGTGGTTGCAGTTGAATTTGTTGCTGTTTCTCAATGTTGAGGTTTTTGAATTTTTTGGTGTTTTTCAAACTTGAGGTTGTTGAAGAATTTGTTGGTGATTTTCAATATTGTGGTTGTTGTTGAATTTATTGGTTTATTCAATGTTTTTTTTTGAATCTTTTTGTATTTTTCAAAGTTGAGGTTGCAGTTGAATTTGTTGCTGTTTCTCAATGTTGAGGTTGTTGAATTTTTTGGTGTTTTTCAAACTTGAGGTTGTTGAAGAATTTGTTGGTGATTTTCAATATTGTGGTTGTTGTTGAATTTATTGGTTTATTCAATGTTTTTTTTTGAATCTTTTTGTATTTTTCAAAGTTGAGGTTGCAGTTGAATTTGTTGCTGTTTCTCAATGTTGAGGGTGTTGAATTTTTTGGTGTTTTTCAAATTTGAAGTTGTTGTTGAATTTTTTGATGTTTTTCATTGCTGAGTTTGTTGTTGAATTTGTTGGTGATTTTCAATGTTGAGGTTGTTGAATTTATTGGTGTTATCAATGGTTTTTTTTGAACTTTTTTGTATTTTTCAAAGTTGAGGGTGCAGTTGAATATGCTGTTGTATTTCAATGTTGAGGTTGTTGAAGATGTTGGTGTTTTTGAAAGTTTAGGTTGTTGTTGACTTTTTTGGTGTTTTTCGTTGTTGAGGTTTTTGTTGAATTTTTTGGTGTTTTTCAATGTTGAGGTTGTTGTTGAATTTTTTGGTGTTTTTCATTGTTGAGGTTTTTGTTGAATTTTTTTTTGTTTTTGAATGTTGAGGTTGTTGATGAATTTTTCGGTGTTTTTCATTGTTGAGGTTTTTGTTGAATTTTTTGGTGATTTTCAATGTTGAGTTTCTTGTTGAATTTATTGGTGTTTTTCATTGTTGAGGTTGTTGTTGAAGTTGCTGCAGTTTTTGAATGATGAGGTTGTTGATGAATTTTTCGGTGTTTTTCATTGTTGAGGTTTTTGTTGAATTGGTTGGTGATTTTCAATGTTGTGTTTCTTGTTGAATTTTTTGGTGTTTTTCATTGTTGAGGTTGTTGTTGAACTTGCTGGAGTTTTTCAATGTTGAGGTTGTTGTTGAATTTTTTGGTGATTTTCAACTTTGCGTTTGTTGTTGAATTTGTTGGTGTTTTTCAATGTTGAGGTTGTTGAATTTGTTGGCATTTTTCAAAGTTGACGTTGTTGTTGAATTTTTTGGTGTTTTTAATTGTTGAGGTTTTTGTTGAATTATTGATGTTTTTCATTGTTGAGGTTGTTGTTAAATTAGTTGGTGATTTTCAATATTGAGGTTGTTGTTGAATTTGTTGGTGTTTTTCATTGTCGTGGTTGTTGTTGATTTTTTGAAGTTTTTCATTGTTGCGGTTGATGTTAAATTTGTTGGTGATTTTCAATTTTGCGGTTGTTGTTGAATTTGTTGGTGTTATCAATTTTTCTTTTGTTGAACCTTTTTGTATTTGTAAAAGTTGAGGTTGTTGTTGAATTTGTTGGTGTTTTTCAATGTTGAGGTTGTTGAATTTGTAGGTGTTTTTCAAAGCTGCGTTTGTTGATGAATTTGTTGATGTAGTTGAATGTTGAGGTTGTTAAATCTGTTGGTGTTTTTCAAATTGAAGTTGTTGTTGAATTTTTTGTTCTTTTTCATTGTTGAGGTTTTTGTTGAATTTGTTGGTGTTTTACATAGTTGAGGTTGTTGTTGAATTTGTTTGTGATTTTCAATATTGAGTTTGAAGTTGAATTTGTTGGTGTTTTTCCATGTTGTGGTATTTGAATATGTTGGTGTTTTTCAATGTTGAGGTTATTGTTAATTTTTTTGGTGTTTTTGAATGTTGAGGTTGTTGATGAATTTTTAGATGTTTTTCATTGTTGAGGTTTTTGTTGAATTTGTTGGTGATTGTCAATGTTGAGGTTGTTGTTGAATTTATTGGTGCATTCAATGTTTTTACTTGAATCTTTTTGTATTTTTCAAAGTTGAGGTTGCAGTTGAATTTGTTGCTGTTTCTCAAAGTTGAGGTTGTTGAATTTTTTGGTGTTTTTCAAACTTGAGGTTGTTGAAGAATTTGTTGGTGATTTTCAATATTGTGGTTGTTGTTGAATTTATTGGTTTATTCAATGTTTTTTTTTGAATCTTTTTGTATTTTTCAAAGTTGAGGTTGCAGTTGAATTTGTTGCTGTTTCTCAATGTTGAGGGTGTTGAATTTTTTGGTGTTTTTCAAATTTGAAGTTGTTGTTGAATTTTTTGATGTTTTTCATTGCTGAGTTTGTTGTTGAATTTGTTGGTGATTTTCAATGTTGAGGTTGTTGAATTTATTGGTGTTATCAATGGTTTTTTTTGAACTTTTTTGTATTTTTCAAAGTTGAGGGTGCAGTTGAATATGCTGTTGTATTTCAATGTTGAGGTTGTTGAAGATGTTGGTGTTTTTGAAAGTTTAGGTTGTTGTTGACTTTTTTGGTGTTTTTCGTTGTTGAGGTTTTTGTTGAATTTTTTGGTGTTTTTCAATGTTGAGGTTGTTGTTGAATTTTTTGGTGTTTTTCATTGTTGAGGTTTTTGTTGAATTTTTTTTTGTTTTTGAATGTTGAGGTTGTTGATGAATTTTTCGGTGTTTTTCATTGTTGAGGTTTTTGTTGAATTTTTTGGTGATTTTCAATGTTGAGTTTCTTGTTGAATTTATTGGTGTTTTTCATTGTTGAGGTTGTTGTTGAAGTTGCTGCAGTTTTTGAATGATGAGGTTGTTGATGAATTTTTCGGTGTTTTTCATTGTTGAGGTTTTTGTTGAATTGGTTGGTGATTTTCAATGTTGTGTTTCTTGTTGAATTTTTTGGTGTTTTTCATTGTTGAGGTTGTTGTTGAACTTGCTGGAGTTTTTCAATGTTGAGGTTGTTGTTGAATTTTTTGGTGATTTTCAACTTTGCGTTTGTTGTTGAATTTGTTGGTGTTTTTCAATGTTGAGGTTGTTGAATTTGTTGGCATTTTTCAAAGTTGACGTTGTTGTTGAATTTTTTGGTGTTTTTAATTGTTGAGGTTTTTGTTGAATTATTGATGTTTTTCATTGTTGAGGTTGTTGTTAAATTAGTTGGTGATTTTCAATATTGAGGTTGTTGTTGAATTTGTTGGTGTTTTTCATTGTCGTGGTTGTTGTTGATTTTTTGAAGTTTTTCATTGTTGCGGTTGATGTTAAATTTGTTGGTGATTTTCAATTTTGCGGTTGTTGTTGAATTTGTTGGTGTTATCAATTTTTCTTTTGTTGAACCTTTTTGTATTTGTAAAAGTTGAGGTTGTTGTTGAATTTGTTGGTGTTTTTCAATGTTGAGGTTGTTGAATTTGTAGGTGTTTTTCAAAGCTGCGTTTGTTGATGAATTTGTTGATGTAGTTGAATGTTGAGGTTGTTAAATCTGTTGGTGTTTTTCAAATTGAAGTTGTTGTTGAATTTTTTGTTCTTTTTCATTGTTGAGGTTTTTGTTGAATTTGTTGGTGTTTTACATAGTTGAGGTTGTTGTTGAATTTGTTTGTGATTTTCAATATTGAGTTTGAAGTTGAATTTGTTGGTGTTTTTCCATGTTGTGGTATTTGAATATGTTGGTGTTTTTCAATGTTGAGGTTATTGTTAATTTTTTTGGTGTTTTTGAATGTTGAGGTTGTTGATGAATTTTTAGATGTTTTTCATTGTTGAGGTTTTTGTTGAATTTGTTGGTGATTGTCAATGTTGAGGTTGTTGTTGAATTTATTGGTGCATTCAATGTTTTTACTTGAATCTTTTTGTATTTTTCAAAGTTGAGGTTGCAGTTGAATTTGTTGCTGTTTCTCAAAGTTGAGGTTGTTGAATTTTTTGGTGTTTATCAAATTTGAGGTTGTTGAAGAATTTTTTGGTGTTTTTCATTGTTGAGGTATTTGTTCAATTTTTTGGTGATTTTCAATGTTGAGGTTGTTGACTTTATTGGTGTTTTTCATTTTTGAGATTTTTGTTGAATTTGTTGGTGAGTTTCAATGTTGAGGTTGTGTTTGAATTTTTTGGTGTTTTCATTGTTGAGAATTCTGTTGAATTTGTTGGTGTTTTTGAATGTTGAGGTTGTTGATGAATTTTTTGGTGTTTTTCTTGGCTAAGGTTTTTGTTGAATTTGTTGTTGTTTTTCATTGTTGAGGTTGTTGTTGAATTTGTTGGTGATTTACAATGTTGAGGTTGTGGTTGAAATTGTTGGTGTTTTTCCATGTTGAGGTTTTTGAATTTGTTGGTGTTTTTCAAAGTTGAGGTTGTTGCTGAATTTGTTTGTGATTTTCAATGTTGAGTTTGTTGTTGAATTTTTTGGTGTTTTTCATTGATGAGGTTGTTGTTGAAATTGTAGGAGTTTTTCAATGTTGAGGTTGTTGTTGAATTTTTTGGTGATTTTCAATGTTGAGTTTGTTGTTGAATTTGTTGCTGTTTTTCAATGTTGAGGTTGTTGAATTGATTGGTATTTTTCAAAGTTGACGTTGTTGTTGAATTTTTTGGTTTTTTTAATTGTTGAGGTTTTTGTTGAATTTGTTGGTATTTTTGAATGTTGAGGTTGTTGTTGAATTTGTTGGTGTTTTTCATTGTCGTGGTTGTTGTTGATTTTTTGAAGTTTTTCATTGTTGCGGTTGATGTTAAATTTGTTGGTGATTTTCAATTTTGCGGTTGTTGTTGAATTTGTTGGTGTTATCAATTTTTCTTTTGTTGAACCTTTTTGTATTTGTAAAAGTTGAGGTTGTTGTTGAATTTGTTGGTGTTTTTCAATGTTGAGGTTGTTGAATTTGTAGGTGTTTTTCAAAGCTGCGTTTGTTGATGAATTTGTTGATGTAGTTGAATGTGGAGGTTGTTAAATCTGTCGGTGTTTTTCAAATTGAAGTTGTTGTTGAATTTTTTGTTCTTTTTCATTGTTGAGGTTTTTGTTGAATTTGTTGGTGTTTTACATAGTTGAGGTTGTTGTTGAATTTGTTTGTGATTTTCAATATTGAGTTTGAAGTTGAATTTGTTGGTGTTTTTCCATGTTGTGGTATTTGAATATGTTGGTGTTTTTCAATGTTGAGGTTGTTGTTAATTTTTTTGGTGTTTTTGAATGTTGAGGTTGTTGATGAATTTTTAGATGTTTTTCATTGTTGAGGTTTTTGTTGAATTTGTTGGTGATTGTCAATGTTGAGGTTGTTGTTGAATTTATTGGTGCATTCAATGTTTTTACTTGAATCTTTTTGTATTTTTCAAAGTTGAAGTTGCAGTTGAATTTGTTGCTGTTTCTCAAAGTTGAGGTTGTTGAATTTTTTGGTGTTTATCAAATTTGAGGTTGTTGAAGAATTTGTTGGTGATTTTCAATATTGTGGTTGTTGTTGAATTTATTGGTTTATTCAATGTTTTTTTTTTAATCTTTTTGTATATTTCAAAGTTGAGGTTGCAGTTGAATTTGTTGCTGTTTCTCAATGTTGAGGGAGTTGAATTTTTTGGTGTTTTTCTAATTTGAGGTTGTTGATGAACTTTTTGATGTTTTCCGTTGTTGAGGATTTTGTTGAATTTGTTGGTGATTTTCAATGTTGAGGTTGTTTTTGAATTTATTGGTGTATTCAATGTTTTTATTTGAATCTTTTTGTATTTTTCAAAGTTGAGGTTGCAATTGAATTTGTTGCTGTTTCTCATTGTTGATGTTGTTGACTTTTTTGGTGTTTTTCAAAGTTGAGGTCGCTTTTGATTTTTTTGGTGTTTTTCATTGTTGAGGTTTTTGCTCAATGTTTTGGTGATTTTCAATGTTGAGGTTGTTGAATTTATTGGTGTTTTTCATTGTTGAGGTTTTTGTTGAATTTGTTGGTGATTTTCAATGTTGAGGTTGTTGTTGAATTTTTTGGTGTTCTTCGTTGGTGAGGATTCTGTTGAATCTGTTGGTCTTCTTGAATGTTGAGGTTGTTCATGAATTTTTTGGTGTTTTTCTTGGTTGAGGTTTTTGTTGAATTTGTTGGTGTTTTTCATTGATGAGGTTGTTGTTGAATTTGTTCGTGTTTTTCCATGTTAAGGTTTTTGTTGAATTTGTTAGTGTTTTTCATTGTTGAGGTTGTTGTTGAATTTGTTCGTGTTTTTCCATGTTGAGGTTTTTGAATTTGTTGCTGTCTCTCAAAGTTGAGGTTGATGTTAAATTTGTTGGTGTTTTTCAATGTTGAGTTTGTTGTTGAATTTGTTGGCGTTTTTAAATGTTGAGGTTGTTGTATTTGTTGGTATTTTTCAAAGTTGACGTTGTTGTTGAATTTTTTGGTGTTTTTAATTGTTGAGGTTTTTGTTGAATATGCTGGTGTTTTTGAAGTTTGAGTTTGTTGATGAATTTTTTTGGTGTTTTTCATTGTTGAGGTTGTTGTTGAATTTGTTGGTCTTTTTGAATGTTGAGGTTGTTGATGAATTTTTTGATGATTTTCTTTGTTGAGGTTTTTGTTGAATTTGTTGGTGTTTTTCATTGTTGAGGTTGTTGTTGAATTTGTTGGTGATTTTCAATGTTGAGGTTGTGGTTGAATTTGCTATTGTTTTTCAAAGTTGAGGTTGTTGTTGAATTTGTTGGTGATTTTCAATGTTGAGTTTGTTGTTGAATTTTTTGGTGTTTTTCATTGTTGAGTTCGTTGTTGAAATTGTTGGAGTTTTTCAATGTTGAGGTTATTGTTGAATCTTTTTGTATTTTTCAAAGTTGAGGTTGCAGTTGAATTTGTTGCAGTTTCTCAATGTTGAGGTTGTTGAATTTTTTGGTGTTTTTCAAAGTTGAGGTTGTTGAATTTTTAGATGTTCTTCATTGCTGAGGTTGTTGTTGAATTTGTTGGTGATTTTCAATGTTGAGGTTGTGTTTGAATTTGATGGTGTTTTTCCATGTTGAGGTTTTTGAATTTGTTGGTGTTTTTCAAAGTTGAGGTTGTTGTTGAATTTGTTGGTGATTTTCAATATTGAGTTTGTTGTTGAATTTTTTGGTGTTTTTCATTGTTGAGGTTGTTGTTGAAATTTTTGGTGTTTTTCTTTGTTGAGGTTTTTGTTGTATTTATTGGTGTTTTTGAATGTTGAGGTTGTTGATGAACTTTTTGATGTTTTCTGTTGTTGAGGATTTTGTTGAATTTGTTGGTGATTTTCAATGTTGAGGTTGTTTTTGAATTTATTGGTGTATTGGATGTTTTTATTTGAATCTTTTTGTATTTTTCAAAGTTGAGGTTGCAATTGAATTTGTTGCTGTTTCTCATTGTTGATGTCGTTGAATTTTTTGGTGTTTTTCAAAGTTGAGGTCGCTGTTGAATTTTTTGGTGTTTTTCATTGTTGAGGTTTTTGGTCAATTTTTTGGTGATTTTCAATGTTGAGGTTGTTGAATTTATTGGTGTTTTTCATTGTTGAGATTTTTGTTGAAATTGTTGGTGATTTTCAATGTTGAGGTTGTTGTTGAATTTTTTGGTGTCTCTCATTGTTGAGGATTCTGTTGAATTTGTTGGTATTTTTGAATGTTGAGGTTGTTGATGAATTTTTTGGTGTTTTTCTTGGTTGAGGTGTTTGTTGAATTTGTTGGTGTTTTTCATTGTTGAGGTTGTTGTTGAATTCGATGATGTTTTTCCATGTTGAGGTTTTTGAATTTGTTGCTGTCTCTCAAAGTTGAGGTTGTTGTTGAATTTGTTGGTGATTTTCAATGTTGAGTTTGTTGTTGAATTTTTTGGTGTTTTTAATTGTTGAGGTTCTTGTTGATATTGTTGGAATTTTTCAATGTTGAGGTTGTTGTTGAATTTTTTGGTGATTTTCAATTTTGAGAATGTTGTTGAATTTGTTGGTGTTTTTCAATGTTGAGCTTGTTGTTGAATTTGTTGGTGTTTTAGAATGTTGAGGTTGTTGTTGAATTTTTTGTTGATTTTCATTGTTGTGGTTGTTGTTGTTGAATTTTTGATGTTATTCATTGTTGAGGTTGTTGTTGAATTTATTGGTGTAATAAATTTTTATTTTGTTGAACCTTTTTGTATTTTTTAAAGTTGAGGTTGTTGTTGAATTTGTTGGTGTTTTTCAAAGCTGAGTTTGTTGTTGAATTTGTTGGTGTATTTGAATGTAGAGGTTGTTAAATCTGTCGGTGTTTTTCAAATTGAGGTTGTTGTTGAATTTTTTGGCGTTTTTCATTGTTGAGGTTATTGTTGAATTTGTTGGTGTTTTTCAAATTAGAGGTTGTTCTTGAATTTGTTGGTGATTTTCAATATTGAGGTTGTAGTTGAATTTGTTGGTGTTTTTCCATGTTGAGGTTTTTGAATTTGTTGGTGTTTTTCAAAGTTGAGGATGTTGTTGATAATTTGGTGTTTTTCAATGTTGAGATTGTTGTTGAACTTTTTGGTGATTTTCATTATTGTGGTTGCAGTTGAATTTGTTGCTGTTTCTCAATGTTGAGGTTTTTGAATTTTTTGGTGTTTTTCAAACTTGAGGTTGTTGAAGAATTTGTTGGTGATTTTCAATATTGTGGTTGTTGTTGAATTTATTGGTTTATTCAATGTTTTTTTTTGAATCTTTTTGTATTTTTCAAAGTTGAGGTTGCAGTTGAATTTGTTGCTGTTTCTCAATGTTGAGGGTGTTGAATTTTTTGGTGTTTTTCAAATTTGAAGTTGTTGTTGAATTTTTTGATGTTTTTCATTGCTGAGTTTGTTGTTGAATTTGTTGGTGATTTTCAATGTTGAGGTTGTTGAATTTATTGGTGTTATCAATGGTTTTTTTTGAACTTTTTTGTATTTTTCAAAGTTGAGGGTGCAGTTGAATATGCTGTTGTATTTCAATGTTGAGGTTGTTGAAGATGTTGGTGTTTTTGAAAGTTGAGGTTGTTGTTGACTTTTTTGGTATTTTTCGTTGTTGAGGTTTTTGTTGAATTTTTTGGTGTTTTTCAATGTTGAGGTTGTTGTTGAATTTTTTGGTGTTTTTCATTGTTGAGGTTGTTGTTGAAATTTTTGGTGTTTTTCTTTGTTGAGGTTTTTGTTGTATTTATTGGTGTTTTTGAATGTTTAGGTTGTTGATGAACTTTTTGTATTTTTCTGTTTTTGAGGATTTTGTTGAATTTGTTGGTGATTTTCAATGTTGAGTTTGTTTTTGAATTTATTGATGTATTGGATGTTTTTATTTGAATCTTTTTGTATTTTTCAAAGTTGAGGTTGCAATTGAATTTGTTGCTGTTTCTCATTGTTGATGTTGTTGAATTTTTTGGTGTTTTTCAAAGTTGAGGTCGCTGTTGAATTATTTGGTGTTTTTAATTGTTGAGGTTTTTGTTCAATTTGTTCGTGATTTTCAATGTTGAGGTTGTTGAATTTATTGGTGTTTTTCATTGTTGAGGTTTTTGTTGAAATTGTTGGTGATTTTCAATGTTGAGGTTGTTGTTGAATTTTTTGGTGTTTTTCTTGGTTGAGGTGTTTGTTGAATTTGTTAGTGTTTTTCATTGTTTAGGTTGTTGTTGAATTCGTTGGTGTTTTTCCATGTTGAGGTTTTTGAATTTGTTGCTGTCTCTCAAAGTTGAGGTTGTTGTTGAATTTGTTGGTGATTTTCAATGTTGAGTTTGTTGTTGAATTTTTTGGTGTTTTTAATTGTTGAGGTTCTTGTTGAAATTGTTGGAATTTTTCAATGTTGAGTTTGTTGTTGAATTTTTTGGTGTTTTTCATTGTTGAGGTTGTTGTTGAAATTTTTGGTGTTTTTCTTTGTTGAGGTTTTTGTTGTATTTATTGGTGTTTTTGAATGTTGAGGTTGTTGATGAACTTTTTGATGTTTTCTGTTGTTGAGGATTTTGTTGAATTTGTTGGTGATTTTCAATGTTGAGGTTGTTTTTGAATTTATTGGTGTATTGGATGTTTTTATTTGAATCTTTTTGTATTTTTCAAAGTTGAGGTTGCAATTGAATTTGTTGCTGTTTCTCATTGTTGATGTTGTTGAATTTTTTGGTGTTTTTCAAAGTTGAGGTCGCTGTTGAATTTTTTGGTGTTTTTCATTGTTGAGGTTTTTGGTCAATTTTTTGGTGATTTTCAATGTTGAGGTTGTTGAATTTATTGGTGTTTTTCATTGTTGAGATTTTTGTTGAAATTGTTGGTGATTTTCAATGTTGAGGTTGTTGTTGAATTTTTTGGTGTCTCTCATTGTTGAGGATTCTGTTGAATTTGTTGGTATTTTTGAATGTTGAGGTTGTTGATGAATTTTTTGGTGTTTTTCTTGGTTGAGGTGTTTGTTGAATTTGTTGGTGTTTTTCATTGTTGAGGTTGTTGTTGAATTCGATGGTGTTTTTCCATGTTGAGGTTTTTGAATTTGTTGCTGTCTCTCAAAGTTGAGGTTGTTGTTGAATTTGTTGGTGATTTTCAATGTTGAGTTTGTTGTTGAATTTTTTGGTGTTTTTAATTGTTGAGGTTCTTGTTGATATTGTTGGAATTTTTCAATGTTGAGGTTGTTGTTGAATTTTTTGGTGATTTGCAATTTTGAGAATGTTGTTGAATTTGTTGGTGTTTTTCAATGTTGAGCTTGTTGTTGAATTTGTCGGTGTTTTAGAATGTTGAGGTTGTTGTTGAATTTTTTGTTGATTTTCATTGTTGTGGTTGTTGTTGTTGAATTTTTGATGTTATTCATTGTTGAGGTTGTTGTTGAATTTATTGGTGTAATAAATTTTTATTTTGTTGAACCTTTTTGTATTTTTTAAAGTTGAGGTTGTTGTTGAATTTGTTGGTGTTTTTCAAAGCTGAGTTTGTTGTTGAATTTGTTGGTGTATTTGAATGTAGAGGTTGTTAAATCTGTCGGTGTTTTTCAAATTGAGGTTGTTGTTGAATTTTTTGGCGTTTTTCATTGTTGAGGTTATTGTTGAATTTGTTGCTGTTTTTCAAATTAGAGGTTGTTCTTGAATTTGTTGGTGATTTTCAATATTGAGGTTGTAGTTGAATTTGTTGGTGTTTTTCCATGTTGAGGTTTTTGAATTTGTTGGTGTTTTTCAAAGTTGAGGATGTTGTTGATAATTTGGTGTTTTTCAATGTTGAGATTGTTGTTGAACTTTTTGGTGATTTTCATTATTGTGGTTGTTGTTGAATTTATTGGTGTATTCAATGTTTTTTTTTGAATCTTTTTGTATATTTCAAAGTTGTGGTTGCAGTTGAATTTGTTGCTGTTTCTCAATGTTGAGGTTGTTGAATTTTTTGGTGTTTTTCAAACTTGAGGTTGTTGAAGAATTTGTTGGTGATTTTCAATATTGTGGTTGTTGTTGAATTTATTGGTTTATTCAATGTTTTTTTTTGAATCTTTTTGTATTTTTCAAAGTTGAGGTTGCAGTTGAATTTGTTGCTGTTTCTCAATGTTGATGGTGTTGAATTTTTTGGTGTTTTTCAAACTTGAGGTTGTTGAAGAATTTGTTGGTGATTTTCAATATTGTGGTTGTTGTTGAATTTATTGGTTTATTCAATGTTTTTTTTTGAATCTTTTTGTATTTTTCAAAGTTGAGGTTGCAGTTGAATTTGTTGCTGTTTCTCAATGTTGAGGGTGTTGAATTTTTTGGTGTTTTTCAAATTTGAAGTTGTTGTTGAATTTTTTGATGTTTTTCATTGCTGAGTTTGTTGTTGAATTTGTTGGTGATTTTCAATGTTGAGGTTGTTGAATTTATTGGTGTTATCAATGGTTTTTTTTGAACTTTTTTGTATTTTTCAAAGTTGAGGGTGCAGTTGAATATGCTGTTGTATTTCAATGTTGAGGTTGTTGAAGATGTTGGTGTTTTTGAAAGTTTAGGTTGTTGTTGACTTTTTTGGTGTTTTTCGTTGTTGAGGTTTTTGTTGAATTTTTTGGTGTTTTTCAATGTTGAGGTTGTTGTTGAATTTTTTGGTGTTTTTCATTGTTGAGGTTTTTGTTGAATTTTTTTTTGTTTTTGAATGTTGAGGTTGTTGATGAATTTTTCGGTGTTTTTCATTGTTGAGGTTTTTGTTGAATTTTTTGGTGATTTTCAATGTTGAGTTTCTTGTTGAATTTATTGGTGTTTTTCATTGTTGAGGTTGTTGTTGAAGTTGCTGCAGTTTTTGAATGATGAGGTTGTTGATGAATTTTTCGGTGTTTTTCATTGTTGAGGTTTTTGTTGAATTGGTTGGTGATTTTCAATGTTGTGTTTCTTGTTGAATTTTTTGGTGTTTTTCATTGTTGAGGTTGTTGTTGAACTTGCTGGAGTTTTTCAATGTTGAGGTTGTTGTTGAATTTTTTGGTGATTTTCAACTTTGCGTTTGTTGTTGAATTTGTTGGTGTTTTTCAATGTTGAGGTTGTTGAATTTGTTGGCATTTTTCAAAGTTGACGTTGTTGTTGAATTTTTTGGTGTTTTTAATTGCTGAGGTTTTTGTTGAATTATTGATGTTTTTCATTGTTGAGGTTGTTGTTAAATTAGTTGGTGATTTTCAATATTGAGGTTGTTGTTGAATTTGTTGGTGTTTTTCATTGTCGTGGTTGTTGTTGATTTTTTGATGTTTTTCATTATTGAGGTTGATGTTAAATTTGTTGGTGATTTTCAATTTTGCGGTTCTTGTTGAATTTGTTGGTGTTATCAATTTTTCTTTTGTTGAACCTTTTTGTATTTGTAAAAGTTGAGGTTGTTGTTGAATTTGTTGGTGTTTTTCAATGTTGAGGTTGTTGAATTTGTAGGTGTTTTTCAAAGCTGCGTTTGTTGATGAATTTGTTGATGTAGTTGAATGTTGAGGTTGTTAAATCTGTTGGTGTTTTTCAAATTGAAGTTGTTGTTGAATTTTTTGTTCTTTTTCATTGTTGAGGTTTTTGTTGAATTTGTTGGTGTTTTACATAGTTGAGGTTGTTGTTGAATTTGTTTGTGATTTTCAATATTGAGTTTGAAGTTGAATTTGTTGGTGTTTTTCCATGTTGTGGTATTTGAATATGTTGGTGTTTTTCAATGTTGAGGTTATTGTTAATTTTTTTGGTGTTTTTGAATGTTGAGGTTGTTGATGAATTTTTAGATGTTTTTCATTGTTGAGGTTTTTGTTGAATTTGTTGGTGATTGTCAATGTTGAGGTTGTTGTTGAATTTATTGGTGCATTCAATGTTTTTACTTGAATCTTTTTGTATTTTTCAAAGTTGAGGTTGCAGTTGAATTTGTTGCTGTTTCTCAAAGTTGAGGTTGTTGAATTTTTTGGTGTTTATCAAATTTGAGGTTGTTGAAGAATTTTTTGGTGTTTTTCATTGTTGAGGTATTTGTTCAATTTTTTGGTGATTTTCAATGTTGAGGTTGTTGACTTTATTGGTGTTTTTCATTTTTGAGATTTTTGTTGAATTTGTTGGTGAGTTTCAATGTTGAGGTTGTGTTTGAATTTTTTGGTGTTTTCATTGTTGAGAATTCTGTTGAATTTGTTGGTGTTTTTGAATGTTGAGGTTGTTGATGAATTTTTTGGTGTTTTTCTTGGCTAAGGTTTTTGTTGAATTTGTTGTTGTTTTTCATTGTTGAGGTTGTTGTTGAATTTGTTGGTGATTTACAATGTTGAGGTTGTGGTTGAAATTGTTGGTGTTTTTCCATGTTGAGGTTTTTGAATTTGTTGGTGTTTTTCAAAGTTGAGGTTGTTGCTGAATTTGTTTGTGATTTTCAATGTTGAGTTTGTTGTTGAATTTTTTGGTGTTTTTCATTGATGAGGTTGTTGTTGAAATTGTAGGAGTTTTTCAATGTTGAGGTTGTTGTTGAATTTTTTGGTGATTTTCAATGTTGAGTTTGTTGTTGAATTTGTTGCTGTTTTTCAATGTTGAGGTTGTTGAATTGATTGGTATTTTTCAAAGTTGACGTTGTTGTTGAATTTTTTGGTTTTTTTAATTGTTGAGGTTTTTGTTGAATTTGTTGGTATTTTTGAATGTTGAGGTTGTTGTTGAATTTGTTGGTGTTTTTCATTGTCGTGGTTGTTGTTGATTTTTTGAAGTTTTTCATTGTTGCGGTTGATGTTAAATTTGTTGGTGATTTTCAATTTTGCGGTTGTTGTTGAATTTGTTGGTGTTATCAATTTTTCTTTTGTTGAACCTTTTTGTATTTGTAAAAGTTGAGGTTGTTGTTGAATTTGTTGGTGTTTTTCAATGTTGAGGTTGTTGAATTTGTAGGTGTTTTTCAAAGCTGCGTTTGTTGATGAATTTGTTGATGTAGTTGAATGTGGAGGTTGTTAAATCTGTTGGTGTTTTTCAAATTGAAGTTGTTGTTGAATTTTTTGTTCTTTTTCATTGTTGAGGTTTTTGTTGAATTTGTTGGTGTTTTACATAGTTGAGGTTGTTGTTGAATTTGTTTGTGATTTTCAATATTGAGTTTGAAGTTGAATTTGTTGGTGTTTTTCCATGTTGTGGTATTTGAATATGTTGGTGTTTTTCAATGTTGAGGTTGTTGTTAATTTTTTTGGTGTTTTTGAATGTTGAGGTTGTTGATGAATTTTTAGATGTTTTTCATTGTTGAGGTTTTTGTTGAATTTGTTGGTGATTGTCAATGTTGAGGTTGTTGTTGAATTTATTGGTGCATTCAATGTTTTTACTTGAATCTTTTTGTATTTTTCAAAGTTGAAGTTGCAGTTGAATTTGTTGCTGTTTCTCAAAGTTGAGGTTGTTGAATTTTTTGGTGTTTATCAAATTTGAGGTTGTTGAAGAATTTGTTGGTGATTTTCAATATTGTGGTTGTTGTTGAATTTATTGGTTTATTCAATGTTTTTTTTAATCTTTTTGTATATTTCAAAGTTGAGGTTGCAGTTGAATTTGTTGTTGTTTCTCAATGTTGAGGGAGTTGAATTTTTTGGTGTTTTTCTAATTTGAGGTTGTTGTTGAATTTTTTGATGTTTTTCATTGCTGAGGTTGTTGTTGAATTTGTTGGTGATTTTCAATGTTGAGGTTGTTGAATTATTGGTGTTATCAATGGTTTTTTTTGATCTTTTTTGTATATTTCAAAGTTGAGGGTGCAGTTGAATATGCTGGTGTTTTTCAAAGTTGAGGTTGTTGTTGACTTTTTTGGTGTTCTTCGTTGTTGAGGTTTCTGTTGAATTTTTTGGTGTTTTTCAATGTTGAGGTTGTTGTTGAATTTTTTGGTGTTTTTCGTTGTTGAGGTTTTTGTTGAATTTTTTTTTGTTTTTGAATGTTGAGGTTGTTGATGAATTTTTCGCTGTTTTTCATTGTTGAGGTTTTTGTTGAATTTTTTGGTGATTTTCCATGTTGAGTTTCTTGTTGAATTTTTTGGTGTTTTTCATTGTTGAGGTTGTTGTTGAAGTTGCTGCAGTTTTTGAATGATGAGGTTGTTGATGAATTTTTCGGTGTTTTTCATTGTTGAGTTTTTTGTTGAATTGGTTGGTGATTTTCAATGTTGTGTTTCTTGTTGAATTTTTTGGTGTTTTTCATTGTTGAGGTTGTTGTTGAATTTGCTGGAGTTTTTCAATGTTGAGGTTGTTGTTGAATTTTTTGGTGATTTTCAATTTTGCGTTTGTTGTTGAATTTGTTGGTGTTTTTCAATGTTGAGGTTGTTGAATTTGTTGGCATTTTTCAAAGTTGACGTTGTTGTTGAATTTTTTGGTGTTTTTAATTGTTGAGGTTTTTGTTGAATTTGTTGGTGTTTTTCATTGTTGTGGTTCTTGTTGTTGAATTATTGATGTTTTTCATTGTTGAGGTTGTTGTTAAATTAGTTGGTGATTTTCAATATTGAGTTTGTTGTTGGATTTTTTGGTGTTTTTCATTGTCGTGGTTGTTGTTGATTTTTTGATGTTTTTCATTGTTGAGGTTGTTGTTAAATTTGTTGGTGATTTTCAATTTTGCGGTTGTTGTTGAATTTGTTGGTGTTATCAATTTTTCTTTTGTTGAACCTTTTTGTATTTGTAAAAGTTGAGGTTGTTGTTGAATTTGTTGGTGTTTTTCAATGTTGAGGTTGTTGAATTTGTAGGTGTTTTTCAAAGCTGCGTTTGTTGATGAATTTGTTGATGTAGTTGAATGTTGAGGTTGTTAAATCTGTTGGTGTTTTTCAAATTGAAGTTGTTGTTGAATTTTTTGTTCTTTTTCATTGTTGAGGTTTTTGTTGAATTTGTTGGTGTTTTACATAGTTGAGGTTGTTGTTGAATTTGTTTGTGATTTTCAATATTGAGTTTGAAGTTGAATTTGTTGGTGTTTTTCCATGTTGTGGTATTTGAATATGTTGGTGTTTTTCAATGTTGAGGTTATTGTTAATTTTTTTGGTGTTTTTGAATGTTGAGGTTGTTGATGAATTTTTAGATGTTTTTCATTGTTGAGGTTTTTGTTGAATTTGTTGGTGATTGTCAATGTTGAGGTTGTTGTTGAATTTATTGGTGCATTCAATGCTTTAACTTGAATCTTTTTGTATTTTTCAAAGTTGAGGTTGCAGTTGAATTTGTTGCTGTTTCTCAAAGTTGAGGTTGTTGAATTTTTTGGTGTTTATCAAATTTGAGGTTGTTGTTGCATTTTTTGGTGTTTTTCATTGTTGAGGTATTTGTTCAATTTTTTGGTGATTTTCAATGTTGAGGTTGTTGACTTTATTGGTGTTTTTCATTTTTGAGATTTTTGTTGAATTTGTTGGTGAGTTTCAATGTTGAGGTTGTGTTTGAATTTTTTGGTGTTTTCATTGTTGAGAATTCTGTTGAATTTGTTGGTGTTTTTGAATGTTGAGGTTGTTGATGAATTTTTCGGTGTTTTTCTTGGCTAAGGTTTTTGTTGAATTTGTTGTTGTTTTTCATTGTTGAGGTTGTTGTTGAATTTGTTGGTGATTTACAATGTTGTGGTTGTGGTTGAAATTGTTGGTGTTTTTCCATGTTGAGGTTTTTGAATTTGTTGGTGTTTTTCAAAGTTGAGGTTGTTGCTGAATTTGTTTGTGATTTTCAATGTTGAGTTTGTTGTTGAATTTTTTGGTGTTTTTCATTGATGAGGTTGTTGTTGAAATTGTAGGAGTTTTTCAATGTTGAGGTTGTTGTTGAATTTTTTGGTGATTTTCAATGTTGAGTTTGTTGTTGAATTTGTTGCTGTTTTTCAATGTTGAGGTTGTTGAATTGATTGGTATTTTTCAAAGTTGACGTTGTTGTTGAATTTTTTGGTTTTTTTAATTGTTGAGGTTTTTGTTGAATTTGTTGGTATTTTTGAATGTTGAGGTTGTTGTTGAATTTGTTGGTGTTTTTCATTGTCGTGGTTGTTGTTGATTTTTTGATGTTTTTCATTGTTGAGGTTGATGTTAAATTTGTTGGTGATTTTCAATTTTGCAGTTGTTGTTGAATTTGTTGGTGTTATCAATTTTTCTTTTGTTGAACCTTTTTGTATTTGTAAAAGTCGAGGTTGTTGTTGAATTTGTTGGTGTTTTTCAATGTTGAGGTTGTTGAATTTGTAGGTGTTTTTCAAAGCTGCGTTTGTTGATGAATTTGTTGATGTTGTTGAATGTTGAGGTTGTTAAATCTGTTGGTGTTTTTCAAATTGAAGTTGTTGTTGAATTTTTTGTTCTTTTTCATTGTTGAGGTTTTTGTTGAATTTGTTGGTGTTTTACATAGTTGAGGTTGTTGTTGAATTTGTTTGTGATTTTCAATATTGAGTTTGAAGTTGAATTTGTTGGTGTTTTTCCATGTTGTGGTATTTGAATATGTTGGTGTTTTTCAATGTTGAGGTTGTTGTTAATTTTATTGGTGTTTTTGAATGTTGAGGTTGTTGATGAATTTTTAGATGTTTTTCATTGTTGAGGTTTTTGTTGAATTTGTTGGTGATTGTCAATGTTGAGGTTGTTGTTGAATTTATTGGTGCATTCAATGTTTTTACTTGAATCTTTTTGTATTTTTCAAAGTTGAGGTTGCAGTTGAATTCGTTGCTGTTTCTCAAAGTTGAGGTTGTTGAATTTTTTGGTGTTTATCAAATTTGAGGTTGTTGAAGAATTTGTTGGTGATTTTCAATATTGTGGTTGTTGTTGAATTTATTGGTTTATTCAATGTTTTTTTTTTAATCTTTTTGTATATTTCAAAGTTGAGGTTGCAGTTGAATTTGTTGCTGTTTCTCAATGTTGAGGGAGTTGAATTTTTTGGTGTTTTTCTAATTTGAGGTTGTTGTTGAATTTTTTGATGTTTTTCATTGCTGAGGTTGTTGTTGAATTTGTTGGTGATTTTCAATGTTGAGGTTGTTGAATTTATTGGTGTTATCAATGGTTTTTTTTGATCTTTTTTGTATTTTTCAAAGTTGAGGGTGCAGTTGAATATGCTGGTGTTTTTCAAAGTTGAGGTTGTTGTTGACGTTTTTGGTGTTTTTCGTTGTTGAGGTTTTTGTTGAATTTTTTGGTGTTTTTCAATGTTGAGGTTGTTGTTGAATTTTTTGGTGTTTTTCGTTGTTGAGGTTTTTGTTGAATTTTTTTTTTGTTTTTGAATGTTGAGGTTGCTGATGAATTTTTCGCTGTTTTTCATTGTTGAGGTTTTTGTTGAATTTTTTTGGTGATTTTCCATGTTGAGTTTCTTGTTGAATTTTTTGGTGTTTTTCATTGTTGAGGTTGTTGTTGAAGTTGCTGCAGTTTTTGAATGATGAGGTTGTTGATGAATTTTTCGGTGTTTTTCATTGTTGAGGTTTTTGTTGAATTGGTTGGTGATTTTCAATGTTGTGTTTCTTGTTGAATTTTTTGGTGTTTTTCATTGTTGAGGTTGTTGTTGAATTTGCTGGAGTTTTTCAATGTTGAGGTTGTTGTTGAATTTTTTGGTGATTTTCAATTTTGCGTTTGTTGTTGAATTTGTTGGTGTTTTTCAATGTTGAGGTTGTTGAATTTGTTGGCATTTTTCAAAGTTGACGTTGTTGTTGAATTTTTTGGTGTTTTTAATTGTTGAGGTTTTTGTTGAATTTGTTTGTGTTTTTCATTGTTGTGGTTCTTGTTGTTGAATTATTGATGTTTTTCATTGTTGAGGTTGTTGTTAAATTAGTTGGTGATTTTCAATATTGAGTTTGTTGTTGAATTTTTTGGTGTTTTTCATTGTCGTGGTTGTTGTTGATTTTTTGATGTTTTTCATTGTTGAGGTTGATGTTAAATTTGTTGGTGATTTTCAATTTTGCGGTTGTTGTTGAATTTGTTGGTGTTATCAATTTTTCTTTTGTTGAACCTTTTTGTATTTGTAAAAGTTGAGGTTGTTGTTGAATTTGTTGGTGTTTTTCAATGTTGAGGTTATTGTTAATTTTTTTGGTGTTTTTGAATGTTGAGGTTGTTGATGAATTTTTAGATGTTTTTCATTGTTGAGGTTTTTGTTGAATTTGTTGGTGATTGTCAATGTTGAGGTTGTTGTTGAATTTATTGGTGCATTCAATGCTTTAACTTGAATCTTTTTGTATTTTTCAAAGTTGAGGTTGCAGTTGAATTTGTTGCTGTTTCTCAAGGTTGAGGTTGTTGAATTTTTTGGTGTTTATCAAATTTGAGGTTGTTGTTGCATTTTTTGGTGTTTTTCATTGTTGAGGTATTTGTTCAATTTTTTGGTGATTTTCAATGTTGAGGTTGTTGACTTTATTGGTGTTTTTCATTTTTGAGATTTTTGTTGAATTTGTTGGTGAGTTTCAATGTTGAGGTTGTGTTTGAATTTTTTGGTGTTTTCATTGTTGAGAATTCTGTTGAATTTGTTGGTGTTTTTGAATGTTGAGGTTGTTGATGAATTTTTTGGTGTTTTTCTTGGCTAAGGTTTTTGTTGAATTTGTTGTTGTTTTTCATTGTTGAGGTTGTTGTTGAATTTGTTGGTGATTTACAATGTTGTGGTTGTGGTTGAAATTGTTGGTGTTTTTCCATGTTGAGGTTTTTGAATTTGTTGGTGTTTTTCAAAGTTGAGGTTGTTGCTGAATTTGTTTGTGATTTTCAATGTTGAGTTTGTTGTTGAATTTTTTGGTGTTTTTCATTGATGAGGTTGTTGTTGAAATTGTAGGAGTTTTTCAATGTTGAGGTTGTTGTTGAATTTTTTGGTGATTTTCAATGTTGAGTTTGTTGTTGAATTTGTTGCTGTTTTTCAATGTTGAGGTTGTTGAATTGATTGGTATTTTTCAAAGTTTTCGTTGTTGTTGAATTTTTTGGTTTTTTTAATTGTTGAGGTTTTTGTTGAATTTGTTGGTATTTTTGAATGTTGAGGTTGTTGTTGAATTTGTTGGTGTTTTTCATTGTCGTGGTTGTTGTTGATTTTTTGATGTTTTTCATTGTTGAGGTTGATGTTAAATTTGTTGGTGATTTTCAATTTTGCAGTTGTTGTTGAATTTGTTGGTGTTATCAATTTTTCTTTTGTTGAACCTTTTTGTATTTGTAAAAGTCGAGGTTGTTGTTGAATTTGTTGGTGTTTTTCAATGTTGAGGTTGTTGAATTTGTAGGTGTTTTTCAAAGCTGCGTTTGTTGATGAATTTGTTGATGTTGTTGAATGTTGAGGTTGTTAAATCTGTTGGTGTTTTTCAAATTGAAGTTGTTGTTGAATTTTTTGTTCTTTTTCATTGTTGAGGTTTTTGTTGAATTTGTTGGTGTTTTACATAGTTGAGGTTGTTGTTGAATTTGTTTGTGATTTTCAATATTGAGTTTGAAGTTGAATTTGTTGGTGTTTTTCCATGTTGTGGTATTTGAATATGTTGGTGTTTTTCAATGTTGAGGTTGTTGTTAATTTTATTGGTGTTTTTGAATGTTGAGGTTGTTGATGAATTTTTAGATGTTTTTCATTGTTGAGGTTTTTGTTGAATTTGTTGGTGATTGTCAATGTTGAGGTTGTTGTTGAATTTATTGGTGCATTCAATGTTTTTACTTGAATCTTTTTGTATTTTTCAAAGTTGAGGTTGCAGTTGAATTCGTTGCTGTTTCTCAAAGTTGAGGTTGTTGAATTTTTTGGTGTTTATCAAATTTGAGGTTGTTGAAGAATTTGTTGGTGATTTTCAATATTGTGGTTGTTGTTGAATTTATTGGTTTATTCAATGTTTTTTTTTTAATCTTTTTGTATATTTCAAAGTTGAGGTTGCAGTTGAATTTGTTGCTGTTTCTCAATGTTGAGGGAGTTGAATTTTTTGGTGTTTTTCTAATTTGAGGTTGTTGTTGAATTTTTTGATGTTTTTCATTGCTGAGGTTGTTGTTGAATTTGTTGGTGATTTTCAATGTTGAGGTTGTTGAATTTATTGGTGTTATCAATGGTTTTTTTTGATCTTTTTTGTATTTTTCAAAGTTGAGGGTACAGTTGAATATGCTGGTGTTTTTCAAAGTTGAGGTTGTTGTTGACGTTTTTGGTGTTTTTCGTTGTTGAGGTTTTTGTTGAATTTTTTGGTGTTTTTCAATGTTGAGGTTGTTGTTGAATTTTTTGGTGTTTTTCGTTGTTGAGGTTTTTGTTGAATTTTTTTTTTGTTTTTGAATGTTGAGGTTGATGATGAATTTTTCGCTGTTTTTCATTGTTGAGGTTTTTGTTGAATTTTTTTGGTGATTTTCCATGTTGAGTTTCTTGTTGAATTTTTTGGTGTTTTTCATTGTTGAGGTTGTTGTTGAAGTTGCTGCAGTTTTTGAATGATGAGGTTGTTGATGAATTTTTCGGTGTTTTTCATTGTTGAGGTTTTTGTTGAATTGGTTGGTGATTTTCAATGTTGTGTTTCTTGTTGAATTTTTTGGTGTTTTTCATTGTTGAGGTTGTTGTTGAATTTGCTGGAGTTTTTCAATGTTGAGGTTGTTGTTGAATTTTTTGGTGATTTTCAATTTTGCGTTTGTTGTTGAATTTGTTGGTGTTTTTCAATGTTGAGGTTGTTGAATTTGTTGGCATTTTTCAAAGTTGACGTTGTTGTTGAATTTTTTGGTGTTTTTAATTGTTGAGGTTTTTGTTGAATTTGTTTGTGTTTTTCATTGTTGTGGTTCTTGTTGTTGAATTATTGATGTTTTTCATTGTTGAGGTTGTTGTTAAATTAGTTGGTGATTTTCAATATTGAGTTTGTTGTTGAATTTTTTGGTGTTTTTCATTGTCGTGGTTGTTGTTGATTTTTTGATGTTTTTCATTGTTGAGGTTGATGTTAAATTTGTTGGTGATTTTCAATTTTGCGGTTGTTGTTGAATTTGTTGGTGTTATCAATTTTTCTTTTGTTGAACCTTTTTGTATTTGTAAAAGTTGAGGTTGTTGTTGAATTTGTTGGTGTTTTTCAATGTTGAGGTTATTGTTAATTTTTTTGGTGTTTTTGAATGTTGAGGTTGTTGATGAATTTTTAGATGTTTTTCATTGTTGAGGTTTTTGTTGAATTTGTTGGTGATTGTCAATGTTGAGGTTGTTGTTGAATTTATTGGTGCATTCAATGCTTTAACTTGAATCTTTTTGTATTTTTCAAAGTTGAGGTTGCAGTTGAATTTGTTGCTGTTTCTCAAGGTTGAGGTTGTTGAATTTTTTGGTGTTTATCAAATTTGAGGTTGTTGTTGCATTTTTTGGTGTTTTTCATTGTTGAGGTATTTGTTCAATTTTTTGGTGATTTTCAATGTTGAGGTTGTTGACTTTATTGGTGTTTTTCATTTTTGAGATTTTTGTTGAATTTGTTGGTGAGTTTCAATGTTGAGGTTGTGTTTGAATTTTTTGGTGTTTTCATTGTTGAGAATTCTGTTGAATTTGTTGGTGTTTTTGAATGTTGAGGTTGTTGATGAATTTTTTGGTGTTTTTCTTGGCTAAGGTTTTTGTTGAATTTGTTGTTGTTTTTCATTGTTGAGGTTGTTGTTGAATTTGTTGGTGATTTACAATGTTGAGGTTGTGGTTGAAATTGTTGGTGTTTTTCCATGTTGAGGTTTTTGAATTTGTTGGTGTTTTTCAAAGTTGAGGTTGTTGCTGAATTTGTTTGTGATTTTCAATGTTGAGTTTGTTGTTGAATTTTTTGGTGTTTTTCATTGATGAGGTTGTTGTTGAAATTGTAGGAGTTTTTCAATGTTGAGGTTGTTGTTGAATTTTTTGGTGATTTTCAATGTTGAGTTTGTTGTTGAATTTGTTGCTGTTTTTCAATGTTGAGGTTGTTGAATTGATTGGTATTTTTCAAAGTTTTCGTTGTTGTTGAATTTTTTGGTTTTTTTAATTGTTGAGGTTTTTGTTGAATTTGTTGGTATTTTTGAATGTTGAGGTTGTTGTTGAATTTGTTGGTGTTTTTCATTGTCGTGGTTGTTGTTGATTTTTTGATGTTTTTCATTGTTGAGGTTGATGTTAAATTTGTTGGTGATTTTCAATTTTGCAGTTGTTGTTGAATTTGTTGGTGTTATCAATTTTTCTTTTGTTGAACCTTTTTGTATTTGTAAAAGTCGAGGTTGTTGTTGAATTTGTTGGTGTTTTTCAATGTTGAGGTTGTTGAATTTGTAGGTGTTTTTCAAAGCTGCGTTTGTTGATGAATTTGTTGATGTTGTTGAATGTTGAGGTTGTTAAATCTGTTGGTGTTTTTCAAATTGAAGTTGTTGTTGAATTTTTTGTTCTTTTTCATTGTTGAGGTTTTTGTTGAATTTGTTGGTGTTTTACATAGTTGAGGTTGTTGTTGAATTTGTTTGTGATTTTCAATATTGAGTTTGAAGTTGAATTTGTTGGTGTTTTTCCATGTTGTGGTATTTGAATATGTTGGTGTTTTTCAATGTTGAGGTTGTTGTTAATTTTATTGGTGTTTTTGAATGTTGAGGTTGTTGATGAATTTTTAGATGTTTTTCATTGTTGAGGTTTTTGTTGAATTTATTGGTGCATTCAATGTTTTTACTTGAATCTTTTTGTATTTTTCAAAGTTGAGGTTGCAGTTGAATTCGTTGCTGTTTCTCAAAGTTGAGGTTGTTGAATTTTTTGGTGTTTATCAAATTTGAGGTTGTTGAAGAATTTGTTGGTGATTTTCAATATTGTGGTTGTTGTTGAATTTATTGGTTTATTCAATGTTTTTTTTTTAATCTTTTTGTATATTTCAAAGTTGAGGTTGCAGTTGAATTTGTTGCTGTTTCTCAATGTTGAGGGAGTTGAATTTTTTGGTGTTTTTCTAATTTGAGGTTGTTGTTGAATTTTTTGATGTTTTTCATTGCTGAGGTTGTTGTTGAATTTGTTGGTGATTTTCAATGTTGAGGTTGTTGAATTTATTGGTGTTATCAATGGTTTTTTTTGATCTTTTTTGTATTTTTCAAAGTTGAGGGTACAGTTGAATATGCTGGTGTTTTTCAAAGTTGAGGTTGTTGTTGACGTTTTTGGTGTTTTTCGTTGTTGAGGTTTTTGTTGAATTTTTTGGTGTTTTTCAATGTTGAGGTTGTTGTTGAATTTTTTGGTGTTTTTCGTTGTTGAGGTTTTTGTTGAATTTTTTTTTTGTTTTTGAATGTTGAGGTTGATGATGAATTTTTCGCTGTTTTTCATTGTTGAGGTTTTTGTTGAATTTTTTTGGTGATTTTCCATGTTGAGTTTCTTGTTGAATTTTTTGGTGTTTTTCATTGTTGAGGTTGTTGTTGAAGTTGCTGCAGTTTTTGAATGATGAGGTTGTTGATGAATTTTTCGGTGTTTTTCATTGTTGAGGTTTTTGTTGAATTGGTTGGTGATTTTCAATGTTGTGTTTCTTGTTGAATTTTTTGGTGTTTTTCATTGTTGAGGTTGTTGTTGAATTTGCTGGAGTTTTTCAATGTTGAGGTTGTTGTTGAATTTTTTGGTGATTTTCAATTTTGCGTTTGTTGTTGAATTTGTTGGTGTTTTTCAATGTTGAGGTTGTTGAATTTGTTGGCATTTTTCAAAGTTGACGTTGTTGTTGAATTTTTTGGTGTTTTTAATTGTTGAGGTTTTTGTTGAATTTGTTTGTGTTTTTCATTGTTGTGGTTCTTGTTGTTGAATTATTGATGTTTTTCATTGTTGAGGTTGTTGTTAAATTAGTTGGTGATTTTCAATATTGAGTTTGTTGTTGAATTTTTTGGTGTTTTTCATTGTCGTGGTTGTTGTTGATTTTTTGATGTTTTTCATTGTTGAGGTTGATGTTAAATTTGTTGGTGATTTTCAATTTTGCGGTTGTTGTTGAATTTGTTGGTGTTATCAATTTTTCTTTTGTTGAACCTTTTTGTATTTGTAAAAGTTGAGGTTGTTGTTGAATTTGTTGGTGTTTTTCAATGTTGAGGTTGTTGAATTTGTAGGTGTTTTTCAAAGCTGCGTTTGTTGATGAATTTGTTGATGTAGTTGAATGTTGAGGTTGTTAAATCTGTTGGTGTTTTTCAAATTGAAGTTGTTGTTGAATTTTTTGTTCTTTTTCATTGTTGAGGTTTTTGTTGAATTTGTTGGTGTTTTACATAGTTGAGGTTGTTGTTGAATTTGTTTGTGATTTTCAATATTGAGTTTGAAGTTGAATTTGTTGGTGTTTTTCCATGTTGTGGTATTTGAATATGTTGGTGTTTTTCAATGTTGAGGTTGTTGTTAATTTTTTTGGTGTTTTTGAATGTTGAGGTTGTTGATGAATTTTTAGATGTTTTTCATTGTTGAGGTTTTTGTTGAATTTGTTGGTGATTGTCAATGTTGAGGTTGTTGTTGAATTTATTGGTGCATTCAATGTTTTTACTTGAATCTTTTTGTATTTTTCAAAGTTGAGGTTGCAGTTGAATTTGTTGCTGTTTCTCAAAGTTGAGGTTGTTGAATTTTTTGGTGTTTATCAAATTTGAGGTTGTTGTTGCATTTTTTGGTGTTTTTCATTGTTGAGGTATTTGTTCAATTTTTTGGTGATTTTCAATGTTGAGGTTGTTGACTTTATTGGTGTTTTTCATTTTTGAGATTTTTGTTGAATTTGTTGGTGAGTTTCAATGTTGAGGTTGTGTTTGAATTTTTTGGTGTTTTCATTGTTGAGAATTCTGTTGAATTTGTTGGTGTTTTTGAATGTTGAGGTTGTTGATGAATTTTTTGGTGTTTTTCTTGGCTAAGGTTTTTGTTGAATTTGTTGTTGTTTTTCATTGTTGAGGTTGTTGTTGAATTTGTTGGTGATTTACAATGTTGAGGTTGTGGTTGAAATTGTTGGTGTTTTTCCATGTTGAGGTTTTTGAATTTGTTGGTGTTTTTCAAAGTTGAGGTTGTTGCTGAATTTGTTTGTGATTTTCAATGTTGAGTTTGTTGTTGAATTTTTTGGTGTTTTTCATTGATGAGGTTGTTGTTGAAATTGTAGGAGTTTTTCAATGTTGAGGTTGTTGTTGAATTTTTTGGTGATTTTCAATGTTGAGTTTGTTGTTGAATTTGTTGCTGTTTTTCAATGTTGAGGTTGTTGAATTGATTGGTATTTTTCAAAGTTGACGTTGTTGTTGAATTTTTTGGTTTTTTTAATTGTTGAGGTTTTTGTTGAATTTGTTGGTATTTTTGAATGTTGAGGTTGTTGTTGAATTTGTTGGTGTTTTTCATTGTCGTGGTTGTTGTTGATTTTTTGATGTTTTTCATTGTTGAGGTTGATGTTAAATTTGTTGGTGATTTTCAATTTTGCAGTTGTTGTTGAATTTGTTGGTGTTATCAATTTTTCTTTTGTTGAACCTTTTTGTATTTGTAAAAGTCGAGGTTGTTGTTGAATTTGTTGGTGTTTTTCAATGTTGAGGTTGTTGAATTTGTAGGTGTTTTTCAAAGCTGCGTTTGTTGATGAATTTGTTGATGTTGTTGAATGTTGAGGTTGTTAAATCTGTTGGTGTTTTTCAAATTGAAGTTGTTGTTGAATTTTTTGTTCTTTTTCATTGTTGAGGTTTTTGTTGAATTTGTTGGTGTTTTACATAGTTGAGGTTGTTGTTGAATTTGTTTGTGATTTTCAATATTGAGTTTGAAGTTGAATTTGTTGGTGTTTTTCCATGTTGTGGTATTTGAACATGTTGGTGTTTTTCAATGTTGAGGTTGTTGTTAATTTTTTTGGTGTTTTTGAATGTTGAGGTTGTTGATGAATTTTTAGATGTTTTTCATTGTTGAGGTTTTTGTTGAATTTGTTGGTGATTGTCAATGTTGAGGTTGTTGTTGAATTTATTGGTGCATTCAATGTTTTTACTTGAATCTTTTTGTATTTTTCAAAGTTGAGGTTGCAGTTGAATTTGTTGCTGTTTCTCAAAGTTGAGGTTGTTGAATTTTTTGGTGTTTATCAAATTTGAGGTTGTTGAAGAATTTGTTGGTGATTTTCAATATTGTGGTTGTTGTTGAATTTATTGGTTTATTCAATGTTTTTTTTTTAATCTTTTTGTATATTTCAAAGTTGAGGTTGCAGTTGAATTTGTTGCTGTTTCTCAATGTTGAGGGAGTTGAATTTTTTGGTGTTTTTCTAATTTGAGGTTGTTGTTGAATTTTTTGATGTTTTTCATTGCTGAGGTTGTTGTTGAATTTGTTGGTGATTTTCAATGTTGAGGTTGTTGAATTTATTGGTGTTATCAATGGTTTTTTTTGATCTTTTTTGTATTTTTCAAAGTTGAGGGTGCAGTTGAATATGCTGGTGTTTTTCAAAGTTGAGGTTGTTGTTGACTTTTTGGGTGTTTTTCGTTGTTGAGGTTTTTGTTGAATTTTTTGGTGTTTTTCAATGTTGAGGTTGTTGTTGAATTTTTTGGTGTTTTTCGTTGTTGAGGTTTTTGTTGAATTTTTTTTTTGTTTTTGAATGTTGAGGTTGATGAATTTTTTGCTGTTTTTCATTGTTGAGGTTTTTGTTGAATTTTTTTGGTGATTTTCCATGTTGAGTTTCTTGTTGAATTTTTTGGTGTTTTTCATTGTTGAGGTTGTTGTTGAAGTTGCTGCAGTTTTTGAATGATGAGGTTGTTGATGAATTTTTCGGTGTTTTTCATTGTTGAGGTTTTTGTTGAATTGGTTGGTGATTTTCAATGTTGTGTTTCTTGTTGAATTTTTTGGTGTTTTTCATTGTTGAGGTTGTTGTTGAATTTGCTGGAGTTTTTCAATGTTGAGGTTGTTGTTGAATTTTTTGGTGATTTTCAATTTTGCGTTTGTTGTTGAATTTGTTGGTGTTTTTCAATGTTGAGGTTGTTGAATTTGTTGGCATTTTTCAAAGTTGACGTTGTTGTTGAATTTTTTGGTGTTTTTAATTGTTGAGGTTTTTGTTGAATTTGTTTGTGTTTTTCATTGTTGTGGTTCTTGTTGTTGAATTATTGATGTTTTTCATTGTTGAGGTTGTTGTTAAATTAGTTGGTGATTTTCAATATTGAGTTTGTTGTTGAATTTTTTGGTGTTTTTCATTGTCGTGGTTGTTGTTGATTTTTTGATGTTTTTCATTGTTGAGGTTGATGTTAAATTTGTTGGTGATTTTCAATTTTGCGGTTGTTGTTGAATTTGTTGGTGTTATCAATTTTTCTTTTGTTGAACCTTTTTGTATTTGTAAAAGTTGAGGTTGTTGTTGAATTTGTTGGTGTTTTTCAATGTTGAGGTTGTTGAATTTGTAGGTGTTTTTCAAAGCTGCGTTTGTTGATGAATTTGTTGATGTAGTTGAATGTTGAGGTTGTTAAATCTGTTGGTGTTTTTCAAATTGAAGTTGTTGTTGAATTTTTTGTTCTTTTTCATTGTTGAGGTTTTTGTTGAATTTGTTGGTGTTTTACATAGTTGAGGTTGTTGTTGAATTTGTTTGTGATTTTCAATATTGAGTTTGAAGTTGAATTTGTTGGTGTTTTTCCATGTTGTGGTATTTGAATATGTTGGTGTTTTTCAATGTTGAGGTTGTTGTTAATTTTTTTGGTGTTTTTGAATGTTGAGGTTGTTGATGAATTTTTAGATGTTTTTCATTGTTGAGGTTTTTGTTGAATTTGTTGGTGATTGTCAATGTTGAGGTTGTTGTTGAATTTATTGGTGCATTCAATGTTTTTACTTGAATCTTTTTGTATTTTTCAAAGTTGAGGTTGCAGTTGAATTTGTTGCTGTTTCTCAAAGTTGAGGTTGTTGAATTTTTTGGTGTTTATCAAATTTGAGGTTGTTGTTGAATTTTTTGGTGTTTTTCATTGTTGAGGTATTTGTTCAATTTTTTGGTGATTTTCAATGCTGAGGTTGTTGAATTTATTGGTGTTTTTCATTTTTGAGATTTTTGTTGAATTTGTTGGTGAGTTTCAATGTTGAGGTTGTGTTTGAATTTTTTGGTGTTTTCATTGTTGAGAATTCTGTTGAATTTGTTGGTGTTTTTGAATGTTGAGGTTGTTGAAGAATTTTTTGGTGTTTTTCTTGGCTAAGGTTTTTGTTGAATTTGTTGTTGTTTTTCATTGTTGAGGTTGTTGTTGAATTTGTTGGTGATTTACAATGTTGAGGTTGTGGTTGAAATTGTTGGTGTTTTTCCATGTTGAGGTTTTTGAATTTGTTGGTGTTTTTCAAAGTTGAGGTTGTTGCTGAATTTGTTTGTGATTTTCAATGTTGAGTTTGTTGTTGAATTTTTTGGTGTTTTTCAATGTTGAGGTTGTTGTTGAATTTTTTGGTGTTCTTCATTGTTGAGGTTTTTGTTGCATTTATTGGTGTTTTTGAATGTTGAGGTTGTTTGATGAATTTTTTGGTGTTTTTCATTGTTGAGGTTTTTCTTGAATTTGTTGGTGATTTTCAATGTTGAGGTTGTTGTTGAATTTATTGCTCTATTCAATGTTTTTTTTTTAATCTTTTTGTATTTTTCAAAGTTGATGTTGCATTTGAATTTGTTGCTCTTTCTCAAAGTTGAGGTTGTTGAATTTGTTGGTGTTTTTCAAAGTTGAGGTTTTTGTTCAATTTTTTGATGTTTTTCATTGTTGAGGTACTTGTTGAATTTGTTGGTGTTTGTCACTGTTGAGGTTCTTGTTCAATTTTTTAATGTTTTTCCTTGCTGAGGTTCTTGTTGAATTTGTTTGGTGATTTTGATTCTTCAGGTTTTTGAATTAATTGGTGTTATCAATGTTTTTATTTGAATCTTTGTGTAGTTTTCAAACCTAAGGTTGCAGATGAATTCCTTGCTGTTTCTCATTGTTGAGGTTGTTGAATTTTTTGGTGTTATTCAAAGTTGAGGTTGTTGTTGATTTTTTGATGTTTTTCATTGCTGAGGTTGTTGTTGAATTAGTTGATGATTTTCTATGTTAAGGTTGTTGATGTTGTTGTTGTTTTTCAAAGTTGAGTTTGTTGTTGAATTTTTTGGTGTTTTTCATTCTTGAGGTTTTTGTTGAATTATTTGGCGTTTTTGAATGTGGAGGTCGTCGATGAATTATTTGGTGTTTTTCATTGTTGAGGTTTTAGTTGAATTTGTTGGTGATTTTCAATGTTGAGGTTTTTGCTGAATTTTTTGATGTTTTTCATTGTTGAGGTTTCTGTTGAATTTGTATGTGTTTTTGAATGTTGAGGTTGTTGATGAATTTTTTGGTGTTTTTCATTGTTGAGTTTTATGTTGAATTTGTTGGTGTGTTTCACTGTTGAGGTTGTTGTTGAATTTGTTGGTGATTTTCAATATTGAGGTTGTGGTTGAATTTGTTGGTGTTTTTCCATGTTGAGGTTTTTGAATTTGTTGGTGTTTTTCAAAGTTGAGGTTGTTGTTGAATATGTTGGTGATTTTCAATGTTGAGTTTGTTTTTGAATTTTTTGGTGTTTTTCATTGTTGAGGTTGTTGAAATTGTTGGAATTTTTCAATGTTGAGGTTGTTGTTGAATTTTTTGGTGATTTTCAATGTTGAGAATGTTGTTGAATTTGTTGGTGTTTTTCAATGTTGAGCTTGTTGTTGAATTTGTTGGTGTTTTTGAATGTTGAGGTTGTTGTTGAATTGTTTGTTGTTTTTCATTGTTGTGGTTGTTGTTGTTGAATTTTTGATGTTTTTCAATGTTGAGGTTGTTGTTAAATTTGTTGTTGATTTTCAAAATTGAGGTTGTTGTTGAATTTGTTGGTGTTTTTCAAAGTTGAGGTTGTTGTTGAATTTGTTGGTGATTTTCAATGTTGAGTTTGTTTTTGAATTTTTTGGTGTTTTTCATTGTTGAGGTTGTTGTTGAAATTGTTGGAATTTTTCAATGTTGAGGTTGTTGTTGAATATTTTTGTGATTTTCAATGTTGAGAATGTTGTTGAATTTGTTGGTGTTTTTCAATGTTGAGCTTGTTGTTGAATTTGTTGGTGTTTTTGAATGTTGAGGTTGTTGTTGAATTATTTGTTGTTTTTCATTGTTGTGGTTGTTGTTGTTGAATTTTTGATGTTTTTCAATGTTGAGGTTGTTGTTAAATTTGTTGGTGATTTTCAAAATTGAGGTTGTTGTTGAATTTGTTGGTGTTTTTCATTGTTGTGGTTGTTGTTGTTGAATTTTTGATATTTTTCATTGTTGAGGTTGTTGTTAAATTTGTTGGTGATTTTCAATTTTGAGGTTGTCGTTGAATTTGTTGGTGCATTCAATTTTTATTTTGTTGAACCTTTTTGTACTTTTAAAAGTTGAGGTTGTTGTTGAATTTGTTGGTGTTTTTCAATGTTGAGGTTGTTGAATTTATTGGTGTTATCAATGGTTTTTTTTGATCTTTTTTGTATTTAACAAAGTTGAGTTTGCAGTTGAATTTCTTGGTGTTTTTCAGTGTTGAGGTTGTTGAAGTAGTTGGTGTTTTTCAAAGTTGAGGTTTTTGTTGATTTTTTTGGTGTTTTTCATTGATGATTTTTTTGTTGAATTTGTTGGTGTTTTTCATTGTTGAGGTTGTTGTTGAATTTGTTGGTGATTTTCAATATTGAGGTTGTAGTTGAATTTGTTGGTGTTTTTCCATGCTGAGGTTTTTGAATTTGTTGGTGTTTTTTAAAGTTGAGGTTTTTGTTGATAATTTGATGTTTTTCAATGTTGAGGTTGTTGTTGAATTTTTTGGTGGTTTTCAATAATGAGATTGTTGTACAATTTATTGGTGTATTCAATGTTTTTTTTTGAATCTTTTTGTATTTTTCAATGTTGAGGTTGCAGTTGAATTTTTTGCTGTTTTTCAATGTTGATGTTGTTGAATTTTTTGGTGTTTTTCAAAGTTGAGGTTGTTGTTGAATTTGTTGGTGATTTTCAATATTGAGTTTGTTGTTGAATTTATTGGTGTATTCAATGTTGCTTTTTTTTAATCTTTTTAAATTTTTCAAAGTTGAGGTTACAGTTGAATTGTTGCTGCTTCTCAATGTTGAGGTTGTTGAATTTTTTGGTGTTATTCAAAGTTGACGTTGTTGTTGAATTTTTTGGTTTTTTAATTGTTGAGGTTTTTATTGAATTTGTTGTTGTTTTTGAATGTTGAGGTTGTTGTTGCATTTTTTGGTGTTTTTCATTGTTGAGGTTGTTGTTGATTTTGTTGGTGTCTTCGAATGTTGAGGTTGTTGTTGAATTTGTTGGTGATTTTCAATATTCAGGTTGTTGTTTAAATTGATGGTGTTTTTCCATGTTGAGGTTTCTGAATTTGTAGGTGTTTTTCAAAGTTGAGGTTGTTGTTGAATATTTTGGTGTTTTTCAATGTTGTGGTTGTTGTTGAATTTTTTGGTGATTTTCAATGTTGAGGTTGTTGTTCAATTCATTGGTGTATTCAATGTTTTTTTTTAATCTTTTTGTATTTTTCTAAGTTGAGGTTGCAGTTCAATTTGTTGCTGTTTCTCAATGTTGAGGTTGTTGAATTTTTTGGTTTTTTTCAAAGTTGAGTTCGTTGTTGAATTTTTTGGTGTTTTTCATTGCTGAGTTTTTTGTTGAATTTGTTGTTGTTTTTGAATGTTGAAGTTGTTGTTGAATTTGTTGATGTTTCTCATTGTTGAGGTTGTTGTTGAATTTGTTGGTGATTTTCAAAGTTGAATTTGTTGTTGAAATTGTTGGAGTTTTTCAATGTTGAGGTTGTTGTTGATCTTTTTGGTGATTTTCATTGTTGAGGTTTTTGTTGAATTTGTTGGTGTTTTTGAATGTTGAGTTTGTTGTTGAATTTTTGTGTGTTTTTCATTGCAGAGGTTGTTATTGAATTTGTGCCTGTTTTTGATTGCTGAGGTTGTTGTTGAATTTGTTGGTGTTTTTCACTGTTGAGGTTGTTGAACGTGTTGTTGTTTTTCAAAGTTGACGTTTTTGTTGAATGTTTTGGTTTTTTTAATTGTTGAGGTTTTTGTTGAATTTGTTAGTGTTTTTGAATGTTGAGGTTGTTGATGAATTTTTTGATGTTTTTCATTGTTGAGGTTGCTGTTGAATTTGTTGGTGTTTTTTAATGTTGAGGTTTTTGTTGAATTGTTTGATGTTTTTCATTGTTGAGGTTGTTGTTAAATTTGTTGGTAATTTTCAGTATTGAGGTTGTTGTTGAATTTGTTGTTGTTATCAATTTTTATTTTGTTGAACCTTTTTGTATTTTTGAAAGTTGAGGTTGTTGTTGAATTTGTTGCTGTTTTTCAATGTTGAGGTTGTTGTTGAATTTGTTGGTGTTTTTCATTGTTGAGGTTTTTGTTGAATTTGTTGGTGTTTTTCATTGTTGAGGTTGTTGTTGAATTTGTTGGTGATTTTGAATGTTGAGGTTGTTGAATTCATTGGTGTTATCAATGGTTTTTTTTGATCATTTTTCTATGTTTCAAAGTTGAGGTTGCAGTTGAAATTGTTGGCGTTTTTCAATGTTGAGGTTGTTGAATTTGTTGGTGTTTTTCATTGTTGAGGTTTTTTTCGAATTTTTTGGTGTTTTTAATTGTTGAGGTTTTTGTTGAATTTGTTGCTGTTTTTGAATGTTGAGGTTGTTGATGAATTTTTTGGTGTTTTTCATTGTTGAGGTTGCTGTTGAATTTGTTGGTGTTTTTTAATGTTGAGGTTTTTGTTGAATTGTTTGATGTTTTTCATTGTTGAGGTTGTTGTTAAATTTGTTGGTAATTTTCAGTATTGAGGTTGTTGTTGAATTTGTTGTTGTTATCAATTTTTATTTTGTTGAACCTTTTTGTATTTTTGAAAGTTGAGGTTGTTGTTGAATTTGTTGCTGTTTTTCAATGTTGAGGTTGTTGTTGGATTTGTTGGTGTTTTTCATTGTTGAGGTTTTTGTTGAATTTGTTGGTGTTTTTCATTGTTGAGGTTGTTGTTGAATTTGTTGGTGATTTTAAATGTTGAGGTTGTGGTTGAATTTGTTGATGTTTTTCAAAGTTGATGTTGTTGAAATTATTGGTGTTATCAATGGTTTTTTTAAATCTTTTTTGTATTTTTCAAAGTTGAGGTTGCAGTTGAAATTGTTGGTGTTTTGCAATGTTGAGGTTGTTGAATTTGTTGGTGTTTTTCAAAGTTGAGGTTGTTGTTGAAATATTTGGTGTTTTTCATTGTTGAGCTTTTTGTTGAATTTGTTGGTGATTTTCAATGTTGAGGTTGTTGTTGAATTTTTTGGTGTTTTTCATTGTTGAGGTTTTTGTTGAAATTGTTTGTGTTTTTCATTGTTGAGGTTGTTGTTGAATTTGTTGGTGATTTTCAATATTGAGGTTCTGGTTCAATTTGTTGTTGTTTTTCCATGTTGAGGTTTTTGAATTTGTTGGTGTTTTTCAAAGTTGAGGTTGCTGTTGAATTTGTTGGTGATTTTCAATGTTGAGGTTGTTGTTGAGTTTTTTGATGTTTTTCATTTGTGAGGTTGTTGTTGAATTTGTTGGTGATTTTCAATGTTGAGGTTGTTGAATTCATTGGTGTTATCAATGGTTTTTTTTGATCATTTCTCTATGTTTCAAAGTTGAGGTTGCAGTTGAAAATACTGGTGTTTTTCAATGTTGAGGTTGTTGAAGTTGTTGGTGTTGTTCAAAGTTGAGGTTGTTGCTGAATTTTTCGGTGTTTTTCATGGTTGAGGTTTTTGTTGAATTTTTTGTTGTTTTTGAATGTTGTGGTTGTTGATGCATTATTTGGTGTTTTTCATTGTTGAGGTTGTTGTTGAATTTGTTGGTAATTTTCAATGTTGAGGTTGTTGTTGTATTTTTAGGTGTTTTTCATTGTTGTGGTTTCTGTTGAATTTGTTGGTGTTTTTGAATGTTGAGGTTGTTGATGAATCTTTCGGTGTTATTCATTGTTGAGGATTTAGTTCAATTTGTTGGTGTTTTCATTGTTGAGGTTTTTGTTGAAATTGTTGGTGTTTTTCATTGTTGAGGTTGTTGTTGAATTTGTTGGTGATTTTCAAAGTTGAGGTTGCTGTTGAATTTTTTGGTGTTTTTCCATGTTGAGGTTCTTGAATTTGTTGGTGTTTTTCAAAGTTGATGTTGTTGTTGAATTTGTTGGTGTTTTTGAATGTTGAGGTTGTTGTTGAATTGTTTGGTGTTTTTCATTGTTGTGGTTGTTGTTGTTGAATTTTTTGATGTTTTTAATTGTTGATGTTGTTGTTAAATTTGTTGGTGATTTTCAATATTGAGGTTGTGGTTGAATTTGTTGGTGTTATCAATTTTGATTTTGTTGAAACGTTTTGTATTTTAAAAAGTTGAGGTTGTTGTTGAATTTGATGATGTTTTTCAAAGTTTAGGTTGTTGAATTTGCTGGTGTTCTTCAAAGCTGCGTTTGTTGTTGAATTTGTTGGTGTTTTTCACTGTTGAGGTTGTTGAACGTGTTGTTGTTTTTCAAAGTTGACGTTTTTGTTGAATGTTTTGGTTTTTTTAATTGTTGAGGTTTTTGTTGAATTTGTTAGTGTTTTTGAATGTTGAGGTTGTTGATGAATTTTTTGATGTTTTTCATTGACGAGGTTGTTGTTGAATTTGTTGGTGTTTTTGAATGTTGAGGTTGTTGTTGAATTGTTTGGTGTTTTTCATTGTTGTGGTTGTTGTTGTTGAATTTTTTGATGTTTTTAATTGTTGATGTTGTTGTTAAATTTGTTGGTGATTTTCAATATTGAGGTTGTGGTTGAATTTGTTGGTGTTATCAATTTTGATTTTGTTGAAACGTTTTGTATTTTAAAAAGTTGAGGTTGTTGTTGAATTTGATGATGTTTTTCAAAGTTTAGGTTGTTGAATTTGCTGGTGTTCTTCAAAGCTGCGTTTGTTGTTGAATTTTTGGTGTTTTTTAATGTTGAGGTTGTTGAATTTATTGGTGTTATCAATGGTTTTTTTTTTACCTTTTTTGTATTTAACAAAGTTGTGGTTGCAGTTGAATTTCTTGGTGTTTTTCAATGTTGAGGTTGTTGAATTTTTTGGTATTTTTCAATGTTGAGGTTTTTGTTGAATTTTTTGGTGTTTTTGAATGTTGAGGTTGTTGTTGAATTTTTTGGTGTTTTTCATTGTTGAGGTTTTTGTTGAATTTGTTGGTGATTTTCAATGTTGAGGTTGTTGTTGAAATTATTGGTGTATTCAATGTTTTTATTTGAATCTTTATGTATTTTTCAAACCTTAGGTTGCAGTTGAATTTGTTGCTGTTTCTCAATGTTGAGCTTGTTGAATTTTTTGGTGTTATTCAAAGTTGAGGCTGTTGTTGAATTTTTTGATGTTTTTCATTGCTGAGGTTGTTGTTGAATTAGTTGATGATTTTCAATGTTGGGGTTGTTGAATTTATTGGTGTTATCAATGGTTTTTTTTGATATTTTTTGTATTTTTCAAAGGTGAGGTTGCAGTTGAATTTGTTGCTGTTTTACAATGTTGAGGTTGTTGAAGTTGATGGTGTTTTTCAAAGTTGAGGTTGTTGTTGAATTTTTTGATATTTTTCATTGTTGAGGTTTTTGTTGAATTATTTGGTGTTCTTGAATGTTGAGGTTTTTGATGAATTTTTTTGTGTTTTTCATTGTTGAGGTTTTTGTTGAATTTGTTGGTGATTTTCAATGTTGAGGTTGTTGTTGAATTTTTTGATGTTTCTCATTGTTGAGGTTTCTGTAGAATTTGTTGGTGTTTTTGAATGTTGAGGTTGTTGTTGAATTTTTTGTTGTTTTTCATTGCGGAGGTTTTTGTTGAATTTGTTGGTGTTTTTCACTGTTGAGGTTGTTGTTGAATTTGTTGGTGATTTTCAATATTGAGGTTGTGGTTGAATTTGTTGGTATTTTTCCATGTTGAGGTTTTTGAATTTGTTGGTGTTTTTCAAAGTTGAGGTTGTTGTTGAATTTGTTGTTGATTTTCAATGTAGAGTTTGTTTTTGTATTTTTTGGTGTTTTTCATTGTTGAGGTTCTTGTTGAATTTTATGTGATTTTCAATGTTGAGAATGTTGTTGAATTTGTTGGTGTTTTTCAATGTTGATGTTGTTGTTGAATTTCTTGGTGTTTTTTAATGTTGAGGTTGTTGTTGAATTGTTTGGTGTTTTTCATTGGTGTGGTTGATGTTTTTGAATTTTTGATGTTTTTCATTGTTGAGGTTGTTGTTAAATTTGTTAGTGATTTTCAATATTGAGGTTGTTGTTGAATTTGTTGGTGTTATCAATTTTTATTTTGTTGAACCTTTTTGTATTTTTTAAAGTTGAGGTTGTAGTTGAATTTGTTGGTGTTTTTCTATGTTGAGAGTGTTGAATTTGTTGGTGTTTTTCAAATTGAGGTTGTTGTTGAATTTTTTGGTGTTTTTCATTGTTGAGGTTTTTTTTGAATTTGTTGGTGTTTTTCATTGTTGAGGTTGTTGTTCAATTTGTTGGTGTTTTTCCATGTTGACGGTTTTGAATTTGTTGGTGTTTTTCAAAGTTGAGGTTGTTGTTGATAATTTGGTGTTTTTCAATTTTGAGGTTGTTGTTGAATATTTTTGTGATTTTCAATATTGAGATTGTTGTTTAATTTATTGGTGTATTCAATGTCTTTTTTTGAATCTTTTTGTATTTTTCAAAGTTGAGGTTGCGGTTGAATTTGTTGCTGTTTCTCAATGTTGAGGTTGTTGAATTTTTTGGTGTTTTTCAAAGTTGAGGTTGTTGTTGAGTGTTTAGATGTTTTTCATTGCTGATGTTGTTGAATTTGTTGGTGATTTACAATGTTGAGGTTGTTGAATTTATTGGTGTTATCAATGGTTTTTTTTGATCTTTCATGTATTTTTCAAAGTTGAGGTTGCAGTTGAATTTGTTGGTGTTTTTCCATGCTGAGGTGCTTGTAGTTGTTGGTGTTTTTCAAGGTTGAGGTTGTTATTGAATTTTTTGGTGTTTTTCATTTTTGAGGTTTTTGTTGAATTTTTTGGTGTTTTTGAATGTTGAGGTTGTTGATGAATTTTTTAGTGTTTTTCATTGTTGAGGTTTATGTTGAATTTGTTGGTGATTTTCAATGTTGAGGTTGTTGTAGAATTTTTTGGTGTTTTTCATTGTTGAGGTTTTTGTTGAATTTGTTGGTGATTTTGAATGTTGAGGTTGTTGATGAATTTTTTCGTGTTTTTCATTGTTGATGTTTTTGTTGATTTTTTTGGTGATTTTCAGTGTTGAGTTTCTTGTTGAATTTTTTGGCGTTTTTCTTTGTTGAGGTTGTTGTTTAACTTTTTGGAGTTTTTCAATGTTGAGGTTGTTGTTGAATTTTTTGGTGATTTTCAATGTTGAGTTTGTTGTTGAATTTGTTGGTGTTTTTCAATGTTGAGGTTGTTGAAGTTGTTGTTGTTTTTCAAAGTTGAGGTTGTTGTTTAATTTTTTGGAGTTTTTCATTGTTGAGGTTTTTGTTGAAATATTTGGTGTTTTTGAATGTTGAGGTTGTTGATGAATTTTTTTGTGTTTTTCATTGTTGAGGTTTTTGTTGAATTTGTTGGTGTTTTTCACTGTTGAGACTGTTGTTGAATTTGTTGGTGATTTTCAATATTGAGGTTGTGGTTAAATTTGTTGGTGTTTTTCCATTTTGATGTTTATGAATTTGTTGGTGTTTTTCAAAGATGAGGTTGTTGTTGAATTTGTTGGTGAATTTCAATGTTGAGTTTGTTTTTGAATTTTTTGGTGTTTTTCATTGTTGAGGTTGTTGTTGAAATTGTTGGAATTTTTCAATGTTGAGGTTTTTGTTGAATATTTTGTGATTTTCAATGTTGAGAATGTTGTTGAATTTGTTGGTGTTTTTGAATGTTGAGGTTGTTGTTGAATTTGTTGGTGTTTTTGAATGTTGAGGTTGTTGTTTAATTTTTTGGTGTTTTTCATTGTTGTGGTTGTTGTTGTTGAATTTTTGATGTTTTTCATTGTTGAGGTTGTTGTTAAATTTGTTGGTGATTTTCAATATTGAGGTTGTTGTTGAATTTGTTGATGTTATCAATTTTTATTTTGTTGAACCGTTTTGTATTTTTTAATGTTGAGGTTGTTGTTGAATTTGTTGGTGTTTTTCAATGTTGAGGTTGTTGAATTTGTTGGTGTTTTTCAAATTGAGGTTGTTGTTGAATTTTTTGGTGTTATTCATTGTTGAGGTTTTTTTTGGATTTGTTGGTGTTTTTCATTGTTGAGGTTGTTGTTGAATTTTTTGGTGTTTTTCCATGTTGACGGTTTTGAATTTGTTGGTGTTTTTCAAAGTTGAGGTTGTTGTTGATAATTTGGTGTTTTCCAATGTTGAGGTTGTTGTTGAATTTTTTTGTGATTTTCAATATTGAGATTGTTGTTGAATTTATTGGTGTGTTCAATGTCTTTTTTTGAATCTTTTTGTATTTTTCAAAGTTGAGGTTACAGTTGAATTTGTTGCTGTTTCTCAATGTTGAGGATGTTGAATTTTTTGGTGTTATTCAAAATGAGGCTGTTGTTGTATTTTTTGATGTTTTTCATTGCTGAAGTTGTTTTTGTATTAGTTGATGACTTTCAATGTTGATGTTGTTGACTTTATTGGTTTTATCAATGGTTTTTTTTTAATCTTTTTTGTAATTTTCAAAGTTGAGGTTGCAGTTGAATTTTTTTTGTCTTTTTCATTGTTGAGGTTTTTATTGAATTTGTTGGTAATTTTCAATGTTGAAGTTGTTGTTGAATTTTTTGGTGTTTCTCATTTTTGAGGTTTCTGTTGAATTTGTTGGTGTTTTTGAATGTTGAGGTTGTTGGTGAATTTATTGGTGTTTTTCATTGCTGAGGTTTTTGTTGACATTGTTGGTGTTTTTCACTGTTGAGGTTGTTGTTGAATTTGTTGGTGATTTTCAAAATTGAGGTTGTGGTTGAATTTGTTGGTGTTTTTCCATGTTGAGGTTTTTGAATTTGTTGGTGTTTTTCAAAGTTGAGGTTGTTGTTGAATTTGCTGGTCATTTTCAATGTTGAGTTTGTTTTTGAATTTTTTGGTGTTTTTCAATGTTGAGGTTATTGTTGAATTAGTTGGTGTTTTTGAATGTTGAGGTTGTTGTTGAATTGTTTGGTGTTTTTAATTGTTGTGGTTGTTGTTGAATTGTTTGGTGTTTTTCATTGTTGTGGTTGTTGTTGTTGAATTTTTGATGTATTTCATTGTTGAGGTTGTTGTTAAATTTGCTGGTGATTTTCAATATTGAGGTTGTTGTTGAATTTGTTGGTGTTATCAATTTTTATTTTGTTGAACCTTTTTGTATTTTTTAAAGTTGAGGTTGTTGTTGAATTTGTTGGTGTTTTTCAATGTTGAGGTTGTTGAATTTGATGGTGTTTTTCAAATTGTGGTTGTTGTTGAATTTTTTGGTGTTTTTCATTGTTGAGGTTTTTTTTGAATCTTTTTGTATTTTTCATTGTTGATGTTGTTGTTGAATTTGTTGGTGATTTACAATGTTGAGGTTGTTGAACTTATTGGTGTTATCAATGGTTTTTTTTGATCTTTTATGTATTTTTCAAAGTTGAGGTTGCATTTGAATTTGTTGGTGTTCTTTCATGTTGAGGTGGTTGAAGTTGTTGGTGTCTTTTAAGGTTGAGGTTGTTATTGAATTTTTTGGTGTTTTTCATTGTTGAGGTTTTTGTTGAATTTGTTGGTGTTTTTGAATGTTGAGTTTGTTGATGAATTTTTTCGTGTTTTTCATTGTTGAGGTTTTTGTTGAATTTGTTGGTGATTTTCAATGTTGAGGTTGTTGTTGAATTTATTGGTGTATTCAATGTTTTTTTTTAATCTTTTTGTATTTTTCAAAGTTGAGGTCGCAGTTGAATTTGTTGTTGTTTCTCAATGTTGAGCTTGTTGAATATTTTGCTGTTTTTCAAAGTTGAGGTTGTTGTTACATTTTTTGATGTTTTTCATTGCTGAGGTTGTTGTTGAATTTTTTGGTGTTTTTCATTGTTGAGGTTTTTTTTGAATTTGTTGGTGTTTTTCATTGTTGAGGTTGTTGTTGAATTTGTTGGTGTTTTTCAATTGTGAGGTTGTTGTTGAATTTTTTTGTGATTTTCAATATTGAAATTGTTGATGAATTTTTTGGTGTTTTTCATTGTTGAGGTTTTTGTTGAATTTGTTGGTGATTTTCAATGTTGATGTTGTTGTTGAATTTATTGTTGCATTCAATGTTTTTTTTTTAATCTTTTTGTATTTTTCAAAGTTGAGGTCGCAGTTGAATTTGTTGCTGTTTCTCAATGTTGAGGTTGTTGAATTTTTTGGTGTTTTTCAAAGTTGAGGTTGTTGTTGAGTGTTTAGATTTTTTTCATTGCTGATGTTGTCGTTGAATTTGTTGGTGATTTACAATGTTGAGGTTGTTGAATTTATTGGTGTTATCAATGGTTTTTTTTGATCTTTCATGTATTTTTCAAAGTTGAGGTTGCAGTTGAATTTGTTGGTGTTTTTCCATGTTGAGGTGCTTGAAGTTGTTGGTGTTTTTCAAGGTTGAGGTTGTTATTGAATATTTTGGTGTTTTTCATTGTTGAGGTTATTGTTGAATTTTTTGGTGTTTTTCAATGTTGAGATTGTTGTTGAATTTATTGGTGTATTCAATGTTTTTTTTTGAATCTTTTTGTATTTTTCAAAGTTTAGGTTGCAGTTGAATTTGTTGCTGTATCTCAATGTTGAGCTTGTTGAATTTTTTGGTGTTTTTCAAAGTTGAGGTTGTTGTTACATTTTATGATGTTTTTCATGGCTGAGGTTGTTGTTGAATTTGTTCGTGATTTTCAATGTTGATTTTGTTGAATTTATTGTTGTTTTCAATGGTTTTTATTTTTTTTTGTATTTATCAAAGTTGAGGTTGCAGTTGAATTTGTTGGTGTTCTTCAATGTTGAGGTTGTTGAAGCTGTTGGTGTTTTTCATTGTTGAGGTTTTTGTTGAATTATTTGGTGTTTTTGAATGTTGAGGTTGTTGATGAATGGTTTAGTGTTTTTCATTGTTGAGGTTTATGTTGAATTTGTTCGTGATTTTCAGTGTTGAGGTTGTTGTAGAATTTTTTGGTGTTTTTCATTGTTGAGGTTTTTGTTGTATTTGTTGGTGTTTTTGAATGTTGAGGTTGTTGATGAATTTTTTGGTGTTTTCCATTGTTGATGTTTTTGTTGATTTTGTTGGTGATTTTCAATGTTGAGTTTCTTGTTGAATATTTTGGTGTTTTTGTTTGTTGAGGTTGTTGTTTCACTTGTTGGAGTTTTTCAATGTTGAGGTTGTTGTTGAATTTTTTGGTGATTTTCAATGTTGAGTCTGTTGTTGAATTTGTTGGTGTTTTTCTATGTTGAGGTTGTTGAAGTTGTTGTTGTTTTTCAAAGTTGAGGTTGTTGTTGAATTTTTTGGAGTTTTTCATTGTTGAGGTTTTTGTTGAATTATTTGGTGTTTTTGAATGTTGAGGTTGTTGATGAATTTTTTTGTGTTTTTCATTGTTGAGGTTTTTGTTGAATTTGTTGGTGATTTTCAATGTTGAGGTTGTTGTTGAATTTTTTGGTGTTTCTCATTGTTGAGGTTTCTGTTGAATTTGCTGGTGTTTTTGAATGTTGAGGTTGTTGGTGAATTTTTTGGCGTTTTTCATTGCTGAGATTTTTGTTGAATTTGTTGGTGTTTTTCACTGTTGAAGCTGTTGTTGAATTTGTTGGTGATTTTCAATATTGAGTTTGTGGTTGAATTTGTTGGTGTTTTTAAATGTTGAGGTTTTTGAATTTGTTGGTGATTTTCAAAGTTGAGGTTGTTGTTGAATTTGTTGTTGATTTTCAATGTTGAGTTTGTTTTTGAATTTTTTGGTGTTTTTCAATGTTGAGGTTGTTGTTGAAATTGTTGGAGTTTTTCAATGTTGAGGTTTTTGTTGAATTTTTTGTGATTTTCAATGTTGAGAATGTTGTTGAATTTGTTGGTGCTTTTTAATGTTGAAGTTGTTGTTGAATTTGTTGGTGTTTTTGAATGTTGAGGTTGTTGTTGAATTGTTTGGTGTTTTTCATTGTTGTGGTTGTTGTTGTTGAATTTTTGATGTTTTTCATTGTTGAGGTTGTTGTTAAATTTGTTGGTGATTTTCCATATTGAGGTTGTTATTGAATTTTTTGGTGTTTTTCAATGTTGAGGTTATTGAATTTTATGGTGTTTTTCAAATTGAGGTTGTTCGTGAATTTTTTGGTGTTTTTCATTGTTGAGGTTTTTGTTGAATTTGTTTGTGTTTTTCCAAGTTGAGGGTTTTGAATTTGTTGGTGTTTTTCAAATTTGAGGTTGTTGTTGATAATTTGGAGTTTTTAAATGTTGAGGTTGTTGTTGAATTTTTTTGTGATTTTCAATATTGAGATTGTTGTTGAATTTATTGGTGTATTCTATGTCTTTTTTTGAATCTTTTTGTATTTTTCAAAGTTGAGTTTGAAGTGGAATTTGTTGCTGTTTCTCAATGTTGAGCTTTTTGAATTTTTTGGTGTTTTTCAAAGTTGAGGTTGTTGTTACATTTTTTGATGTTTTTCATTGCTGAGGTTGTTGTTGAATTTGTTCGTGATTTTCAATGTTGATTTTGTTGAATTTATTGATGTTTTCAATGGTTTTTATTTTTTTTTTGTATTTATCAAAGTTGAGGTTGCAGTTGAATTTGTTGGTGTTCTTCAATGTTGAGGTTGTTGAAGCTGTTGGTGTTTTTCATTGTTGAGGTTTTTGTTGAATTATTTGGTGTTTTTGAATGTTGAGGTTGTTGATGAATTGTTTAGTGTTTTTCATTGTTGAGGTTTATGTTGAATTTGTTCGTGATTTTCAATGTTGATGTTGTTGTAGAATTTTTTGGTGTTTTTCATTGTTGAGGTTTTTGTTGTATTTGTTGGTGTTTTTGAATGTTGAGGTTGTTGATGAATTTTTTGGTGTTTTCCATTGTTGATGTTTTTGTAGATTTTGTTGGTGATTTTCAATGTTGAGTTTCTTGTTGAATATTTTGTTGTTTTTCTTTGTTGAGGTTGTTGTTTCACTTGTTGGAGTTTTTCAATGTTGAGGTTGTTGTTGAATTTTTTGGTGATTTTCAATGTTGAGTTTGTTGTTGAATTTGTTGTTGTTTTTCAATGTTGAGGTTGTTGAAGTTATTGTTGTTTTTCAAAGTTGAGGTTGTTGTTGAATTTTTTGGAGTTTTTCATTGTTGAGGTTTTTGTTAAATTATTTGGTGTTTTTGAATGTTGAGGTTGTTGATGAATTTTTTTGTGTTTTTCATTGTTGAGGTTTTTGTTGAATGTGTTGGTGATTTTCAATGTTGAGGTTGTGGTTGAATTTTTTGGTGTTTCTCATTGTTGAGGTTTCTGTTGAATTTGTTGGTGTTTTTGAATGTTGAGGTTGTTGGTGAATTTTTTGGCGTTTTTCATTGCTGAGGTTTTTGTTGAATTTGTTGGTGTTTTTCACTGTTGGGGTTGTTGTTAAATTTGTTGGAAATTTTCAATATTGAGGTTGTAGTTGAATTTTTTGGTGTTATCAATTTTTATTTTGTTGAACCGTTTTGTATTTTTTAAAGTTGAGGTTGTTGTTGAATTTGTTGGTGTTTTTCAATGTTGAGGTTGTTGAATTTGATGGTGTTTTTCAAATTGAGGTTGTTCTTGAATTTTTTGGTATTTTTCATTGTTGGGGTTTTTGTTTGAATTTTTTGGTGTTTTTCATTGTTGAGGTTTTTGTTGAATTTGTTGGTGTTTTTCCAAGTTGAGGGTTTTGAATTTGTTGGTGTTTTTCAAAGTTGAGGTTGTTGTTGAATTTTATTGTGATTTTCAATATTGAGATTGTTGTTGAATTTATTGGTGTATTCTATGTCTTTTTTTGAATCTTTGTGTATTTTTCAAAGTTGAGGTTGAAGTGGAATTTGTTGCTGTTTCTGAATGTTGAGCTTGTTGAATTTTTTGGTGTTTTTCAAAGTTGAGGTTGTTGTTGAGTGTTTAGATGTTTTTCATTGCTGATGTTGTTGTTGAATTTGTTGGTGATTTACAATGTTGAGGTTGTTGAATTTATTGGTGTTATCAATGGTTTTTTTTGATCTTTTATGTATTTTTCAAAGTTGAGGTTGCAATTGAATTTGTTGGTGTTCTTCCATGTTGAGGTGGTTGAAGTTGTTGGTGTTTTTCAAGGTTGAGGTTGTTATTGAATTTTTTGGTGTTTTTCATTGTTGAGGTTTTTGTTGAATTTTTTGGTGTTTTTGAATGTTGAGGTTGTTGATGAATTTTTTGGTGTTTTTCATTGTTGAGGTTTTTGTTGAATTTGTTGGTGATTTTCAATGTTGAGGTTGTTGTTGAATTTATTGGTGCATTCAATGTTTTTTTTGTAATCTTTTTGTATTTTTCAAAGTTGAGGTCGCAGTTGAATTTATTGCTGTTTCTCAATTTTGAGCTTGTTGAATTTTTTAGTGTTTTTCAAAGTTGAGGTTGTTGTTGAGTGTTTAGATGTTTTTCATTGCTGATGTTGTTGTTGAATTTGTTGGTGATTTACAATGTTGAGGTTGTTGAATTTATTGGTGTTATCAATGGTTTTTTCTGATCTTTTATGTATTTTTCAAAGTTGAGGTTGCAGTTGAATTTGTTGGTGTTCTTCCATGTTGAGGTGGTTGAAGTTGTTGGTGTTTTTCAAGGTTGAGGTTGTTATTGAATTTTTTGGTGTTTTTCATTGTTGAGGTTTTTGTTGAATTTTTTGGTGTGTTTGAATGTTGAGGTTGTTGATGAATTTTTTGGTGTTTTTCACTGTTGAGGTTTTTGTTGAATGTGTTGGTGATTTTCAATGTTGAGGTTGTTGTTGAATTTATTGGTATATTCAATGTTTTTTTTTAAATCTTTTTGTATTTTTCAAAGTTGAGGTCGCAGTTGAATTTGTTGCTGTTTCTCAATGTTGAGCTTGTTCAATTTTTTGGTGTTTTTCAAAGTTGAGGTTGTTGTTACATTTTTTGATGTTTTTCATTGCTGAGGTTGTTGTTGAATTTGTTGGTGATTTTCACTGTTGATGTTGTTGAATTTATTTTCGTTTTCATTGGTTTTTTTTTTGTATTTCTCAAAGTTGAGGTTGCAGTTGAATTTGTTGGTGTTTGTCAATGTTGAGGTTGTTGAAGTTGTTGGTGTTTTTCAAAGCTGAGGTTGTTATTGAATGTTTTGGTGTTTTTCATTGTTGAGGTTTATGTTGAATTATTTGGTGTTTTTGAATCTTGAGGATGTTGTTGAATTTTTTGGTGTTTTTCATTGTTGAGGTTTTTGTTGAATTTGTTGGTGTTTTTGAATGTTGAGGTTGCTGATGAATTTTTTGGTGTTTTTCATTGTTCAGGTTTTTGTTGATTTTGTTGGTGATTTTCAAAGTTGAGTTTCTTGTTTAATTTTTTGGTGTTTTTCGTTGTTGATGTTGTTGTTTAACTTGTTGGAGATTTTCAATCTTGAGGTTGTTGTTGATTTTTTTGGTGATTTTCAATGTTGAGTTTGTTGTTGAATTTGTTGGTGTTTTGCAATGTTGAGGTTGTTGAAGTTGTTGGTGTTTTTCAAAGTTGAGGTTGTTGTTGAATTTTTTGGTGTTTTTCATTGTTGAGGTTTTTGTTGAATTATTTGGTGTTTTTCAATGTTGAGGTTGTTGATGAATTTTTTGGTGTTTTTCATTGTTGATGTTTTTGTTGAATTTGTTTGTGTTTGTCACTGTTGAGGTTGTTGTTGAATTTGTTGGTGACTTTCAATATTGAGGTTGTGGTTGAATTTGTTGGTGTTTTTCCATGTTGAGGTTTTTGAATTTGTTGGTGTTTTTCAAAGTTGAGGTTGTTGTTGAACTTGTTGGTGATTTTCAATGTTGAGTTTGTTTTTGAATTTTTTTGGTGTTTTTCATTGCTGAAGTTGTTGTTGAAATTGTTGGAGTTTTTCAATGTTGAGGTTGTTGTTGAATTTTTCGGGGATTTTCAATGTTGAGGTAGTTGTTGAATTTTTTGGTGTTTTTGAATGTTGAGGTTGTTGTTGAATTGTTTGGTGTTTTTCATTGTTGTGGTTGTTGTTGAATTTGTTGGTGTTTTTCAATGGTGAGGTTGTTGAATTTTTTGGAGTTTTTCATTGTTGAGGTTGTTGTTGATAATTTGGTGTTTTTCAATTTTGAGGTTGTTGTTGAATATTTTTGTGATTTTCAATATTGAGATTGTTGTTTAATTTATTGGTGTATTCAATGTCTTTTTTTGAATCTTTTTGTATTTTTCAAAGTTGAGGTTGCGGTTGAATTTGTTGCTGTTTCTCAATGTTGAGGTTGTTGAATTTTTTGGAGTTTTTCATTGTTGAGGTTTTTGTTGAATTATTTGGTGTTTTTGAATGTTGAGGTTGTTGATGAATTTTTTTGTGTTTTTCATTGTTGAGGTTTTTGTTGAATTTGTTGGTGTTTTTCACTGTTGAGACTGTTGTTGAATTTGTTGGTGATTTTCAATATTGAGGTTGTGGTTAAATTTGTTGGTGTTTTTCCATTTTGATGTTTATGAATTTGTTGGTGTTTTTCAAAGATGAGGTTGTTGTTGAATTTGTTGGTGAATTTCAATGTTGAGTTTGTTTTTGAATTTTTTGGTGTTTTTCATTGTTGAGGTTGTTGTTGAAATTGTTGGAATTTTTCAATGTTGAGGTTTTTGTTGAATATTTTGTGATTTTCAATGTTGAGAATGTTGTTGAATTTGTTGGTGTTTTTGAATGTTGAGGTTGTTGTTTAATTTTTTGGTGTTTTTCATTGTTGTGGTTGTTGTTGTTGAATTTTTGATGTTTTTCATTGTTGAGGTTGTTGTTAAATTTGTTGGTGATTTTCAATATTGAGGTTGTTGTTGAATTTGTTGATGCTATCAATTTTTATTTTGTTGAACCGTTTTGTATTTTTTAATGTTGAGGTTGTTGTTGAATTTGTTGGTGTTTTTCAATGTTGAGGTTGTTGAATTTGTTGGTGTTTTTCAAATTGAGGTTGTTGTTGAATTTTTTGGTGTTATTCATTGTTGAGGTTTTTTTTGGATTTGTTGGTGTTTTTCATTGTTGAGGTTGTTGTTGAATTTTTTGGTGTTTTTCCATGTTGACGGTTTTGAATTTGTTGGTGTTTTTCAAAGTTGAGGTTGTTGTTGATAATTTGGTGTTTTCCAATGTTGAGGTTGTTGTTGAATTTTTTTGTGATTTTCAATATTGAGATTGTTGTTGAATTTATTGGTGTGTTCAATGTCTTTTTTTGAATCTTTTTGTATTTTTCAAAGTTCAGGTTACAGTTGAATTTGTTGCTGTTTCTCAATGTTGAGGATGTTGAATTTTTTGGTGTTATTCAAAGTTGAGGCTGTTGTTGAATTTTTTGATGTTTTTCATTGCTGAGGTTGTTTTTGTATTAGTTGATGACTTTCAATGTTGATGTTGTTGACTTTATTGGTGTTATCAATGGTTTTTTTTTAATCTTTTTTGTAATTTTTAAAGTTGAGGTTGCAGTTGAATTTGTTGCTGTTTTTCAATGTTGAGGTTTTTGAAGTTGTTGGTGTTTTTCAAAGTTGAGGTTGTTGATGATTTTTTTTGTCTTTTTCATTGTTGAGGTTTTTATTGAATTTGTTGGTAATTTTCAATGTTGAAGTTGTTGTTGAATTTTTTGGTGTTTCTCATTTTTGAGGTTTCTGTTGAATTTGTTGGTGTTTTTGAATGTTGAGGTTGTTGGTGAATTTATTGGTGTTTTTCATTGCTGAGGTTTTCGTTGACATTGTTGGTGTTTTTCACTGTTGAGGTTGTTGTTGAATTTGTTGGTGATTTTCAAAATTGAGGTTGTGGTTGAATTTGTTGGTGTTTTTCCATGTTGAGGTTTTTGAATTTGTTGGTGTTTTTCAAAGTTGAGGTTGTTGTTGAATTTGCTGGTCATTTTCAATGTTGAGTTTGTTTTTGAATTTTTTGGTGTTTTTCAATGTTGAGGTTGTTGTTGAATTAGTTGGTGTTTTTGAATGTTGAGGTTGTTGTTGAATTGTTTGGTGTTTTTAATTGTTGTGGTTGTTGTTGAATTGTTTGGTGTTTTTCATTGTTGTGGTTGTTGTTGTTGAATTTTTGATGTATTTCATTGTTGAGGTTGTTGTTAAATTTGCTGGTGATTTTCAATATTGAGGTTGTTGTTGAATTTGTTGGTGTTATCAATTTTTATTTTGTTGAACCTTTTTGTATTTTTTAAAGTTGAGGTTGTTGTTGAATTTGTTGGTGTTTTTCAATGTTGAGGTTGTTGAATTTGATGGTGTTTTTCAAATTGTGGTTGTTGTTGAATTTTTTGGTGTTTTTCATTGTTGAGGTTGTTGTTGAATTTGTTGGTGTTTTTCAATTGTGAGGTTGTTGTTGAATTTTTTTGTGATTTTCAATATTGAGATTGTTGATGAATTTTTTGGTGTTTTTCATTGTTGAGGTTTTTGTTGAATTTGTTGGTGATTTTCAATGTTGATGTTGTTGTTGAATTTATTGGTGCATTCAATGTTTTTTTTTTAATCTTTTTGTATTTTTCAAAGTTGAGGTCGCAGTTGAATTTGTTGCTGTTTCTCAATGTTGAGGTTGTTGAATTTTTTGGTGTTTTTCAAAGTTGAGGTTGTTGTTGAGTGTTTAGATTTATTTCATTGCTGATGTTGTCGTTGAATTTGTTGGTGATTTACAATGTTGAGGTTGTTGAACTTATTGGTGTTATCAATGGTTTTTTTTGATCTTTTATGTATTTTTCAAAGTTGAGGTTGCATTTGAATTTGTTGGTGTTCTTTCATGTTGAGGTGGTTGAAGTTGTTGGTGTCTTTTAAGGTTGAGGTTGTTATTGAATTTTTTGGTGTTTTTCATTGTTGAGGTTTTTGTTGAATTTGTTGGTGTTTTTCAATGTTGAGATTGTTGTTGAATTTATTGGTGTATTCAATGTTTTTTTTTGAATCTTTTTGTATTTTTCAAAGTTTAGGTTGCTGTTGAATTTGTTGCTGTATCTCAATGTTGAGCTTGTTGAATTTTTTGGTGTTTTTCAAAGTTAAGGTTGTTGTTACATTTTATGATGTTTTTCATGGCTGAGGTTGTTGTTGAATTTGTTCGTGATTTTCAATGTTGATTTTGTTGAATTTATTGTTGTTTTCAATGGTTTTTATTTTTTTTTGTATTTATCAAAGTTGAGGTTGCAGTTGAATTTGTTGGTGTTCTTCAATGTTGAGGTTGTTGAAGCTGTTGGTGTTTTTCATTGTTGAGGTTTTTGTTGAATTATTTGGTGTTTTTGAATGTTGAGGTTGTTGATGAATGGTTTAGTGTTTTTCATTGTTGAGGTTTATGTTGAATTTGTTCGTGATTTTCAGTGTTGAGGTTGTTGTAGAATTTTTTGGTGTTTTTCATTGTTGAGGTTTTTGTTGTATTTGTTGGTGTTTTTGAATGTTGAGGTTGTTGATGAATTTTTTGGTGTTTTCCATTGTTGATGTTTTTGTTGATTTTGTTGGTGATTTTCAATGTTGAGTTTCTTGTTGAATATTTTGGTGTTTTTGTTTGTTGAGGTTGTTGTTTCACTTGTTGGAGTTTTTCAATGTTGAAGTTGTTGTTGAATTTTTTGGTGATTTTCAATGTTGAGTCTGTTGTTGAATTTGTTGGTGTTTTTCTATGTTGAGGTTGTTGAAGTTGTTGTTGTTTTTCAAAGTTGAGGTTGTTGTTGAATTTTTTGGAGTTTTTCATTGTTGAGGTTTTTGTTGAATTATTTGGTGTTTTTGAATGTTGAGGTTGTTGATGAATTTTTTATGTGTTTTTCATTGTTGAGGTTTTTGTTGAATTTGTTGGTGATTTTCAATGTTGAGGTTGTTGTTGAATTTTTTGGTGTTTCTCATTGTTGAGGTTTCTGTTGAATTTGCTGGTGTTTTTGAATGTTGAGGTTGTTGGTGAATTTTTTGGCGTTTTTCATTGCTGAGATTTTTGTTGAATTTGTTGGTGTTTTTCACTGTTGAAGCTGTTGTTGAATTTGTTGGTGATTTTCAATATTGAGTTTGTGGTTGAATTTGTTGGTGTTTTTAAATGTTGAGGTTTTTGAATTTGTTGGTGATTTTCAAAGTTGAGGTTGTTGTTGAATTTGTTGTTGATTTTCAATGTTGAGTTTGTTTTTGAATTTTTTGGTGTTTTTCAATGTTGAGGTTGTTGTTGAAATTGTTGGAGTTTTTCAATGTTGAGGTTTTTGTTGAATTTTTTGTGATTTTCAATGTTGAGAATGTTGTTGAATTTGTTGGTGCTTTTTAATGTTGAAGTTGTTGTTGAATTTGTTGGTGTTTTTGAATGTTGAGGTTGTTGTTGAATTGTTTGGTGTTTTTCATTGTTGTGGTTGTTGTTGTTGAATTTTTGATGTTTTTCATTGTTGAGGTTGTTGTTAAATTTGTTGGTGATTTTCCATATTGAGGTTGTTATTGAATTTTTCGGTGTTTTTCAATGTTGAGGTTATTGAATTTTATGGTGTTTTTCAAATTGAGGTTGTTGTTGAATTTTTTGGTGTTTTTCATTGTTGAGGTTGTTGTTGAATTTGTTGGTGTTTTTCAATTGTGAGGTTGTTGTTGAATTTTTTTGTGATTTTCAATATTGAGATTGTTGATGAATTTTTTGGTGTTTTTCATTGTTGAGGTTTTTGTTGAATTTGTTGGTGATTTTCAATGTTGATGTTGTTGTTGAATTTATTGGTGCATTCAATGTTTTTTTTTTAATCTTTTTGTATTTTTCAAAGTTGAGGTCGCAGTTGAATTTGTTGCTGTTTCTCAATGTTGAGGTTGTTGAATTTTTTGGTGTTTTTCAAAGTTGAGGTTGTTGTTGAGTGTTTAGATTTATTTCATTGCTGATGTTGTCGTTGAATTTGTTGGTGATTTACAATGTTGAGGTTGTTGAATTTATTGGTGTTATCAATGGTTTTTTTTGATCTTTCATGTAATTTTCAAAGTTGAGGTTGCAGTTGAATTTGTTGGTGTTTTTCCATGTTGAGGTGCTTGAAGTTGTTGGTGTTTTTCAAGGTTGAGGTTGTTATTGAATTTTTTGGTGTTTTTCATTGTTGAGGTTATTGTTGAATTTTTTGGTGTTTTTCAATGTTGAGATTGTTGTTGAATTTATTGGTGTATTCAATGTTTTTTTTTGAATCTTTTTGTATTTTTCAAAGTTTAGGTTGCAGTTGAATTTGTTGCTGTATCTCAATGTTGAGCTTGTTGAATTTTTTGGTGTTTTTCAAAGTTGAGGTTGTTGTTACATTTTATGATGTTTTTCATGGCTGAGGTTGTTGTTGAATTTGTTCGTGATTTTCAATGTTGATTTTGTTGAATTTATTGTTGTTTTCAATGGTTTTTATTTTTTTTTGTATTTATCAAAGTTGAGGTTGCAGTTGAATTTGTTGGTGTTCTTCAATGTTGAGGTTGTTGAAGCTGTTGGTGTTTTTCATTGTTGAGGTTTTTGTTGAATTATTTGGTGTTTTTGAATGTTGAGGTTGTTGATGAATGGTTTAGTGTTTTTCATTGTTGAGGTTTATGTTGAATTTGTTCGTGATTTTCAGTGTTGAGGTTGTTGTAGAATTTTTTGGTGTTTTTCATTGTTGAGGTTTTTGTTGTATTTGTTGGTGTTTTTGAATGTTGAGGTTGTTGATGAATTTTTTGGTGTTTTCCATTGTTGATGTTTTTGTTGATTTTGTTGGTGATTTTCAATGTTGAGTTTCTTGTTGAATATTTTGGTGTTTTTGTTTGTTGAGGTTGTTGTTTCACTTGTTGGAGTTTTTCAATGTTGAGGTTGTTGTTGAATTTTTTGGTGATTTTCAATGTTGAGTCTGTTGTTGAATTTGTTGGTGTTTTTCTATGTTGAGGTTGTTGAAGTTGTTGTTGTTTTTCAAAGTTGAGGTTGTTGTTGAATTTTTTGGAGTTTTTCATTGTTGAGGTTTTTGTTGAATTATTTGGTGTTTTTGAATGTTGAGGTTGTTGATGAATTTTTTTGTGTTTTTCATTGTTGAGGTTTTTGTTGAATTTGTTGGTGATTTTCAATGTTGAGGTTGTTGTTGAATTTTTTGGTGTTTCTCATTGTTGAGGTTTCTGTTGAATTTGCTGGTGTTTTTGAATGTTGAGGTTGTTGGTGAATTTTTTGGCGTTTTTCATTGCTGAGATTTTTGTTGAATTTGTTGGTGTTTTTCACTGTTGAAGCTGTTGTTGAATTTGTTGGTGATTTTCAATATTGAGTTTGTGGTTGAATTTGTTGGTGTTTTTAAATGTTGAGGTTTTTGAATTTGTTGGTGATTTTCAAAGTTGAGGTTGTTGTTGAATTTGTTGTTGATTTTCAATGTTGAGTTTGTTTTTGAATTTTTTGGTGTTTTTCAATGTTGAGGTTGTTGTTGAAATTGTTGGAGTTTTTCAATGTTGAGGTTTTTGTTGAATTTTTTGTGATTTTCAATGTTGAGAATGTTGTTGTATTTGTTGGTGCTTTTTAATGTTGAAGTTGTTGTTGAATTTGTTGGTGTTTTTGAATGTTGAGGTTGTTGTTGAATTGTTTGGTGTTTTTCATTGTTGTGGTTGTTGTTGTTGAATTTTTGATGTTTTTCATTGTTGAGGTTGTTGTTAAATTTGTTGGTGATTTTCCATATTGAGGTTGTTATTGAATTTTTTGGTGTTTTTCAATGTTGAGGTTATTGAATTTTATGGTGTTTTTCAAATTGAGGTTGTTCGTGAATTTTTTGGTGTTTTTCATTGTTGAGGTTTTTGTTGAATTTGTTTGTGTTTTTCCAAGTTGAGGGTTTTGAATTTGTTGGTGTTTTTCAAATTTGAGGTTGTTGTTGATAATTTGGAGTTTTTAAATGTTGAGGTTGTTGTTGAATTTTTTTGTGATTTTCAATATTGAGATTGTTGTTGAATTTATTGGTGTATTCTATGTCTTTTTTTGAATCTTTTTGTATTTTTCAAAGTTGAGTTTGAAGTGGAATTTGTTGCTGTTTCTCAATGTTGAGCTTTTTGAATTTTTTGGTGTTTTTCAAAGTTGAGGTTGTTGTTACATTTTTTGATGTTTTTCATTGCTGAGGTTGTTGTTGAATTTGTTCGTGATTTTCAATGTTGATTTTGTTGAATTTCTTGGTGTTTTCAATGGTTTTTATTTTTTTTTTGTATCTATCAAAGTTGAGGTTGCAGTTGAATTTGTTGGTGTTCTTCAATGTTGAGGTTGTTGAAGCTGTTGGTGTTTTTCATTGTTGAGGTTTTTGTTGAATTATTTGGTGTTTTTGAATGTTGAGGTTGTTGATGAATTGTTTAGTGTTTTTCATTGTTGAGGTTTATGTTGAATTTGTTCGTGATTTTCAATGTTGATGTTGTTGTAGAATTTTTTGGTGTTTTTCATTGTTGAGGTTTTTGTTGTATTTGTTGGTGTTTTTGAATGTTGAGGTTGTTGATGAATTTTTTGGTGTTTTCATTGTTGATGTTTTTGTAGATTTTGTTGGTGATTTTCAATGTTGAGTTTCTTGTTGAATATTTTGTTGTTTTTCTTTGTTGAGGTTGTTGTTTCACTTGTTGGAGTTTTTCAATGTTGAGGTTGTTGTTGAATTTTTTGGTGATTTTCAATGTTGAGTTTGTTGTTGAATTTGTTGTTGTTTTTCAATGTTGAGGTTGTTGAAGTTATTGTTGTTTTTCAAAGTTGAGGTTGTTGTTGAATTTTTTGGAGTTTTTCATTGTTGAGGTTTTTGTTGAATGTGTTGGTGATTTTCAATGTTGAGGTTGTGGTTGAATTTTTTGGTGTTTCTCATTGTTGAGGTTTCTGTTGAATTTGTTGGTGTTTTTGAATGTTGAGGTTGTTGGTGAATTTTTTGGCGTTTTTCATTGCTGAGGTTTTTGTTGAATTTGTTGGTGTTTTTCACTGTTGGGGTTGTTGTTAAATTTGTTGGAAATTTTCAATATTGAGGTTGTAGTTGAATTTTTTGGTGTTATCAATTTTTATTTTGTTGAACCGTTTTGTATTTTTTAAAGTTGAGGTTGTTGTTGAATTTGTTGGTGTTTTTCAATGTTGAGGTTGTTGAATTTGATGGTGTTTTTCAAATTGAGGTTGTTCTTGAATTTTTTGGTATTTTTCATTGTTGGGGTTTTTGTTTGAATTTTTTGGTGTTTTTCATTGTTGAGGTTTTTGTTGAATTTGTTGGTGTTTTTCCAAGTTGAGGGTTTTGAATTTGTTGGTGTTTTTCAAAGTTGAGGTTGTTGTTGAATTTTATTGTGATTTTCAATATTGAGATTGTTGTTGAATTTATTGGTGTATTCTATGTCTTTTTTTGAATCTTTGTGTATTTTTCAAAGTTGAGGTTGAAGTGGAATTTGTTGCTGTTTCTGAATGTTGAGCTTGTTGAATTTTTTGGTGTTTTTCAAAGTTGAGGTTGTTGTTGAGTGTTTAGATGTTTTTCATTGCTGATGTTGTTGTTGAATTTGTTGGTGATTTACAATGTTGAGGTTGTTGAATTTATTGGTGTTATCAATGGTTTTTTTTGATCTTTTATGTATTTTTCAAAGTTGAGGTTGCAATTGAATTTGTTGGTGTTCTTCCATGTTGAGGTGGTTGAAGTTGTTGGTGTTTTTCAAGGTTGAGGTTGTTATTGAATTTTTTGGTGTTTTTCATTGTTGAGGTTTTTGTTGAATTTTTTGGTGTTTTTGAATGTTGAGGTTGTTGATGAATTTTTTGGTGTTTTTCATTGTTGAGGTTTTTGTTGAATTTGTTGGTGATTTTCAATGTTGAGGTTGTTGTTGAATTTATTGGTGCATTCAATGTTTTTTTTGTAATCTTTTTGTATTTTTCAAAGTTGAGGTCGCAGTTGAATTTATTGCTGTTTCTCAATTTTGAGCTTGTTGAATTTTTTGGTGTTTTTCAAAGTTGAGGTTGTTGTTGAGTGTTTAGATGTTTTTCATTGCTGATGTTGTTGTTGAATTTGTTGGTGATTTACAATGTTGAGGTTGTTGAATTTATTGGTGTTATCAATGGTTTTTTCTGATCTTTTATGTATTTTTCAAAGTTGAGGTTGCAGTTGAATTTGTTGGTGTTCTTCCATGTTGAGGTGGTTGAAGTTGTTGGTGTTTTTCAAGGTTGAGGTTGTTATTGAATTTTTTGGTGTTTTTCATTGTTGAGGTTTTTGTTGAATTTTTTGGTGTTTTTGAATGTTGAGGTTGTTGATGAATTTTTTGGTGTTTTTCACTGTTGAGGTTTTTGTTGAATGTGTTGGTGATTTTCAATGTTGAGGTTGTTGTTGAATTTATTGGTATATTCAATGTTTTTTTTTAAATCTTTTTGTATTTTTCAAAGTTGAGGTCGCAGTTGAATTTGTTGCTGTTTCTCAATGTTGAGCTTGTTCAATTTTTTGGTGTTTTTCAAAGTTGAGGTTGTTGTTACATTTTTTGATGTTTTTCATTGCTGAGGTTGTTGTTGAATTTGTTGGTGATTTTCACTGTTGATGTTGTTGAATTTATTTTCGTTTTCATTGGTTTTTTTTTTGTATTTCTCAAAGTTGAGGTTGCAGTTGAATTTGTTGGTGTTTGTCAATGTTGAGGTTGTTGAAGTTGTTGGTGTTTTTCAAAGCTGAGGTTGTTATTGAATGTTTTGGTGTTTTTCATTGTTGAGGTTTATGTTGAATTATTTGGTGTTTTTGAATGTTGAGGTTGTTGATGAATTTTTTACTGTTTTTCATTGTTGAGGTTTTTGTTGAATTTGTTGGTGATTTTCAATCTTGAGGATGTTGTTGAATTTTTTGGTGTTTTTCATTGTTGAGGTTTTTGTTGAATTTGTTGGTGTTTTTGAATGTTGAGGTTGCTGATGAATTTTTTGGTGTTTTTCATTGTTCAGGTTTTTGTTGATTTTGTTGGTGATTTTCAAAGTTGAGTTTCTTGTTTAATTTTTTGGTGTTTTTCGTTGTTGATGTTGTTGTTTAACTTGTTGGAGATTTTCAATCTTGAGGTTGTTGTTGATTTTTTTGGTGATTTTCAATGTTGAGTTTGTTGTTGAATTTGTTGGTGTTTTGCAATGTTGAGGTTGTTGAAGTTGTTGGTGTTTTTCAAAGTTGAGGTTGTTGTTGAATTTTTTGGTGTTTTTCATTGTTGAGGTTTTTGTTGAATTATTTGGTGTTTTTCAATGTTGAGGTTGTTGATGAATTTTTTGGTGTTTTTCATTGTTGATGTTTTTGTTGAATTTGTTTGTGTTTGTCACTGTTGAGGTTGTTGTTGAATTTGTTGGTGACTTTCAATATTGAGGTTGTGGTTGAATTTGTTGGTGTTTTTCCATGTTGAGGTTTTTGAATTTGTTGGTGTTTTTCAAAGTTGAGGTTGTTGTTGAACTTGTTGGTGATTTTCAATGTTGAGTTTGTTTTTGAATTTTTTTGGTGTTTTTCATTGCTGAAGTTGTTGTTGAAATTGTTGGAGTTTTTCAATGTTGAGGTTGTTGTTGAATTTTTCGGGGATTTTCAATGTTGAGGTAGTTGTTGAATTTTTTGGTGTTTTTGAATGTTGAGGTTGTTGTTGAATTGTTTGGTGTTTTTCATTGTTGTGGTTGTTGTTGAATTTGTTGGTGTTTTTCAATGGTGAGGTTGTTGAATTTGTTGGTGTTTTTCAAAGCTGAGTTCGTTGTTGAATTTGTTGGTTTATTTGATTGTTGAGGTTGTTAAATCTGCTGGTGTTTTTCAAATCGAGGTTGTTGTTGAATTTGTGGGTGTTTTTCATTGTTGATGTTGTTGTTGAATTTGTTGGTGATTTTCAATATTGATGTCGTAGTTGAATTTGTTGGTGTTTTTCTATGTTGAGGTTTTTGAATTTGTTGGTGTTTTTCAAAGTTGAGGTTGTTGTTGATAACTTGGTGTTTTTCAATGTTGAGCTTGTTGTTGAATTTTTTTGTGATTTTCAATATTGAGAATGTTGTTGAATTTATTGGTGTATTCAATGTTTTTTTTTGAATCATTTTGTATTTTTCAAAGTTGAGGTTGCAGTTGAATTTGTTGCTGTTTCTCAATGTTGAGGTTGTTGAATTTTTTGGTGTTTTTCAAAGTTGAGGTTGTTGTTTAGTTTTTAGATGTTTTTCATTGCTGATGATGTTGTTGAATTTGTTGGTGATTTTCAATGTTGAGGTTGTTGAATTTATTGGTGTTATCATTGGTTTTTTTTTATCTTTTATGTATTTTACAAAGTTGAGGTTGTAGTTGAATTTGTTGGTGTTTTTCATTGTTGAGGTGGTTGGAGTTGTTGGTGTTTTTCAAAGTTGAGGTTGTTTTTGAATTTTTTGGAGATTTTCAATGATGAGTTTGTTGTTGAATTTGTTGGTGTTTTTCAATGTTGAGGTTGTTGAATTTGTTGGTATTTTTCAAAGTTGACGCTGTAGTTGCATTTTTTGGTGTTAATAATTGTTAAGGCTTTTGTTGAATTTGTTGGTGTTTTTCGTTGTTGTAGTTGTTGTTGAATTTTTGTTGTTTTTCATTTTTGAAGTTGTTGTTAAATTTGTTGGCGATTTTCAATATTGAGGTTGTTGTTGAATTTGTTCGTGTTTTCCATTGTTGTGGTCGTTGTTGTTGAATTATTGACGTTATTCATTGTTGAGGTTGTTGTTAAATTTGCTGGTGATTTTCAATTTTGAGGTTGTTGTTGAATTTGTTGGTGTTATCAATTTTTATTTTGTTGAACCTTTTTGTATTTTTAAAAGTTGAGATTGTTGTTGAGTTTGTTGTTGTTTTTCAATGTTGAGGTTTTTGAATTTGTTGGTGTTTTTCAAAACTGCGTTTGTTGTTGAATTTGTTGGTGTTTTTGAATGTTGAGGTTGTTAAATCTGTTGGTGTTTTTCAAATTGAGGTTGTTGTTGAATTTTTTGGTGCTTTTCATTGCTGAGGTTGTTGTTGAATTTGTTGGTGTTTTTCATAGATGAAGTTGTTGTTGAATTTGTTGGTGATTTTCATTTTTGAGGTTTTAATTGAATTATTTGGTGTTTTTCCATGTTGAGGTTTTTGAATTTGTTGGTCTTTTTCAAAGTTGAGGTTGCTGTTGAATTTTCTGGTGATTTTCAATATTGAGGTTGTTGTTGAATTTATTGGTGGGTTCAATGTTTTTTTTTTGAATCTTTTTGTAATTTTCAAATTTGAGGTTGCACTTGAATTTGTTGCCGTCTTTCAATGTTGAGGTTGTTGAAGTTGTTGGTGTTTTTAAAAGTTGAGGTTGTTGTTGACTTTTTTGTTGTTTTTCATTGTTGAGGTTTTTGTTGAATTTGTTGGTGTTTTTGAATGTTGATGTTGTTGATGAATTTTTTGGTGTTTTTCATTGTTGAGGTTTTTGTTGAATTTTTTGGTGAATTTCAATGTTGAGGTTGTTGTTGAATTTATTGGTGTATGCAATGTTTTTATTGGAATCTTTTCGTATTTTTCAAACCTCAGGTTGCAGTTGAATTTCTTGCTGTTTCTCAATGTTGAGGTTCTTGAATTTTTTGGTGTTATTCAAAGTTGAGGTTGTTGTTGAATTTTTTGATGTTTTTCATTGCTGAGCTTGTTGTTGAATTAGTTGATGATTTTCCATGTTGAGGTTGTTGAAGTTGTTGGTGTTTTTCAAAGTTGAGGTTGTTGTTGAATTTTTTGGTATTTTTCATTGTTGAGGTTTTTGTTGAATTTGTTGGTGATTTTCAATGTTGAGGTTGTTGTTCAATTGTTTGGTGTTTCTCATTGTTGAGGTTTCGGTTGAATTTGTTGGTGTATTTGAATGTTGAGGTTGTTGATGAATTTTTTGGTGTTTTTCATTGTTGAGATTTTAGTTGAATTATTTGGTGTTTTTCAAAGTTGAGGTTGTTGTTACATTTTTTTTGTGTTTTTCATTGCTGAGGTTGTTGTTGAATTTGTTGGTGATTTTCAATGTTGAGGTTGTTGAATTTATTGGTGTTATCACTGGTTTTTTTTGTTTTTTTTTTGTATTTCTCAAAGTTGAGGTTGCAGTTGAATTTGTTGGTGATTTTCAATGTTGAGGTTGTTGAAGTTGTTGGTGTTTTTCAAAGTTGAGGTTGTTGTTGAATTTTTTGGTGTTTTTCATTGTTGTGGTTTTTGTTGAATATTTTGGTGTTTTTGAATGTTGAGGTTGTTGATGAATTTGTTGTTGTCATCAATTTTTATTTTGTTGAACCATTTTGTATTTTTTAAAGTTGAAGTTGTTGTTGAATTTTTTGGTGTTTTTCAATGTTGAGGTTCTTGAATTTGTTGGTGTTTTTCAAAGCTGAGCTTGTTATTGAATTTGTTGGTTTATTTGAATGTTGAGGTTGTTAAATCTGTTGTTGTTTTTCAAATTGAGGTTGTTATTGAATTTTTTGGTGTTTTTCATTGTTGAGGGTTTTGTTGAATTTGTTGGTGTTTTTCATTGTTGAGGTAGTTGTTGAATTTATTGGTGATTTTCAATATTGAGGTTGTAGTTGAATTTGTTGGTGTTTTTCCATGTTGATGTTTTTGAATTTGTTGGTGTTTTTCAAAGTTGAGGTTTTTGTTGATAATTTGGTGTTTTTCAATGTTGAGGTTGTTGTTGAATTTATTGGTGATTTTCAATATTGAGATTGTTGTTGAATTTATTGGTGCATTCAATATTTCCTTTTGAATCTTTTTGTATTTTTCAAAGTTGAGGTTGCAGTTGAATTTGTTGCTGTTTCTCAATGTTGAGGTTGTTGAATTTTTTGGTGTTTTTCAAAGTTGAGGTTGTTGTTGAATTTTAAATGTTTTTCATTGCTGAGGTTGTTGTTGAATTTGTTAGTGATTTTCAATGTTGAGGTTGTTGAATTTATTGGAGTAATCAATGGTTTTTTTTTATCTGTTTTGTATTTTTCAAAGTTGAGGTTGCAGTTGAATTTCTTGGTGTTTTTCAATGTTGAGGTGGGTGAAGTTCTTGGTGTTTTTCAAAGTTGAGGTTGTTCTTGAATTTTTTGGTGTTTTTGAATGTTGAGGTTGTAGATGAATTTTTTGGTGTTTTTCATTGTTGCGGTACCTGTTGAATTTGTTGGTGTTTTTCATTGTTGAGGTTTTTGTTGAAGTTATTGATGTTTTTCCTTGCTGAGGTTCTTGTTGAATTTGTTGGTGATTTTGAATGTTCAGGTTGTTGAATTTCTTGGTGTTATCAATGGTTTTTTTTTAATCTTTTTTGTATTTTTCAAAGTTGAGGTTGCAGTTGAATTTGTTGGTGTTTTTCATTGTTGAGGTTTTTGTTGAATTTTTTGGTGTTTTTCAATGTTGAGGTGTTTGATGAATTTGCTGTTGTTATCAATTTTTATGTTGTTGACCTTTTTTGTAGTTTTTAAAGTTGAGGTTGTTGTTGAATTTGTTGGTGTTTTTCAAAGCTGAGCTTGTTGTTGAATTTGTTGGTGTATTTGAATGTTGAGGTTGTTAAATCTGTTGGTGTTTTTCAAATTGAGGTTGTTGTTGAATTTGTTGGTGTTTTTCATTGTTGAGGTTGTAGTTGAGTTTGTTGGCGTTTTTCCATGTTGAGGTTTTTGAATTTGTTGGTGTTTTTTCAAACTTGAGGTTATTGTTGATAATTTGGTGTTTTTCAATGTTGAGGTTGTTGTTGAATGTTTTTGTGATTTTCAATATTGAGATTGTTGTTGAATTTGTTGGTGTATTCAATTTTAGTTTTTGAATCTTTTTGTATTTTTCAAAGTTGAGGTTGCAGTTGAATTTGTTGCTGTTTCACAATGTTGAGGTTGTTGAATTTTTTGGTGTCTTTCAAAGTTGAGGTTGTTGTTGAATTTTTAGATGTTTTTCATTGCGGAGGTTGTTGTTGAATTTGTTGGTGATTTTCAACGTTGAGGTTGTTGATGAATTATTTGGTGTTTTTCATTGCTGTGGTTGTTGTTGTTGAATTTTTAATGTTTTTAATCGTTGAGGTTGTTGTTAAATTTGTTGGTGATTTTCAATATTGAGGTTGTTGTTGAATTTGTTGGTGTTATCAATTTTGATTTTGTTGAAAATTTTTGTATTTTTAAAATTTGAGGTTGTTGTTGAATTTGATGGTGTTTTTCAATGTTTAGGTTGTTGAATTTGCTGGTGCTTTTCAAAGCTGAGTTTCATGTTGAATTTGTTGGTGTATTTGAATTTTGATGTTGTTAAATCTGTTGGTGTTTTTCAAAAATGAGGTTGTTGTTGAATTTTTTGGTGTTTTTCATTGTTGAGGTTTTTGTTGTATTTGTTGGTGTTTTTCATTTTAGAGGTTGTTGTTGAATTTGTTGGTGATTTTCAATTTTGAGGTTGTAGTTGATTTTGTTGGTGTTTTTCCATGTTGAGGTTTTTGAATTTGTTGGCGTTTTTCAAAGTTGAGGTTGCAGTTGAATTTGTTGCTGTTTCTCAATGTTGAGGTTGTTGAATTTTTTGGTGTCTTTCAAAGTTGACGTTGTTGTTGAATTTTTAGATGTTTTTCATTGCTGAGGTTGTTGATGAATTTGTTGGTGATTTTCAATGTTGAGGTTGTTGAATTTATTGGTGTTATCAATGGTTTTTTTTGATCTTTTTTGTATTTTTCAAAGTTGAGGTTGCAGTTGAATTTCTTGCTGTTTTTCAATGTTGAGGTGGTTGAAGTTGTTGGTGTTTTTCAAAGTTGAGGTTGTTGTTGAATTTTTTGGCGTTCTTCATTGTTGAGGTTTTTGTTGAATTTATTGGTGTTTTTGAATGTTGAGGTTGTTTGATGAATTATTAGGTGTTTTTCATTGTTGAGGTTTTTCTTGAATTTGTTGGTGATTTTCAATTTTGAGGTTGTTGTTGAATTTATTGATGTATTCAATGTTTTTTTTGAATTTTTTTGTATTTTTCAAAGTTGATGTTGCAGTTGAATTTGTTGCGCTTTTTCAAAGTTGAGGTTGTTGAATTTTTTGGTGTTTTTCAAAGTTGAGGTTTTTGTTGAATTTTTTGATGTTATTCATTGCTGAGGTTGTTGTTGAATTTGTTGGTGATTTTCAATATTGAGTTTGTTGTTGAATTTTTTGGTGTTTTTCATTGTTGCGGTACTTGTTGAATTTGTTGGTGTTTGTCATTGTTGAGGTTCTTGTTCAATTTTTTGATGTTTTTCCTTGCTGAGGATCTTGTTGAATTTGTTGGTGATTTTGATTCTTCAGGTTTTTGAATTAATTGGTGTTATCAATGGTTTTTTATGATCTTTTTTGTATTTTTCAAAGTTGAGGTTGCAGTTGAATTTGTTGGTGTTTTTGAATTTTGAGGTTGTTGTTGAATTTTTTGGTGTTTTTCATTGTTGAGGTTGTTGTTGCATTTGTCAGAGTTTTTCAATGTTGAGGTTGTTGTTGAATTTGTTGGTGTTTATCACTTTTGAGGTTGTTGAATTTGCTGCTGTTTTTCAAAGTTGACGTTGTTGTTGAATTTTTTGGTTTTTTAATTGTTGAGGTTTTTGTTGAATTTGTTGTTGTTTTTGAATGTTGAGGTTGTTGTTGCATTTTTTGGTGTTTTTCATTGTTGAGGTTGTTGTTGAATTTGTTGGTGTTTTTGAATGTTGAGGTTGTTGAAGAATTCTTTGGTGTCTTTCATTGTTGAGGTTGTTGTTGATTTTATTGGTGTCTTTGAATTTTGAGGTTGTTGTTGAATTTGTTGGTGATTTTCAATATTGAGGTTGTAGTTTAATTTGATGGTGTTTTTCCATGTTGAGGTTTCTGAATTTGTAGGTGTTTTTCAAAGTTGAGGTTGTTGTTGAATATTTTGGTGTTTTTCAATGTTGTGGTTGTTGTTGAATTTTTTGGTGATTTTCAATATTGAGGTTGTTGTTCAATTCATTGGTGTATTCAATGTTTTTTTTTGAATCTTTTTGTATTTTTCTAAGTTAAGGTTGCAGTTCAATTTGTTGCTGTTTCTCAATGTTGAGGTTGTTGAATTTTTTGGTTTTTTTCAAAGTTGAGTTTGTTGTTGAATTTTTTGGTGTTTTTCATTGTTGAGTTTTTTGTTGAATTTGTTGTTGTTTTTGAATGTTGAAGTTGTTGTTGAATTTTTTGATGTTTATCATTGTTGAGGTTGTTTTTGAATTTGTTGGTGATTTTCAGTGTTGAATTTGTTGTTGAAATTGTTGGAGTTTTTCAATGTTGAGGTTGTTGTTGATTTTTTTGGTGATTTTCATTGTTGAGGTTTTTGTTGAATTTGTTGGTGTTTTTGAATGTTGAGTTTGTTGTTGAATTTTTGTGTGTTTTTCATTGCAGAGGTTGTTATTGAATTTGTGGCTGTTTTTGATTGCTGAGGTTGTTGTTGAATTTGTTGGTGTTTTTCATTGTTGAGGTTGTTGAACTTGTTGGTATTTTTCAAAGTTGACGTTTTTGTTGAATTTTTTGGTTTTTTTAGTTGTTGAGGTTTTTGTTGAATTTGTTAGTGTTTTTGAATGTTGAGGTTGTTGATGAATTTTTTGATGTTTTTCATTGACGAGGTTGTTGTTGAATTTGTTGGTGTTTTTGAATGTTGAGGTTGTTGTTGAATTGCTTGGTGTTTTTCATTGTTGTGGTTGTTGTTGTTGAATGTTTTGATGTTTTTAATTGTTGATGTTGTTGTTAAATTTGTTGGTGATTTTCAATATTGAGGTTGTTGTTGAATTTGTTGGTGTTATCAATTTTGATTTTGTTGAAACTTTTAGTATTTTTAAAAGTTGAGGTTGTTGTTGAATTTGTTGATGATTTTCAATGTTTAGGTTGTTGAATTTGCTGGTGTTTTTCAAAGCTGAGTTTCATGTTGAATTTGTTGGTGTATTTGAATGTTGAGGTTGTTAAATCTGTTGGTGTTTTTCAAAAATGAGGTTGTTGTTGAATTTTTTGGTGTTTTTCATTGTTGAGGTTTTTGTTGAATTTGTTGCTGTTTTTCATTTTAGAGGCTTTTGTTGAATTTGTTGGTGTTTTTCGTTGTTGTAGTTGTTGTTGTTGAATTTTTGTTGTTTTTCATTTTTGAAGTTGTTGTTAAATTTGCTGGTGATTTTCAATTTTGAGGTTGTTGTTGAATTTGTTGGTGTTATCAATTTTTATTTTGTTGAACCTTTTTGTATTTTTAAAAGTTGAGATTGTTGTTGAGTTTGTTGTTGTTTTTCAATGTTGAGGTTGTTGAATTTGTTGGTGTTTTTCAAAACTGCGTTTGTTGTTGAATTTGTTGGTGTTTTTGAATGTTGAGGTTGTTAAATCTGTTGGTGTTTTTCAAATTGAGGTTGTTGTTGAATTTTTTGGTGTTTTTCATTGCTGAGGTTGTTGTTGAATTTGTTGGTGTTTTTCATAGATGAAGTTGTTGTTGAATTTGTTGGTGATTTTCATTTTTGAGGTTTTAATTGAATTATTTGGTGTTTTTCCATGTTGAGGTTTTTGAATTTGTTGGTCTTTTTCAAAGTTGAGGTTGTTGTTGAATTTTTTGGTGTTTTTCAATGTTGAGGTTGTTGTTGAATTTCTTAGTGTATTCAATGTTTTTGTTTTGAATCTTTTGCATTTTTCATGGTTTAGGATGCAGTTGAATTTGTTGGTGTTTCTCAATGTTGAGGTTGTTGAATTTTTTGTTTTTTTTCAAAGTTGTGTTTGTTGTTGAATTTTTTGGTGTTTCTCATTGTTGAGTTTTTTGTTGACTTTGTTGTTGTCTTTGAATGTTGAGGTTGTTGTTGAATTTATTGATGTTTTTCATTTTTGAGGTTGTTTTTGAATTTGTTGGTAATATTCATTGTTGAGTTTGTTGTTGAATCTTTTGGTATTTTTCATTGTTGAGATCGTTGTTTTTGAATTTATTCCTTTATTTCATTGCTGAGGTTGTTGATGAATTTTTTGGTGTTTTTCATTGTTGAGGTTTTTGTTGAATTTGTTGGTGTTTTTCATTGTTGTGGTTTTTGTTTTTGAGTTTTTTGATGTTTTTAATTGTTGATGTTGTTGTTAAATTTGTTGGTGATTTTCAATATTGAGGTTGTTGTTGAATTTGTTGGTGTTATCAATTTTGATTTTGTTGTAACTTTTTGTATTTTTAAAATTTGAGGTTGTTTTTGAATTTGATGATGTATTTCAATGTTTAGGTTGTTGAATTTGCTGGTGTTCTTCAAAGCTGAGTTTCATGTTGAATTTGTTGGTGTATTTGAATGTTGAGGTTGTTAAATCTGTTGGTGTTTTTCAAAAATGAGGTTGTTGTTGAATTTTTTGGTGTTTTTCATTGTTGAGGTTTTTGTTGAATTTGTGGTTATTTTTCATTTTAGAGGTTTTTGTTGAATTTGTTGGTGATTTTCAACATTGAGGTTGTAGTTGAATTTGTTGGTGTTTTTCCATGTTGAGGTTTTTGAATTTGTTGGTGTTTTTCAAAGTTGAGGTTGTAGTTGAATATTTTGGTGTTTTTCAATGTTGAGGTTGATGTTGAATTTCTTAGTGTATTCAATGTTTTTTTTTTGAATCTTTTGCATTTTTCATAGTTGAGGTTGCAGTTGAATTTGTTGGTGTTTCTCAATGTTGAGGTTGTTGTTCAATTTTTAGATGTATTTCAATGTTGAGGTTTTGTTGAATTTGTTGATGTTTTTGAATGTTGAGGTTGTTGTTGAATTTGTTGGTGTTTTTCAATGTTGAGGTTGTTGTTGAATTTTTTGGTGTTTTTCATTGTTGAGGTTTTTGTTGAATTTGTTGGTGTTTTTAATTGTTGAGGTTGTTTTTGAATTTGTTGGTGATTTTCAATATTGAGGTTGTAGTTGAATTTGTGGTGTTTTTCCATGTTGAGGTTTTTGAATTTGTTGGTGTTTTTCAAAGTTGAGGTTCTTGTTGAATTTTTTGGCGTTTTTCATTGTTGAGTTTCTTGTTGAATTTGTTGCCGTTTTTGAATGTTGAGGTTGTTGTTGAATTTTTTGATGTTTTTCATTGTTGAAGTTGTTGTTGAATTTTTCGGTGTTTTTCATTGTTGAGGTTTTTGTTGAATTTGTTGGTGTTTTTCATTGTTGAGGTTGTAGTTGAATTTGTTGGTGTTTTTCCATGTTGAGGTTTTTGAATTTGTTGGTGTTTTTCAAAGTTGAGGTTCTTGTTGAATTTTTTGCTGTTTTTCATTGTTGAGTTTTTTGTTGAATTTGTTGGTGTTTTTGAATGTTGAGGTTGTTGTAAAATTTTTTGATGTTTTTCATTGTTGAAGTTGTTGTTGAATTTTTCGGTGCTTTTCATTGTTGAGGTTGTTGTTGTATTTATTGATGTTTTTCATTTTTGAGGTTGTTTTTGAATTTGTTGCTAATATTCATTGTTGAGTTTGTTGTTGAATCTTTTAGTATTTTTTATTGTTGAGATCGTTGTTTTTGAATTTATTCCTTTTTTTCATTGCTGAGGTTGTTGATGAATTTTTTGGTGTTTTTCATTGTTGAGGTCGTTGTTGTTGAATTGTTTGCTGTTTTTCATTGCTGATGTTGATGTTGAATTTGTTGGTGTTTTTGAATGTTGAGGTTGTTGTTGAATTTTTTGTTGTTTTTCATTGTTGAGGTTGTTGTTGAATTTGTTGGTATTTTCGAATGTTGAGGTTGCTGTTGAATTTGTTCGTGTTTTGAATATTGAGATTGTTGTTGAATTATTTGGTGTTTTTCATTGTTGAGGTTGTTGTTGAATTTTTTGATGATTTTCATTGTTGTGGTTGTTGTTGAATTTATTGGTGATTTTCAAAATTAAGGATGTTGTTGAATTTATTGGTGTTATCAATGATTTATCTTGAACTTTTTCGTATTTTTCAAAGTTGTGGTTGCAGTTGAATTTGTTGGTGTTTTTCAAAGTTGAGGTTGTTGTTGAATTTTTAGATGTATTTCAATGTTGAGCTTTTTGTTGAATTTGTTGATGTTTTTGAATGTTGAGGTTGTTGTTGAATTTGTTGGTGTTTTTCAATGTTGAGGTTGTTGTTGAATTTTTTGGTGTTTTTCATTGATGAGGTTTTTGTTGAATTTGTTGGTGTTTTTCATTGTTGTGGTTTTTGTTGTTGAGTTTTTTGATGTTTTTAATTGTTGATGTTGTTGTTAAATTTGTTGGTGATTTTCAATATTGAGGTTGTTGTTGAATTTGTTGGTGTTATCAATTTTGATTTTGTTGTAACTTTTTGTATTTTTAAAATTTGAGGTTGTTTTTGAATTTGATGATGTATTTCAATGTTTAGGTTGTTGAATTTGCTGGTGTACTTCAAAGCTGAGTTTCATGTTGAATTTGTTGGTGTATTTGAATGTTGAGGTTGTTAAATCTGTTGGTGTTTTTCAAAAATGAGGTTGTTGTTGAATTTTTTGGTGTTTTTCATTGTTGAGGTTTTTGTTGAATTTGTGGTTATTTTTCATTTTAGAGGTTTTTGTTGAATTTGTTGGTGATTTTCAACATTGAGGTTGTAGTTGAATTTGTTGGTGTTTTTCAAAGTTGAGGTTGTAGTTGAATATTTTGGTGTTTTTCAATGTTGAGGTTGATGTTGAATTTCTTAGTGTATTCAATGTTTTTTTTTGAATCTTTTGCATTTTTCATAGTTGAGGTAGCAGTTGAATTTGTTGGTGTTTCTCAATGTTGAGGTTGTTGTTGAACTTTTTGGTGTTTTTCATTGTTGAGGTTTTTGTTGAATTTGTTGGTGTTTTTAATTGTTGAGGTTGTTTTTGAATTTGTTGGTGATTTTCAATATTGAGGTTGTAGTTGAATTTGTTGGTGTTTTTCCATGTTGAGGTTTTTGAATTTGTTGGTGTTTTTCAAAGTTGAGGTTCTTGTTGAATTTTTTGGCGTTTTTCATTGTTGAGTTTCTTGTTGAATTTGTTGCCGTTTTTGAATGTTGAGGTTGTTGTTGAATTTTTTGATGTTTTTCATTGTTGAAGTTGTTGTTGAATTTTTCGGTGTTTTTCATTGTTGAGGTTTTTGTTGAATTTGTTGGTATTTTTCATTGTTGAGGTTGTAGTTGAATTTGTTGGTGTTTTTCCATGTTGAGGTTTTTGAATTTGTTGGTGTTTTTCAAAGTTGAGGTTCTTGTTCAATTTTTTGGTGTTTTTCATTGTTGAGTTTTTTGTTGAATTTGTTGGTGTTTTTCAATGTTGAGGTTGTTGAATTTGTTTGTGTTTTTCAAAGCTGAGTTTGTTGTTGAATTTGTTGGTGTTTTTCATTGTTGAGGTTTTAGTTGAATTTGTTGGTGTTTTTCATTGTTGAGGTTGTTGTTGAATTTGTTGGTGATTTTCAATATTGAGGTTGTAGTTGAATTTGTTGGTGTTTTTCCATGTTGATGTTTTTGAATTTGTTGGTGTTTTTCAATGTTGAGGTTTTTGTTGAATTTTTTGTTGTTTTTCATTGTTGAGGTTGTAGTTGAATTTGTTGGTGTTTTTCCATGTTGAGGTTTTTGAATTTGTTGGTGTTTTTCAAAGTTGAGGTTCTTGTTGAATTTTTTGGTGTTTTTCATTGTTGAGTTTTTTGTTGAATTTGTTGCTGTTTTTGAATGTTGAGGTTGTTGTTGAATTTTTTGTTGTTTTTCATTGTTGAAGTTGTTGTTGAATTTTTCGGTGCTTTTCATTGTTGAGGTTGTTGTTGTATTTATTGATGTTTTTCATTTTTGAGGTTGTTTTTGAATTTGTTGCTAATATTCATTGTTGAGTTTGTTGTTGAATCGTTTGGTATTTTTTATTGTTGAGATCGTTGTTTTTGAATTTATTCCTTTTTTTCATTGCTGAGGTTGTTGATGAATTTTTTGGTGTTTTTCATTGTTGAGGTCGTTGTTGTTGAATTGTTTGCTGTTTTTCATTGCTGATGTTGATGTTGAATTTGTTGGTGTTTTTGAATGTTGAGGTTGTTGTTGAATTTTTTGTTGTTTTTCATTGTTGAGGTTGTTGTTGAATTTGTTGGTATTTTCGAATGTTGAGGTTGCTGTTGAATTTGTTCGTGTTTTGAATATTGAGATTGTTGTTGAATTATTTGGTGTTTTTCATTGTTGAGGTTGTTGTTGAATTTTTTGATGATTTTCATTGTTGTGGTTGTTGTTGAATTTATTGGTGATTTTCAAATTAAGGATGTTGTTGAATTTATTGGTGTTATCAATGATTTATCTTGAACTTTTTCGTATTTTTCAAAGTTGTGGTTGCAGTTGAATTTGTTGGTGTTTTTCAAAGTTGAGGTTGTTGTTGAATTTTTAGATGTATTTCAATGTTGAGCTTTTTGTTGAATTTGTTGATGTTTTTGAATGTTGAGGTTGTTGTTGAATTTGTTGGTGTTTTTCAATGTTGAGGTTGTTGTTGAATTTTTTGGTGTTTTTCATTGATGAGGTTTTTGTTGAATTTGTTGGTGTTTTTCATTGTTGTGGTTTTTGTTGTTGAGTTTTTTGATGTTTTTAATTGTTGATGTTGTTGTTAAATTTGTTGGTGATTTTCAATATTGAGGTTGTTGTTGAATTTGTTGGTGTTATCAATTTTGATTTTGTTGTAACTTTTTGTATTTTTAAAATTTGAGGTTGTTTTTGAATTTGATGATGTATTTCAATGTTTAGGTTGTTGAATTTGCTGGTGTACTTCAAAGCTGAGTTTCATGTTGAATTTGTTGGTGTATTTGAATGTTGAGGTTGTTAAATCTGTTGGTGTTTTTCAAAAATGAGGTTGTTGTTGAATTTTTTGGTGTTTTTCATTGTTGAGGTTTTTGTTGAATTTGTGGTTATTTTTCATTTTAGAGGTTTTTGTTGAATTTGTTGGTGATTTTCAACATTGAGGTTGTAGCTGAATTTGTTGGTGTTTTTCAAAGTTGAGGTTGTAGTTGAATATTTTGGTGTTTTTCAATGTTGAGGTTGATGTTGAATTTCTTAGTGTATTCAATGTTTTTTTTTGAATCTTTTGCATTTTTCATAGTTGAGGTTGCAGTTGAATTTGTTGGTGTTTCTCAATGTTGAGGTTGTTGTTGAACTTTTTGGTGTTTTTCATTGTTGAGGTTTTTGTTGAATTTGTTGGTGTTTTTAATTGTTGAGGTTGTTTTTGAATTTGTTGGTGATTTTCAATATTGAGGTTGTAGTTGAATTTGTTGGTGTTTTTCCATGTTGAGGTTTTTGAATTTGTTGGTGTTTTTCAAAGTTGAGGTTCTTGTTGAATTTTTTGGCGTTTTTCATTGTTGAGTTTCTTGTTGAATTTGTTGCCGTTTTTGAATGTTGAGGTTGTTGCTGAATTTTTTGATGTTTTTCATTGTTGAAGTTGTTGTTGAATTTTTCGGTGTTTTTCATTGTTGAGGTTTTTGTTGAATTTGTTGGTGTTTTTCATTGTTGAGGTTGTAGTTGAATTTGTTGGTGTTTTTCCATGTTGAGGTTTTTGAATTTGTTGGTGTTTTTCAAAGTTGAGGTTGTTGTTCAATTTTTTGGTGTTTTTCATTGTTGAGTTTTTTGTTGAATTTGTTGCTGTTTTTGAATGTTGAGGTTGTTGTTGAATTTTTTATGTTTTCATTGTTGAAGTTGTTGTTGAATTTTTCGGTGTTTTTCATTGTTGAGATTTTTGTTGAATTTGTTGGTGTTTTTCATTGTTGAGGTTGTTGTTGAATTTGTTGGTGATTTTCAATATTGAGGTTGTAGTTGAATTTGTTGGTGTTTTTCCATGTTGATGTTTTTGAATTTGTTGGTGTTTTTCAATGTTGAGGTTTTTGTTGAATTTTTTGTTGTTTTTCATTGTTGAGTTTTTTGTTGAATTTGTTGCTGTTTTTGAATGCTGAGGTTGTTGTTGAATTTTTTGATGTTTTTCATTGTTGAAGTTGTTGTTGAATTTGATAGTGATTTTCAATGTTGTGCTTGTTGATGATTTTTTTGGTTTTTTTCATTGTTGAGGTTGTTGTTGAATTTTTTGGTATTTTTCATTGTTGAGGTCGTTGTTGTTGAATTTTTTGCTGTTTTTCATTTCTGAGGTTGTTGTTGAATTTGTTGATGTTTTAAATTTTGAGATTGTTGTTGAATTATTTGGTGTTTTTCATTGTTGAGGTTGTTGTTGAATTTGTTGGTGATTTTCAATATTGAGGTTGTGGTTGAGTTTGTTGGTGTTTTTCCATGTTGAGGTTTTTGAAATTGTTGGTGTTTTTCAAAGTTGAGGTTATTGTTGAATTTGATGGTGATTTTCAATGTTGAGTTTGCCGTTGAATTTTCTGGTGTTTTTCATTGTTGAGGTTGTTGTTGAATTTGTTGGAGTTTTTCAATGTTGAGGTTGTTGTTGAATTTTTTGGTATTTTTCAATGTTGAGGTCGTTGTGTTGAATTGTTTGCTGTTTATCATTGCTGAGGTTGTTGTTGAATTTGTTGGTGTTATTGAATGTTGAGGTTGTTGTTGAATTTTTTGTTGCTTTTCATTGTTGAGGTTGTTGTTGAATTTGTTGGTGTTTTCGAATGTTGAGGTTGTTGTTCAATTTGTTGCTGTTTTGAATGTTGAGATTGTTGTTGAATTATTTGGCCTATTTCATTGTTGAGGTTGTTGTTGAATTTTGTGATGTTTTTCATTGTTGAGGTTTTTGATGAATTTATTGTTTATTTTCATTATTGAGGTTCTTGTTGAATTTATTGGTGTTGTCAATGACTTTTCTTGAACTTTTTTGTATTTTTCAATGTTGAGGTTTTTGTTGAATTTTTTGCTGTTTTTGAATGATGATGTTGTTGTTGAATTTGTTGGTGTTTTTCAATGTTGAAGTTGTTGCTGAATTTTTGGGTATTTTTCATTGTTAAGGTTTTTGTTGAATTTGTTGGCGTTTTTGAATGTTGAGGTTGTTGATGAATTTTTTGGTGTTTTTCATTGTTGAGGTTTTTGTTGAATTTTTTGGTGTTCTTCAAAGTTGAGGTTGTTGTTGAATTTTTTGGTGTTTTTCATTGTTGAGTTTTTTGTTGAATTTGTTGTTGATTTTGAATGTTGAGGTTGTTGTTGAATTTTTTCATGTTTTTCATTGTTGAGGTTGTTGTTGAATCTGTTGGTGATTTTCAATGTTGAGTTTGTTGTTGAATTTTTTGGAGTTTTTCATTGTTGAGGTTGTTGTTGATAATTTGGTGTTTTTCAATTTTGAGGTTGTTGTTGAATATTTTTGTGATTTTCAATATTGAGATTGTTGTTTAATTTATTGGTGTATTCAATGTCTTTTTTTGAATCTTTTTGTATTTTTCAAAGTTGAGGTTGCGGTTGAATTTGTTGCTGTTTCTCAATGTTGAGGTTGTTGAATTTTTTGGAGTTTTTCATTGTTGAGGTTTTTGTTGAATTATTTGGTGTTTTTGAATGTTGAGGTTGTTGATGAATTTTTTTGTGTTTTTCATTGTTGAGGTTTTTGTTGAATTTGTTGGTGTTTTTCACTGTTGAGACTGTTGTTGAATTTGTTGGTGATTTTCAATATTGAGGTTGTGGTTAAATTTGTTGGTGTTTTTCCATTTTGATGTTTATGAATTTGTTGGTGTTTTTCAAAGATGAGGTTGTTGTTGAATTTGTTGGTGAATTTCAATGTTGAGTTTGTTTTTGAATTTTTTGGTGTTTTTCATTGTTGAGGTTGTTGTTGAAATTGTTGGAATTTTTCAATGTTGAGGTTTTTGTTGAATATTTTGTGATTTTCAATGTTGAGAATGTTGTTGAATTTGTTGGTGTTTTTGAATGTTGAGGTTGTTGTTGAATTTGTTGGTGTTTTTGAATGTTGAGGTTGTTGTTTAATTTTTTGGTGTTTTTCATTGTTGTGGTTGTTGTTGTTGAATTTTTGATGTTTTTCATTGTTGAGGTTGTTGTTAAATTTGTTGGTGATTTTCAATATTGAGGTTGTTGTTGAATTTGTTGATGTTATCAATTTTTATTTTGTTGACCCGTTTTGTATTTTTTAATGTTGAGGTTGTTGTTGAATTTGTTGGTGTTTTTCAATGTTGAGGTTGTTGAATTTGTTGGTGTTTTTCAAATTGAGGTTGTTGTTGAATTTTTTGGTGTTATTCATTGTTGAGGTTTTTTTTGGATTTGTTGGTGTTTTTCATTGTTGAGGTTGTTGTTGAATTTTTTGGTGTTTTTCCATGTTGACGGTTTTGAATTTGTTGGTGTTTTTCAAAGTTGAGGTTGTTGTTGATAATTTGGTGTTTTCCAATGTTGAGGTTGTTGTTGAATTTTTTTGTGATTTTCAATATTGAGATTGTTGTTGAATTTATTGGTGTGTTCAATGTCTTTTTTTGAATCTTTTTGTATTTTTCAAAGTTGAGGTTACAGTTGAATTTGTTGCTGTTTCTCAATGTTGTGGATGTTGAATTTTTTGGTGTTATTCAAAGTTGAGGCTGTTGTTGAATTTTTTGATGTTTTTCATTGCTGAGGTTGTTTTTGTATTAGTTGATGACTTTCAATGTTGATGTTGTTGACTTTATTGGTTTTATCAATGGTTTTTTTTTAATCTTTTTTGTAATTTTCAAAGTTGAGGTTGCAGTTGAATTTGTTGCTGTTTTTCAATGTTGAGGTTTTTGAAGTTGTTGGTGTTTTTCAAAGTTGAGGTTGTTGATGATTTTTTTTGTCTTTTTCATTGTTGAGGTTTTTATTGAATTTGTTGGTAATTTTCAATGTTGAAGTTGTTGTTGAATTTTTTGGTGTTTCTCATTTTTGAGGTTTCTGTTGAATTTGTTGGTGTTTTTGAATGTTGAGGTTGTTGGTGAATTTATTGGTGTTTTTCATTGCTGAGGTTTTTGTTGACATTGTTGGTGTTTTTCACTGTTGAGGTTGTTGTTGAATTTGTTGGTGATTTTCAAAATTGAGGTTGTGGTTGAATTTGTTGGTGTTTTTCCATGTTGAGGTTTTTGAATTTGTTGGTGTTTTTCAAAGTTGAGGTTGTTGTTGAATTTGCTGGTCATTTTCAATGTTGAGTTTGTTTTTGAATTTTTTGGTGTTTTTCAATGTTGAGGTTGTTGTTGAATTAGTTGGTGTTTTTGAATGTTGAGGTTGTTGTTGAATTGTTTGGTGTTTTTAATTGTTGTGGTTGTTGTTGAATTGTTTGGTGTTTATCATTGTTGTGGTTGTTGTTGAATTTTTGATGTATTTCATTGTTGAGGTTGTTGTTAAATTTGCTGGTGATTTTCAATATTGAGGTTGTTGTTGAATTTGTTGGTGTTATCAATTTTTATTTTGTTGAACCTTTTTGTATTTTTTAAAGTTGAGGTTGTTGTTGAATTTGTTGGTGTTTTTCAATGTTGAGGTTGTTGAATTTGATGGTGTTTTTCAAATTGTGGTTGTTGTTGAATTTTTTGGTGTTTTTCATTGTTGAGGTTTTTTTTGAATCTTTTTGTATTTTTCATTGTTGATGTTGTTGTTGAATTTGTTGGTGATTTACAATGTTGAGGTCCTTGAACTTATTGGTGTTATCAATGGTTTTTTTTGATCTTTTATGTATTTTTCCAAGTTGAGGTTGCATTTGAATTTGTTGGTGTTCTTTCATGTTGAGGTGGTTGAAGTTGTTGGTGTCTTTTAAGGTTGAGGTTGTTATTGAATTTTTTGGTGTTATTCATTGTTGAGGTTTTTGTTGAATTTGTTGGTGTTTTTGAATGTTGAGTTTGTTGATGAATTTTTTCGTGTTTTTCATTGTTGAGGTTTTTGTTGAATTTGTTGGTGATTTTCAATGTTGAGGTTGTTGTTGAATTTATTGGTGTATTCAATGTTTTTTTTTAATCTTTTTGTATTTTTCAAAGTTGAGGTCGCAGTTGAATTTGTTGTTGTTTCTCAATGTTGAGCTTGTTGAATATTTTGCTGTTTTTCAAAGTTGAGGTTGTTGTTACATTTTTTGATGTTTTTCATTGCTGAGGTTTTGTTGAATTTTTTGGTGTTTTTCATTGTTGAGGTTTTTTTTGAATTTGTTGGTGTTTTTCATTGTTTGAGGTTGTTGTTGAAATTGTTGGTGTTTTTCAATTGTGAAGTTGTTGTTGAATTTTTTTGTGATTTTCAATATTGAGATTGTTGATGAATTTTTTGGTGTTTTTCATTGTTGAGGTTTTTGTTGAATTTGTTGGTGATTTTCAATGTTGATGTTGTTGTTGAATTTATTGGTGCATTCAATGTTTTTTTTTAATCTTTTTGTATTTTTCAAAGTTGAGGTCGCAGTTGAATTTGTTGCTGTTTCTCAATGTTGAGGTTGTTGAATTTTTTGGTGTTTTTCAAAGTTGAGGTTGTTGTTGAGTGTTTAGATTTATTTCATTGCTGATGTTGTCGTTGAATTTGTTGGTGATTTACAATGTTGAGGTTGTTGAATTTATTGGTGTTATCAATGGTTTTTTTTGATCTTTCATGTAATTTTCAAAGTTGAGGTTGCAGTTGAATTTGTTGCTGTTTTTCAATGTTGAGGTTTTTGAAGTTGTTGGTGTTTTTCAAAGTTGAGGTTGTTGATGATTTTTTTTGTCTTTTTCATTGTTGAGGTTTTTATTGAATTTGTTGGTAATTTTCAATGTTGAAGTTGTTGTTGAATTTTTTGGTGTTTCTCATTTTTGAGGTTTCTGTTGAATTTGTTGGTGTTTTTGAATGTTGAGGTTGTTGGTGAATTTATTGGTGTTTTTCATTGCTGAGGTTTTTGTTGACATTGTTGGTGTTTTTCACTGTTGAGGTTGTTGTTGAATTTGTTGGTGATTTTCAAAATTGAGGTTGTGGTTGAATTTGTTGGTGTTTTTCCATGTTGAGGTTTTTGAATTTGTTGGTGTTTTTCAAAGTTGAGGTTGTTGTTGAATTTGCTGGTCATTTTCAATGTTGAGTTTGTTTTTGAATTTTTTGGTGTTTTTCAATGTTGAGGTTGTTGTTGAATTAGTTGGTGTTTTTGAATGTTGAGGTTGTTGTTGAATTGTTTGGTGTTTTTAATTGTTGTGGTTGTTGTTGAATTGTTTGGTGTTTATCATTGTTGTGGTTGTTGTTGTTGAATTTTTGATGTATTTCATTGTTGAGGTTGTTGTTAAATTTGCTGGTGATTTTCAATATTGAGGTTGTTGTTGAATTTGTTGGTGTTATCAATTTTTATTTTGTTGAACCTTTTTGTATTTTTTAAAGTTGAGGTTGTTGTTGAATTTGTTGGTGTTTTTCAATGTTGAGGTTGTTGAATTTGATGGTGTTTTTCAAATTGTGGTTGTTGTTGAATTTTTTGGTGTTTTTCATTGTTGAGGTTTTTTTTGAATCTTTTTGTATTTTTCATTGTTGATGTTGTTGTTGAATTTGTTGGTGATTTACAATGTTGAGGTCGTTGAACTTATTGGTGTTATCAATGGTTTTTTTTGATCTTTTATGTATTTTTCCAAGTTGAGGTTGCATTTGAATTTGTTGGTGTTCTTTCATGTTGAGGTGGTTGAAGTTGTTGGTGTCTTTTAAGGTTGAGGTTGTTATTGAATTTTTTGGTGTTATTCATTGTTGAGGTTTTTGTTGAATTTGTTGGTGTTTTTGAATGTTGAGTTTGTTGATGAATTTTTTCGTGTTTTTCATTGTTGAGGTTTTTGTTGAATTTGTTGGTGATTTTCAATGTTGAGGTTGTTGTTGAATTTATTGGTGTATTCAATGTTTTTTTTTAATCTTTTTGTATTTTTCAAAGTTGAGGTCGCAGTTGAATTTGTTGTTGTTTCTCAATGTTGAGCTTGTTGAATATTTTGCTGTTTTTCAAAGTTGAGGTTGTTGTTACATTTTTTGATGTTTTTCATTGCTGAGGTTTTGTTGAATTTTTTGGTGTTTTTCATTGTTGAGGTTTTTTTTGAATTTGTTGGTGTTTTTCATTGTTGAGGTTGTTGTTGAAATTGTTGGTGTTTTTCAATTGTGAAGTTGTTGTTGAATTTTTTTGTGATTTTCAATATTGAGATTGTTGATGAATTTTTTGGTGTTTTTCATTGTTGAGGTTTTTGTTGAATTTGTTGGTGATTTTCAATGTTGATGTTGTTGTTGAATTTATTGGTGCATTCAATGTTTTTTTTTAATCTTTTTGTATTTTTCAAAGTTGAGGTCGCAGTTGAATTTGTTGCTGTTTCTCAATGTTGAGGTTGTTGAATTTTTTGGTGTTTTTCAAAGTTGAGGTTGTTGTTGAGTGTTTAGATTTATTTCGTTGCTGATGTTGTCGTTGAATTTGTTGGTGATTTACAATGTTGAGGTTGTTGAATTTATTGGTGTTATCAATGGTTTTTTTTGATCTTTCATGTAATTTTCAAAGTTGAGGTTGCAGTTGAATTTGTTGCTGTTTTTCAATGTTGAGGTTTTTGAAGTTGTTGGTGTTTTTCAAAGTTGAGGTTGTTGATGATTTTTTTTGTCTTTTTCATTGTTGAGGTTTTTATTGAATTTGTTGGTAATTTTCAATGTTGAAGTTGTTGTTGAATTTTTTGGTGTTTCTCATTTTTGAGGTTTCTGTTGAATTTGTTGGTGTTTTTGAATGTTGAGGTTGTTGGTGAATTTATTGGTGTTTTTCATTGCTGAGGTTTTTGTTGACATTGTTGGTGTTTTTCACTGTTGAGGTTGTTGTTGAATTTGTTGGTGATTTTCAAAATTGAGGTTGTGGTTGAATTTGTTGGTGTTTTTCCATGTTGAGGTTTTTGAATTTGTTGGTGTTTTTCAAAGTTGAGGTTGTTGTTGAATTTGCTGGTCATTTTCAATGTTGAGTTTGTTTTTGAATTTTTTGGTGTTTTTCAATGTTGAGGTTGTTGTTGAATTAGTTGGTGTTTTTGAATGTTGAGGTTGTTGTTGAATTGTTTGGTGTTTTTAATTGTTGTGGTTGTTGTTGAATTGTTTGGTGTTTTTCATTGTTGTGGTTGTTGTTGTTGAATTTTTGATGTATTTCATTGTTGAGGTTGTTGTTAAATTTGCTGGTGATTTTCAATATTGAGGTTGTTGTTGAATTTGTTGGTGTTATCAATTTTTATTTTGTTGAACCTTTTTGTATTTTTTAAAGTTGAGGTTGTTGTTGAATTTGTTGGTGTTTTTCAATGTTGAGGTTGTTGAATTTGATGGTGTTTTTCAAATTGTGGTTGTTGTTGAATTTTTTGGTGTTTTTCATTGTTGAGGTTTTTTTTGAATCTTTTTGTATTTTTCATTGTTGATGTTGTTGTTGAATTTGTTGGTGATTTACAATGTTGAGGTTGTTGAACTTATTGGTGTTATCAATGGTTTTTTTTGATCTTTTATGTATTTTTCAAAGTTGAGGTTGCATTTGAATTTGTTGGTGTTCTTTCATGTTGAGGTGGTTGAAGTTGTTGGTGTCTTTTAAGGTTGAGGTTGTTATTGAAATTTTTGGTGTTTTTCATTGTTGAGGTTTTTGTTGAATTTGTTGGTGTTTTTGAATGTTGAGTTTGTTGATGAATTTTTTCGTGTTTTTCATTGTTGAGGTTTTTGTTGAATTTGTTGGTGATTTTCAATGTTGAGGTTGTTGTTGAATTTATTGGTGTATTCAATGTTTTTTTTTAATCATTTTGTATTTTTCAAAGTTGAGGTCGCAGTTGAATTTGTTGTTGTTTCTCAATGTTGAGCTTGTTGAATATTTTGCTGTTTTTCAAAGTTGAGGTTGTTGTTACATTTTTTGATGTTTTTCATTGCTGAGGTTTTGTTGAATTTTTTGGTGTTTTTCATTGTTGAGGTTTTTTTTGAATTTGTTGGTGTTTTTCATTGTTGAGGTTGTTGTTGAATTTGTTGGTGTTTTTCAATTGTGAGGTTGTTGTTGAATTTTTTTGTGATTTTCAATATTGAAATTGTTGATGAATTTTTTGGTGTTTTTCATTGTTGAGGTTTTTGTTGAATTTGTTGGTGATTTTCAATGTTGATGTTGTTGTTGAATTTATTGTTGCATTCAATGTTTTTTTTTTAATCTTTTTGTATTTTTCAAAGTTGAGGTCGCAGTTGAATTTGTTGCTGTTTCTCAATGTTGAGGTTGTTGAATTTTTTGGTGTTTTTCAAAGTTGAGGTTGTTGTTGAGTGTTTAGATTTTTTTCATTGCTGATGTTGTCGTTGAATTTGTTGGTGATTTACAATGTTGAGGTTGTTGAATTTATTGGTGTTATCAATGGTTTTTTTTGATCTTTCATGTATTTTTCAAAGTTGAGGTTGCAGTTGAATTTGTTGGTGTTTTTCCATGTTGAGGTGCTTGAAGTTGTTGGTGTTTTTCAAGGTTGAGGTTGTTATTGAATTTTTTGGTGTTTTTCATTGTTGAGGTTATTGTTGAATTTTTTGGTGTTTTTCAATGTTGAGATTGTTGTTGAATTTATTGGTGTATTCAATGTTTTTTTTTGAATCTTTTTGTATTTTTCAAAGTTTAGGTTGCAGTTGAATTTGTTGCTGTATCTCAATGTTGAGCTTGTTGAATTTTTTGGTGTTTTTCAAAGTTGAGGTTGTTGTTACATTTTATGATGTTTTTCATGGCTGAGGTTGTTGTTGAATTTGTTCGTGATTTTCAATGTTGATTTTGTTGAATTTATTGTTGTTTTCAATGGTTTTTATTTTTTTTTGTATTTATCAAAGTTGAGGTTGCAGTTGAATTTGTTGGTGTTCTTCAATGTTGAGGTTGTTGAAGCTGTTGGTGTTTTTCATTGTTGAGGTTTTTGTTGAATTATTTGGTGTTTTTGAATGTTGAGGTTGTTGATGAATGGTTTAGTGTTTTTCATTGTTGAGGTTTATGTTGAATTTGTTCGTGATTTTCAGTGTTGAGGTTGTTGTAGAATTTTTTGGTGTTTTTCATTGTTGAGGTTTTTGTTGTATTTGTTGGTGTTTTTGAATGTTGAGGTTGTTGATGAATTTTTTGGTGTTTTCCATTGTTGATGTTTTTGTTGATTTTGTTGGTGATTTTCAATGTTGAGTTTCTTGTTGAATATTTTGGTGTTTTTGTTTGTTGAGGTTGTTGTTTCACTTGTTGGAGTTTTTCAATGTTGAGGTTGTTGTTGAATTTTTTGGTGATTTTCAATGTTGAGTCTGTTGTTGAATTTGTTGGTGTTTTTCTATGTTGAGGTTGTTGAAGTTGTTGTTGTTTTTCAAAGTTGAGGTTGTTGTTGAATTTTTTGGAGTTTTTCATTGTTGAGGTTTTTGTTGAATTATTTGGTGTTTTTGAATGTTGAGGTTGTTGATGAATTTTTTTGTGTTTTTCATTGTTGAGGTTTTTGTTGAATTTGTTGGTGATTTTCAATGTTGAGGTTGTTGTTGAATTTTTTGGTGTTTCTCATTGTTGAGGTTTCTGTTGAATTTGCTGGTGTTTTTGAATGTTGAGGTTGTTGGTGAATTTTTTGGCGTTTTTCATTGCTGAGATTTTTGTTGAATTTGTTGGTGTTTTTCACTGTTGAAGCTGTTGTTGAATTTGTTGGTGATTTTCAATATTGAGTTTATGGTTGAATTTGTTGGTGTTTTTAAATGTTGAGGTTTTTGAATTTGTTGGTGATTTTCAAAGTTGAGGTTGTTGTTGAATTTGTTGTTGACTTTCAATGTTGAGTTTGTTTTTGAATTTTTTGGTGTTTTTCAATGTTGAGGTTGTTGTTGAAATTGTTGGAGTTTTTCAATGTTGAGGTTTTTGTTGAATTTTTTGTGATTTTCAATGTTGAGAATGTTGTTGAATTTGTTGGTGCTTTTTAATGTTGAAGTTGTTGTTGAATTTGTTGGTGTTTTTGAATGTTGAGGTTGTTGTTGAATTGTTTGGTGTTTTTCATTGTTGTGGTTGTTGTTGTTGAATTTTTGATGTTTTTCATTGTTGAGGTTGTTGTTAAATTTGTTGGTGATTTTCCATATTGAGGTTGTTATTGAATTTTTTGGTGTTTTTCAATGTTGAGGTTATTGAATTTTATGGTGTTTTTCAAATTGAGGTTGTTCGTGAATTTTTTGGTGTTTTTCATTGTTGAGGTTTTTGTTGAATTTGTTTGTGTTTTTCCAAGTTGAGGGTTTTGAATTTGTTGGTGTTTTTCAAATTTGAGGTTGTTGTTGATAATTTGGAGTTTTTAAATGTTGAGGTGGTTGTTGAATTTTTTTGTGATTTTCAATATTGAGATTGTTGTTGAATTTATTGGTGTATTCTATGTCTTTTTTTGAATCTTTTTGTATTTTTCAAAGTTGAGTTTGAAGTGGAATTTGTTGCTGTTTCTCAATGTTGAGCTTTTTGAATTTTTTGGTGTTTTTCAAAGTTGAGGTTGTTGTTACATTTTTTGATGTTTTTCATTGCTGAGGTTGTTGTTGAATTTGTTCGTGATTTTCAATGTTGATTTTGTTGAATTTATTGGTGTTTTCAATGGTTTTTATTTTTTTTTGTATTTATCAAAGTTGAGGTTGCAGTTGAATTTGTTGGTGTTCTTCAATGTTGAGGTTGTTGAAGCTGTTGGTGTTTTTCATTGTTGAGGTTTTTGTTGAATTATTTGGTGTTTTTGAATGTTGAGGTTGTTGATGAATTGTTTAGTGTTTTTCATTGTTGAGGTTTATGTTGAATTTGTTCGTGATTTTCAATGTTGATGTTGTTGTAGAATTTTTTGGTGTTTTTCATTGTTGAGGTTTTTGTTGTATTTGTTGGTGTTTTTGAATGTTGAGGTTGTTGATGAATTTTTTGGTGTTTTCCATTGTTGTTTTTGTAGATTTTGTTGGTGATTTTCAATGTTGAGTTTCTTGTTGAATATTTTGTTGTTTTTCTTTGTTGAGGTTGTTGTTTCACTTGTTGGAGTTTTTCAATGTTGAGGTTGTTGTTGAATTTTTTGGTGATTTTCAATGTTGAGTTTGTTGTTGAATTTGTTGTTGTTTTTCAATGTTGAGGTTGTTGAAGTTATTGTTGTTTTTCAAAGTTGAGGTTGTTGTTGAATTTTTTGGAGTTTTTCATTGTTGAGGTTTTTGTTAAATTATTTGGTGTTTTTGAATGTTGAGGTTGTTGATGAATTTTTTTGTGTTTTTCATTGTTGAGGTTTTTGTTGAATGTGTTGGTGATTTTCAATGTTGAGGTTGTGGTTGAATTTTTTGGTGTTTCTCATTGTTGAGGTTTCTGTTGAATTTGCTGGTGTTTTTGAATGTTGAGGTTGTTGGTGAATTTTTTGGCGTTTTTCATTGCTGAGGTTTTTGTTGAATTTGTTGGCGTTTTTCACTGTTGGGGTTGTTGTTAAATTTGTTGGAAATTTTCAATATTGAGGTTGTAGTTGAATTTTTTGGTGTTATCAATTTTTATTTTGTTGAACCGTTTTGTATTTTTTAAAGTTGAGGTTGTTGTTGAATTTGTTGGTGTTTGTCAATGTTGAGGTTGTTGAATTTGATGGTGTTTTTCAAATTGAGGTTGTTCTTGAATTTTTTGGTATTTTTCATTGTTGGGGTTTTTGTTTGAATTTTTTGGTGTTTTTTATTGTTGAGGTTTTTGTTGAATTTGTTGGTGTTTTTCCAAGTTGAGGGTTTTGAATTTGTTGGTGTTTTTCAAAGTTGAGGTTGTTGTTGAATTTTATTGTGATTTTCAATATTGAGATTGTTGTTGAATTTATTGGTGTATTCTATGTCTTTTTTTGAATCTTTGTGTATTTTTCAAAGTTGAGGTTGAAGTGGAATTTGTTGCTGTTTCTCAATGTTGAGCTTGTTGAATTTTTTGGTGTTTTTCAAAGTTGAGGTTGTTGTTGAGTGTTTAGATGTTTTTCATTGCTGATGTTGTTGTTGAATTTGTTGGTGATTTACAATGTTGAGGTTGTTGAATTTATTGGTGTTATCAATGGTTTTTTTTGATCTTTTATGTATTTTTCAAAGTTGAGGTTGCAATTGAATTTGTTGGTGTTCTTCCATGTTGAGGTGGTTGAAGTTGTTGGTGTTTTTCAAGGTTGAGGTTGTTATTGAATTTTTTGGTGTTTTTCATTGTTGAGGTTTTTGTTGAATTTTTTGGTGTTTTTGAATGTTGAGGTTGTTGATGAATTTTTTGGTGTTTTTCATTGTTGAGGTTTTTGTTGAATTTGTTGGTGATTTTCAATGTTGAGGTTGTTGTTGAATTTATTGGTGCATTCAATGTTTTTTTTGTAATCTTTTTGTATTTTTCAAAGTTGAGGTCGCAGTTGAATTTATTGCTGTTTCTCAATTTTGAGCTTGTTGAATTTTTTAGTGTTTTTCAAAGTTGAGGTTGTTGTTGAGTGTTTAGATGTTTTTCATTGCTGATGTTGTTGTTGAATTTGTTGGTGATTTACAATGTTGAGGTTGTTGAATTTATTGGTGTTATCAATGGTTTTTTCTGATCTTTTATGTATTTTTCAAAGTTGAGGTTGCAGTTGAATTTGTTGGTGTTCTTCCATGTTGAGGTGGTTGAAGTTGTTGGTGTTTTTCAAGGTTGAGGTTGTTATTGAATTTTTTGGTGTTTTTCATTGTTGAGGTTTTTGTTGAATTTTTTGGTGTGTTTGAATGTTGAGGTTGTTGATGAATTTTTTGGTGTTTTTCACTGTTGAGGTTTTTGTTGAATGTGTTGGTGATTTTCAATGTTGAGGTTGTTGTTGAATTTATTGGTATATTCAATGTTTTTTTTTAAATCTTTTTGTATTTTTCAAAGTTGAGGTCGCAGTTGAATTTGTTGCTGTTTCTCAATGTTGAGCTTGTTCAATTTTTTGGTGTTTTTCAAAGTTGAGGTTGTTGTTACATTTTTTGATGTTTTTCATTGCTGAGGTTGTTGTTGAATTTGTTGGTGATTTTCACTGTTGATGTTGTTGAATTTATTTTCGTTTTCATTGGTTTTTTTTTTGTATTTCTCAAAGTTGAGGTTGCAGTTGAATTTGTTGGTGTTTGTCAATGTTGAGGTTGTTGAAGTTGTTGGTGTTTTTCAAAGCTGAGGTTGTTATTGAATGTTTTGGTGTTTTTCATTGTTGAGGTTTATGTTGAATTATTTGGTGTTTTTGAATCTTGAGGATGTTGTTGAATTTTTTGGTGTTTTTCATTGTTGAGGTTTTTGTTGAATTTGTTGGTGTTTTTGAATGTTGAGGTTGCTGATGAATTTTTTGGTGTTTTTCATTGTTCAGGTTTTTGTTGATTTTGTTGGTGATTTTCAAAGTTGAGTTTCTTGTTTAATTTTTTGGTGTTTTTCGTTGTTGATGTTGTTGTTTAACTTGTTGGAGATTTTCAATCTTGAGGTTGTTGTTGATTTTTTTGGTGATTTTCAATGTTGAGTTTGTTGTTGAATTTGTTGGTGTTTTGCAATGTTGAGGTTGTTGAAGTTGTTGGTGTTTTTCAAAGTTGAGGTTGTTGTTGAATTTTTTGGTGTTTTTCATTGTTGAGGTTTTTGTTGAATTTGTTGGTGTTTTTCAATGTTGAGGTTGTTGATGAATTTTTTGGTGTTTTTCATTGTTGATGTTTTTGTTGAATTTGTTTGTGTTTGTCACTGTTGAGGTTGTTGTTGAATTTGTTGGTGACTTTCAATATTGAGGTTGTGGTTGAATTTGTTGGTGTTTTTCCATGTTGAGGTTTTTGAATTTGTTGGTGTTTTTCAAAGTTGAGGTTGTTGTTGAACTTGTTGGTGATTTTCAATGTTGAGTTTGTTTTTGAATTTTTTTGGTGTTTTTCATTGCTGAAGTTGTTGTTGAAATTGTTGGAGTTTTTCAATGTTGAGGTTGTTGTTGAATTTTTCGGGGATTTTCAATGTTGAGGTAGTTGTTGAATTTTTTGGTGTTTTTGAATGTTGAGGTTGTTGTTGAATTGTTTGGTGTTTTTCATTGTTGTGGTTGTTGTTGAATTTGTTGGTGTTTTTCAATGGTGAGGTTGTTGAATTTGTTGGTGTTTTTCAAAGCTGAGTTCGTTGTTGAATTTGTTGGTTTATTTGATTGTTGAGGTTGTTAAATCTGCTGGTGTTTTTCAAATCGAGGTTGTTGTTGAATTTGTGGGTGTTTTTCATTGTTGATGTTGTTGTTGAATTTGTTGGTGATTTTCAATATTGATGTCGTAGTTGAATTTGTTGGTGTTTTTCTATGTTGAGGTTTTTGAATTTGTTGGTGTTTTTCAAAGTTGATGTTGTTGTTGATAACTTGGTGTTTTTCAATGTTGAGCTTGTTGTTGAATTTTTTTGTGATTTTCAATATTGAGAATGTTGTTGAATTTATTGGTGTATTCAATGTTTTTTTTTGAATCATTTTGTATTTTTCAAAGTTGAGGTTGCAGTTGAATTTGTTGCTGTTTCTCAATGTTGAGGTTGTTGAATTTTTTGGTGTTTTTCAAAGTTGAGGTTGTTGTTTAGTTTTTAGATGTTTTTCATTGCTGATGATGTTGTTGAATTTGTTGGTGATTTTCAATGTTGAGGTTGTTGAATTTATTGGTGTTATCATTGGTTTTTTTTTATCTTTTATGTATTTTACAAAGTTGAGGTTGTAGTTGAATTTGTTGGTGTTTTTCATTGTTGAGGTTGTTGTTGAATTTTTCGGGGATTTTCAATGTTGAGGTAGTTGTTGAATTTTTTGGTGTTTTTGAATGTTGAGGTTGTTGTTGAATTGTTTGGTGTTTTTCATTGTTGTGGTTGTTGTTGAATTTGTTGGTGTTTTTCAATGGTGAGGTTGTTGAATTTGTTGGTGTTTTTCAAAGCTGAGTTCGTTGTTGAATTTGTTGGTTTATTTGATTGTTGAGGTTGTTAAATCTGCTGGTGTTTTTCAAATCGAGGTTGTTGTTGAATTTGTGGGTGTTTTTCATTGTTGATGTTGTTGTTGAATTTGTTGGTGATTTTCAATATTGATGTCGTAGTTGAATTTGTTGGTGTTTTTCTATGTTGAGGTTTTTGAATTTGTTGGTGTTTTTCAAAGTTGAGGTTGTTGTTGATAACTTGGTGTTTTTCAATGTTGAGCTTGTTGTTGAATTTTTTTGTGATTTTCAATATTGAGAATGTTGTTGAATTTATTGGTGTATTCAATGTTTTTTTTTGAATCATTTTGTATTTTTCAAAGTTGAGGTTGCAGTTGAATTTGTTGCTGTTTCTCAATGTTGAGGTTGTTGAATTTTTTGGTGTTTTTCAAAGTTGAGGTTGTTGTTTAGTTTTTAGATGTTTTTCATTGCTGATGATGTTGTTGAATTTGTTGGTGATTTTCAATGTTGAGGTTGTTGAATTTATTGGTGTTATCATAGGTTTTTTTTTATCTTTTATGTATTTTACAAAGTTGAGGTTGTAGTTGAATTTGTTGGTGTTTTTCATTGTTGAGGTGGTTGAAGTTGTTGGTGTTTTTCAAAGTTGAGGTTGTTTTTGAATTTTTTGGAGATTTTCAATGATGAGTTTGTTGTTGAATTTGTTGGTGTTTTTCAATGTTGAGGTTGTTGAATTTGTTGGTATTTTTCAAAGTTGACGCTGTTGTTGCATTTTTTGGTGTTAATAATTGTTAAGGCTTTTGTTGAATTTGTTGGTGTTTTTCGTTGTTGTAGTTGTTGTTGAATTTTTGTTGTTTTTCATTTTTGAAGTAGTTGTTAAATTTGTTGGCGATTTTCAATATTGAGGTTGTTGTTGAATTTGTTCGTGTTTTCCATTGTTGTGGTCGTTGTTGTTGAATTATTGACGTTATTCATTGTTGAGGTTGTTGTTAAATTTGCTGGTGATTTTCAATTTTGAGGTTGTTGTTGAATTTGTTGGTGTTATCAATTTTTATTTTGTTGAACCTTTTTGTATTTTTAAAAGTTGAGATTGTTGTTGAGTTTGTTGTTGTTTTTCAATGTTGAGGTTTTTGAATTTGTTGGTGTTTTTCAAAACTGCGTTTGTTGTTGAATTTGTTGGTGTTTTTGAATGTTGAGGTTGTTAAATCTGTTGGTGTTTTTCAAATTGAGGTTGTTGTTGAATTTTTTGGTGTTTTTCATTGCTGAGGTTGTTGTTGAATTTGTTGGTGTTTTTCATAGATGAAGTTGTTGTTGAATTTGTTGGTGATTTTCATTTTTGAGGTTTTAATTGAATTATTTGGTGTTTTTCCATGTTGAGGTTTTTGAATTTGTTGGTCTTTTTCAAAGTTGAGGTTGCTGTTGAATTTTTTGGTGATTTTCAATATTGAGGTTGTTGTTGAATTTATTGGTGGGTTCAATGTTTTTTTTGAATCTTTTTGTAATTTTCAAATTTGAGGTTGCACTTGAATTTGTTGCCGTCTTTCAATGTTGAGGTTGTTGAAGTTGTTGGTGTTTTTAAAAGTTGAGGTTGTTGTTGACTTTTTTGTTGTTTTTCATTGTTGAGGTTTTTGTTGAATTTGTTGGTGTTTTTGAATGTTGATGTTGTTGATGAATTTTTTGGTGTTTTTCATTGTTGAGGTTTTTGTTGAATTTTTTGGTGAATTTCAATGTTGAGGTTGTTGTTGAATTTATTGGTGTATGCAATGTTTTTATTGGAATCTTTTCGTATTTTTCAAACCTCAGGTTGCAGTTGAATTTCTTGCTGTTTCTCAATGTTGAGGTTCTTGAATTTTTTGGTGTTATTCAAAGTTGAGGTTGTTGTTGAATTTTTTGATGTTTTTCATTGCTGAGCTTGTTGTTGAATTAGTTGATGATTTTCCATGTTGAGGTTGTTGAAGTTGTTGGTGTTTTTCAAAGTTGAGGTTGTTGTTGAATTTTTTGGTATTTTTCATTGTTGAGGTTTTTGTTGAATTTGTTGGTGATTTTCAATGTTGATGTTGTTGTTCAATTGTTTGGTGTTTCTCATTGTTGAGGTTTCGGTTGAATTTGTTGGTGTATTTGAATGTTGAGGTTGTTGATGAATTTTTTGGTGTTTTTCATTGTTGAGATTTTAGTTGAATTATTTGGTGTTTTTCAAAGTTGAGGTTGTTGTTACATTTTTTTTGTGTTTTTCATTGCTGAGGTTGTTGTTGAATTTGTTGGTGATTTTCAATGTTGAGGTTGTTGAATTTATTGGTGTTATCACTGGTTTTTTTTGTTTTTTTTTTGTATTTCTCAAAGTTGAGGTTGCAGTTGAATTTGTTGGTGATTTTCAATGTTGAGGTTGTTGAAGTTGTTGGTGTTTTTCAAAGTTGAGGTTGTTGTTGAATTTTTTGGTGTTTTTCATTGTTGTGGTTTTTGTTGAATATTTTGGTGTTTTTGAATGTTGAGGTTGTTGATGAATTTGTTGTTGTCATCAATTTTTATTTTGTTGAACCATTTTGTATTTTTTAAAGTTGAAGTTGTTGTTGAATTTTTTGGTGTTTTTCAATGTTGAGGTTCTTGAATTTGTTGGTGTTTTTCAAAGCTGAGCTTGTTATTGAATTTGTTGGTTTATTTGAATGTTGAGGTTGTTAAATCTGTTGTTGTTTTTCAAATTGAGGTTGTTATTGAATTTTTTGGTGTTTTTCATTGTTGAGGGTTTTGTTGAATTTGTTGGTGTTTTTCATTGTTGAGGTAGTTGTTGAATTTATTGGTGATTTTCAATATTGAGGTTGTAGTTGAATTTGTTGGTGTTTTTCCATGTTGATGTTTTTGAATTTGTTGGTGTTTTTCAAAGTTGAGGTTTTTGTTGATAATTTGGTGTTTTTCAATGTTGAGGTTGTTGTTGAATTTATTGGTGATTTTCAATATTGAGATTGTTGTTGAATTTATTGGTGTATTCAATATTTCCTTTTGAATCTTTTTGTATTTTTCAAAGTTGAGGTTGCAGTTGAATTTGTTGCTGTTTCTCAATGTTGAGGTTGTTGAATTTTTTGGTGTTTTTCAAAGTTGAGGTTGTTGTTGAATTTTAAATGTTTTTCATTGCTGAGGTTGTTGTTGAATTTGTTAGTGATTTTCAATGTTGAGGTTGTTGAATTTATTGGAGTAATCAATGGTTTTTTTTTATCTGTTTTGTATTTTTCAAAGTTGAGGTTGCAGTTGAATTTCTTGGTGTTTTTCAATGTTGAGGTGGGTGAAGTTCTTGGTGTTTTTCAAAGTTGAGGTTGTTCTTGAATTTTTTGGTGTTTTTGAATGTTGAGGTTGTAGATGAATTTTTTTGGTGTTTTTCATTGTTGCGGTACCTGTTGAATTTGTTGGTGTTTTTCATTGTTGAGGTTTTTGTTGAAGTTATTGATGTTTTTCCTTGCTGAGGTTCTTGTTGAATTTGTTGGTGATTTTGAATGTTCAGGTTGTTGAATTTCTTGGTGTTATCAATGGTTTTTTTTTATCTTTTTTGTATTTTTCAAAGTTGAGGTTGCAGTTGAATTTGTTGGTGTTTTTCATTGTTGAGGTTTTTGTTGAATTTTTTGGTGTTTTTCAATGTTGAGGTGTTTGATGAATTTGCTGTTGTTATCAATTTTTATGTTGTTGAACTTTTTTGTAGTTTTTAAAGTTGAGGTTGTTGTTGAATTTGTTGGTGTTTTTCAAAGCTGAGCTTGTTGTTGAATTTGTTGGTGTATTTGAATGTTGAGGTTGTTAAATCTGTTGGTGTTTTTCAAATTGAGGTTGTTGTTGAATTTGTTGGTGTTTTTCATTGTTGAGGTTGTAGTTGAATTTGTTGGCGTTTTTCCATGTTGAGGTTTTTGAATTTGTTGGTGTTTTTTCAAACTTGAGGTTATTGTTGATAATTTGGTGTTTTTCAATGTTGAGGTTGTTGTTGAATGTTTTTGTGATTTTCAATATTGAGATTGTTGTTGAATTTGTTGGTGTATTCAATTTTAGTTTTTGAATCTTTTTGTATTTTTCAAAGTTGAGGTTGCAGTTGAATTTGTTGCTGTTTCACAATGTTGAGGTTGTTGAATTTTTTGGTGTCTTTCAAAGTTGAGGTTGTTGTTGAATTTTTAGATGTTTTTCATTGCGGAGGTTGTTGTTGAATTTGTTGGTGATTTTCAACGTTGAGGTTGTTGATGAATTATTTGGTGTTTTTCATTGCTGTGGTTGTTGTTGTTGAATTTTTAATGTTTTTAATTGTTGAGGTTGTTGTTAAATTTGTTGGTGATTTTCAATATTGAGGTTGTTGTTGAATTTGTTGGTGTTATCAATTTTGATTTTGTTGAAAATTTTTGTATTTTTAAAATTTGAGGTTGTTGTTGAATTTGATGGTGTTTTTCAATGTTTAGGTTGTTGAATTTGCTGGTGCTTTTCAAAGCTGAGTTTCATGTTGAATTTGTTGGTGTATTTGAATTTTGATGTTGTTAAATCTGTTGGTGTTTTTCAAAAATGAGGTTGTTGTTGAATTTTTTGGTGTTTTTCATTGTTGAGGTTTTTGTTGTATTTGTTGGTGTTTTTCATTTTAGAGGTTGTTGTTGAATTTGTTGGTGATTTTCAATTTTGAGGTTGTAGTTGATTTTGTTGGTGTTTTTCCATGTTGAGGTTTTTGAATTTGTTGGCGTTTTTCAAAGTTGAGGTTGCAGTTGAATTTGTTGCTGTTTCTCAATGTTGAGGTTGTTGAATTTTTTGGTGTCTTTCAAAGTTGACGTTGTTGTTGAATTTTTAGATGTTTTTCATTGCTGAGGTTGTTGATGAATTTGTTGGTGATTTTCAATGTTGAGGTTGTTGAATTTATTGGTGTTATCAATGGTTTTTTTTGATCTTTTTTGTATTTTTCAAAGTTGAGGTTGCAGTTGAATTTCTTGCTGTTTTTCAATGTTGAGGTGGTTGAAGTTGTTGGTGTTTTTCAAAGTTGAGGTTGTTGTTGAATTTTTTGGCGTTCTTCATTGTTGAGGTTTTTGTTGAATTTATTGGTGTTTTTGAATGTTGAGGTTGTTTGATGAATTATTAGGTGTTTTTCATTGTTGAGGTTTTTCTTGAATTTGTTGGTGATTTTCAATTTTGAGGTTGTTGTTGAATTTATTGATGTATTCAATGTTTTTTTTGAATTTTTTTGTATTTTTCAAAGTTGATGTTGCAGTTGAATTTGTTGCGCTTTTTCAAAGTTGAGGTTGTTGAATTTTTTGGTGTTTTTCAAAGTTGAGGTTTTTGTTGAATTTTTTGATGTTATTCATTGCTGAGGTTGTTGTTGAATTTGTTGGTGATTTTCAATATTGAGTTTGTTGTTGAATTTTTTGGTGTTTTTCATTGTTGCGGTACTTGTTGAATTTGTTGGTGTTTGTCATTGTTGAGGTTCTTGTTCAATTTTTTGATGTTTTTCCTTGCTGAGGATCTTGTTGAATTTGTTGGTGATTTTGATTCTTCAGGTTTTTGAATTAATTGGTGTTATCAATGGTTTTTTATGATCTTTTTTGTATTTTTCAAAGTTGAGGTTGCAGTTGAATTTGTTGGTGTTTTTGAATTTTGAGGTTGTTGTTGAATTTTTTGGTGTTTTTCATTGTTGAGGTTGTTGTTGCATTTGTCAGAGTTTTTCAATGTTGAGGTTGTTGTTGAATTTGTTGGTGTTTATCACTTTTGAGGTTGTTGAATTTGCTGCTGTTTTTCAAAGTTGACGTTGTTGTTGAATTTTTTGGTTTTTTAATTGTTGAGGTTTTTGTTGAATTTGTTGTTGTTTTTGAATGTTGAGGTTGTTGTTGCATTTTTTGGTGTTTTTCATTGTTGAGGTTGTTGTTGAATTTGTTGGTGTTTTTGAATGTTGAGGTTGTTGAAGAATTCTTTGGTGTCTTTCATTGTTGAGGTTGTTGTTGATTTTATTGGTGTCTTTGAATTTTGAGGTTGTTGTTGAATTTGTTGGTGATTTTCAATATTGAGGTTGTAGTTTAATTTGATGGTGTTTTTCCATGTTGAGGTTTCTGAATTTGTAGGTGTTTTTCAAAGTTGAGGTTGTTGTTGAATATTTTGGTGTTTTTCAATGTTGTGGTTGTTGTTGAATTTTTTGGTGATTTTCAATATTGAGGTTGTTGTTCAATTCATTGGTGTATTCAATGTTTTTTTTTGAATCTTTTTGTATTTTTCTAAGTTAAGGTTGCAGTTCAATTTGTTGCTGTTTCTCAATGTTGAGGTTGTTGAATTTTTTGGTTTTTTTCAAAGTTGAGTTTGTTGTTGAATTTTTTGGTGTTTTTCATTGTTGAGTTTTTTGTTGAATTTGTTGTTGTTTTTGAATGTTGAAGTTGTTGTTGAATTTTTTGATGTTTATCATTGTTGAGGTTGTTTTTGAATTTGTTGGTGATTTTCAGTGTTGAATTTGTTGTTGAAATTGTTGGAGTTTTTCAATGTTGAGGTTGTTGTTGATTTTTTTGGTGATTTTCATTGTTGAGGTTTTTGTTGAATTTGTTGGTGTTTTTGAATGTTGAGTTTGTTGTTGAATTTTTGTGTGTTTTTCATTGCAGAGGTTGTTATTGAATTTGTGGCTGTTTTTGATTGCTGAGGTTGTTGTTGAATTTGTTGGTGTTTTTCATTGTTGAGGTTGTTGAACTTGTTGGTATTTTTCAAAGTTGACGTTTTTGTTGAATTTTTTGGTTTTTTTAGTTGTTGAGGTTTTTGTTGAATTTGTTAGTGTTTTTGAATGTTGAGGTTGTTGATGAATTTTTTGATGTTTTTCATTGACGAGGTTGTTGTTGAATTTGTTGGTGTTTTTGAATGTTGAGGTTGTTGTTGAATTGCTTGGTGTTTTTCATTGTTGTGGTTGTTGTTGTTGAATGTTTTGATGTTTTTAATTGTTGATGTTGTTGTTAAATTTGTTGGTGATTTTCAATATTGAGGTTGTTGTTGAATTTGTTGGTGTTATCAATTTTGATTTTGTTGAAACTTTTAGTATTTTTAAAAGTTGAGGTTGTTGTTGAATTTGTTGATGATTTTCAATGTTTAGGTTGTTGAATTTGCTGGTGTTTTTCAAAGCTGAGTTTCATGTTGAATTTGTTGGTGTATTTGAATGTTGAGGTTGTTAAATCTGTTGGTGTTTTTCAAAAATGAGGTTGTTGTTGAATTTTTTGGTGTTTTTCATTGTTGAGGTTTTTGTTGAATTTGTTGCTGTTTTTCATTTTAGAGGCTTTTGTTGAATTTGTTGGTGTTTTTCGTTGTTGTAGTTGTTGTTGTTGAATTTTTGTTGTTTTTCATTTTTGAAGTTGTTGTTAAATTTGCTGGTGATTTTCAATTTTGAGGTTGTTGTTGAATTTGTTGGTGTTATCAATTTTTATTTTGTTGAACCTTTTTGTATTTTTAAAAGTTGAGATTGTTGTTGAGTTTGTTGTTGTTTTTCAATGTTGAGGTTTTTGAATTTGTTGGTGTTTTTCAAAACTGCGTTTGTTGTTGAATTTGTTGGTGTTTTTGAATGTTGAGGTTGTTAAATCTGTTGGTGTTTTTCAAATTGAGGTTGTTGTTGAATTTTTTGGTGTTTTTCATTGCTGAGGTTGTTGTTGAATTTGTTGGTGTTTTTCATAGATGAAGTTGTTGTTGAATTTGTTGGTGATTTTCATTTTTGAGGTTTTAATTGAATTATTTGGTGTTTTTCCATGTTGAGGTTTTTGAATTTGTTGGTCTTTTTCAAAGTTGAGGTTGTTGTTGAATTTTTTGGTGTTTTTCAATGTTGAGGTTGTTGTTGAATTTCTTAGTGTATTCAATGTTTTTGTTTTGAATCTTTTGCATTTTTCATGGTTTAGGATGCAGTTGAATTTGTTGGTGCTGTTGAATTTGTTGGTGTTTTTCAATGTTGAGGTTGTTGTTGAATTTGTTGGTGATTTTCAATATTGAAGTTGTTGAATTTGTTGGTCATTTTAAATGTTGAGGTTGTTGTTGAATATGTTGGTGTCTTTAAATATTGAGGTTCCTGTTGAATATGTTGGTGTTTTTCAATGTTGAGGTTGTTGAATTTGTTGGTATTTTTCATTGTTGAGGTTGTTGTTGAATTTCTCGCTGTTTTTCAATGTTGAGGTTGTTGTTGAATTTGTTGGTGTCATCAATGTTGTTATTTGAACTTTTTTTGTATTTTTCAATATTGAGGTTGTTGTTGAATTTGTTGGTGATTTTCAATATTAATGTTGTTCAATTTGTTGGTGTTTTAATTGTTGATGTTGTTGTTAAATTTGTTGGTGATTTTCAATATTGAGGTTGTTGTTGAATTTGTTGGTGTTATCAATTTTGATTTTGTTGTAACTTTTTGTATTTTTAAAATTTGAGGTTGTTTTTGAATTTGATGATGTATTTCAATGTTTAGGTTGTTGAATTTGCTGGTGTTCTTCAAAGCTGAGTTTCATGTTGAATTTGTTGGTGTATTTGAATGTTGAGGTTGTTAAATCTGTTGGTGTTTTTCAAAAATGAGGTTGTTGTTGAATTTTTTGGTGTTTTTCATTGTTGAGGTTTTTGTTGAATTTGTGTTTATTTTTCATTTTAGAGGTTTTTGTTGAATTTGTTGGTGATTTTCAACATTGAGGTTGTAGTTGAATTTGTTGGTGTTTTTCAAAGTTGAGGTTGTAGTTGAATATTTTGGTGTTTCTCAATGTTGAGGTTGTTGTTGAACTTTTTGGTGTTTTTCATTGTTGAGGTTTTTGTTGAATTTGTTGGTGTTTTTAATTGTTGAGGTTGTTTTTGAATTTGTTGGTGATTTTCAATATTGAGGTTGTAGTTGAATTTGTTGGTGTTTTTCCATGTTGAGGTTTTTGAATTTGTTGGTGTTTTTCAATGTTGAGGTTCTTGTTGAATTTTTTTGGCGTTTTTCATTGTTGAGTTTCTTGTTGAATTTGTTGCCGTTTTTGAATGTTGAGGTTGTTGTTGAATTTTTTGATGTTTTTCATTGTTGAAGTTGTTGTTGAATTTTTCGGTGTTTTTCATTGTTGAGGTTTTTGTTGAATTTGTTGGTGTTTTTCATTGTTGAGGTTGTAGTTGAATATGTTGGTGTTTTTCCATGTTGAGGTTTTTGAATTTGTTGGTGTTTTTCAAAGTTGAGGTTCTTGTTGAATTTTTTGGTGTTTTTCATTGTTGAGTTTTTTGTTGAATTTGTTGGTGTTTTTGAATGTTGAGGTTGTTGTTGAATTTTTTGATGTTTTTCATTGTTGAAGTTGTTGTTGAATTTTTCGGTGCTTTTCATTGTTGAGGTTGTTGTTGTATTTATTGATGTTTTTCATTTTTGAGGTTGTTTTTGAATTTGTTGCTAATATTCATTGTTGAGTTTGTTGTTGAATCTTTTGGTATTTTTTATTGTTGAGATCGTTGTTTTTGAATTTATTCCTTTTTTTCATTGCTGAGGTTGTTGATGAATTTTTTGGTGTTTTTCATTGTTGAGGTCGTTGTTGTTGAATTGTTTGCTGTTTTTCATTGCTGATGTTGATGTTGAATTTGTTGGTGTTTTTGAATGTTGAGGTTGTTGTTGAATTTTTTGTTGTTTTTCATTGTTGAGGTTGTTGTTGAATTTGTTGGTATTTTCGAATGTTGAGGTTGCTGTTGAATTTGTTCGTGTTTTGAATATTGAGATTGTTGTTGAATTATTTGGTGTTTTTCATTGTTGAGGTTGTTGTTGAATTTTTTGATGATTTTCATTGTTGTGGTTGTTGTTGAATTTATTGGTGATTTTCAAAATTAAGGATGTTGTTGAATTTATTGGTGTTATCAATGATTTATCTTGAACTTTTTCGTATTTTTCAAAGTTGTGGTTGCAGTTGAATTTGTTGGTGTTTTTCAAAGTTGAGGTTGTTGTTGAATTTTTAGATGTATTTCAATGTTGAGCTTTTTGTTGAATTTGTTGATGTTTTTGAATGTTGAGGTTGTTGTTGAATTTGTTGGTGTTTTTCAATGTTGAGGTTGTTGTTGAATTTTTTGGTGTTTTTCATTGATGAGGTTTTTGTTGAATTTGTTGGTGTTTTTCATTGTTGTGGTTTTTGTTGTTGAGTTTTTTGATGTTTTTAATTGTTGATGTTGTTGTTAAATTTGTTGGTGATTTTCAATATTGAGGTTGTTGTTGAATTTGTTGGTGTTATCAATTTTGATTTTGTTGTAACTTTTTGTATTTTTAAAATTTGAGGTTGTTTTTGAATTTGATGATGTATTTCAATGTTTAGGTTGTTGAATTTGCTGGTGTACTTCAAAGCTGAGTTTCATGTTGAATTTGTTGGTGTATTTGAATGTTGAGGTTGTTAAATCTGTTGGTGTTTTTCAAAAATGAGGTTGTTGTTGAATTTTTTGGTGTTTTTCATTGTTGAGGTTTTTGTTGAATTTGTGGTTATTTTTCATTTTAGAGGTTTTTGTTGAATTTGTTGGTGATTTTCAACATTGAGGTTGTAGTTGAATTTGTTGGTGTTTTTCAAAGTTGAGGTTGTAGTTGAATATTTTGGTGTTTTTCAATGTTGAGGTTGATGTTGAATTTCTTAGTGTATTCAATGTTTTTTTTTGAATCTTTTGCATTTTTCATAGTTGAGGTTGCAGTTGAATTTGTTGGTGTTTCTCAATGTTGAGGTTGTTGTTGAACTTTTTGGTGTTTTTCATTGTTGAGGTTTTTGTTGAATTTGTTGGTGTTTTTAATTGTTGAGGTTGTTTTTGAATTTGTTGGTGATTTTCAATATTGAGGTTGTAGTTGAATTTGTTGGTGTTTTTCCATGTTGAGGTTTTTGAATTTGTTGGTGTTTTTCAAAGTTGAGGTTGTTGTTGAATTTTTTGGCGTTTTTCATTGTTGAGTTTCTTGTTGAATTTGTTGCCGTTTTTGAATGTTGAGGTTGTTGTTGAATTTTTTGATGTTTTTCATTGTTGAAGTTGTTGTTGAATTTTTCGATGTTTTTCATTGTTGAGGTTTTTGTTGAATTTGTTGGTGTTTTTCATTGTTGAGGTTGCAGTTGAATTTGTTGGTGTTTTTCCATGTTGAGGTTTTTGAATTTGTTGGTGTTTTTCAAAGTTGAGGTTCTTGTTGAATTTTTTGGTGTTTTTCATTGTTGAGTATTTTGTTGAATTTGTTGCTGTTTTTGAATGTTGAGGTTGTTGTTGAATTTTTTGATGTTTTCATTGTTGAAGTTGTTGTTGAATTTTTCGGTGTTTTTCATTGTTGAGATTTTTGTTGAATTTGTTGGTGTTTTTCATTGTTGAGGTTGTTGTTGAATTTGTTGGTGATTTTCAATATTGAGGTTGTAGTTGAATTTGTTGGTGTTTTTCCATGTTGATGTTTTTGAATTTGTTGGTGTTTTTCAATGTTGAGGTTTTTGTTGAATTTTTTGTTGTTTTTCATTGTTGAGTTTTTTGTTGAATTTGTTGCTGTTTTTGAATGCTGAGGTTGTTGTTGAATTTTTTGATGTTTTTCATTGTTGAAGTTGTTGTTGAATTTGATAGTGATTTTCAATGTTGTGCTTGTTGATGATTTTTTTGGTGTTTTTCATTGTTGAGGTTGTTGTTGAATTTTTTGGTATTTTTCATTGTTGAGGTCGTTGTTGTTGAATTTTTTGCTGTTTTTCATTTCTGAGGTTGTTGTTGAATTTGTTGATGTTTTAAATGTTGAGATTGTTGTTGAATTATTTGGTGTTTTTCATTGTTGAGGTTGTTGTTGAATTTGTTCGTGATTTTCAATATTGAGGTTGTGGTTGAGTTTGTTGGTGTTTTTCCATGTTGAGGTTTTTGAAATTGTTGGTGTTTTTCAAAGTTGAGGTTATTGTTGAATTTGATGGTGATTTTCAATGTTGAGTTTGCCGTTGAATTTTCTGGTGTTTTACATTGTTGAGGTTGTTGTTGAATTTGTTGGAGTTTTTCAATGTTGAGGTTGTTGTTGAATTTTTTGGTATTTTTCAATGTTGAGGTCGTTGTGTTGAATTGTTTGCTGTTTATCATTGCTAAGGTTGTTGTTGAATTTGTTGGTGTTATTGAATGTTGAGGTTGTTGTTGAATTTTTTGTTGCTTTTCATTGTTGAGGTTGTTGTTGAATTTGTTGGTGTTTTCGAATGTTGAGGTTGTTGTTCAATTTGTTGCTGTTTTGAATGTTGAGATTGTTGTTGAATTATTTGGCCTATTTCATTGTTGAGGTTGTTGTTGAATTTTGTGATGTTTTTCATTGTTGAGGTTTTTGATGAATTTATTGTTTATTTTCATTATTGAGGTTCTTGTTGAATTTATTGGTGTTGTCAATGACTTTTCTTGAACTTTTTTGTATTTTTCAATGTTGAGGTTTTTGTTGAATTTTTTGCTGTTTTTGAATGTTGATGTTGTTGTTGAATTTGTTGGTTTTTTTCAATGTTGAAGTTGTTGCTGAATTTTTGGGTATTTTTCATTGTTAAGGTTTTTGTTGAATTTGTTGGCGTTTTTGAATGTTGAGGTTGTTGATGAATTTTTTGGTGTTTTTCATTGTTGAGGTTTTTGTTGAATTTTTTGGTGTTCTTCAAAGTTGAGGCTGTTGTTGAATTTTTTGGTGTTTTTCATTGTTGAGTTTTTTGTTGAATTTGTTGTTGATTTTGAATGTTGAGGTTGTTGTTGAATTTTTTCATGTTTTTCATTGTTGAGGTTGTTGTTGAATCTGTTGGTGATTTTCAATGTTGAGTTTGTTGTTGAATTTTTTGGAGTTTTTCATTGTTGATGTTGTTGATGAATTTGCGGATGATTTTCAATATTAAGGTTGTTGTTGAATTTATTGGTGTTATCAATGTTTTTTTTTAAACTTTTTTGTATTTTTCAAAGTTGAGTTTGCATTTTAATTTCTTGGTGTTTTTCAATGTTGATGTTGTTGAATTTGTTGGTGTTTTTCAAAGTTGTGATTGTTGTTGAATTTTTTGGTGTTTTCATTGTTGAGGTTTTAGTTGAATTTTTTGGTTTTTTGGAATGTTGAGGTGGTTGTTGTATTTTTTGATGTTTTTCAATGTAGAGATTTTGGTTGAATTTGATGGTTATTTTCAATTTTGAGTGTGTTGTTGAATTTTTCGGTTTTTTTCATTGTTGCGGTACTTGTTGAATTTGTTGGTGTTTTACATTCTTGAGGTTGTTGTTGAATTATTGGTTTTTTTCATTGCTGAGGTTTCTGTTGAATTAGTTGGTGTTTCTGAATGTTGGGGTTGTTGTTGAATTTTTGGTGCTTTTCATTGATGAGGTTGTTGTTGAATTTGTTGGAGTTTTTCGATGTTGAGGTTGTTGTTGTATTTGTTGGTGTTTTTCAATGTTGAGGTTGTTGAATTTGTTGGTGTTTTTAAAGTTGACGTTGTTGTTGAATTTTTTGGAGTTTTTCATTGTTGAGGTTTTTGTTGAATATGTTGGTGTTTCTCAATGTTGAGGTTGTTGTTGAATTTTTTGGTGCTTTTCATTGTTGAGGTTGTTGTTGAATTTGTTGTTGTTTTTGAATGTTGAGGTTGGTTTTGAATTGTTTGGTGTTTTTCATTGTTGAGGTTTTTCTTGAATTTGTTGGTGTCTTTGAATGTTGAGGTTGTTGTTGAATTTGTTGGTGATTTTCAATATTGAGGTTGTTGTTGAATTTGTTGGTGTTTTTCATTCTTGAGGTTCTTGTTGAATTTTTTGATGTTTTTCATTGCTGAGGTTGTTGTTGTATTTGTTGGTGATTTTCAATGTTGAGGTTGTTGAATTTATTGGTGTCATCAATGGTTTTTTTTGATCATTTTTGTATTTTTCAAAGTTGAGGTTGTTGTTGAATTTGTTGGTGTTTTTCAATGTTGACGTTGTTGAATCTGCTGGGGTTTTTGAATGTTGAGGTTGTTGTTGAATTTTTTGGTGTTTGTCATTGTTGAGGTTTTTGTTGAATTTGTTGGTGATTTTCAATATTGAGGTTGTTGTTGAATTTTGGTTTTGAATGTTGAGGTTGGTGTTGAATTGTTTGGTGTTTTTCATTGATGACGTTGTTGTTGTTGAAGTTTTTGATGTTTTTCATTGTTAAGGTTGTTGTTAAATTTGTTGGTGATTTTCAATATTGAGGTTGTTGTTGAATTTGTTGGTGCTTTTCCGTGTTGAGGTTTTTGAATTTGTTTATGTTTTCAAAGTTGAGGTTGTTGATGAATTTGCGGGTGATTTTCAATATTATGGTTGTTGTTGAATTTATTGGTGTTATCAATGTTTTTTTTTAAACTTTTTTGTATTTTTCAAAGTTGAGTTTGCATTTTAATTTCTTGGTGTTTTTCAATGTTGATGTTGTTGAATTTGTTGGTGTTTTTCAAAGTTGTGATTGTTGTTGAATTTTTTGGTGTTTTCATTGTTGAGGTTTTAGTTGAATTTTTTGGTTTTTTGGAATGTTGAGGTGGTTGTTGTATTGTTTGATGTTTTTCAATGTAGAGATTTTGGTTGAATTTGATGGTTATTTTCAATTTTGAGTGTGTTGTTGAATTTTTCGGTTTTTTTCATTGTTGCGGTACTTGTTGAATTTGTTGGTGTTTTACATTCTTGAGGTTGTTGTTGAATTATTGGTTTTTTTCATTGCTGAGGTTTCTGTTGAATTTGTTGGTGTTTCTGAATGTTGGGGTTGTTGTTGAATTTTTTGGTGCTTTTCATTGATGAGGTTGTTGTTGAATTTGTTGGAGTTTTTCGATGTTGAGGTTGTTGTTGTATTTGTTGGTGTTTTTCAATGTTGAGGTTGTTGAATTTGTTGGTGTTTTTAAAGTTGACGTTGTTGTTGAATTATTTGGTGTTTTTCATTGTTGAGGTTGTTGTTGTTGAATTTTTTGATGTTCTTCATTGTTGAGGTTGTTATTGAATATATTGGTGATTTTCAATATTAAGGATTTTGTTGAACTTATTGGTGTTATCAAAGATTTTTCTTGAACTTTTTTGTATTTTTCAAAGTTGAGGTTGCAGTTGAATTTGTTGGTGTTTTTCAAGGTTGTGGTTGTTGTTGAATTTTTTGATGTTTTTCAATGTTGTGGTTTTTTTTGAATTTTTTTGGTATTTTTCATTGTTGAGGCTTTTGTTGAAATTGTTGTTCTTTTTGAATGTTGTGGTTGTTGATGAATTTTTTGGTGTTTTTCATTGTTGAGGTTTTTGTTGAATTTGTTGGTGTTTTTCATTGTTGAGGTTGTTGTTGAATTTGTTGGTGATTTTCAATATTGAGGTTTTAGTTGAATTTGTTGGTGTTTTTCCATGTTGGGGTTTTTGAATTTGTTGGTGTTTTTCAAAGTTGAGGTTGTTGTTGAATATTTTGGTGTTCTTCAATGTTGAGGTTGCTCTTGAATTTCTTGGTGATTGTCAATATTGTGGTTTTTGTTGAATTTATTGGTGTATTCAATTTTTTTTTTTGAATCTTATTGTATTTTTCAAAGTTGAGGTTGGAGTTGTATTTGTTGGTGTTTCAAAATGTTGAGGTTGTAGACTTTTTTGGTGTTTTTCAAAGTTGAGGTTGTTGTTGAATCTTTTGGTGTTTTTCATTGTTGAGTTTTTTGTTGAATTGGTTGTTGTTTTTGAATGTTGAGGTTGTTGTTGAATTTATTGATGTTTTTCATTGTTGAGGTTGTTGATGAATTTTTTGGTGATTTTCATTGTTGAGTTTGTTGTTGAATTTTTTGGTGTTTTTCATTGTTGAGGTTGTTGTTGAAATTGTTGGGGTTTTTCAATGTTGAGGTTGTTGTTGAATCTTTTGGTATTTTTCATTGATGAGATCGTTGTTGTTGAATTTATTCCTGTTTTTCATTGCTGAGGTTGTTGTTGAATTTGTTGGTGTTTTTCATTTTTGAGGTTGTTGTTGAATTTGTTGGTGTTTTGAATATTGAGATTGTTGTTGAATTATTTTGTGTTTTTCATTGCTGAGGTTGCTGTTGAATTTTTTGGTGTTTTTCAATGTTGAGGTTGTTGTTGAATTGTTTGGTGTTTTTCATTGTTGAGGCTTTTGTTGAATTTGTTGTTCTTTTTGAATGTTGTGGTTGTTGATGAATTTTTTGGTGTTTTTCATTGTTGAGGTTTTTGTTGAATTTGTTGGTGTTTTTCATTGTTGAGGTTGTTGTTGAATCTGTTGGTGATTTTCAATGTTGAGTTTGTTGTTGAATTTGTTGGTGTTTTTCCATGTTGGGGTTTTTGAATTTGTTGGTGTTTTTCAAAGTTGAGGTTGTTGTTGAATTTTTTGGTGTTTTCCATTGATGAGTTTTTTGTGGAATTGGTTGTAGTTTTTGAATGTTGAGGTTGGTGTTGAATTTATTGATGTTTTTGATTGTTAAGGTTGTTGATGAATTTTTTGGTGATTTTCATTGTTGAGTTTGTTGTTGAATTTTTTGGTGTTTTTCATTGTTGAGGTTGTTGTTGAAATTGTTGGGGTTTTTCAATGTTGAGGTTGTTGTTGAATCTTTTGGTATTTTTCATTGATGAGATCGTTGTTGTTGAATTTATTCCTGTTTTTCATTGCTGAGGTTGCTGATGAATTTTTTAGTGTTTTTCATTGTTGTGGTCGTTGTTGTTGAATTGTTTGCTGTTTTGCTTGCTGAGGTTGTTGTTGAATTTGTAGGTGTTTTTCATTTTTGAGGTTGTTGTTGAATTTGTTGGTGTTTTGAATATTGAGATTGTTGTTGAATTATTTTGTGTTTTTCATTGCTGAGGTTGTTGTTGAATTTTTTGATGTTTTTCATTGTTGAGGTTGTTGTTGAATTTATTGGTGATTTTCAATATTAAGGATCTTGTTGAATTTATTGGTGTTATCAATGATTTTTCTTGTTCTTTTTTGTTTTTTTCAAAGTTGAGGTTGCAGTTGAATTTGTTGGTGTTTTTCAAAGTTGAGGTTGTTGATGAATTTTTTGGTGTTTTTCATTGTTGAGGTTATTGTTGAATTTTTTGGTGTTCTTCAAAGTTGAGGTTGTTGTTGAATTTTTTGATGTTTTTCATTGTTGAGTTTTTTGTTGAATTTGTTGTTGATTTTGAATGTTGAGGTTGTTGTTGAATTTTTTCATGTTTTTCATTGTTGAGGTTGTTGTTGAATCTGTTGGTGATTTTCAATGTTGAGTTTGTTGTTGAATTTTTTGGAGTTTTTCATTGTTGAGGTTGTTGATGAATTTGCGGGTGATTTTCAATATTAAGGTTGTTGTTGAATTTATTGGTGTTATCAATGTTTTTTTTTAAACTTTTTTGTATTTTTCAAAGTTGAGTTTGCATTTTAATTTCTTGGTGTTTTTCAATGTTGATGTTGTTGAATTTGTTGGTGTTTTTCAAAGTTGTGATTGTTGTTGAATTTTTTGGTGTTTTCATTGTTGAGGTTTTAGTTGAATTTTTTGGTTTTTTGGAATGTTGAGGTGGTTGTTGTATTTTTTGATGTTTTTCAATGTAGAGATTTTGGTTGAATTTGATGGTTATTTTCAATTTTGAGTGTGTTGTTGAATTTTTCGGTTTTTTTCATTGTTGCGGTACTTGATGAATTTGTTGGTGTTTTACATTCTTGAGGTTGTTGTTGAATTATTGGTTTTTTTCATTGCTGAGGTTTCTGTTGAATTAGTTGGTGTTTCTGAATGTTGGGGTTGTTGTTGAATTTTTTGGTGCTTTTCATTGATGAGGTTGTTGTTGAATTTGTTGGAGTTTTTCGATGTTGAGGTTGTTGTTGTATTTGTTGGTGTTTTTCAATGTTGAGGTTGTTGAATTTGTTGGTGTTTTTAAAGTTGACGTTGTTGTTGAATTTTTTGGAGTTTTTCATTGTTGAGGTTTTTGTTGAATTTGTTGGTGTTTCTCAATGTTGAGGTTGTTGTTGAATTTTTTGGTGCTTTTCATTGTTGAGGTTGTTGTTGAATTTGTTGTTGTTTTTGAATGTTGAGGTTGGTTTTGAATTGTTTGGTGTTTTTCATTGTTGAGGTTTTTCTTGAATTTGTTGGTGTCTTTGAATGTTGAGGTTGTTGTTGAATTTGTTGGTGATTTTCAATATTGAGGTTGTTGTTGAATTTGTTGGTGTTTTTCATTCTTGAGGTTCTTGTTGAATTTTTTGATGTTTTTCATTGCTGAGGTTGTTGTTGTATTTGTTGGTGATTTTCAATGTTGAGGTTGTAAAATTATTGGTGTCATCAATGGTTTTTTTTGATCATTTTTGTATTTTTCAAAGTTGAGGTTGTTGTTGAATTTTTTGGTGTTTGTCATTGTTGAGGTTTTTGTTGAATTTGTTGGTGATTTTCAATATTGAGGTTGTTGTTGAATTTTGGTTTTGAATGTTGAGGTTGGTGTTGAATTGTTTGGTGTTTTTCATTGATGACGTTGTTGTTGAAGTTTTTGATGTTTTTCATTGTTAAGGTTGTTGTTAAATTTGTTGGTGATTTTCAATATTGAGGTTGTTGTTGAATTTGTTGGTGCTTTTCCGTGTTGAGGTTTTTGAATTTGTTTATGTTTTCAAAGTTGAGGTTGTTGTTGAATATTTTGGCGTTTTTCAATGTTAAGGATCTTGTTGAATTTATTGATGTTATCAATGATTTATCTTGAACTTTTTTGTATTTTTGAAAGTTGAGGTTGCAGTTGAATTTGTTGGTGTTTTTCAAAGTTGAGGATGTTGAATTTGTTGGTGTTTTTCAAAGTTGAGGTTGTTGTTGAATCTGTTGGTGATTTTCAATGTGTAGTTTGTTGTTGAATTTTTTGGTGTTTTTCATTGTTGAGGTTGTTGATGAATTTGCGGGTGATTTTCAATATTAAGGTTGTTGTTGAATTTATTGGTGTTATCAATGTTTTTTTTTAAACTTTTTTGTATTTTTCAAAGTTGAGTTTGCATTTTAATTTCTTGGTGTTTTTCAATGTTGATGTTGTTGAATTTGTTGGTGTTTTTCAAAGTTGTGATTGTTGTTGAATTTTTTGGTGTTTTCATTGTTGAGGTTTTAGTTGAATTTTTTGGTTTTTTGGAATGTTGAGGTGGTTGTTGTATTGTTTGATGTTTTTCAATGTAGAGATTTTGGTTGAATTTGATGGTTATTTTCAATTTTGAGTGTGTTGTTGAATTTTTCGGTTTTTTTCATTGTTGCGGTACTTGTTGAATTTGTTGGTGTTTTACATTCTTGAGGTTGTTGTTGAATTATTGGTTTTTTTCATTGCTGAGGTTTCTGTTGAATTTGTTGGTGTTTCTGAATGTTGGGGTTGTTGTTGAATTTTTTGGTGCTTTTCATTGATGAGGTTGTTGTTGAATTTGTTGGAGTTTTTCGATGTTGAGGTTGTTGTTGTATTTGTTGGTGTTTTTCAATGTTGAGGTTGTTGAATTTGTTGGTGTTTTTAAAGTTGACGTTGTTGTTGAATTTTTTGGAGTTTTTCATTGTTGAGGTTTTTGTTGAATTTGTTGGTGTTTCTCAATGTTGAGGTTGTTGTTGAATTTTTTGGTGCTTTTCATTGTTGAGGTTGTTGTTGAATTTGTTGTTGTTTTTGAATGTTGAGGTTGGTTTTGAATTGTTTGGTGTTTTTCATTGTTGAGGTTTTTCTTGAATTTGTTGGTGTCTTTGAATGTTGAGGTTGTTGTTGAATTTGTTGGTGATTTTCAATATTGAGGTTGTTGTTGAATTTGTTGGTGTTTTTCATTCTTGAGGTTCTTGTTGAATTTTTTGATGTTTTTCATTGCTGAGGTTGTTGTTGTATTTGTTGGTGATTTTCAATGTTGAGGTTGTTGAATTTATTGGTGTCATCAATGGTTTTTTTTGATCATTTTTGTATTTTTCAAAGTTGAGGTTGTTGTTGAATTTTTTGGTGTTTGTCATTGTTGAGGTTTTTGTTGAATTTGTTGGTGATTTTCAATATTGAGGTTGTTGTTGAATTTTGGTTTTGAATGTTGAGGTTGGTGTTGAATTGTTTGGTGTTTTTCATTGATGACGTTGTTGTTGTTGAAGTTTTTGATGTTTTTCATTGTTAAGGTTGTTGTTAAATTTGTTGGTGATTTTCAATATTGAGGTTGTTGTTGAATTTGTTGGTGCTTTTCCGTGTTGAGGTTTTTGAATTTGTTTATGTTTTCAAAGTTGAGGTTGTTGTTGAATATTTTGGCGTTTTTCAATGTTAAGGATCTTGTTGAATTTATTGATGTTATCAATGATTTATCTTGAACTTTTTTGTATTTTTGAAAGTTGAGGTTGCAGTTGAATTTGTTGGTGTTTTTCAAAGTTGAGGATGTTGAATTTGTTGGTGTTTTTCAAAGTTGAGGTTGTTGTTGAATTTTTTGATGTTTTTCAATGTTGAGATTGTTGTTGAATCTGTTGGTGATTTTCAATGTGTAGTTTGTTGTTGAATTTTTTGGTGTTTTTCATTGTTGAGGTTGTTGATGAATTTGCGGGTGATTTTCAATATTAAGGTTGTTGTTGAATTTATTGGTGTTATCAATGTTTTTTTTTAAACTTTTTTGTATTTTTCAAAGTTGAGTTTGCATTTTAATTTCTTGGTGTTTTTCAATGTTGATGTTGTTGAATTTGTTGGTGTTTTTCAAAGTTGTGATTGTTGTTGAATTTTTTGGTGTTTTCATTGTTGAGGTTTTAGTTGAATTTTTTGGTTTTTTGGAATGTTGAGGTGGTTGTTGTATTTTTTGATGTTTTTCAATGTAGAGATTTTGGTTGAATTTGATGGTTATTTTCAATTTTGAGTGTGTTGTTGAATTTTTCGGTTTTTTTCATTGTTGCGGTACTTGATGAATTTGTTGGTGTTTTACATTCTTGAGGTTGTTGTTGAATTATTGGTTTTTTTCATTGCTGAGGTTTCTGTTGAATTAGTTGGTGTTTCTGAATGTTGGGGTTGTTGTTGAATTTTTTGGTGCTTTTCATTGATGAGGTTGTTGTTGAATTTGTTGGAGTTTTTCGATGTTGAGGTTGTTGTTGTATTTGTTGGTGTTTTTCAATGTTGAGGTTGTTGAATTTGTTGGTGTTTTTAAAGTTGACGTTGTTGTTGAATTATTTGGTGTTTTTCATTGTAGAGGTTGTTGTTGTTGAATTTTTTGATGTTCTTCATTGTTGAGGTTGTTATTGAATATATTGGTGATTTTCAATATTAAGGATTTTGTTGAACTTATTGGTGTTATCAAAGATTTTTCTTGAACTTTTTTGTATTTTTCAAAGTTGAGGTTGCAGTTGAATTTGTTGGTGTTTTTCAAGGTTGTGGTTGTTGTTGAATTTTTTGATGTTTTTCAATGTTGTGGTTTTTTTTGAATTTTTTGGTATTTTTCATTGTTGAGGCTTTTGTTGAAATTGTTGTTCTTTTTGAATGTTGTGGTTGTTGATGAATTTTTTGGTGTTTTTCATTGTTGAGGTTTTTGTTGAATTTGTTGGTGTTTTTCATTGTTGAGGTTGTTGTTGAATTTGTTGGTGATTTTCAATATTGAGGTTTTAGTTGAATTTGTTGGTGTTTTTCCATGTTGGGGTTTTTGAATTTGTTGGTGTTTTTCAAAGTTGAGGTTGTTGTTGAATATTTTGGTGTTCTTCAATGTTGAGGTTGCTCTTGAATTTCTTGGTGATTGTCAATATTGTGGTTTTTGTTGAATTTATTGGTGTATTCAATTTTTTTTTTGAATCTTATTGTATTTTTCAAAGTTGAGGTTGGAGTTGTATTTGTTGGTGTTTCAAAATGTTGAGGTTGTAGACTTTTTTTGGTGTTTTTCAAAGTTGAGGTTGTTGTTGAACCTTTTGGTGTTTTTCATTGTTGAGTTTTTTGTTGAATTGGTTGTTGTTTTTGAATGTTGAGGTTGTTGTTGAATTTATTGATGTTTTTCATTGTTGAGGTTGTTGATGAATTTTTTGGTGATTTTCATTGTTGAGTTTGTTGTTGAATTTTTTGGTGTTTTTCATTGTTGAGGTTGTTGTTGAAATTGTTGGGGTTTTTCAATGTTGAGGTTGTTGTTGAATCTTTTGGTATTTTTCATTGATGAGATCGTTGTTGTTGAATTTATTCCTGTTTTTCATTGCTGAGGTTGTTGTTGAATTTGTTGGTGTTTTTCATTTTTGAGGTTGTTGTTGAATTTGTTGGTGTTTTGAATATTGAGATTGTTGTTGAATTATTTTGTGTTTTTCATTGCTGAGGTTGCTGTTGAATTTTTTGGTGTTTTTCAATGTTGAGGTTGTTGTTGAATTGTTTGGTGTTTTTCATTGTTGAGGCTTTTGTTGAATTTGTTGTTCTTTTTGAATGTTGTGGTTGTTGATGAATTTTTTGGTGTTTTTCATTGTTGAGGTTTTTGTTGAATTTGTTGGTGTTTTTCATTGTTGAGGTTGTTGTTGAATCTGTTGGTGATTTTCAATGTTGAGTTTGTTGTTGAATTTGTTGGTGTTTTTCCATGTTGGGGTTTTTGAATTTGTTGGTGTTTTTCAAAGTTGAGGTTGTTGTTGAATTTTTTGGTGTTTTCCATTGATGAGTTTTTTGTGGAATTGGTTGTAGTTTTTGAATGTTGAGGTTGGTGTTGAATTTATTGATGTTTTTGATTGTTAAGGTTGTTGATGAATTTTTTGGTGATTTTCATTGTTGAGTTTGTTGTTGAATTTTTTGGTGTTTTTCATTGTTGAGGTTGTTGTTGAAATTGTTGGGGTTTTTCAATGTTGAGGTTGTTGTTGAATCTTTTGGTATTTTTCATTGATGAGATCGTTGTTGTTGAATTTATTCCTGTTTTTCATTGCTGAGGTTGCTGATGAATTTTTTAGTGTTTTTCATTGTTGTGGTCGTTGTTGTTGAATTGTTTGCTGTTTTGCTTGCTGAGGTTGTTGTTGAATTTGTTGGTGTTTTTCATTTTTGAGGTTGTTGTTGAATTTGTTGGTGTTTTGAATATTGAGATTGTTGTTGAATTATTTTGTGTTTTCATTGCTGAGGTTGTTGTTGAATTTTTTGATGTTTTTCATTGTTGAGGTTGTTGTTGAATTTATTGGTGATTTTCAATATTAAGGATCTTGTTGAATTTATTGGTGTTATCAATGATTTTTCTTGTTCTTTTTTGTTTTTTTCAAAGTTGAGGTTGCAGTTGAATTTGTTGGTGTTTTTCAAAGTTGAGGTTGTTGTTGAATGTTTTGATGTTTTTCAATGTTGAGGTTTTTGTTGAATTTGTGGTTGTTTTTGAATGTTGAGGTTGTTGTTGAATTTGTTGGTGTTCTTCAATGTTGAGGTTGTTGAATTTGTTGGTGTTTTTCAAAGTTGAGGATGTTGTTGAATTTTTTGGTGTTTTCATTGTTGAGGTTTTTGTTGAATTTCATGCTGTTTTGGAATGTTGAGGTTGTCGTTCTATTTTTTGATGTTTTTCAATGTTGAGATTTTTGTTGAATTTGATGGTCATTTTCACTTTTGAGTTTGTTGTTGAATTTTTTGGTGTTTTTCATTGTTGCGGTACTTGTTGAATTTGTTGGTGTTTTTCATTTTTGAGGATGTTGTTGAATTGTTGGTTTTCTTCATTGCTGAGGTTGATGTTGAATTTGTTCGTGATTTTCAATGTTGAGGTTGTTGAATTTATTGGTCTTATCAATGTTTTCTTTTATCTTTTTTGTAGTTTTCAAAGTTGAGGTTGCCGTTGAATTTGTTGGTGTTTTTCAAAGTTGAGGTTGTTGAATTTGTTGGTGCTTTCCAAAGTTGAGGTTGTTGTTGAATTTTTTGGTGTTTTTCATTGTTGCGGTTTTTGTTGAATTATTTGGTGTTTTTGAATGTTGAGGTTGTTGATGAATTTTTTGGTGTTTTTCATTGTTGAGGTTATTGTTGAATTTGTTGGTGTTTCTGAATGTAGAGGTTGTTGTTGAATTTTTTGTGCTTTTCATTGTTGTGGTTGTTGTTGAATTTGTTGGAGTTTTTCAATGTTGAGGTTTTGTTGAATTTGTTGGTGATTTTCAATATTGAGGTTGTTGTTGAATTTGTTGGTGTTATCAATTTTTATTTTGTTGTACCTTTTTGTAGTTTTAAAAGTTGAGGTTGTTGTTGAATTTGTTGTTGATTTTCAATGTTGAGTTTGTTTTTGAATTTTTCAGTGATTTTCAATGTTGAGGTTGATGTTGAATTTGTTGCTGTTTTTCCATGTTAAGGTTTTTGAATTTGTTGGTGTTTTTCAAAGTTGAGGTTGATGTTGAATTTGTTGGTGATTTTCAATGTTGAGGTTGTTGTTGAATTTATTGGTGTATTCAATGTTTTTATTTGAATCTTTTCGTATTTTTCAAAGTTGAGGTTGCAGTTGAATTTGTTTCACAATGTTGAGGTTGTTGAATTTTTTGGTGTTTTTCAAAGTTGAGGTTGTTGTTGAGTTTTTTGATGTTTCTCATTGCTGAGGTTGTTGTTGAATTTGTTGGTGATTTTCAATGTTGATGTTGTTGAATTTATTGGTGTTATCAATGGTTTTTATTGATCTTTTTTGTATTTTTCAAAGTTGAGTTTGCAGTTGAATTTGTTGGTGTTTTTCAATGTTGATATTGTTGAAGATGTTTGTGTTTTGCAAAGTTGAGGTTGTTGTTGAATTTTTTGGTGTTTTCACTGTTGAGGTTGTTGTTGAATTTGTTGGTGATTTTCAATATTGAAGTTGTGCTTGAATTTGTTTGTGTTTTTCCATGTTCAGGTTTTTGAATTTGTTGGTCTTTTTCAAAGTTGAGATTGTTGTTGAATTTCTTGGTGATTTTCAAAGTTGATCTTGTTGTTGAATTTTTTTGTGCTTTTCATTGTTGAGGTTGTTGTTGACATTGTCGTAGCTTTTCAATGTTGAGGCTGTAGTTGAATTTTTTCCTGATTTTCAATGTTGAGTTTGTTGTTGAATTTGTTGGTGTTTTTCAATGTGGAGGTTGTTGAATTTGTTGGTATTTTTAAAAGATGACGTTGTTGTTGAAATTTTTGGTGTTTTTAATTGTTCAGGTTTTTGTTGAATTTGTTGGTGTTTTTGAATGTTGAGGTTGTTGCTGAATTTTTTGGTGTTTTTCATTGTTGAGGTTGTTGTTGAATTTGTTGGTGCTTTTGGTGGTTGTTGTTGAATTTTTGATGTTATTCATTGTTGAGGTTGTTGTTAAATTTGTTGGTGATTTTCAATATTGAGGTTGTTGTTGAATTTGTTGGTGTTATCAATTTTTATTTTGTTGAACCTTTTTGTATTTTTAAAAGTTGAGGTTGTTGTTGAATTTGTTGTTGATTTTCAATGTTGAGTTTGTTGTTGAATTTTTCGGTGTTTTTCATTGTTGAGGTTGTTGTTGAAATTGTTGGAGTTTTTCAATGGTGAGGTTGTTGTTGAATCTTTTTGTATTTTTCAAAGTTGAGGTTGCAGTTGAATTTGTTGCTGCTTCTCAATGTAGATGTTGTTGAATTTTTGGTGTTTTTCAAAATGAGGTTGTTGTTGAATTTTTAGAAGTTTTTCATTGCTGATGTTTTTGTTGAATTTGTTGGTGATTTTCAATGTTGAGGCTGTTGAATTTATTGGTGTTATCAGTGGTTTTTTTTAATCTTTTTTGTATTTTTCAAAGTTGAGGTTCCAGTTGAATTTGTTGGTGTTTTTCAATGTTGAGGATGTTGAAGTTGTTGGTGTTTTTCAAAGTTGAGGTTTTTGTTGAATTTTTTGTTGTTTTTCATTGTTGAGGTTTTTGTTGAATTTTCTGGTGTTTTTGAATGTTGAGGTTGTTGATGAACTTTTTGATGTTTTTCATTGTTGAGGTTTCTGTTGAATTTGTTGGTGATTGTCAATGTTGAGGTTGTTGTTGAATTTATTGGTGTATTCAATGGTTTTTTTTGAATCTTTTTGTATTTTTCAAAGTTGAGGTTGCAGTTGAATTTGAAAGTGTTTTTCAATGTTGAGGTTGTTGAAGATGTTGGTGTTTTTCAAAGTTGAGGTTGTTGTTGAATTTTTTGGTGTTTTGCATTGTTGAGGTTTTTGTTGAATTTTTTACTCTTTTTGAATGTGGAGGTTGTTGATGAATTTTTTGCTGTTTTTCATTGTTGAGGTTTTTGTTGAATTTGTTGGTGATTTTCAATGTTGAGGTGGTTGAATTTATTGGTGTTTTTCATTGTTGAGGTTTTTGTTAGAATTTGTTGGTGATTTTCAATGTTGAGGTTGTTTTTCAATTTTTTGGTGTTTTTCATTGTTGAGGATTCTGTTGAATTTGTTGGTGTTTTTGAATGTTGAGGTTGTTGATGAATTTTTAGGTGTTTTTCTTTCTTGAGTTTGTTGTTGAATTCGATGGTGTTTTTCATTGTTGAGGTTGTTGTTGAAATTGTTGGAGTTTTTCAATGTTGAGGTTGTTGTTGAATCTTTTTGTATTTTTCAAAGTTGAGGTAGCAGTTGAATTTGTTGCTGTTTCTCAATGTTGAGGTTGTTGTATTTTTTGGTGCTTTTCAATGTTCAGGTTGTTGTTGAATTTTAGATGTTTTTCATTGCTGAGGTTGTTGTTGAATTTGTTGGTGATTTTCAATGTTGAAGTTGTTGAATTTATTGGTGTTATCAATGGTATTTTATCTTTTTTGTATTTTTCAAAGTTGTGGTTGCAGATGAATTTGTTGGTGTTTTTCAAAGATGAGGTTGTTGTTGAATTTTTTGGTGTTTTTCATTGTTGAGGTTTTTGTTGAATTTGTTGGTGATTTTCAATGTTGAGGTTGTTTGTGAATTTATTGTTGTATTCAATGTTTTTATTTGAATCTTTTTGTATTTTTCAAAGTTGAGGTTGCAATTGAATTTGTTGCTGTTTCTCATTGTTGAGGTTGTTGAATTTTTTGGTGTTTTTCAAAGTTGAGGTTGTTGTTGAATATTTTGGTGTCTTTCATTGTTGAGGTTTTTGTCCAATTTATTTGGTGATTTTAAATGTTGAGGTTGCTAAATTTATTTGTTTTTTTCATTGTTGAGGATTCTGTTGAATTTGTTCGTGTTTTTGTATATTGAGGCTGTTAATGAATTTTTTTGTGTTTTTCTTGGTTGAGGTTTTTGTTGAATTTGTTGGTGTTTTTCATTGTTGAGGTTGTTGTTGAATTTGTTGGTGATTTTCAATGTTGAGGTTGTGTTTGAATTTGTTGGTGTTTTTCATTGTTGAGGTTTTTGTTCAATTTTTTGGTGATTTTCAATGTTGAGGTTGTTGATTTTATTGATGTTTTTCATTGTTGAGGTTTTTGTTGAATTTGTTGGTGATTTTCAATGTTGAGGTTGTTGTTGAATTTTTTCGTGTATTTCATTGTTGAGGATTCTGTTGAATCTGTTGGTGTTTTTGAACGCCAAGGTTGTTGATGATTTTTTTGGTGTTTTTCTTGGTTGAGGTTTTTGTTGAATTTGTTGGTGTTTTTGAATGTTGAGGTTGTTGCTGAATTTTTTGGTGTTTTTCAATGTTGAGGTTGTTGTTGAATTTGTTGGTGCTTTTGGTGGTTGTTGTTGAATTTTTGATGTTTTTCATTGTTGAGGTTGTTGTTAAATTTGTTGGTGATTTTCAATATTGAGGTTGTTGTTGAATTTGTTGGTGTTATCAATTATTAATTTGTTGAACCTTTTTGTATTTTTAAAAGTTGAGGTTGTTGTTGAATTTGTTGTTGATTTTCAATGTTGAGTTTGTTTTTGAATTTTTCGGTGATTTTCAATGTTGATGTTGTGGTTGAATTTGTTGCTGTTTTTCCATGTTGAGGTTTTTGAATTTGTTGGTGTTTTTCAAAGTTGAGGTTGATGTTGAATTTGTTGGTGATTTTCAATGTTGAGGTTGTTGTTGAATTTATTGGTGTATTCAATGTTTTTATTTGAATCTTTTCGTATTTTTCAAAGTTGAGGTTGCAGTTGAATTTGTTTCACAATGTTGAGGTTGTTGAATTTTTTGGTGTTTTTCAAAGTTGAGGTTGTTGTTGAGTTTTTTGATGTTTCTCATTGCTGAGGTTGTTGTTCAATTTGTTGGTGATTTTCAATGTTGATGTTGTTGAATTTATTGGTGTTATCAATGGTTTTTATTGATCTTTTTTGTATTTTTCAAAGTTGAGTTTGCAGTTGAATTTGTTGGTGTTTTTCAATGTTGATATTGTTGAAGATGTTTGTGTTTTGCAAAGTTGAGGATGTTGTTGAATTTTTTGGTGTTTTTCACTGTTGAGGTTGTTGTTGAATTTGTTGGTGATTTTCAATATTGAAGTTGTGCTTGAATTTGTTTGTGTTTTTCCATGTTCAGGTTTTTGAATTTGTTGGTCTTTTTCAAAGTTGAGATTGTTGTTGAATTTCTTGGTGATTTTCAAAGTTGATCTTGTTGTTGAATTTTTTTGTGCTTTCCATTGTTGAGGTTGTTGTTGACATTGTCGTAGTTTTTCAATGTTGAGGCTGTTGTTGAATTTTTTCGTGATTTTCAATGTTGAGTTTGTTGTTGAATTTGTTGATGTTTTTCAATGTGGAGGTTGTTGAATTTGTTGGTATTTTTAAAAGATGACGTTGTTGTTGAAGTTTTTGGTGTTTTTAATTGTTCAGGTTTTTGTTGAATTTGTTGGTGTTTTTGAATGTTGAGGTTGTGCTGAATTATTTGGTGTTTTTCATTGTTGAGGTTGTTGTTGAATTTGTTGGTGCTTTTGGTGGTTGTTGTTGAATTTTTGATGTTATTCATTGTTGAGGTTGTTGTTAAATTTGTTGGTGATTTTCAATATTGAGGTTGTTGTTGAATTTGTTGGTGTTATCAATTTTTATTTTGTTGAACCTTTTTGTATTTTTAAAAGTTGAGGTTGTTGTTGAATTTGTTGTTGATTTTCAATGTTGAGTTTGTTGTTGAATTTTTCGGTGTTTTTCATTGTTGAGGTTGTTGTTGAAATTGTTGGAGTTTTTCAATGGTGAGGTTGTTGTTGAATCTTTTTGTATTTTTCAAAGTTGAGGTTGCAGTTGAATTTGTTGCTGCTTCTCAATGTAGATGTTGTTGAATTTTTGGTGTTTTTCAAAATGAGGTTGTTGTTGAATTTTTAGAAGTTTTTCATTGCTGAGGTTTTTGTTGAATTTGTTGGTGATTTTCAATGTTGAGGCTGTTGAATTTATTGGTGTTATCAGTGGTTTTTTTTAATCTTTTTTGTATTTTTCAAAGTTGAGGTTCCAGTTGAATTTGTTGGTGTTCTTCAATGTTGAGGTTGTTGAAGTTGTTGGTGTTTTTCAAAGTTGAGGTTGTTGTTGAATTTTTTGTTGTTTTTCATTGTTGAGGTTTTTGTTGAATTTTCTGGTGTTTTTGAATGTTGAGGTTGTTGATGAACTTTTTGATGTTTTTCATTGTTGAGGTTTCTGTTGAATTTGTTGGTCTTTTTCAAAGTTGAGATTGTTGTTGAATTTCTTGGTGATTTTCAAAGTTGATCTTGTTGTTGAATTTTTTTGTGCTTTTCATTGTTGAGGTTGTTTTTGAAATTGTCGTAGTTTTTCAATGTTGAGGCTGTTGTTGAATTTTTTCGTGATTTTCAATGTTGAGTTTGTTGGTATTTTTAAAAGATGACGTTGTTGTTGAAATTTTTCGTGTTTTTAATTGTTCAGGTTTTTGTTGAATTTGTTGGTGTTTTTGAATGTTGAGGTTGTTGCTGAATTTTTTGGTGTTTTTCATTGTTGAGGTTGTTATTGAATTTGTTGGTGCTTTTGGTGGTTGTTGTTGAATTTTTGATGTTATTCATTGTTGAGGTTGTTGTTAAATTTGTTGGTGATTTTCAATATTGAGGTTGTTGTTGAATTTGTTGGTATTATCAATTTTTATTTTGTTGAACCTTTTTGTATTTTTAAAAGTTGAGGTTGTTGTTGAATTTGTTGTTGATTTTCAATGTTGAGTTTGTTGTTGAATTTTTCGGTGTTTTTCATTGTTGAGGTTGTTGTTGAAATTGTTGGAGTTTTTCAATGGTGAGGTTGTTGTTGAATCTTTTTGTATTTTTCAAAGTTGAGGTTGCAGTTGAATTTGTTGCTGTTTCTCAATGTAGATGTTGTTGAATTTTTGGTGTTTTTCAAAATGAGGTTGTTGTTGAATTTTTAGAAGTTTTTCATTGCTGAGGTTTTTGTTGAAGTTGTTGGTGATTTTCAATGTTGAGGCTGTTGAATTTATTGGTGTTATCAGTGGTTTTTTTTAATCTTTTTTGTATTTTTCAAAGTTGAGGTTCCAGTTGAATTTGTTGGTGTTTTTCAATGTTGAGGATGTTGAAGTTGTTGGTGTTTTTCAAAGTTGAGGTTGTTGTTGAATTTTTTGTTGTTTTTCATTGTTGAGGTTTTTGTTGAATTTTCTGGTGTTTTTGAATGTTGAGGTTGTTGATGAACTTTTTGATGTTTTTCATTGTTGAGGTTTCTGTTGAATTTGTTGGTGATTGTCAATGTTGAGGTTGTTGTTGAATTTATTGGTGTATTCAATGGTTTTTTTTGAATCTTTTTGTATTTTTCAAAGTTGAGGTTGCAGTTGAATTTGTAAGTGTTTTTCAATGTTGAGGTTGTTGAAGTTGTTGGTGTTATTCAAAGTTGAGGTTGTTGTTGAATTTTTTGTTGTTTTTCATTGTTGAGGTTTTTGTTGAATTTTTTACTCTTTTTGAATGTGGAGGTTGTTGATGAATTTTTTGCTGTTTTTCATTGTTGAGGTTTTTGTTGAATTTGTTGGTGATTTTCAATGTTGAGGTGGTTGAATTTATTGGTGTTTTTCATTGTTGAGGTTTTTGTTAGAATTTGTTGGTGATTTTCAATGTTGAGGTTGTTTTTCAATTTTTTGGTGTTTTTCATTGTTGAGGATTCTGTTGAATTTGTTGGTGTTTTTGAATGTTGAGGTTGTTGATGAATTTTTAGGTGTTTTTCTTTCTTGAGTTTGTTGTTGAATTCGATGGTGTTTTTCATTGTTGAGGTTGTTGTTGAAATTGTTGGAGTTTTTCAATGTTGAGGTTGTTGTTGAATCTTTTTGTATTTTTCAAAGTTGAGGTAGCAGTTGAATTTGTTGCTGTTTCTCAATGTTGAGGTTGTTGTATTTTTTGGTGCTTTTCAATGTTCAGGTTGTTGTTGAATTTTTAGATGTTTTTCATTGCTGAGGTTGTTGTTGAATTTGTTGGTGATTTTCAATGTTGAAGTTGTTGAATTTATTGGTGTTATCAATGGTATTTTATCTTTTTTGTATTTTTCAAAGTTGTGGTTGCAGATGAATTTGTTGGTGTTTTTCAAAGATGAGGTTGTTGTTGAATTTTTTGGTGTTTTTCATTGTTGAGGTTTTTGTTGAATTTGTTGGTGATTTTCAATGTTGAGGTTGTTTGTGAATTTATTGTTGTATTCAATGTTTTTATTTGAATCTTTTTGTATTTTTCAAAGTTGAGGTTGCAATTGAATTTGTTGCTGTTTCTCATTGTTGAGGTTGTTGAATTTTTTGGTGTTTTTCAAAGTTGAGGTTGTTGTTGAATATTTTGGTGTCTTTCATTGTTGAGGTTTTTGTCCAATTTATTTGGTGATTTTAAATGTTGAGGTTGCTGAATTTATTTGTTTTTTTCATTGTTGAGGATTCTGTTGAATTTGTTCGTGTTTTTGTATATTGAGGCTGTTAATGAATTTTTTTGTGTTTTTCTTGGTTGAGGTTTTTGTTGAATTTGTTGGTGTTTTTCATTGTTGAGGTTGTTGTTGAATTTGTTGGTGATTTTCAATGTTGAGGTTGTGTTTGAATTTGTTGGTGTTTTTCATTGTTGAGGTTTTTGTTCAATTTTTTGGTGATTTTCAATGTTGAGGTTGTTGAATTTATTGGTGTTTTTCATTGTTGAGGTTTTTGTTGAATTTGTTGGTGATTTTCAATGTTGAGGTTGTTGTTGAATTTTTTCGTGTATTTCATTGTTGAGGATTCTGTTGAATCTGTTGGTGTTTTTGAACGCCAAGGTTGTTGATGATTTTTTTGGTGTTTTTCTTGGTTGAGGTTTTTGTTGAATTTGTTGGTGTTTTTGTATGTTGAGGTTGTTGCTGAATTTTTTGGTGTTTTTCAATGTTGAGGTTGTTGTTGAATTTGTTGGTGCTTTTGGTGGTTGTTGTTGAATTTTTGATGTTTTTCATTGTTGAGGTTGTTGTTAAATTTGTTGGTGATTTTCAATATTGAGGTTGTTGTTGAATTTGTTGGTGTTATCAATTATTAATTTGTTGAACCTTTTTGTATTTTTAAAAGTTGAGGTTGTTGTTGAATTTGTTGTTGATTTTCAATGTTGATGTTGTTGAATTTATTGGTGTTATCAATGGTTTTTATTGATCTTTTTTGTATTTTTCAAAGTTGAGTTTGCAGTTGAATTTGTTGGTCTTATTCAAAGATGAGGTTGTTGTTGAATTTTTTGGTGTTTTTCATTGTTGAGGTTTTTGTTGAATTTGTTGGTGATTTTCAATGTTGAGGTTGTTTGTGAATTTATTGTTGTATTCAATGTTTTTATTTGAATCTTTTTGTATTTTTCAAAGTTGAGGTTGCAATTGAATTTGTTGCTGTTTCTCATTGTTGAGGTTGTTGAATTTTTTGGTGTTTTTCAAAGTTGAGGTTGTTGTTGAATATTTTGGTGTCTTTCATTGTTGAGGTTTTTGTCCAATTTATTTGGTGATTTTAAATGTTGAGGTTGCTGAATTCATTTGTTTTTCTCATTGTTGAGGATTCTGTTGAATATGTTCGTGTTTTTGTATATTGAGGCTGTTAATGAATTTTTTTGTGTTTTTCTTTGTTGAGGTTTTTGTTGAATTTGTTGGTGTTTTTCATTGTTGAGGTTGTTGTTGAATTTGTTGGTGATTTTCAATGTTGAGGTTGTGTTTGAATTTGTTGGTGTTTTTCATTGTTGAGTTTTTTGTTCAATTTTTTGGGGATTTTCAATGTTGAGGTTGTTGATTTTATTGATGTTTTTAATTGTTGAGGTTTTTGTTGAATTTGTTGGTGATTTTCAATGTTGAGGTTGTTGTTGAATTTTTTCGTGTATTTCATTGTTGAGGATTCTGTTGAATCTGTTGGTGTTTTTGAATGCCAAGGTTGTTGATGATTTTTTTGGTGTTTTTCATGGTTGAGGTTTTTGTTGAATTTGTTGGTGTTTTTGAATGTTGAGGTTGTTGCTGAATTTTTTGGTGTTTTTCAATGTTGAGGTTGTTGTTGAATTTGTTGGTGCTTTTGGTGGTTGTTGTTGAATTTTTGATGTTATTCATTGTTGAGGTTGTTGTTAAATTTGTTGGTGATTTTCAATATTGAGGTTGTTGTTGAATTTGTTGGTGTTATCAATTATTAATTTGTTGAACCTTTTTGTATTTTTAAAAGTTGAGGTTGTTGTTGAATTTGTTGTTGATTTTCAATGTTGAGTTTGTTTTTGAATTTTTCGGTGATTTTCAATGTTGAGGTTGTGGTTGAATTTGTTGCTGTTTTTCCATGTTGAGGTTTTTGAATTTGTTGGTGTTTTTCAAAGTTGAGGTTGATGTTGAATTTGTTGGTGATTTTCAATGTTGAGGTTGTTGTTGAATTTATTGGTGTATTCAATGTTTTTATTTGAATCTTTTCGTATTTTTCAAAGTTGAGGTTGCAGTTGAATTTGTTTCACAATGTTGAGGTTGTTGAATTTTTTGGTGTTTTTCAAAGTTGAGGTTGTTGTTGAGTTTTTTGATGTTTCTCATTGCTGAGGTTGTTGTTCAATTTGTTGGTGATTTTCAATGTTGATGTTGTTGAATTTATTGGTGTTATCAATGGTTTTTATTGATCTTTTTTGTATTTTTCAAAGTTGAGTTTGCAGTTGAATTTGTTGGTGTTTTTCAATGTTGATATTGTTGAAGATGTTTGTGTTTTGCAAAGTTGAGGTTGTTGTTGAATTTTTTGGTGTTTTTCACTGTTGAGGTTGTTGTTGAATTTGTTGGTGATTTTCAATATTGAAGTTGTGCTTGAATTTGTTTGTGTTTTTCCATGTTCAGGTTTTTGAATTTGTTGGTCTTTTTCAAAGTTGAGATTGTTGTTGAATTTCTTGGTGATTTTCAAAGTTGATCTTGTTGTTGAATTTTTTTGTGCTTTTCATTGTTGAGGTTGTTTTTGAAATTGTCGTAGTTTTTCAATGTTGAGGCTGTTGTTGAATTTTTTCGTGATTTTCAATGTTGAGTTTGTTGTTGAATTTGTTGATGTTTTTCAATGTGGAGGTTGTTGAATTTGTTGGTATTTTTAAAAGATGACGTTGTTGTTGAAATTTTTGGTGTTTTTAATTGTTTATGTTTTTGTTGAATTTGTTGGTGTTTTTGAATGTTGAGGTTGTGCTGAATTTTTTGGTGTTTTTCATTGTTGAGGTTGTTGTTGAATTTGTTGGTGCTTTTGGTGGTTGTTGTTGAATTTTTGATGTTATTCATTGTTGAGGTTGTTGTTAAATTTGTTGGTGATTTTCAATATTGAGGTTGTTGTTGAATTTGTTGGTGTTATCAATTTTTATTTTGTTGAACCTTTTTGTATTTTTAAAAGTTGAGGTTGTTGTTGAATTTGTTGTTGATTTTCAATGTTGAGTTTGTTGTTGAATTTTTCGGTGTTTTTCATTGTTGAGGTTGTTGTTGAAATTGTTGGAGTTTTTCAATGGTGAGGTTGTTGTTGAATCTTTTTGTATTTTTCAAAGTTGAGGTTGCAGTTGAATTTGTTGCTGTTTCTCAATGTAGATGTTGTTGAATTTTTGGTGTTTTTCAAAATGAGGTTGTTGTTGAATTTTTAGAAGTTTTTCATTGCTGAGGTTTTTGTTGAATTTGTTGGTGATTTTCAATGTTGAGGCTGTTGAATTTATTGGTGTTATCAGTGGGTTTTTTTAATCTTTTTTGTATTTTTCAAAGTTGAGGTTCCAGTTGAATTTGTTGGTGTTTTTCAATGTTGAGGATGTTGAAGTTGTTGGTGTTTTTCAAAGTTGAGGTTGTTGTTGAATTTTTTGTTGTTTTTCATTGTTGAGGTTTTTGTTGAATTTTCTGGTGTTTTTGAATGTTGAGGTTGTTGATGAACTTTTTGATGTTTTTCATTGTTGAGGTTTCTGTTGAATTTGTTGGTGATTGTCAATGTTGAGGTTGTTGTTGAATTTATTGGTGTATTCAATGGTTTTTTTTGAATCTTTTTGTATTTTTCAAAGTTGAGGTTGCAGTTGAATTTGTAAGTGTTTTTCAATGTTGAGGTTGTTGAAGTTGTTGGTGTTTTTCAAAGTTGAGGTTGTTGTTGAATTTTTTGGTGTTTTGCATTGTTGAAGTTTTTGTTGAATTTTTTACTCTTTTTGAATGTGGAGGTTGTTGATGAATTTTTTGCTGTTTTTCATTGTTGAGGTTTTTGTCGAATTTGTTGGTGATTTTCAATGTTGAGGTGGTTGAATTTATTGGTGTTTTTCATTGTTGAGGTTTTTGTTAGAATTTGTTGGTGATTTTCAATGTTGAGGTTGTTTTTCAATTTTTTGGTGTTTTTCATTGTTGAGGATTCTGTTGAATTTGTTGGTGTTTTTGAATGTTGAGGTTGTTGATGAATTTTTAGGTGTTTTTCTTTCTTGAGTTTGTTGTTGAATTCGATGGTGTTTTTCATTGTTGAGGTTGTTGTTGAAATTGTTGGAGTTTTTCAATGTTGAGGTTGTTGTTGAATCTTTTTCTATTTTTCAAAGTTGAGGTAGCAGTTGAATTTGTTGCTGTTTCTCAATGTTGAGGTTGTTGTATTTTTTGGTGCTTTTCAATGTTCAGGTTGTTGTTGAATTTTTAGATGTTTTTCATTGCTGAGGTTGTTGTTGAATTTGTTTGTGATTTTCAATGTTGAAGTTGTTGAATTTATTGGTGTTATCAATGGTATTTTATCTTTTTTGTATTTTTCAAAGTTGTGGTTGCAGATGAATTTGTTGGTGTTTTTCAAAGATGAGGTTGTTGTTGAATTTTTTGGTGTTTTTCATTGTTGAGGTTTTTGTTGAATTTGTTGGTGATTTTCAATGTTGAGGTTGTTTGTGAATTTATTGTTGTATTCAATGTTTTTATTTGAATCTTTTTGTATTTTTCAAAGTTGCGGTTGCAATTGAATTTGTTGCTGTTTCTCATTGTTGAGGTTGTTGAAATTTTTGGTGTTTTTCAAAGTTGAGGTTGTTGTTGAATATTTTGGTGTCTTTCATTGTTGAGGTTTTTGTCCAATTTATTTGGTGATTTTAAATGTTGAGGTTGCTGAATTTATTTGTTTTTTTCATTGCTGAGGATTCTGTTGAATTTGTTCGTGTTTTTGTATATTGAGGCTGCTAATGAATTTTTTTGTGTTTTTCTTGGTTGAGGTTTTTGTTGAATTTGTTGGTGTTTTTCATTGTTGAGGTTGTTGTTGAATTTGTTGGTGATTTTCAATGTTGAGGTTGTGTTTGAATTTGTTGGTGTTTTTCATTGTTGAGGTTTTTGTTCAATTTTTTGGTGATTTTCAATGTTGAGGTTGTTGAATTTATTGGTGTTTTTCATTGTTGAGGTTTTTGTTGAATTTGTTGGTGATTTTCAATGTTGAGGTTGTTGTTGAATTTTTTCGTGTATTTCATTGTTGAGGATTCTGTTGAATCTGTTGGTGTTTTTGAACGCCAAGGTTGTTGATGATTTTTTTGGTGTTTTTCTTGGTTGAGGTTTTTGTTGAATTTGTTGGTGTTTTTGTATGTTGAGGTTGTTGCTGAATTTTTTGGTGTTTTTCAATGTTGAGTTTGTTGTTGAATTTGTTGGTGCTTTTGGTGGTTGTTGTTGAATTTTTGATGTTTTTCATTGTTGAGGTTGTTGTTAAATTTGTTGGTGATTTTCAGTATTGAGGTTGTTGTTGAATTTGTTGGTGTTATCAATTATTAATTTGTTGAACCTTTTTGTATTTTTAAAAGTTGAGGTTGTTGTTGAATTTGTTGTTGATTTTCAATGTTGATGTTGTTGAATTTATTGGTGTTATCAATGGTTTTTATTGATCTTTTTTGTATTTTTCAAAGTTGAGTTTGCAGTTGAATTTGTTGGTGTTTTTCAAAGATGAGGTTGTTGTTGAATTTTTTGGTGTTTTTCATTGTTGAGGTTTTTGTTGAATTTGTTGGTGATTTTCAATGTTGAGGTTGTTTGTGAATTTATTGTTGTATTCAATGTTTTTATTTCAATCTTTTTGTATTTTTCAAAGTTGAGGTTGCAATTGAATTTGTTGCTGTTTCTCATTGTTGAGGTTGTTGAATTTTTTGGTGTTTTTCAAAGTTGAGGTTGTTGTTGAATATTTTGGTGTCTTTCATTGTTGAGGTTTTTGTCCAATTTATTTGGTGATTTTAAATGTTGAGGTTGCTGAATTTATTTGTTTTTTTCATTGCTGAGGATTCTGTTGAATTTGTTCGTGTTTTTGTATATTGAGGCTGCTAATGAATTTTTTTGTGTTTTTCTTGGTTGAGGTTTTTGTTGAATTTGTTGGTGTTTTTCATTGTTGAGGTTGTTGTTGAATTTGTTGGTGATTTTCAATGTTGAGGTTGTGTTTGAATTTGTTGGTGTTTTTCATTGTTGAGGTTTTTGTTCAATTTTTTGGTGATTTTCAATGTTGAGGTTGTTGAATTTATTGGTGTTTTTCATTGTTGAGGTTTTGTTGAATTTGTTGGTGATTTTCAATGTTGAGGTTGTTGTTGAATTTTTTCGTGTATTTCATTGTTGAGGATTCTGTTGAATCTGTTGGTGTTTTTGAACGCCAAGGTTGTTGATGATTTTTTTGGTGTTTTTCTTGGTTGAGGTTTTTGTTGAATTTGTTGGTGTTTTTGTATGTTGAGGTTGTTGCTGAATTTTTTGGTGTTTTTCAATGTTGAGTTTGTTGTTGAATTTGTTGGTGCTTTTGGTGGTTGTTGTTGAATTTTTGATGTTTTTCATTGTTGAGGTTGTTGTTAAATTTGTTGGTGATTTTCAATATTGAGGTTGTTGTTGAATTTGTTGGTGTTATCAATTATTAATTTGTTGAACCTTTTTGTATTTTTAAAAGTTGAGGTTGTTGTTGAATTTGTTGTTGATTTTCAATGTTGATGTTGTTGAATTTATTGGTGTTATCAATGGTTTTTATTGATCTTTTTTGTATTTTTCAAAGTTGAGTTTGCAGTTGAATTTGTTGGTGTTTTTCAAAGATGAGGTTGTTGTTGAATTTTTTGGTGTTTTTCATTGTTGAGGTTTTTGTTGAATTTGTTGGTGATTTTCAATGTTGAGGTTGTTTGTGAATTTATTGTTGTATTCAATGTTTTTATTTCAATCTTTTTGTATTTTTCAAAGTTGAGGTTGCAATTGAATTTGTTGCTGTTTCTCATTGTTGAGGTTGTTGAATTTTTTGGTGTTTTTCAAAGTTGAGGTTGTTGTTGAATATTTTGGTGTCTTTCATTGTTGAGGTTTTTGTCCAATTTATTTGGTGATTTTAAATGTTGAGGTTGCTGAATTTATTTGTTTTTTTCATTGTTGAGGATTCTGTTGAATTTGTTCGTGTTTTTGTATATTGAGGCTGTTAATGAATTTTTTTGTGTTTTTCTTGGTTGAGGTTTTTGTTGAATTTGTTGGTGTTTTTCATTGTTGAGGTTGTTGTTGAATTTGTTGGTGATTTTCAATGTTGAGGTTGTGTTTGAATTTGTTAGTGTTTTTCATTGTTGAGGTTTATTTCAATTTTTTGGTGATTTTCAATGTTGAGGTTGTTGAATTTATTGGTGTTTTTCATTGTTGAGGTTTTTGTTGAATTTGTTGGTGATTTTCAATGTTGAGGTTGTTGTTGAATTTTTTCGTGTATTTCATTGTTGAGGATTCTGTTGAATCTGTTGGTGTTTTTGAACGCCAAGGTTGTTGATGATTTTTTTGGTGTTTTTCTTGGTTGAGGTTTTTGTTGAATTTGTTGGTGTTTTTGAATGTTGAGGTTGTTGCTGAATTTTTTGGTGTTTTTCAATGTTGAGGTTGTTGTTGAATTTGTTGGTGCTTTTGGTGGCTGTTGTTGAATTTTTGATGTTTTTCATTGTTGAGGTTGTTGTTAAATTTGTTGGTGATTTTCAATATTGAGGTTGTTGTTGAATTTGTTGGTGTTATCAATTATTAATTTGTTGAACCTTTTTGTATTTTTAAAAGTTGAGGTTGTTGTTGAATTTGTTGTTGATTTTCAATGTTGAGTTTGTTTTTGAATTTTTCGGTGATTTTCAATGTTGAGGTTGATGTTGAATTTGTTGCTGTTTTTCCATGTTGAGGTTTTTGAATTTGTTGGTGTTTTTCAAAGTTGAGGTTGATGATGAATTTGTTGGTGATTTTCAATGTTGAGGTTGTTGTTGAATTTATTGGTGTATTCAATGTTTTTATTTGAATCTTTTCGTATTTTTCAAAGTTGAGGTTGCAGTTGAATTTGTTTCACAATGTTGAGGTTGTTGAATTTTTTGGTGTTTTTCAAAATTGAGGTTGTTGTTGAGTTTTTTGATGTTTCTCATTGCTGAGGTTGTTGTTCAATTGGTTGGTGATTTTCAATGTTGATGTTGTTGAATTTATTGGTGTTATCAATGGTTTTTATTGATCTTTTTTGTACTTTTCAAAGTTGAGTTTGCAGTTGAATTTGTTGGTGTTTTTCAATGTTGATATTGTTGAAGATGTTTGTGTTTTGCAAAGTTGAGGTTGTTGTTGAATTTTTTGGTGTTTTTCACTGTTGAGGTTGTTGTTGAATTTGTTGGTGATTTTCAATATTGAAGTTGTGCTTGAATTTGTTTGTGTTTTTCCATGTTCAGGTTTTTGAATTTGTTGGTCTTTTTCAAAGTTGAGATTGTTGTTGAATTTTTTTGTGCTTTCCATTGTTGAGGTTGTTGTTGACATTGTCGTAGTTTTTCAATGTTGAGGCTGTTGTTGAATTTTTTCGTGATTTTCAATGTTGAGTTTGTTGTTGAATTTGTTGGTGTTTTTCAATGTGGAGGTTGTTGAATTTGTTGGTATTTTTAAAAGATGACGTTGTTGTTGAAATTTTTGGTGTTTTTAATTGTTTAGGTTTTTGTTGAATTTGTTGGTGTTTTTGAATGTTGAGGTTGTGCTGAATTTTTTGGTGTTTTTCATTGTTGAGGTTGTTGTTGAATTTGTTGGTGCTTTTGGTAGTTGTTGTTGAATTTTTGATGTTATTCATTGTTGAGGTTGTTGTTAAATTTGTTGGTGATTTTCAATATTGAGGTTGTTGTTGAATTTGTTGGTGTTATCAATTTTTATTTTGTTGAACCTTTTTGTATTTTTAAAAGTTGAGGTTGTTGTTGAATTTGTTGTTGATTTTCAATGTTGAGTTTGTTGTTGAATTTTTCGGTGTTTTTCATTGTTGAGGTTGTTGTTGAAATTGTTGGAGTTTTTCAATGGTGAGGTTGTTGTTGAATCTTTTTGTATTTTTCAAAGTTGAGGTTGCAGTTGAATTTGTTGCTGTTTCTCAATGTAGATGTTGTTGAATTTTTGGTGTTTTTCAAAATGAGGTTGTTGTTGAATTTTTAGAAGTTTTTCATTGCTGAGGTTTTTGTTGAATTTGTTGGTGATTTTCAATGTTGAGGCTGTTGAATTTATTGGTGTTATCAGTGGTTTTTTTTAATCTTTTTTGTATTTTTCAAAGTTGAGGTTCCAGTTGAATTTGTTGGTGTTCTTCAATGTTGAGGTTGTTGAAGTTGTTGGTGTTTTTCAAAGTTGAGGTTGTTGTTGAATTTTTTGTTGTTTTTCATTGTTGAGGTTTTTGTTGAATTTTCTGGTGTTTTTGAATGTTGAGGTTGTTGATGAACTTTTTGATGTTTTTCATTGTTGAGGTTTCTGTTGAATTTGTTGGTCTTTTTCAAAGTTGAGATTGTTGTTGAATTTCTTGGTGATTTTCAAAGTTGATCTTGTTGTTGAATTTTTTTGTGCTTTTCATTGTTGAGGTTGTTTTTGAAATTGTCGTAGTTTTTCAATGCTGAGGCTGTTGTTGAATTTTTTCGTGATTTTCAATGTTCAGTTTGTTGTTGAATTTGTTGGTATTTTTAAAAGATGACGTTGTTGTTGAAATTTTTGGTGTTTTTAATTGTTCAGGTTTTTGTTGAATTTGTTGGTGTTTTTGAATGTTGAGGTTGTTGCTGAATTTTTTGGTGTTTTTCATTGTTGAGGTAGTTGTTGAATTTGTTGGTGCTTTTGGTGGTTGTTGTTCAATTTTTGATGTTATTCATTGTTGAGGTTTCTGTTGAATTTGTTGGTGATTGTCAATGTTGAGGTTGTTGTTGAATTTATTGGTGTATTCAATGGTTTTTTTTGAATCTTTTAGTATTTTTCAAAGTTGAGGTTGCAGTTGAATTTGTAAGTGTTTTTCAATGTTGAGGTTGTTGAAGTTGTTGGTGTTTTTCAAAGTTGAGGTTATTGTTGAATTTTTTGGTGTTTTGCATTGTTGAGGTTTTTGTTGAATTTTTTACTCTTTTTGAATGTGGAGGTTGTTCATGAATTTTTTGCTGTTTTTCATTGTTGAGGTTTTTGTTGAATTTGTTGGTGATTTTCAATGTTGAGGTGGTTGAATTTATTGGTGTTTTTCATTGTTGAGGTTTTTGTTAGAATTTGTTGGTGATTTTCAATGTTGAGGTTGTTTTTCAATTTTTTGGTGTTTTTCATTGTTGAGGATTCTGTTGAATTTGTTGGTGTTTTTGAATGTTGAGGTTGTTGATGAATTTTTAGGTGTTTTTCTTTCTTGAGTTTGTTGTTGAATTCGATGGTGTTTTTCATTGTTGAGGTTGTTGTTGAAATTGTTGGAGTTTTTCAATGTTGAGGTTGTTGTTGAATCTTTTTGTATTTTTCAAAGTTGAGGTAGCAGTTGAATTTGTTGCTGTTTCTCAATGTTGAGGTTGTTGTTTTTTTGGTGCTTTTCAATGTTCAGGTTGTTGTTGAATTTTTAGATGTTTTTCATTGCTGAGGTTGTTGTTGAATTTGCTGGTGATTTTCAATGTTGAAGTTGTTGAATTTATTGGTGTTATCAATGGTATTTTATCTTTTTTGTATTTTTCAAAGTTGTGGTTGCAGATGAATTTGTTGGTGTTTTTCAAAGATGAGGTTGTTGTTGAATTTTTTGGTGTTTTTCATTGTTGAGGTTTTTGTTGAATTTGTTGGTGATTTTCAATGTTGAGGTTGTTTGTGAATTTATTGTTGTATTCAATGTTTTTATTTGAATCTTTTTGTATTTTTCAAAGTTGAGGTTGCAATTGAATTTGTTGCTGTTTCTCATTGTTGAGGTTGTTGAATTTTTTGGTGTTTTTCAAAGTTGAGGTTGTTGTTGAATATTTTGGTGTCTTTCATTGTTGAGGTTTTTGTCCAATTTATTTGGTGATTTTAAATGTTGAGGTTGCTGAATTTATTTGTTTTTTTCATTGTTGAGGATTCTGTTGAATTTGTTGGTGATTTTCAATGTTGAGGTTGTTGTTGAATTTTTTCGTGTATTTCATTGTTGAGGATTCTGTTGAATCTGTTGGTGTTTTTGAACGCCAAGGTTGTTGATGATTTTTTTGGTGTTTTTCTTGGTTGAGGTTTTTGTTGAATTTGTTGGTGTTTTTGTATGTTGAGGTTGTTGCTGAATTTTTTGGTGTTTTTCAATGTTGAGGTTGTTGTTGAATTTGTTGGTGCTTTTGGTGGTTGTTGTTGAATTTTTGATGTTTTTCATTGTTGAGGTTCTTGTTAAATTTGTTGGTGATTTTCAGTATTGAGGTTGTTGTTGAATTTGTTGGTGTTATCAATTATTAATTTGTTGAACCTTTTTGTATTTTTAAAAGTTGAGGTTGTTGTTGAATTTGTTGTTGATTTTCAATGTTGATGTTGTTGAATTTATTGGTGTTATCAATGGTTTTTATTGATCTTTTTTGTATTTTTCAAAGTTGAGTTTGCAGTTGAATTTGTTGGTTTTTTTCAAAGATGAGGTTGTTGTTGAATTTTTTGGTGTTTTTCATTGTTGAGGTTTTTGTTGAATTTGTTGGTGATTTTCAATGTTGAGGTTGTTTGTGAATTTATTGTTGTATTCAATGTTTTTATTTGAATCTTTTTGTATTTTTCAAAGTTGAGGTTGCAATTGAATTTGTTGCTGTTTCTCATTGTTGAGGTTGTTGAATTTATTGGTGTTTTTCAAAGTTGAGGTTGTTGTTGAATATTTTGGTGTCTTTCATTGTTGAGGTTTTTGTCCCATTTATTTGGTGATTTTAAATGTTGAGGTTGCTGAATTTATTTGTTTTTTTCATTGTTTTGGATTCTGTTGAATTTGTTGGTGATTTTCAATGTTGAGGTTGTTGTTGAATTTTTTCGTGTATTTCATTGTTGAGGATTCTGTTGAATCTGTTGGTGTTTTTGAACGCCAAGGTTGTTGATGATTTTTTTGGTGTTTTTCTTGGTTGAGGTTTTTGTTGAATTTGTTGGTGTTTTTGTATGTTGAGGTTGTTGCTGAATTTTTTGGTGTTTTTCAATGTTGAGGTTGTTGTTGAATTTGTTGGTGCTTTTGGTGGTTGTTGTTGAATTTTTGATGTTTTTCATTGTTGAGGTTGTTGTTAAATTTGTTGGTGATTTTCAATATTGAGGTTGTTGTTGAATTTGTTGGTGTTATCAATTATTAATTTGTTGAACCTTTTTGTATTTTTAAAAGTTGAGGTTGTTGTTGAATTTGTTGTTGATTTTCAATGTTGATGTTGTTGAATTTATTGGTGTTATCAATGGTTTTTATTGATCTTTTTTGTATTTTTCAAAGTTGAGTTTGCAGTTGAATTTGTTGGTGTTTTTCAAAGATGAGGTTGTTGTTGAATTTTTTGGTGTTTTTCATTGTTGAGGTTTTTGTTGAATTTGTTGGTGATTTTCAATGTTGAGGTTGTTTGTGAATTTATTGTTGTATTCAATGTTTTTATTTGAATCTTTTTGTATTTTTCAAAGTTGAGGTTGCAATTGAATTTGTTGCTGTTTCTCATTGTTGAGGTTGTTGAATTTTTTGGTGTTTTTCAAAGTTGAGGTTGTTGTTGAATATTTTGGTGTCTTTCATTGTTGAGGTTTTTGTCCAATTTATTTGGTGATTTTAAATGTTGAGGTTGCTGAATTTATTTGTTTTTTTCATTGTTGAGGATTCTGTTGAATTTGTTCTTGTTTTTGTATATTGAGGCTGTTAATGAATTTTTTTGTGTTTTTCTTGGTTGAGGTTTTTGTTGAATTTGTTGGTGTTTTTCATTGTTGAGGTTGTTGTTGAATTTGTTGGTGATTTTCAATGTTGAGGTTGTGTTTGAATTTGTTGGTGTTTTTCATTGTTGAGGTTTATTTCAATTTTTTGGTGATTTTCAATGTTGAGGTTGTTGAATTTATTGGTGTTTTTCATTGTTGAGGTTTTTGTTGAATTTGTTGGTGATTTTCAATGTTGAGGTTGTTGTTGAATTTTTTCGTGTATTTCATTGTTGAGGATTCTTTTGAATCTGTTGGTGTTTTTGAACGCCAAGGTTGTTGATGATTTTTTTGGTGTTTTTCTTGGTTGAGGTTTTTGTTGAATTTGTTGGTGTTTTTGAATGTTGAGGTTGTTGCTGAATTTTTTGGTGTTTTTCAATGTTGAGGTTGTTGTTGAATTTGTTGGTGCTTTTCAATATTGAGGTTGTTGTTGAATTTGTTGGTGTTATCAATTATTAATTTGTTGAACCTTTTTGTATTTTTAAAAGTTGAGGTTGTTGTTGAATTTGCTGTTGATTTTCAATGTTGAGTTTGTTTTTGAATTTTTCGGTGATTTTCAATGTTGAGGTTGATGTTGAATTTGTTGCTGGTTTTCCATGTTGAGGTTTTTGAATTTGTTGGTGTTTTTCAAAGTTGAGGTTGATGTTGAATTTGTTGGTGATTTTCAATGTTGAGGTTGTTGTTGAATTTATTGGTGTATTCAATGTTTTTATTTGAATCTTTTCGTATTTTTCAAAGTTGAGGTTGCAGTTGAATTTGTTTCACAATGTTGAGGTTGTTGAATTTTTTGGTGTTTTTCAAAATTGAGGTTGTTGTTGAGTTTTTTGATGTTTCTCATTGCTGAGGTTGTTGTTCAATTGGTTGGTGATTTTCAATGTTGATGTTGTTGAATTTATTGGTGTTATCAATGGTTTTTATTGATCTTTTTTGTATTTTTCAAAGTTGAGTTTGCAGTTGAATTTGTTGGTGTTTTTCAATGTTGATATTGTTGAAGATGTTTGTGTTTTGCAAAGTTGAGGTTGTTGTTGAATTTTTTGGTGTTTTTCACTGTTGAGGTTGTTGTTGAATTTGTTGGTGATTTTCAATATTGAAGTTGTGCTTGAATTTGTTTGTGTTTTTCCATGTTCAGGTTTTTGAATTTGTTGGTCTTTTTCAAAGTTGAGATTGTTGTTGAATTTCTTGGTGATTTTCAAAGTTGAACTTGTTGTTGAATTTTTTTGTGCTTTCCATTGTTGAGGTTGTTGTTGACATTGTCGTAGTTTTTCAATGTTGAGGCTATTGTTGAATTTTTTCGTGATTTTCAATGTTGAGTTTGTTGTTGAATTTGTTGGTGTTTTTCAATGTGGAGGTTGTTGAATTTGTTGGTATTTTTAAAAGATGACGTTGTTGTTGAAATTTTTGGTGTTTTTAATTGTTTAGGTTTTTGTTGAATTTGTTGGTGTTTTTGAATGTTGAGGTTGTGCTGAATTTTTTGGTGTTTTTCATTGTTGAGGTTGTTGTTGAATTTGTTGGTGCTTTTGGTGGTTGTTGTTGAATTTTTGATGTTATTCATTGTTGAGGTTGTTGTTAAATTTGTTGGTGATTTTCAATATTGAGGTTGTTGTTGAATTTGTTGGTGTTATCAATTTTTATTTTGTTGAACCTTTTTGTATTTTTAAAAGTTGAGGTTGTTGTTGAATTTGTTGTTGATTTTCAATGTTGAGTTTGTTGTTGAATTTTTCGGTGTTTTTCATTGTTGAGGTTGTTGTTGAAATTGTTGGAGTTTTTCAATGGTGAGGTTGTTGTTGAATCTTTTTGTATTTTTCAAAGTTGAGGTTGCAGTTGAATTTGTTGCTGTTTCTCAATGTAGATGTTGTTGAATTTTTGGTGTTTTTCAAAATGAGGTTGTTGTTGAATTTTTAGAAGTTTTTCATTGCTGAGGTTTTTGTTGAATTTGTTGGTGATTTTCAATGTTGAGGCTGTTGAATTTATTGGTGTTATCAGTGGTTTTTTTTAAACTTTTTTGTATTTTTCAAAGTTGAGGTTCCAGTTGAATTTGTTGGTGTTTTTCAAAGTTGAGGTTGTTGTTGAATTTTTTGTTGTTTTTCATTGTTGAGGTTTTTGTTGAATTTTCTGGTGTTTTTGAATGTTGAGGTTGTTGATGAACTTTTTGATGTTTTTCATTGTTGAGGTTTCTGTTGAATTTGTTGGTCTTTTTCAAAGTTGAGATTGTTGTTGAATTTCTTGGTGATTTTCAAAGTTGATCTTGTTGTTGAATTTTTTTGTGCTTTTCATTGTTGAGGTTGTTTTGAAATTGTCGTAGTTTTTCAATGTTGAGGCTGTTGTTGAATTTTTTCGTGATTTTCAATGTTGAGTTTGTTGTTGAATTTGTTGGTATTTTTAAAAGATGACGTTGTTGTTGAAATTTTTGGTGTTTTTAATTGTTCAGGTTTTTGTTGAATTTGTTGGTGTTTTTGAATGTTGAGGTTGTTGCTGAATTTTTTGGTGTTTTTCATTGTTGAGGTAGTTGTTGAATTTGTTGGTGCTTTTGGTGGTTGTTGTTCAATTTTTGATGTTATTCATTGTTGAGGTTTCTGTTGAATTTGTTGGTGATTGTCAATGTTGAGGTTGTTGTTGAATTTATTGGTGTATTCAATGGTTTTTTTTGAATCTTTTTGTATTTTTCAAAGTTGAGGTTGCAGTTGAATTTGTAAGTGTTTTTCAATGTTGAGGTTGTTGAAGTTGTTGGTGTTTTTCAAAGTTGAGATTGTTGTTGAATTTTTTTGTGCTTTCCATTGTTGAGGTTGTTGTTGACATTGTCGTAGTTTTTCAATGTTGAGGCTGTTGTTGAATTTTTTCGTGATTTTCAATGTTGAGTTTGTTGTTGAATTTGTTGGTGTTTTTCAATGTGGAGGTTGTTGAATTTGTTGGTATTTTTAAAAGATGACGTTGTTGTTGAAATTTTTGGTGTTTTTAATTGTTTAGGTTTTTGTTGAATTTGTTGGTGTTTTTGAATGTTGAGGTTGTGCTGAATTTTTTGGTGTTTTTCATTGTTGAGGTTGTTGTTGAATTTGTTGGTGCTTTTGGTAGTTGTTGTTGAATTTTTGATGTTATTCATTGTTGAGGTTGTTGTTAAATTTGTTGGTGATTTTCAATATTGAGGTTGTTGTTGAATTTGTTGGTGTTATCAATTTTTATTTTGTTGAACCTTTTTGTATTTTTAAAAGTTGAGGTTGTTGTTGAATTTGTTGTTGATTTTCAATGTTGAGTTTGTTGTTGAATTTTTCGGTGTTTTTCATTGTTGAGGTTGTTGTTGAAATTGTTGGAGTTTTTCAATGGTGAGGTTGTTGTTGAATCTTTTTGTATTTTTCAAAGTTGAGGTTGCAGTTGAATTTGTTGCTGTTTCTCAATGTAGATGTTGTTGAATTTTTGGTGTTTTTCAAAATGAGGTTGTTGTTGAATTTTTAGAAGTTTTTCATTGCTGAGGTTTTTGTTGAATTTGTTGGTGATTTTCAATGTTGAGGCTGTTGAATTTATTGGTGTTATCAGTGGTTTTTTTTAATCTTTTTTGTATTTTTCAAAGTTGAGGTTCCAGTTGAATTTGTTGGTGTTCTTCAATGTTGAGGTTGTTGAAGTTGTTGGTGTTTTTCAAAGTTGAGGTTGTTGTTGAATTTTTTGTTGTTTTTCATTGTTGAGGTTTTTGTTGAATTTTCTGGTGTTTTTGAATGTTGAGGTTGTTGATGAACTTTTTGATGTTTTTCATTGTTGAGGTTTCTGTTGAATTTGTTGGTCTTTTTCAAAGTTGAGATTGTTGTTGAATTTCTTGGTGATTTTCAAAGTTGATCTTGTTGTTGAATTTTTTTGTGCTTTTCATTGTTGAGGTTGTTTTTGAAATTGTCGTAGTTTTTCAATGTTGAGGCTGTTGTTGAATTTTTTCGTGATTTTCAATGTTCAGTTTGTTGTTGAATTTGTTGGTATTTTTAAAAGATGACGTTGTTGTTGAAATTTTTGGTGTTTTTAATTGTTCAGGTTTTTGTTGAATTTGTTGGTGTTTTTGAATGTTGAGGTTGTTGCTGAATTTTTTGGTGTTTTTCATTGTTGAGGTAGTTGTTGAATTTGTTGGTGCTTTTGGTGGTTGTTGTTCAATTTTTGATGTTATTCATTGTTGAGGTTTCTGTTGAATTTGTTGGTGATTGTCAATGTTGAGGTTGTTGTTGAATTTATTGGTGTATTCAATGGTTTTTTTTGAATCTTTTAGTATTTTTCAAAGTTGAGGTTGCAGTTGAATTTGTAAGTGTTTTTCAATGTTGAGGTTGTTGAAGTTGTTGGTGTTTTTCAAAGTTGAGGTTATTGTTGAATTTTTTGGTGTTTTGCATTGTTGAGGTTTTTGTTGAATTTTTTACTCTTTTTGAATGTGGAGGTTGTTCATGAATTTTTTGCTGTTTTTCATTGTTGAGGTTTTTGTTGAATTTGTTGGTGATTTTCAATGTTGAGGTGGTTGAATTTATTGGTGTTTTTCATTGTTGAGGTTTTTGTTAGAATTTGTTGGTGATTTTCAATGTTGAGGTTGTTTTTCAATTTTTTGGTGTTTTTCATTGTTGAGGATTCTGTTGAATTTGTTGGTGTTTTTGAATGTTGAGGTTGTTGATGAATTTTTAGGTGTTTTTCTTTCTTGAGTTTGTTGTTGAATTCGATGGTGTTTTTCATTGTTGAGGTTGTTGTTGAAATTGTTGGAGTTTTTCAATGTTGAGGTTGTTGTTGAATCTTTTTGTATTTTTCAAAGTTGAGGTAGCAGTTGAATTTGTTGCTGTTTCTCAATGTTGAGGTTGTTGTTTTTTTGGTGCTTTTCAATGTTCAGGTTGTTGTTGAATTTTTAGATGTTTTTCATTGCTGAGGTTGTTGTTGAATTTGCTGGTGATTTTCAATGTTGAAGTTGTTGAATTTATTGGTGTTATCAATGGTATTTTATCTTTTTTGTATTTTTCAAAGTTGTGGTTGCAGATGAATTTGTTGGTGTTTTTCAAAGATGAGGTTGTTGTTGAATTTTTTGGTGTTTTTCATTGTTGAGGTTTTTGTTGAATTTGTTGGTGATTTTCAATGTTGAGGTTGTTTGTGAATTTATTGTTGTATTCAATGTTTTTATTTGAATCTTTTTGTATTTTTCAAAGTTGAGGTTGCAATTGAATTTGTTGCTGTTTCTCATTGTTGAGGTTGTTGAATTTTTTGGTGTTTTTCAAAGTTGAGGTTGTTGTTGAATATTTTGGTGTCTTTCATTGTTGAGGTTTTTGTCCAATTTATTTGGTGATTTTAAATGTTGAGGTTGCTGAATTTATTTGTTTTTTTCATTGTTGAGGATTCTGTTGAATTTGTTGGTGATTTTCAATGTTGAGGTTGTTGTTGAATTTTTTCGTGTATTTCATTGTTGAGGATTCTGTTGAATCTGTTGGTGTTTTTGAACGCCAAGGTTGTTGATGATTTTTTTGGTGTTTTTCTTGGTTGAGGTTTTTGTTGAATTTGTTGGTGTTTTTGTATGTTGAGGTTGTTGCTGAATTTTTTGGTGTTTTTCAATGTTGAGGTTGTTGTTGAATTTGTTGGTGCTTTTGGTGGTTGTTGTTGAATTTTTGATGTTTTTCATTGTTGAGGTTCTTGTTAAATTTGTTGGTGATTTTCAGTATTGAGGTTGTTGTTGAATTTGTTGGTGTTATCAATTATTAATTTGTTGAACCTTTTTGTATTTTTAAAAGTTGAGGTTGTTGTTGAATTTGTTGTTGATTTTCAATGTTGATGTTGTTGAATTTATTGGTGTTATCAATGGTTTTTATTGATCTTTTTTGTATTTTTCAAAGTTGAGTTTGCAGTTGAATTTGTTGGTTTTTTTCAAAGATGAGGTTGTTGTTGAATTTTTTGGTGTTTTTCATTGTTGAGGTTTTTGTTGAATTTGTTGGTGATTTTCAATGTTGAGGTTGTTTGTGAATTTATTGTTGTATTCAATGTTTTTATTTGAATCTTTTTGTATTTTTCAAAGTTGAGGTTGCAATTGAATTTGTTGCTGTTTCTCATTGTTGAGGTTGTTGAATTTATTGGTGTTTTTCAAAGTTGAGGTTGTTGTTGAATATTTTGGTGTCTTTCATTGTTGAGGTTTTTGTCCCATTTATTTGGTGATTTTAAATGTTGAGGTTGCTGAATTTATTTGTTTTTTTCATTGTTTTGGATTCTGTTGAATTTGTTGGTGATTTTCAATGTTGAGGTTGTTGTTGAATTTTTTCGTGTATTTCATTGTTGAGGATTCTGTTGAATCTGTTGGTGTTTTTGAACGCCAAGGTTGTTGATGATTTTTTTGGTGTTTTTCTTGGTTGAGGTTTTTGTTGAATTTGTTGGTGTTTTTGTATGTTGAGGTTGTTGCTGAATTTTTTGGTGTTTTTCAATGTTGAGGTTGTTGTTGAATTTGTTGGTGCTTTTGGTGGTTGTTGTTGAATTTTTGATGTTTTTCATTGTTGAGGTTGTTGTTAAATTTGTTGGTGATTTTCAATATTGAGGTTGTTGTTGAATTTGTTGGTGTTATCAATTATTAATTTGTTGAACCTTTTTGTATTTTTAAAAGTTGAGGTTGTTGTTGAATTTGTTGTTGATTTTCAATGTTGATGTTGTTGAATTTATTGGTGTTATCAATGGTTTTTATTGATCTTTTTTGTATTTTTCAAAGTTGAGTTTGCAGTTGAATTTGTTGGTGTTTTTCAAAGATGAGGTTGTTGTTGAATTTTTTGGTGTTTTTCATTGTTGAGGTTTTTGTTGAATTTGTTGGTGATTTTCAATGTTGAGGTTGTTTGTGAATTTATTGTTGTATTCAATGTTTTTATTTGAATCTTTTTGTATTTTTCAAAGTTGAGGTTGCAATTGAATTTGTTGCTGTTTCTCATTGTTGAGGTTGTTGAATTTTTTGGTGTTTTTCAAAGTTGAGGTTGTTGTTGAATATTTTGGTGTCTTTCATTGTTGAGGTTTTTGTCCAATTTATTTGGTGATTTTAAATGTTGAGGTTGCTGAATTTATTTGTTTTTTTCATTGTTGAGGATTCTGTTGAATTTGTTCTTGTTTTTGTATATTGAGGCTGTTAATGAATTTTTTTGTGTTTTTCTTGGTTGAGGTTTTTGTTGAATTTGTTGGTGTTTTTCATTGTTGAGGTTGTTGTTGAATTTGTTGGTGATTTTCAATGTTGAGGTTGTGTTTGAATTTGTTGGTGTTTTTCATTGTTGAGGTTTATTTCAATTTTTTGGTGATTTTCAATGTTGAGGTTGTTGAATTTATTGGTGTTTTTCATTGTTGAGGTTTTTGTTGAATTTGTTGGTGATTTTCAATGTTGAGGTTGTTGTTGAATTTTTTCGTGTATTTCATTGTTGAGGATTCTTTTGAATCTGTTGGTGTTTTTGAACGCCAAGGTTGTTGATGATTTTTTTGGTGTTTTTCTTGGTTGAGGTTTTTGTTGAATTTGTTGGTGTTTTTGAATGTTGAGGTTGTTGCTGAATTTTTTGGTGTTTTTCAATGTTGAGGTTGTTGTTGAATTTGTTGGTGCTTTTCAATATTGAGGTTGTTGTTGAATTTGTTGGTGTTATCAATTATTAATTTGTTGAACCTTTTTGTATTTTTAAAAGTTGAGGTTGTTGTTGAATTTGCTGTTGATTTTCAATGTTGAGTTTGTTTTTGAATTTTTCGGTGATTTTCAATGTTGAGGTTGATGTTGAATTTGTTGCTGGTTTTCCATGTTGAGGTTTTTGAATTTGTTGGTGTTTTTCAAAGTTGAGGTTGATGTTGAATTTGTTGGTGATTTTCAATGTTGAGGTTGTTGTTGAATTTATTGGTGTATTCAATGTTTTTATTTGAATCTTTTCGTATTTTTCAAAGTTGAGGTTGCAGTTGAATTTGTTTCACAATGTTGAGGTTGTTGAATTTTTTGGTGTTTTTCAAAATTGAGGTTGTTGTTGAGTTTTTTGATGTTTCTCATTGCTGAGGTTGTTGTTCAATTGGTTGGTGATTTTCAATGTTGATGTTGTTGAATTTATTGGTGTTATCAATGGTTTTTATTGATCTTTTTTGTATTTTTCAAAGTTGAGTTTGCAGTTGAATTTGTTGGTGTTTTTCAATGTTGATATTGTTGAAGATGTTTGTGTTTTGCAAAGTTGAGGTTGTTGTTGAATTTTTTGGTGTTTTTCACTGTTGAGGTTGTTGTTGAATTTGTTGGTGATTTTCAATATTGAAGTTGTGCTTGAATTTGTTTGTGTTTTTCCATGTTCAGGTTTTTGAATTTGTTGGTCTTTTTCAAAGTTGAGATTGTTGTTGAATTTCTTGGTGATTTTCAAAGTTGAACTTGTTGTTGAATTTTTTTGTGCTTTCCATTGTTGAGGTTGTTGTTGACATTGTCGTAGTTTTTCAATGTTGAGGCTATTGTTGAATTTTTTCGTGATTTTCAATGTTGAGTTTGTTGTTGAATTTGTTGGTGTTTTTCAATGTGGAGGTTGTTGAATTTGTTGGTATTTTTAAAAGATGACGTTGTTGTTGAAATTTTTGGTGTTTTTAATTGTTTAGGTTTTTGTTGAATTTGTTGGTGTTTTTGAATGTTGAGGTTGTGCTGAATTTTTTGGTGTTTTTCATTGTTGAGGTTGTTGTTGAATTTGTTGGTGCTTTTGGTGGTTGTTGTTGAATTTTTGATGTTATTCATTGTTGAGGTTGTTGTTAAATTTGTTGGTGATTTTCAATATTGAGGTTGTTGTTGAATTTGTTGGTGTTATCAATTTTTATTTTGTTGAACCTTTTTGTATTTTTAAAAGTTGAGGTTGTTGTTGAATTTGTTGTTGATTTTCAATGTTGAGTTTGTTGTTGAATTTTTCGGTGTTTTTCATTGTTGAGGTTGTTGTTGAAATTGTTGGAGTTTTTCAATGGTGAGGTTGTTGTTGAATCTTTTTGTATTTTTCAAAGTTGAGGTTGCAGTTGAATTTGTTGCTGTTTCTCAATGTAGATGTTGTTGAATTTTTGGTGTTTTTCAAAATGAGGTTGTTGTTGAATTTTTAGAAGTTTTTCATTGCTGAGGTTTTTGTTGAATTTGTTGGTGATTTTCAATGTTGAGGCTGTTGAATTTATTGGTGTTATCAGTGGTTTTTTTTAAACTTTTTTGTATTTTTCAAAGTTGAGGTTCCAGTTGAATTTGTTGGTGTTTTTCAAAGTTGAGGTTGTTGTTGAATTTTTTGTTGTTTTTCATTGTTGAGGTTTTTGTTGAATTTTCTGGTGTTTTTGAATGTTGAGGTTGTTGATGAACTTTTTGATGTTTTTCATTGTTGAGGTTTCTGTTGAATTTGTTGGTCTTTTTCAAAGTTGAGATTGTTGTTGAATTTCTTGGTGATTTTCAAAGTTGATCTTGTTGTTGAATTTTTTTGTGCTTTTCATTGTTGAGGTTGTTTTGAAATTGTCGTAGTTTTTCAATGTTGAGGCTGTTGTTGAATTTTTTCGTGATTTTCAATGTTGAGTTTGTTGTTGAATTTGTTGGTATTTTTAAAAGATGACGTTGTTGTTGAAATTTTTGGTGTTTTTAATTGTTCAGGTTTTTGTTGAATTTGTTGGTGTTTTTGAATGTTGAGGTTGTTGCTGAATTTTTTGGTGTTTTTCATTGTTGAGGTAGTTGTTGAATTTGTTGGTGCTTTTGGTGGTTGTTGTTCAATTTTTGATGTTATTCATTGTTGAGGTTTCTGTTGAATTTGTTGGTGATTGTCAATGTTGAGGTTGTTGTTGAATTTATTGGTGTATTCAATGGTTTTTTTTGAATCTTTTTGTATTTTTCAAAGTTGAGGTTGCAGTTGAATTTGTAAGTGTTTTTCAATGTTGAGGTTGTTGAAGTTGTTGGTGTTTTTCAAAGTTGAGGTTGTTGTTGAATTTTTTGGTGTTTTGCATTGTTGAGGTTTTCGTTGAATTTTTTACTCTTTTTGAATGTGGAGGTTGTTGATGAATTTTTTGCTGTTTTTCATTGTTGAGGTTTTTGTTGAATTTGTTGGTGATTTTCAATGTTGCGGTGGTTGAATTTATTGGTGTTTTTCATTGTTGAGGTTTTTGTTAGAATTTGTTGGTGATTTTCAATGTTGAGGTTGTTTTTCAATTTTTTGGTGTTTTTCATTGTTGAGGATTCTGTTGAATTTGTTGGTGTTTTTGAATGTTGAGGTTGTTGATGAATTTTTAGGTGTTTTTCTTTCTTGAGTTTGTTGTTGAATTCGATGGTGTTTTTCATTGTTGAGGTTGTTGTTGAAATTGTTGGAGTTTTTCAATGTTGAGGTTGTTGTTGAATCTTTTTGTATTTTTCAAAGTTGAGGTAGCAGTTGAATTTGTTGCTGTTTCTCAATGTTGAGGTTGTTGTTTTTTTGGTGCTTTTCAATGTTCAGGTTGTTGTTGAATTTTTAGATGTTTTTCATTGCTGTGGTTGTTGTTGAATTTGCTGGTGATTTTCAATGTTGAAGTTGTTGAATTTATTGGTGTTATCAATGGTATTTTATCTTTTTTGTATTTTTCAAAGTTGTGGTTGCAGATGAATTTGTTGGTGTTTTTCAAAGATGAGGTTGTTGTTGAATTTTTTGGTGTTTTTCATTGTTGAGGTTTTTGTTGAATTTGTTGGTGATTTTCAATGTTGAGGTTGTTTGTGAATTTATTGTTGTATTCAATGTTTTTATTTGAATCTTTTTGTATTTTTCAAAGTTGAGGTTGCAATTGAATTTGTTGCTGTTTCTCATTGTTGAGGTTGTTGAATTTTTTGGTGTTTTTCAAAGTTGAGGTTGTTGTTGAATATTTTGGTGTCTTTCATTGTTGAGGTTTTTGTCCAATTTATTTGGTGATTTTAAATGTTGAGGTTGCTGAATTTATTTGTTTTTTTCATTGTTGAGGATTCTGTTGAATTTGTTCGTGTTTTTGTATATTGAGGCTGTTAATGAATTTTTTTGTGTTTTTCTTGGTTGAGGTTTTTGTTGAATTTGTTGGTGTTTTTCATTGTTGAGGTTGTTGTTGAATTTGTTGGTGATTTTCAATGTTGAGGTTGTGTTTGAATTTGTTGGTGTTTTTCATTGTTGAGGTTTTTGTTCAATTTTTTGGTGATTTTCAATGTTGAGGTTGTTGAATTTATTGGTGTTTTTCATTGTTGAGGTTTTTGTTGAATTTGTTGGTGATTTTCAATGTTGAGGTTGTTGTTGAATTTGTTGGTGCTTTTGGTGGTTGTTGTTGAATTTTTGATGTTTTTCATTGTTGAGGTTGTTGTTAAATTTGTTGGTGATTTTCAATATTGAGGTTGTTGTTGAATTTGTTGGTGTTATCAATTATTAATTTGTTGAACCTTTTTGTATTTTTAAAAGTTGAGGTTGTTGTTGAATTTGTTGTTGATTTTCAATGTTGATGTTGTTGAATTTATTGGTGTTATCAATGATTTTTATTGATCTTTTTTGTATTTTTCAAAGTTGAGTTTGCAGTTGAATTTGTTGGTGTTTTTCAATGTTGATATTGTTGAAGATGTTTGTGTTTTGCAAAGTTGAGGTTGTTGTTGAATTTTTTGGTGTTTTTCACTGTTGAGGTTGTTGTTGAATTTGTTGGTGATTTTCAATATTGAAGTTGTGCTTGAATTTGTTTGTGTTTTTCCATGTTCAGGTTTTTGAATTTGTTGGTCTTTTTCAAAGTTGAAATTGTTGTTGAATTTCTTGGTGATTTTCAAAGTTGATCTTATTGTTGAATTTTTTTGTGCTTTTCATTGTTGAGGTTGTTGTTGAAATTGTCGTAATTTTTCAATGTTGAGGCTGTTGTTGAATTTTTTCGTGATTTTCAATGTTGAGTTTGTTGTTGAATTTGTTGGTGTTTTTCAATGTGGAGGTTGTTGAATTTGTTGGTATTTTTAAAAGATGACGTTGTTGTTGAAATTTTTGGTGTTTTTAATTGTTCAGGTTTTTGTTGAATTTGTTGGTGTTTTTGAATGTTGAGGTTGTTGCTGAATTTTTTGGTGTTTTTCATTGTTGAGGTTGTTGTTGAATTTGTTGGTGCTTTTGGTGGTTGTTGTTGAATTTTTGATGTTATTCATTGTTGAGGTTGTTGTTAAATTTGTTGGTGATTTTCAATGTTGAGGTTGTGTTTGAGTTTGTTGGTGTTTTTCCATGTTGAGGTTTTTGAATTTGTTGGTGTTTTTCAATGTTGAGTTTGTTGTTGAAATTGTTGGAGTTTTTCAATGGTGAGGTTGTTGTTGAATCTTTTTGTATTTTTCAAAGTTGAGGTTGCACTTGAATTTTTTGGTGTTTTTGAATGTTGTGGTTGTTGATGAACTTTTTGATGTTTTTCATTGTTGAGGTTTTTGTTGAATTTGTTGGTGATTTTCAATGTTGAGGTTGTTGTTGAATTTATTGGTGTATTCAATGTTTTTATTTGAATCTTTTTGTATTTTTCAAAGTTGAGGTTGCAATTGAATTTGTTGCTGTTACTAATTGTTGAGCTTGTTGAATTTTTGGGGTTTTTCAAAGTTGAGGTTGTTGTTGAATTTTTTAGTGTTTTTCATTGTTGAGGTTTCTGTTCAATTTTTTGGTGATTTTAAATGTTGAGGTTGTTGAATTTATTGGTGTTTTTCATTGTTGAGGATTCTGTTGAATTTGTTGGTGTTTTTGAATGTTGAGGTTGTTGATGAATTTTTTGGTGTTTTTCAAAGTTGAGGTTTTTGTTGAATTTGTTGGTGTTTTTCATTGTTGATGTTGTTGTTGAATTTGTTGGTGATTTTCAATGTTGAGGTAGTGATTGAATTTGTTGGTGTTTTTCCATGTTGAGGTTTTTGAATTTGTTGGTGTTTTTCAAAGTTGAGGTTGTTGTTGAATTTGTTGGTGATTTTCAATGTTGAGTTTGTTGTTAAATTTTTTGTTGTTATTCATTGTTGAGGTTGATGTTGAAATTGTTGGAGTTTTTCAATGTTAATGTTTATGTTGAATTTTTTGGTGATTTTCAATGTTGAGTTTGTTGTTGAATTTGTTGGTGTTTTTTAATTTTTGATGTTTTTGTTGAATTTGTTGGTGTTTTTGAATGTTGAGGCTGTTGATGAATTTTTTGGTGTTTTTCTTTGTTGTGGTTTATGTTGAATTTGTTGGTGTTTTTCATTGTTGAGGTTGTTGTTGAGTTTGTTGGTGATTTTCAATGTTGAGTTTGTTGTTGAATTTTTTGGTGCTTTTCATTGTTGAGGTTGTTGTTGAAAATGTTGGAGTTTTTCATTGTTGAGGTTGTTGTTGAATCTTTTTGAATTTTTCAAAGTTGAGGTTGCAGTTGAATTTGTTCCTGTTTCTCAATGTTGAGGTTGTTGAATTTTTTGGTGTTTTTCAAAGTTGAGGTTGTTGTTGAATTTTTGATGTTTATCATTGCTGAGGTTGTTGTTGAATTTGTTGGTAATTTTAAATGTTGAGGTTGTGTTTGAATTTGTTGGTGTTTTTCCATTTTGAGGCTTTTGATTTGGTTGTTGTTTTTCAAAGTTGAGGTTGTTGTTGAATTTGTTGGTGATTTTCAATGTTGAGATGGTGTTGAATTTTTTGGTGTTTTTCGTTGTTGAGGTTGTTGTTGAAATTGTTGGTCTTTTTCTTTGTTGAGGTTTTTGTTGAATTTTTTGGTGTTTTTGAATTTTGAGGTTGTTGATGAACTTTTTGATGTTTTCCATTGTTGAGGTTTTTGTTGAATTTGTTGGTGATTTTCAATGTTGAGGTTGTTTTTGAATTTATTGGTGTTTTTCATTGTTGAGGTTGTTGTTGAAACTGTTGGAGTTTTTCAATGCTGAGGTTGTTGTTGAATTTGTTGGTGATTTTCAATGTTGAAGTTGTTAAATTTATTGGTGTTTTTCATTGTTGAGGTTGTTGTTGAAACTGTTGGAGTTTTTCAATGTGAGGTTGTTGTTGAATCTTTTTGTATTTTTCAAAGTTGAGGTTGCAGTTGAATTTGTTGCTGTTTCTCAATGTTGAGGTTGTTGAATTTTTTGGTGTTTTTCAATGTTCAGGTTGTTGTTGAATTTTTAGATGTTTTTCATTGCTGAGGTTGTTGTTGAATTTGTTGGTGATTTTCAATGTTGAAGTTGTTGAATTTATTGGTGTTATCAGTGGTATTTTTATCTTTTTTGTATTTTTCAAAGTTGAGGTTACAGTTGAATTTGTTGCTGTTTCTCATTGTTGAGGTTGTTAAATTTTTTGTTGTTTTTCAAAGTTGTGGTTGTTTTTGAATTTTTTGGTGCTTTTCATTGTTGAGATTTTTGTTCAATTTTTTGGTGATTTTCAATGTTAAGGTTGTTGAATATATTGGTGTTTTTCATTGTTGAGGTTTTTGTTGAATTTGTTGGTGATTTTCAATGTTGAGGTTGTTTTTGAATTTTTTCGTGTATTTCATTGTTTAGGATTCTGTTGAATCTGTTGGTGTTTTTGAATGCCGAGGTTGTTGATGAATTTTTTGGTGTTATTCTTGGTTGAGGTTTTTGTTGAATTTGTTGGTGTTTTTCATTGTTGAGGTTGTTGTTGAATTTGTTGGTGATTTTCAATGTTGAGGTTGTGTTTGAATTTGTTGGTGTTTTTCCATGTTGAGGTTTTTGAATTTGTTGGTGTTTTTCAAAGTTGAGGTTGTTGTTGAATTTGTTGCTGATTTGCAATGTTGAGTTTGTTGTTGAATTTTTTGGTGTTTTTCATTTTTGAGGTTGATGTTGAAATTTTTGGTGTTTTTCATTGTTGAGGTTTTTGTTGAATTTTTTGATGTTTTTGAAAGTTGAGGTTGTTGATGAACTTTTTGATGTTTCTCATTGTTGACTTTTTTGTTGAATTTGTTGGTGATTTTCAATATTGAGGTTGTTGTTGAATTTATTGGTGTATTCAATGTTTTTTTTTGAATTTTTTCCTATTTTTCAAAGTTGAGGTTGCAGTTGAATTTGTTGCTGTTTCTCAATGTGGACGTTGTTGAATTTTTTGGTGTTGTTCAAAGTTGAGGTTGTTGTTGAATTTTATGATGTTTTTCATTGCTGAGGTTGTTGTTGAATTTGTTGGTGATTTTCAATATTGAGGTTGTTGATTTTATTGGAGTTATCAATGGTTTTTTTAAATCTTTTTTGTATTTATCAAAGTTGAGGTTGCAGTTGAATTTGTTGGTGTTTTTCAATGTTGAGGTTCTTGAAGTTGTTGGTGTTTTTCAAAGTTGAGGTTTTTGTTGAATTTGTTGGTGTTTTTCATTGTTGAGGTTGTTGATGAATTTATTGGTGTTTTTCATTGTTGAGGTTTTTGTTGAATTTGTTGGTGATTTTCAATGTTGAGTTTGTTGTTGAATTTGTTGGTGTTTTTTAATTTTTGATGTTTTTGTTGAATTTGTTGGTGTTTTTGAATGTTGAGGCTGTTGATGAATTTTTTGGTGTTTTTCTTTGTTGTGGTTTATGTTGAATTTGTTGGTGTTTTTCATTGTTGAGGTTGTTGTTGAGTTTGTTGGTGATTTTCAATGTTGAGTTTGTTGTTGAATTTTTTGGTGCTTTTCATTGTTGAGGTTGTTGTTGAAAATGTTGGAGTTTTTCATTGTTGAGGTTGTTGTTGAATCTTTTTGAATTTTTCAAAGTTGAGGTTGCAGTTGAATTTGTTCCTGTTTCTCAATGTTGAGGTTGTTGAATTTTTTGGTGTTTTTCAAAGTTGAGGTTGTTGTTGAATTTTTGATGTTTATCATTGCTGAGGTTGTTGTTGAATTTGTTGGTGATTTTAAATGTTGAGGTTGTGTTTGAATTTGTTGGTGTTTTTCCATTTTGAGGCTTTTGATTTGGTTGTTGTTTTTCAAAGTTGAGGTTGTTGTTGAATTTGTTGGTGATTTTCAATGTTGAGATGGTGTTGAATTTTTTGGTGTTTTTCGTTGTTGAGGTTGTTGTTGAAATTGTTGGTCTTTTTCTTTGTTGAGGTTTTTGTTGAATTTTTTGGTGTTTTTGAATTTTGAGGTTGTTGATGAACTTTTTGATGTTTTCCATTGTTGAGGTTTTTGTTGAATTTGTTGGTGATTTTCAATGTTGAGGTTGTTTTTGAATTTATTGGTGTTTTTCATTGTTGAGGTTGTTGTTGAAACTGTTGGAGTTATTCAATGCTGAGGTTGTTGTTGAATTTGTTGGTGATTTTCAATGTTGAAGTTGTTAAATTTATTGGTGTTTTTCATTGTTGAGGTTGTTGTTGAAACTGTTGGAGTTTTTCAATGTGAGGTTGTTGTTGAATCTTTTTGTATTTTTCAAAGTTGAGGTTGCAGTTGAATTTGTTGCTGTTTCTCAATGTTGAGGTTGTTGAATTTTTTGGTGTTTTTCAATGTTCAGGTTGTTGTTGAATTTTTAGATGTTTTTCATTGCTGAGGTTGTTGTTGAATTTGTTGGTGATTTTCAATGTTGAAGTTGTTGAATTTATTGGTGTTATCAGTGGTATTTTTATCTTTTTTGTATTTTTCAAAGTTGAGGTTACAGTTGAATTTGTTGCTGTTTCTCATTGTTGAGGTTGTTAAATTTTTTGTTGTTTTTCAAAGTTGTGGTTGTTTTTGAATTTTTTGGTGCTTTTCATTGTTGAGATTTTTGTTCAATTTTTTGGTGATTTTCAATGTTAAGGTTGTTGAATATATTGGTGTTTTTCATTGTTGAGGTTTTTGTTGAATTTGTTGGTGATTTTCAATGTTGAGGTTGTTTTTGAATTTTATCGTGTATTTCATTGTTTAGGATTCTGTTGAATCTGTTGGTGTTTTTGAATGCCGAGGTTGTTGATGAATTTTTTGGTGTTATTCTTGGTTGAGGTTTTTGTTGAATTTGTTGGTGTTTTTCATTGTTGAGGTTGTTGTTGAATTTGTTGGTGATTTTCAATGTTGAGGTTGTGTTTGAATTTGTTGGTGTTTTTCCATGTTGAGGTTTTTGAATTTGTTGGTGTTTTTCAAAGTTGAGGTTGTTGTTGAATTTGTTGCTGATTTGCAATGTTGAGTTTGTTGTTGAATTTTTTGGTGTTTTTCATTTTTGAGGTTGATGTTGAAATTTTTGGTGTTTTTCATTGTTGAGGTTTTTGTTGAATTTTTTGATGTTTTTGAAAGTTGAGGTTGTTGATGAACTTTTTGATGTTTCTCATTGTTGACTTTTTTGTTGAATTTGTTGGTGATTTTCAATATTGAGGTTGTTGTTGAATTTATTGGTGTATTCAATGTTTTTTTTTGAATTTTTTCCTATTTTTCAAAGTTGAGGTTGCAGTTGAATTTGTTGCTGTTTCTCAATGTGGACGTTGTTGAATTTTTTGGTGTTGTTCAAAGTTGAGGTTGTTGTTGAATTTTATGATGTTTTTCATTGCTGAGGTTGTTGTTGAATTTGTTGGTGATTTTCAATATTGAGGTTGTTGATTTTATTGGAGTTATCAATGGTTTTTTTAAATCTTTTTTGTATTTATCAAAGTTGAGGTTGCAGTTGAATTTGTTGGTGTTTTTCAATGTTGAGGTTCTTGAAGTTGTTGGTGTTTTTCAAAGTTGAGGTTTTTGTTGAATTTGTTGGTGTTTTTCATTGTTGAGGTTGTTGATGAATTTATTGGTGTTTTTCATTGTTGAGGTTTTTGTTGAATTTGTTGGTGATTTTCAATGTTGAGGTTGTTGTTGAATTTATTGGTTTATTCAATGTTTTTATTTGAATCTTTTTGCATTTTTCATACCTAAGGTTGCAGTTGAATTTCTTGCTGTTTCTCAATGTTGAGGTTGTTGAATTTTTTGGTGTTATTGAAAGTTGAGGTTGTTGTTGAATTTTTTGATGTTTTTCATTGCTGAGGTTGTTGTTCAATTAGTTGATGATTTTCAATGTTGAGGTTGTTGAAGTTGTTGGTGTTTTTCAAAGTTGAGGTTGTTGATGAATTTTTTGGTGTTTTTCAATGTTGAGGTTTTTGTTGAATCATTTGGTGTTCTTGAATGTTGAGGTTGTTGGTGAATTTTTTGGTGTTTTTCATTGTTGAGGTTTTTGTTGAATTTGTTGGTGATTTTCATTGCTGTGGTTGTTGTTGAATTTTATGGTGTTTCTCATTGTTGAGGTTTCTTTTGAATTTGTTGGTGTTTTGGAATGTTGAGGTTGTTGATGAATTTTTTGGTGTTTTTCATTGTTGAGGTAGTTGTTGAATTTATTGGTGATTTTCAATATTGAGGTTGTAGTTGAATTTGTTGGGTTTTTCCATGTTGATGTTTTTGAATTTGTTGGTGTTTTTCAAAGTTGAGGTTTTTGTTGATAATTTGGTGTTTTTCAATGTTGAAGTTGTTGTTGAATTTTTTGGTGATTTTCAATATTGAGATTGTTGTTGAATTTATTGGTGTATTCAATCTTTTTTTTTCAATCTTTTTGTATTTTTCAAAGTTGCGGTTGCAGTTGAATTTGTTGCTGTTTCTCAATGTTGAGGTTGTTGAATTTTTTGGTGTTTTTCAAAGTTGAGGTTGTTGTTGAATTTTAAATGCTTTTCATTGCTGAGGTTGTTGTTGAATTTGTTAGTGATTTTCAATGTTGAGGTTGTTGAATTTATTGGAGTAATCAATGGTTTTTTTTGATCTGTTTTGTATTTTTCAAAGTTGAGGTTGCAGTTGAATTTCTTGCTGTTTTTCAATGTTGAGGTGGGTGAAGTTCTTGGTGTTTTTCAAAGTTGAGGTTGTTGTTGAATTTTTTGGTGTTTTTGAATGTTGAGGTTGTAGATGAATTTTTTGGTGTTTTTCATTGTTGCGGTACTTGTTGAATTTGTTGGTGATTTTCAATGTTCAGTTTGTTGAATTTCTTGGTGTTATCAATGGTTTTCTTTTTATCTTTTTTGTATTTTTCAAAGTTGAGGTTGCAGTTGAATTTGTTGGTGTTTTTCATTGTTGAGGTTTTTGTTGAATTTTTTGGTGTTTTTGAATGTTGAGGTGTTTGATGAACTTGCTGTTGTTATCAATTTTTATGTTGTTGAACTTTTTTGTAGTTTTTAAAGTTGAGGTTGTTGTTGAATTTGTTGGTGTTTTTCAAAGCTGAGCTTGTTGTTGAATTTGTTGGTGTATTTGAAAGTTGAGGTTGTTAAATCTGTTGGTGTTTTTCAAATTGAGGTTGTTGTTGAATTTGTTGGTGATTTCATTGTTGAGGTTGTTGTTGAATTTGTTGGTGATTTTCAATATTGAGGTTGTAGTTGAATTTGTTGGCGTTTTTCCATGTTGAGGTTTTTGAATTTGTTGGTGTTTTTCAAACTTGAGGTTATTGTTGATAATTTGGTGTTTTTCAATGTTGAGGTTGTTGTTGAATGTTTTTGTGATTTTCAATATTGAGATTGTTGTTGAATTTGTTGGTGTATTCAATTTTAGTTTTTGAATCTTTTTGTATTTTTCAAAGTTGAGGTTGCAGTTGAATTTGTTGCTGTTTCACAATGTTGAGGTTATTGAATTTTTTGGTGTCTTTCAAAGTTGAGGTTGTTGATGAATTCTTTGGTGTTTTTCATTGCTGTGGTTGTTGTTGTTGAATTTTTAATGTTTTTAATTGTTGAGGTTGTTGTTAAATTTGTTGGTGATTTTCAATATTGAGGTTGTTGTTGAATTTGTTGGTGTTATCAATTTTGATTTTGTTGAAACTTTTTGTATTTTTAAAAGTTGAGGTTGTTGTTGAATTTGATGGTGTTTTTCAATGTTTAGGTTGTTGAATTTGCTGGTGTTTTCAAAGCTGAGTTTCATGTTGAATTTGTTGGTGTATTTGAATGTTGAGGTTGTTAAATCTGTTGGTGTTTTTCAAAAATGAGGTTGTTGTTGAATTTTTTGGTGTTTTTCATTGTTGAGGTTTTTGTTGTATTTGTTGGTGTTTTTCATTTTAGAGGTTGTTGTTGAATTTGTTGGTGATTTTCAATATTGAGGTTGTAGTTGATTTTGTTGGTGTTTTTCCATGTTGAGGTTTTTGAATTTGTTGGAGTTTTTCAAAGTTGAGGTTGTTGTTGAATATTTTGGTGTTTTTCAATGTTGAGGTTGTTGTTGAATTTTTTGGTGATTTTCAATATTGAGGTTGTTGTTGAATTTCTTGGTGTATTCAATGTTATTTTTTGAATCTTTTTGTATTGTTCAAAGTTGAGGTTGCAGTTGAATTTGTTGCTGTTTCTCAATGTTGAGGTTGTTGAATTTTTTGGTGTCTTTCAAAGTTGACGTTGTTGTTGAATTTTTAGATGTTTTTCATTGCTGAGGTTGTTGATGAATTTGTTGGTGATTTTCAATGTTGAGGTTGTTGAATTTATTGGTGTTATCAATGGTTTTTTTTGATCTTTTTTGTATTTTTCAAAGTTGAGGTTGCAGTTGAATTTCTTGCTGTTTTTCAATGTTGAGGTGGTTGAAGTTGTTGGTGTTTTTCAAAGTTGAGGTTGTTGTTGAATTTTTTGGCGTTCTTCATTGTTGAGGTTTTTGTTGAATTTATTGGTGTTTTTGAATGTTGAGGTTGTTTGATGACTTATTAGGTGCTTTTCATTGTTGAGGTTTTTCTTGAATTTGTTGGTGATTTACAATGTTGAGGTTGTTGTTGAATTTATTGATGTATTCAATGTTTTTTTTGAATCTTTTTGTATTTTTCAAAGTTGATGTTGCAGTTGAATTTGTTGCTCTTTCTCAAAGTTGAGGTTGTTGAATTTTTTGGTGTTTTTCAAAGTTGAGGTTTTTGTTGAATTTTTTGATGTTTTTCATTGCTGAGGTTGTTGTTGAATTTGTTGGTGATTTTCAATATTGAGTTTGTTGTTGAATTTTTTGGTGTTTTTCATTGTTGCGGTACTTGTTGAATTTGTTGGTGTTTGTCATTGTTGAGGTTCTTGTTCAATTTTTTGATGTTTTTCCTTGCTGAGGTTCTTGTTGAATTTGTTGGTGATTTTGATTCTTCAGGTTTTTGAATTAATTGGAGTTATCAATGGTTTTTTATGATCTTTTTTGTATTTTTCAAAGTTGAGGTTGCAGTTGAATTTGTTGGTGCTTTTGAATTTTGAGGTTATTGTTGAATTTTTTGGTGTTTTTCATTGTTGAGGTTGTTGTTGCATTTGTCAGAGTTTTTCAATGTTGAGGTTGTTGTTGAATTTGTTGGTGTTTATCACTTTTGAGGTTGTTGAATTTGCTGCTGTTTTTCAAAGTTGACGTTGTTGTTGAATTTTTTGGTTTTTTAATTGTTGAGGTTTTTGTTGAATTTGTTGTTTTTGAATGTTGAGGTTGTTGTTGCATTTTTTGGTGTTTTTCATTGTTGAGGTTGTTGTTGAATTTGTTGGTGTTTTTGAATGTTGAGGTTGTTGAAGAATTCTTTGGTGTTTTTCATTGTTGAGGTTGTTGTTGATTTTGTTGGTGTCTTCGAATTTTGAGGTTGTTGTTGAATTTGTTGGTGATTTTCAATATTGAGGTTGTAGTTTAATTTGATGGTGTTTTTCCATGTTGAGGTTACTGAATTTGTAGGTGTTTTTCAAAGTTGAGGTTGTTGTTGAATATTTTGGTGTTTTTCAATGTTGTGGTTGTTGTTGAATTTTTTGGTGATTTTCAATATTGAGGTTGTTGTTCAATTCATTGGTGTATTCAATATTTTTTTTGAATCTTTTTGTATTTTTCTAAGTTGAGGTTGCAGTTCAATTTGTTGCTGTTTCTCAATGTTGAGGTTGTTGAATTATTTGGTTTTTTTCAAAGTTGAGTTTGTTGTTGAATTTTTTGGTGTTTTTCATTGTTGAGTTTTTTGTTGAATTTGTTGTTGTTTTTGAATGTTGAAGTTGTTGTTGAATTTTTTGATGTTTATCATTGTTGAGGTTGTTTTTGAATTTGTTGGTGATTTTCAATGTTGAATTTGTTATTGAAATTGTTGGAGTTTTTCAATGTTGAGGTTGTTGTTGATTTTTTTGGTGATTTTCATTGTTGAGGTTTTTGTTGAATTTGTTGGTGTTTTTGAATGTTGAGTTTGTTGTTGAATTTTTGTGTGTTTTTCATTGCAGAGGTTGTTATTGAATTTGTGGCTGTTTTTGATTGCTGAGGTTGTTGTTGAATTTGTTGGTGTTTTTCACTGTTGAGGTTGTTGAACTTGTTGGTATTTTTCAAAGTTGACGTTTTTGTTGAATTTTTTGGTTTTTTTAATTGTTGAGGTTTTTGTTGAATTTGTTAGTGTTTTTGAATGTTGAGGTTGTTGATGAATTTTTTGATGTTTTTCATTGACGAGGTTGTTGTTGAATTTGTTGGTGTTTTTGAATGTTGAGGTTGTTGTTGAATTGCTTGGTGTTTTTCATTGTTGTGGTTGTTGTTGTTGAATTTTTTTGATGTTTTTAATTGTTGATGTTGTTGTTAAATTTGTTGTTGATTTTCAATATTGAGGTTGTTGTTGAATTTGTTGGTGTTATCAATTTTGATTTTGTTGAAACTTTTAGTATTTTTAAATGTTGAGGTTGTTGTTGAATTTGATGATGTTTTTCAATGTTTAGGTTGTTGAATTTGCTGGTGTTTTTCAAAGCTGAGTTTCATGTTGAATTTGTTGGTGTATTTGAATGTTGAGGTTGTTAAATCTGTTGGTGTTTTTCAAAAATGAGGTTGTTGTTGAATTTTTTGGTGTTTTTCATTGTTGAGGTTTTTGTTGAGTTTGTTGCTGTCTTTCATTTTAGAGGTTTTTGTTGAATTTGTTGGTGATTTTCAACATTGAGGTTGTAGTTGAATTTGTTGGTGTTTTTCCTGGTTGAGGTTTTTGAATTTGTTGGTGTTTTTCAAAGTTGAGGTTGTTGTTGAATATTTTGGTGTTTTTCAATGTTGAGGTTGTTGTTGAATTTCTTAGTGTATTCAATGTTTTTTTTTAATCTTTTGCATTTTTCATAGTTTAGGATGCAGTTGAATTTGTTGGTGTTTCTCAATGTTGAGGTTGTTGAATTTTTTGTTTTTTTTCAAAGTTGAGTTTGTTGTTGAATTTTTTGGTGTTTCTCATTGTTGACTTTTTTGTTGACTTTGTTGTTGTCTTTGAATGTTGAGGTTGTTGTTGAATTTATTGATGTTTTTCATTTTTGAGGTTGTTTTTGAATTTGTTGGTAATATTCATTGTTGGGTTTGTTGTTGAATCTTTTGGTATTTTTCATTGTTGAGATCGTTGTTTTTGAATGTATTCCTTTTTTTCATTGCTGAGGTTGTTGATGAATTTTTTGGTGTTTTTCATTGTTGAGGTCGTTGTTGTTGAATTGTTTGCTGTTTTTCATTGCTGATGTTGATGTTGAATTTGTTGGTGTTTTTGAATGTTGAGGTTGTTGTTGAATTTTTTGTTGTTTTTCATTGTTGAGGTTGTTGTTGAATTTGTTGGTATTTTCGAATGTTGAGGTTGCTGTTGAATTTGTTCGTGTTTTGAATATTGAGATTGTTGTTGAATTATTTGTTGTTTTTCATTGTTGAGGTTGTTGTTGAATTTTTTGATGATTTTCATTGTTGTGGTTGTTGTTGAATTTATTGGTGATTTTCAAAATTAAGGATGTTGTTGAATTTATTGGTGTTATCAATGATTTATCTTGAACTTTTTCGTATTTTTCAAAGTTGTGGTTGCAGTTGAAGTTGTTGGTGTTTTTCAAAGTTGAGGTTGTTGTTCAATTTTTAGATGTATTTCAATGTTGAGGTTTTTGTTGAATTTGTTGATGTTTTTGAATGTTGAGGTTGTTGTTGAATTTGTTGGTGTTTTTCAATGTTGAGGTTGTTGTTGAATTTTTTGGTGTTTTTCATTGTTGAGGTTTTTGTTGAATTTGTTGGTGTTTTTCATTGTTGTGGTTTTTGTTGTTGAGTTTTTTGATGTTTTTAATTGTTGATGTTGTTATTAAATTTGTTGGTGATTTTCAATATTGAGGTTGTTGAATTTGTTGGTGTTATCAATTTTGATTTTGTTGTAACTTTTTGTATTTTTAAAATTTGAGGTTGTTTTTGAATTTGATGATGTATTTCAATGTTTAGGTTGTTGAATTTGCTGGTGTTCTTCGAAGCTGAGTTTCATGTTGAATTTGTTGGTGTATTTGAATGTTGAGGTTGTTAAATCTGTTGGTGTTTTTCAAAAATGAGGTTGTTGTTGAATTTTTTGGTGTTTTTCATTGTTGAGGTTTTTGTTGAATTTGTGTTTATTTTTCATTTTAGAGGTTTTTGTTGAATTTGTTGGTGATTTTCAACATTGAGGTTGTAGTTGAATTTGTTGGTGTTTTTCCATGTTGAGGTTTTTGAATTTGTTGGTGTTTTTCAAAGTTGAGGTTGTTGTTGAATATTTTGGTGTTTTTCAATGTTGAGGTTGTTGTTGAATTTCTTAGTGTATTCAATGTTTTTTTTTTGAATCTTTTGCATTTTTCATAGTTGAGGTTGCAGTTGAATTTGTTGGTGTTTCTCAATGTTGAGGTTGTTGTTGAATTTTTTGGTGTTTTTCATTGTTGAGGTTTTTGTTGAATTTGTTGGTGTTTTTAATTGTTGAGGTTGTTTTTGAATTTGGTGGTGATTTTCAATATTGAGGTTGTAGTTGAATTTGTTGATGTTTTTCCATGTTGAGATTTTTGAATTTGTTGGTGTTTTTCAAAGTTGATGTTCTTGTTGAATTTTTTGGTGTTTTTCATTGTTGAGTTTCTTGTTGAATTTGTTGCCGTTTTTGAATGTTGAGGTTGTTGTTGAGTTTTTTGATGTTTTTAATTGTTGATGTTGTTGTTAAATTTGTTGGTGATTTTCAATATTGAGGTTGTTGTTGAATTTGTTGGTGTTATCAATTTTGATTTTGTTGTAACTTTTTGTATTTTTAAAATTTGAGGTTGTTTTTGAATTTGATGATGTATTTCAATGTTTAGGTTGTTGAATTTGCTGGTGTTCTTCAAAGCTGAGTTTCATGTTGAATTTGTTGGTGTATTTGAATGTTGAGCTTGTTAAATCTGTTGGTGTTTTTCAAAAATGAGGTTGTTGTTGAATTTTTTGGTGTTTTTCATTGTTGAGGTTTTTGTTGAATTTGTGGTTATTTTTCATTTTAGAGGTTTTTGTTGAATTTGTTGGAGATTTTCAACATTGAGGTTGTAGTTGAATTTGTTGGTCTTTTTCCATGTTGAGGTTTTTCAATTTGTTGGTGTTATTCAAAGTTGAGGTTGTTGTTGAATATTTTGGTGTTTTTCAATGTTGAGGTTGTTGTTGAATTTCTTAGTGTATTCAATGTTTTTTTTTGTATCTTTTGCATTTTTCATAGTTGAGGTTGCAGTTGAATTTGTTGGTGTTTCTCAATGTTGAGGTTGTTGTTGAATTTTTTGGTGTTTTTCATTGTTGAGGTTTTTGTTGAATTTGTTGGTGTTTTTAATTGTTGAGGTTGTTTTTGAATTTGTTGGTGATTTTCAATATTGAGGTTGTAGTTGAATTTGTTGGTGTTTTTCCATGTTGAGGTTTTTGAATTTGTTGGTGTTTTTCAAAATTGAGGTTCTTGTTGAATTTTTTGGTGTTTCTCATTGTTGAGTTTCTTGTTGAATTTGTTGCCGTTTTTGAATGTTGAGGTTGTTGTTGAATTTTTTGATGTTTTTCATTGTTGAAGTTGTTGTTGAATTTTTCGGTGTTTTTCATTGTTGAGGTTTTTGTTGAATTTGTTGGTGTTTTTCATTGTTGAGGTTGTTGTTGAATTTTTTGGTATTTTTCATTGTTGAGGTCGTTGTTGTTGAATTTTTTGCTGTTTTTCATTTCTGAGGTTGTTGTTGAATTTGTTGATGTTTTAATTGTTGAGATTGTTGTTGAATTATTTGGTGTTTTTCATTGTTGAGGTTGTTGTTGAATTTGTTGGTGATTTTCAATATTGAGGTTATGGTTGAGTTTGTTGATGTTTTTCCATGTTGAGGTTTTTGAAATTGTTGGTGTTTTTCAAAGTTGAGGTTATTGTTGAATTTGTTGGTGATTTTCAATATTGATTTTGCCGTTGAATTTTCTGGTGTTTTTCATTGCTGAGGTTGTTGTTGAATTTGTTGGTGTAATTGAATGTTGAGGTTGTTGTTGAATTTTTTGTTGCTTTTCATTGTTGAGGTTGTTGTTCAATTTGTTGGTGTTTATGAATGTTGAGGTTGTTGTTCAATTTGTTGCTGTTTTGAATGTTGAGATTGTTGTTGAATTATTTGGCCTTTTTCATTGTTGAGGTTGTTGTTGAATTTTGTGATGTTTTTCATTGTTGAGGTTTTTGATGAATTTATTGTTTATTTTCATTATTGAGGTTCTTGTTGAATTTATTGGTGTTGTCAATGACTTTTCTTGAATTTTTTTGTATTTTTCAATGTTGAGGTTTTTGTTGAATTTGGTGGTGTTTTTGAATGTTGATGTTGTTGTTGAATTTGATGGTGTTTTTCAATGTTTAAGTTGTTGCTGAATTCTTGGGTATTTTTCATTGTTGAGGTTTTTGTTGAATTTGTTGGCGTTTTTGAATGTTGAGGTTGTTGATGAATTTTTTGGTGTTTTTCATTGTTGATGTTTTTGTTGAATTTTTTGGTGTTTTTCAAAGTTGAGTTTCTTGTTGAATATTTTGTTGTTTTTCTTTGTTGAGGTTGTTGTTTCACTTGTTGGAGTTTTTCAATGTTGAGGTTGTTGTTGAATTTTTTGGTGATTTTCAATGTTGAGTTTGTTGTTGAATTTGTTGGTGTTTTTCAATGTTGAGGTTGTTGAAGTTGTTGTTGTTTTTCAAAGTTGAGGTTGTTGTTGAATTTTTTGGAGTTTTTCATTGTTGAGGTTTTTGTTGAATTATTTGGTGTTTTTGAATGTTGAGGTTGTTGATGAATTTTTTAGTGTTTTTCATTGTTGAGGTTTTTGTTGAATGTGTTGGTGATTTTCAATGTTGAGGTTGTTGTTGAATTTTTTGGTGTTTCTCATTGTTGAGGTTTCTGTTGAATTTGTTGGTGATTTTCAATATTGAGGTTGTAGTTGAATTTGTAGGTGTTTTTCCATGTTGAGGTTTTTGAATTTGTTGGTGTTTTTCAAAGTTGAGGTTGTTGTTGAATATTTTGGTGTTTTTCAATGTTGAGGTTGTTGTTGAATTTCTTAGTGTATTCAATGTTTTCTTTTGAATCTTTTGCATTTTTCATAGTTGAGGTTGCAGTTGAATTTGATGGTGTTTCTCAATGTTGAGGTTGTTGTTGAATTTTTTGGTGTTTTTCATTGTTGAGGTTTTTGTTGAATTTGTTGGTGTTTTTAATTGTTGAGGTTGTTTTTGAATTTGGTGGTGATTTTCAATATTGAGGTTGTAGTTGAATTTGTTGATGTTTTTCCATGTTGAGATTTTTGAATTTGTTGGTGTTTTTCAAAGTTGAGGTTCTTGTTGAATTTTTTGGTGTTTTTCATTATTGAGTTTCTTGTTGAATTTGTTGCCGTTTTTGAATGTTGAGGTTGTTGTTGAGTTTTTGATGTTTTTAATTGTTGATGTTGTTGTTAAATTTGTTGGTGATTTTCAATATTGAGGTTGTTGTTGAATTTGTTGGTTTTATCAATTTTGATTTTGTTGTAACTTTTTGTATTTTTAAAATTTGAGGTTGTTTTTGAATTTGATGATGTATTTCAATGTTTAGGTTGTTGAATTTGCTGGTGTTCTTCAAAGCTGAGTTTCATGTTGAATTTGTTGGTGTATTTGAATGTTGAGGTTGTTGAATCTGTTGGTGTTTTTCAAAAATGAGGTTGTTGTTGAATTTTTTGGTGTTTTTCATTGTTGAGGTTTTTGTTGAATTTGTGGTTATTTTTCATTTTAGAGGTTTTTGGTGAATTTGTTGGTGATTTTCAACATTGAGGTTGTAGTTGAATATTTTGGTGTTTTTCCATGTTGAGGTTTTTGAATTTGTTGGTGTTTTTCAAAGTTGAGGCCGTTGTTGAATATTTTGGTGTTTTTCAATGTTGAGGTTGTTGTTGAATTTCTTAGTGTATTCAATGTTTTTTTTTGAATCTTTTGCATTTTTCATAGTTGAGGTTGCAGTTGAATTTGTTGGTGTTTCTCAATGTTGAGGTTGTTGTTGAATTTTTTGGTGTTTTTCATTGTTGAGGTTATTGTTGAATTTGATGGTGTTTCTGAATGTTGAGCTTGTTGTTGAATTTTTTGGTGCTGTTCATTGTTGTGGTTGTTGTTGAATTTGTTGGTGTTTTTGAATGTTGAGATTGTTGTTGAATTTATGGTGATTTTCAATATTAAGGATCTTGTTGAATTTACTGGTGTTATCAATGATTTTTCTTGAACTTTTTTGTATTTTTCAAATTTGAGGTTGCAGTTGAATTTGTTGGTGTTTTTCAAAGTTGAGGATGTTGAATTTGTTGGTGTTTTTCAAAGTTGAGGTTGTTGTTGAATTTTTTGATGTTTTTCAATGTTGAGGTTGTTGTTGAATTTGTTGTTTTTTTTGAATGTTGAGGTTGGTGTTGAATTGTTTGGTGTTTTCCATTGTTGATGTTGTTGTTGTTGAATTTTTTGATGTTTTTCATTGTTGAGGTTGTTGTTAAATTTGTTGGTGATTTTCAATATTGAGGTTGTTGTTGAATTTGTTGGTGTTTTTCCATGTTGACGTTTTTGAATTTGTTTATGTTTTCAAAGTTGAGGTTGTTGTTGAATATTTTGGCGTTTTTCAATGTTAAGGATCTTGTTGAATTTATTGATGTTATCAATGATTTTTCTTGAACTTTTTTGTATTTTTCAAAGTTGAGGTTGCAGTTGAATTTGTTGGTGTTTTTCAAAGTTGAGGATGTTGAATTTGTTGGTGTTTTTCAAAGTTGAGGTTGTTGTTGAATTTTTTGATGTTTTTCAATGTTGAGGTTGTTGTTTAATTTGTTGCTGTTTTTCAATGTTGAGGTTGTTGAATTTCTTGGTGTTTTTAAAGTTGACGTTTTCTTGAATTTTTTGGTGTTTATAATTGTTGAGGTTTTTGTTGAATTTGTTGGTGTTTTTGAATGTTGAGGTTGTTGTTGAATTTTTTGGTGTTTTTCATAGTTGAGGTTGTTGTTGAATTTGTTGTTTTTTTTGAATGTTGAGGTTGGTGTTGAATTGTTTGGTGTTTTCCATTGTTGATGTTGTTGTTGTTGAATTTTTTGATGTTTTTCATTGTTGAGGTTGTTGTTAAATTTGTTGGTGATTTTCAATATTGAGGTTGTTGTTGAATTTGTTGGTGTTTTTCCATGTTGACGTTTTTGAATTTGTTTATGTTTTCAAAGTTGATGTTGTTGTTAAATTTGTTGGTGATATTCAATATTGAGGTTTTGTTGAATTTTTTGTTGTTTTTCATTGTTGAGGTTGTTGTTGAAATTGTTGGAGTTTTTAATGTTGAGGTTGTTGTTGAATTATTTGGTGTTTTTCATTGTTGAGGTCGTTGTTGTTGAATTGTTTGCCTGTTTTTATTGTTGAGGTTGTTGATGAATTTGTTGGTGATTTTCAATATTGAGGTTGTTGTTGAATTTATTGATGTTAACACTGTTTTTTTAAAAACTTTTTTGTATTTCTCAAAGTTGAGTTTGCTCTTTAATTTGTTGGTGTTTTTCAATGTTGATGTTGTTGAATTTGTTGGTTTTTTTCAAAGTTGAGATTGTTGTTGAAGTTTTTGGTGTTTTCATTGTTGAGGTTTTTGTTGAATTTGTTGGTGTTTTGGAATGTTGAGGTTGTTGTTGCATTTTTTGATGTTTTTCAATGTTGAGATTTCTGTTGAATTTGATGGTGATTTTAAATTTTGAGTTTGTTCAGGTTCTTGATTTATTTTTTGATGTTTTTCATTGCTGAGGTTGTTGTTGAATTTGTTGGTGATTTTCAATGTTGAGGTTGTTGAATTTATTGGTGTTATCAATGGATTTATTTTATCTTTTTTGTATTTTTCAAAGTTGAGATTGCATTTGAATTTGTTGGTGTTTTTCAATGTTGAGGTTGTTGAATTTGTTGGTGTTTTTCAAAGTTGAGGTTGTTGTTGATTTATTTGGTGTTTTTCATTGTTGAGGTTTTTGTTGAATTTTTTGGTGTTTTTGAATGTTGAGGTTGCTGTTGAATTTTTTGCTGTTTCTCAATGTTGAGGTTACTGTTGAATTTGTTGGTGTTTTTTAATTTTGAGGTGGTTGTTGAATTTGTAAGAGTTTTTCAACGTTGACGTTTTTGAATTTGTTGGTGTTTTTCAAATTTGAGGTTGTTGTTGAATTTTTTGGTGTTTTTCATGGTTGAGTTTTTTGTTGAATTTGTTGTTGTTTTTGAATGTTGAGGTTGTTGTTGAATTTAGTGATGTCTTTCATTGTTGATGTTGTTGTTGAATTTGTTAGTTATTTTCAATGTTGAGTTTGTTATTGAATTTGTTGGTGTTTTTCATTGTTGAGGTTTTTGTTGAATTTGTTGGTGTTTTTCATTGTTGAGGTTGTTGTTGAATTTGTTGGTGATTTTCAATATTGAGGTTGTTGTTGAATTTATTGATGCTAACAATGTTTTTTTAAAAACTTTTTTGTATTTTTCAAAGTTGAGTTTGCACTTTAATTTGTTGGTGTTTTTCAATGTTGATGTTGTTGAATTTGTTGGTTTTTTTCAAAATTGAGATTGTTGTTGAAGTTTTTGCTGTTTTCATTGTTGAGGTTTTTGTTGAATTTGTTGCTGTTTTGGAATGTTGAGGTTGTTGTTGCATTTTTTGATGTTTTTCAATGTTGAGATTTCTGTTGAATTTGATGGTGATTTTAAATTTTGAGTTTGTTGAGGTTCTTGATGAATTTTTTGATGTATTCCATTGCTGAGGTTGTTGTTGAATTTGTTGGTGATTTTCAATGTTGAAGTTGTTGAATTTATTGGTGTTATCAATGGTTTTATTTTATCTTTTTTGTATTTTTCAAAGTTGAGGTTGCATTTGAATTTGTTGGTGTTTTTCAATGTTGAGGTTGTTGAATTTGTTGGTGTTTTTCAAAGTTGAGGTTGTTGTTGATTTATTTGGTGTTTTTCATTGTTGAGGTTTTTGTTGAATTTTTTGGTGTTTTTGAATGTTGAGGTTGCTGTTGAATTTTTTGGTGTTTCTCAATGTTGAGGTTACTGTTGAATTTGTTGGTGTTTTTTAATTTTGAGGTGGTTGTTGAATTTGTAAGAGTTTTTCAACGTTGACGTTTTTGAATTTGTTGGTGTTTTTCAAATTTGAGGTTGTTGTTGAATTTATTGGTGTTTTTCATGGTTGAGTTTTTTGTTGAATTTGTTGTTGTTTTTGAATGTTGAGGTTGTTGTTGAATTTAGTGATGTCTTTCATTGTTGAGGTTGTTGTTGAATTTGTTAGTTATTTTCAATGTTGAGTTTGTTATTGAATTTTTTAGTGTTTTTCATTGTTGAGGTTTTTGTTGAATTTGTTGGTGTTTTTCATTGTTGAGGTTGTTGTAGAATTTGTTGGTGATTTTCAATATTGAGGTTGTAGATGAATTTGTTGGTGTTTTTCCATGTTGAGGTTTTTGAATTTGTTGGTGTTTTTCAAAGTTGAGGTTTTTGTTGAATATTTTGGTGTTCTTCAATGTTGAGGTTGTTCTCGAATTTTTTGGTGATTTTCAATATTGAGGTTTTTGTTGAATTTATTTGTGTATTCAATTTTTTTTCTGAATCTTATTGTATTGTTCAAAGTTGAGGTTGACGTTGAATTTGGTGGTGTTTCTCAATGTTGAGGTTGTTGTTGAAATTTTTGGAGTTTTTCATTGTTGAGGTTGTTGTTGAATTTTTTGGTGTTTTTCATTGTTGAGGATGTTGTTGAATTTGTTGGTATTTTCGAATGTTGATGTTGTTGTTGATTTTGTTGCTGTTTTGAATATTGAGATTGTTGTTGAATTATTTGGTGTTTTTCATTGTTGAGGTTGTTGTTGTTGTTGAATTTTTTGATGTTTTTCATTGTTGAGGTTGTTATTGAATATATTGGTGATTTTCAATATTAAGGATTTTGTTGAACTTATTGGTGTTATCAATGATTTTCCTTGAACTTTTTTGTATTTTTCAAAGTTGAGGTTGCAGTTGAATTTGTTGGTGTTTTTCAAAATTGTGGTTGTTGTTGAATTTTTTGATGTTTTTCAATGTTGTGGTTTTTTTTGAATTTTTTGGTATTTTTCATTGTTGAGGCTTTTGTTGAATTTGTTGTTCTTTTTGAATGTTGTGGTTGTTGATGAATTTTTTGGTGTTTTTCATTGTTGAGGTTTTTGTTGAATTTGTTGGTGTTTTTCATTGTTGAGGTTGTTGTTGAATTGGTTGGTGATTTTCAATATTGAGGTTTTAGTTGAATTTGTTGGTGTTTTTCCATGTTGGGGTTTTTGAAGTTGTTGGTGTTTTTCAAAGTTGAGGTTGTTGTTGAATATTTTGGTGTTCTTCAATGTTGAGGTTGCTCTTGAATTTCTTGGTGATTGTCAATATTGTGGTTTTTGTTGAATTTATTGGTGTATTCAATATTTTTTTTTTTGAATCTTATTGTATTTTTCAAAGTTGAGGTTGGAGTTGTATTTGTTGGTGTTTCTCAATGTTGAGGTTGTAGACTTTTTTGGTGTTTTTCAAAGTTGAGGTTGTTGTTGAATTTTTTGGTGTTTTTCATTGTTGAGTTTTTTGTTGAATTGGTTGTTGTTTTTGAATGTTGAGGTTGTTGTTGAATTTATTGATGTTTTTCATTGTTGAGGTTGTTGATGAATTTTTTGGTGATTTTCATTGTTGAGTTTGTTGTTGAATTTTTTGGTGTTATTCATTGTTTAGGTTGTTGTTGAAATTGTTGGGGTTTTTCAATGTTGAGGTTGTTGTTGAATCTTTTGGTATTTTTCATTGATGAGATCGTTGTTGTTGAATTTATTCCTGTTTTTCATTGCTGAGGTTGTTGTTGAATTTGTTGGTGTTTTTCATTTTTGAGGTTGTTGTTGAATTTGTTGGTGTTTTGAATATTGAGATTGTTGTTGAATTATTTTGTGTTTTTCATTGCTGAGGTTGCTGTTGAATTTTTTGGTGTTTTTCAATGTTGAGGTTGTTGTTGAATTTTTTGGTGTTTTTCATTGTTGAGGCTTTTGTTGAATTTGTTGTTCTTTTTGAATGTTGTGGTAGTTGATGAATTTTTTGGTGTTTTTCATTGTTGAGGTTTTTGTTTAATTTGTTGGTGTTTTTCATTGTTGAGGTTGTTGTTGAATCTGTTGGTGATTTTCAATGTTGAGTTTGTTGTTGAATTTTTTGGTGTTTTTCATTGTTGAGGTTGTTGATGAATTTGCGGGTGATTTTCAATATTAAGGTTGTTGTTGAATTTATTGGTGTTATCAATGTTTTTTTTTAAACTTTTTTGTATTTTTCAAAGTTGAGTTTGCATTTTAATTTGTTGGTGTTTTTCAATGTTGATGTTGTTGAATTTGTTGGTGTTTTTCAAAGTTGTGATTGTTGTTGAATTTTTTGGTGTTTTCATTGTTGAGGTTTTAGTTGAATTTTTTGGTTTTTTGGAATGTTGAGGTGGTTGTTGTATTTTTTGATGTTTTTCAATGTAGAGATTTTGGTTGAATTTGATGGTTATTTTCAATTTTGAGTGTGTTGTTGAATTTTTTGTTTTTTTTCATTGTTGCGGTACTTGTTGAATTTCTTGATGTTTTTCATTCTTGAGGCTGTTGTTGAATTTTTGGTTTTTTTCATTGCTGAGGTTTCTGTTGAATTTGTTGGTGTTTCTGAATGTTGAGGTTGTTGTTGAATTTTTTGGTGCTTTTCATTGATGAGGTTGTTGTTGAATTTGTTGGACTTTTTCGATGTTGAGGTTGTTGTTGTATTTGTTGGTGTTTTTCAATGTTGAGGTTGTTGAATTTGTTGGTGTTTTTAAAGTTGACGTTGTTGTTGAATTTTTTGGAGTTTTTCATTGTTGAGGTTTTTGTTGAATTTGTTGGTGTTTCTCAATGTTGAGGTTGTTGTTGAATTTTTTGGTGCTTTTCATTGTTGAGGTTGTTGTTGAATTTGTTGTTGTTTTTGAATGTTGAGGTTGGTGTTGAATTGTTTGGTGTTTTTCATTGTTGAGGTTTTTCTTGAATTTGTTGGTGTCTTTGAATGTTGAGGTTGTTGTTGAATTTGTTGTTGATTTTCAATATTGAGGTTGTTGTTGAATTTGTTGGTGTTTTTCATTCTTGAGGTTCTTGTTGAATTTTTTGATGTTTTTCATTGCTGAGGTTGTTGTTGAATTTGTTGGTGATTTTCAATGTTGAGGTTGTTGAATTTATTGGTGTCATCAATGGATTTTTTTGATCATTTTTGTATTTTTCAAAGTTGAGGTTGTTGTTGAATTTGTTGGTGTTTTTCAATGTTGAGGTTGTTGAATCTGCTGGGGTTTTTGAATGTTGAGGTTGTTGAATTTTTTGGTGTTTGTCATTGTTGAGGTTTTTGTTGAATTTGTTGTTGGTTTTGAATGTTGAGGTTGGTGTTGAATTGTTTGGTGTTTTTCATTGATGACGTTGTTGTTGTTGAAGTTTTTGATGTTTTTCATTGTTAAGGTTGTTGTTAAATTTGTTGGTGATTTTCAATATTGAGGTTGTTGTTGAATTTGTTGGTGCTTTTCCGTGTTGAGGTTTTTGAATTTGTTTATGTTTTCAAAGTTGAGGTTGTTGTTGAATATTTTGGCGTTTTTCAATGTTAAGGATCTTGTTGAATTTATTGATGTTATCAATGATTTATCTTGAACTTTTTTGTATTTTTGAAAGTTGAGGTTGCAGTTGAATTTGTTGGTGTTTTTCAAAGTTGAGGATGTTGAATTTGTTGGTGTTTTTCAAAGTTGAGGTTGTTGTTGAATTTTTTGATGTTTTTCAATGTTGAGGTTGTTGTTTAATTTGTTGCTGTTTTTCAATGTTGAGGTTGTTGAATTTCTTGGTGTTTTTAAAGTTGACGTTTTCTTGAATTTTTTGGTGTTTATAATTGTTGAGGTTTTTGTTGAATTTGTTGGTGTTTTTGAATGTTGAGGTTGGTGTTGAATTGTTTGGTGTTTTCCATTGTTGATGTTGTTGTTGTTGAATTTTTTGATGTTTTTCATTGTTGAGGTTGTTGTTAAATTTGTTGGTGATTTTCAATATTGAGGTTGTTGTTGAATTTGTTGGTGTTTTTCCATGTTGAGGTTTTTGAATTTGTTTATGTTTTCAAAGTTGATGTTGTTGTTAAATTTGTTGGTGATATTCAATATTGAGGTTGTTGTTGAATTTTTTGTTGTTTTTCATTGTTGAGGTTGTTGTTGAAATTGTTGGAGTTTTTCAATGTTGAGGTTGTTGTTGAATTATTTGGTGTTTTTCATTGTTGAGGTCGTTGTTGTTGAATTGTTTGCCTGTTTTCATTGTTGAGGTTGTTGATGAATTTGTTGGTGATTTTCAATATTGAGGTTGTTGTTGAATTTATTGATGTTAACACTGTTTTTTTAAAAACTTTTTTGTATTTTTCAAAGTTGAGTTTGCTCTTTAATTTGTTGGTGTTTTTCAATGTTGATGTTGTTGAATTTGTTTGTTTTTTTCAAAGTTGAGATTGTTGTTGAAGTTTTTGGTGTTTTCATTGTTGAGGTTTTTGTTGAATTTGTTGGTGTTTTGGAATGTTGAGGTTGTTTTTGCACTTTTTGATGTTTTTCAATGTTGAGATTTCTGTTGAATTTGATGGTGATTTTAAATTTTGAGTTTGTTGAGTTTCTTGATTTATTTTTTGATGTTTTTCATTGCTGAGGTTGTTGTTGAATTTGTTGGTGATTTTCAATGTTGAGGTTGTTGAATTTATTGGTGTTATCAATGGATTTATTTTATCTTTTTTGTATTTTTCAAAGTTGAGGTTGCATTTGAATTTGTTGGTGTTTTTCAATGTTGAGGTTGTTGAATTTGTTGGTGTTTTTCAAAGTTGAGGTTGTTGTTGATTTATTTGGTGTTTTTCATTGTTGAGGTTTTTGTTGAATTTTTTGGTGTTTTTGAATGTTGAGGTTGCTGTTGAATTTTTTGCTGTTTCTCAATGTTGAGGTTACTGTTGAATTTGTTGGTGTTTTTTAATTTTGAGGTGGTTGTTGAATTTGTAAGAATTTTTCAACGTTGACGTTTTTGAATTTGTTGGTGTTTGTCAAATTTGAGGTTGTTGTTGAATTTTTTGGTGTTTTTCATGGTTCAGTTTTTTGTTGAATTTGTTGTTGTTTTTGAATGTTGAGGTTGTTGTTGAATTTAGTGATGTCTTTCATTGTTAAGGTTGTTGTTGAATTTGTTAGTTATTTTCAATGTTGAGTTTGTTATTGAATTTTTTAGTGTTTTTCATTGCTGAGGTTTTTGTTGAATTTGTTGGTGTTTTTCATTGTTGAGGTTGTTGTTGAATTTGTTGGTGATTTTCAATATTGAGGTTTTTGTTGAATATTTTGGTGTTCTTCAATGTTGAGGTTGTTCTCGAATTTTTTGGTGATTTTCAATATGAAGGTTTTTGTTGAATTTATTGGTGTATTCAATTTTTTTTTGAACCTTATTGTATTTTTCAAAGTTGAGGTTGCCGTTGAATTTGGTGGTGTTTCTCAATGTTGAGGTTGTTGTTGAAATTTTTGGAGTTTTTCATTGTTGAGGTTGTTGTTGAATTTTTTGGTGTTTTTCATTGTTGAGGATGTTGTTGAATTTGTTGGTATTTTCGAATGTTGATGTTGTTGTTGATTTTGTTGCTGTTTTGAATATTGAGATTGTTGTTGAATTATTTGGTGTTTTTCATTGTTGAGGTTGTTGTTGTTGAATTTTTTGATGTTTTTCATTGTTGAGGTTGTTATTGAATATATTGGTGATTTTCAATATTAAGGATTTTGTTGAACTTATCGGTGTTATCAATGATTTTTCTTGAACTTTTTTGTATTTTTCAAAGTTGAGGTTGCAGTTGAATTTGTTGGTGTTTTTCAAAGTTGTGGGTTTTTTTGAATTTTTTGGTATTTTTCATTGTTGAGGCTTTTGTTGAATTTGTTGTTCTTTTTGAATGTTGTGGTTGTTGATGAATTTTTTGGTGTTTTTCATTGTTGAGGTTTTTGTTGAATTTGTTGGTGTTTTTCATTGTTGAGGTTGTTGTTGAATTGGTTGGTGATTTTCAATATTGAGGTTTTAGTTGAATTTGTTGGTGTTTTTCCATGTTGGGGTTTTTGAAGTTGTTGGTGTTTTTCAAAGTTGAGGTTGTTGTTGAATATTTTGGTGTTCTTCAATGTTGAGGTTGCTCTTGAATTTCTTGGTGATTGTCAATATTGTGGTTTTTGTTGAATTTATTGGTGTATTCAATTTTTTTTTTTGAATCTTATTGTATTTTTCAAAGTTGAGGTTGGAGTTGTATTTGTTGGTGTTTCTCAATGTTGAGGTTGTAGACTTTTTTGGTGTTTTTCAAAGTTGAGGTTGTTGTTGAATTTTTTGGTGTTTTTCATTGTTGAGTTTTTTGTTGAATTGGTTGTTGTTTTTGAATGTTGAGGTTGTTGTTGAATTTATTGATGTTTTTCATTGTTGAGGTTGTTGATGAATTTTTTGGTGATTTTCATTGTTGAGTTTGTTGTTGAATTTTTTGGTGTTTTTCATTGTTGAGGTTGTTGTTGAAATTGTTGGGGTTTTTCAATGTTGAGGTTGTTGTTGAATCTTTTGGTATTTTTCATTGATGAGATCGTTGTTGTTGAATTTATTCCTGTTTTTCATTACTGAGGTTGTTGTTGAATTTGTTGGTGTTTTTCATTTTTGAGGTTGTTGTTGAATTTGTTGGTGTTTTGAATATTGAGATTGTTGTTGAATTATTTTGTGTTTTTCATTGCTGAGGTTGCTGTTGAATTTTTTGGTGTTTTTCAATGTTGAGGTTGTTGTTGAATTTTTTGGTGTTTTTCATTGTTGAGGCTTTTGTTGAATTTGTTGTTCTTTTTGAATGTTGTGGTTGTTGATGAATTTTTTGGTGTTTTTCATTGTTGAGGTTTTTGTTGAATTTGTTGGTGTTTTTCATTGTTGAGGTTGTTGTTGAATTGGTTGGTGATTTTCAATATTGAGGTTTTAGTTGAATTTGTTGGTGTTTTTCCATGTTGGGGTTTTTGAATTTGTTGGTGTTTTTCAAAGTTGAGGTTGTTGTTGAATTTTTTGGTGTTTTTCATTGTTGAGTTTTTTGTTGAATTGGTTGTAGTTTTTGAATGTTGAGGTTGGTGTTGAATTTATTGATGTTTTTCATTGTTAAGGTTGTTGATGAATTTTTTGGTGATTTTCATTGTTGAGTTTGTTGTTGAATTTTTTGGTGTTTTTCATTGTTGAGGTTGTTGTTGAAATTGTTGGGGTTTTTCAATGTTGAGGTTGTTGTTGAATCTTTTGGTATTTTTCATTGATGAGATCGTTGTTGTTGAATTTATTCCTGTTTTTCATTGCTGAGGTTGTTGATGAATTTTTTAGTGTTTTTCATTGTTGTGGTCGTTGTTGTTGAATTGTTTGCTGTTTTGCTTGCTGAGGTTGTTGTTGAATTTGTTGGTGTTTTTCATTTTTGAGGTTGTTGTTGAATTTGTTGGTGTTTTGAATATTGAGATTGTTGTTGAATTATTTTGTGTTTTTCATTGCTGAGGTTGTTGTTGAATTTTTTGATGTTTTTCATTGTTCAGGTTGTTGTTGAATTTATTGGTGATTTTCAATATTAAGGATCTTGTTGAATTTATTGGTGTTATCAATGATTTTTCTTGTTCTTTTTTGTTTTTTTCAAAGTTGAGGTTGCAGTTGAATTTGTTGGTGTTTTTCAAAGTTGAGGTTGTTGTTGAATGTTTTGATGTTTTTCAATGTTGAGATTTTTGTTGAATTTGTGGTTGTTTTTGAATGTTGAGGTTGTTGTTGAATTTGTTGGTGTTCTTCAATGTTGAGGTTGTTGAATTTGTTGGTGTTTTTCAAAGTTGAGGATGTTGTTGAATTGTTTTGGTGTTTTCATTGTTGAGGTTTTTGTTGAATTTCATGCTGTTTTGGAATGTTGAGGTTGTCGTTCTATTTTTTGATGTTTTTCAATGTTGAGATTTTTGTTGAATTTGATGGTCATTTTCAATTTTGAGTTTGTTGTTGAATTTTTTGGTGTTTTTCATTGTTGCGGTACTTGTTGAATTTGTTGGTGTTTTTCATTTTTGAGGATGTTGTTGAATTCTTGGTTTTCTTCATTGCTGAGGTTGATGTTGAATTTGTTCGTGATTTTCAATGTTGAGGTTGTTGAATTTATTAGTCTTATCAATGTTTTCTTCTATCTTTTTTGTAGTTTTCAAAGTTGAGGTTGCAGTTGAATTTGTTGGTGTTTTTCAATGTTGAGGTTGTTGAATTTGTTGGTGCTTTCCAAAGTTGAGGTTGTTGTTGAATTTTTTGGTGTTTTTCATTGTTGAGGTTTTTGTTGAATTATTTGGTGTTTTTGAATGTTGAGGTTGTTGATGAATTTTTTGGTTTTTTTTATTGTTGAGGTTATTGTTGAATTTGTTGGTGTTTCTGAATGTTGAGGTTGTTGTTCAATTTTTTGTGCTTTTCATTGTTGTGGTTGTTGTTGAATTTGTTGGAGTTTTTCAATGTTGAGGTTTTGTTGAATTTGTTGGTGATTTTCAATATTGAGGTTGTTGTTGAATTTGTTGGTGTTATCAATTACTATTTTGTTGAACCTTTTTGTATTTTTAAAAGTTGAGGTTGTTGTTGAATTTGTTGTTGATTTTCAATGTTGAGTTTGTTTTTGAATTTTTCGGTGATTTTCAATGTTGAGGTTGATGTTGAATTTGTTGCTGTTTTTCCATGTTAAGGTTTTTGAATTTGTTGGTGTTTTTCAAAGTTGAGGTTGATGTTGAATTTGTTGGTGATTTTCAATGTTGAGGTTGTTGTTGAATTTATTGGTGTATTCAATGTTTTTATTTGAATCTTTTCGTATTTTTCAAAGTTGAGGTTGCAGTTGAATTTGTTTCACAATGTTGAGGTTGTTGAATTTTTTGGTGTTTTTCAAAGTTGAGGTTGTTGAAATTATTGGTGTTATCAATGGTTTTTATTGATCTTTTTTGTATTTTTCAAAGTTGAGTTTGCAGTTGAATTTGTTGGTGTTTTTCAATGTTGATATTGTTGAAGATGTTTGTGTTTTGCAAAGTTGAGGTTGTTGTTGAATTTTTTGGTGTTTTTCACTGTTGATGTTGTTGTTGAATTTGTTGGTGATTTTCAATATTGAAGTTGTGCTTGAATTTGTTTGTGTTTTTCCATGTTCAGGTTTTTGAATTTGTTGGTCTTTTTCAAAGTTGAGATTGTTGTTGAATTTCTTGGTGATTTTCAAAGTTGATCTTGTTGTTGAATTTTTTTGTGCTTTTCATTGTTGAGGTTGTTGTTGACATTGTTGTAGTTTTTCAATGTTGAGGCTGTTGTTGAATTTTTTCGTGATTTTCAATGTTGAGCTTGTTGTTGAATTTGTTGGTGTTTTTCAATGTGGAGGTTGTTGAATTTGTTGGTATTTTTAAAAGATGACGTTGTTGTTGAAATTTTTGGTGTTTTTAATTGTTCAGGTTTTTGTTGAATTTGTTGGTGTTTTTGAATGTTGAGGTTGTTGCTGAATTTTTTGGTGTTTTTCATTGTTGAGGTTGTTGTTGAATTTGTTGGTGCTTTTGGTGGTTGTTGTTGAATTTTTGATGTTATTCATTGTTGAGGTTGTTGTTAAATTTGTTGGTGATTTTCAATGTTGAGGTTGTGTTTGAGTTTGTTGGTGTTTTTCCATGATGAGGTTTTTGAATTTGTTGGTGTTTTTCAAAGTTGAGGTTGTTGTTGAATTTGTTGGAGACTTTCAATGTTGACTTTGTTGTTGAATATTTTTGTGTTTTTCATTGTTGAGGTTGATGTTGAAATTTTTGGTGTTTCTCATTGTTGAGGTTTTTGTTGAATTTTTTGGTGTTTTTGAATCTTGTGGTTGTTGATGAACTTCTTGATGTTTTTCATTGTTGAGGTTTTTGTTGAATTTGTTGGTGATTTTCAATGTTGAGGTTGTTGTTGAATTTATTGGTGTGTTCAATGTTTTTATTTGAATCTTTTTGTATTTTTCAAAGTTGAGGTTGCAATTGAATTTATTGCTGTTACTAATTGTTGAGCTTGTTGAATTTTTGGGGTTTTTCAAAGTTGAGGTTGTTGTTGAATTTTTTAGTGTTTTTCATTGTTGAGGTTTCTGTTCAATTTTTTGGTGATTTGAAATGTTGAGGTTGTTGAATTTATTGGTGTTTTTCATCGTTGAGGATGTTGTTGAATTTGTTGGTATTTTCGAATGTTGATGTTGTTGTTGATTTTGTTGCTGTTTTGAATATTGAGATTGTTGTTGAATTATTTGGTGTTTTTCATTGTTGAGGTTGTTGTTGTTGAATTTTTTGATGTATTTCATTGTTGAGGTTGTTATTGAATATATTGGTGATTTTCAATATTAAGGATTTTGTTGAACTTATTGGTGTTATCAATGATTTTTCTTGAACTTTTTTGTATTTTTCAAAGTTGAGGTTGCAGTTGAATTTGTTGGTGTTTTTCAAAGTTGTGGTTGTTGTTGAATTTTTTGATGTTTTTCAATGTTGTGGTTTTTTTTGAATTTTTTGGTATTTTTCATTGTTGAGGCTTTTGTTGAATTTGTTGTTCTTTTTGAATGTTGTGGTTGTTGATGAATTTTTTGGTGTTTTTCATTGTTGAGGTTTTTGTTGAATTTGTTGGTGTTTTTCATTGTTGAGGTTGTTGTTGAATTGGTTGGTGATTTTCAATATTGAGGTTTTAGTTGAATTTGTTGGTGTTTTTCCATGTTGGGGTTTTTGAATTTGTTGGTGTTTTTCAAAGTTGAGGTTGTTGTTGAATTTTTTGGTGATTTTCATTGTTGAGTTTGTTGTTGAATTTTTTGGTGTTTTTCATTGTTGAGGTTGTTGTTGAAATTGTTGGGGTTTTTCAATGTTGAGGTTGTTGTTGAATCTTTTGGTATTTTTCATTGATGAGATCGTTGTTGTTGAATTTATTCCTGTTTTTCATTGCTGAGGTTGTTGTTGAATTTGTTGGTGTTTTTCATTTTTGAGGTTGTTGTTGAATTTGTTGGTGTTTTGAATATTGAGATTGTTGTTGAATTATTTTGTGTTTTTCATTGCTGAGGTTGCTGTTGAATTTTTTGGTGTTTTTCAATGTTGAGGTTGTTGTTGAATTTTTTGGTGTTTTTCATTGTTGAGGCTTTTGTTGAATTTGTTGTTCTTTTTGAATGTTGTGGTTGTTGATGAATTTTTTGGTGTTTTTCATTGTTGAGGTTTTTGTTGAATTTGTTGGTGTTTTTCATTGTTGAGGTTGTTGTTGAATTGGTTGGTGATTTTCAATATTGAGGTTTTAGTTGAATTTGTTGGTGTTTTTCCATGTTGGGGTTTTTGAATTTGTTGGTGTTTTTCAAAGTTGAGGTTGTTGTTGAATTTTTTGGTGTTTTTCATTGTTGAGTTTTTTGTTGAATTGGTTGTAGTTTTTGAATGTTGAGGTTGGTGTTGAATTTATTGATGTTTTTCATTGTTAAGGTTGTTGATGAATTTTTTGGTGATTTTCATTGTTGAGTTTGTTGTTGAATTTTTTGGTGTTTTTCATTGTTGAGGTTGTTGTTGAAATTGTTGGGGTTTTTCAATGTTGAGGTTGTTGTTGAATCTTTTGGTATTTTTCATTGATGAGATCGTTGTTGTTGAATTTATTCCTGTTTTTCATTGCTGAGGTTGTTGATGAATTTTTTAGTGTTTTTCATTGTTGTGGTCGTTGTTGTTGAATTGTTTGCTGTTTTGCTTGCTGAGGTTGTTGTTGAATTTGTTGGTGTTTTTCATTTTTGAGGTTGTTGTTGAATTTGTTGGTGTTTTGAATATTGAGATTGTTGTTGAATTATTTTGTGTTTTTCATTGCTGAGGTTGTTGTTGAATTTTTTGATGTTTTTCATTGTTCAGGTTGTTGTTGAATTTATTGGTGATTTTCAATATTAAGGATCTTGTTGAATTTATTGGTGTTATCAATGATTTTTCTTGTTCTTTTTTGTTTTTTTCAAAGTTGAGGTTGCAGTTGAATTTGTTGGTGTTTTTCAAAGTTGAGGTTGTTGTTGAATGTTTTGATGTTTTTCAATGTTGAGATTTTTGTTGAATTTGTGGTTGTTTTTGAATGTTGAGGTTGTTGTTGAATTTGTTGGTGTTCTTCAATGTTGAGGTTGTTGAATTTGTTGGTGTTTTTCAAAGTTGAGGATGTTGTTGAATTGTTTTGGTGTTTTCATTGTTGAGGTTTTTGTTGAATTTCATGCTGTTTTGGAATGTTGAGGTTGTCGTTCTATTTTTTGATGTTTTTCAATGTTGAGATTTTTGTTGAATTTGATGGTCATTTTCAATTTTGAGTTTGTTGTTGAATTTTTTGGTGTTTTTCATTGTTGCGGTACTTGTTGAATTTGTTGGTGTTTTTCATTTTTGAGGATGTTGTTGAATTGTTGGTTTTCTTCATTGCTGAGGTTGATGTTGAATTTGTTCGTGATTTTCAATGTTGAGGTTGTTGAATTTATTAGTCTTATCAATGTTTTCTTCTATCTTTTTTGTAGTTTTCAAAGTTGAGGTTGCAGTTGAATTTGTTGGTGTTTTTCAATGTTGAGGTTGTTGAATTTGTTGGTGCTTTCCAAAGTTGAGGTTGTTGTTGAATTTTTTGGTGTTTTTCATTGTTGAGGTTTTTGTTGAATTATTTGGTGTTTTTGAATGTTGAGGTTGTTGATGAATTTTTTGGTTTTTTTTATTGTTGAGGTTATTGTTGAATTTGTTGGTGTTTCTGAATGTTGAGGTTGTTGTTCAATTTTTTGTGCTTTTCATTGTTGTGGTTGTTGTTGAATTTGTTGGAGTTTTTCAATGTTGAGGTTTTGTTGAATTTGTTGGTGATTTTCAATATTGAGGTTGTTGTTGAATTTGTTGGTGTTATCAATTACTATTTTGTTGAACCTTTTTGTATTTTTAAAAGTTGAGGTTGTTGTTGAATTTGTTGTTGATTTTCAATGTTGAGTTTGTTTTTGAATTTTTCGGTGATTTTCAATGTTGAGGTTGATGTTGAATTTGTTGCTGTTTTTCCATGTTAAGGTTTTTGAATTTGTTGGTGTTTTTCAAAGTTGAGGTTGATGTTGAATTTGTTGGTGATTTTCAATGTTGAGGTTGTTGTTGAATTTATTGGTGTATTCAATGTTTTTATTTGAATCTTTTCGTATTTTTCAAAGTTGAGGTTGCAGTTGAATTTGTTTCACAATGTTGAGGTTGTTGAATTTTTTGGTGTTTTTCAAAGTTGAGGTTGTTGAAATTATTGGTGTTATCAATGGTTTTTATTGATCTTTTTTGTATTTTTCAAAGTTGAGTTTGCAGTTGAATTTGTTGGTGTTTTTCAATGTTGATATTGTTGAAGATGTTTGTGTTTTGCAAAGTTGAGGTTGTTGTTGAATTTTTTGGTGTTTTTCACTGTTGATGTTGTTGTTGAATTTGTTGGTGATTTTCAATATTGAAGTTGTGCTTGAATTTGTTTGTGTTTTTCCATGTTCAGGTTTTTGAATTTGTTGGTCTTTTTCAAAGTTGAGATTGTTGTTGAATTTCTTGGTGATTTTCAAAGTTGATCTTGTTGTTGAATTTTTTTGTGCTTTTCATTGTTGAGGTTGTTGTTGACATTGTTGTAGTTTTTCAATGTTGAGGCTGTTGTTGAATTTTTTCGTGATTTTCAATGTTGAGCTTGTTGTTGAATTTGTTGGTGTTTTTCAATGTGGAGGTTGTTGAATTTGTTGGTATTTTTAAAAGATGACGTTGTTGTTGAAATTTTTGGTGTTTTTAATTGTTCAGGTTTTTGTTGAATTTGTTGGTGTTTTTGAATGTTGAGGTTGTTGCTGAATTTTTTGGTGTTTTTCATTGTTGAGGTTGTTGTTGAATTTGTTGGTGCTTTTGGTGGTTGTTGTTGAATTTTTGATGTTATTCATTGTTGAGGTTGTTGTTAAATTTGTTGGTGATTTTCAATGTTGAGGTTGTGTTTGAGTTTGTTGGTGTTTTTCCATGATGAGGTTTTTGAATTTGTTGGTGTTTTTCAAAGTTGAGGTTGTTGTTGAATTTGTTGGAGACTTTCAATGTTGACTTTGTTGTTGAATATTTTTGTGTTTTTCATTGTTGAGGTTGATGTTGAAATTTTTGGTGTTTCTCATTGTTGAGGTTTTTGTTGAATTTTTTGGTGTTTTTGAATCTTGTGGTTGTTGATGAACTTCTTGATGTTTTTCATTGTTGAGGTTTTTGTTGAATTTGTTGGTGATTTTCAATGTTGAGGTTGTTGTTGAATTTATTGGTGTGTTCAATGTTTTTATTTGAATCTTTTTGTATTTTTCAAAGTTGAGGTTGCAATTGAATTTATTGCTGTTACTAATTGTTGAGCTTGTTGAATTTTTGGGGTTTTTCAAAGTTGAGGTTGTTGTTGAATTTTTTAGTGTTTTTCATTGTTGAGGTTTCTGTTCAATTTTTTGGTGATTTGAAATGTTGAGGTTGTTGAATTTATTGGTGTTTTTCATCGTTGAGGATGTTGTTGAATTTGTTGGTATTTTCGAATGTTGATGTTGTTGTTGATTTTGTTGCTGTTTTGAATATTGAGATTGTTGTTGAATTATTTGGTGTTTTTCATTGTTGAGGTTGTTGTTGTTGAATTTTTTGATGTATTTCATTGTTGAGGTTGTTATTGAATATATTGGTGATTTTCAATATTAAGGATTTTGTTGAACTTATTGGTGTTATCAATGATTTTTCTTGAACTTTTTTGTATTTTTCAAAGTTGAGGTTGCAGTTGAATTTGTTGGTGTTTTTCAAAGTTGTGGTTGTTGTTGAATTTTTTGATGTTTTTCAATGTTGTGGTTTTTTTTGAATTTTTTGGTATTTTTCATTGTTGAGGCTTTTGTTGAATTTGTTGTTCTTTTTGAATGTTGTGGTTGTTGATGAATTTTTTGGTGTTTTTCATTGTTGAGGTTTTTGTTGAATTTGTTGGTGTTTTTCATTGTTGAGGTTGTTATTGAATTGGTTGGTGATTTTCAATATTGAGGTTTTAGTTGAATTTGTTGGTGTTTTTCCATGTTGGGGTTTTTGAAGTTGTTGGTGTTTTTCAAACTTGAGGTTGTTGTTGAATTTTTTGGTGTTTTTCATTGTTGAGTTTTTTGTTGAATTGGTTGTAGTTTTTGAATGTTGAGGTTGGTGTTGAATTTATTGATGTTTTTCATTGTTAAGGTTGTTGATGAATTTTTTGGTGATTTTCATTGTTGAGTTTGTTGTTGAATTTTTTGGTGTTTTTCATTGTTGAGGTTGTTGTTGAAATTGTTGGGGTTTTTCAATGTTGAGGTTGTTGTTGAATCTTTTGGTATTTTTCATTGATGAGATCGTTGTTGTTGAATTTATTCCTGTTTTTCATTGCTGAGGTTGTTGATGAATTTTTTAGTGTTTTTCATTGTTGTGGTCGTTGTTGTTGAATTGTTTGCTGTTTTGCTTGCTGAGGTTGTTGTTGAATTTGTTGGTGTTTTTCATTTTTGAGGTTGTTGTTGAATTTGTTGGTGTTTTGAATATTGAGATTGTTGTTGAATTATTTTGTGTTTTTCATTGCTGAGGTTGTTGTTGAATTTTTTGATGTTTTTCATTGTTGAGGTTGTTGTTGAATTTATTGGTGATTTTCAATATTAAGGATCTTGTTGAATTTATTGGTGTTATCAATGATTTTTCTTGTTCTTTTTTGTTTTTTTTCAAAGTTGAGGTTGCAGTTGAATTTGTTGGTGTTTTTAAAAGTTGAGGTTGTTGTTGAATTTGTTGGTGTTCTTCAATGTTGAGGTTGTTGAATTTGTTGGTGTTTTTCAAAGTTGAGGATGTTGTTGAATTTTTTGGTGTTTTCATTGTTGAGGTTTTTGTTGAATTTCATGCTGTTTTGGAATGTTGAGGTTGTCGTTCTATTTTTTGATGTTTTTCAATTTTGAGATTTTTGTTGAATTTGATGGTCATTTTCAATTTTGAGTTTGTTGTTGAATTTTTTGGTGTTTTTCATTGTTGCGGTACTTGTTGAATTTGTTGGTGTTTTTCATTTTTGAGGATGTTGTTGAATTGTTGGTTTTCTTCATTGCTGAGGTTGATGTTGAATTTGTTCGTGATTTTCAATGTTGAGGTTGTTGAATTTATTGGTCTTATCAATGTTTTCTTTTATCTTTTTTGTAGTTTTCAAAGTTGAGGTTGCAGTTGAATTTGTTGGTGTTTTTCAATGTTGAGGTTGTTGAATTTGTTGGTGCTTTCCAAAGTTGAGGTTGTTGTTGAATTTTTTGGTGTTTTTCATTGTTGAGGTTTTTGTTGAATTATTTGGTGTTTTTGAATGTTGAGGTTGTTGATGAATTTTTTGGTGTTTTTTATTGTTGAGGTTATTGTTGAATTTGTTGGTGTTTCTGAATGTTGAGGTTGTTGTTGAATTTTTTGTGCTTTTCATTGTTGTGGTTGTTGTTGAATTTGTTGGAGTTTTTCAATGTTGAGGTTTTGTTGAATTTGTTGGTGATTTTCAATATTGAGGTTGTTGTTGAATTTGCTGGTGTTATCAATTATTATTTTGTTGAACCTTTTTGTATTTTTAAAAGTTGAGGTTGTTGTTGAATTTGTTGTTGATTTTCAATGTTGAGTTTGTTTTTGAATTTTTCAGTGATTTTCAATGTTGAGGTTGATGTTGAATTTGTTGCTGTTTTTCCATGTTAAGGTTTTTGAATTTGTTGGTGTTTTTCAAAGTTGAGGTTGATGTTGAATTTGTTGGTGATTTTCAATGTTGAGGTTGTTGTTGAATTTATTGGTGTATTCAATGTTTTTATTTGAATCTTTTCGTATTTTTCAAAGTTGAGGTTGCAGTTGAATTTGTTTCACAATGTTGAGGTTGTTGAATTTTTTGGTGTTTTTCAATGTTGAGGTTGTTGTTGAGTTTTTTGATGTTTCTCATTGCTGAGGTTGTTGTTGAATTTGTTGGTGATTTTCAATGTTGAGGTTGTTGAATTTATTGGTGTTATCAATGGTTTTTATTGATCTTTTTTGTATTTTTCAAAGTTGAGTTTGCAGTTGAATTTGTTGGTGTTTTTCAATGTTGATATTGTTGAAGATGTTTGTGTTTTGCAAAGTTGAGGTTGTTGTTGAATTTTTTGGTGTTTTTCACTGTTGATGTTGTTGTTGAATTTGTTGGTGATTTTCAATATTGAAGTTGTGCTTGAATTTGTTTGTGTTTTTCCATGTTCAGGTTTTTGAATTTGTTGGTCTTTTTCAAAGTTGAGATTGTTGTTGAATTTCTTGGTGATTTTCAAAGTTGATCTTGTTGTTGAATATTTTTGTGCTTTTCATTGTTGAGGTTGTTGTTGACATTGTCGTAGTTTTTCAATGTTGAGGCTGTTGTTGAATTTTTTCGTGATTTTCAATGTTGAGTTTGTTGTTGAATTTGTTGGTGTTTTTCAATGTGGAGGTTGTTGAATTTGTTGGTATTTTTAAAAGATGACGTTGTTGTTGAAATTTTGGGTGTTTTTAATTGTTCAGGTTTTTGTTGAATTTGTTGGTGTTTTTGAATGTTGAGGTTGTTGCTGAATTTTTTGGTGTTTTTCATTGTTGAGGTTGTTGTTGAATTTGTTGGTGCTTTTGGTGGTTGTTGTTGAATTTTTGATGTTATTCATTGTTGAGGTTGTTGTTAAATTTGTTGGTGATTTTCAATGTTGAGGTTGTGTTTGAGTTTGTTGGTGTTTTTCCATGATGAGGTTTTTGAATTTGTTGGTGTTTTTCAAAGTTGAGGTTGTTGTTGAATTTGTTGGAGACTTTCAATGTTGAGTTTGTTGTTGAATATTTTTGTGTTTTTCATTGTTGAGGTTGATGTTGAAATTTTTGGTGTTTCTCATTGTTGAGGTTTTTGTTGAATTTTTTGGTGTTTTTGAATCTTGTGGTTGTTGATGAACTTTTTGATGTTTTTCATTGTTGAGGTTTTTGTTGAATTTGTTGGTGATTTTCAATGTTGAGGTTGTTGTTGAATTTATTGGTGTATTCAATGTTTTTATTTGAATCTTTTTGCATTTTTCAAAGTTGAGGTTGCAATTGAATTTGTTGCTGTTACTAATTGTTGAGCTTGTTGAATTTTTTGGGTTTTTCAAAGTTGAGGTTGTTGTTGAATTTTTTAGTGTTTTTCATTGTTGAGGTTTCTGTTCAATTTTTTGGTGATTTTAAATGTTGAGGTTGTTGAATTTATTGGTGTTTTTCATTGTTGAGGATTCTGTTGAATTTGTTGGTTTTTTTGAATGTTGAGGTTGTTGATGAATTTTTTGGTGTTTTTCAAAGTTGAGGTTTTTTTTGAATTTGTTGGTGTTTTTCATTGTTGATGTTGATAAATTTGTTGGTGATTTTCAATGTTGAGGTAGTGATTGAATTTGTTGGTGTTTTTCCATGTTGAGGTTTTTGAATTTGTTGGTGTTTTTCAAAGTTGAAGTTTTTGTTGAATTTGTTGGTGATTTTCAATGTTGAGTTTGTTGTTAAATTTTTTGTTGTTATTCATTGTTGAGGTTGATGTTGAAATTGTAGGAGTTTTTCAATGTTAATGTTGATGTTGAATTTTTTGGTGATTTTCAATGTTGAGTTTGTTGTTGAATTTGTTGGTGTTTTTTAATTTTTGATGTTTTTGTTGAATTTGTTGGTGTTTTTGAATGTTGAGGTTGTTGATGAATTTTTTGGTGTTTTTCTTTGTTGTGGTTTTTGTTGAATTTGTTGGTGTTTTTCATTGTTGAGGTTGTTGTTGAATTTGTTGGTGATTTTCAATGTTGAGTTTGTTGTTGAATCTTTTTGTATTTTTCAAAGTTGAGGTTGCAGTTGAATTTGTTCCTGTTTCTCAATGTTGAGGTTGTTGAATTTTTTGGTGTTTTTCAAAGTTGAGGTTGTTGTTGAATTTTTGATGTTTATCATTGCTGAGGTTGTTGTTGAATTTGTTGGTGATTTTCAATGTTGAGGTTGTGTTTGAATTTGTTGGTGTTTTTCCATTTTGAGGCTTTTAAATTGGTTGTTGTTTTTCAAAGTTGAGGTTGTTGTTGAATTTGTTGGTGATTTTCAATGTTGAGATGGTGTTGAATTTTTTGGTGTTTTTCATTGTTGAGGTTGTTGTTGAAATTGTTGGTGTTTTTCTTTGTTGAGGTTTTTGTTGAATTTTTTGGTGTTTTTGAATGCTGAGGTTGTTGATGAACTTTTTGATGTTTGCCATTGTTGAGGTTTTTGTTGAATTTGTTGGTGATTTTCAATGTTGAGGTTGTTTTTGAATTTATTGGTGTTTTTCATTGTTGAGGTTGTTGTTGAAACTGTTGGAGTTTTTCAATGTGAGGTTGTTGTTGAATCTTTTTGTATTTTTCAAAGTTGAGGTTGCAGTTGAATTTGTTGCTGTTTCTCAATGTTGAGGTTGTTGAATTTTTTGGTGTTTTTCAATGTTCAGGTTGTTGTTGAATTTTTAGATGTTTTTCATTGCTGAGGTTGTTGTTGAATTTGTTGGTGATTTTCAATGTTGAAGTTGTTGAATTTATTGGTGTTATCAATGGTATTTTTATCTTTTTTGTATTTTTCAAAGTTGAGGTAACAGTTGAATTTGTTGCTGTTTCTCATTGTTGAGGTTGTTAAATTTTTTGGTGTTTTTCAAAGTTGTGGTTGTTTTTGAATTTTTTGGTTCTTTTCATTGTTGAGATTTTTGTTCAATTTTTTGGTGATTTTCAATGTTAAGGTTGTTGAATATATTGGTGTTTTTCATTGTTGAGATTTTTGTTGAATTTGTTGGTGATTTTAAATGTTGAGGTTGTTTTTGAATTTTTTGATGTTTTTCATTGCTGAGGTTGTTGTTCAATTAGTTGATGATTTTCAATGTTGAGGTTGTTGAAGTTGTTGGTGTTTTTCAAAGTTGAGGTTGTTGATGAATTTTTTGGTGTTTTTCAATGTTGAGGTTTTTGTTGAATCATTTGGTGTTCTTGAATGTTGAGGTTGTTGGTGAATTTTTTGGTGTTTTTCATTGTTGAGGTTTTTGTTGAATTTGTTGGTGATTTTCATTGCTGTGGTTGTTGTTGAATTTTATGGTGTTTCTCATTGTTGAGGTTTCTGTTGAATTTGTTGGTGTTTTGGAATGTTGAGGTTGTTGATGAATTTTTTGGTGTTTTTCATTGTTGAGGTTTTTGTTGCATTTGTTGTTTAATTTTTTGTTGTTTTTCAAAGTTGAGGTTGTTGTTGAATTTTTTGATGTTTTTCATTGCTGAGGTTGTTGTTGAATTTGTTGGTGATTTTCAATGTTGAGGTTGTTGAATTTATTGGTGTTATCAATGGTTTTTTTGGATCTTTTTTGTATTTTTCAAAGTTGAGTGTGCATTTGAATATGTTGTTGTTTTTCAATGCTGAGGTTTTTGTTGAATTTCTTGTTGATTTTCAATGTTGAGCTTGTTGTTGAATTATTTGGTGTTTTTCATTGTTGAGGTTGTTGTTGAACTTATTGGAGTTTTTCAATGTTGATGTTGTTGTTGAATTATTTGGTGATTTTCAATGTTGCGTTTGTTGTTGAATTTGTTGGTGTTTTTCAAGGTTGAGGTTGTTGAATTTGTTGGTATTTTTCAAAGTTGAAGTTCTTGTTGAACTTTTTGGTTTTTTTAATTGTTGAGGTTTTTGTTGAATTTGTTGGAGTTTTTCATTGTTGTGGTTGTTGTTGTTGAATTTTTGATGTTTTTCATTGTTGAGGTTGTTGTGAAATTTGTTGGTGATTTTCAATATTGAGGTTGTTGTTGAAATTGTTGGTGTTTTTCATTGACGTAGTTGTTGTTGTTGAATTTTTGATGTTTTTCATTGTTGAGGTTGTTGTTAAATTTGTTGGTGACTTTCAATTTTGCGGTTGTTGTTGAATTTTTTGTTGTTTATCAATGTTGAGGTTGTTGGATTTGTAGGTGTTTTTCAAAGCTGCGTTTGCTGTTGAATTTGTTGATGTATTTGAATGTTGAGGTTGTTAAATCTGTTGGTGTTTTTCATAGTTGAGGTTGTTGTTGAATTTGTTGGTTATTTTCAATACTGAGGTTGTAGTTGAATTTGTTGGTGTTTTTCCATGTTGAGGTTTTTGAATTTGTTGGTGTTTTTCAAATTGAGGTTGTTGTTGAATTTTTTGTTGTTTTTCATTGTTGAGGTTTTTGTTGAATTTGTTGGTGTTTTTCATTGTTGAGGTTGTTGTTGAATAAGTTGGTGATTTTCAATATTGAGGTTGTAGTTGAATTTGTTTGTGATTTTCAATGTTGAAGTTGTTATTGAATTTATTGGTGTATTCAATGTTTTTATTTGAATCTTTTTGTATTTTTCAAACCTAAGGTTGCAGTTGAATTTCTTGCTGTTCCTCAATGTTGAGGTTGTTGAATTTTTTGGTGTTATTGAAAGTTGAGGTTGTTGTTGAATTTTTTGGTGTTTTTCAATGTTGAGGTTTTTGTTGAATCATTTGGTGTTCTTGAATGTTGAGGTTGTTGATGAATTTTTTGGTGTTTTTCATTGTTGAGGTTTTTGTTGAATTTGTTGGTGATTTTCATTGCTGTGGTTGTTGCTGAATTTTTTGGTGTTTCTCATTGTTGAGGTTTCTGTTGAATTTGTTGGTGTTTTTGAATGTTGAGGTTGTTGATGAATTTTTTGGTGTTTTTCATTGTTGAGGTTTTTGTTGCATTTGTTGGTGTTTTTCACTGTTGAGGTTGTTGTTGAATTTGTTGGTGATTTTCAGTATTGAGGTTGTGGTTGAATTTGTTGGTGTTTTACAATGTTGAGGTTTTTGAATTTGTTGGAGTTTTTCAAAGTTGAGGGTGTTGTTGAATTTGTTGTTGATTTTCAATGTTGAGTTTGTTTTTGAATTTTTTGGTGTTTTTCATTGTTGAGGTTGTTGTTGATAATGTTGGAGTTTTCAATGTTGAGGTTGTTGCTGAATTTTTTGGTGATTTTCAATATTGAGGTTGTTTTTGAATTTATTGGTGTATTCAGTGTTTTTTTTTTGAAGCTTTTTGCATTTTTCAAAGTTGAGGTTGCAATTGAATTTATTGCTGTTTCTCAATGTTGAGGTTGTTGAATTTTTTAGTGTTTTTCAAGGTAGTGGTTGTTGTTGAATTTGCTGGTGTTTTTCAATATTGAGGTTGTTGTTCAATTTATTGGTGTATTCAATGTTTTTTTTGAATCTATTTGTTTTTTTCAAAGTTGAGGTTGCAGTTGAATTTGTTGCTGTTTCTCAATGTTGAGGTTGTTGAATTTGTTGGTGTTTTTCAAAGTTGAATTTATTGTTGAATTTTTTGATGCTTTTCATTGCTGAGGTTGTTGTTGAATTTGTTGGTGATTTTCAATGTTGAGGTTGCTGAAATTATTGGTGTTATCAGTGGTTTTTTTTGATCTTTTTTGTATTTTTCAAAGTTGAGGGTGCAGTTGAATATGTTGGTGTTTTTCAATGTTGAGGTTGTTGAAGTTGTTGCTGTTTTACAAAGTTGAGGTTGTTGTTGAATTTTTTGGTGTTTTTCATTCTTGAGGTTTTTGTTGAATTTTTTGGTTTTTTGAATGTTGAGGTTGCTGATGAATTTTTTGGTGTTTTTCATTGTTGAGGTTTTTGTTGAATTTGTTGGTGATTTTCAATGTTGAGGTTGTTGTTGAATTTTTTGGTGTTGTTCATTGTTGAGGTTTTTGTTGAATTTGTTGGTGTTTTTGAATGATGAGGTTGTTGATGAATATTTTGTGTTTTTCATTGTTGAGGTTTTTGTTGAATTTGTTGGGGATTTTCAATGTTGTGTTTCTTGTTGAATTTTTTGGTGTTTTTCATTGTTGAGGTTGTTGTTCAACTTGTTGGAGTTTTTCAATGTTGAGGTTGTTGTTGAATCTTTTGGTTATTTTCAATGTTGCGTTTGTTGTTGAATTTGTTGGTGTTTTTCAAATTTGAGGTTGTTGTTGTTGAATTGTTGATGTTTTTCATTGTTGAGGTTGTTGTTAAATTTGTTGGTGATTTTCAATATTGAGGTTGTTGTTGAATTTGTTGGTGTTTTTCATTGTCGTGGTTGTTGTTGTTGAATTTTTGATGTTTTTCATTGTTGAGGTTGTTGTTAAATTGTTGGTGATTTTCAATTTTGCGGTTGTTGTTGAATTTGTTGTTGTTATCAATTTTCCCTTTGTTGAACTTCTTTGTATTTGTAAAAGTTCAGTTTGTTGTTGAATTTGTTGGTGATTTTCAATGTTGAGGTTTTTGAATTTGTAAGTGTTTTTCAAAGCTGCGTTTGTTGTTGAATTTGTTGATGTATTTGAATGTTGATGTTGTTAAATCTGTTGGTGTTTTTCAAATTGCGGTTATTGTTGAATTTTTTGTTGTTTTTCATTGTTGATGTTTTTGTTGAATTTGTTGCTGTTTTTCATAGTTAAGGTTGTTGTTGAATTTGTTGGTGATTTTCAATATTGAGGTTGTAGTTGAATTTGTTGGTGATTTGCAATGTTGAAGTTGTTGTTGAATTTATAGGTGTATTCAATGTTTTTATTTGAATCTTTTTGTATTTTTCAAAGGTTGCAGTTGAATTTCTTGCTCTTTCTCAATGTTGAGTTTGTTGAATATTTTGGTGTTATTCAAAGTTGAGGTTGTTGTTGAATTTTTTGATGTTTTTCATTGCTGAGGTTGTTGTTGAATTAGTTGATGATTTTCAATGTTGAGGTTGTTGAAGTTGTTGGTGTTTTTCAAAGTTGAGGTTGTTGATGAATTTTTTGGTGTTTTTCAATGTTGAGGTTTTTGTTGAATCATTTGGTGTTTTTGAATGCTGAGGTTGCTGATGAATTTTTTGGTGTTTTTCATTGTTGAGGTTTTTGTTGAATTTGTTGGTGATTTTCAATGTTGAGGTTGTTGTTGAATTTTTTGGTGTTTCTCATTGTTGAGGTTTCTGTTGAATTTGTTGGTGTTTTTGAATGTTGAGTTTGTTGATGAATTTTTTGGTGTTTTTCATTGTTGAGGTTTTTGTTGCACTTGTTGGTGTTTTTCACTATTGAGGTTGTTGTTGAATTTGTTGGTGATTTTCAATATTGAGTTTGTGGTTGAATTTGTTGGTGTTTTTCCATGTTGAGGTTTTTGAATTTGTTGGAGTTTTTCAAAGTTGAGGTTGTTGTTGAATTTGTTGGTGAATTTCAATGTTGAGTTTGTTTTAGAATTTTTTGGTGTTTTTCATTGTTGAGGTTGTTGTTGATATTGTTGGAGTTTTTCAAAGTTGAGGTTGTTGTTGAATTTGTTGGTGATTTTCAATATTGAGGTTGTTGTTGAATTTATTGGTGTATTCAATGTTTTTTTTTGAATCATTTTGTATTATTCAAAGTTGAGGTTGTTGAATGTGTTGGTATTTTTCAACGTTGACGTTGTTGTTGAATTTTTTGGTGTTTTTCATTGTTGAGGTTGTTGCTAAATTTGTTGGTGATTTTCAATATTGAGGTTGTTGTTGCATTTGTTGTTGTTTTTCATTGTCGTGGTTGTTGTTAAATTTGTTGTTGATTTTCAATTTTGCGGTTGTTGTTGAATTTGTTGTTGTTATCAATTTTTCTTTTGTTGAAACATTTTGTATTTGTAAAAGTTGAGGTTGTTGTTGAATTTGTTGGTTTTTTTCAATGTTGAGGTTGTTGAATTTGTAGGTGTTTTTGAAAGCTGCGTTTGGTGTTGAATTTGTTGATGTATTTGAATGTCGAGGTTTTTAAATCTGTTGTTGTTTTTCAAATTGAGGTTGTTGTTGAATTTTTTGTTGTTTTTCATTGTTGAGGTTTTTGTTGAATTTGTTTGTGTTTTTCATAGTTGAGGTTGTTGTTGAATTTGTTGGTGATTTTCAATATTGAGGTTGTAGTTGAGTTTGTTGGTGATTTTCAATGTTGAAGTTGTTGTTGAATTTATTGGTGTATTCAATGTCTTTGTTTGAATCTTTTCGTATATTTCATACCTAAGGTTAAAGTTGAATTTCTTGCTGTTTCTCAATGTTGAGGTTGTTGAATTTTTTGGTGTTATTCAAAGTTGAGGTTGTTGTTGTTTTTTTTTTGATGTTTTTCATTGCTGAGGTTGTTGTTGAATTAGTTGATGATTTTCAATGTTGAGGTTGTTGAAGTTGTTGGTGTTTTTCAAAGTTGAGGTTGTTGATGAATTTTTTGCTGTTTTTCAATGTTGAGGTTTTTGTTGAATTATTTGATGTTTTTGAATGTTGAGGTTGTTGATGAATTTTTTGGTGTTTTTCATTGTTGAGGTTTTTGTTGAATTTGTTGGTGATTTTCAATGTTGAGGTTGTTGTTGAATTTTTTGGTGTTTCTCATTTTTGAGGTTTCTGTTGAATTTGTTGGTGTTTTTGAATGTTGAGGTTGTTGATGAAATTTTTGGTGTTTTTCATTGTTGAGGTTTTTGTTGAATTTGTTGGTGTTTCTCACTGTTGAGGTTGTAGTTGAATTTGTTGGTGATTTTCAATATTGAGGTTGTGGTTGAATTTGTTCGTGTTTTTCCATGTTGAGGTTTTTGAATTTGTTGGAGTTTTTCAAAGTTGAGGTTGTTGTTGAATTTGTTGGTGATTTTCAATGTTGAGTTTGTTATTGAATTTTTTGGTGTTTTGCATTGTTGAGGTTGTTGTTGATATTGTTGGTGTTTCTGAATGTTGAGGTTGTTTTGAATTTTTTGTGCTTTTCATTGTTGTGGTTGTTGTTGAATTTGTTGGAGTTTTTCAATGTTGAGGTTTTGTTGAATTTGTTGGTGATTTTCAATATTGAGGTTGTTGTTGAATTTGTTGGTGTTATCAATTATTATTTTGTTGAACCTTTTTGTATTTTTAAAAGTTGAGGTTGTTGTTGAATTTGTTGTTGATTTTCAATGTTGAGTTTGTTTTTGAATTTTTCAGTGATTTTCAATGTTGAGGTTGATGTTGAATTTGTTGCTGTTTTTCCATGTTAAGGTTTTTGAATTTGTTGGTGTTTTTCAAAGTTGAGGTTGATGTTGAATTTGTTGGTGATTTTCAATGTTGAGGTTGTTGTTGAATTTATTGGTGTATTCAATGTTTTTATTTGAATCTCTTCGTATTTTTCAAAGTTGAGGTTGCAGTTGAATTTGTTTCACAATGTTGAGGTTGTTGAATTTTTTGGTGTTTTTCAAAGTTGAGGATGTTGTTGAGTTTTTTGATGTTTCTCATTGCGGAGGTTGTTGTTGAATTTGTTGGTGATTTTCAATGTTGAGGTTGTTGAATTTATTGGTGTTATCAATGGTTTTTATTGATCTTTTTTGTATTTTTCAAAGTTGAGTTTGCAGTTGAATTTGTTGGTGTTTTTCAATGTTGATATTGTTGAAGATGTTTGTGTTTTGCAAAGTTGAGGTTGTTGTTGAATTTTTTGGTGTTTTTCACTGTTGATGTTGTTGTTGAATTTGTTGGTGATTTTCAATATTGAAGTTGTGCTTGAATTTGTTTGTGTTTTTCCATGTTCAGGTTTTTGAATTTGTTGGTCTTTTTCAAAGTTGAGATTGTTGTTGAATTTCTTGGTGATTTTCAAAGTTGATCTTGTTGTTGAATATTTTTGTGCTTTTCATTGTTGAGGTTGTTGTTGACGTTGTCGTAGTTTTTCAATGTTGAGGCTGTTGTTGAATTTTTTCGTGATTTTCAATGTTGAGTTTGTTGTTGAATTTGTTGGTGTTTTTCAATGTGGAGGTTGTTGAATTTGTTGGTATTTTTAAAAGATGACGCTGTTGTTGAAATTTTGGGTGTTTTTAATTGTTCAGGTTTTTGTTGAATTTGTTGGTGTTTTTGAATGTTGAGGTTGTTGCTGAATTTTTTGGTGTTTTTCATTGTTGAGGTTGTTGTTGAATTTGTTGGTGCTTTTGGTGGTTGTTGTTGAATTTTTGATGTTATTCATTGTTGAGGTTGTTGTTAAATTTGTTGGTGATTTTCAATGTTGAGGTTGTGTTTGAGTTTGTTGGTGTTTTTCCATGATGAGGTTTTTGAATTTGTTGGTGTTTTTCAAAGTTGAGGTTGTTGTTGAATTTGTTGGAGACTTTCAATGTTGAGTTTGTTGTTGAATAGTTTTGTGTTTTTCATTGTTGAGGTTGATGTTGAAATTTTTGGTGTTTCTCATTGTTGAGGTTTTTGTTGAATTTTTTGGTGTTTTTGAATCTTGTGGTTGTTGATGAACTTTTTGATGTTTTTCATTGTTGAGGTTTTTGTTGAATTTGTTGGTGATTTTCAATGTTGAGGTTGTTGTTGAATTTATTGGTGTATTCAATGTTTTTATTTGAATCTTTTTGTATTTTTCAAAGTTGAGGTTGCAATTGAATTTGTTGCTGTTACTAATTGTTGAGCTTGTTGAATTTTTTGGGTTTTTCAAAGTTGAGGTTGTTGTTGAATTTTTTAGTGTTTTTCATTGTTGAGGTTTCTGTTCAATTTTTTGGTGATTTTAAATGTTGAGGTTGTTGAATTTATTGGTGTTTTTCATTGTTGAGGATTCTGTTGAATTTGTTGGTTTTTTTGAATGTTGAGGTTGTTGATGAATTTTTTGGTGTTTTTCAAAGTTGAGGTTTTTGTTGAATTTGTTGGTGTTTTTCATTGTTGATGTTGTTAAATTTGTTGGTGATTTTCAATGTTGAGGTAGTGATTGAATTTGTTGGTGTTTTTCCATGTTGAGGTTTTTGAATTTGTTGGTGTTTTTCAAAGTTGAGGTTTTTGTTGAATTTGTTGGTGATTTTCAATGTTGAGTTTGTTGTTAAATTTTTTGTTGTTATTCATTGTTGAGGTTGATGTTGAAATTGTTGGAGTTTTTCAATGTTAATGTTGATGTTGAATTTTTTGGTGATTTTCAATGTTGAGTTTGTTGTTGAATTTGTTGGTGTTTTTTAATTTTTGATGTTTTTGTTGAATTTGTTGGTGTTTTTGAATGTTGAGGTTGTTGATGAATTTTTTGGTGTTTTTCTTTGTTGTGGTTTTTGTTGAATTTGTTGGTGTTTTTCATTGTTGAGGTTGTTGTTGAATTTGTTGGTGATTTTCAATGTTGAGTTTGTTGTTGAATCTTTTTGTATTTTTCAAAGTTGAGGTTGCAGTTGAATTTGTTCCTGTTTCTCAATGTTGAGGTTGTTGAATTTTTTGGTGTTTTTCATTGTTGAGGTTGTTGTTGAAATTGTTGGAGTTTTTCAACGTTGAGGCTGTTGTTGAATTTTTTGGTGATTTTCAATGTTGAGTTTGTTGTTGAATTTGTTGGTGTTTTTCAAGTTTGAGGTTGTTGAATTGATTGGTATTTTTCAAAGTTGACGTTGTTGTTGAATTTTTTGGTTTTTTTAATTGTTGAGGTTTTTGTTGAATTTGTTGGTGTTTTTGAATGTTGAGGTTGTTGATGAATTTTTTGGTGTTTTTCATTGTTGAGGTTGTTGTTGAATTTGTCGGTGTTTTTGAATGTTGAGGTTGTTGTTGAATTGTTTGGTGTTTTTCATTGTTGTGGTTGTTGTTGTTGAATTTTTGATCTTTTTCCATTGTGAGTTTGTTGTTAAATTTGTTGGTGATTTTCAATTTTGAGGTTGTTGTTGAATGTGTTGGTGTTATCAATTTTTATTTTGTTGAACCTTTTTGTATTTTTCAAAGTTGAGGTTGTTGTTGAATTTTTTGATGTTTTTCACTGCTGAGGTTGTTGTTGAATTTGATGGTGTTTTTCAATGTTGAATTTGTTGAATCTGTTGGTGTTTTTCAAAGAAGCGTTTGTTATTGAATTTGTTGGTTTATTTGAATGTTGAGGTTTCTAAATCTGTTGGTGTTTTTCAAATTGAGGTTGCTGTTGAACTTTTTGCTGTTTTTCATAGTTGAGGTTTTTGTTGAATTTGTTGGTGTTTTTCATAGTTGAGGTTGTTGAAGTTGTTGGTGTTTTTCAAAGTTGAGGTTGTTGTTGAATTTTTTGGTGTTTTTCATTGTTGAGGTTTTTGTTGAATTTTTGGTGTTTTTGAATGTTGAGGTTGTTGATGAATTTTTTGGTGTTTTTCATTGTTGAGGTTTTTGTTGAATTTGTTGGTGTTTTTCACTGTTGAGGTTGTTGTTGAATTTGTTGGTGATTTTCAATATTGAGGTTGTAGTTGAATTTTTTCGTGTTTATCCATGTTGAGGTTTTTGAATTTGTTGGTGTTTTACAAAGTTGAGGTTGTTGTTGAATTTGTTGGTGATTTTCAATGATGAGGTTGTTGAATTTATTGGTGTTATCAACGGTTTTTTTTGATCTTTTATGTATTTTTCAAAGTTGAGGTTGCAGTTGAATTTGTTGGTGTTCTTCCATGTTGAGGTGGTTGAACTTGTTGGTGTTTTTCAATGTTGAGGTTGTTATTGAATATCTTGGTGTTTTTCATTGTTGAGGTTTTTGTTGAATTTTTTGGTGTTTTTGAATGTTGAGGTTATTGATGAATTTTTTGGTGTTTTTCATTGTTGAGGTTTTTGTTGAATTTGTTGGTGATTTTCAATGTTGAGTTTGATGTTGAATTTATTGGTGTATTCAATGTTTATTTTTGAATCTTTTTGTATTTTTCAAAGTTGAGGTTGCAGTTGAATTTGTTGCTGTTTCTCAATGTTGAGCTTGTTGAATTTTTTGGTGTTTTTCAAAGTTGAGGTTGTTGCTACATTTTTTGATGTTTTTCATTGCTGAGGTTGTTGTTGAATTTGTTGGTGATTTTCAATGTTGAGTTTGATGTTGAATTTATTGGTGTATTCAATGTTTATTTTTGAATCTTTTTGTATTTTTCAAAGTTGAGGTTGCAGTTGAATTTGTTGCTGTTTCTCAATGTTGAGGTTGTGGAATTTTTTGGTGTTTTTCAAAGTTGAGGTTGTTGTTGAATTTTTTGGTGTTTTTCATTGTTGAGGTTTTTGTTCGATTTTTTCGGTGTTTTTCAATGTTGCGGTACTTGTTTAATTTGTTGGTGTTTTTCATTGCTGAGGTTTTTGTTGAATTTTTTGATGTTTTTCGTTGCTGAGGTTCTTGTTGAATTTGTTGGTGATTTTGAATGTTCAGGTTGTTGAATTTCTTGGTGTTATCAATGTTTTTTTTTAATCTTTTTTGTATTTTTCAAAGTTGAGGTTGCAGTTGAATTTGTTGGTGTTTTTCAATGTTGAGGTTGTTGAATTTGTTGGTGCTTTCCAAAGTTGAGGTTGTTGTTGAATTTTTTGGTGTTTTTCATTGTTGAGGTTTTTGTTGAATTATTTGGTGTTTTTGAATGTTGAGGTTGTTGATGAATTTTTTGGTGTTTTTTATTGTTGAGGTTATTGTTGAATTTGTTGGTGTTTCTGAATGTTGAGGTTGTTGTTGAATTTTTTGTGCTTTTCATTGTTGTGGTTGTTGTTGAATTTGTTGGAGTTTTTCAATGTTGAGGTTTTGTTGAATTTGTTGGTGATTTTCAATATTGAGGTTGTTGTTGAATTTGCTGGTGTTATCAATTATTATTTTGTTGAACCTTTTTGTATTTTTAAAAGTTGAGGTTGTTGTTGAATTTGTTGTTGATTTTCAATGTTGAGTTTGTTTTTGAATTTTTCAGTGATTTTCAATGTTGAGGTTGATGTTGAATTTGTTGCTGTTTTTCCATGTTAAGGTTTTTGAATTTGTTGGTGTTTTTCAAAGTTGAGGTTGATGTTGAATTTGTTGGTGATTTTCAATGTTGAGGTTGTTGTTGAATTTATTGGTGTATTCAATGTTTTTATTTGAATCTTTTCGTATTTTTCAAAGTTGAGGTTGCAGTTGAATTTGTTTCACAATGTTGAGCTTGTTGAATTTTTTGGTGTTTTTCAAAGTTGAGGTTGTTGTTGAGTTTTTTGATGTTTCTCATTGCTGAGGTTGTTGTTGAATTTGTTGGTGATTTTCAATGTTGAGGTTGTTGAATTTATTGGTGTTATCAATGGTTTTTATTGATCTTTTTTGTATTTTTCAAAGTTGAGTTTGCAGTTGAATTTGTTGGTGTTTTTCAATGTTGATATTGTTGAAGATGTTTGTGTTTTGCAAAGTTGAGGTTGTTGTTGAATTTTTTGGTGTTTTTCACTGTTGATGTTGTTGTTGAATTTGTTGGTGATTTTCAATATTGAAGTTGTGCTTGAATTTGTTTGTGTTTTTCCATGTTCAGGTTTTTGAATTTGTTGGTCTTTTTCAAAGTTGAGATTGTTGTTGAATTTCTTGGTGATTTTCAAAGTTGATCTTGTTGTTGAATATTTTTGTGCTTTTCATTGTTGAGGTTGTTGTTGACATTGTCGTAGTTTTTCAATGTTGAGGCTGTTGTTGAATTTTTTCGTGATTTTCAATGTTGAGTTTGTTGTTGAATTTGTTGGTGTTTTTCAATGTGGAGGTTGTTGAATTTGTTGGTATTTTTAAAAGATGACGTTGTTGTTGAAATTTTGGGTGTTTTTAATTGTTCAGGTTTTTGTTGAATTTGTTGGTGTTTTTGAATGTTGAGGTTGTTGCTGAATTTTTTGGTGTTTTTCATTGTTGAGGTTGTTGTTGAATTTGTTGGTGCTTTTCGTGGTTGTTGTTGAATTTTTGATGTTATTCATTGTTGAGGTTGTTGTTAAATTTGTTGGTGATTTTCAATGTTGAGGTTGTGTTTGAGTTTGTTGGTGTTTTTCCATGATGAGGTTTTTGAATTTGTTGGTGTTTTTCAAAGTTGAGGTTGTTGTTGAATTTGTTGGAGACTTTCAATGTTGAGTTTGTTGTTGAATATTTTTGTGTTTTTCATTGTTGAGGTTGATGTTGAAATTTTTGGTGTTTCTCATTGTTGAGGTTTTTGTTGAATTTTTTGGTGTTTTTGAATCTTGTGGTTGTTGATGAACTTTTTGATGTTTTTCATTGTTGAGGTTTTTGTTGAATTTGTTGGTGATTTTCAATGTTGAGGTTGTTGTTGAATTTATTGGTGTATTCAATGTTTTTATTTGAATCTTTTTGTATTTTTCAAAGTTGAGGTTGCAATTGAATTTGTTGCTGTTACTAATTGTTGAGCTTGTTGAATTTTTTGGGTTTTTCAAAGTTGAGGTTGTTGTTGAATTTTTTAGTGTTTTTCATTGTTGAGGTTTCTGTTCAATTTTTTGGTGATTTTAAATGTTGAGGTTGTTGAATTTATTGGTGTTTTTCATTGTTGAGGATTCTGTTGAATTTGTTGGTTTTTTTGAATGTTGAGGTTGTTGATGAATTTTTTGGTGTTTTTCAAAGTTGAGGTTTTTGTTGAATTTGTTGGTGTTTTTCATTGTTGATGTTGTTAAATTTGTTGGTGATTTTCAATGTTGAGGTAGTGATTGAATTTGTTGGTGTTTTTCCATGTTGAGGTTTTTGAATTTGTTGGTGTTTTTCAAAGTTGAGGTTTTTGTTGAATTTGTTGGTGATTTTCAATGTTGAGTTTGTTGTTAAATTTTTTGTTGTTATTCATTGTTGAGGTTGATGTTGAAATTGTAGGAGTTTTTCAATGTTAATGTTGATGTTGAATTTTTTGGTGATTTTCAATGTTGAGTTTGTTGTTGAATTTGTTGGTGTTTTTTAATTTTTGATGTTTTTGTTGAATTTGTTGGTGTTTTTGAATGTTGAGGTTGTTGATGAATTTTTTGGTGTTTTTCTTTGTTGTGGTTTTTGTTGAATTTGTTGGTGTTTTTCATTGTTGAGGTTGTTGTTGAATTTGTTGGTGATTTTCAATGTTGAGTTTGTTGTTGAATCTTTTTGTATTTTTCAAAGTTGAGGTTGCAGTTGAATTTGTTCCTGTTTCTCAATGTTGAGGTTGTTGAATTTTTTGGTGTTTTTCATTGTTGAGGTTGTTGTTGAAATTGTTGGAGTTTTTCAACGTTGAGGCTGTTGTTGAATTTTTTGGTGATTTTCAATGTTGAGTTTGTTGTTGAATTTGTTGGTGTTTTTCAAGGTTGAGGTTGTTGAATTGATTGGTATTTTTCAAAGTTGACGTTGTTGTTGAATTTTTTGGTTTTTTTAATTGTTGAGGTTTTTGTTGAATTTGTTGGTGTTTTTGAATGTTGAGGTTGTTGATGAATTTTTTGGTGTTTTTCATTGTTGAGGTTGTTGTTGAATTTGTCGGTGTTTTTGAATGTTGAGGTTGTTGTTGAATTGTTTGGTGTTTTTCATTGTTGTGGTTGTTGTTGTTGAATTTTTGATCTTTTTCCATTGTGAGTTTGTTGTTAAATTTGTTGGTGATTTTCAATTTTGAGGTTGTTGTTGAATGTGTTGGTGTTATCAATTTTTATTTTGTTGAACCTTTTTGTATTTTTCAAAGTTGAGGTTGTTGTTGAATTTTTTGATGTTTTTCACTGCTGAGGTTGTTGTTGAATTTGATGGTGTTTTTCAATGTTGAATTTGTTGAATCTGTTGGTGTTTTTCAAAGAAGCGTTTGTTATTGAATTTGTTGGTTTATTTGAATGTTGAGGTTTCTAAATCTGTTGGTGTTTTTCAAATTGAGGTTGCTGTTGAACTTTTTGCTGTTTTTCATAGTTGAGGTTTTTGTTGAATTTGTTGGTGTTTTTCATAGTTGAGGTTGTTGAAGTTGTTGGTGTTTTTCAAAGTTGAGGTTGTTGTTGAATTTTTTGGTGTTTTTCATTGTTGAGGTTTTTGTTGAATTTTTGGTGTTTTTGAATGTTGAGGTTGTTGATGAATTTTTTGGTGTTTTTCATTGTTGAGGTTTTTGTTGAATTTGTTGGTGTTTTTCACTGTTGAGGTTGTTGTTGAATTTGTTGGTGATTTTCAATATTGAGGTTGTAGTTGAATTTTTTCGTGTTTATCCATGTTGAGGTTTTTGAATTTGTTGGTGTTTTACAAAGTTGAGGTTGTTGTTGAATTTGTTGGTGATTTTCAATGATGAGGTTGTTGAATTTATTGGTGTTATCAACGGTTTTTTTTGATCTTTTATGTATTTTTCAAAGTTGAGGTTGCAGTTGAATTTGTTGGTGTTCTTCCATGTTGAGGTGGTTGAACTTGTTGGTGTTTTTCAATGTTGAGGTTGTTATTGAATATCTTGGTGTTTTTCATTGTTGAGGTTTTTGTTGAATTTTTTGGTGTTTTTGAATGTTGAGGTTATTGATGAATTTTTTGGTGTTTTTCATTGTTGAGGTTTTTGTTGAATTTGTTGGTGATTTTCAATGTTGAGTTTGATGTTGAATTTATTGGTGTATTCAATGTTTATTTTTGAATCTTTTTGTATTTTTCAAAGTTGAGGTTGCAGTTGAATTTGTTGCTGTTTCTCAATGTTGAGCTTGTTGAATTTTTTGGTGTTTTTCAAAGTTGAGGTTGTTGCTACATTTTTTGATGTTTTTCATTGCTGAGGTTGTTGTTGAATTTGTTGGTGATTTTCAATGTTGAGTTTGATGTTGAATTTATTGGTGTATTCAATGTTTATTTTTGAATCTTTTTGTATTTTTCAAAGTTGAGGTTGCAGTTGAATTTGTTGCTGTTTCTCAATGTTGAGGTTGTGGAATTTTTTGGTGTTTTTCAAAGTTGAGGTTGTTGTTGAATTTTTTGGTGTTTTTCATTGTTGAGGTTTTTGTTCGATTTTTTCGGTGTTTTTCAATGTTGCGGTACTTGTTTAATTTGTTGGTGTTTTTCATTGCTGAGGTTTTTGTTGAATTTTTTGATGTTTTTCGTTGCTGAGGTTCTTGTTGAATTTGTTGGTGATTTTGAATGTTCAGGTTGTTGAATTTCTTGGTGTTATCAATGTTTTTTTTTAATCTTTTTTGTATTTTTCAAAGTTGAGGTTGCAGTTGAATTTGTTGGTGTTTTTCATTGTTGAGGTTTTTGTTGAATTTTTTGGTGTTTTGGAATGTTGAGATGGTTGATGAATTTGTTGTTGTTATCAATTTTTATTTTGTTGAACCTTTTTGTAGTTTTTAAAGTTGAGGTTGTTGTTGAATTTGTTGGTGTTTTTTCAAAGCTGAGCTTGTTGTTGAATTTGTTGGTGTATTTGAATGTTGTGGTTGTTAAATCTGCTGGTGTTTTTCAAATTGAGGTTGTTGTTGAATTTTTTGGTGTTTTTCATTGTTGAGGGTTTTGATGAATTTGTTGGTGTTTTTCATTGTTGAGGTTGTTGTTGAATTTGTTGGTGATTTTCAATATTAAGGTTGTAGTTGAATTTGTTGGTGTTTTTCCATTTTGAGGTTTTTGAATTTGGTGGTGTTTTTCAAACTTGAGGTTTTTGTTGATAATTTGATGTTTTTCAATGTTGAGGTTGTTGTTGAATTTTTTTGTTGATTTTCAATATTGAGATTGTTGTTGAATTTGTTGGTGTATTCAATGTTATTTTTTGAATCTTTTTGTATTTTTCAAAGTTGAGGTTGCAGTTGAATTTGTTGCTGTTTCTCAATGTTGAGGTTGTTGATTTTTTTGGTGTCTTTCAAAGTTGAGGTTGTTGTTGAATTTTTAGATGTTTTTCATTGCTGAGATTGTTGTTGAATTTGTTGGTGATTTTCAACGTTGAGGTTGTTGAATTTATTGGTGTTATCAATGATTTTTTTTGATCTTTTTTGTATTTTTCAAAGTTGAGGTTGCAGTTGAATTTCTTGCTGTTTTTCAATGTTGAGGTGGGTGAAGTTGTTGGTTTTTTTCAAAGTTGAGGTTGTTGTTGAATTGTTTGGTGTTTTTCATTGTTGAGTTTATTGTTGAATTTTTTGTTGTTTTTGAATGTTGAAGTTGTTGTTGAATTTTTTGATGTTTATCATTGTTGAGGTTGTTGTTGAATTTGTTGGTGATTTTCAATGTTGAGTTTGTTGTTGAAATTGTTGGAGTTTTTCAATGTTAAAGTTGTTGTTTTTTTTTTGGTGTTTTTGAATGTTGAGGTTGTTGTTGAATTTTTGTGTGTTTTCCATTGCTGAGGTTGTTATTGAATGTGTTGCTGTTTTTGATTCCTGAGGTTGTTGTTGAATTTGTTGGTGTTTTTCAATGTTGAGGTTGTTGTTGAATTTTTAGATGTTTTTCATTGACGAGGTTGTTGTTGAATTTGTTGGTGTTTTTGAATGTTGAGGTTGTTGTTGAATTGTATGGTGTTTTTCATTGTTGTGGTCGTTGTTGTTGAATTGATTGATTTTTTTAATTGTTGAGGATGTTGTTAAATTTGTTGGTGATTTTCACTATTGAGGTTGTTGTTGAATTTGTTGCTGTTATTAATTTTGATTTTGTTGAAGCTTTTTGTATTTTTAAAAGTTGAGGTTGTTGTTGAATTTGATGGTGTTTTTCAATGTTTAGGTTGTTGAATTTGCTGGTGTTTTTCCAAGCTTAGTTTCATGTTGAATTTGTTGGTGTATTTGAATGTTGAGGTTGTTAAATTTGTTGGTGTTTTTCAAAAATGAGGTTGTTGTTGAATTTTTTGGTGTTTTTCATTGTTGAGGTTTTTGTTCAATTTCTTGGTATTTTTCATTTTAGAGGTTGTTGTTGAATTTGTTAGTGATTTCCAATATTGAGGTTGTAGTTGAATTTGTTGGTGTTTTTCCATGTTGAGGTTTTTGAATTTGTTGGTGTTTTTCAAAGTTGAGGTTGTTGTTGAATATTTTGGTGTTTTTCAATGTTGAGGTTGTTGTTGAATTTTTTGCTGATTTTCAATATTGAGGTCGTTGTTGAATTTCTTAGTGTATTCAATGTTTTTTTTTTAATCTTTTGAGGTTTTTGTTGAATTTGTTGGTGTTTTTGAATGTTGAGGTTGTTGTTGAATTTGTTGGTGATTTTCAATATTGAGGTTGTAGTTGAATTTGTTGGTGTTTTTCCATGTTGAGGTTTTTGAATTTGTTCGTGTTTTTCAAAGTTGAGGTTTTTGTTGAATTTTTTGGTGTTTTTTATCGTTGAGTTTTTTGTTGAACTTGTTGCTGTTTTTGAATGTTGCAGTTGTTGTTGAATTTTTTGATGTTTTTCATTGTTTAAGTTGTTGAATTTGTTAGTGATTTTCAATGTTGTGTTTGTTGATGATTTTTTTGGTCTTTTTCATTGTTGAGGTTGTTGTTGAAATTGTGTTGTTTTTCAATGTTGAGGTTGTTGTTGAATTTTTAGGTATTTTTCATTGTTGAGGTCGTTGTTGTTGAATTTTTTGCTGTTTTCATTTCTGAGGTTGTTGTTGAATTTTTTGGTGTTTTAAATGTTGAGATTGTTGTTGAATTATTTGGTGTTTTTAATTGTTGTGTTTGTTGTTGAATTTGTTGGTGATTTTCAATATTGAGGTTGTGGTTGAAATTGTTAGTGTTTTTCCATGTTGAGGTTTGCCGTTGAATTTTTTGGTGTTTTTCATTGTTGAGGTTGTTGTTGAAATTGTTGGAGTTTTTCAATGTTGAGGTTGTTGTTGAATTTTTTGGTATTTTTCAATGTTGAGGTCGTTGTGTTGAATTGTTTGCTGTTTATCATTGCTGAGGTTGTTGTTGAATTTGTTGGTGTTATTGAATGTTGAGGTTGTTGTTGAATTTTTTGTTGCTTTCATTGTTGAGGTTGTTGTTGAATTTGTTAGTTATTTTCAATGTTGAGTTTGTTGTTGAATTTTTTGGTGTTTTTCATTGTTGAGGTTTTTGTTGAATCTGTTGGTGTTTTCGAATGTTGAGGTTGTTGTTCAATTTGTTGGTGTTTTGAATGTTGAGATTGTTGTTGAATTATTTGGCGTTTTTCATTGTTGAAGTTGTTGTTGAATTTTGTGATGTTTTTCATTGTTGAGGTTTTTGATGAATTTATTGTTGATTTTCATTATTGAGGTTCTTGTTGAATTTTTTGGTGTTGACAATGATTTTTCTTGAACTTTTTTGTATTTTTGAAAGTTGAGGTTGTTGTTGAATTTTTTGGTGATTTTCAATGTTGAGGTTTTTGTTGAATTTGTTGGTGTTTTTGAATGTTGACGTTGTTGTTGAATTTGTTGGTGTTTTTCAAAGTTGATGTTGTTGTTGAATTTTTTGGTGTTTTTCATTGTTGAGTTTTTTGTTGAATTTGTTGTTGGTATTGAATGTTGAGGTTGTTGATGAATTTTTTGGTGTTTTTCATTGTTGAGTTTTTTGTTGAATTTGTTGTTGACTTTGAATGTTGAGGTTGTTGTTGAAATTTTTCATGTTTTTCATTGTTGAGGTTGTTGTTGAATTTGTTGGTGATTTTCAATGTTGAGTTTGTTGTTGAATTTTTTGGTATGTTTCATTGTTGAGGTTGTTGTTGAAATTGTTGGAGTTTTTCAATGTTGAGGTTGTTGAATTTTTTGTTGTTTTTCATTGTTGAGATCGTTGTTGTTGAATTGTTTGCTGTTTTTCATTGTTGAGGTTGTTGATGAATTTGTTGGTGATTTTCAATATTGAGGTTGTTGTTGAATTTATTGGTGTTATCAATGTTTTTTTTTAAACTTTTTTGTATTTTTCAAAGTTGAGTTTGCATTTTAATTTGTTGGTGTTTTTCAATGTTGATGTTGTTGAATTTGTTGGTGTTTTTCAAAGTTGTGATTGTTGTTGAATTTTTTGGTGTTTTCATTGTTGAGGTTTTAGTTGAATTTTTTGGTTTTTTGTAATGTGGAGGTTGTTGTTGTATTTTTTGATGTTTTTCAATGTAGAGATTTTGGTTGAATTTGATGGTTATTTTCAATTTTGTGTTTGTTGTTGAATTTTTTGGTGTTTTTCATTGTTGCGGTACTTGTTGAATTTGTTGGTGTTTTTCATTCTTGAGGCTGTTGATGAATTTTGGGTTTTTTTCATTGCTGAGGTTTTTGTTGAATTTGTTGGTGTTTCTGAATGTTGAGGTTGTTGTTGAATTTTTTGGTGCTTTCCATTGATGAGGGTGTTGTTGAATTTGTTGGAGTTTTTCAATGTTGAGGTTGTTGTTGTATTTGTTGGTGTTTTTCAATGTTGAGGTTGTTGAATTTGTTGGTGTTTTTAAACTTGACGTTGTTGTTGAATTTTTTGGCGTTTTTCATTGTTGAGGTTTATGTTGAATTTGTTGGTGTTTCTCAATGTTGAGGTTGTTCTTCTATTTGTTGGTGCTTTTCATTGTTGAGGTTGTTGTTGAATTTGTTGGAGTTTTTCAATGTTGAGGTTGTTGTTGAACTTGTTGGTGTTTTTCAACGTTGAGGTTGTTGAAGTTGTTGGTGTTTTTAAAGTTGACGTTGTTGTTCAATTTTTTGGTGTTTTCAATTGTTGAGGTTTTTGTTGAATTTGTTGGTGTTTTTGAATGTTGAGGTTGTTGTTGAATTTGTTGCTATTTTTCATTGTTGAGGTTGTTGTTGAATTTGTTGTTGTTTTCGAATGTTGAGGTTGGAGTTGAATTGTTTGGTGTTTTTCATTGTTGAGGTTTTTCTTGAATTTGTTGGTCTCTTTGAATGTTGAGGTTGTTAAATCTAATGGCTTTTTTCAAAATTGAGGTTGTTGCATTTTTTGTGTTTTTCATTGTTGACGTTTTTGTTGAATACGTTGGTGTTTTTCATTGTGGAGGTTGTTGTTGAATTTGTTGGTGATTTTCAATATTGAGGTTGTAGTTGAATTTGTTGGTGTTTTTCATTCTTGAGGTTCTTGTTGAATTTTTTGATGTTATTCATTGCTGAGGTTGTTGTTGAATTTGTTGGTGATTTTCAATGTTGAGGTTGTTGAATTTATTGGTGTCATCAATGGTTTTTTTTGATCAGTTTTGTATTTTTCAAAGTTGAGGTTGTTGTTGAATTTGTTGATGTTTTTCAATGTTTAGGTTGTTGAATTTGCTCGGGTTTTTGAATGTTGAGGTTGTTGTTGAATTTTTTGGTGTTTTTCATTGTTGAGGTTGTTGTTGAATTTGTAGTTGTTTTTGAATGTTGAGGTTGGTGTTGAATTGTTTGGTGTTTTTCATTGCTAACGTTGTTGTTGTTGAATTTTTTGATGTTTTTCATTGTTAATGTTGTTGTTAAATTTGTTGGTGATTTTCAATATTGAGGTTGTTGTTGAATTTGTTGGTACTTTTCCCTGTTGAGGTTTTTGAATTTGTTTATGTTTTCAAAGTTGAGGTTGTTGTTGAATATTTTGGCCTTTTTCAATGTTAAGGATCTTGTTGAATTTATTGATGTTATCAATGATTTTTCTTGAACTTTTTTGTATTTTTCAAAGTTGAGGTTGCAGTTGAATTTGTTGGCGTTGTTCAAAGTTGAGGTTGTTGAATTTGTTGGTGTTTTTCAAAGTTGAGGTTGTTGTTGAATTTTTTGATGTTTTTCAATGTTGAGGTTGTTGTTGAATTTGTTGGTGTTTTTCAATGTTGAGGTTGTTGAATTTCTTGGTGTTTTTCAAAGTTGACGTTGTTCTTGAATTTTTTGGTGTTCATAATTGTTGAGGTTTTTGTTAAATTTGTTGGTTTTTTTGAATGTTGAGGTTGTTGTTGAATTTTTTGGTGTTTTTCATTGTTGAGGTTGTTGTTGAATTTGTTGTTGTTTTTGAATGTTGAGGTTGGTGTTAAATTGTTTGGTGTTTTCCATTGTTGACGTTGTTGTTGTTGAATTTTTTGATGTTTTTCATTGTTGAGGTTGTTGTTAAATTTGTTGGTGATTTTCAGTATTGAGGTTGTTGTTGAATTTGTTGGTGTCTTTCCATGTTGAGGTTTTTGAATTTGTTTATGTTTTCAAAGTTGCGGTTGTTGTTAAATTTGTTGGTGATGTTCAATATTGTGGTTTTTGTTGAATTTTTTGTTGTTTTTCATTGTTGAGGTTTTTGTTGAATTTTTTGGTGTTTTTGAATGTTGAGGTTGCTGTTGAATTTTTTGGTGTTTTTCACTGTTGAGGTTACTGTTGAATTTGTTGGAGTTTTTCAATTTTGAGGATGTTGTTGAATTTGTATGAGTTTTTCAACGTTGAGGTTGTTGAATTTGTTGGTGTTTTTCAAAGTTGAGTTTGTTGTTGAATTTTTTGGTGTTTTTCATGGTTGAGTTTTTTGTTGAATTTGTTGTTGTTTTTGAATGTTGAGGTTGTTGTTGAATTTAGTGATTTCTTTCATTGTTGAGGTTGTTGTTGAATTTGTTAGTTATTTTCAATGTTGAGTTTGTTGTTGAATTTGTTGGTGTTTTTCCATGTTGGGATTTTTGAATTTGTTGGTGTTTTTCAAAGTTGAGGTTGTTGTTGAATTTTTTGGTGCTTTCATTGTTGAGGTTTTTGTAGAATTTCTTGGTGTTTTGGAATGTTGAGGTTGTTGTTGTATATTTTGATGTTTTTCAATGTTGAGATTTTTGTTGAATTTGATGCTCATTTTTAATTTTGAGTTTGTTGTTGAATTTTCAGGTGTTTTTCATTGTTGCGGTACATGTTGAATTTGTTGGTGTTTTTCATTTTTGAGGTTGTTGTTGAATTGTTGGTTTTTTTCATTGCTGAGGTTGATGTTGAATTTGTTGGTGATTTTCAATGTTGAGGTTGTTGAATTTATTGGTCTTATCAATGGTTTTTTTTATCTTTTTTGTATTTTTCAAAGTTGAGGTTGCAGTTGAATTTGTTGGTGTTTTTCAATGTTGAGGTTGTTGAATTTGTTGGTGCTTTCCAAAGTTGAGGTTGTTGTTGAATTTTTTGGTGTTTTTCATTGTTGAGGTTTTTGTTGAATTATTTGGTGTTTTTGAATGTTGAGGTTGTTGATGAATTTTTTGGTGTTTTTCATTGTTGAGGTTATTGTTGAATTTGTTGGTGTTTCTTAATGTTGAGGTTGTTGTTGAATTTGTTGGAGTTTTTCAATGTTGAGGTTTTGTTGAATTTGTTGGTGTTTTTAAATGTTGAGGTTGTTGAATTTGTTGGTGTTTTAAAAATGTTGAGGTTGTTGAATTTGTTGGTGTTTTTAAAGTTGACGTTGTTGTTGAATTTTTTGGTGTTTTTAATTGTTGAGGTTTTTCTTGAATTTGTTGGTGTTTTTGAATGTTGATGTTGTTGTTGATTTTTTTGTTTTTTTTCATTGATGAGGTTGTTGTTGTATTTGAATGTTGAGGTTGTTGTTGAATTGCTTGGTGCTTTTCATTGTTGAGGTTGTTGTTGTTGAATTATTTGATATTTTTCATTGTTGAGGTTGTTGTTTAATTTGTTGGTGATTTTCAAAGCTGAGGTTGTTGTTGAATTTGTTGGTTTATTTGAATGTTGAGGTTGTTAAATCTATTGGCATTTTTCAAAACTGAGGTTGTTGAATCGTTTGGTGTTTTTCATTGTTGACGTTTTTTTTGAATACGTTGGTGTTTTTCATTGTTCAGGTTGTTGTTGAATTTGTTTGTGATTTTCATTCTTGAGGTTATAGTTGAATATGTTGGTGTTTTTCATTCTTGAGGTTCTTGTTGAATTTTTTGATGTTCTTCATTGCTGAGGTTGTTGTTGAATATGTTGGTGATTTTCAATCTAGAGGGTTTTGAATTTATTGTTGTCATCAATGGATTTCTTTGATCATTTTTTAATTTTTCAAAGTTGAGGTTGTTATTGAATTTGTTGGTGTTTTTCAATGTTGAGGTTGTTGAATTTGTTGGTGTTTTTCCAAGTTGAGATTGTTGTTGAATTTTTTTGGCGTTTTTCATTGTTGAGGTTGTTGTTGAATTTGTTGGAGTTTTTCAATGTTGAGGTTGTTGTTGAATTTGTTGGTGTTTTTGAATGTTGAGGTTGTTGTTGAATTTTTTTGTTCTTTTTCATTGTTGAGGTTGTTGTTGAATTTGTTGGTGTTTTGAACATTGAGATTGTTGTTGAATTATTTTGTGTTTTTCATTGTTGAGGTTGTTGTTGAATTTTTGGAGATTTTCAATATTAAGGATCTTGTTGAATTTATTCGTGTTATCAATGATTTTCCTTCTTCTTTTATGTATTTTTCAAAGTTGAGGTTGCAGTTGAATTTGTTGGTGTTTTGCAAAGTTGAGGTTGTTGTTGAATGTTTTGATATTTTTCAATGTTGAGGTTTTTGTTGAATTTGTTGGTGTATTTGAATGTTGAGGTTGTTGTTGAATTTGTTGGTGTTTTTCAATGTTGAGGTTATTGAATTTGTTGGTGTTTTTCAAAGTTGAGGTTGTTGTTGAATTTTTTTGGTGTTTTCATTGTTGAGGTTTTTGTTGAATTTCTTGGTGTTTTGGAATGTTGAGGTTGTTGTTGTATATTTTGATGTTTTTCAATGTTGAGGTTTTTGTTGAATTTGTTGGTGTTTTTGAATGTTGAGGTTGGTGTTGAATTGCTTGGTGCTTTTCATTGTTGAGGTTGTTGTTAAATTTGTTGGTGATTTTCAAAGCTGAGGTTGTTGTTGAATATGTTGGTGTTTTTGAATGTTGAGGTTGTTAAATCTATTGGCATTTTTCAATACTGAGGTTGTTGAATCTTTTTGTGTTTTTCATTGTTGACGTTTTTGTTGAATACGTTGGTGTTTTTCATTGTTCAGGTTGTTGTTGAATTTGTTTGTGATTTTCAATATTGAGGTTGTAGTTGAATCTGTTGGTGCTTTTCTTTCTTGAGGTTCTTGTTGAATTTTTTGATGTTCTTCATTGCTGAGGTTGTTGTTGAATTTGTTGGTGATTTTCAATCTAGAGGTTTTTGAATTTATTGGTGTCATCAATGGATTTCTTTGATCATTTTTTACTTTTTCAAAGTTGAGGTTGTTGTTGAATTTGTTGGTGTTTTTCAATGTTGAGGTTGTTGAATTTGTTGGTGTTTTTCAAAGTTGAGATTATTGTTGAATTTTTTTGGCGTTTTTCATTGTTGAGGTTGTTGTTGAATTTGTTGGAGTTTTTCAATGTTGAGGTTGTTGTTGAATTTGGTGGTGTTTTTGAATGTTGAGGTTTTTGTAGAATTTTTTGTTTTTTTTCATTGTTGAGGTTGTTGTTGAATTTGTTGTTGTTTTTGAATGTTGAGGTTGCTGTTGAATTGTTTCGTATTTTCCATTGTTGACGTTGTTGTTGTTGAATTTTATTGATATTTTTCATTGTTGAGGTTGTTGTTAAATTTGTTGGTGATTTACAATATTGAGGTTGTTGTTGAATTAGTTGGCGTTTTTCCATGTTGAATGTTTTGAATTTGTTTATGTTTTCAAAGTTGAGGTTGTTGTTAAATTTGTTGGTGATTTTCAATACTGAGGTTGTTGTTGAATTTTTTGGTGTTTTTCATTGTTGAGGTTGTTGTTGAAACTGTTGGAGTTTTTCAATGTTGAGGTTCTTGTTGAATTATTTGGTGTTTTTCATTGTTGAGGTCGTTGTTGTTGAATTGTTTGCCTGTTTTCATTGCTGAGGTTGTTGATGAATTTGGTGGTGATTTTCAATATTGAGGTTGTTGTTGAATTTGTTGGTGTTTTTCAATCGTGAGGTTGTTGTTGAATTTTTTGGTGTTCTTCATTGTTGAGGCTTTTGTTGAATTTGTTGTTCTTTTTGAATGTTGAGGTTGTTATGAATTTTTTGGTGTTTTTCATTGTTGAGGTTGTTGTTGAATTTGTTGGTGTTTTTCATTGTTGAGGTTGTTGTTGAATTTGTTGGAGATTTTCAATATTGAGGTTGCAGTTCAATTTGTTGCTGTTTTTCCATGTTGAGGTTTTTGAATTTGTTGGTGTTTTTCATTGTTGAGGTTGTTGTTGAATTTGTTGTTGTTTTTGAATGTTGAGGTTGGTGTTGAATTGTTTGGTGTTTTCCATTGTTGACGTTGTTGTTGTTGAATTTTTTGATGTTTTTCATTGTTGAGGTTGTTGTTAAATTTGTTGGTGATTTACAATATTGAGGTTGTTGTTGAATTAGTTGGTGTTTTTCCATGTTGAGGTTTTTGAATTTGTTTATGTTTTCAAAGTTGAGGTTGTTGTTGAATTTTTTGCTGATTTTCAATATTGAGGTCGTTGTTGAATTTCTTAGTGTATTCAATGTTTTTTTTTTAATCTTTTGAGGTTTTTGTTGAATTTGTTGGTGTTTTTGAATGTTGAGGTTGTTGTTGAATTTGTTGGTGATTTTCAATATTGAGGTTATGGTTGAATTTGTTGGTGTTTTTCCATGTTGAGGTTTTTGAATTTGTTCGTGTTTTCCAAAGTTGAGGTTTTTGTTGAATTTTTTGGTGTTTTTTATTGTTGAGTTTTTTGTTGAACTTGTTGCTGTTTTTGAATGTTGCAGTTGTTGTTGAATTTTTTGATGTTTTTCATTGTTTAAGTTGTTGAATTTGTTAGTGATTTTCAATGTTGTGTTTGTTGATGATTTTTTTGGCCTTTTTCATTGTTGAGGTTGTTGTTGAAATTGTGTAGTTTTTCAATGTTGAGGTTGTTGTTGAATTTTTAGGTATTTTTCATTGTTGAGGTCGTTGTTGTTGAATTTTTTGCTGTTTTCATTTCTGAGGTTGTTGTTGAATTTTTTGGTGTTTTAAATGTTGAGATTGTTGTTGAATTATTTGGTGTTTTTCATTGTTGTGTTTGTTGTTGAATTTGTTGGTGATTTTCAATATTGAGGTTGTGGTTGAAATTGTTAGTGTTTTTCCATGTTGAGGTTTGCCGTTGAATTTTTTGGTGTTTTTCATTGTTGAGGTTGTTGTTGAAATTGTTGGAGTTTTTCAATGTTGAGGTTGTTGTTAAATTTTTTGGTATTTTTCAATGTTGAGGTCGTTGTGTTGAATTGTTTGCTGTTTATCATTGCTGAGGTTGTTGTTGAATTTGTTGGTGTTATTGAATGTTGAGGTTGTTGTTGAATTTTTTGTTGCTTTCATTGTTGAGGTTGTTGTTGAATTTGTTAGTTATTTTCAATGTTGAGTTTGTTGTTGAATTTTTTGGTGTTTTTCATTGCTGAGGTTTCTGTTGAATCTGTTGGTGTTTTCGAATGTTGAGGTTGTTGTTCAATTTGTTGGTGTTTTGAATGTTGAGATTGTTGTTGAATTATTTGGCGTTTTTCATTGTTGAAGTTGTTGTTGAATTTTGTGATGTTTTTCATTGCTGAGGTTTTTGATGAATTTATTGTTGATTTTCATTATTGAGGTTCTTGTTGAATTTTTTGGTGTTGACAATGATTTTTCTTGAACTTTTTTGTATTTTTCAAAGTTGAGGTTGTTGTTGAATTTTTTGGTGATTTTCAATGTTGAGGTTTTTGTTGAATTTGTTGGTGTTTTTGAATGTTGACGTTGTTGTTGAATTTGTTGGTGTTTTTCAAAGTTGAGGTTGTTGTTGAATTTGTTGGTGTTTTTCATTGTTGAGTTTTTTGTTGAATTTGTTGTTGGTATTGAATGTTGAGGTTGTTGATGAATTTTTTGGTGTTTTTCATTGTTGATGTCTTTGTTGATTTTTTTGGTGATTTTCAAAGTTGAGGTTGTTGTTGAAATTTTTGGTGTTTTTCATTGTTGAGTTTTTTGTTGAATTTGTTGTTGATTTTGAATGTTGAGGTTGTTGTTGAAATTTTTCATGTTTTTCATTGCTGAGGTTGTTGTTGAATTTGTTGGTGATTTTCAATGTTGAGTTTGTTGTTGAATTTTTTGGTATGTTTCATTGTTGAGGTTGTTGTTGAAATTGTTGGAGTTTTTCAATGTTGAGGTTGTTGTTGAATTTTTTGTTGTTTTTCATTGTTGAGATCGTTGATGTTGAATTGTTTGCTGTTTTTCATTGTTGAGGTTGTTGAAGAATTTGCGGGTGATTTTCAATATTGAGGTTGTTGTTGAATTTATTGGTGTTATCAATGTTTTTTTTTAAACTTTTTTGTATTTTTCAAAGTTGAGTTTGCATTTTAATTTGTTGGTGTTTTTCAATGTTGATGTTGTTGAATTTGTTGGTGTTTTTCAAAGTTGTGATTGTTGTTGAATTTTTTGGTGTTTTCATTGTTGAGGTTTTAGTTGAATTTTTTGGTTTTTTGTAATGTGGAGGTTGTTGTTGTATTTTTTGATGTTTTTCAATGCAGAGATTTTGGTTGAATTTGATGGTTATTTTCAATTTTGTGTTTGTTGTTGAATTTTTTGGTGTTTTTCATTGTTGCGGTACTTGTTGAATTTGTTGGTGTTTTTCATTCTTGAGGCTGTTGATGAATTTTGGGTTTTTTTCATTGCTGAGGTTTTTGTTGAATTTGTTGGTGTTTCTGAATGTTGAGGTTGTTGTTGAATTTTTTGGTGCTTTCCATTGATGAGGGTGTTGTTGAATTTGTTGGAGTTTTTCAATGTTGAGGTTGTTGTTGTATTTGTTGGTGTTTTTCAATGTTGAGGTTGTTGAATTTGTTGGTGTTTTTAAACTTGATGTTGTTGTTGAATTTTTGGCGTTTTTCATTGTTGAGGTTTATGTTGAATTTGTTGGTGTTTCTCAATGTTGAGGTTGTTCTTCTATTTGTTGGTGCTTTTCATTGTTGAGGTTGTTGTTGAATTTGTTGGAGTTTTTCAATGTTGAGGTTGTTGTTGAACTTGTTGGTGTTTTTCAACGTTGAGGTTGTTGAAGTTGTTGGTGTTTTTAAAGTTGACGTTGTTGTTCAATTTTTTGGTGTTTTCAATTGTTGAGGTTTTTGTTGAATTTGTTGGTGTTTTTGAATGTTGAGGTTGTTCTTCTATTTGTTGGTGCTTTTCATTGTTGAGGTTGTTGTTGAATTTGTTGGAGTTTTTCAATGTTGAGGTTGTTGTTGAACTTGTTGGTGTTTTTCAACGTTGAGGTTGTTGAAGTTGTTGGTGTTTTTAAAGTTGACGTTGTTGTTCAATTTTTTGGTGTTTTCAATTGTTGAGGTTTTTGTTGAATTTGTTGGTGTTTTTGAATGTTGAGGTTGTTGTTGAATTTGTTGCTATTTTTCATTGTTGAGGTTGTTGTTGAATTTGTTGTTGTTTTCGAATGTTGAGGTTGGAGTTGAATTGTTTGGTGTTTTTCATTGTTGAGGTTTTTCTTGAATTTGTTGGTCTCTTTGAATGTTGAGGTTGTTAAATCTAATGGCTTTTTTCAAAATTGAGGTTGTTGCATTTTTTGTGTTTTTCATTGTTGACGTTTTTGTTGAATACGTTGGTGTTTTTCATTGTTGAGGTTGTTGTTGAATTTGTTGGTGATTTTCAATATTGAGGTTGTAGTTGAATTTGTTGGTGTTTTTCATTCTTGAGGTTCTTGTTGAATTTTTTGATGTTATTCATTGCTGAGGTTGTTGTTGAATTTGTTGGTGATTTTCAATGTTGAGGTTGTTGAATTTATTGGTGTCATCAATGGTTTTTTTTGATCAGTTTTGTATTTTTCAAAGTTGAGGTTGTTGTTGAATTTGTTGATGTTTTTCAATGTTTAGGTTGTTGAATTTGCTCGGGTTTTTGAATGTTGAGGTTGTTGTTGAATTTTTTGGTGTTTTTCATTGTTGAAGTTGTTGTTGAATTTGTAATTGTTTTTGAATGTTGAGGTTGGTGTTGAATTGTTTGGTGTTTTTCATTGCTAACGTTGTTGTTGTTGAAATTTTTGATGTTTTTCATTGTTAATGTTGTTGTTAAATTTGTTGGTGATTTTCAATATTGAGGTTGTTGTTGAATTTGTTGGTACTTTTCCCTGTTGAGGTTTTTGAATTTGTTTATGTTTTCAAAGTTGAGGTTGTTGTTGAATATTTTGGCCTTTTTCAATGTTAAGGATCTTGTTGAATTTATTGATGTTATCAATGATTTTTCTTGAACTTTTTTGTATTTTTCAAAGTTGAGGTTGCAGTTGAATTTGTTGGCGTTGTTCAAAGTTGAGGTTGTTGAATTTGTTGGTGTTTTTCAAAGTTGAGGTTGTTGTTGAATTTTTTGATGTTTTTCAATGTTGAGGTTGTTGTTGAATTTGTTGGTGTTTTTCAATGTTGAGGTTGTTGTATTTCTTGGTGTTTTTCAAAGTTGACGTTGTTCTTGAATTTTTTGGTGTTCATAATTGTTGAGGTTTTTGTTAAATTTGTTGGTTTTTTTGAATGTTGAGGTTGTTGTTGAATTTTTTGGTGTTTTTCATTGTTGAGGTTGTTGTTGAATTTGTTGTTGTTTTTGAATGTTGAGGTTGGTGTTGAATTGTTTGGTGTTTTCCATTGTTGACGTTGTTGTTGTTGAATTTTTTGATGTTTTTCATTGTTGAGGTTGTTGTTAAATTTGTTGGTGATTTTCAGTATTGAGGTTGTTGTTGAATTTGTTGGTGTCTTTCCATGTTGAGGTTTTTGAATTTGTTTATGTTTTCAAAGTTGAGGTTGTTGTTGAATATTTTGGCCTTTTTCAATGTTAAGGATCTTGTTGAATTTATTGATGTTATCAATGATTTTTCTTGAACTTTTTTGTATTTTTCAAAGTTGAGGTTGCAGTTGAATTTGTTGGCGTTGTTCAAAGTTGAGGTTGTTGAATTTGTTGGTGTTTTTCAAAGTTGAGGTTGTTGTTGAATTTTTTGATGTTTTTCAATGTTGAGGTTGTTGTTGAATTTGTTGGTGTTTTTCAATGTTGAGGTTGTTGAATTTCTTGGTGTTTTTCAAAGTTGACGTTGTTCTTGAATTTTTTGGTGTTCATAATTGTTGAGGTTTTTGTTAAATTTGTTGGTTTTTTTGAATGTTGAGGTTGTTGTTGAATTTTTTGGTGTTTTTCATTGTTGAGGTTGTTGTTGAATTTGTTGTTGTTTTTGAATGTTGAGGTTGGTGTTGAATTGTTTGGTGTTTTCCATTGTTGACGTTGTTGTTGTTGAATTTTTTGATGTTTTTCATTGTTGAGGTTGTTGTTAAATTTGTTGGTGATTTTCAGTATTGAGGTTGTTGTTGAATTTGTTGGTGTCTTTCCATGTTGAGGTTTTTGAATTTGTTTATGTTTTCAAAGTTGCGGTTGTTGTTAAATTTGTTGGTGATGTTCAATATTGTGGTTTTTGTTGAATTTTTTGTTGTTTTTCATTGTTGAGGTTTTTGTTGAATTTTTTGGTGTTTTTGAATGTTGAGGTTGCTGTTGAATTTTTTGGTGTTTTTCACTGTTGAGGTTACTGTTGAATTTGTTGGAGTTTTTCAATTTTGAGGATGTTGTTGAATTTGTATGAGTTTTTCAACGTTGAGGGTGTTGAATTTGTTGGTGTTTTTCAAAGTTGAGTTTGTTGTTGAATTTTTTGGTGTTTTTCATGGTTGAGTTTTTTGTTGAATTTGTTGTTGTTTTTGAATGTTGAGGTTGTTGTTGAATTTAGTGATTTCTTTCATTGTTGAGGTTGTTGTTGAATTTGTTAGTTATTTTCAATGTTGAGTTTGTTGTTGAATTTGTTGGTGTTTTTCCATGTTGGGATTTGTGAATTTGTTGATGTTTTTCAAAGTTGAGGTTGTTGTTGAATTTTTTGGTGCTTTCATTGTTGAGGTTTTTGTTGAATTTCTTGGTGTTTTGGAATGTTGAGGTTGTTGTTGTATATTTTGATGTTTTTCAATGTTGAGATTTTTGTTGAATTTGATGCTCATTTTTAATTTTGATTTTGTTGTTGAATTTTCAGGTGTTTTTCATTGTTGCGGTACATGTTGAATTTGTTGGTGTTTTTCATTTTTGAGGTTGTTGTTGAATTGTTGGTTTTTTTCATTGCTGAGGTTGATGTTGAATTTGTTGGTGATTTTCAATGTTGAGGTTGTTGAATTTATTGGTCTTATCAATGGTTTTTTTTATCTTTTTTGTATCTTTCAAAGTTGAGGTTGCAGTTGAATTTGTTGGTGTTTTTCAATGTTGAGGTTGTTGAATTCGTTGGTGCTTTCCAAAGTTGAGGTTGTTGTTGAATTTTTTGGTGTTTTTCATTGTTGAGGTTGTTGTTAAATTTGTTGGTGATTTACAATATTGAGGTTGTTGTTGAATTAGTTGGTGTTTTTCCATGTTGAGGTTTTTGAATTTGTTTATGTTTTCAAAGTTGAGGTTGTTGTTGAATTTTTTGCTGATTTTCAATATTGAGGTCGTTGTTGAATTTCTTAGTGTATTCAATGTTTTTTTTTTAATCTTTTGAGGTTTTTGTTGAATTTGTTGGTGTTTTTGAATGTTGAGGTTGTTGTTGAATTTGTTGGTGATTTTCAATATTGAGGTTATGGTTGAATTTGTTGGTGTTTTTCCATGTTGAGGTTTTTGAATTTGTTCGTGTTTTTCAAAGTTGAGGTTTTTGTTGAATTTTTTGGTGTTTTTTATTGTTGAGTTTTTTGTTGAACTTGTTGCTGTTTTTGAATGTTGCAGTTGTTGTTGAATTTTTTGATGTTTTTCATTGTTTAAGTTGTTGAATTTGTTAGTGATTTTCAATGTTGTGTTTGTTGATGATTTTTTTGGTCTTTTTCATTGTTGAGGTTGTTGTTGAAATTTTGTAGTTTTTCAATGTTGAGGTTGTTGTTGAATTTTTAGGTATTTTTCATTGTTGAGGTCGTTGTTGTTGAATTTTTTGCTGTTTTCATTTCTGAGGTTGTTGTTGAATTTTTTGGTGTTTTAAATGTTGAGATTGTTGTTGAATTATTTGGTGTTTTTCATTGTTGTGTTTGTTGTTGAATTTGTTGGTGATTTTCAATATTGAGGTTGTGGTTGAAATTGTTAGTGTTTTTCCATGTTGAGGTTTGCCGTTGAATTTTTTGGTGTTTTTCATTGTTGAGGTTGTTGTTGAAATTGTTGGAGTTTTTCAATGTTGAGGTTGTTGTTGAATTTTTTGGTATTTTTCAATGTTGAGGTCGTTGTGTTGAATTGTTTGCTGTTTATCATTGCTGAGGTTGTTGTTGAATTTGTTGGTGTTATTGAATGTTGAGGTTGTTGTTGAATTTTTTGTTGCTTTCATTGTTGAGGTTGTTGTTGAATTTGTTAGTTATTTTCAATGTTGAGTTTGTTGTTGAATTTTTTGGTGTTTTTCATTGCTGAGGTTTCTGTTGAATCTGTTGGTGTTTTCGAATGTTGAGGTTGTTGTTCAATTTGTTGGTGTTTTGAATGTTGAGATGGTTGTTGAATTATTTGGCGTTTTTCATTGTTGAAGTTGTTGTTGAATTTTGTGATGTTTTTCATTGTTGAGGTTTTTGATGAATTTATTGTTGATTTTCATTATTGAGGTTCTTGTTGAATTTTTTGGTGTTGACAATGATTTTTCTTGAACTTTTTTGTATTTTTCAAAGTTGAGGTTGTTGTTGAATTTTTTGGTGATTTTCAATGTTGAGGTTTTTGTTGAATTTGTTGGTGTTTTTGAATGTTGACGTTGTTGTTGAATTTGTTGGTGTTTTTCAAAGTTGAGGTTGTTGTTGAATTTGTTGGTGTTTTTCATTGTTGAGTTTTTTGTTGAATTTGTTGTTGGTATTGAATGTTGAGGTTGTTGATGAATTTTTTGGTGTTTTTCATTGTTGATGTTTTTGTTGATTTTTTTGGTGATTTTGAATGTTGAGGTTGTTGTTGAAATTTTTCATGTTTTTCATTGCTGAGGTTGTTGTTGAATTTGTTGGTGATTTTCAATGTTGAGTTTGTTGTTGAATTTTTTGGTATGTTTCATTGTTGAGGTTGTTGTTGAAATTGTTGGAGTTTTTCAATGTTGAGGTTGTTGTTGAATTTTTTGTTGTTTTTCATTGTTGAGATCGTTGTTGTTGAATTGTTTGCTGTTTTTCATTGTTGAGGTTGTTGAAGAATTTGCGGGTGATTTTCAATATTGAGGTTGTTGTTGAATTTATTGGTGTTATCAATGTTTTTTTTTAAACTTTTTTGTATTTTTCAAAGTTGAGTTTGCATTTTAATTTGTTGGTGTTTTTCAATGTTGATGTTGTTGAATTTGTTGGTGTTTTTCAAAGTTGTGATTGTTGTTGAATTTTTTGGTGTTTTCATTGTTGAGGTTTTAGTTGAATTTTTTGGTTTTTTGTAATGTGGAGGTTGTTGTTGTATTTTTTGATGTTTTTCAATGCAGAGATTTTGGTTGAATTTGATGGTTATTTTCAATTTTGTGTTTGTTGTTGAATTTTTTGGTGTTTTTCATTGTTGCGGTACTTGTTGAATTTGTTGGTGTTTTTCATTCTTGAGGCTGTTGATGAATTTTGGGTTTTTTTCATTGCTGAGGTTTTTGTTGAATTTGTTGGTGTTTCTGAATGTTGAGGTTGTTGTTGAATTTTTTGGTGCTTTCCATTGATGAGGTTGTTGTTGAATTTGTTAGTTATTTTCAATGTTGAGTTTGTTGTTGAATTTGTTGGTGTTTTTCCATGTTGGGATTTGTGAATTTGTTGATGTTTTTCAAAGTTGAGGTTGTTGTTGAATTTTTTGGTGCTTTCATTGTTGAGGTTTTTGTTGAATTTCTTGGTGTTTTGGAATGTTGAGGTTGTTGTTGTATATTTTGATGTTTTTCAATGTTGAGATTTTTGTTGAATTTGATGCTCATTTTTAATTTTGATTTTGTTGTTGAATTTTCAGGTGTTTTTCATTGTTGCGGTACATGTTGAATTTGTTGGTGTTTTTCATTTTTGAGGTTGTTGTTGAATTGTTGGTTTTTTTCATTGCTGAGGTTGATGTTGAATTTGTTGGTGATTTTCAATGTTGAGGTTGTTGAATTTATTGGTCTTATCAATGGTTTTTTTTATCTTTTTTGTATTTTTCAAAGTTGAGGTTGCAGTTGAATTTGTTGGTGTTTTTCAATGTTGAGGTTGTTGAATTTGTTGGTGCTTTCCAAAGTTGAGGTTGTTGTTGAATTTTTTGGTGTTTTTCATTGTTGAGGTTGTTGTTAAATTTGTTGGTGATTTACAATATTGAGGTTGTTGTTGAATTAGTTGGTGTTTTTCCATGTTGAGGTTTTTGAATTTGTTTATGTTTTCAAAGTTGAGGTTGTTGTTGAATTTTTTGCTGATTTTCAATATTGAGGTCGTTGTTGAATTTCTTAGTGTATTCAATGTTTTTTTTTTAATCTTTTGAGGTTTTTGTTGAATTTGTTGGTGTTTTTGAATGTTGAGGTTGTTGTTGAATTTGTTGGTGATTTTCAATATTGAGGTTATGGTTGAATTTGTTGGTGTTTTTCCATGTTGAGGTTTTTGAATTTGTTCGTGTTTTTCAAAGTTGAGGTTTTTGTTGAATTTTTTGGTGTTTTTTATTGTTGAGTTTTTTGTTGAACTTGTTGCTGTTTTTGAATGTTGCAGTTGTTGTTGAATTTTTTGATGTTTTTCATTGTTTAAGTTGTTGAATTTGTTAGTGATTTTCAATGTTGTGTTTGTTGATGATTTTTTTGGTCTTTTTCATTGTTGAGGTTGTTGTTGAAATTTTGTAGTTTTTCAATGTTGAGGTTGTTGTTGAATTTTTAGGTATTTTTCATTGTTGAGGTCGTTGTTGTTGAATTTTTTGCTGTTTTCATTTCTGAGGTTGTTGTTGAATTTTTTGGTGTTTTAAATGTTGAGATTGTTGTTGAATTATTTGGTGTTTTTCATTGTTGTGTTTGTTGTTGAATTTGTTGGTGATTTTCAATATTGAGGTTGTGGTTGAAATTGTTAGTGTTTTTCCATGTTGAGGTTTGCCGTTGAATTTTTTGGTGTTTTTCATTGTTGAGGTTGTTGTTGAAATTGTTGGAGTTTTTCAATGTTGAGGTTGTTGTTGAATTTTTTGGTATTTTTCAATGTTGAGGTCGTTGTGTTGAATTGTTTGCTGTTTATCATTGCTGAGGTTGTTGTTGAATTTGTTGGTGTTATTGAATGTTGAGGTTGTTGTTGAATTTTTTGTTGCTTTCATTGTTGAGGTTGTTGTTGAATTTGTTAGTTATTTTCAATGTTGAGTTTGTTGTTGAATTTTTTGGTGTTTTTCATTGCTGAGGTTTCTGTTGAATCTGTTGGTGTTTTCGAATGTTGAGGTTGTTGTTCAATTTGTTGGTGTTTTGAATGTTGAGATGGTTGTTGAATTATTTGGCGTTTTTCATTGTTGAAGTTGTTGTTGAATTTTGTGATGTTTTTCATTGTTGAGGTTTTTGATGAATTTATTGTTGATTTTCATTATTGAGGTTCTTGTTGAATTTTTTGGTGTTGACAATGATTTTTCTTGAACTTTTTTGTATTTTTCAAAGTTGAGGTTGTTGTTGAATTTTTTGGTGATTTTCAATGTTGAGGTTTTTGTTGAATTTGTTGGTGTTTTTGAATGTTGACGTTGTTGTTGAATTTGTTGGTGTTTTTCAAAGTTGAGGTTGTTGTTGAATTTGTTGGTGTTTTTCATTGTTGAGTTTTTTGTTGAATTTGTTGTTGGTATTGAATGTTGAGGTTGTTGATGAATTTTTTGGTGTTTTTCATTGTTGATGTTTTTGTTGATTTTTTTGGTGATTTTGAATGTTGAGGTTGTTGTTGAAATTTTTCATGTTTTTCATTGCTGAGGTTGTTGTTGAATTTGTTGGTGATTTTCAATGTTGAGTTTGTTGTTGAATTTTTTGGTATGTTTCATTGTTGAGGTTGTTGTTGAAATTGTTGGAGTTTTTCAATGTTGAGGTTGTTGTTGAATTTTTTGTTGTTTTTCATTGTTGAGATCGTTGTTGTTGAATTGTTTGCTGTTTTTCATTGTTGAGGTTGTTGAAGAATTTGCGGGTGATTTTCAATATTGAGGTTGTTGTTGAATTTATTGGTGTTATCAATGTTTTTTTTTAAACTTTTTTGTATTTTTCAAAGTTGAGTTTGCATTTTAATTTGTTGGTGTTTTTCAATGTTGATGTTGTTGAATTTGTTGGTGTTTTTCAAAGTTGTGATTGTTGTTGAATTTTTTGGTGTTTTCATTGTTGAGGTTTTAGTTGAATTTTTTGGTTTTTTGTAATGTGGAGGTTGTTGTTGTATTTTTTGATGTTTTTCAATGCAGAGATTTTGGTTGAATTTGATGGTTATTTTCAATTTTGTGTTTGTTGTTGAATTTTTTGGTGTTTTTCATTGTTGCGGTACTTGTTGAATTTGTTGGTGTTTTTCATTCTTGAGGCTGTTGATGAATTTTGGGTTTTTTTCATTGCTGAGGTTTTTGTTGAATTTGTTGGTGTTTCTGAATGTTGAGGTTGTTGTTGAATTTTTTGGTGCTTTCCATTGATGAGGGTGTTGTTGAATTTGTTGGAGTTTTTCAATGTTGAGGTTGTTGTTGTATTTGTTGGTGTTTTTCAATGTTGAGGTTGTTGAATTTGTTGGTGTTTTTAAACTTGATGTTGTTGTTGAATTTTTTGGCGTTTTTCATTGTTGAGGTTTATGTTGAATTTGTTGGTGTTTCTCAATGTTGAGGTTGTTCTTCTATTTGTTGGTGCTTTTCATTGTTGAGGTTGTTGTTGAATTTGTTGGAGTTTTTCAATGTTGAGGTTGTTGTTGAACTTGTTGGTGTTTTTCAACGTTGAGGTTGTTGAAGTTGTTGGTGTTTTTAAAGTTGACGTTGTTGTTCAATTTTTTGGTGTTTTCAATTGTTGAGGTTTTTGTTGAATTTGTTGGTGTTTTTGAATGTTGAGGTTGTTCTTCTATTTGTTGGTGCTTTTCATTGTTGAGGTTGTTGTTGAATTTGTTGGAGTTTTTCAATGTTGAGGTTGTTGTTGAACTTGTTGGTGTTTTTCAACGTTGAGGTTGTTGAAGTTGTTGGTGTTTTTAAAGTTGACGTTGTTGTTCAATTTTTTGGTGTTTTCAATTGTTGAGGTTTTTGTTGAATTTGTTGGTGTTTTTGAATGTTGAGGTTGTTGTTGAATTTGTTGCTATTTTTCATTGTTGAGGTTGTTGTTGAATTTGTTGTTGTTTTTGAATGTTGAGGTTGGTGTTGAATTGTTTGGTGTTTTTCATTGTTGAGGTTTTTCTTGAATTTGTTGGTCTCTTTGAATGTTGAGGTTGTTAAATCTAATGGCTTTTTTCAAAATTGAGGTTGTTGCATTTTTTGTGTTTTTCATTGTTGACGTTTTTGTTGAATACGTTGGTGTTTTTCATTGTTGAGGTTGTTGTTGAATTTGTTGGTGATTTTCAATATTGAGGTTGTAGTTGAATTTGTTGGTGTTTTTCATTCTTGAGGTTCTTGTTGAATTTTTTGATGTTATTCATTGCTGAGGTTGTTGTTGAATTTGTTGGTGATTTTCAATGTTGAGGTTGTTGAATTTATTGGTGTCATCAATGGTTTTTTTTGATCAGTTTTGTATTTTTCAAAGTTGAGGTTGTTGTTGAATTTGTTGGTGATTTTCAATGTTGAGGTTGTTGAATTTATTGGTGTCATCAATGGTTTTTTTTGATCAGTTTTGTATTTTTCAAAGTTGAGGTTGTTGTTGAATTTGTTGATGTTTTTCAATGTTTAGGTTGTTGAATTTGCTCGGGTTTTTGAATGTTGAGGTTGTTGTTGAATTTTTTGGTGTTTTTCATTGTTGAAGTTGTTGTTGAATTTGTAATTGTTTTTGAATGTTGAGGTTGGTGTTGAATTGTTTGGTGTTTTTCATTGCTAACGTTGTTGTTGTTGAAATTTTTGATGTTTTTCATTGTTAATGTTGTTGTTAAATTTGTTGGTGATTTTCAATATTGAGGTTGTTGTTGAATTTGTTGGTACTTTTCCCTGTTGAGGTTTTTGAATTTGTTTATGTTTTCAAAGTTGAGGTTGTTGTTGAATATTTTGGCCTTTTTCAATGTTAAGGATCTTGTTGAATTTATTGATGTTATCAATGATTTTTCTTGAACTTTTTTGTATTTTTCAAAGTTGAGGTTGCAGTTGAATTTGTTGGTGTTGTTCAAAGTTGAGGTTGTTGAATTTGTTGGTGTTTTTCAAAGTTGAGGTTGTTGTTGAATTTTTTGATGTTTTTCAATGTTGAGGTTGTTGTTGAATTTGTTGGTGTTTTTCAATGTTGAGGTTGTTGTATTTCTTGGTGTTTTTCAAAGTTGACGTTGTTCTTGAATTTTTTGGTGTTCATAATTGTTGAGGTTTTTGTTAAATTTGTTGGTTTTTTTGAATGTTGAGGTTGTTGTTGAATTTTTTGGTGTTTTTCATTGTTGAGGTTGTTGTTGAATTTGTTGTTGTTTTTGAATGTTGAGGTTGGTGTTGAATTGTTTGGTGTTTTCCATTGTTGACGTTGTTGTTGTTGAATTTTTTGATGTTTTTCATTGTTGAGGTTGTTGTTAAATTTGTTGGTGATTTTCAGTATTGAGGTTGTTGTTGAATTTGTTGGTGTCTTTCCATGTTGAGGTTTTTGAATTTGTTTATGTTTTCAAAGTTGAGGTTGTTGTTGAATATTTTGGCCTTTTTCAATGTTAAGGATCTTGTTGAATTTATTGATGTTATCAATGATTTTTCTTGAACTTTTTTGTATTTTTCAAAGTTGAGGTTGCAGTTGAATTTGTTGGCGTTGTTCAAAGTTGAGGTTGTTGAATTTGTTGGTGTTTTTCAAAGTTGAGGTTGTTGTTGAATTTTTTGATGTTTTTCAATGTTGAGGTTGTTGTTGAATTTGTTGGTGTTTTTCAATGTTGAGGTTGTTGAATTTCTTGGTGTTTTTCAAAGTTGACGTTGTTCTTGAATTTTTTGGTGTTCATAATTGTTGAGGTTTTTGTTAAATTTGTTGGTTTTTTTGAATGTTGAGGTTGTTGTTGAATTTTTTGGTGTTTTTCATTGTTGAGGTTGTTGTTGAATTTGTTGTTGTTTTTGAATGTTGAGGTTGGTGTTGAATTGTTTGGTGTTTTCCATTGTTGACGTTGTTGTTGTTGAATTTTTTGATGTTTTTCATTGTTGAGGTTGTTGTTAAATTTGTTGGTGATTTTCAGTATTGAGGTTGTTGTTGAATTTGTTGGTGTCTTTCCATGTTGAGGTTTTTGAATTTGTTTATGTTTTCAAAGTTGCGGTTGTTGTTAAATTTGTTGGTGATGTTCAATATTGTGGTTTTTGTTGAATTTTTTGTTGTTTTTCATTGTTGAGGTTTTTGTTGAATTTTTTGGTGTTTTTGAATGTTGAGGTTGCTGTTGAATTTTTTGGTGTTTTTCACTGTTGAGGTTACTGTTGAATTTGTTGGAGTTTTTCAATTTTGAGGATGTTGTTGAATTTGTATGAGTTTTTCAACGTTGAGGGTGTTGAATTTGTTGGTGTTTTTCAAAGTTGAGTTTGTTGTTGAATTTTTTGGTGTTTTTCATGGTTGAGTTTTTTGTTGAATTTGTTGTTGTTTTTGAATGTTGAGGTTGTTGTTGAATTTAGTGATGTCTTTCATTGTTGAGGTTGTTGTTGAATTTGTTAGTTATTTTCAATGTTGAGTTTGTTGTTGAATTTGTTGGTGTTTTTCCATGTTGGGATTTGTGAATTTGTTGATGTTTTTCAAAGTTGAGGTTGTTGTTGAATTTTTTGGTGCTTTCATTGTTGAGGTTTTTGTTGAATTTCTTGGTGTTTTGGAATGTTGAGGTTGTTGTTGTATATTTTGATGTTTTTCAATGTTGAGATTTTTGTTGAATTTGATGCTCATTTTTAATTTTGAGTTTGTTGTTGAATTTTCAGGTGTTTTTCATTGTTGCGGTACATGTTGAATTTGTTGGTGTTTTTCATTTTTGAGGTTGTTGTTGAATTGTTGGTTTTTTTCATTGCTGAGGTTGATGTTGAATTTGTTGGTGATTTTCAATGTTGAGGTTGTTGAATTTATTGGTCTTATCAATGGTTTTTTTTATCTTTTTTGTATTTTTCAAAGTTGAGGTTGCAGTTGAATTTGTTGGTGTTTTTCAATGTTGAGGTTGTTGAATTTGTTGGTGCTTTCCAAAGTTGAGGTTGTTGTTGAATTTTTTGGTGTTTTTCATTGTTGAGGTTGTTGTTAAATTTGTTGGTGATTTACAATATTGAGGTTGTTGTTGAATTAGTTGGTGTTTTTCCATGTTGAGGTTTTTGAATTTGTTTATGTTTTCAAAGTTGAGGTTGTTGTTGAATTTTTTGCTGATTTTCAATATTGAGGTCGTTGTTGAATTTCTTAGTGTATTCAATGTTTTTTTTTTAATCTTTTGAGGTTTTTGTTGAATTTGTTGGTGTTTTTGAATGTTGAGGTTGTTGTTGAATTTGTTGGTGATTTTCAATATTGAGGTTATGGTTGAATTTGTTGGTGTTTTTCCATGTTGAGGTTTTTGAATTTGTTCGTGTTTTTCAAAGTTGAGGTTTTTGTTGAATTTTTTGGTGTTTTTTATTGTTGAGTTTTTTGTTGAACTTGTTGCTGTTTTTGAATGTTGCAGTTGTTGTTGAATTTTTTGATGTTTTTCATTGTTTAAGTTGTTGAATTTGTTAGTGATTTTCAATGTTGTGTTTGTTGATGATTTTTTTGGTCTTTTTCATTGTTGAGGTTGTTGTTGAAATTGTGTAGTTTTTCAATGTTGAGGTTGTTGTTGAATTTTTAGGTATTTTTCATTGTTGAGGTCGTTGTTGTTGAATTTTTTGCTGTTTTCATTTCTGAGGTTGTTGTTGAATTTTTTGGTGTTTTAAATGTTGAGATTGTTGTTGAATTATTTGGTGTTTTTCATTGTTGTGTTTGTTGTTGAATTTGTTGGTGATTTTCAATATTGAGGTTGTGGTTGAAATTGTTAGTGTTTTTCCATGTTGAGGTTTGCCGTTGAATTTTTTGGTGTTTTTCATTGTTGAGGTTGTTGTTGAAATTGTTGGAGTTTTTCAATGTTGAGGTTGTTGTTGAATTTTTTGGTATTTTTCAATGTTGAGGTCGTTGTGTTGAATTGTTTGCTGTTTATCATTGCTGAGGTTGTTGTTGAATTTGTTGGTGTTATTGAATGTTGAGGTTGTTGTTGAATTTTTTGTTGCTTTCATTGTTGAGGTTGTTGTTGAATTTGTTAGTTATTTTCAATGTTGAGTTTGTTGTTGAATTTTTTGGTGTTTTTCATTGCTGAGGTTTCTGTTGAATCTGTTGGTGTTTTCGAATGTTGAGGTTGTTGTTCAATTTGTTGGTGTTTTGAATGTTGAGATTGTTGTTGAATTATTTGGCGTTTTTCATTGTTGAAGTTGTTGTTGAATTTTGTGATGTTTTTCATTGTTGAGGTTTTTGATGAATTTATTGTTGATTTTCATTATTGAGGTTCTTGTTGAATTTTTTGGTGTTGACAATGATTTTTCTTGAACTTTTTTGTATTTTTCAAAGTTGAGGTTGTTGTTGAATTTTTTGGTGATTTTCAATGTTGAGGTTTTTGTTGAATTTGTTGGTGTTTTTGAATGTTGACGTTGTTGTTGAATTTGTTGGTGTTTTTCAAAGTTGAGGTTGTTGTTGAATTTGTTGGTGTTTTTCATTGTTGAGTTTTTTGTTGAATTTGTTGTTGGTATTGAATGTTGAGGTTGTTGATGAATTTTTTGGTGTTTTTCATTGTTGATGTTTTTGTTGATTTTTTTGGTGATTTTGAATGTTGAGGTTGTTGTTGAAATTTTTCATGTTTTTCATTGCTGAGGTTGTTGTTGAATTTGTTGGTGATTTTCAATGTTGAGTTTGTTGTTGAATTTTTTGGTATGTTTCATTGTTGAGGTTGTTGTTGAAATTGTTGGAGTTTTTCAATGTTGAGGTTGTTGTTGAATTTTTTGTTGTTTTTCATTGTTGAGATCGTTGTTGTTGAATTGTTTGCTGTTTTTCATTGTTGAGGTTGTTGAAGAATTTGCGGGTGATTTTCAATATTGAGGTTGTTGTTGAATTTATTGGTGTTATCAATGTTTTTTTTTAAACTTTTTTGTACTTTTCAAAGTTGAGTTTGCATTTTAATTTGTTGGTGTTTTTCAATGTTGATGTTGTTGAATTTGTTGGTGTTTTTCAAAGTTGTGATTGTTGTTGAATTTTTTGGTGTTTTCATTGTTGAGGTTTTAGTTGAATTTTTTGGTTTTTTGTAATGTGGAGGTTGTTGTTGTATTTTTTGATGTTTTTCAATGCAGAGATTTTGGTTGAATTTGATGGTTATTTTCAATTTTGTGTTTGTTGTTGAATTTTTTGGTGTTTTTCATTGTTGCGGTACTTGTTGAATTTGTTGGTGTTTTTCATTCTTGAGGCTGTTGATGAATTTTGGGTTTTTTTCATTGCTGAGGTTTTTGTTGAATTTGTTGGTGTTTCTGAATGTTGAGGTTGTTGTTGAATTTTTTGGTGCTTTCCATTGATGAGGGTGTTGTTGAATTTGTTGGAGTTTTTCAATGTTGAGGTTGTTGTTGTATTTGTTGGTGTTTTTCAATGTTGAGGTTGTTGAATTTGTTGGTGTTTTTAAACTTGATGTTGTTGTTGAATTTTTTGGCGTTTTTCATTGTTGAGGTTTATGTTGAATTTGTTGGTGTTTCTCAATGTTGAGGTTGTTCTTCTATTTGTTGGTGCTTTTCATTGTTGAGGTTGTTGTTGAATTTGTTGGAGTTTTTCAATGTTGAGGTTGTTGTTGAACTTGTTGGTGTTTTTCAACGTTGAGGTTGTTGAAGTTGTTGGTGTTTTTAAAGTTGACGTTGTTGTTCAATTTTTTGGTGTTTTCAATTGTTGAGGTTTTTGTTGAATTTGTTGGTGTTTTTGAATGTTGAGGTTGTTCTTCTATTTGTTGGTGCTTTTCATTGTTGAGGTTGTTGTTGAATTTGTTGGAGTTTTTCAATGTTGAGGTTGTTGTTGAACTTGTTGGTGTTTTTCAACGTTGAGGTTGTTGAAGTTGTTGGTGTTTTTAAAGTTGACGTTGTTGTTCAATTTTTTGGTGTTTTCAATTGTTGAGGTTTTTGTTGAATTTGTTGGTGTTTTTGAATGTTGAGGTTGTTGTTGAATTTGTTGCTATTTTTCATTGTTGAGGTTGTTGTTGAATTTGTTGTTGTTTTCGAATGTTGAGGTTGGAGTTGAATTGTTTGGTGTTTTTCATTGTTGAGGTTTTTCTTGAATTTGTTGGTCTCTTTGAATGTTGAGGTTGTTAAATCTAATGGCTTTTTTCAAAATTGAGGTTGTTGCATTTTTTGTGTTTTTCATTGTTGACGTTTTTGTTGAATACGTTGGTGTTTTTCATTGTTGAGGTTGTTGTTGAATTTGTTGGTGATTTTCAATATTGAGGTTGTAGTTGAATTTGTTGGTGTTTTTCATTCTTGAGGTTCTTGTTGAATTTTTTGATGTTATTCATTGCTGAGGTTGTTGTTGAATTTGTTGGTGATTTTCAATGTTGAGGTTGTTGAATTTATTGGTGTCATCAATGGTTTTTTTTGATCAGTTTTGTATTTTTCAAAGTTGAGGTTGTTGTTGAATTTGTTGATGTTTTTCAATGTTTAGGTTGTTGAATTTGCTCGGGTTTTTGAATGTTGAGGTTGTTGTTGAATTTTTTGGTGTTTTTCATTGTTGAAGTTGTTGTTGAATTTGTAGTTGTTTTTGAATGTTGAGGTTGGTGTTGAATTGTTTGGTGTTTTTCATTGCTAACGTTGTTGTTGTTGAAATTTTTGATGTTTTTCATTGTTAATGTTGTTGTTAAATTTGTTGGTGATTTTCAATATTGAGGTTGTTGTTGAATTTGTTGGTACTTTTCCCTGTTGAGGTTTTTGAATTTGTTTATGTTTTCAAAGTTGAGGTTGTTGTTGAATATTTTGGCCTTTTTCAATGTTAAGGATCTTGTTGAATTTATTGATGTTATCAATGATTTTTCTTGAACTTTTTTGTATTTTTCAAAGTTGAGGTTGCAGTTGAATTTGTTGGCGTTGTTCAAAGTTGAGGTTGTTGAATTTGTTGGTGTTTTTCAAAGTTGAGGTTGTTGTTGAATTTTTTGATGTTTTTCAATGTTGAGGTTGTTGTTGAATTTGTTGGTGTTTTTCAATGTTGAGGTTGTTGTATTTCTTGGTGTTTTTCAAAGTTGACGTTGTTCTTGAATTTTTTGGTGTTCATAATTGTTGAGGTTTTTGTTAAATTTGTTGGTTTTTTTGAATGTTGAGGTTGTTGTTGAATTTTTTGGTGTTTTTCATTGTTGAGGTTGTTGTTGAATTTGTTGTTGTTTTTGAATGTTGAGGTTGGTGTTGAATTGTTTGGTGTTTTCCATTGTTGACGTTGTTGTTGTTGAATTTTTTGATGTTTTTCATTGTTGAGGTTGTTGTTAAATTTGTTGGTGATTTTCAGTATTGAGGTTGTTGTTGAATTTGTTGGTGTCTTTCCATGTTGAGGTTTTTGAATTTGTTTATGTTTTCAAAGTTGAGGTTGTTGTTGAATATTTTGGCCTTTTTCAATGTTAAGGATCTTGTTGAATTTATTGATGTTATCAATGATTTTTCTTGAACTTTTTTGTATTTTTCAAAGTTGAGGTTGCAGTTGAATTTGTTGGCGTTGTTCAAAGTTGAGGTTGTTGAATTTGTTGGTGTTTTTCAAAGTTGAGGTTGTTGTTGAATTTTTTGATGTTTTTCAATGTTGAGGTTGTTGTTGAATTTGTTGGTGTTTTTCAATGTTGAGGTTGTTGAATTTCTTGGTGTTTTTCAAAGTTGACGTTGTTCTTGAATTTTTTGGTGTTCATAATTGTTGAGGTTTTTGTTAAATTTGTTGGTTTTTTTGAATGTTGAGGTTGTTGTTGAATTTTTTGGTGTTTTTCATTGTTGAGGTTGTTGTTGAATTTGTTGTTGTTTTTGAATGTTGAGGTTGGTGTTGAATTGTTTGGTGTTTTCCATTGTTGACGTTGTTGTTGTTGAATTTTTTGATGTTTTTCATTGTTGAGGTTGTTGTTAAATTTGTTGGTGATTTTCAGTATTGAGGTTGTTGTTGAATTTGTTGGTGTCTTTCCATGTTGAGGTTTTTGAATTTGTTTATGTTTTCAAAGTTGCGGTTGTTGTTAAATTTGTTGGTGATGTTCAATATTGTGGTTTTTGTTGAATTTTTTGTTGTTTTTCATTGTTGAGGTTTTTGTTGAATTTTTTGGTGTTTTTGAATGTTGAGGTTGCTGTTGAATTTTTTGGTGTTTTTCACTGTTGAGGTTACTGTTGAATTTGTTGGAGTTTTTCAATTTTGAGGATGTTGTTGAATTTGTATGAGTTTTTCAACGTTGAGGGTGTTGAATTTGTTGGTGTTTTTCAAAGTTGAGTTTGTTGTTGAATTTTTTGGTGTTTTTCATGGTTGAGTTTTTTGTTGAATTTGTTGTTGTTTTTGAATGTTGAGGTTGTTGTTGAATTTAGTGATGTCTTTCATTGTTGAGGTTGTTGTTGAATTTGTTAGTTATTTTCAATGTTGAGTTTGTTGTTGAATTTGTTGGTGTTTTTCCATGTTGGGATTTGTGAATTTGTTGATGTTTTTCAAAGTTGAGGTTGTTGTTGAATTTTTTGGTGCTTTCATTGTTGAGGTTTTTGTTGAATTTCTTGGTGTTTTGGAATGTTGAGGTTGTTGTTGTATATTTTGATGTTTTTCAATGTTGAGATTTTTGTTGAATTTGATGCTCATTTTTAATTTCGAGTTTGTTGTTGAATTTTCAGGTGTTTTTCATTGTAGCGGTACATGTTGAATTTGTTGGTGTTTTTCATTTTTGAGGTTGTTGTTGAATTGTTGGTTTTTTTCATGGCTGAGGTTGATGTTGAATTTGTTGGTGATTTTCAATGTTGAGGTTGTTGAATTTATTGGTCTTATCAATGGTTTTTTTTATCTTTTTTGTATTTTTCAAAGTTGAGGTTGCAGTTGAATTTGTTGGTGTTTTTCAATGTTGAGGTTGTTGAATTCGTTGGTGCTTTCCAAAGTTGAGGTTGTTGTTGAATTTTTTGGTGTTTTTCATTGTTGAGGTTTTTGTTGAATTATTTGGTGTTTTTGAGTGTTGAGGTTGTTGATGAATTTTTTGGTCTTTTTCATTGTTGAGGTTATTGTTGAATTTGTTGGTGTTTCTTAATGTTGAGGTTGTTGTTGAATTTGTTGGAGTTTTTCAATGTTGAGGTTTTGTTGAATTTGTTGGTGTTTTTAAATGTTGAGGTTGTTGAATTTGTTGGTGTTTTAAAAATGTTGAGGTTGTTGAATTTGTTGGTGTTTTTAAAGTTGACGTTGTTGTTGAATTTTTTGGTGTTTTTGAATGTTGAGGTTGGTGTTGAATTGTTTGGTGTTTTCCATTGTTGACGTTGTTGTTGTTGAATTTTTTGATGTTTTTCATTGTTGAGGTTGTTGTTAAATTTGTTGGTGATTTTCAGTATTGAGGTTGTTGTTGAATTTGTTGGTGTCTTTCCATGTTGAGGTTTTTGAATTTGTTTATGTTTTCAAAGTTGCGGTTGTTGTTAAATTTGTTGGTGATGTTCAATATTGTGGTTTTTGTTGAATTTTTTGTTGTTTTTCATTGTTGAGGTTTTTGTTGAATTTTTTGGTGTTTTTGAATGTTGAGGTTGCTGTTGAATTTTTTGGTGTTTTTCACTGTTGAGGTTACTGTTGAATTTGTTGGAGTTTTTCAATTTTGAGGATGTTGTTGAATTTGTATGAGTTTTTCAACGTTGAGGGTGTTGAATTTGTTGGTGTTTTTCAAAGTTGAGTTTGTTGTTGAATTTTTTGGTGTTTTTCATGGTTGAGTTTTTTGTTGAATTTGTTGTTGTTTTTGAATGTTGAGGTTGTTGTTGAATTTAGTGATTTCTTTCATTGTTGAGGTTGTTGTTGAATTTGTTAGTTATTTTCAATGTTGAGTTTGTTGTTGAATTTGTTGGTGTTTTTCCATGTTGGGATTTGTGAATTTGTTGATGTTTTTCAAAGTTGAGGTTGTTGTTGAATTTTTTGGTGCTTTCATTGTTGAGGTTTTTGTTGAATTTCTTGGTGTTTTGGAATGTTGAGGTTGTTGTTGTATATTTTGATGTTTTTCAATGTTGAGATTTTTGTTGAATTTGATGCTCATTTTTAATTTTGAGTTTGTTGTTGAATTTTCAGGTGTTTTTCATTGTTGCGGTACATGTTGAATTTGTTGGTGTTTTTCATTTTTGAGGTTGTTGTTGAATTGTTGGTTTTTTTCATTGCTGAGGTTTCTGTTGAATCTGTTGGTGTTTTCGAATGTTGAGGTTGTTGTTTAATTTGTTGGTGTTTTGAATGTTGAGATTGTTGTTGAATTATTTGGCGTTTTTCATTGTTGAAGTTGTTGTTGAATTTTGTGATGTTTTTCATTGTTGAGGTTTTTGATGAATTTATTGTTGATTTTCATTATTGAGGTTCTTGTTGAATTTTTTGGTGTTGACAATGATTTTTCTTGAACTTTTTTGTATTTTTCAAAGTTGAGGTTGTTGAATTTTTTGGTGATTTTCAATGTTGAGGTTTTTGTTGAATTTGTTGGTGTTTTTGAATGTTGACGTTGTTGTTGAATTTGTTGGTGTTTTTCAAAGTTGAGGTTGTTGTTGAATTTGTTGGTGTTTTTCATTGTTGAGTTTTTTGTTGAATTTGTTGTTGGTATTGAATGTTGAGGTTGTTGATGAATTTTTTGGTGTTTTTCATTGTTGATGTTTTTGTTGATTTTTTTGGTGATTTTGAATGTTGAGGTTGTTGTTGAAATTTTTCATGTTTTTCATTGCTGAGGTTGTTGTTGAATTTGTTGGTGATTTTCAATGTTGAGTTTGTTGTTGAATTTTTTGGTATGTTTCATTGTTGAGGTTGTTGTTGAAATTGTTGGAGTTTTTCAATGTTGAGGTTGTTGTTGAATTTTTTGTTGTTTTTCATTGTTGAGATCGTTGTTGTTGAATTGTTTGCTGTTTTTCATTGTTGAGGTTGTTGAAGAATTTGCGGGTGATTTTCAATATTGAGGTTGTTGTTGAATTTATTGGTGTTATCAATGTTTTTTTTTAAACTTTTTTGTACTTTTCAAAGTTGAGTTTGCATTTTAATTTGTTGGTGTTTTTCAATGTTGATGTTGTTGAATTTGTTGGTGTTTTTCAAAGTTGTGATTGTTGTTGAATTTTTTGGTGTTTTCATTGTTGAGGTTTTAGTTGAATTTTTTGGTTTTTTGTAATGTGGAGGTTGTTGTTGTATTTTTTGATGTTTTTCAATGCAGAGATTTTGGTTGAATTTGATGGTTATTTTCAATTTTGTGTTTGTTGTTGAATTTTTTGGTGTTTTTCATTGTTGCGGTACTTGTTGAATTTGTTGGTGTTTTTCATTCTTGAGGCTGTTGATGAATTTTGGGTTTTTTTCATTGCTGAGGTTTTTGTTGAATTTGTTGGTGTTTCTGAATGTTGAGGTTGTTGTTGAATTTTTTGGTGCTTTCCATTGATGAGGGTGTTGTTGAATTTGTTGGAGTTTTTCAATGTTGAGGTTGTTGTTGTATTTGTTGGTGTTTTTCAATGTTGAGGTTGTTGAATTTGTTGGTGTTTTTAAACTTGATGTTGTTGTTGAATTTTTTGGCGTTTTTCATTGTTGAGGTTTATGTTGAATTTGTTGGTGTTTCTCAATGTTGAGGTTGTTCTTCTATTTGTTGGTGCTTTTCATTGTTGAGGTTGTTGTTGAATTTGTTGGAGTTTTTCAATGTTGAGGTTGTTGTTGAACTTGTTGGTGTTTTTCAACGTTGAGGTTGTTGAAGTTGTTGGTGTTTTTAAAGTTGACGTTGTTGTTCAATTTTTTGGTGTTTTCAATTGTTGAGGTTTTTGTTGAATTTGTTGGTGTTTTTGAATGTTGAGGTTGTTCTTCTATTTGTTGGTGCTTTTCATTGTTGAGGTTGTTGTTGAATTTGTTGGAGTTTTTCAATGTTGAGGTTGTTGTTGAACTTGTTGGTGTTTTTCAACGTTGAGGTTGTTGAAGTTGTTGGTGTTTTTAAAGTTGACGTTGTTGTTCAATTTTTTGGTGTTTTCAATTGTTGAGGTTTTTGTTGAATTTGTTGGTGTTTTTGAATGTTGAGGTTGTTGTTGAATTTGTTGCTATTTTTCATTGTTGAGGTTGTTGTTGAATTTGTTGTTGTTTTCGAATGTTGAGGTTGGAGTTGAATTGTTTGGTGTTTTTCATTGTTGAGGTTTTTCTTGAATTTGTTGGTCTCTTTGAATGTTGAGGTTGTTAAATCTAATGGCTTTTTTCAAAATTGAGGTTGTTGCATTTTTTGTGTTTTTCATTGTTGACGTTTTTGTTGAATACGTTGGTGTTTTTCATTGTTGAGGTTGTTGTTGAATTTGTTGGTGATTTTCAATATTGAGGTTGTAGTTGAATTTGTTGGTGTTTTTCATTCTTGAGGTTCTTGTTGAATTTTTTGATGTTATTCATTGCTGAGGTTGTTGTTGAATTTGTTGGTGATTTTCAATGTTGAGGTTGTTGAATTTATTGGTGTCATCAATGGTTTTTTTTGATCAGTTTTGTATTTTTCAAAGTTGAGGTTGTTGTTGAATTTGTTGATGTTTTTCAATGTTTAGGTTGTTGAATTTGCTCGGGTTTTTGAATGTTGAGGTTGTTGTTGAATTTTTTGGTGTTTTTCATTGTTGAAGTTGTTGTTGAATTTGTAGTTGTTTTTGAATGTTGAGGTTGGTGTTGAATTGTTTGGTGTTTTTCATTGCTAACGTTGTTGTTGTTGAAATTTTTGATGTTTTTCATTGTTAATGTTGTTGTTAAATTTGTTGGTGATTTTCAATATTGAGGTTGTTGTTGAATTTGTTGGTACTTTTCCCTGTTGAGGTTTTTGAATTTGTTTATGTTTTCAAAGTTGAGGTTGTTGTTGAATATTTTGGCCTTTTTCAATGTTAAGGATCTTGTTGAATTTATTGATGTTATCAATGATTTTTCTTGAACTTTTTTGTATTTTTCAAAGTTGAGGTTGCAGTTGAATTTGTTGGCGTTGTTCAAAGTTGAGGTTGTTGAATTTGTTGGTGTTTTTCAAAGTTGAGGTTGTTGTTGAATTTTTTGATGTTTTTCAATGTTGAGGTTGTTGTTGAATTTGTTGGTGTTTTTCAATGTTGAGGTTGTTGTATTTCTTGGTGTTTTTCAAAGTTGACGTTGTTCTTGAATTTTTTGGTGTTCATAATTGTTGAGGTTTTTGTTAAATTTGTTGGTTTTTTTGAATGTTGAGGTTGTTGTTGAATTTTTTGGTGTTTTTCATTGTTGAGGTTGTTGTTGAATTTGTTGTTGTTTTTGAATGTTGAGGTTGGTGTTGAATTGTTTGGTGTTTTCCATTGTTGACGTTGTTGTTGTTGAATTTTTTGATGTTTTTCATTGTTGAGGTTGTTGTTAAATTTGTTGGTGATTTTCAGTATTGAGGTTGTTGTTGAATTTGTTGGTGTCTTTCCATGTTGAGGTTTTTGAATTTGTTTATGTTTTCAAAGTTGAGGTTGTTGTTGAATATTTTGGCCTTTTTCAATGTTAAGGATCTTGTTGAATTTATTGATGTTATCAATGATTTTTCTTGAACTTTTTTGTATTTTTCAAAGTTGAGGTTGCAGTTGAATTTGTTGGCGTTGTTCAAAGTTGAGGTTGTTGAATTTGTTGGTGTTTTTCAAAGTTGAGGTTGTTGTTGAATTTTTTGATGTTTTTCAATGTTGAGGTTGTTGTTGAATTTGTTGGTGTTTTTCAATGTTGAGGTTGTTGAATTTCTTGGTGTTTTTCAAAGTTGACGTTGTTCTTGAATTTTTTGGTGTTCATAATTGTTGAGGTTTTTGTTAAATTTGTTGGTTTTTTTGAATGTTGAGGTTGTTGTTGAATTTTTTGGTGTTTTTCATTGTTGAGGTTGTTGTTGAATTTGTTGTTGTTTTTGAATGTTGAGGTTGGTGTTGAATTGTTTGGTGTTTTCCATTGTTGACGTTGTTGTTGTTGAATTTTTTGATGTTTTTCATTGTTGAGGTTGTTGTTAAATTTGTTGGTGATTTTCAGTATTGAGGTTGTTGTTGAATTTGTTGGTGTCTTTCCATGTTGAGGTTTTTGAATTTGTTTATGTTTTCAAAGTTGCGGTTGTTGTTAAATTTGTTGGTGATGTTCAATATTGTGGTTTTTGTTGAATTTTTTGTTGTTTTTCATTGTTGAGGTTTTTGTTGAATTTTTTGGTGTTTTTGAATGTTGAGGTTGCTGTTGAATTTTTTGGTGTTTTTCACTGTTGAGGTTACTGTTGAATTTGTTGGAGTTTTTCAATTTTGAGGATGTTGTTGAATTTGTATGAGTTTTTCAACGTTGAGGGTGTTGAATTTGTTGGTGTTTTTCAAAGTTGAGTTTGTTGTTGAATTTTTTGGTGTTTTTCATGGTTGAGTTTTTTGTTGAATTTGTTGTTGTTTTTGAATGTTGAGGTTGTTGTTGAATTTAGTGATTTCTTTCATTGTTGAGGTTGTTGTTGAATTTGTTAGTTATTTTCAATGTTGAGTTTGTTGTTGAATTTGTTGGTGTTTTTCCATGTTGGGATTTGTGAATTTGTTGATGTTTTTCAAAGTTGAGGTTGTTGTTGAATTTTTTGGTGCTTTCATTGTTGAGGTTTTTGTTGAATTTCTTGGTGTTTTGGAATGTTGAGGTTGTTGTTGTATATTTTGATGTTTTTCAATGTTGAGATTTTTGTTGAATTTGATGCTCATTTTTAATTTTGAGTTTGTTGTTGAATTTTCAGGTGTTTTTCATTGTTGCGGTACATGTTGAATTTGTTGGTGTTTTTCATTTTTGAGGTTGTTGTTGAATTGTTGGTTTTTTTCATGGCTGAGGTTGATGTTGAATTTGTTGGTGATTTTCAATGTTGAGGTTGTTGAATTTATTGGTCTTATCAATGGTTTTTTTTATCTTTTTTGTATTTTTCAAAGTTGAGGTTGCAGTTGAATTTGTTGGTGTTTTTCAATGTTGAGGTTGTTGAATTCGTTGGTGCTTTCCAAAGTTGAGGTTGTTGTTGAATTTTTTGGTGTTTTTCATTGTTGAGGTTTTTGTTGAATTATTTGGTGTTTTTGAGTGTTGAGGTTGTTGATGAATTTTTTGGTCTTTTTCATTGTTGAGGTTATTGTTGAATTTGTTGGTGTTTCTTAATGTTGAGGTTGTTGTTGAATTTGTTGGAGTTTTTCAATGTTGAGGTTTTGTTGAATTTGTTGGTGTTTTTAAATGTTGAGGTTGTTGAATTTGTTGGTGTTTTAAAAATGTTGAGGTTGTTGAATTTGTTGGTGTTTTTAAAGTTGACGTTGTTGTTGAATTTTTTGGTGTTTTTAATTGTTGAGGTTTTTGTTGAATTTGTTGGTGTTTTTGAATGTTGAGGTTGTTGTTGATTTTTTTGTTTTTTTTCATTGATGAGGTTGTTGTTGAATTTGTTGTTGTATTTGAATGTTGAGGTTGTTGTTGAATTGCTTGGTGCTTTTCATTGTTGAGGTTGTTGTTGTTGAATTATTTGATATTTTTCATTGTTGAGGTTGTTGTTTAATTTGTTGGTGATTTTCAAAGCTGAGGTTGTTGTTGAATTTGTTGGTTTATTTGAATGTTGAGGTTGTTAAATCTATTGGCATTTTTCAAAACTGAGGTTGTTGAATCGTTTGGTGTTTTTCATTGTTGACGTTTTTGTTGAATACGTTGGTGTTTTTCATTGTTCAGGTTGTTGTTGAATTTGTTTGTGATTTTCATTCTTGAGGTTGTAGTTGAATATGTTGGTGTTTTTCATTCTTGAGGTTCTTGTTGAATTTTTTGATGTTCTTCATTGCTGAGGTTGTTGTTGAATATGTTGGTGATTTTCAATCTAGAGGGTTTTGAATTTATTGTTGTCATCAATGGATTTCTTTGATCATTTTTTAATTTTTCAAAGTTGAGGTTGTTATTGAATTTGTTGGTGTTTTTCAATGTTGAGGTTGTTGAATTTGTTGGTGTTTTTCCAAGTTGAGATTGTTGTTGAACTTTTTTGGCGTTTTTCATTGTTGAGGTTGTTGTTGAATTTGTTGGAGTTTTTCAATGTTGAGGTTGTTGTTGAATTTGTTGGTGTTTTTGAATGTTGAGGTTGTTGTTGAATTTTTTTGTTCTTTTTCATTGTTGAGGTTGTTGTTGAATTTGTTGGTGTTTTGAACATTGAGATTGTTGTTGAATTATTTTGTGTTTTTCATTGTTGAGGTTGTTGTTGAATTTTTGGAGATTTTCAATATTAAGGATCTTGTTGAATTTATTCATGTTATCAATGATTTTCCTTCTTCTTTTATGTATTTTTCAATGTTGAGGTTTTTGTTGAATTTGTTGGTGTATTTGAATGTTGAGGTTGTTGTTGAATTTGTTGGTGTTTTTCAATGTTGAGGTTATTGAATTTGTTGGAGTTTTTCAAAGTTGACGTTGTTGTTGAATTTTTTTGGTGTTTTCATTGTTGAGGTTTTTGTTGAATTTCTTGGTGTTTTGGAATGTTGAGGTTGTTGTTGTATATTTTGATGTTTTTCAATGTTGAGATTTTTGTTGAATTTGATGGTCATTTTTAATTTTGAGTTTGTTGTTCAATTTTCAGGTGTTTTTCATTGTTGCGGTACATGTTGAATTTGTTGGTGTTTTTCATTTTTGAGGTTGTTGTTGAATTGTTGGTTTTTTTCATTGCTGAGGTTGATGTTGAATTTGTTGGTGATTTTCAATGTTGAGGTTGTTGAATTTATTGGTCTTATCAATGGTTTTTTTTATCTTTTTTGTATTTTTCAAAGTTGAGGTTGCAGTTGAATTTGTTGGTGTTCTTCAATTTTGAGGTTGTTGAATTTGTTGGTGTTTTTGAATGTTGAAGCTGTTGATGAATTTTTTGGTGTTTATCAAAGTTGAGATTGTTGTTGAATTTTTTTGGCGTTTTTCATTGTTGGGGTTGTTGTTGAATTTGTTGGAGTTTTTCAATGTTGAGGTTGTTGTAGAATTTGTTGGTATTTTTGAATGTTGAGGTTGTTGTTGAATTTTTTGTTGTTTTTCATTGTTGAGGTTGTTGTTGAATTTGTTGTTGTTTTTGAATGTTGAGGTTGGTGTTGAATTGTTTGGTGTTTTTCGTTGTTGAGGTTGTTGTTGAAATTGTTGGAGATTTTCAATGTTTAGGTACTTGTTGAATTATTTGGTGTTTTTCATTGTTGAGGTCGTTGTTGTTGAATTGTTTGCCTGTTTTCATTGCTGAGGTTGTTGATGAATTTGTTGGTGATTTTCAATATTGAGGTTGTTGTTGAATTTATTGGTGTTACCAATGTTTTTTTTAAAAATTTTGTATTTTTCAAAGTTTATTTTGCAATTTAATTTGTTGATGTTTTTGAATGTTGATGTTGTTGAATTTGTTGGTTTTTTTCAAATTTGAGATTGTTGTTGAATTTTTTGGTGTTTTCATGGTTGAGGTTTTTGTTGAATTTGTTGGTGTTTTGGAATGTTGAGGTTGTTGTTGCATTTTTTGATGTTTTTCAATGTTGAGATTTCTGTTGATTTTGATGGTGATTTTCAATTTTGAGTTTGTTGAGGTTCTTGTTGAATTTTTTGATGTTTTTCATTGCTGAGGTTGTTGCTGAATTTGTTGATGATTTTCAATGTTGATGTTGTTGAATTTATTGGTGTTATCAATGGTTTTTTTTTGATCTTTTTTGTAATTTTCAAAGTTGAGGTTGCATTTGAATTTGTTGGTATTTTTCAATGTTGAGCTTGTTGAATTTGTTGGTGTTTTTCAAAGTTGAGGTTGTTGATGAATTTGTTGGTGTTTTTCATTGTTGAGGTTGTTGTTGAATTTGTTGGTGATTTTCAATATTGAGGTTGTAGTTGAATTTGTTGGTGTTTTTCCATGTTGAGCTTTTTGAATTTGGTGATGTTTTTCGAATTTGAGGTTTTTGTTGAATATTTTGGTGTTCTTCAATGTTGAGGTTGTTCTTGAATTTTTTGGTGATTTTCAATATTGAGGTTTTTGTTGAATTTATTGGTGTATTCAATGTTTTTTTTTGAATCTTATTGTATTTGTCAAAGTTGAGGTTGCAGTTGAATTTGTTCGTGTTTCTCAATGTTGAGGTTGTTGAGATTCTTGGTATTTTTCAAAGTTGTGGTTGTTGTTGAATTTTTTGGTGTTTTTCGTTGTTGAGTTTTATGTTGAATTTGTTGTTGTTTTTGAATGTTGAGTTTGTTGTTGAATTTTTTGGTGTTTTTCATTGTTGAGGTTGTTGTTGAAATTGTTGGAGTTTTTCAATGTTGAGGTTGTGGTTGAAATTGTTGGAGTTTTTCAATGTTGTGGTTGTGGTTGAATTAATTGGTGTTTTTCCATGTTGAGGTTTTTGAATTTGTTTATGTTTTCAAAGTTGATGTTGATGTGGAATTTGTTGGTGTTTTTCAATGTTGACGTTGTTGAATTTGATGGTGTTTTTCATTGTTGTGGTTGTTGTTATTGAATTTTTGATGTTTATCATTTTTGAGGTTGTTGTTAAATTTGTTGGTGATTTACAATATTGAAGTTGTTGTTGAATTAGTTGGTGTTTTTCCATGTTGAGGTTTTTGAATTTGTTTATGTTTTCAAAGTTGATGTTGTTGTTAAATTTGTTGGTGATTTTGAATACTGAGGTTGTTGTTGAATTTTTTGGTGTTTTTCAATGTTGAGGTTGTTGTTGAAATTGTTGGAGTTTTTCAATGTTGAGGTTCTTGTAGAATTATTTGGTGTTTTTCATTGTTGAGGTCGTTGTTGTTGAATAGTTTCCCTGTTTTCATTGCTGAGATTGTTGATGAATTTGTTGGTGATTTTCAATATTGAGGTTGTTGTTGAATTTATTGGTGTTACCAATGTTTTTTTTAAAACTTTTTTGTATTTTTCAAAGTTGATTTTGCAATTTAATTTGTTGATGTTTTTGAATGTTGATGTTGTTGAATTTGATGGTTTTTTTCAAAGTTGAGATTGTTGTTGAATTTTTTGGTGTTTTCATTATTGAGGTTTTTGTTGAATTTGTTGGTGTTTTGGAATGTTGCTGTTGTTGTTGCATTTTTTGATGTTTTTCAATGTTGAGATTTCTGATGATTTTGATGGTGATTTTCAATTTTGAGTTTGTTGAGGTTCTTGTTGAATTTTTTGATGTTTTTCATTGCTGAGGTTGTTGCTGAATTTGTTGATGATTTTCAATGTTGATGTTGTTGAATTTATTGGTGTTATCAATGGTTTTTTTTTGATCTTTTTTGTAATTTTCAAAGTTGAGGTTGCATTTGAATTCGTTGGTGTTTTTCAATGTTGATGTTGTTGAATTATTTGGTGTTTTTCAAATTTGAGGTTGTTGTTGAATTTTTTGGTGTTTTTCATTGTTGAGGTATTTGTTGAATTTTTTGCTGTTTTTGAATGTTGAGGTTGCTGTTGAATTTTTTGGTGTTTTCATTGTTGAGGTTGTTGTTGAATTTGTTGGAGTTTTTCAATTTTGAGGTTGTTGTTGAATTATAAGTGTTTCTCAACGCTGGGGTTGTTGAATTTGTTGGTGTTTTTCAAAGTTGACGTTGTTGTTGAATTATTTGGTGTTTTTAATTGTTGAGGTTTTTGTTGAATTTGTTGGTGTTTTTGAACGTTGTGGTTGTTGTTGAATTTTTTGGTGTTTTTCATTGTTGAGGTTGTTTTAGAATTTGTTGCTGTTTTTGAATGTTGAAGCTGTTGATGAATTTTTTGGTGTTTTTCATTGTTGAGGTTTTTGTTGAATTTGTTGCTGGTTTTCAGTGTTGAGGTTGTTGTTGAATTTGTTGGTGGTTTTCAATATTGAGGTTGTAGTTGAATTTGTTGGTGTTTTACCATGTTGAGGTTTTTGAATTTGTTGGTGTTTTTCATTGTTGAGGTTGTTGTTGAATATTTTGGTGTTTTTCAATATTGAGGTTGTTGTTGAATTTTTTGCTGATTTTCAATATTGAGGTTGTTGTAGAATTTATTGGTGTATTCAATGATTTTTTTGAATCTTTTTGCATTTTTCAAAGTTGAGGTTGCATTTGAATTTGTTGTTTTTTCTAAATGTTGAGGTTGTTGAATTTTTTGGTGATTTTCAAAGTTGAGGTTGTTGTTGAATTTTTTGGTGTTTTTCATTGTTGAGGTTGTTGTTGAATCATTTGGTATTTTTGAATGTTGAGGTTGTTGATGAATTTTTTGGTGTTTTTCATTGTTGTGGTTTTTGTTGAATTTGTTGGTGTTTTTCATTGTTGTGGTTGTTGTTGAATTTGTTGGTGATTTTCAATATTGAGGTTGTAGTTGAATTTGATGGTGTTTTTCAATATTGAGGTTGTAGTTGAATTTGTTGGTGTTTTTCCATGTTGAGGTTTTTGAATTTGGTGGTGTTTTTCAAAGTTGAGGTTTTTGTTGAATATTTTGGTTTTCTTCAATGTTGAGGTTGCTCTTGAATTTTTTGGTGATTTTCAATATTGAGGTTTTTGTTGAATTTATTGGTGTATTCAATGTTTTCTTTTTGAATCTTATTGTATTTTTCAAAGTTGAGGTTGCAGTTGAATTTGTTCGTGTTTCTCAATGTTGAGGTTGTTGTTGTATTTTTGGTGTATTTCATTGTTGAGGTTGTTGTTGAAATTGTTGGAGTTTTTCAATGTTGAGGTTGTTGTTGATTTTGCTGGTGTTTGGAATATTGAGATTGTTGTTGAATTATTTGGTGTTTTTCATTGTTGAGGTTGTTGTTGAAATTGTTGGGGTTTTTCAATGTTGAGGTTGTTGTTGAATCTTTTGGTATTTTTCATTGATGAGATCGTTGTTGTTGAATTTATTCCTGTTTTTCATTGCTGAGGTTGTTGTTGAATTTTCTGGTGTTTTTGAATGTTGAGGTTGTTGTTGAATTTTTTTGTGTTTTTCAATGTTGAGGTTCTTGTTGAATTTGTTGGTATTTTCGAATGTTGATGTTGTTGTTGATTTTGTTGGTGTTTGGAATATTGAGATTGTTGTTGAATTATTTGGTGTTTTTCATTGTTGAGGTTGTTGTTGAATTTTTTGATGTTTTTCATTGTTGAGGTTGTTGTTGAATTTATTGGTGATTTTCAATATTAAGGATCTTCTTGAATTTATTGGTGTTTTCAATGATTTTTCTTGAACTTTTTTGTATTTTTCAAAGTTGAGGTTGCAGTTGAATATGTTGGTGTTTTTCAAAGTAGAGGTTGTTGAATTTGTTGGTGTTTTTCAAAGTTGAGGTTGTTGTTGAATTTGTTGGTGCTTTTCCATGTTGAGGTTTTTGAATTTCTTTATGTTTTCAAAGTTGAGGTTGTTGTTGAATATTTTGGTGTTTTTCAATGTTAAGGATCTTGTTGAATTTATTGGTGTTATCAATCATTTTTCTTGACCTTTTTTGTATTTTTCAAAGTTGAGGTTGCAGTTGAATTTGTTGGTGTTGTTCAAAGTTGAGGTTGCAGTTGAATTTGTTGATGTTTTTCAAAGTTGAGGTCGTTGAATTTGTTGGTGTTTTTCAAAGTTGAGCTTGTTGTTGAATTTTTTGATGTTTTTCAATGTTGAGGTTGTTGTTGAATTTGTTGGTGTTTTACCATCTTGAGGTTGTTGTTGAATTTATTGGTGTATTCAATGTTTTTTTTGAATCTTTTTGTATTTTTGAAAGTTGAGGTTGCAGTTGAATTTGTTCCTGTTTCACAATGTTGAGGTTGTTGAATTTTTGTAGTGTTTTTCAAAGTTGAGGTTGTTCTTGAATTTTTTTGGGGTTTTTGATTGTTGAGGTTGTTGTTGAATTTGTTGGAGTTTTTCAATGTTGAGGTTGTTGTTGAATTTGTTGGTGTTTTTCAATGTTGAGGTTGTTGAATTTCTTGGTGTTTTTAAAGTTGACGTTGTAGTTGAATGTTTTGGTGTTTTTAATTGTTGAGGTTTTTGTTGAATTTGTTGGTGTTTTTGAATGTTGAAGTTGTTGTTGAATTTTTTGGTTTTTTTCATTGTTGAGGTTTGTGTTGAATTTGTTGTTGTTTTTGAATGTTGAGGTTGGTGTTGAATTGTTTGGTGTTTCCATTGTTGACGTTGTTGTTGAATTTTTTGATGTTTTTCATTGTTGAGGTTGTTGTTAAATTTGTTGCTGGTTTTCAGTATTGAGGTTGTTGTTGAATTTGTTGGTGATTCTCAATATTGAGGTTGTAGTTGAATTTGTTGTTGTTTTTGAATGTTGAGGTTGTTTTTGAATTTATTGATGTTTTTCATTGTTGAGGTTGTTGTTGAATTTGTTGGTTATTTTCAATGTTGAATTTGTTGTTGAATTTTTTGGTGTTTTTCATTGTTGAGATTGTTGAAATTGTTGGAGTTTTTCAATGTTGAGGTTGTTGTTGAATCATTTGGTATTTTTGAATGTTGAGGTTGTTGATGAATTTTTTGGTGTTTTTCATTGTTGTGGTTTTTGTTGAATTTGTTGGTGTTTGGAATATTGAGATTGTTGTTGATGTATTTGGTGTTTTTCATTGTTGAGGTTGTTGTTGAAATTGTTGGGGTTTTTCAATGTTGAGGTTGTTGTTGAATCTTTTGGTATTTTTCATTGATGAGATCGTTGTTGTTGAATTTATTCCTGTTTTTCATTGCTGAGGTTGTTGTTGAATTTTTTGGTGTTTTTGAATGTTGAGGTTGTTGTTGAATTTTTTGGTGTTTTTCATTGTTGAGGTTGTTGTTGAATTTGTTGGTATTTTCGAATGTTGATGTTGTTGTTGATTTTGTTGGTGTTTGGAATATTGAGATTGTTGTTGAATTATTTGGTGTTTTTCATTGTTGAGGTTGTTGAATTTTTTGATGTTTTTCATTGTTGAGGTTGTTGTTGAATTTATTGGTGATTTTCAATATTAAGGATCTTCTTGAATTTATTGGTGTTATCAATGATTTTTCTTGAACTTTTTTGTATTTTTCAAAGTTGAGGTTGCAGTTGAATATGTTGGTGTTTTTCAAAGTAGAGGTTGTTGAATTTGTTGGTGTTTTTCAAAGTTGAGGTTGTTGTTGAATATTTTGGTGTTTTTCAATGTTAAGGATCTTGTTGAATTTATTGGTGTTATCAATGATTTTTCTTGAACTTTTTTGTATTTTTCAAAGTTGAGGTTGCAGTTGAATTTATTGGTGTTATCAATGATTTTTCTTGAACTTTTTTGTATTTTTCAAAGTTGAGGTTGCAGTTGAATTTGTTGATGTTTTTCAAAGTTGAGGTCGTTGAATTTGTTGGTGTTTTTCAAAGTTGAGCTTGTTGTTGAATTTTTTGATGTTTTTCAATGTTGAGGTTGTTGTTGAATTTGTTGGTGTTTTACCATCTTGAGGTTGTTGTTGAATTTATTGGTGTATTCAATGTTTTTTTTGAATCTTTTTGTATTTTTGAAAGTTGAGGTTGCAGTTGAATTTGTTCCTGTTTCACAATGTTGAGGTTGTTGAATTTTTGTAGTGTTTTTCAAAGTTGAGGTTGTTCTTGAATTTTTTTGGGGTTTTTCATTGTTGAGGTTGTTGTTGAATTTGTTGGAGTTTTTCAATGTTGAGGTTGTTGTTGAATTTGTTGGTGTTTTTCAATGTTGAGGTTGTTGAATTTCTTGGTGTTTTTAAAGTTGACGTTGTAGTTGAATGTTTTGGTGTTTTTAATTGTTGAGGTTTTTGTTGAATTTGTTGGTGTTTTTGAATGTTGAAGTTGTTGTTGAATTTTTTGGTTTTTTTCATTGTTGAGGTTGTTGTTGAATTTGTTGTTGTTTTTGAATGTTGAGGTTGGTGTTGAATTGTTTGGTGTTTCCATTGTTGACGTTGTTGTTGAATTTTTTTGATGTTTTTCATTGTTGAGGTTGTTGTTAAATTTGTTGCTGGTTTTCAGTGTTGAGGTTGTTGTTGAATTTGTTGGTGATTCTCAATATTGAGGTTGTAGTTGAATTTGTTGTTGTTTTTGAATGTTGAGGTTGTTTTTGAATTTATTGATGTTTTTCATTGTTGAGGTTGTTGTTGAATTTGTTGGTTATTTTCAATGTTGAATTTGTTGTTGAATTTTTTGGTGTTTTTCATTGTTGAGATTGTTGAAATTGTTGGAGTTTTTCAATGTTGAGGTTGTTGTTGAATCATTTGGTATTTTTGAATGTTGAGGTTGTTGATGAATTTTTTGGTGTTTTTCATTGTTGTGGTTTTTGTTGAATTTGTTGGTGTTTGGAATATTGAGATTGTTGTTGAATTATTTGGTGTTTTTCATTGTTGAGGTTGTTGTTGAAATTGTTGGGGTTTTTCAATGTTGAGGTTGTTGTTGAATCTTTTGGTATTTGTCATTGATGAGATCGTTGTTGTTGAATTTATTCCTGTTTTTCATTGCTGAGGTTGTTGTTGAATTTTTTGGTGTTTTTGAATGTTGAGGTTGTTGTTGAATTTTTTGGTGTTTTTCATTGTTGAGGTTGTTGTTGAATTTGTTGGTATTTTCGAATGTTGATGTTGTTGTTGATTTTGTTGGTGTTTGGAATATTGAGATTGTTGTTGAATTATTTGGTGTTTTTCATTGTTGAGGTTGTTGTTGAATTTTTTGATGTTTTTCATTGTTGAGGTTGTTGTTGAATTTATTGGTGATTTTCAATATTAAGGATCTTCTTGAATTTATTGGTGGTATCAATGATTTTTCTTGAACTTTTTTGTATTTTTCAAAGTTGAGGTTGCAGTTGAATATTTTGGTGTTTTTCAAAGTAGAGGTTGTTGAATTTGTTGGTGATTTTCAAAGTTGAGGTTGTTGTTGAATTTGTTGGTGCTTTTCCATGTAGAGGTTTTTGAATTTGTTTATGTTTTCAAAGTTGAGGTTGTTGTTGAATATTTTGGTGTTCTTCAATGTTAAGGATCTTGTTGAATTTATTGGTGTTATCAATGATTTTTCTTGAACTTTTTTGTATTTTTCAAAGTTGAGGTTGCAGTTGAATTTGTTAATGTTTTTCAAAGTTGAGGTCGTTGAATTTGTTGGTGTTTTTCAAAGTTGAGGTTGTTGTTGAATTTTTTGATGTTTTTCAATGATGCGGTTGTTATTGAATTTGTTGGTGTTTTAACATCTTGAGGTTGTTGTTGAATTTATTGGTGTATTCAATGTTTTTTTTGAATCTTTTTGTACTTTTGAAAGTTGAGGTTGCATTTGAATTTGTTCCTGTTTCTCAATGTTGAGGTTGTTGAATTTTTTGAGTGTTTTTCAAAGTTGAGGTTGTTGTTGAATTTTTTTGGGGTTTTTCATTGTTGAGGTTGCTGTTGAATTTGTTGGAGTTTTTCAATGTTGAGGTTGTTGTTGAATTTGTTGGTGTTTTTCAATGTTGAGGTTGTTGAATTTCTTGGTGTTTTTAAAGTTGACTTTGTAGTTGAATGTTTTGGTGTTGTTAATTGTTGAGGTTTTTGTTGAATTTGTTGGTGTTTTTGAATGTTGAAGTTGTTGTTGAATTTTTTGGTGTTTTTCATTGTTGAGGTTGTTGTTGAATTTGTTGCTGTTTTTGAATGTTGAGGTTGGTGTTGAATTGTTTGGTGTTTTCCATTGTTGACGTTTTTGTTGAATTTTTTGATGTTTTTCATTGTTGAGGTTGTTGTTAAATTTGTTGCTGGTTTTCAGTGTTGAGGTTGTTGTTGAATTTGTTGGTGATTTTCAATATTGAGGTTGTAGTTGAATTTGTTGGTGTTTTTCCGTGTTGAGGTTTTTGAATTTGTTGGTGTTTTTCATTGTTGAGGTTGTTGTTGAATATTTTGGTGTTTTTCAATATTGAGGTTGTTGTTGAATTTTTCGCTGATTTTCAATATTGAGGTTGTTGTTGAATTTATTGGTATATTCAATGATTTTTTTTGAATCTTTTTGCATTTTTCAAAGTTGAGGTTGCATTTGAATTTGTTGGTGTTTCTCAATGTTGAGGTTGTTGAATTTTTTGGTGATTTTCAAAGTTGAGGTTGTTGTTGAATTTGTTGGTGTTTTTCATTGTTGAGTTTTTGGTTGAATTTATTGTTGTTTTTGAATGTTGAGGTTGTCTTTGAATTTATTGATGTTTTTCATTGTTGAGGTTGTTGTTGAATTTGTTGGTTATTTTCAATGTTGAATTTGTTGTTGAATTTTTTGGTGTTTTTCATTGTTGAGATTGTTGTTGAAATTGTTGGAGTTTGTCAATGTTGAGGTTGTTGTTGAATCATTTGGTATTTTTGAATGTTGAGGTTGTTGATGAATTTTTTGGCGTTTTTCAATGTTGAGGTTTTTGTTGAATTTATTCCTGTTTTTCATTGCTGAGGTTGTTGATGAATTTTTTGGTGTTTTTCAATGTTGAGGTCGTTGTTGTTGAATTGTTTGATGTTTTTCATTGTTGAGGTTGTAGTTGTTGAATTTTTTGATGTTTTTCATTGTTGAGGTTGTTGTTGAATTTATTGGTGATTTTCAATATTAAGGATCTTGTTGAATTTATTGGTGTTATCAATGATTTTTCTTGAACTTTTTTGTATTTTTCAAAGTTGAGGTTGCAGTTGAATATGTTGGTGTTTTTCAAAGTAGTGGTTGTTGAATTTGTTGGTGTTTTTCAAAGTTGAGGTTGTTGTTGAATTTGTTGGTGCTTTTCCATGTTGAGGTTTTTGAATTTGCTTATGTTTTCAAAGTTGAGGTTCTTGTTGAATATTTTGGTGTTTTTCAATGTTAAGGATCTTGTTGAATTTATTGGTGTTATCAATGATTTTTCTTGAACTTTTTTGTATTTTTGAAAGTTGAGGTTGCAGTTGAATTTGTTGATGTTTTTCAAAGTTGAGGTCGTTGAATTTGTTCGTGTTTTTCAAAGTTGAGGTTGTTGTTGAATTTTTTGATGTTTTTCAATGTTGAGGTTGTTGTTTAATTTGTTGGTGTTTTACCATCTTGAGGTTGTTGTTGAATTTATTGGTGTATTCAATGTTTTTTTTGAATCTTTTTGTATTTTTGAAAGTTGAGGTTGCAGTTGAATTTGTTCCTGTTTCTCAATGTTGAGGTTGTTGAATTATTTGAGTGTTTTTCAAAGTTGAGGTTGTTGTTGAATTTTTTTGGGGTTTTTCATTGTTGAGGTTGTTGTTGAATTTGTTGGAGTTTTTCAATGTTGAGGTTGTTGTTGAATTTGTTGGTGTTTTTCAATGTTGAGGTTGTTGAATTTCTTGGTGTTTTTAAAGTTGACGTTGTTGTTGAATGTTTTGGTGTTTTTAATTGTTGAGGTTGTTGTTGAATTTGTTGTTGTTTTTGAATGTTGAGGTTGGTGTTGAATTGTTTGGTGTTTTCCATTGTTGACGTTGTTGTTGTTGAATTTTTTGATGTTTTTCATTGTTGAGGTTGTTGTTAAATTTGTTGGTGATTTTCAATATTGAGGTTGTTGTTGAATTAGTTGGTGTTTTTCCATGTTGAGGTTTTTGAATTTGTTTATGTTTTCAAAGTTGTGGTTGTTGTTAAATTTGATGGTGATTTTCAATACTGAGGTTGTTGTAGAATTTTTTGGTGTTTTTCATTGTTGAGGTTGTTGTTGAAATTGTTGAAGTTTTTCAATGTTGAGGTACTTGTTGAATTATTTGGTGTTTTTCATTGTTGAGGTCGTTGTTGTTGAATTGTTTGCCTGTTTTCATTGCTGAGGTTGTTGATGAATTTGTTGGTGATTTTCAATATAGAGGTTGTTGTTGAATTTATTGGTGTTACCAATGTTTTTTTTAAAACTTTTTTGTATTTTTCAAAGTTTATTTTGCAATTTAATTTGTTGGTGTTTTTCAATGTTGATATTGTTGAATTTGTTGGTTTTTTTCAAAGTTGAGATTGTTGTTCAATTTTTTGTTGTTTTCATTGTTGAGGTTTTTGTTGAATTTGTTGGTGTTTTGGAATGTTGATGTTGTTGTTGCATTTCTTGATGTTTTTCAATGTTGAGATTTCTGTTGAATTTGATGGTGATTTTCAATTTTGAATTTTTGAGGTTCCTGTTGAATTTTTTGATGTTTTTCATTGCTGAGGTTGTAGTTGAACTTGTTGATGATTTTCAATGTTCAGGTTACTGAATTTATTGGTGTTATCAATGGTTATTTTTGATGTTTTTTGTAATTTTCAAAGTTGAGGTTGCATTTCAATTTGTTGGTGTTTTTCAATTTTGACGTTGTTGAATTTGTTGGTGTTTTTCAATGTTGAGGTTGTCGTTGAATTTTTTGGTGTTTTTCATTGTTGAGGTATTTGTTGAATTTTTTGGTGTTTTTGAATGTTGAGGTTGCTGTTGAATTTTATGGTGTTTTTCATTGTTGAGGTTGTTGTTGAATTTGTTGGAGTTTTTCAATTTTGAGGTTGTTGTTGAATTTGTAAGTGTTTTTCAACGTTGGGGTTGTTGAATTTGTTGGTGTTTTTCAAAGTTGACGTTGTTGTTGAATTATTTGGTGTTTTTAATTGTGGAGGTTTTTGTTGAATTTGTTGGTGTTTTTGAACGTTGAGGTTGTTGTTGAATTTTTTGGTGTTATTCATTGTTGAGGTTGTTCTAGAATTTGTTGGTGTTTTTGAATGTTGAAGTTTTTGATGAATTTTTTGGTGTTTTTCGTTGTTGGTGTTTTTGTTGAATTTGTTGCTGGTTTTCAGTGTTGAGGTTGTTGTTGAATTATTTGCTGATTTTCAATATTGAGGTTGTAGTTGAATTTGTTGGTGTTTTTCCATGTTGAGGTTTTTGAATTTGTTGGTGTTTTTCATTGTTGAGGTTGTTGTTGAATATTTTGGTGTTTTTCAATATTGAGGTTGTTCTTGAATTTCTTGCGGATTTTCAATGTTGAGGTTGTTGTTGAATTTATTGGTGTATTCAATGATTTTTTTTGAATCTTATTGAATTTTTCAAATTTTAGGTAGCAGTTCAATTTTTTGGTGTTTCTCAATGTTGATGTTGTTGAATTTTTTGGTGATTTTCAAAGTTGAGGTTGTTGTTGAATTTTTTGGTGTTTTTCAATGTTGAGGTTTTTGTTGAATTTTTTGGTTCTTTTGAATGTTGAGTTTGTTGTTGAATTTTTTGGTATTTTTCATTGTTGAGGTTGTTGTTGAAATTGTTGGAGTTTTTCAATGTTGAGGTTGTTGTTGAATCTTTTGGTATTTTTCATGGATGAGATCGTTGTTGTTGAATTTATTCCTGTTTTTCATTGCTGAGGTTGTTGTTGAATTTGTTGGTGTTTTTCATTGTTGAGGTTGTTGTTGTTGAATTTTTTGATGCTTTTCATTGTTGAGGTTGTTTTTGAATTTATTGTTGTTTTTCAATATTAAGGATCTTGTTGAATTTATTGGTGTTATCAATGATTTTTCTTGAACTTTTTTGTATTTTTCAAAGTTGAGGTTGCAGTTGAATTTGTTGGTGTTTTTCAAAGTTGAGGTTCTTGTTGAATATTTTGTGATGTTTTTCATGCTAAGGTTTCTGATGAATTTGTTGGTGTTTTTGAATGTTGAGGTTTTGTTGAATTTGTTGGTGTTTTTCAATGTTGATGTTGTTGAATTTGTTGGTGTTTTTCAAGTTGACTTTGTTGTTGAATTTTTTGGTGTTTTTAATTGTTGAGGTTTTTGTTGAATTTGTTGGTGTTTTTGAATGTTGAGATTGTTGTTGAATTTTTTGGTGTTTTTCATTGTTGAGGTTGTTGTTGAATATTTTGTTGTTTTTGAATGTTGAGGTTGGTGTTGAATTGCTAGGTGTTTTTCATTGTTGAGGTTGTTGTTGTTCAATTTTTTGATGTTTTTCAAAGTTGAGGTTGTTTTTAAATTTGTTGGTGATTTTCAAAGCTGAGGTTGTTGTTGAATTTGTTGGTGCATTTGAATGTTGAGGATGTTAAATCTAATGGCGTTTTTCAAAATTGAGGTTGTTGAATTTTTTGGTGTTTTTCATTGTTGAGGTTGTTGTTGAATATTTTGTTGTTTTTGAATGTTGATGTTGGTGTTGAATTGCTAGGTGTTTTTCATTGTTGAGGTTGTTGTTGTTCAATTTTTTGATGTTTTTCAAAGTTGAGGTTGTTTTTAAATTTGCTGGTGATTTTCAAAGCTGAGGTTGTTGTTGAATTTGTTGGTGCATTTGAATGTTGAGGATGTTAAATCTAATGGCGTTTTTCGAAATTGAGGTTGTTGAATTTTTTGGTGTTTTTCATTGTTGAGGTTATTGTTGAATTTGATGGTGTTTCTGAATGTTGAGGTTGTTGTTGAATTTTTTGGTGCTGTTCATTGTTGTGGTTGTTGTTGAATTTGTTGCAGTTTTTCAATGTTGAGGTTTTGTTGAATTTGTTGGTGTTTTTCAATGTTGAGGTTGTTGAATTTGTTGGTGTTTTTAAAGTTGACTTTGTTTTTGAATTTTTTGGTGTTTTTAATTGTTCAGGTTTTTGTTGAATTTGTTGGTGTTTTTGAATGTTGAGATTGTTGTTGAATTTTTTGGTGTTTTTCATTGTTGAGGTTGTTGTTGATTTATTGTTGTTTTTGAATGCTGAGGTTGGTGTTGAATTGCTAGGTTTTTTTCATTGTTGAGGTTGTTGTTGTTCAATTTTTTGATGTTTTTCAAAGTTGAGGTTGTTGTTAAATTTGTTGGTGATTTTCAAAGCTGAGGTTGTTGTTGAATTTGTTGGTGTATTTGAATGTTGAGGATGTTAAACCTAATGGCGTTTTTCAAAATTGAGGTTGTTGAATTTTTTGGTGTATTTCATTGTTGTCGTTTTTGTTGAATACGTTGGTGTTTTTCATTGTTGATGAATTTGTTGGTGATTTTCAATATTGAGATTGTAGTTATATTTGTTGCTGTTTTTCATTCTTCTGGTTCTTGTTGAATTTTTTGATGATTTTCATTGCTGAGGTTGTTGTTGAATTTGTTGGTGATTTTCAATGTTGAGGTTGTTGAATTTATTGGTCTCAACAATGGTTTTTTTTGATCATTTTTGTATTTTTCAAAGTTGAGGTTGTTTTTGAATTTGTTGGTGTTTTTCAATGTTGAGGTTGTTGAATTTGCTGGTGTTTTTGAATGTTGAGGTTGTTGTTGAATTTTTTGGTGTTTTTCATTGTTGCGGTTGTTGTTGAATATGTTGTTGTTTTTGAATGTTGAGGTTGTTGATGAATTTTTTGGTGTTTTTCATTGTTGAGGTTGTTGATGAATTTGTTGTTGTTTTTGAACGTTGAGGTTGTTGATGAATTTTTTGGTGTTTCTCGTTGTTGAGGTTTTTGTTGAATTAGTTGCTGGTTTTCAGTGTTGAGGTTGCTGTTGAATTTGTTGGTGATTTTCAATATTGAGTTTGTAGTTGAATTTGGTGGTGTTTTTCCATGTTGAGGTTTTTGAATTTGTTGGTGTTTTTCATTGTTGAGGTTGTTGTTGAATATTTTGGTGTTTCTCAATGTTGAGGTTGTTGTTGAATTTTTTGCTGATTTTCAATATTGAGGTTGTTGTTCAATTTATTGGTGTATTCAATGTTTTTTTTGAATCTTTTTGCATTTTTCAAAGTTGAGGTTGCATTTGAAATTGTTGGTGTTTCTCAATGTTGAGGTTGTTGAATTTTTTGGTGCTTTTCATTGATGAGTTTTATGTTGAATTTGTTGTTGTTTTTGAATGTTGAGGTTGTTGTTGAATTTATTGATGTTTTTCATTGTTGAGGTTGTTGTTGAATTTGTTCGTTATTTTCAATGTTGAGTTTGTTGTTGAATTTTTTGGTGTTTTTGAATGTTGAGGTTGTTGTTGAATTTTCTGGTATTTTTCATTTTAGAGGTTGTTGTTGAATATGTTGGAGTTTTTCAATGTTCAGGTTGTTGTTGAATTTGTTGGTGTTTTTCAATGTTGAAGTTGTTGAATTTGTTGGTGTTATTCAAAGTTTACGTTGTTGTTGAATTTGTTGGTGTTTTTAATTGTTGAGCTTTTTGTTTAATTTGTTGGTGTTTTTGATGTTGTGGTTGTTGTTGAGTTTTTAGGTGTTTTTCATTGTTGAGGTTGTAGTTGAATTTGTTGGTGTTTTTGAATGTTGAGGTTGTTGTTGAATTGTTCGATGTTTTTCATTGTTGAGGTTGTTGTTGAATTTATTGACGTTTTTCATTGTTGAGGTTGTTGGTGAATTTTCTGGTATTTTTCATTTTAGAGGTTGTTGTTGAATATGTTGGAGTTTTTCAATGTTGAGGTTGTTGTTGAATTTGTTGGTGTTTTTCAATGTTGAAGTTGTTGAATTTGTTGGTGTTATTCAAAGTTTACGTTGCTGTTGAATTTGTTGGTGTTTTTAATTGTTGAGCTTTTTGTTTAATTTGTTGGTGTTTTTGACGTTGTGGTTGTTGTTGAGTTTTTAGGTGTTTTTCATTGTTGAGGTTGTAGTTGAATTTGTTGGTGTTTTTGAATGTTGAGGTTGTTATTGAATTGTTCGGTGTTTTTCATTGTTGAGGTTGTTGTTGAATTTTTTGACGTTTTTCATTGTTGAGGTTGTTGTTAAATTTGATGGTGATTTTCAATATTGAGGTTGATGTTGAATTTGTTGGTGATTTTCAATGTTGAGGTTGTTGACTTTGTTGGTGCATTCAAAGGTGAGGTTGTTGTTGAATTTGTTGGTGTTTTTCATTGTTGTGGTAATTGTTCAAATTCTTTGAGTTTATCAATGTTGAGGTTTCTATCGATTTGTTTGGTGTATTTCATTGTTGAGGTTGTTGTTTAAATGTTTTGGTGTTTTTCATTGTTGAGGTTGTTGTTGAATTTTTTGATGTTTTTCATTATTGAGGATGTTGTTGAATTTGTTGGAGTTTTTCAATGTTGAGGTTGTTGAATTTGTTGGTGTATTCAAAGGTGAGGTTGTTGTTGAATTTGTTGGTGTATTTGAATGTTGAGGTTGTTAAATCTGTTGGTGTTTTTCAAAATTGAGGTTGTTGTTGAATTTGTTGGTGATTTTCAATGTTGAGGTTGTTGAATTTGTTGGTGTTTTTCAATGCCGATGGTGTTGTTGAATTTGTTGGTGTATTTGAATGTTACGGTTGTTAAATCTGTTGGTGATTTTCAATGTTGAGTTTGTTGTCGAATTTTTTGGTGCTTTTCATTGTTGTGGTAATTGTTCAAATTCTTGGAGTTTTTCAATGTTGAGGTTTTTATTGATTTTTTTGGTGTATTTCATTGTTGAGGTTGTTGTTGAAATTTTTTTGGTGTTTTTCATTGTTGAGGTTGTTGTTGAATTTTTTGATGTTTTTCATTGTTCAGGATGTTGTTGAATTTGTTGGTGTTTTTGATTGTTGAGGTTGTAGTTTTTATTTTTTGGTGTTTTAGAATGTTGAGGTTGATTTTGAATTTTTTTTGGTGTTTTTCATTGTTGAGGTTCTTGTTGAAATTGTTGGTGTTTTTCAATGTTGAGGTTGTTGAATTAGTTCGTGTTTTTCAAAGTTGATGTTGTTGTTGAATTTTTTCGTATTTTTCATTGTTGAGGTTTTTGTTTAATTTGTTGGTGTTTTTGAATGTTGAGGTTGTTGTTGAATTTTTAGGTGTTTTTCATTGTTGAGGTTGTTGTTGAATTATTTGACGTTTTTCATTGTTGAGGTTGTTGTTAAATTTGATGGTGATTTTCAATATTGAGGTTTTTGTTGAATTTGTTGGTGTTATCAATTTTTATTTTGTTGAACCTTTTTGTATTTTTAAGAGCTGAGGTTGTTGTTGAATTTGTTAGTGTTTTTCAATGTTGAGGTTGTTGAATTTGCTGGTGTATTCAAAGGTGAGGTTGTTGTTGAATTTGTTGTTGTATTTGAATGTTGAGGTTGTTAAATCTGTTGGTGTTTTTCAAAATTGAGGTTGTTGTTGAATTTTTTGGTGTTTTTCACTGTTGCAGTACTTGTTGAATTTGTTGGTGTCTTTCATTGTTGAGGTTGTTGTTGAATTTTTTGATGTTTTTCATTCCTGAGGTTGTTGTTGAATTTGTTGGTGATTTTCAATGTTGAGGTTGTTGAATTTGTTAGTGTTTTTCAATGCCGAGGGTGTTGTTGAAATTGTTGGAGTTTTTCAATGTTGAGGTTGTTGTTGAATTTTTTGGTGGCTTTCATTGATGAGGTCGATGTTGTTGAATTTTTTGCTGTTTTTCATTGTTGAGGTTGTTGCTGAAATTGTTGGTGTTTTTCAATGTTGAGGTTGTTGTTGAATTTTTTGGTGGCTTTCCTTGATGAGGTCGTTGTTGTTGAATTTTTTGCTGTTTTTCATTGTTGAGGTTGTTGATGAATTTGTTGGTGATGTTCAATATTGAGATTGTTGTTGAAATTATTGGCGTTATCAATGTGTTTTTTTCTCTTTTTTGTTTTTTTCAAACTTGAGTTTGCCCTTTATTTTGGTGGTGTTTTTCAATGTTGAAGTTGTTGAATTTGTTGGTGTTTTTCAAAGTTGTGATTGTTGTTGAATTATTTGGTGTTTTCATTGTTGAGGTTTTTGTTGAATTTGTTGGTGTCTTGGAATGTTAAGGTTGTTTTTGTATATTTTGATGTTTTTCAATGCTGAGATTTTTGTTGAATTTGATGGTGATTTTCAATTTTGTGTTTGTTGTTGAATTATTTGGTGTTTTTCATTGTTCCGGTACTTGTTGAAATTGTTGGAGTTTTTCAATGTTGTGGTTGTTATTGATTTTTTTGGTGGTTTTCATTGTTGAGGTCGTTGTTGTTGAATTTTTTGCTGTTTTTCATTGTTGAGGTTGTTGATGAATTTGTTGGTGATTTTCAATATTGAGTTTGTTGTTGAATTTATTGGTGTTATCAATGTGTTTTTTTAAACTTTATTGTATTTTTCAAACTTGAGTTTGCACTTTAATTTGTTGGTGTTCTCAATGTTGATGTTGTTGAATTTCTTGGTGTTTTTCAAAGTTGTGATTGTTGTTGAATTTTTTGGTGTTTTAATTGTTGAGGATTTTGTTGAATTTGTTGGTGTTTTGGAATGTTGAGGTTGTTGTTGTATTTTTCGATGTTTTTCAAGGTTGAGATTTTTGTGAATTGGAAGGTGATTTTCATTTTTGAGTTTGTTGTCGAATTTTTTGGTGTTTTTCTTTGTTGCGGTACTTGTTGAAAATGTTGGAGTCTTTCATTGTTGAGGTTGTTATTGATTTTTTTGGTGTTATTCATTGTTGAGGTCGTTGTTGAATGTTTTTAGTGTTTTTCATTGTTGCGGTTATTGTTGAATTTTTTTGTTGTTTTTCATTGCTGAGGTTTCTGTTGAAATTGTTGGTGTTTTTGAATGTTGTGGTTGTTGATGAATTTTTTGGTGTTTTATATTGTTGAGGTTCTTGTTGAATTTGTTGGAGATTTTCAATGTTGAGGTTATTCTTGAATTTGTTTGTGTTTGTCAATGTTGAGGTTGTTGAATTTGATGGTGTTATTCAAAGTTGAGGTTGTTGTTGAATTTGTTGGTGTTTTTCATTGTTGAGGTTTTGGTTGAATTTGTTGGTGTTGTTGAATGTTGAGGTTGTTGTTTTTATTTTTTGCTGTTTTTGAATGTTGAGGTTGTTGTTGAATTTGTTGGTGTTTTTCATTGTTGAGGTTGTTGTTGAATTTTTTGGTGTTTATGAATGTTGAGGTTATTGTTGAATTTGTTGGTGTTTTTGAATGTTGAGGATGTTGTTGAATTTGTTGGTGTTTTTGAATGTTGACGTTGTTGATGAATTTTTTGGTGTTATTCATTGTTGAGGTTTTTGTTGAATTTGCTGGTGTTTTTCATTGTTGAGGTTGTTGTTGAATTTGTTGGTGATTTTCAATATTGAGGTTGTAGTTGAATTTGTTGGTGTTTTTCAAAGTTGAGGTTGTTGTTGAATTTTTTGGTGATTTTCAATATTGAGGTTGTTGTTGAATCTATTGGTGATTTTCATTGTTGAGGTTGTTGTTGAATTTGTAGGTGTTTTCGAATGTTGAGGTTGTTGTTGAATTTGTTGGTGTTTTGAATGTTGAGGTTGTTGTAGAATTTTTTGGTGCTTTCATTGTTGAGTTTTTTGTTGAATTTTTAGTTGTTTTTGAATGTTGATGTTCTTGTTGAATTTTTTGATGTTTTTCGTTGTTGAGGTTGTTGTTGAATTGTTGGTGATTTTCAATGTTGAGTTTGTTGTTGAATTTTTTGGTGTTTTTTCATTGTTGAGGTTGTTGTTGAAATTGTTGGCGTCTTTAATGTTGAGGTTGTCGTTGAATGTTTTGGTGATTTTCATTGTTGAGGTGGTTGTTGTTGAATTGTTTGCTGTTTTCCATTGTTGAGGTTGTTGATGAATTTGTTGGTGATTTTCAATATTGAGGTTGTTGTTGAATTTATTGGTGTTATCAATGTTATTTTAAAATTTTTTTGTATTTTTCGAAGTTTAGTTTGAACTTTAATTTGTTCTTGTTTTTCAATGTTGATGTTGCTGAATTTGTTTAGTGTTTTTCAAAGTTGTGATTGTTGTTGAATTTATTGGGGCTTTCATTGTTCAGGTTTTTGTTGAATTTGTTGGTGTTTTGGAATGTTGAGGTTGTTGTTGTAATTTTGGATGTTTTTCAATGATGAGATTTTTGTTGAATTTGATAGTTATTTTCAATGTTGAGGTTGTTGAATTTATTGATGTTACCAATGGTTTTTTTTTATCTTTATTGTATTTTTCGAAGTTGAGGTTGCATTTGTATTTGTTGGTGCTTTTCAATGTTGAGGTTGTTGAATTTGTTGCTGTTTTTCAAAGTTGAGGTTGTAGTTGAATTTTTTCGTATTTTTCATTGTTGAGGTTTTTGTTTAATTTGTTGGTGTTTTTGAATGTTGAGGTTGTTGTTGTATTATCTGGTATTTTTCATTGTTGAGGTTGTTGTTGAATTTGTTGGAGTTTTTCAATGTTGAAGTTGTTGTTGAATTGTTCGGTGTTTTTCATTGTTGAGGTTGTTGTTGAATTTTTTGACACTTTTTTGGCAATTTTGACAATTTTTATTTTGTTGAACCTTTTTGTATTTTTAATAGTTGAGGTTGTTGTTTAATTTGTTAGTGGTTTTCAATGTTGAGGATTTGTTGGTGTTATTCAAAGGTGAGGTTGTTATTGAATTTGTTGGTGTATTTGAATGTTGAGGTTGTTAAATCTGTTGGTGTTTTTCAAAATTGAGTTTTTTGTTGCATTTGTTGGTGTTTTTCATTGTTGAGGTTGTTGTTGAATTTTTTGATGTTTTTCATTCCTGAGGTTGTTGTTGAATTTGTTGGTGATTTTCAATTTTGAGGTTGTTGAATTTGTTGGTGTTTGTCAATGCCGAGGGTGTTGTTGAATTTGTTGGTGTATTTGAATATTCCGGTTGTTTCAACTGTTGGTGTTTTTCAAAATTGAGGTTGTTGTTGAATTTTTTGGTGCTTTTCATTGTTGAGGTTTTTGTTGAATTTGATGGTGATTTTCAATGTTGAGTTTGTTGTCGAATTATTTGGTGCTTTTCATTGTTGTGGTAATTGTTCAAATTCTTGGAGTTTTTCAATGTTGAGGTTTTTATTGATTTTTTCGTGTATTTCATTGTTGAGGTTGTTGTTGAATTTTTTTGGTGTTTTTCATTGTTGAGGTTGTCGTTGAATTTTTTGATGTTTTTCATTGCTGAGGTTGTTGTCGAAATTGTTGGTGTTTTTGAATGTTGAGGTTGTTGTTGAATTTTTTGGTGTTTTTCATTGTTGAGGATGTTTTTGAATTTGTTGGAGTTTTTCAATGTTGAGGTTGTTGTTGAATGTTTTGGTGCTTTCATTGTTGAGTTTTTTGTTGAATTTGTTGTTGTTTTTGAATGTTGATGTTCTTGTTGTATTTTTTGATGTTTTTCGGTGTTGAGGTTGTTGTTGAATTTGTTGTTGATTTTCAATGTTGAGTTTGTTGTTGAATTTTTTGGTGTTTTTTCATTGTTGAGGTTGTTGTTGAAATTGTTGGCGTTTTTTAATGTTGAGGTTGTTGTTGAATGTTTTGGTGATTTTCATTGTTGAGGTCGTAGTTGTTGAATTGTTTGCTGTTTTTCATTGTTGAGGTTGTTGATGAATTTGTTGGTGATTTTCAATATTGAGGTTGTTGTTGAATTTATTGGTGTTATCAATGTTATTTTTTAAATTTTTTATATTTTTCGAAGTTGAGTTTGCACTTTAAATTGTTCGTGTTTTTCAATGTTGATGTTGCTGAATTTGTTGGTGTTTTTCAAAGTTGTGATTGTTGTTGAGTTTTTTGGGGCTTTCATTGTTGAGGTTTTTGTTGAATTTGTTGGTGTTTTGGAATGTTGAGGTTGGTGGTGTAATTTTGGATGCTTTTCAATGTTGAGATTTTTGTTGAATTTGATGGTGATTTTCAATTTTGAGTTTGTTGTTGAATTTTTTTGGTATTTTTCATTGCTGCGGTACTTGTTGAATTTGTTGGTGTTTTTCATTGTTGAGGTTGTTGTTGAATTTTTTGATATTTTCCATTGCTGAGGTTGTTGTTGAATTTGTTGGTGAAATTCAATGTTGAGGTTGTTGAATTTATTGATGTTACCAATGGTTTTTTTTGATCTTTATTGTATTTTTAAAAGTTGAGGTTGCAGTTGGATTTGTTGGTGGTTTTCAATGTTGAGGTTCTTGAATTTGTTGGTGTTTTTCAAAGTTGAGGTTGTAGTTGAATTTTTTCGTATTTTTCATTGATGAGGTTTTTGTTTAATTTGTTGGTGTTTTTGAATGTTGAGGTTGTTGTTGAATTTTCTGGTATTTTTCATTTTAGAGGTTGTTGTTAAATATGTTGGAGTTTTTCAATGTTGATGTTGTTGTTGAATTTGTTGGTGTTTTTCAATGTTGAAGTTGTTGAATATGTTGGTGTTTTTCAAAGTTTACGTTGTGTTTGTTGGTGTTTTTAATTGTTGAGGTTTTTGTTTAATTTGTTGGTGTTTTTGATGTTGTGGTTGTTGTTGAATTTTTAGGTGTTTTTCATTGTTGAGGTTGTAGTTGAAATTGTTGGTGTTTTTAAATGTTGAGGTTGTGGTTGAATTGTTCGGTGTTTTTCATTGTTGAGGTTGTTGTTGAATTTTTTGACGTTTTTCATTGTTGAGGTTGTTGTTAAATTTGATGGTGATTTTCAATATTGTGGATGATGTTGAATTTGTTGGTGATTTTCAAAGTTGATGTTGTTGACTTTGTTGGTGTTTTTCAGAGCTGCGTTTGTTGTTGAATTTGTTGGTGTATTTGAATGTTGAGGTTATTAAATCTGTTGGTGTTTTTCAAAATGGAGGTTGTTGTTGAATTTTTTGGTGTTTTTCATTGTTGCAGTACTTGTTGAATTTGTTGGTGTCTTTCATTGTTGAGGTTGTTGTTGAATTTTTTGGTGTTATTCATTGTTGAGGTCGTTGTTGAATGTTTTTAGTGTTTTTCATTGTTGCGGTTATTGTTGAATTTTTTTGTTGTTTTTCATTGCTGAGGTTTCTGTTGAAATTGTTGGTGTTTTTGAATGTTGTGGTTGTTGATGAATTTTTTGGTGTTTTATATTGTTGAGGTTCTTGTTGAATTTGTTGGAGATTTTCAATGTTGAGGTTATTCTTGAATTTGTTTGTGTTTGTCAATGTTGAGGTTGTTGAATTTGATGGTGTTATTCAAAGTTGAGGTTGTTGTTGAATTTGTTGGTGTTTTTCATTGTTGAGGTTTTGGTTGAATTTGTTGGTGTTGTTGAATGTTGAGGTTGTTGTTTTTATTTTTTGCTGTTTTTGAATGTTGAGGTTGTTGTTGAATTTGTTGGTGTTTTTCATTGTTGAGGTTGTTGTTGAATTTTTTGGTGTTTATGAATGTTGAGGTTATTGTTGAATTTGTTGGTGTTTTTGAATGTTGAGGATGTTGTTGAATTTGTTGGTGTTTTTGAATGTTGACGTTGTTGATGAATTTTTTGGTGTTATTCATTGTTGAGGTTTTTGTTGAATTTGCTGGTGTTTTTCATTGTTGAGGTTGTTGTTGAATTTGTTGGTGATTTTCAATATTGAGGTTGTAGTTGAATTTGTTGGTGTTTTTCAAAGTTGAGGTTGTTGTTGAATTTTTTGGTGATTTTCAATATTGAGGTTGTTGTTGAATCTATTGGTGATTTTCATTGTTGAGGTTGTTGTTGAATTTGTAGGTGTTTTCGAATGTTGAGGTTGTTGTTGAATTTGTTGGTGTTTTGAATGTTGAGGTTGTTGTAGAATTTTTTGGTGCTTTCATTGTTGAGTTTTTTGTTGAATTTTTAGTTGTTTTTGAATGTTGATGTTCTTGTTGAATTTTTTGATGTTTTTCGTTGTTGAGGTTGTTGTTGAATTGTTGGTGATTTTCAATGTTGAGTTTGTTGTTGAATTTTTTGGTGTTTTTTCATTGTTGAGGTTGTTGTTGAAATTGTTGGCGTCTTTAATGTTGAGGTTGTCGTTGAATGTTTTGGTGATTTTCATTGTTGAGGTGGTTGTTGTTGAATTGTTTGCTGTTTTCCATTGTTGAGGTTGTTGATGAATTTGTTGGTGATTTTCAATATTGAGGTTGTTGTTGAATTTATTGGTGTTATCAATGTTATTTTAAAATTTTTTTGTATTTTTCGAAGTTTAGTTTGAACTTTAATTTGTTCTTGTTTTTCAATGTTGATGTTGCTGAATTTGTTTAGTGTTTTTCAAAGTTGTGATTGTTGTTGAATTTATTGGGGCTTTCATTGTTCAGGTTTTTGTTGAATTTGTTGGTGTTTTGGAATGTTGATGTTGTTGTTGTAATTTTGGATGTTTTTCAATGATGAGATTTTTGTTGAATTTGATAGTTATTTTCAATGTTGAGGTTGTTGAATTTATTGATGTTACCAATGGTTTTTTTTTATCTTTATTGTATTTTTCGAAGTTGAGGTTGCATTTGTATTTGTTGGTGCTTTTCAATGTTGAGGTTGTTGAATTTGTTGCTGTTTTTCAAAGTTGAGGTTGTAGTTGAATTTTTTCGTATTTTTCATTGTTGAGGTTTTTGTTTAATTTGTTGGTGTTTTTGAATGTTGAGGTTGTTGTTGTATTATCTGGTATTTTTCATTGTTGAGGTTGTTGTTGAATTTGTTGGAGTTTTTCAATGTTGAAGTTGTTGTTGAATTGTTCGGTGTTTTTCATTGTTGAGGTTGTTGTTGAATTTTTTGACACTTTTTTGGCAATTTTGACAATTTTTATTTTGTTGAACCTTTTTGTATTTTTAATAGTTGAGGTTGTTGTTTAATTTGTTAGTGGTTTTCAATGTTGAGGATTTGTTGGTGTTATTCAAAGGTGAGGTTGTTATTGAATTTGTTGGTGTATTTGAATGTTGAGGTTGTTAAATCTGTTGGTGTTTTTCAAAATTGAGTTTTTTGTTGCATTTGTTGGTGTTTTTCATTGTTGAGGTTGTTGTTGAATTTTTTGATGTTTTTCATTCCTGAGGTTGTTGTTGAATTTGTTGGTGATTTTCAATTTTGAGGTTGTTGAATTTGTTGGTGTTTGTCAATGCCGAGGGTGTTGTTGAATTTGTTGGTGTATTTGAATATTCCGGTTGTTTCAACTGTTGGTGTTTTTCAAAATTGAGGTTGTTGTTGAATTTTTTGGTGCTTTTCATTGTTGAGGTTTTTGTTGAATTTGATGGTGATTTTCAATGTTGAGTTTGTTGTCGAATTATTTGGTGCTTTTCATTGTTGTGGTAATTGTTCAAATTCTTGGAGTTTTTCAATGTTGAGGTTTTTATTGATTTTTTCGTGTATTTCATTGTTGAGGTTGTTGTTGAATTTTTTTGGTGTTTTTCATTGTTGAGGTTGTCGTTGAATTTTTTGATGTTTTTCATTGCTGAGGTTGTTGTCGAAATTGTTGGTGTTTTTGAATGTTGAGGTTGTTGTTGAATTTTTTGGTGTTTTTCATTGTTGAGGATGTTTTTGAATTTGTTGGAGTTTTTCAATGTTGAGGTTGTTGTTGAATGTTTTGGTGCTTTCATTGTTGAGTTTTTTGTTGAATTTGTTGTTGTTTTTGAATGTTGATGTTCTTGTTGTATTTTTTGATGTTTTTCGGTGTTGAGGTTGTTGTTGAATTTGTTGTTGATTTTCAATGTTGAGTTTGTTGTTGAATTTTTTGGTGTTTTTTCATTGTTGAGGTTGTTGTTGAAATTGTTGGCGTTTTTTAATGTTGAGGTTGTTGTTGAATGTTTTGGTGATTTTCATTGTTGAGGTCGTAGTTGTTGAATTGTTTGCTGTTTTTCATTGTTGAGGTTGTTGATGAATTTGTTGGTGATTTTCAATATTGAGGTTGTTGTTGAATTTATTGGTGTTATCAATGTTATTTTTTAAATTTTTTATATTTTTCGAAGTTGAGTTTGCACTTTAAATTGTTCGTGTTTTTCAATGTTGATGTTGCTGAATTTGTTGGTGTTTTTCAAAGTTGTGATTGTTGTTGAGTTTTTTGGGGCTTTCATTGTTGAGGTTTTTGTTGAATTTGTTGGTGTTTTGGAATGTTGAGGTTGGTGGTGTAATTTTGGATGCTTTTCAATGTTGAGATTTTTGTTGAATTTGATGGTGATTTTCAATTTTGAGTTTGTTGTTGAATTTTTTTGGTATTTTTCATTGCTGCGGTACTTGTTGAATTTGTTGGTGTTTTTCATTGTTGAGGTTGTTGTTGAATTTTTTGATATTTTCCATTGCTGAGGTTGTTGTTGAATTTGTTGGTGAAATTCAATGTTGAGGTTGTTGAATTTATTGATGTTACCAATGGTTTTTTTTGATCTTTATTGTATTTTTAAAAGTTGAGGTTGCAGTTGGATTTGTTGGTGGTTTTCAATGTTGAGGTTCTTGAATTTGTTGGTGTTTTTCAAAGTTGAGGTTGTAGTTGAATTTTTTCGTATTTTTCATTGATGAGGTTTTTGTTTAATTTGTTGGTGTTTTTGAATGTTGAGGTTGTTGTTGAATTTTCTGGTATTTTTCATTTTAGAGGTTGTTGTTAAATATGTTGGAGTTTTTCAATGTTGATGTTGTTGTTGAATTTGTTGGTGTTTTTCAATGTTGAAGTTGTTGAATATGTTGGTGTTTTTCAAAGTTTACGTTGTGTTTGTTGGTGTTTTTAATTGTTGAGGTTTTTGTTTAATTTGTTGGTGTTTTTGATGTTGTGGTTGTTGTTGAATTTTTAGGTGTTTTTCATTGTTGAGGTTGTAGTTGAAATTGTTGGTGTTTTTAAATGTTGAGGTTGTGGTTGAATTGTTCGGTGTTTTTCATTGTTGAGGTTGTTGTTGAATTTTTTGACGTTTTTCATTGTTGAGGTTGTTGTTAAATTTGATGGTGATTTTCAATATTGTGGATGATGTTGAATTTGTTGGTGATTTTCAAAGTTGATGTTGTTGACTTTGTTGGTGTTTTTCAGAGCTGCGTTTGTTGTTGAATTTGTTGGTGTATTTGAATGTTGAGGTTATTAAATCTGTTGGTGTTTTTCAAAATGGAGGTTGTTGTTGAATTTTTTGGTGTTTTTCATTGTTGCAGTACTTGTTGAATTTGTTGGTGTCTTTCATTGTTGAGGTTGTTGTTGAATTTTTTGATGTTTTTCATTCCTGAGGTTGTTGTTGAATTTGTTGGTGATTTTCAATGTTGAGGTTGTTGAATTTGTTGGTGTTCTTCCATGCCGAGGGTGTTGTTGAATTTGTTGGTGAATTTGAATGTTGCGGTTGTTTATTGTGTTGGTGATTTTCAATATTGAGTTTGTTGTCGAATTTTTTTGTGCTTTTCATTGTTGTGGTAATTGTTCAAATTCTTGGAGTTTTTCAATGTTGAGGTTTTTATTGATTTTTTTGGTGTATTATATTGTTGAGGTTGTTGTTGAATATTTTTGCTGTTTTTTATTGTTGAGGTTGTTGTTGAATTTTTTGATGATTTTCATTGTTGAGGATGTTGTTGAATTTGTTGGAGTTTTTCAATGTTGAGGTTGTTGAATTTGTTGGTGTTATTCAAAGTTGAGGTTGTTGTTGAATTTGTTGGTGTTTTTCATTGTTGAGGTTTTGGTTGAATTTGTTGGTGTTTTTGAATGTTGAGGTTGTTGTTTTTATTTTTTGGTGTTTTTCATTGTTGCAGTACTTGTTGAATTTGTTGGTGTTTTTCATTGTTGAGGTTGTTGCTGAATTTTTTGATGTTTTTCATTCCTTAGGTTGTTGTTGAATTTGTTGGTGATTTTCAATGTTGAGGTTGTTGAATTTGTTGGTGTTTTTGAATGTTGCGGTTTTTAAATCTGTTGGTGATTTTCAATGTTGAGTTTGTTGTCGAAATTTTTGGTGCTTTTCATTGTTGTGGTAATTGTTCAAATTCTTGGAGTTTTTCAATGTTGAGGTTTTTATTGATTTTTTTGGTGTATTTCATTGTTGAGGTTGTTGTTGAATTTTTTTGGTGTTTTTCATTGTTGAGGATGTAGTTAAATTTGTTGGAGTTTTTCAATGTTGAGGTTGTTGTTGAATTTGTTGGTGTTTTTCAATGTTGAGGTTGTTGAATTTGTTCGTGTTTTTCAAAGTTGAGATTGTTGTTGAATTTTTTGGTATTTTTCATTGTTGAGGTTTTGGTTGAATTTGTTGGTGTTATTGATTGTTGAGGTTGTTGTTTTTATTTTTTGGTGTTTTTGATTGTTGAGGTTGTTGTTTTTAACTTTTGGTGTTTTTGAATGTTGCGCTTGCTTTTGAATTTTTTTGTTCAATTTTTTGTTGTTTTCATTGTTGAGGTTTTTGTTGAATTTGTTGGTGTTTTGGAATGTTGATGTTGTTGTTGCATTTCTTGATGTTTTTCAATGTTGAGATTTCTGTTGAATTTGATGGTGATTTTCAATTTTGAATTTTTGAGGTTCCTGTTGAATTTTTTGATGTTTTTCATTGCTGAGGTTATAGTTGAACTTGTTGATGATTTTCAATGTTCAGGTTACTGAATTTATTGGTGTTATCAATGGTTATTTTTGATGTTTTTTGTAATTTTCAAAGTTGAGGTTGCATTTCAATTTGTTGGTGTTTTTCAATTTTGACGTTGTTGAATTTGTTGGTGTTTTTCAATGTTGAGGTTGTCGTTGAATTTTTTGGTGTTTTTCATTGTTGAGGTATTTGTTGAATTTTTTGGTGTTTTTGAATGTTGAGGTTGCTGTTGAATTTTATGGTGTTTTTCATTGTTGAGGTTGTTGTTGAATTTGTTGGAGTTTTTCAATTTTGAGGTTGTTGTTGAATTTGTAAGTGTTTTTCAACGTTGGGGTTGTTGAATTTGTTGGTGTTTTTCAAAGTTGACGTTGTTGTTGAATTATTTGGTGTTTTTAATTGTGGAGGTTTTTGTTGAATTTGTTGGTGTTTTTGAACGTTGAGGTTGTTGTTGAATTTTTTGGTGTTATTCATTGTTGAGGTTGTTCTAGAATTTGTTGGTGTTTTTGAATGTTGAGGTTTTTGATGAATTTTTTGGTGTTTTTCGTTGTTGGTGTTTTTGTTGAATTTGTTGCTGGTTTTCAGTGTTGAGGTTGTTGTTGAATTATTTGCTGATTTTCAATATTGAGGTTGTAGTTGAATTTGTTGGTGTTTTTCCATGTTGAGGTTTTTGAATTTGTTGGTGTTTTTCATTGTTGAGGTTGTTGTTGAATATTTTGGTGTTTTTCAATATTGAGGTTGTTCTTGAATTTCTTGCGGATTTTCAATGTTGAGGTTGTTGTTGAATTTATTGGTGTATTCAATGATTTTTTTTGAATCTTATTGAATTTTTCAAATTTTAGGTAGCAGTTCAATTTTTTGGTGTTTCTCAATGTTGATGTTGTTGAATTTTTTGGTGATTTTCAAAGTTGAGGTTGTTGTTGAATTTTTTGGTGTTTTTCAATGTTGAGGTTTTTGTTGAATTTTTTGGTTCTTTTGAATGTTGAGTTTGTTGTTGAATTTTTTGGTATTTTTCATTGTTGAGGTTGTTGTTGAAATTGTTGGAGTTTTTCAATGTTGAGGTTGTTGTTGAATCTTTTGGTATTTTTCATGGATGAGATCGTTGTTGTTGAATTTATTCCTGTTTTTCATTGCTGAGGTTGTTGTTGAATTTGTTGGTGTTTTTCATTGTTGAGGTTGTTGTTGTTGAATTTTTTGATGCTTTTCATTGTTGAGGTTGTTTTTGAATTTATTGTTGTTTTTCAATATTAAGGATCTTGTTGAATTTATTGGTGTTATCAATGATTTTTCTTGAACTTTTTTGTATTTTTCAAAGTTGAGGTTGCAGTTGAATTTGTTGGTGTTTTTCAAAGTTGAGGTTCTTGTTGAATATTTTGTGATGTTTTTCATGCTAAGGTTTCTGATGAATTTGTTGGTGTTTTTGAATGTTGAGGTTTTGTTGAATTTGTTGGTGTTTTTCAATGTTGATGTTGTTGAATTTGTTGGTGTTTTTCAAGTTGACTTTGTTGTTGAATTTTTTGGTGTTTTTAATTGTTGAGGTTTTTGTTGAATTTGTTGGTGTTTTTGAATGTTGAGATTGTTGTTGAATTTTTTGGTGTTTTTCATTGTTGAGGTTGTTGTTGAATATTTTGTTGTTTTTGAATGTTGAGGTTGGTGTTGAATTGCTAGGTGTTTTTCATTGTTGAGGTTGTTGTTGTTCAATTTTTTGATGTTTTTCAAAGTTGAGGTTGTTTTTAAATTTGTTGGTGATTTTCAAAGCTGAGGTTGTTGTTGAATTTGTTGGTGCATTTGAATGTTGAGGATGTTAAATCTAATGGCGTTTTTCAAAATTGAGGTTGTTGAATTTTTTGGTGTTTTTCATTGTTGAGGTTGTTGTTGAATATTTTGTTGTTTTTGAATGTTGATGTTGGTGTTGAATTGCTAGGTGTTTTTCATTGTTGAGGTTGTTGTTGTTCAATTTTTTGATGTTTTTCAAAGTTGAGGTTGTTTTTAAATTTGCTGGTGATTTTCAAAGCTGAGGTTGTTGTTGAATTTGTTGGTGCATTTGAATGTTGAGGATGTTAAATCTAATGGCGTTTTTCGAAATTGAGGTTGTTGAATTTTTTGGTGTTTTTCATTGTTGAGGTTATTGTTGAATTTGATGGTGTTTCTGAATGTTGAGGTTGTTGTTGAATTTTTTGGTGCTGTTCATTGTTGTGGTTGTTGTTGAATTTGTTGCAGTTTTTCAATGTTGAGGTTTTGTTGAATTTGTTGGTGTTTTTCAATGTTGAGGTTGTTGAATTTGTTGGTGTTTTTAAAGTTGACTTTGTTTTTGAATTTTTTGGTGTTTTTAATTGTTCAGGTTTTTGTTGAATTTGTTGGTGTTTTTGAATGTTGAGATTGTTGTTGAATTTTTTGGTGTTTTTCATTGTTGAGGTTGTTGTTGATTTATTGTTGTTTTTGAATGCTGAGGTTGGTGTTGAATTGCTAGGTTTTTTTCATTGTTGAGGTTGTTGTTGTTCAATTTTTTGATGTTTTTCAAAGTTGAGGTTGTTGTTAAATTTGTTGGTGATTTTCAAAGCTGAGGTTGTTGTTGAATTTGTTGGTGTATTTGAATGTTGAGGATGTTAAACCTAATGGCGTTTTTCAAAATTGAGGTTGTTGAATTTTTTGGTGTATTTCATTGTTGTCGTTTTTGTTGAATACGTTGGTGTTTTTCATTGTTGATGAATTTGTTGGTGATTTTCAATATTGAGATTGTAGTTATATTTGTTGCTGTTTTTCATTCTTCTGGTTCTTGTTGAATTTTTTGATGATTTTCATTGCTGAGGTTGTTGTTGAATTTGTTGGTGATTTTCAATGTTGAGGTTGTTGAATTTATTGGTCTCAACAATGGTTTTTTTTGATCATTTTTGTATTTTTCAAAGTTGAGGTTGTTTTTGAATTTGTTGGTGTTTTTCAATGTTGAGGTTGTTGAATTTGCTGGTGTTTTTGAATGTTGAGGTTGTTGTTGAATTTTTTGGTGTTTTTCATTGTTGCGGTTGTTGTTGAATATGTTGTTGTTTTTGAATGTTGAGGTTGTTGATGAATTTTTTGGTGTTTTTCATTGTTGAGGTTGTTGATGAATTTGTTGTTGTTTTTGAACGTTGAGGTTGTTGATGAATTTTTTGGTGTTTCTCGTTGTTGAGGTTTTTGTTGAATTAGTTGCTGGTTTTCAGTGTTGAGGTTGCTGTTGAATTTGTTGGTGATTTTCAATATTGAGTTTGTAGTTGAATTTGGTGGTGTTTTTCCATGTTGAGGTTTTTGAATTTGTTGGTGTTTTTCATTGTTGAGGTTGTTGTTGAATATTTTGGTGTTTCTCAATGTTGAGGTTGTTGTTGAATTTTTTGCTGATTTTCAATATTGAGGTTGTTGTTCAATTTATTGGTGTATTCAATGTTTTTTTTGAATCTTTTTGCATTTTTCAAAGTTGAGGTTGCATTTGAAATTGTTGGTGTTTCTCAATGTTGAGGTTGTTGAATTTTTTGGTGCTTTTCATTGATGAGTTTTATGTTGAATTTGTTGTTGTTTTTGAATGTTGAGGTTGTTGTTGAATTTATTGATGTTTTTCATTGTTGAGGTTGTTGTTGAATTTGTTCGTTATTTTCAATGTTGAGTTTGTTGTTGAATTTTTTGGTGTTTTTGAATGTTGAGGTTGTTGTTGAATTTTCTGGTATTTTTCATTTTAGAGGTTGTTGTTGAATATGTTGGAGTTTTTCAATGTTCAGGTTGTTGTTGAATTTGTTGGTGTTTTTCAATGTTGAAGTTGTTGAATTTGTTGGTGTTATTCAAAGTTTACGTTGTTGTTGAATTTGTTGGTGTTTTTAATTGTTGAGCTTTTTGTTTAATTTGTTGGTGTTTTTGATGTTGTGGTTGTTGTTGAGTTTTTAGGTGTTTTTCATTGTTGAGGTTGTAGTTGAATTTGTTGGTGTTTTTGAATGTTGAGGTTGTTGTTGAATTGTTCGATGTTTTTCATTGTTGAGGTTGTTGTTGAATTTATTGACGTTTTTCATTGTTGAGGTTGTTGGTGAATTTTCTGGTATTTTTCATTTTAGAGGTTGTTGTTGAATATGTTGGAGTTTTTCAATGTTGAGGTTGTTGTTGAATTTGTTGGTGTTTTTCAATGTTGAAGTTGTTGAATTTGTTGGTGTTATTCAAAGTTTACGTTGCTGTTGAATTTGTTGGTGTTTTTAATTGTTGAGCTTTTTGTTTAATTTGTTGGTGTTTTTGACGTTGTGGTTGTTGTTGAGTTTTTAGGTGTTTTTCATTGTTGAGGTTGTAGTTGAATTTGTTGGTGTTTTTGAATGTTGAGGTTGTTATTGAATTGTTCGGTGTTTTTCATTGTTGAGGTTGTTGTTGAATTTTTTGACGTTTTTCATTGTTGAGGTTGTTGTTAAATTTGATGGTGATTTTCAATATTGAGGTTGATGTTGAATTTGTTGGTGATTTTCAATGTTGAGGTTGTTGACTTTGTTGGTGCATTCAAAGGTGAGGTTGTTGTTGAATTTGTTGGTGTTTTTCATTGTTGTGGTAATTGTTCAAATTCTTTGAGTTTATCAATGTTGAGGTTTCTATCGATTTGTTTGGTGTATTTCATTGTTGAGGTTGTTGTTTAAATGTTTTGGTGTTTTTCATTGTTGAGGTTGTTGTTGAATTTTTTGATGTTTTTCATTATTGAGGATGTTGTTGAATTTGTTGGAGTTTTTCAATGTTGAGGTTGTTGAATTTGTTGGTGTATTCAAAGGTGAGGTTGTTGTTGAATTTGTTGGTGTATTTGAATGTTGAGGTTGTTAAATCTGTTGGTGTTTTTCAAAATTGAGGTTGTTGTTGAATTTGTTGGTGATTTTCAATGTTGAGGTTGTTGAATTTGTTGGTGTTTTTCAATGCCGATGGTGTTGTTGAATTTGTTGGTGTATTTGAATGTTACGGTTGTTAAATCTGTTGGTGATTTTCAATGTTGAGTTTGTTGTCGAATTTTTTGGTGCTTTTCATTGTTGTGGTAATTGTTCAAATTCTTGGAGTTTTTCAATGTTGAGGTTTTTATTGATTTTTTTGGTGTATTTCATTGTTGAGGTTGTTGTTGAAATTTTTTTGGTGTTTTTCATTGTTGAGGTTGTTGTTGAATTTTTTGATGTTTTTCATTGTTCAGGATGTTGTTGAATTTGTTGGTGTTTTTGATTGTTGAGGTTGTAGTTTTTATTTTTTGGTGTTTTAGAATGTTGAGGTTGATTTTGAATTTTTTTTGGTGTTTTTCATTGTTGAGGTTCTTGTTGAAATTGTTGGTGTTTTTCAATGTTGAGGTTGTTGAATTAGTTCGTGTTTTTCAAAGTTGATGTTGTTGTTGAATTTTTTCGTATTTTTCATTGTTGAGGTTTTTGTTTAATTTGTTGGTGTTTTTGAATGTTGAGGTTGTTGTTGAATTTTTAGGTGTTTTTCATTGTTGAGGTTGTTGTTGAATTATTTGACGTTTTTCATTGTTGAGGTTGTTGTTAAATTTGATGGTGATTTTCAATATTGAGGTTTTTGTTGAATTTGTTGGTGTTATCAATTTTTATTTTGTTGAACCTTTTTGTATTTTTAAGAGCTGAGGTTGTTGTTGAATTTGTTAGTGTTTTTCAATGTTGAGGTTGTTGAATTTGCTGGTGTATTCAAAGGTGAGGTTGTTGTTGAATTTGTTGTTGTATTTGAATGTTGAGGTTGTTAAATCTGTTGGTGTTTTTCAAAATTGAGGTTGTTGTTGAATTTTTTGGTGTTTTTCACTGTTGCAGTACTTGTTGAATTTGTTGGTGTCTTTCATTGTTGAGGTTGTTGTTGAATTTTTTGATGTTTTTCATTCCTGAGGTTGTTGTTGAATTTGTTGGTGATTTTCAATGTTGAGGTTGTTGAATTTGTTAGTGTTTTTCAATGCCGAGGGTGTTGTTGAAATTGTTGGAGTTTTTCAATGTTGAGGTTGTTGTTGAATTTTTTGGTGGCTTTCATTGATGAGGTCGATGTTGTTGAATTTTTTGCTGTTTTTCATTGTTGAGGTTGTTGCTGAAATTGTTGGTGTTTTTCAATGTTGAGGTTGTTGTTGAATTTTTTGGTGGCTTTCCTTGATGAGGTCGTTGTTGTTGAATTTTTTGCTGTTTTTCATTGTTGAGGTTGTTGATGAATTTGTTGGTGATGTTCAATATTGAGATTGTTGTTGAAATTATTGGCGTTATCAATGTGTTTTTTTCTCTTTTTTGTTTTTTTCAAACTTGAGTTTGCCCTTTATTTTGGTGGTGTTTTTCAATGTTGAAGTTGTTGAATTTGTTGGTGTTTTTCAAAGTTGTGATTGTTGTTGAATTATTTGGTGTTTTCATTGTTGAGGTTTTTGTTGAATTTGTTGGTGTCTTGGAATGTTAAGGTTGTTTTTGTATATTTTGATGTTTTTCAATGCTGAGATTTTTGTTGAATTTGATGGTGATTTTCAATTTTGTGTTTGTTGTTGAATTATTTGGTGTTTTTCATTGTTCCGGTACTTGTTGAAATTGTTGGAGTTTTTCAATGTTGTGGTTGTTATTGATTTTTTTGGTGGTTTTCATTGTTGAGGTCGTTGTTGTTGAATTTTTTGCTGTTTTTCATTGTTGAGGTTGTTGATGAATTTGTTGGTGATTTTCAATATTGAGTTTGTTGTTGAATTTATTGGTGTTATCAATGTGTTTTTTTAAACTTTATTGTATTTTTCAAACTTGAGTTTGCACTTTAATTTGTTGGTGTTCTCAATGTTGATGTTGTTGAATTTCTTGGTGTTTTTCAAAGTTGTGATTGTTGTTGAATTTTTTGGTGTTTTAATTGTTGAGGATTTTGTTGAATTTGTTGGTGTTTTGGAATGTTGAGGTTGTTGTTGTATTTTTCGATGTTTTTCAAGGTTGAGATTTTTGTGAATTGGAAGGTGATTTTCATTTTTGAGTTTGTTGTCGAATTTTTTGGTGTTTTTCTTTGTTGCGGTACTTGTTGAAAATGTTGGAGTCTTTCATTGTTGAGGTTGTTATTGATTTTTTTGGTGTTATTCATTGTTGAGGTCGTTGTTGAATGTTTTTAGTGTTTTTCATTGTTGCGGTTATTGTTGAATTTTTTTGTTGTTTTTCATTGCTGAGGTTTCTGTTGAAATTGTTGGTGTTTTTGAATGTTGTGGTTGTTGATGAATTTTTTGGTGTTTTATATTGTTGAGGTTCTTGTTGAATTTGTTGGAGATTTTCAATGTTGAGGTTATTCTTGAATTTGTTTGTGTTTGTCAATGTTGAGGTTGTTGAATTTGATGGTGTTATTCAAAGTTGAGGTTGTTGTTGAATTTGTTGGTGTTTTTCATTGTTGAGGTTTTGGTTGAATTTGTTGGTGTTGTTGAATGTTGAGGTTGTTGTTTTTATTTTTTGCTGTTTTTGAATGTTGAGGTTGTTGTTGAATTTGTTGGTGTTTTTCATTGTTGAGGTTGTTGTTGAATTTTTTGGTGTTTATGAATGTTGAGGTTATTGTTGAATTTGTTGGTGTTTTTGAATGTTGAGGATGTTGTTGAATTTGTTGGTGTTTTTGAATGTTGACGTTGTTGATGAATTTTTTGGTGTTATTCATTGTTGAGGTTTTTGTTGAATTTGCTGGTGTTTTTCATTGTTGAGGTTGTTGTTGAATTTGTTGGTGATTTTCAATATTGAGGTTGTAGTTGAATTTGTTGGTGTTTTTCAAAGTTGAGGTTGTTGTTGAATTTTTTGGTGATTTTCAATATTGAGGTTGTTGTTGAATCTATTGGTGATTTTCATTGTTGAGGTTGTTGTTGAATTTGTAGGTGTTTTCGAATGTTGAGGTTGTTGTTGAATTTGTTGGTGTTTTGAATGTTGAGGTTGTTGTAGAATTTTTTGGTGCTTTCATTGTTGAGTTTTTTGTTGAATTTTTAGTTGTTTTTGAATGTTGATGTTCTTGTTGAATTTTTTGATGTTTTTCGTTGTTGAGGTTGTTGTTGAATTGTTGGTGATTTTCAATGTTGAGTTTGTTGTTGAATTTTTTGGTGTTTTTTCATTGTTGAGGTTGTTGTTGAAATTGTTGGCGTCTTTAATGTTGAGGTTGTCGTTGAATGTTTTGGTGATTTTCATTGTTGAGGTGGTTGTTGTTGAATTGTTTGCTGTTTTCCATTGTTGAGGTTGTTGATGAATTTGTTGGTGATTTTCAATATTGAGGTTGTTGTTGAATTTATTGGTGTTATCAATGTTATTTTAAAATTTTTTTGTATTTTTCGAAGTTTAGTTTGAACTTTAATTTGTTCTTGTTTTTCAATGTTGATGTTGCTGAATTTGTTTAGTGTTTTTCAAAGTTGTGATTGTTGTTGAATTTATTGGGGCTTTCATTGTTCAGGTTTTTGTTGAATTTGTTGGTGTTTTGGAATGTTGAGGTTGTTGTTGTAATTTTGGATGTTTTTCAATGATGAGATTTTTGTTGAATTTGATAGTTATTTTCAATGTTGAGGTTGTTGAATTTATTGATGTTACCAATGGTTTTTTTTTATCTTTATTGTATTTTTCGAAGTTGAGGTTGCATTTGTATTTGTTGGTGCTTTTCAATGTTGAGGTTGTTGAATTTGTTGCTGTTTTTCAAAGTTGAGGTTGTAGTTGAATTTTTTCGTATTTTTCATTGTTGAGGTTTTTGTTTAATTTGTTGGTGTTTTTGAATGTTGAGGTTGTTGTTGTATTATCTGGTATTTTTCATTGTTGAGGTTGTTGTTGAATTTGTTGGAGTTTTTCAATGTTGAAGTTGTTGTTGAATTGTTCGGTGTTTTTCATTGTTGAGGTTGTTGTTGAATTTTTTGACACTTTTTTGGCAATTTTGACAATTTTTATTTTGTTGAACCTTTTTGTATTTTTAATAGTTGAGGTTGTTGTTTAATTTGTTAGTGGTTTTCAATGTTGAGGATTTGTTGGTGTTATTCAAAGGTGAGGTTGTTATTGAATTTGTTGGTGTATTTGAATGTTGAGGTTGTTAAATCTGTTGGTGTTTTTCAAAATTGAGTTTTTTGTTGCATTTGTTGGTGTTTTTCATTGTTGAGGTTGTTGTTGAATTTTTTGATGTTTTTCATTCCTGAGGTTGTTGTTGAATTTGTTGGTGATTTTCAATTTTGAGGTTGTTGAATTTGTTGGTGTTTGTCAATGCCGAGGGTGTTGTTGAATTTGTTGGTGTATTTGAATATTCCGGTTGTTTCAACTGTTGGTGTTTTTCAAAATTGAGGTTGTTGTTGAATTTTTTGGTGCTTTTCATTGTTGAGGTTTTTGTTGAATTTGATGGTGATTTTCAATGTTGAGTTTGTTGTCGAATTATTTGGTGCTTTTCATTGTTGTGGTAATTGTTCAAATTCTTGGAGTTTTTCAATGTTGAGGTTTTTATTGATTTTTTCGTGTATTTCATTGTTGAGGTTGTTGTTGAATTTTTTTGGTGTTTTTCATTGTTGAGGTTGTCGTTGAATTTTTTGATGTTTTTCATTGCTGAGGTTGTTGTCGAAATTGTTGGTGTTTTTGAATGTTGAGGTTGTTGTTGAATTTTTTGGTGTTTTTCATTGTTGAGGATGTTTTTGAATTTGTTGGAGTTTTTCAATGTTGAGGTTGTTGTTGAATGTTTTGGTGCTTTCATTGTTGAGTTTTTTGTTGAATTTGTTGTTGTTTTTGAATGTTGATGTTCTTGTTGTATTTTTTGATGTTTTTCGGTGTTGAGGTTGTTGTTGAATTTGTTGTTGATTTTCAATGTTGAGTTTGTTGTTGAATTTTTTGGTGTTTTTTCATTGTTGAGGTTGTTGTTGAAATTGTTGGCGTTTTTTAATGTTGAGGTTGTTGTTGAATGTTTTGGTGATTTTCATTGTTGAGGTCGTAGTTGTTGAATTGTTTGCTGTTTTTCATTGTTGAGGTTGTTGATGAATTTGTTGGTGATTTTCAATATTGAGGTTGTTGTTGAATTTATTGGTGTTATCAATGTTATTTTTTAAATTTTTTATATTTTTCGAAGTTGAGTTTGCACTTTAAATTGTTCGTGTTTTTCAATGTTGATGTTGCTGAATTTGTTGGTGTTTTTCAAAGTTGTGATTGTTGTTGAGTTTTTTGGGGCTTTCATTGTTGAGGTTTTTGTTGAATTTGTTGGTGTTTTGGAATGTTGAGGTTGGTGGTGTAATTTTGGATGCTTTTCAATGTTGAGATTTTTGTTGAATTTGATGGTGATTTTCAATTTTGAGTTTGTTGTTGAATTTTTTTGGTATTTTTCATTGCTGCGGTACTTGTTGAATTTGTTGGTGTTTTTCATTGTTGAGGTTGTTGTTGAATTTTTTGATATTTTCCATTGCTGAGGTTGTTGTTGAATTTGTTGGTGAAATTCAATGTTGAGGTTGTTGAATTTATTGATGTTACCAATGGTTTTTTTTGATCTTTATTGTATTTTTAAAAGTTGAGGTTGCAGTTGGATTTGTTGGTGGTTTTCAATGTTGAGGTTCTTGAATTTGTTGGTGTTTTTCAAAGTTGAGGTTGTAGTTGAATTTTTTCGTATTTTTCATTGATGAGGTTTTTGTTTAATTTGTTGGTGTTTTTGAATGTTGAGGTTGTTGTTGAATTTTCTGGTATTTTTCATTTTAGAGGTTGTTGTTAAATATGTTGGAGTTTTTCAATGTTGATGTTGTTGTTGAATTTGTTGGTGTTTTTCAATGTTGAAGTTGTTGAATATGTTGGTGTTTTTCAAAGTTTACGTTGTGTTTGTTGGTGTTTTTAATTGTTGAGGTTTTTGTTTAATTTGTTGGTGTTTTTGATGTTGTGGTTGTTGTTGAATTTTTAGGTGTTTTTCATTGTTGAGGTTGTAGTTGAAATTGTTGGTGTTTTTAAATGTTGAGGTTGTGGTTGAATTGTTCGGTGTTTTTCATTGTTGAGGTTGTTGTTGAATTTTTTGACGTTTTTCATTGTTGAGGTTGTTGTTAAATTTGATGGTGATTTTCAATATTGTGGATGATGTTGAATTTGTTGGTGATTTTCAAAGTTGATGTTGTTGACTTTGTTGGTGTTTTTCAGAGCTGCGTTTGTTGTTGAATTTGTTGGTGTATTTGAATGTTGAGGTTATTAAATCTGTTGGTGTTTTTCAAAATGGAGGTTGTTGTTGAATTTTTTGGTGTTTTTCATTGTTGCAGTACTTGTTGAATTTGTTGGTGTCTTTCATTGTTGAGGTTGTTGTTGAATTTGATGGTGATTTTCAATATTGAGATTGTTGTTGAATTTGTTGGTGTTTTTCAATGTTGAGGTTGTTGTTGAATTTTTTGGTGTTTTTCATTGATGAGGTTGTTGTTGTTGAATTGTTGGATATTTTTCATTGTTGAGTTTGTTGTTGAATTTGTTGGTGATTTTCAATATTGAGGTTGTTGTTGAATTTGTTGGTGTTTTTCAATGTTGGGGTTGTTGTTGAATATTTTGGTGTTTTTCATTGTTGAGGTTGTTGTGGAATTTCTTGGAGTTCTTCAATGTTGAGGTTGTTGAATTTGTTGGTGTTTTTGAACGTTGAGGTTGTTGATGTATTTTTTGCTGTTTTTCATTGTTGAGGTTTTTGATGAATTTGTTGGAGGTTTCCATTGTTGAGGTTTTTGTTGAAATTGTTGGTGATTTACAATATTGAGGTTGTAGTTGAATTTTTTGGTGCTTTTCAATGTTGAGGTTTTGGAATTGGATTGTGTTTTTCAAAGTTGAGGTTGATGTTGAATATTTTGGTGTTTTTCATTGTTGAGGTTGTTGTTGAATTTTTTGGTGTATTCAATGTATTTTTTTTTGAATCTTTTTGTATTTTTCAAAATTAAGGGTGCAGATGAATTTGTTGGTGTTTTTCATTGCTGAGGTTGTTATTGAAATTGTTGGAGATTTTCAATGTTGATGTTGCCGTTGAATTTGTTGGTGTTTTTCAAAGCTGAGGTTGTTGTTGAATTTGTTGATGTATTTGAATGTTGAGGTTGTTAAATCTGTTGGTGTTTTTCAAAATTGAGGTTCTGGTTGAATTTTCTGGTGTTTTTCATTGTTGAGGTTTTTGTTGAATTTGATGGTGATTTTCAATGTTGAGGTTGTTGAATTTATTGGTGTGATCAATGGCTTTTATTGAACTTTTTTGTATTTTTCAAAGTTGAGGTTGAAGTTGAAATTGTTGGTGTTTTTCAATGTTGAGGTTGTTGAATTTGTTGGTGTTATTCAAAGTTGAGGTTGTTGTTGAATTTTTTGGTGTACTTCATTGTTGAGGTTTTTGTTGAAATTGTTGGTGTTTTTGAATGTTGAGGTTGTCGTTGAATTTGTTGTTGTCCTTCAATATTGTGGTTGTTGAATTTGTTGTTGTTTTTCATTGTTGAGGTTGTTGTTGAATTTGTTGTTGTTTTTCAATGTTGAGGTTGTTGTTGAATTTTTTGGTGTTTTTCATTGTTGAGGTTGTTGTTGTTGAATTTTATGATGTTTTTCATTATTGAGTTTGTTGTTGAATTTGTTGGTGATTTACAATATTGAGGTTGTTGTTGAATTTGTCGGTGTTTTTCAATGTTGGGGTTGTTGTTGAATTTTTTGGTGTTTTTCATTGTTGAGGTTGTTGTGGAATTTCATGGAGTTCTTCAATGTTGAGGTTGTTGATGTATTTTTTGCTGTTTTTCATTGTTGAGGATTTTGATGAATTTGTTGGTGTTTTCCATTGTTGAGGTTTTTGTTGAATTTGTTGGTGTTTTTGAATGTTGAGGTTGCAGTTGAATTTGTTGGTATTTTTCATTGTTGAGGTTTTTGATGAATTTGTTGGTGGTTTCCATTATTGAGGTTTTTGTTGAATTTGTTGGTCATTAACAATATTGAGGTTGTAGTTGAATTTTTTGGTGCTTTTCAATGTTGAGGTTTTGGAATTGGATCGTGTTCTTCGAAGTTGAGGTTGTTGCGGAATATTTTGGTGTTTTTGAATGTTGAGGATGTTGTGTTTATTTTTCGGTGTTTTTCATTGTTGAGGTTTTTGTTGAATTTGCTGGAGATTTTCAATGTTGAGGTTGTTGTTGAATTTGTTGGTGTTTTTTAATGTTGAGGTTGTTGAATTTGTTGGCTTTTTTCAAAGGTGAGTTTGTTTTTGAATTTTTTGTTGTTTTTCATTGTTGAGGTTGTTGTTGAATTTGTTGTTGTTTTTCAATGTTGAGGTTGTTGTTGAATTTTTTGGTGTTTTTCATTGTTGAGGTTGTTGTTGTTGAATTTTATGATGTTTTTCATTATTGAGTTTGTTGTTGAATTTGTTGGTGATTTACAATATTGAGGTTGTTGTTGAATTTGTCGGTGTTTTTCAATGTTGGGGTTGTTGTTGAATTTTTTGGTGTTTTTCATTGTTGAGGTTGTTGTGGAATTTCATGGAGTTCTTCAATGTTGAGGTTGTTGAAATATTTTTTGCTGTTTTTCATTGTTGAGGATTTTCATGAATTTGTTGGTGTTTTTGAAGGTTGAGGTTGTTGATGTATTTTTTGCTGTTTTTCATTGTTGAGGATTTTGATGAATTTGTTGGTGTTTTCCATTGTTGAGGTTTTTGTTGAATTTGTTGGTGTTTTTGAATGTTGAGGTTGCAGTTGAATTTGTTGGTATTTTTCATTGTTGAGGTTTTTGATGAATTTGTTGGTGGTTTCCATTATTGAGGTTTTTGTTGAATTTGTTGGTCATTAACAATATTGAGGTTGTAGTTGAATTTTTTGGTGCTTTTCAATGTTGAGGTTTTGGAATTGGGTCGTGTTTTTCAAAGTTGAGGTTGTTGTTGAATTTTTTGGTGTATTTCATTGTTGAGGTTTTTGTTGAAACGGTTGGTGTTTTTGAATGTTGAGGTTGTCGTTGAATTTGTTGTTGTCCTTCAATATTGTGGTTGTTGAATTTGTTGGTGTTTTTCATTGTTGAGGTTGTTGTTGAATATTTTGGTGTTTTTGAATGATGAGGTTGTTGATGAATTTTTTGGTGTTTTTCATTGTTCAGATTATTGATGAATTTGTTGTAGTTTTTCAAAGTTGAGGTTGTTGTTGAATATTTTGGTGTTTTTCAATGTTGAGGTTATTGTTGAATTGTTTGGTGTTTTTCATTGTTGATGTTTTTGTTGAATTTGTTGGTGTTTTTGAATGTTGAGGTTGTTGTTGAATTTTTTGGTGTTTTTCAGTGTTGAGGTTGTTGAATTTGTTGCAATTTTTCAATGTTGAGGTTGTTGTTGAATTTGTTGGTGTTTTTCAATGTTGAGGTTGTTGAATTTATTGTTGTTTTTCAAAGGTGATGTTTTATGTTGAATTTTTTGATGTTTTTCATTGTTGAGGTTTTGGTTGAATTTGATGGGGTTTTTGAATGTTGAGGTTGTTGTTGAATTTTTTGGTGTTTTTCATTGTTGAGGTTGAATATCTTGGTGTTTTTGATTGTTGAGGTTGTTATTGAGTTTTTCTTTTATTTTTCGTTGTTGAGGTTGTTGTTGTTGTTGAATTTTTTGATGTTCTTCATTGTTGAGGTTGTTGTTGAATTTGTTGGTGTTATCAATTTTTATTTTGTTGAACCTTTTTGTATTTTTAAAAGTTGAGGTTGTTGTTGAATTTGATGGTGATTTTCAATGTTGAGTTTGTTGCCGAATTTTTTGGTGTTTTTCATTGTTGCGGTTGTTGTTGAACTTGTTGGAGTTTTTCAATGTTGAGGTTGTTATTGATTTTTTGGGTGTGTTTCATTGATGAGGTTGTTGTTGAATTTTTTGGTGTTTTTCTTTGTAAAGGTTGTTGTTGAATTTATTGGTGTTTTTCATTGTTGAGGTTGTTGTTGAATAAGTTGGTGTTTTTCAATGTTGAGGTTGTTGAATTTGTTGGTGTTTTTCAAAGTAGAGGTTTTTGTTGATTTTTTTTGTGTTTTTCATTTTTGAGGATTTCGTTGAATTTGTTGGTGTTTTTGAATGTTGAGGTTGTTGATTTTTTTTTCGGTGTTTTTCATTGTTGAGGTTTTTGTTGAATTTGTTGGAGATTTTCAATGTTGAGGTTGTTGTTGAATTTGTTGGTGTTTTTTAATGTTGAGGTTGTTGAATTTGTTGGCTTTTTTCAAAGATGAGTTTGTTTTTGAATTTTTTGGTGTTTTTCATTGTTGAGGTTGTTGTTGAATTTGTTGGTGTTTATGAATGTTTTGGTTGTTGTTGAATGTTTTGTTGTTTTTCATTGTTCAGGTTGTTGTTTTTGAATTTTTGGATGTTTTTCATTGTTGAGGTTGATGTTGAATTTTTTGATGTTTTTCATTGTTGATGTTGTTGTTGAATTTGTTGGTGATTTTCAATATTGAGGTTGTTGTTGAATTTGTTGGTGTTTTTCAATGTTGGGGTTGTTGTTGAATTTTTTGGTGTTTTTCATTGTTGAGGTTGTTGTGGAATTTCTTGGAGTTCTTCAATGTTGAGGTTGTTGAATTTGTTGGTGTTTTTGAATGTTGAGGTTGTTGATGTATTTTTTGCTGTTTTTCATTGTTGAGGATTTTGATGAATTTGTTGGTGTTTTCCATTGTTGAGGTTTTTGTTGAATTTGTTGGTGTTTTTGAATGTTGAGGTTGCAGTTGAATTTGTTGGTATTTTTCATTGTTGAGGTTTTTGATGAATTTGTTGGTGGTTTCCATTGTTGAGGTTTTTGTTGAATTTGTTGCTGATTAACAACATTAAGGTTGTAGTTGAATTTGTTTTTCAAAGTTGAGGTTGTTGTTGAATATTTTGGTGTTTTTCAATGTTGAGGTTGTTTTTGAATTTTTTGGTGTATTCAATGTTTTTTTTTAATCTTTTTGTATTTTTCGAAATTGAGGTTGCAGTTGAATCTGTTGGTGTTTTTCATTTTTGAGGTTGTTATTGAAATTGTTGGAGTTTTTCAATGTTGAGGTTGCCGTTCAATTTGTTGGTGTTTTTCAAAACTTAGGTTGATGTTGAATATGCTGGTTTATTTGAATGTTGAGGTTGTTAAATCTGTTGGTGTTTTTCAAAATTGAGGATGTTGTTGAATTTTTTGGTGTTTTTCATTGTTGTGGTAGTTGTTGAAATTCTTGGAGTTTTTCAATGTTGAGGTTTTTATTGATTTTTTTGGTGTTTTTCATTGTTGAGCTTCTTGTTGAATTTTTTTGGTGTTGTTCATTGTTGAGGTTGTTGTTGAATTTATTGATGTTTTTCATTGCTGTTGTTGTTGTTGAAATTGTTGGTGTTTTTGAATGTTGAGGTTGTTGTTGAATTTTATGGTGTTTTTCATTGTTGAGGTTGTTGTTGAATTTGTTGGAGGTTTTCAATGATGAGGTTGTTGAATTTGTCGGAGTTTTTAAAATTGAGGTTGTTGTTGATTTTTTGGGGTTTTTGATTGTTGAGGTTTTGGTTGAATTTGTTGGTGTTTTTAAATGTTGATTTTGTTGTATTTATTTTTTGGTGTTATTGAATGTTGAGGTTCTTGTTGAATTTTTTGGTGTTTTTCATTGTTGAGGTTTTTGTTGAATTTGTTGGAGTTTTTGAATTTGGAGGTTGTTGTTGAATTTGTTGGTGTTTTTCAATGTTGAGGTTGTTGTTGAAATTTTTTGGTGTTTTTCATGGTTGAGGTTGTTGTTGAATATTTTGGTGTTTTTCAATGTTGTGGTTGTTGTTGAATTTTTTGGAGTATTCAATGTTTTTTTTTGAATCATTTTGTATTTTTCAAAATTGAGATTGCAGTTGAATTTGTTGGTTTTTTTCATTGTTGAGGTTGTTATTGAAATTGTTGGAGTTTTTCAATGTTGAGGTTGCCGTTGAATTTGTTGCTGTTATCAATTTTTATTTTGTTGAACCTTTTTGTATTTTTAAAAGTTGAGGTTTTTGTTGAATTTGATGGTGTTTTTCCATGTTGAGGTTGTTGAATTTGTTGGTGTTTTTCAAAGCTGAGGTTGTTGTTAAATTTGTTGGAGTTTTTGAATGTTGAGGTTGTTAAATCTGTTGGTGTTTTTCAAAGTTGAGGTTGTTGATGAATTTATTGGTGTTTTTCATTGTTGCGGTAGTTGTTAAAATTGTTGGAGTTTTTCAATGTTGAGGTTGTTATTGATTTTTTGGGTGTGTTTCATTGTTGAGATTGTTGTTAAACTTTTTGGTGTTTTTCATTGTTGAGGTTGTTGTTGAATTTTTTGACGATTTTCATTGCTGTGGTTGTTGTTGAATTTGATGGTGTTTTTGAATGCTGAGGTGGTTCTTGGTTTTTTTGGTGTTTTTCATTGTTGAAGTTGTTGTTGAATAAGTTGGTGTTTTTCAATGTTGAGGTTGTTGAATTTGTTTGTGTTTTTCAAAGAATAGGATTTTAATGAATTTTTTGGTGTTTTTCACTTTTGAGGTTTTCGTTGAGTTTGTTGGTGTTTTTGAATGTTGAGGTTGTTGAATTCGATGGTTTTATTCAAAGATGAGTTTGTTGTTGAATTTTCAGGTGTTATTCATTGTTGAGGTTTTTGATGAATTTGTTGGTGGTTTCCATTGTTGAGGTTTTTGTTGAATTTGTTGGTCATTAACAATTTTGAGGTTGTAGTTGAATTTTTTGGTGCTTTTCAATGTTGAGCTTTTGGAATTGGGTCGTGATTTTCAAAGTTGAGGTTCTTGTTGAATATTTTGGTGTTATTCAATGTTGAGGTTGTTGTTGAATTTTTTGGTGTATTCAATGTATTTTTTTTGAATCTTTTTGTATTTTTCAAAATTGAGGGTGCAGTTGAATTTGTTGGTGTTTTTCGTTGCTGAGGTTGTTATTGAAATTGTTGGAGTTTTTCATTGTTGAGATTTTTGATGAATTTGTTGGTGTTTTCCATTGTTGAGGTTTTTGTTGAATTTGTTGGTGTTTTTGAATGTTGAGGTTGTATTTGAATTTGTTGGTGATTAACAATCTTGAAGTTGTAGTTGAATTTGTTGGTGTTTTTCAATGTAGAGGCTTTTGAATTTGTTGTAGTTTTTCAAAGTTGAGGTTGTTGTTGAATATTTTGGTGTTTTTCAATGTTGAGGTTGTTGTTGAATTTTTTGGTGTTTTTCATTGTTGATGTTTTTGTTGAATTTGTTGGTGTTTTTGAATGTTGAGGTTGTTGTTGAATTTTTTGGTGTTTTTCAGTGTTGAGGTTGTTGATTTTTTTGTTGCAATTTTTCAATGTTGAGGTTGTTGTTGAATTTGTTGGTGTTTTTCAATGTTGGGGTTGTTGAATTTATTGTTGTTTTTCAAAGGTGATGTTTTATGTTGAATTTTTTGATGTTTTTCATTGTTGAGGTTTTGGTTGAATTTGATGGGGTTTTTGAATGTTGAGGTTCTTGTTGAATTTTTTGGTGTTTTTCATTGTTGAGGTTGAATATCTTGGTGTTTTTGAATGTTGAGGTTGTTTTTGAGTTTTTCTTTTTTTTTCGTTGTTGAGGTTGTTGTTGTTGTTGAATTTTTTGATGTTATTCCTTGTTGAGGTTGTTGTTGAATTTGTTGGTGTTATCAAATTATATTTTGTTGAACCTTTTTGTATTTTTAAAAGTTGAGTTTGTTGTTGAATTTGATGGTGATTTTCAATGTTGAGTTTGTTGCCGATTTTTTTGGTGTTTTTCATTGTTGCGGTAGTTGTTGAAATTGTTGGAGTTTTTCAATGTTGAGGTTGTTATTGATTTTTTGGGTGTGTTTCATTGTTGAGGTTGTTGTTGAATTTTTTGGTGTTTTTCTTTGTTAAGGTTGTTGTTGAATTTTTTGGTGTTTTTCATTGTTGAGGTTGTTGTTGAATAAGTTGGTGTTTTTCAATGTTGAGCTTGTTGAATTTGTGGGTGATTTTCAAAGTAGAGGTTCTTGATGAATTTTTTGGTGTTTTTCATTTTTGAGGTTTTCGTTCAATTTGTTGGTGTTTTTGAATGTTGAGGTTGTCGTTTTTATTTTTCGGTGTTTTTCATTGTTGAGGTTTTTGATGAATTTGTTGGAGATTTTCAATGTTGAGGTTGTTGTTGCATTTGTTGGTGTTTTTTAATGTTGAGGATGTTGAATTTGTTCGTTTTTTTCAAAGATGACTTTGTTGTTGAATTTTATGGTGTTTTTCATTGTTGAGGTTGTTGTTGAATTTGTTGGTGTTTATGAATGTTTTGGTTGTTGTTGAATGTTTTGTTGTTTTACATTGTTCAAACTGTTGTTTTTGAAATTTTGGATGTTTTTCTTTGTTGAGGTTGTTGTTGAATTAGATGGTGATTTTCAATATTGAGGTTGTTGTTCAATTTGTTGGTGTTTTTCAATGTTGGGGTTGTTGTTGAATTTTTTGGTGTTTTTCATTGTTGAGGTTGTTGTGGAATTTCTTGGAGTTCTTCAATGTTGAGGTTGTTGAATTTGTTGGTGTTTTTGAATGTTGAGGTTGTTGATGTATTTTTTGCTGTTTTTCATTGTTGAGGATTTTGATGAATTTGTTGGTGTTTTCCATTGTTGAGGTTTTTGTTGAATTTGTTGGTGTTTTTGAATGTTGAGGTTGCAGTTGAATTTGTTGGTATTTTTCATTGTTGAGGTTTTTGATGAATTTGTTGGTGGTTTCCATTGTTGAGGTTTTTGTTGAAATTGTTGGTGATTAACAATATTGAGGTTGTAGTTGAATTTTTTGGTGCTTTTCAATGTTGAGGTTTTGGAATTGGATCGTGTTTTTCAAAGTTGAGGTTGTTGTTGAATATTTTGGTGTTTTTCAATGTTGAGGTTGTTGTTGAATTTTTTGGTGTATTCAATGTATTTTTTTTTAATCTTTTTGTATTTTTCAAAATTGAGCTTGCAGTTGAATTTGTTGGTGTTTTTCATTGCTGAGGTTGTTATAGAATTTGTTGGAGTTTTTCAATGTTGAGGTTGCCGTTGAATTTGTTGGTGTTTTTCAAAGCTGAGGTTGTTGTTGAATTTGTTGGTGTATTTGAATGTTGAGGTTGTTAAATCTGTTGGTGTTTTTCAAAATTGAGGTTCTGGTTGAATTTTCAGGTGTTTTTCATTGTTGAGGTTTTTGTTGAATTTGATGGTGATTTTCAATATTGAGGTTGTTGAATTTATTGGTGTGATCAATGGCTTTTTTTGAACTTTTTTGTATTTTTCAAAGTTGAGGTTGAAGTTGAAATTGTTGGTGTTTTTCAATGTTGAGGTTGTTGAATTATGTTGGTGTTTTTCAAAGTTGAGTTTGTTGTTGAAATTTTTGGTGTATTTCATTGTTGAGGTTTTTGTTGAATTTGTTGGTGTTTTTGAATGTTGAGGTTGTCGTTGAATTTGTTGTTGTTCTTCAATATTGTGGTTGTTGAATTTGTTGGTGTTTTTCATTGTTGAGGTTGTTGTTGAATATTTTGGTGTTTTTGAAAGATGAGGTTGTCGATGAATTTTTTGGTGTTTTTCATCGTTGAGATTTTTGATGAATTTGTTGGTGTTTTCCATTGTTGAGGTTTTTGTTGAATTTGTTGGTGTTTTTGAATGTTGAGGTTGTAGTTGAATTTGTTGGAGATTAACAATCTTGTAGTTGTAGTTGAATTTGTTGGTGTTTTTCAATGTAGAGGTTTTTGAATTTGTTGTTGTTTTTCAAAGTTGAGGTTGTTGTTGAATATTTTGGTGTTTTTCAATGTTGAGGTTGTTGTTGAATTGTTTGGTGATTTTTCAATTTTGAAGTTGTTGTTGAATTTTTTGGTGTTTTTCATTGTTGATGTTTTTGTTGAATTTGTTGGTGTTTTTGAATGTTGAGGTTATTGTTAATTTTTTGGTGTTTTTCAGTGTTGAGGTTGTTGAATTTGTTGCAGTTTTTCAATGTTGATGTTGTTGTTGAATTTGTTGCTGTTATTCAATGTTGAGGTTGTTGAATTTGTTGGTGTTCTTCAAAGCTGAGGTTGATGTTAAATTTGTTGGTGTTTTTGAATGTTGAGGTTGTTAAATCTGTTGGTGTTTTTCAAAGTTGAGGTTGTTGTTGAATTTGTTGGTGTTTATGAATGTTTTGGTTGTTGTTGAATGGTTGGGTGTTTTTCATTGTTGAGGTTGTTGTTTTTGAATTTTTGGATGTTTTTCATTGTTGAGGTTGTTGTTGAATTTGATGGTGATTTTCAATATTGAGGTTGTTGTTGAATTTGTTGGTGTTTTTCAATGTTGATGTTGTTGTTGAATTTATTGGTGTTTTTCATTGTTGAGGTTGTTGTTTTTGAATTTATGGATCTGTTTCATTGTTGAGGTTGTTGTTGAATTTGATGGTGATTTTCAATATTGAGATTGTTGTTGAATTTGTTGGTGTTTTTCAATGTTGAGGTTGTTGTTGAATTTTTTGGTGTTTTTCATTGTTGAGGTTGTTGTTGTTGAATTTTTGGATATTTTTCATTGTTGAGTTTGTTGTTGAATTTGTTGGTGATTTTCAATATTGAGGTTGTTGTTGAATTTGTTTGTGTTTTTCAATGTTGGGGTTGTTGTTGAATTTTTTGTGTTTTTCATTGTTGAGGTTGTTGTGGAATTTCTTGGAGTTCTTCAATGTTGAGGTTGTTGAATTTGTTGGTGTTTTTGAATGTTGAGGTTGTTGATGTATTTTTTGCTGTTTTTCATTGTTGAGGATTTTGATGAATTTGTTGGTGTTTTCCATTGTTGAGGTTTTTGTTGAATTTGTTGGTGTTTTTGAATGTTGAGGTTGCAGTTGAATTTGTTGGTATTTTTCATTGTTGAGGTTTTTGATGAATTTGTTGGTGGTTTCCATTGTTGAGGTTTTTGTTGAAATTGTTGGTAATTAACAATATTGAGGTTGTAGTTGAATTTTTTGGTGCTTTTCAATGTTGAGGTTTTGGAATTGGATCGTGTTTTTCAAAGTTGAGGTTGTTGTTGAATATTTTGGTGTTTTTCAATGTTGAGGTTGTTGTTGAATTTTTTGGTGTATTCAATGTATTTTTTTTGAATCTTTTTGTATTTTTCAAAATTGAGGGTGCAGTTGAATTTGATGGTGTTTTTCATTGCTGAGATTGTTATTGAAATTGTTGGAGTTTTTCAATGTTGAGGTTGCCGTTGAATTTGTTGGTGTTTTTCAAAGCTGAGGTTGTTGTTGAATTTGTTGATGTATTTGAATGTTGAGGTTGTTAAATCTGTTGGTGTTTTTCAAAATTGAGGTTCTGGTTGAATTTTCTGGTGTTTTTCATTGTTGAGGTTGTTGAATTTATTGTTGTGATCAATGGCTTTTATTGAACTTTTTTGTATTTTTCAAAGTTGAGGTTGAAGTTGAAATTGTTGGTGTTTTTCAATGTTGAGGTTGTTGAATTTGTTGGTGTTTTTCAAAGTTGAGGTTGTTGTTGAAATATTTGGTGTATTTTATTGTTGAGGTTTTTGTTGAATTAGTTGGTGTTTTTGAATGTTGAGGTTGTCGTTGAATTTGTTGTTGTTGTTCAATATTGTGGTTGTTGAATTTGTTGGTGTTTTTCATTGTTGAGGTTGTTGTTGAATATTTTGGTGTTTTTGAAAGATGAGGTTGTCGATAAATTTTTTGGTGTTTTTCATTGTTGAGATTTTTGATGAATTTGTTGGTGTTTTCCATTGTTGAGGTTTTTGTTGAATTTGTTGGTGTTTTTGAATGTTGAGGTTGTATTTGAATTTGTTGGTGATTAACAATCTTGAAGTTGTAGTTGAATTTGTGGGTGTTTTTCAATGTAGACGTTTTTGAATATGTTGTTGTTTTTCAAAGTTGAGGTTGTTGTTGAATATTTTGGTGTTTTTTAATGTTGCGGTTGTTGAATTGTTTGGTCATTTTTCAATTTTGAAGTTGTTGTTGAATTTTTTGGTGTTCTTCATTGTTGATGTTTTTGTTGAATTTGTTGGTGTTTTTGAATGTTGAGGTTGTTGTTGAATTTTTTGGTGTTATTCAGTGTTGAGGTTGTTGAATTTTTTGCAGTTTTTCAATGTTGATGTTGTTGTTGAATTTGTTGCTGTTTTTCAATGTTGAGGTTGTTGAATTTATTGTTGTTTTTCAAAGGTGAAGTTGTTGTTGAATTTTTTGATGTTTTTCATTGTTGAGGTTTTGGTTGAATTTGTTGGCGTTTTTGAATGTTGAGGTTGTTGTTGAATTTTTTGGTGTTTTTCATTCTTGAGGTTGAATATCTTGGTGTTTTTGAATGTTGAGTTTGTTATTGAGTTTTTTTTTTCGTTGTTGAGGTTGTTGTTGTTGTTGAATTTTTTGATGTTATTCATTGTTGAGGTTGTTGTTGAATTTGTTGGTCATTTGCAATATTGAGGTTGCTGTTGAATTTGTTGGTGTTATCAATTTTTATTTGGTTGAACCTTTTTGTATTTTTAAAAGTTGAGGTTGTTGTTGAATTTGATGGTGTTTTTCAATGTTGAGGTTGTTGAATTTGTTGGTGTTCTTCAAAGCTGAGGTTGATGTTAAATTTGTTGGTGTTTTTGAATGTTGAGGTTGTTAAATCTGTTGGTGTTTTTCAAAGTTGAGGTTGTTGTTGTATTTGTTGGTGTTTATGAATGTTTTGTTTGTTGTTGAATGGTTGGGTGTTTTTCATTGTTGAGGTTGTTGTTTTTGAATTTTTGGATGTTTTTCATTGTTGAGGTTGTTGTTGAATTTGATGGTGATTTTCAATATTGAGGTTGTTGTTGAATTTGTTGGTGTTTTTCAATGTTGATGTTGTTGTTGAATTTTTTGGTGTTTTTCATTGTTGAGGTTGTTGTTTTTGAATTTTTGGATCTGTTTCATTGTTGAGGTTGTTGTTGAATTTGATGGTGATTTTCAATATTGAGATTGTTGTTGAATTTGTTGGTGTTTTTCAATGTTGAGGTTGTTGTTGAATTTTTTGGTGTTTTTCATTGTTGAGGTTGTTGATGTTGAATTTTTGGATATTTTTCATTGTTGAGTTTGTTGTTGAATTTGTTGGTGATTTTCAATATTGAGGTTGTTGTTGAATTTGTTTGTGTTTTTCAATGTTGGGGTTGTTGTTGAATTTTTTGGTGTTTTTCATTGTTGAGGTTGTTGTGGAATTTCTTGGAGTTCTTCAATGTTGAGGTTGTTGAATTTGTTGGTGTTTTTGAATGTTGAGGTTGTTGATGTATTTTTTGCTGTTTTTCATTGTTGAGGATTTTGATGAATTTGTTGGTGTTTTCCATTGTTGAGGTTTTTGTTGAATTTGTTGGTGTTTTTGAATGTTGAGGTTGCAGTTGAATTTGTTGGTATTTTTCATTGTTGAGGTTTTTGATGAATTTGTTGGTGGTTTCCATTGTTGAGGTTTTTGTTGAAATTGTTGTTAATTAACAATATTGAGGTTGTAGTTGAATTTTTTGGTGCTTTTCAATGTTGAGGTTTTGGAATTGGATCGTGTTTTTCAAAGTTGAGGTTGTTGTTGAATATTTTGGTGTTTTTCAATGTTCAGGTTGTTGTTGAATTTTTTGGTGTATTCAATGTATTTTTTTTGAATCTTTTTGTATTTTTCAAAATTGAGGGTGCAGTTGAATTTGACGGTGTTTTTCATTGCTGAGATTGTTATTGAAATTGTTGGAGTTTTTCAATGTTGAGGTTGCCGTTGAATTTGTTGGTGTTTTTCAAAGCTGAGGTTGTTGTTGAATTTGTTGATGTATTTGAATGTTGAGGTTGTTAAATCTGTTGGTGTTTTTCAAAATTGAGGATCTGGTTGAATTTTCTGGTGTTTTTCATTGTTGAGGTTGTTGAATTTATTGTTGTGATCAATGGCTTTTATTGAACTTTTTTGTATTTTTCAAAGTTGAGGTTGAAGTTGAAATTGTTGGTGTTTTTCAATGTTGAGGTTGTTGAATTTGTTGGTGTTTTTCAAAGTTGAGGTTGTTGTTGAAATATTTGGTGTATTTTATTGTTGAGGTTTTTGTTGAATTAGTTGGTGTTTTTGAATGTTGAGGTTGTCGTTGAATTTGTTGTTGTTCTTCAATATTGTGGTTGTTGAATTTGTTGGTGTTTTTCATTGTTGAGGTTGTTGTTGAATATTTTGGTGTTTTTGAAAGATGAGGTTGTCGATAAATTTTTTGGTGTTTTTCATTGTTGAGATTTTTGATGAATTTGTTGGTGTTTTCCATTGTTGAGGTTTTTGTTGAATTTGTTGGTGTTTTTGAATGTTGAGGTTGTATTTGAATTTGTTGGTGATTAACAATCTTGAAGTTGTAGTTGAATTTGTGGGTGTTTTTCAATGTAGAGGTTTTTGAATATGTTGTTGTTTTTCATAGTTGAGGTTGTTGTTGAATATTTTGGTGTTTTTTAATGTTGCGGTTGTTGTTGAATTGTTTGGTCATTTTTCAATTTTGAAGTAGTTGTTGAATTTTTTGGTGTTCTTCATTGTTGATGTTTTTGTTGAATTTGTTGGTGTTTTTGAATGTTGAGGTTGTTGTTGAATTTTTTGGTGTTTTTCAGTGTTGAGGTTGTTGAATTTGTTGCAGTTTTTCAATGTTGATGTTGTTGTTGAATTTGTTGCTGTTTTTCAATGTTGAGGTTGTTGAATTTATTGTTGTTTTTCAAAGGTGAAGTTGTTGTTGAATTTTTTGATGTTTTTCATTGTTGAGGTTTTGGGTGAATTTGTTGGCGTTTTTGAATGTTGAGGTTGTTGTTGAATTTTTTGGTGTTTTTCATTCTTGAGGTTGAATATCGTGGTGTTTTTGAATGTTGAGTTTGTTATTGAGTTTTTTTTTTCGTTGTTGAGGTTGTTGTTGTTGTTGTTGAATTTTTTGATGTTATTCATTGTTGAGGTTGTTGTTGAATTTGTTGGTCATTTGCAATATTGAGGTTGCTGTTGAATTTGTTGGTGTTATCAATTTTTATTTGGTTGAACCTTTTTGTATTTTTAAAAGTTGAGGTTGTTGTTGAATTTGATGGTGTTTTTCAATGTTGAGGTTGTTGAATTTGTTGGTGTTCTTCAAAGCTGAGGTTGATGTTAAATTTGTTGGTGTTTTTGAATGTTGAGGTTGTTAAATCTGTTGGTGTTTTTCAAAGTTGAGGTTGTTGTTGAATTTGTTGGTGTTTATGAATGTTTTGGTTGTTGTTGAATGGTTGGGTGTTTTTCATTGTTGAGGTTGTTGTTTTTGAATTTTTGGATGTTTTTCATTGTTGAGGTTGTTGTTGAATTTGATGGTGATTTTCAATATTGAGGTTGTTGTTGAATTTGTTAGTGTTTTTCAATGTTGATGTTGTTGTTGAATTTATTGGTGTTTTTCATTGTTGAGGTTGTTGTTTTTGAATTTTTGGATCTGTTTCATTGTTGAGGTTGTTGTTGAATTTGATGGTGATTTTCAATATTGAGATTGTTGTTGAATTACTTGGTGTTTTTCAATGTTGAGGTTGTTGTTGAATTTTTTGGTGTTTTTCATTGTTGAGGTTGTTGATGTTGAATTTTTGGATATTTTTCATTGTTGAGTTTGTTGTTGAATTTGTTGGTGATTTTCAATATTGAGGTTGTTGTTGAATTTGTTTGTGTTTTTCAATGTTGGGGTTGTTGTTGAATTTTTTGGTGTTTTTCATTGTTGAGGTTGTTGTGGAATTTCTTGGAGTTCTTCAATGTTGAGGTTGTTGAATTTGTTGGTGTTTTTGAATGTTGAGGTTGTTGATGTATTTTTTGCTGTTTTTCATTGTTGAGGATTTTGATGAATTTGTTGGTGTTTTCCATTGTTGAGGTTTTTGTTGAATTTGTTGGTGTTTTTGAATGTTGAGGTTGCAGTTGAATTTGTTGGTATTTTTCATTGTTGAGGTTTTTGATGAATTTGTTGGTGGTTTCCATTGTTGAGGTTTTTGTTGAAATTGTTGTTAATTAACAATATTGAGGTTGTAGTTGAATTTTTTGGTGCTTTTCAATGTTGAGGTTTTGGAATTGGATCGTGTTTTTCAAAGTTGAGGTTGTTGTTGAATATTTTGGTGTTTTTCAATGTTGAGGTTGTTGTTGAATTTTTTGGTGTATTCAATGTATTTTTTTTGAATCTTTTTGTATTTTTCAAAATTGAGGGTGCAGTTGAATTTGATGGTGTTTTTCATTGCTGAGGTTGTTTTTGAAATTGTTGGAGTTTTTCAATGTTGAGGTTGCCGTTGAATTTGTTGGTGTTTTTCAAAGCTGAGGTTGTTGTTGAATTTGTTGGTGTATTTGAATGTTGAGGTTGTTAAATCTGTTGGTGTTTTTCAAAATTGAGGTTCTGGTTGAATTTTCTGGTGTTTTTCATTGTTGAGGTTGTTGAATTTATTGTTGTGATCAATGGCTTTTATTGAACTTTTTTGTATTTTTCAAAGTTGAGGTTGAAGTTGAAATTGTTGGTGTTTTTCAATGTTGAGGTTGTTGAATTTGTTGGTGTTTTTCAAAGTTGAGGTTGTTGTTGAAATATTTGGTGTATTTTATTGTTGAGGTTTTTGTTGAATTAGTTGGTGTTTTTGAATGTTGAGGTTGTCGTTGAATTTGTTGTTGTTGTTCAATATTGTGGTTGTTGAATTTGTTGGTGTTTTTCATTGTTGAGGTTGTTGTTGAATATTTTGGTGTTTTTGAAAGATGAGGTTGTCGATAAATTTTTTGGTGTTTTTCATTGTTGAGATTTTTGATGAATTTGTTGGTGTTTTCCATTGTTGAGGTTTTTGTTGAATTTGTTGGTGTTTTTGAATGTTGAGGTTGTATTTGAATTTGTTGGTGATTAACAATCTTGAAGTTGTAGTTGAATTTGTGGGTGTTTTTCAATGTAGACGTTTTTGAATATGTTGTTGTTTTTCAAAGTTGAGGTTGTTGTTGAATATTTTGGTGTTTTTTAATGTTGCGGTTGTTGAATTGTTTGGTCATTTTTCAATTTTGAAGTTGTTGTTGAATTTTTTGGTGTTCTTCATTGTTGATGTTTTTGTTGAATTTGTTGGTGTTTTTGAATGTTGAGGTTGTTGTTGTATTTTTTGGTGTTTTTCAGTTTTGAGGTTGTTGAATTTGTTGCAGTTTTTCAATGTTGATGTTGTTGAATTTGTTGCTGTTTTTCAATGTTGAGGTTGTTGAATTTATTGTTGTTTTTCAAAGGTGAAGTTGTTGTTGAATTTTTTGATGTTTTTCATTGTTGAGGTTGTGGTTGAATTTGTTGGCGTTTTTGAATGTTGAGGTTGTTGTTGAATTTTTTGATGTTTTTCATTCTTGAGGTTGAATATCTTGGTGTTTTTGAATGTTGAGTTTGTTATTGAGTTTTTTTTTTCGTTGTTGAGGTTGTTGTTGTTGTTGAATTTTTTGATGTTATTCATTGTTGAGGTTGTTGTTGAATTTGTTGGTCATTTGCAATATTGAGGTTGCTGTTGAATTTGTTGGTGTTATCAATTTTTGTTTGGTTGAACCTTTTTGTATTTTTAAAAGTTGAGGTTGTTGTTGAATTTGATGGTGTTTTTCAATGTTGAGGTTGTTGAATTTGTTGGTGCTTTTCAAAGCTGAGGTTGATGTTAAAATTGTTGGTGTTTTTGAATGTTGAGGTTGTTAAATCTGTTGGTGTTTTTCAAAGTTGAGGTTGTTGTTGAATTTGTTGGTGTTTATGAATGTTTTGGTTGTTGTTGAATGGTTGGGTGTTTTTCATTGTTAAGGTTTTTGTTTTTGAATTTTTGGATGTTTTTAATTGTTGAGGTTGTTGTTGAATTTGATGGTGATTTTCAATATTGAGGTTGTTATTGAATTTTTCGGTGTTTTTCATTGTTGAGGATTTTGTTGAATTTGTTGGAGATTTTCAATGTTGGGGATGTTGTTGAATTTGTTGGTGTTTTTCAATGTTGAGGTTGTTGAATTTGTTGTCTTTTTTCAAAGATGAGTTTGTTCTTGAATTTTTTGGTGTTTTTCATTGTTGAGGTTGTTGTTGAATTTGTTGGTGTTTATGAATGTTTTGGTTGTTGTTGAATGTTTTGTTGTTTTTCATTGTTCAGGTTGTTGTTTTTGAATTTTTTGGTGTTTTTCATTGTTGAGGTTGTTGTTGTTGAATTTGTTGGTGTTTTTCAATGTTGGGGTTGTTGTTGAATTTGTTGGTGATTTTCAATATTGAGGTTGTTGTTGAATTTGTTGGTGTTTTTCAATGTTGGGGTTGTTGTTGAATTTTTTGGTGTTTTTCATTGTTGAGGTTGTTGTGAAATTTCTTGGAGTTCTTCAATGTTGAGGTTGTTGAATTTGTTGGTGTTTTTGAAGGTTGAGGTTGTTGATGTATTTTTTGCTGTTTTTCATTGTTGAGGATTTTCAAGAATTTGTTGGTGTTTTCCATTGTTGAGGTTTTTGTTGAATTTGTTGTTGTTTTTGAATGTTGATGTTGCAGTTGAATTTGTTGGTATTTTTCATTGTTGAGGTTTTTGATGAATTTGTTGGTGGTTTCCATTGTTGAGGTTTTTGTTGAATTTGTTGGTGATTAACAATATTGAGGTTGTAGTTGAATTTTTTGGTGCTTTTCAATGTTGAGGTTTTGGAATTGGGTCGTGTTTTTCAAAGTTGTGGTTGATGTTGAATATTTTGGTGTTTTTGAATGTTGAGGTTGTTGTTGAATTTTTTGGTGTATTCAATGTATTTTTTTTGAATCTTTTTGTATTTTTCAAAATTGAGGTTGCAGTTGAATTTCTTGTTGATTTTCGTTGCTGAGGTTGTTATTGAAATTGTTGGAGTTTTTCAATGTTGAGGTTGCCGTTGAATTTGTTGGTGTTTCTCGAAGCTGAGGTTGTTGTTGAATTTGTTGGTGTATTTGAATGTTGAGGTTGTTAAATCTGTTGGTGTTTTTCAAAATTGAGGTTCTGGTTGAATTTTCTGGTGTTTTTCATTGTTGAGGTTTTTGTTGAATTTGATGGTGATTTTCAATATTGAGGTTTTTGAATTTATTGGTGTGATCAATGGCTTTTATTGAACTTTTTTGTATTTTTCAAAGTTCAGGTTGAAGTTGAAATTGTTGGTGTTTTTCAATGTTGAGGTTGTTGAATTTGTTGGTGTTTTTCAAAGTTGAGGTTGTTGTTGAATTTTTTGGTGTATTTCATTGTTGAGTTTTTTGTTGAAATTGTTGGTGTTTTTGAATGTTGAGGTTGTCGTTGAATTTGTTGTTGTCCTTCAATATTGTGGTTGTTGAATTTGTTGGTGTTTTTCATTGTTGAGGTTGTTGTTGAATATTTTGGTGTTTTTGAATGATGAGGTTGTTGATGAATTTTTTGGTGTTTTTCATTGTTGAGATTTTTGATGAATTTGTTGGTGTTTTCCATTGTTGAGGTATTTGTTGAATTTGTTGGTGTTTTTGAATGTTGAGGTTGTAGTTGAATTTGTTGGTGATTAACAATCTTGAAGTTGTAGTTGAATTTGTTGGTGTTTATCAATGTAGAGGTTTTTGAATTTGTTGTTGTTTTTCAAAGTTGAGGTTGTTGTTGAATATTTTGGTGTTTTTCAATGTTGAGGTTGTTGTTGAATTGTTTGGCGTTTTTCATTGTTGATGTTTTTGTTGAATTTGTTGGTGTTTTTGAATGTTGAGGTTGTTGAATTTGTTGGTTTTTTTCAAAGATGAGTTTGTTGTTGAATTTTATGGTGTTTTTCATTGTTGAGGTTGTTGTTGAATTTGTTGGTGTTTTTGAATGTTTTGGTTGTCGTTGAATGTTTTGTTGTTTTACATTGTTCAAACTGTTGTTTTTGAATTTTTGAATGTTTTTCATTGTTGAGGTTGTTGTTGAATTTGATGGTGATATTCAATATTGAGGTTGTTGTTGAATTTGTTGGTGTTTTTCAATGTTGATGTTGTTGTTGAGTTTTTTGGTGTTTTTCATTGTTGAGGTTGTTGTTTTTGAATTTTTGGATGTGTTTCATTGTTGAGGTTTTGTTGAATTTGTTGGTGATTTTCAATATTGAGGTTGTTGTTGAATTTGTTGGTGATTTTCATTGTTGAGGTTGTTGTTGAATTTGTTGGTGTTTTTCAATGTTGGGGTTGTTGTTGAATTTTTTGGTGTTTTTCATTGTTGAGGTTGTTGTGGAATTTCTTGGAGTTCTTCAATGTTGAGGTTGTTGACTTTGTTGGTGTTTTTGAATGTTGAGGTTGTTGATGTATTTTTTGCTGTTTTTCATTGTTGAGGATTTTGATGAATTTGTTGGTGTTTTCTATTGTTGAGGTTTTTGTTGAATTTGTTGGTGTTTTTGAATGTTGAGGTTGCAGTTGAATTTGTTGGTATTTTTCATTGTTGAGGTTTTTGATGAATTTGTTGGTGGTTTCCATTGTTGAGGTTTTTGTTGAAATTGTTGGTGATTAACAATATTGAGGTTGTAGTTGAATTTTTTGGTGCTTTTCAATGTTGAGATTTTGGAATTGGATCGTGTTTTTCAAAGTTGAGGTTGTTGTTGAATATTTTGGTGTTTTTCAATGTTGAGGTTGTTTTTGAATTTTTTGGTGTATTCAATGTATTTTTTTTAATCTTTTTGTATTTTTCAAAATTGAGGGTGCATTTGAATTTGTTGGTGTTTTACATTGCTGAGGTTGTTATTGAAATTATTGGAGTTTTTCAATGTTGAGATTGCCGTTGAATTTGTTGGTGTTTTTCAAAGCTGAGGTTGTTGTTGAATTAGTTGGTGTATTTGAATGTTGAGGTTGTTAAATCTGTTGGTGTTTTTCAAAATTGAGGTTCTGGTTGAATTTTCTGGTGTTTTTCATTGTTGAGGTTTATGTTGAATTTGATGGTGATTTTCAATATTGAGGTTGTTGAATTTATTGGTGTGATCAATGGCTTTTATTGATCTTTTTTGTATTTTTCAAAGTTGAGGTTGAAGTTGAAATTGTTGGTGTTTTTCAATGTTGAGGTTGTTGAATTTGTTGGTGTTTTTCAAAGTTGAGGTTGTTGTTGAATTTTTTGGTGTATTTCATTGTTGAGGTTTTTGTTGAAATTGTTGGTGTTTTTGAATGTTGAGGTTGTCGTTGAATTTGTTGTTGTTGTTCAATATTGTGGTTGTTGAATTTGTTGGTGTTTTTCATTGTTGAGGTTGTTGTTGAATATTTTGGTGTTTTTGAATGATGAGGTTGTTGATGAATTTTTTGGTGTTTTTCATTGTTGAGATTTTTGATGAATTTGTTGGTGTTTTCCATTGTTGAGGTTTTTGTTGAATTTTTTGGTATTTTTGAATGTTGAGGTTGTAGTTGAATTTGTTGGTGATTAACAATCTTGAAGTTGTAGTTGAATTTGTTGGTGTTTTTCAATGTAGAGGTTTTTGAATTTGTTGTTGTTTTTCAAAGTTGAGGCTGTTGTTGAATATTTTGGTGTTTTTTAATGTCGAGGTTGTTGTTGAATTGTTTGGTGATTATTCAATTTTGAAGTTGTTGTTGAATTTTTTGGTGTTTTTCATTGTTGATGTTTTTGTTCAATTTGTTGATGTTTTTGAATGTTGAGGTTGTTGTTGAATTTTTTGGTGTTTTTCAGTGTTGAGGTTGTTGAATTTGTTGCCGTTTTTCAATGTTGATGTTGTTGTTGTGTTGTTGTTGAATTTGTTGCTGTTTTTCAATGTTGAGGTTGTTGAATTTATTGTTGTTCTTCAAAGGTGAGGTTGTTGTTGAATTTTTTGATGTTTTTCATTGTTGAGGTTTTTGGTTGAATTTGTTGGCGTTTTTGAATGTTGAGGTTGTTGTGGAATTTTTTGGTGTTTTTCATTCTTGAGGTTGAATATCTTGGTGTTTTTGAATGTTGAGGTTGTTATTGAGTTTTTCTTTTTTTTTCGTTGTTGAGGTTGTTGTTGTTGAATTTTTTGATGTTATTCATTGTTGAGGTTGTTGTTGAATTTGTTGGTCATTTGCAATATTGAGGTTGCTGTTGAATTTGTTGGTTTTATCAATTTTTATTTGGTTGAACCTTTTTGTATTTTTAAAAGTTGAGGTTGTTGTTGAATTTGATGGTGTTTTTCAATGTTGAGGTTGTTGAATTTGTTGGTGTTTTTCAAAGCTGAGGTTGATGTTAAATTTGTTGGTGTTTTTGAATGTTGAGGTTGTTAAATCTGTTGGTGTTTTTCAAAGTTGAGGTTGTTGTTGAATTTGTTGGTGTTTATGAATGTTTTGTTTGTTGTTGAATGTTTGGGTGTTTTTCATTGTTGAGGTTGTTGTTGTTGAATTTGTTGGTGTTTTTCAATGTTGAGGTTGTTGTTGAATTTGTTGGTGTTTCTCGAAGCTGAGGTTGTTGTTGAATTTGTTGGTGTATTTGAATGTTGAGGTTGTTAAATCTGTTGGTGTTTTTCAAAATTGAGGTTCTGGTTGAATTTTCTGGTGTTTTTCATTGTTGAGGTTTATGTTGAATTTGATGGTGATTTTCAATATTGAGGTTGTTGAATTTATTGGTGTGATCAATGGCTTTTATTGAACTTTTTTGTATTTTTCAAAGTTGAGGTTGAAGTTGAAATTGTTGGTGTTTTTCAATGTTGAGGTTGTTGAATTTGTTGGTGTTTTTCAAAGTTGAGGTTGTTGTTGAATTTTTTGGTGTATTTCATTGTTGAGGTTTTTGTTGAAATTGTTGGTGTTTTTGAATGTTGAGGTTGTCGTTGAATTTGTTGTTGTTGTTCAATATTGTGGTCGTTGAATTTGTTGGTCTTTTTCATTGTTGAGGTTGTTGTTGAATATTTTGGTGTTTTTGAATGATGAGGTTGTTGATGAATTCTTTGGTGTTTTTCATTGTTGAGATTTTTGATGAATTTGTTGGTGTTTTCCATTGTTGAGGTTTTTGTTGAATTTGTTGGTGTTTTTGAATGTTGAGGTTGTAGTTGAATTTGTTGGTGATTAACAATCTTGAAGTTGTAGTTGAATTTGTTGGTGTTTTTCAATGTAGAGGTTTTTGAAATTGTTGTTGTCTTTCAAAGTTGAGGCTGTTGTTGAATATTATGGTGTTTTTTTAATGTCGAGGTTGTTGTTGAATTGTTTGGTGATTTTTCAATATTGAAGTAGTTGTTGAATTTTTTGGTGTTTTTGAATGTTGAGGTTGATGTTGAATTTTTTGGTGTTTTTCAGTGTTGAGGTTGTTGAATTTGTTGCAGTTTTTCAATGTTGATGTTGTTGTTGTGTTGTTGTTGAATTTGTTGCTGTTTTTCAATGTTGAGGTTGTTGAATTTATTGTTGTTCTTCAAAGGTGAGGTTGTTGTTGAATTTTTTGATGTTTTTCATTGTTGAGGTTTTTGGTTGAATTTGTTGGCGTTTTTGAATGTTGAGGTTGTTGTGGAATTTGTTGGTGTTTTTCAATGTTGATGTTGTTGTTGAATTTTTTGGTGTTTTTAATTTTTGAGGTTGTTGTTTTTGAATTTTTGGATGTGTTTCATTGTTGAGGTTTTGTTGAATTTGATGGTGATTTCCAATATTGAGGTTGTTGTTGAATTTGTTGGTGTTTTTCAATGTTGAGGTTGTTGTTGAATTTTTTGTTGTTTTTCATTGTTGAGGTTGTTGTTGCTGAATTTTTGGATATTTTTCATTGTTGAGTTTGTTGTTGAATTTGTTGGTGATTTTCATTGTTGAGGTTGTTGTTGAATTTGTTGGTGTTTTTCAATGTTGGGGTTGTTGTTGAATTTTTTGGTGTTTTTCATTGTTGAGGTTGTTGTGGAATTTCTTGGAGTTCTTCAATGTTGAGGTTGTTGAATTTGTTGGTGTTTTTGAATGTTGAGGTTGTTGATGTATTTTTTGCTGTTTTTCATTGTTGAGGATTTTGATGAATTTGTTGGTGTTTTCCATTGTTGAGGTTTTTGTTGAATTTGTTGGTGTTTTTGAATGTTGAGGTTGCAGTTGAATTTGTTGGTATTTTTCATTGTTGAGGTTTTTGATGAATTTGTTGGTGGTTTCCATTGTTGAGGTTTTTGTTGAAATTGTTGGTGATTAACAATATTTAGGTTGTAGTTGAATTTTTTGGTTCTTTTCAATGATGAGGTTTTGGAATTGGATCGTGTTTTTCAAAGCTGAGGTTGTTGTTGAATATTTTGGTGTTTTTCAATGTTGAGGTTGTTTTTGAATTTTTTGGTGTATTCAATGTATTTTTTTTTAATCTTTTTGTATTTTTCAAAATTGAGGGTGCATTTGAATTTGTTGGTGTTTTACATTGCTGAGGTTGTTATTGAAATTATTGGAGTTTTTCAATGTTGAGGTTGCCGTTGAATTTGTTGGTGTTTTTCAAAGCTGAGGTTGTTGTTGAATTAGTTGGTGTATTTGAATGTTGAGGTTGTTAAATCTGTTGGTGTTTTTCAAAATTGAGGTTCTGGTTGAATTTTCTGGTGTTTTTCATTGTTGAGGTTTTTGTTGAATTTGATGGTGATTTTCAATATTGAGGTTGTTGAATTTATTGGTGTGATCAATGGCTTTAATTGAACTTTTTTGTATTTTTCAAAGTTGAGGTTGAAGTTGAAATTGTTGGTGTTTTTCAATGTTGAGGTTGTTGAATTTGTTGGTGTTTTTCAAAGTTGAGGTTGTTGTTGAATTTGTTGGTGTATTTCATTGTTGAGGTTTTTGTTGAAATTGTTGGTGTTTTTGAATGTTGAGGTTGTCGTTGAATTTGTTGTTGTTGTTCAATATTGTGGTTGTTGAATTTGTTGGTGTTTTTCATTGTTGAGGTTGTTGTTGAATATTTTGGTGTTTTTGAATGATGAGGTTGTTGATGAATTTTTTGGTGTTTTTCATTGTTGAGATTTTTGATGAATTTGTTGGTGTTTTCCATTGTTGAGGTTTTTGTTGAATTTGTTGGTGTTTTTGAATGTTGAGGTTGTAGTTGAATTTGTTGGTGATTAACAATCTTGAAGTTGTAGTTGAATTTGTTGGTGTTTTTCAATGTAGAGGTTTTTGAATTTGTTGTTGTTTTTCAAAGTTGAGGCTGTTGTTGAATATTTTGGTGTTTTTTAATATCGAGGTTGTTGTTGAATTGTTTGGTGATTATTCAATTTTGAAGTTGTTGTTGAATTTTTTGGTGTTTTTCAGTGTTGAGGTTGTTGAATTTGTTGCCGTTTTTCAATGTTGATGTTGTTGTTGTGTTGTTGTTGAATTTGTTGCTGTTTTTCAATGTTGAGGTTGTTGAATTTATTGTTGTTCTTCAAAGGTGAGGTTGTTGTTGAATTTTTTGATGTTTTTCATTGTTGAGGTTTTTGGTTGAATTTGTTGGCGTTTTTGAATGTTGAGGTTGTTGTGGAATTTTTTGGTGTTTTTCATTCTTGAGGTTGAATATCTTGGTGTTTTTGAATGTTGAGGTTGTTATTGAGTTTTTCTTTTTTTTTCGTTGTTGAGGTTGTTGTTGTTGAATTTTTTGATATTATTCATTGTTGAGGTTGTTGTTGAATTTGTTGGTCATTTGCAATATTGAGGTTGCTGTTGAATTTGTTGGTTTTATCAATTTTTATTTGGTTGAACCTTTTTGTATTTTTAAAAGTTGAGGTTGTTGTTGAATTTGATGGTGTTTTTCAATGTTGAGGTTGTTGAATTTGTTGGTGTTTTTCAAAGCTGAGGTTGATGTTAAATTTGTTGGTGTGTTTGAATGTTGAGGTTGTTAAATCTGTTGGTGTTTTTCAAAGTTGAGGTTGTTGTTGAATTTGTTGGTGTTTATGAATGTTTTGTTTGTTGTTGAATGGTTGGGTGTTTTTCATTGTTGAGGTTGTTGTTGTTGAATTTGTTGGTGTTTTTCAATGTTGAGGTTGTTGTTGAATTGTTTGGTGTTTCTCGAAGCTGAGGTTGTTGTTGAATTTGTTGGTGTATTTGAATGTTGAGGTTGTTAAATCTGTCGGTGTTTTTCAAAATTGAGGTTCTGGTTGAATTTTCTGGTGTTTTTCATTGTTGAGGTTTTTGTTGAATTTGATGGTGATTTTCAATATTGAGGTTGTTGAATTTATTGGTGTGATCAATGGCTTTTATTGAACTTTTTTGTATTTTTCAAAGTTGAGGTTGAAGTTGAAATTGTTGGTGTTTTTCAATGTTGAGGTTGTTGAATTTGTTGGTGTTTTTCAAAGTTGAGGTTGTTGTTGAATTTTTTGGTGTATTTCATTGTTGAGGTTTTTGTTGAAATTGTTGGTGTTTTTGATTGTTGAGGTTGTAGTTGAATTTGTTGGTGATTAACAATCTTGAAGTTGTAGTTGAATTTGTTGGTGTTTTTCAATGTAGAGGTTTTTGAATTTGTTGTTGTTTTTCAAAGTTGAGGTTGTTGTTGAATATTTTGGTTATTTCAATGTTGAGGTTGTTGTTGAATTGTTCGGTGTTTTTCATTGTTGATGTTTTTGTTGAATTTGTTGGTGTTTTTGAATGTTGAGGTTGTTGTTGAATTTTTTGGTGTTTTTCAGTGTTGAGGTTGTTGAATTTGTTGCAATTCTTCAATGTTGAGGTTGTTGTTGAATTTGTTGGTGTTTTTCAATGTTGAGGTTGTTGAATTTATTGTTGTTTTTCAAAGGTGATGTTTTATGTTGAATTTTTTGATGTTTTTCATTGTTGAGGTTTTGGTTGAATTTGATGGGGTTTTTGAATGTTGAGGTTCTTGTTGAAATTTTTGGTGTTTTTCATTGTTGAGGTTGAATATCTTGGTGTTTTTGATTGTTGAGGTTGTTATTGAGTTTTTCTTTTTTTTTTCGTTGTTGAGGTTGTTGTTGTTGTTGAATTTTTTGATGTTCTTCATTGTTGAGGTTGTTGTTGAATTTGTTGGTGTTATCAATTTTTATTTTGTTGAAACTTTTTGTATTTTTAAAAGTTGAGGTTGTTGTTGAATTTGATGGTGATTTTCAATGTTGAGTTTGTTGCCGATTTTTTTGGTGTTTTTCATTGTTGCGGTCGTTGTTGAAATTGTTGGAGTTTTTCAATGTTGAGGTTGTTATTGATTTTTTGGGTGTGTTTCATTGTTGAGGTTGTTATTGAATTTTTTGGTGTTTTTGTTTGTTAAGGTTGTGGTTGAATTTTTTGGTGCTTTTCATTGTTTAGGATTTTGATGAATTTGTTGGTGTTTTCCATTGTTGATGTTTTTATTGAATTTGTTGGTGTTTTTGAATGTTGAGGTTGTAGTTGAATTTGTTGGTGTTTTTCATTGTTGAGGTTGTTGATGAATTTGTTGGTGGTTTCCATTGTTGAGGTTTTTGTTGAAATTGTTGGTGATTAACAATATTTAGGTTGTAGTTGAATTTTTTGGTGCTTTTCAATGATGAGGTTTTGGAATTGGATCGTGTTTTTCAAAGCTGAGGTTGTTGTTGAATATTTTGGTGTTTTTCAATGTTGAGGTTGTTTTTGAATTTTTTGGTGTATTCAATGTATTTTTTTTTAATCTTTTTGTATTTTTCAAAATTGAGGGTGCATTTGAATTTGTTGGTGTTTTACATTGCTGAGGTTGTTATTGAAATTATTGGAGTTTTTCAATGTTGAGGTTGCCGTTGAATTTGTTGGTGTTTTTCAAAGCTGAGGTTGTTGTTGAATTAGTTGGTGTATTTGAATGTTGAGGTTGTTAAATCTGTTGGTGTTTTTCAAAATTGAGGTTCTGGTTGAATTTTCTGGTGTTTTTCATTGTTGAGGTTTTTGTTGAATTTGATGGTGATTTTCAATATTGAGGTTGTTGAATTTATTGGTGTGATCAATGGCTTTAATTGAACTTTTTTGTATTTTTCAAAGTTGAGGTTGAAGTTGAAATTGTTGGTGTTTTTCAATGTTGAGGTTGTTGAATTTGTTGGTGTTTTTCAAAGTTGAGGTTGTTGTTGAATTTGTTGGTGTATTTCATTGTTGAGGTTTTTGTTGAAATTGTTGGTGTTTTTGAATGTTGAGGTTGTCGTTGAATTTGTTGTTGTTGTTCAATATTGTGGTTGTTGAATTTGTTGGTGTTTTTCATTGTTGAGGTTGTTGTTGAATATTTTGGTGTTTTTGAATGATGAGGTTGTTGATGAATTTTTTGGTGTTTTTCATTGTTGAGATTTTTGATGAATTTGTTGGTGTTTTCCATTGTTGAGGTTTTTGTTGAATTTGTTGGTGTTTTTGAATGTTGAGGTTGTAGTTGAATTTGTTGGTGATTAACAATCTTGAAGTTGTAGTTGAATTTGTTGGTGTTTTTCAATGTAGAGGTTTTTGAATTTGTTGTTGTTTTTCAAAGTTGAGGCTGTTGTTGAATATTTTGGTGTTTTTTAATATCGAGGTTGTTGTTGAATTGTTTGGTGATTATTCAATTTTGAAGTTGTTGTTGAATTTTTTGGTGTTTTTCAGTGTTGAGGTTGTTGAATTTGTTGCCGTTTTTCAATGTTGATGTTGTTGTTGTGTTGTTGTTGAATTTGTTGCTGTTTTTCAATGTTGAGGTTGTTGAATTTATTGTTGTTCTTCAAAGGTGAGGTTGTTGTTGAATTTTTTGATGTTTTTCATTGTTGAGGTTTTTGGTTGAATTTGTTGGCGTTTTTGAATGTTGAGGTTGTTGTGGAATTTTTTGGTGTTTTTCATTCTTGAGGTTGAATATCTTGGTGTTTTTGAATGTTGAGGTTGTTATTGAGTTTTTCTTTTTTTTTCGTTGTTGAGGTTGTTGTTGTTGAATTTTTTGATGTTATTCATTGTTGAGGTTGTTGTTGAATTTGTTGGTCATTTGCAATATTGAGGTTGCTGTTGAATTTGTTGGTTTTATCAATTTTTATTTGGTTGAACCTTTTTGTATTTTTAAAAGTTGAGGTTGTTGTTGAATTTGATGGTGTTTTTCAATGTTGAGGTTGTTGAATTTGTTGGTGTTTTTCAAAGCTGAGGTTGATGTTAAATTTGTTGGTGTGTTTGAATGTTGAGGTTGTTAAATCTGTTGGTGTTTTTCAAAGTTGAGGTTGTTGTTGAATTTGTTGGTGTTTATGAATGTTTTGTTTGTTGTTGAATGGTTGGGTGTTTTTCATTGTTGAGGTTGTTGTTGTTGAATTTGTTGGTGTTTTTCAATGTTGAGGTTGTTGTTGAATTGTTTGGTGTTTCTCGAAGCTGAGGTTGTTGTTGAATTTGTTGGTGTATTTGAATGTTGAGGTTGTTAAATCTGTCGGTGTTTTTCAAAATTGAGGTTCTGGTTGAATTTTCTGGTGTTTTTCATTGTTGAGGTTTTTGTTGAATTTGATGGTGATTTTCAATATTGAGGTTGTTGAATTTATTGGTGTGATCAATGGCTTTTATTGAACTTTTTTGTATTTTTCAAAGTTGAGGTTGAAGTTGAAATTGTTGGTGTTTTTCAATGTTGAGGTTGTTGAATTTGTTGGTGTTTTTCAAAGTTGAGGTTGTTGTTGAATTTTTTGGTGTATTTCATTGTTGAGGTTTTTGTTGAAATTGTTGGTGTTTTTGATTGTTGAGGTTGTAGTTGAATTTGTTGGTGATTAACAATCTTGAAGTTGTAGTTGAATTTGTTGGTGTTTTTCAATGTAGAGGTTTTTGAATTTGTTGTTGTTTTTCAAAGTTGAGGTTGTTGTTGAATATTTTGGTTATTTCAATGTTGAGGATGTTGTTGAATTGTTCGGTGTTTTTCATTGTTGATGTTTTTGTTGAATTTGTTGGTGTTTTTGAATGTTGAGGTTGTTGTTGAATTTTTTGGTGTTTTTCAGTGTTGAGGTTGTTGAATTTGTTGCAATTCTTCAATGTTGAGGTTGTTGTTGAATTTGTTGGTGTTTTTCAATGTTGAGGTTGTTGAATTTATTGTTGTTTTTCAAAGGTGATGTTTTATGTTGAATTTTTTGATGTTTTTCATTGTTGAGGTTTTGGTTGAATTTGATGGGGTTTTTGAATGTTGAGGTTCTTGTTGAAATTTTTGGTGTTTTTCATTGTTGAGGTTGAATATCTTGGTGTTTTTGATTGTTGAGGTTGTTATTGAGTTTTTCTTTTTTTTTTCGTTGTTGAGGTTGTTGTTGTTGTTGAATTTTTTGATGTTCTTCATTGTTGAGGTTGTTGTTGAATTTGTTGGTGTTATCAATTTTTATTTTGTTGAAACTTTTTGTATTTTTAAAAGTTGAGGTTGTTGTTGAATTTGATGGTGATTTTCAATGTTGAGTTTGTTGCCGATTTTTTTGGTGTTTTTCATTGTTGCGGTCGTTGTTGAAATTGTTGGAGTTTTTCAATGTTGAGGTTGTTATTGATTTTTTGGGTGTGTTTCATTGTTGAGGTTGTTGTTGAATTTTTTGGTGTTTTTGTTTGTTAAGGTTGTGGTTGAATTTTTTGGTGCTTTTCATTGTTTAGGATTTTGATGAATTTGTTGGTGTTTTCCATTGTTGATGTTTTTATTGAATTTGTTGGTGTTTTTGAATGTTGAGGTTGTAGTTGAATTTGTTGGTGTTTTTCATTGTTGAGGTTGTTGATGAATTTGTTGGTGGTTTCCATTGTTGAGGTTGTTGTTGAATTTGTTGGTGTTTTTGATGTTGAGGTTGTTGATGTATTTTTTGGTGTTTTTCATTGTTTCGGATTTTGATGAATTTGTTGGTGTTTTCCATTGTTGAGGTTTTTGTTGAATTTTTTGGTGTATTTGAATGTTGCGGTTGTTCAATCTGTTGGTGTTTTTCAAAATTGAGGTTCTGGTTGAATTTTTTGGTGTTTTTCATTGTTGAGGTTTTTGTTGAATTTGATGGTGATTTTCAATGTTGAGTTTGTTGTCGAATTTTTTAGTGTTTTTCATTGATGTGGTAGTTATTTAAATTCTTCGAGTTTTTCAATGTTGAGGTTGTTATTGATTTTTTGGGTGTGTTTCGTTGTTGAGGTTGTTGTCGAATTATTTTGTGTTTTTCATTGCTGAGGTTGTTGCTGAATTTTTTGATGTTTTTCATTGTTGAGGTTGTTGTTGAATTTGTTGGTGATTTTCAATGTTGAGGTTGTTGAATTTATTGGTGTGATCAATGGCTTTTATTGAACTTTTTTGTATTTTTCAAAGTTGAGGTTGAAATTGAAATTATTGGTGTTTTTCAATGTTGAGGTTGTTGAATTTGCTGGTGTTTTTCAAAGTTGAGGTTCTTGTTGAATTTTTTGGTGTGTTTCATTGTTGAGGTTTTTGTTGAATTTGTTGGTTTGTTGAATGTTGAGGTTGAATAAGTTGGTGTTTTTCAATGTTGAGCTTGTTGAATTTGTTGGTGTTTTTCAAAGTAGAGGTTTTTAATGAGTTTTTTGGTGTTTTTCATTTTTGTGGTTTTCGTTGAATTTGTTGGTGTTTTTGAATGTTGAGGTTGTTGTTTTTATTATTTGGTGTTGGTATTTTTCATTGTTGAGGTTGTTGTTGTTGAATTTTTTCTTGTTTTTCATTGTTGAGGTTGTTGTTGAATTTGTTGGTGACTTTCAATATTGAGGTTGTTGTTGAATTTGTTGGTGTTTTTCAATGTTGGGGTTGTTGTTGAATTTTTTGGTGTTCTTCATTGTTGAAGTTGTTGTGGAATTTCTTGGAGCTCTTCAATGTTGAGGTTGTTGAATTTGTTGGTGTTTTTGAATGTTGAGGTTGTTGATGAATTTTTTGGTGTTTTTCATTTTTGTGGATTTTGAAGAATTTGTTGGTGTTTTCCATTGTTGACGTTTTTGTTGAATTTGTTGGTGTTTTAGAAAGTTGAGGTTGTATTTGAATTTGTTGGTATTTTTCTTTTTTGAGGTTTTTGATGAATTTGTTGGTGGTTTCCATTGTTGAGGTTTTTGTTGAATTTGTTGGTGATTAACAATATTGAGGTTGTAGTTGAATTTTTTTGTGCTTTTCAATGTTGAGGTTTTGGAATTGGATCGTGTTTTTCAAAGTTGAGGTTGTTTTTGAATATTTTGGTGTTTTTGAATGCTGAGGTTGTTGTTGAATTTTTTGGTGTTTTTCATTGTTGTGGTTGTTGTTGAATAAGTTGGTGTTTTTCAATGTTGAGGTTGTTGAATTTGTTGGTGTTTTTCAAAGTAGAGGTTTTTGATGAATTTTTTGGTGTTTTTCATTTTTGAGGATTTCGTTGAATTTGTTGGTGTTTTTGAATGATGAGGTTGTTGTTTTTATATTTCGGTGTTTTTCATTGTTGAGGTTTTTGTTGAATTTGTTGGAGATTTTCATTGCTGAGGTTGTTGTTGAATTTGTTGGTGTTTTTTAATGTTCAGGTTGTTTGAATTTGTTGGTTTTTTTCAAAGATGAGTTAGTTGTTGAATTTTTTAGTGTTTTTCATTGTTGAGGTTGTTTTTGTTGAATTTTTGGATGTTTTTCATTGTTGAGGTTGTTGTTGAATGTGTTGGTGTTTTTCAATGTTGTGGTTGTTGTTGAAATTTTTGGTGTTTTTCATTGTTGAGGTTGTTGTTGTATTTGTTGGTGTTGATTAATGTTGAGGTTGTTGTTGAATGTTTTGGTGTTTTCATTGTTGAGGTTGTTGTTTTTGAATTTTTGGATGTTTTTTATTGTTGAGGTTGTTGTTGAATTTGTTGGTGATTTTCATATTGAGGTTGTTGTTGAATTTGTTGGTGTTTTTCAATGTTGGTGTTGTTGTTGAATTTTTTGGTGTTTATCATTGTTGAGGATGTTGTGGAATTCCATGGAGTTCTTCAATGTTGAGCTTGTTGAATTTGTTGGTATTTTTGAATGTTGAGGTTGTTAATGAATTTTGTGGTGTTTTTCATTGTTGAGGATTTTGATGAATTTGTTTGTGTTTTCCATTGTTGAGGTTATTGTTGAATTTGTTGTTGTTTTTGAATGTTGAGGTTGTAATTGAATTTGTTGGTATTTTCCATTGTTGAGGTTTTTGATGAATTTGTTTATGTTTTCCATTGTTGAAGGTTTTGTTGAATTTGTTGGTGATTAACAATATTGAGGTTGTAGTTGAATTTTTTGGTGCTTTTCAATGTTGAGGTTTAGGAATTGGATCGTGTTTTTCAAAGTTGAGGTTGTTTTTGAATATTTTGGTCTTTTTCAATGTTGAGGGTGTTGTTGAATTTTTTGGTGCTTTCATTGTTGAGGTTTTTGTTGAATTTGATGGTGATTTTCAATGTTGAGTTTGTGTTGAATTGTTTGGTGTTTTTCATTGATGTGGTAGTTGTTGAAATTCTTGGAGTTTTTCAATGTTGAGGTTTCTATTGATATTTTTGGTGTTTTTCATTGTTGAGGTTGTTGTTGAAATTATTGATGTTTTTCATTGCTGTGGTTGTTGTTGAAATTGTTGGTGTTTTTGAATGTTGAGGTTGTTGTTGAATTTTTTGGTGTTTTTCATTGTTGAGGTTGTTGTTGAATTTGTTGGAGGTTTTTCAATGTTGAGGTTATTGTTGAATTTGTTTGTGTTTTTCAATGATCAGGTTGTTTAATTTGTTGGAATTTTTCAAAGTTGAGGTTGTTGTTGATATTTTTGGTGCATTTCATTGTTGTGGTTTTGGTTGAATTTATTGTTGTTTTTGAATGTTGAGGTTGTTGTTTTTATTTTTTGGTGATATTTAATGTTGAGGTTCTTGTTGACTTTATTGGTGTTTTTCATTGTTGAGGTTGTTGTTGAATTTTTTGGTGTTTTTCAATGTTGAGGTTTTTGTTGAATTTGTTGGAGTTTTTGAATTTTGAGGTTGTTGTTGAATTTGTTGGTGGTTTTCAATGTTGAGGTTGTTGTTGAATTTTTTGGTGTTTTTCATTGTTGAGGTTGTTGTTCAATATTTTGGTGTTTTTCAATGTTGAGGTTGTTGTTGAATTTTTTGCTGTATTCAATGTAATTTTTTGAATCTTTTTGTATTTTTCAAAATTGAGATTGCAGTTGAATATCTTGGTGCTTTTCATTGTTGAGGTTGTTATTGAAATTGTTGTATTTTTTCAATGTTGAGGTTGCTGTTGAATTTGATGGTGTTTTCAAATCTGAGGTTGTTGTTGAATTTTTTGGTGTATTTGAATGTTGTGGTAGTTGTTGAAATTCTTGGAGTTTTTCAATGTTGAGGTTTTTATTGATCTTTTTTGATGTTTTTCATTGTTGAGGTTGTTATTGAATTTTTTTGGTGTTTTTCATTGTTGAGGTTGCTGTTGAATTTATTGATGTTTTTCATTGCTGTGGTTGTTGTTGAAATTGTTGGTGTTTTTGAATGTTGCGGTTGTTGCTGAATTTTTTGGTGTTATTTAATGTTGAGGTTCTTGTTGACTTTATTGGTGTTTTTCATTGTTGAGGTTGTTGTTGAATTTTTTGGTGTTTTTCAATGTTGAGGTTTTTGTTGAATTTGTTGGAGTTTTTGAATTTTGAGGTTGTTGTTGAATTTGTTGGTGGTTTTCAATGTTGAGGTTGTTGTTGAATTTTTTGGTGTTTTTCATGGTTGAGGTTGTTGTTCAATATTTTGGTGTTTTTCAATGTTGAGGTTGTTGTTGAATTTTTTGCTGTATTCAATGTAATTTTTTGAATCTTTTTGTATTTTTCAAAATTGAGATTGCAGTTGAATATCTTGGTGCTTTTCATTGTTGAGGTTGTTATTGAAATTGTTGTATTTTTTCAATGTTGAGGTTGCTGTTGAATTTGATGGTGTTTTCAAATCTGAGGTTGTTGTTGAATTTTTTGGTGTATTTGAATGTTGTGGTAGTTGTTGAAATTCTTGGAGTTTTTCAATGTTGAGGTTTTTATTGATCTTTTTTGATGTTTTTCATTGTTGGGGTTGTTATTGAATTTTTTTGGTGTTTTTCATTGTTGAGGTTGCTGTTGAATTTATTGATGTTTTTCATTGCTGTGGTTGTTGTTGAAATTGTTGGTGTTTTTGAATGTTGCGGTTGTTGCTGAATTTTTTGGTGTTTTTCATTGTTGAGGTTGTTGTTGAATTTTTTGGTGTTTTTCAATGTTGAGGTTTTTGTTGAATTTGTTGGAGTTTTTGAATTTTGAGGTTGTTGTTGAATTTGTTGGTGTTTTTCATTGTTGAGGTTGTTGACTTTTTTGGTGTTTTTCATGGTTGAGGTTGTTGTTGAATTTTCTGATGATTTTCATTGCTGAGGTTGTTGTTGAATTTGTTGGAGTTTTTGAATGCTGAGGTTGTTGTTGAATTTTTTGGTGTTTTTCACTTTTGAGGTTGTTGTTGAATATGTTCGTCTTTTTCAATGTTGAGGCTGTTGAATTTGTTGGTGTTTTTCAAATTAGAGGTTGTTGTTGATTTTTTTGGTGTTTTTCATTTTTGAGGTTTTCGTTGAATTTTTTGGTCTTTTTGAATGTTGTGATTGTTGATGAATTTTTCAGTGTTATTCATTGTTGAGGTTGTTTTTGAATTTGTTGGTGTTTTTGAATGTTGAGGTTGTTGTTGTTGAATTTTTGGATGTTTTTCATTGTTCAGGTTGTTGTTGAATTAGATGGTGATTTTCAATATTGAGGTTGTTGTTGAATTTGTAGGTGTTTTTCAATGTTGAGATTGTTGTTGAATTTTTTGGTGTTTTTCATTGTTGAGGTTGTTGTTGTTGAATGTTTGGATGTTTTTCATTGTTGAATTTTTTGGTGTTTTTCATTGTTGAGGTTGTCGTTGTACTTCTTGGAGTTCTTCAATGTTGAGGTTGTTGAATTTGTTTGTGCTTTTCAATGTTGAGGTTGTTGATGAATTTTTTGGTGTTTTTCATTTTTGAGCTTTTTGATGAATTTGCTGGTGTTTTCCATTGTTGAGGTTTTTGTTGAATTTGTTGGTGTTTTTGAATGTTGAGGTTGTTGATGAATTTTTTGGTGTTTTTCATATTTGAGGTTGTTGTTGAATTTGTTTGTGTTTTTGAATGTTGAGGTTGTTGATGAATTTTTTGGTGTTTTCCATTGTTGAGGTTTTTGTTGAATTTGTTTGTGTTTTTGAATGTTGAGGTTGTAGTTGAATTTGTTGGTGATTTTCATTGTTGACGTTTTTGATGAATTTGTTGGTATTTTCCAATGTTGAGGTTATTGTTTAATTTGTTGATGTTTTTGAATGTTGAGGTTGTGGTTGAAATTGTTGGTGATTAACAATATTGTGGTTGTAGTTGAATTTTTTGGTGCTTTTCAATGTTGAGGTTTTGGAATTGGATCGTTCTTTTCAAAGTTGAGGTTGTTATTGAATATTTTGTTGATTTTCAATGTTGAGATTGTTGTTGAATTTTTTGGTGTATTCAATGTTTTTTTTTAAATCATTTTGTATTTTTCATTGTTGAGGTTTTGGTTGAATTTGTTGGTGTTTTTGAATGTTGAGGTTGTTGTTCTTATTGTTTGGTATTATTGAATGTTGAGGTTCTTGTTGAATTTTTTGGTGATTTTCAATGTTGAGGTTGTGGTTGAATTTGTTGGTGTTTTTCCGTGTTGAGGTTTTTGAATTTGTTGGTGTTTTTCAAAGTTGAGGTTGTTGTTGAATTTGTTGGTGATTTTCAATCTTCAGTTTGTTGTTGAATTTTTTTGGTGTTTTTCATTGTTGAGGTTGTTGTTGAATTTTTGGATGGTTTCATTGTTGAATTTGTTGGTGATTTTCAATATTGAGGTTGTTGTTGAATTTGTTGGTGTTTTTCAATGTTGGTGTTGTTGTTGAATTTTTTGGTGTTTTTCATTGTTGAGGTTGTTGTTGTATTTCTTGCAGTTCTTCAATGTTGAGGTTGTTGAAATTGTTGGTGTTTTTCAATGTTGAGGTTTTTATTGAGCTTTTTTGGTGTTTTTCATTGTTGAGGTTGTTATTGAATTTTTTTGGTGTTTTTCATTGTTGATGTTGTTGTTGAATTTATTGATGTTTTTCATTGCTGCGGTTGTTGTTGAAATTGTTGGTGTTTTTGAATGTTGAGGTTGTTGTTGAATTTTTTGGTGTTTTTCATTGTTGAGGTTGTTGTTGAACTTGTTGGAGGTTTTCAATGTTGAGGTTATTGTTGAATTTGTTGTTGTTTTTCAAAGATGAGGTTGTTGAATTTGCTGGAGTTTTTCAAAGTTGAGGTTGTTGTTGATATTTTTGGTTTTTTCATTGTTGAGGTTTTGGTTGAATTTGTTGGTGTTTTTGAATGTTGAGGTTGATGTTTTTATCTTTTGGAGTTATTGAATGTTGAGGTTCTTGTTGAACTTTTTCGTGTTTTTCATTGTTGAGGTTGTTGCTGAATTTTTTGGTGTTTTTCAATGTTGAGGTTATGTTGAATTTGTTGGTGTTTTTCAATGTTGAGGTTGTTGTTGAATTTTTTGGTGTTTTTCATGGTTGAGGTTGTTGTTGAATTTGTTGATGTTTTTGAATGCTGAGGTTGTTGTTGAATTTTTTGGTGCTTTTCACTTTTGAGGTTGTTGTTGAATATGTTGGTCTTTTTCAATGTTGAGGCTGTTGAATTTGTATGTGTTTTTCAAAGTAGAGGTTGTTGTTGAATTTTTTGGTGTTCTTCATTTTTGAGATTTTCGTTGAATTTTTTGTACTTTTTGAATGTTTTGATTGTTGATGAATTTTTTGGTGTTATTCATTGTTGAAATTGATTTTGAATTTGTTGGTGTTTTTGAATGTTGAGGTTGTTGTTGTTGAATTTTTGGATGTTTTTCATTGTTGAGGTTGTTGTTGAATTAGATGGTGATTTTCAATATTGAGGTTGTTGTTGAATTTGTAGGTGTTTTTCAATGTTGAGGTTGTTGTTGAATTTTTTGGTGTTTTTCATTGTTGAGGTTGTTGTTGTTGAATGTTTGGATGTTTTTCATTGTTGAATTTTTTGGTGTTTTTCATTGTTGAGGTTGTTGAATTTGTTTGTGCTTCTGAATGTTGAGGTTGTTGATGAATTTTTTGTTGTTTTTCATCTTTGAGGTTGTTGTTGAATTTGTTTGTGTTTTTGAATGTTGAGGTTGTTGATGAATTTTTTGGTGTTTTTCATTTTTGAGGTTTTTGATGAATTTGTTTGTGTATTCCATTGTTGCAGGTTTTTGTTGAATTTGTTTGTGTTTTTGAATGTTGAGGTTGAAGTTGAATTTGTTGGTGTTTTTCATTGTTGAGGTTTTTGATGAATTTGTTGGTGTTTTCCAATGTTGAGGTTATTGTTGAATTTGTTGGTGTTTTTGAATGTTGAGGTTGTGGTTGAATTTGTTGTTGATTAACAGTATTGAGGTTGTAGTTGAATTTTTTGGTGCTTTTCAATTTTGAGGTTTTGGAATTGGATCGTGCTTTTCAAAGTTGAGGTTGTTATTGAATATTTTGTTGATTTTCAATGTTGAGATTGTTGTTGAATTTTTTGGTGTATTCAATGTTTTTTGTTGAATCTTTTTGTATTTTTCAATGTTGAGGTTGTTGTTGATATTTTTGGTGTTTTTCATTGTTGAGGTTTTGGTTGAATTTGTTGGTGTTTTTGAATATTGAGGTTGTTGTTTTTATTGTTTGTTGTTATTGAATGTTGATGTTCTTGTTGAATTTTTTGCTGATTTTCAATGCTGAGTTTGTGGTTGAATTTGTTGGTGTTTTTGAATGTTGAGGTTGTAATTGAATTTCTTGGTATTTTTCGTTGTTGAGGTTTTTGATGAATTTGTTGCTGATTTCCATTGTTGAAGGTTTTGTTGAATTTGTTGATGATTAACAATATTGAGGTTGTAGTTGAATTTTTTGGTGCGTTTCAATGTTGAGGTTTAGGAATTGGATCGTGTTTTTCAAAGTTGAGGTTGTTTTTGAATATTTTGGTGTTTTTCAATGTTGAGGGTGTTGTTGAATTTTTTGGTGCTTTCATTGTTGAGGTTTTTGTTGAATTTGATGGTGATTTTCAATGTTGAGTTTGTGTTGAATTTTTTGGTGTTTTTCATTGATGTGGTAGTTGTTGAAATTCTTGGAGTTTTTCAATGTTGAGGTTTTTATTGATATTTTTGGTGTTTTTCATTGTTGAGGTTGTTGTTGAATTTATTGATGTTTTTCATTGCTGTGGTTGTTGTTGAAATTGTTGGTGTTTTTGAATGTTGAGGTTGTTGTTGAATTTTTTGGTGTTTTTCATTGTTGAGGTTGTTGTTGAATTTGTTGGAGGTTTTTCAATGTTGAGGTTATTGTTGAATTTGTTGGTGTTTTTCAATGATGAGGTTGTTGAATTTGTTGGAGTTTTTCAAAGTTGAGGTTGTTGTTGATATTTTTGGTGCATTTCATTGTTGAGGTTTTGGTTGAATTGATTGGTGTTTTTGAATGTTGAGGTTGTTGTTGAATTTTTTGGTGTATTCAATGTACTTTTTTGAATCTTTTTGTGTTTTTCAAAATTGAGATTGCAGTTGAATATCTTGGTGTTTTTCATTGTTGAGGTTGTTATTGAAATTGTTGGAGTTTTTCAATGTTGAGGTTGCCGTTGAATTTGATCGTGTTTTCAAAGTTGAGGTTGTTGTTGAATTTGTTGGTGTATTTGAATGTTGATGTTCTTAAATCTGTTGGTGTTTTTCAAAATTGAGGTTATTGATGAATTTTTTGGTGTTTTCAATTGTTGTGGTAGTTGTTGAAAATCTTAGACTTTTTCAATGTTGAGGTTTTTATTGATCTTTTTTGGTGTTTTTCATTGTTGTGGTTGTTATTGAATTTTTTTGGTGTTTTTCATTGTTGAGGATGTTGTTGAATTTATTGATGTTTTTCATTGCTGTGGTTGTTGTTGAAATTGTTGTTGTTTTTGAATGTTGCGGTTGTTGTTCAATTTTTTGGTGTTTTTGAATGTTGAGGTTGTCGTTGAACTTGTTGGAGGTTTTCAATGTTGAGGTTATTGTTGAATTTGTTGGTGTTTTTCAATGATGAGGTTGTTGAATTTGCTGGAGTTTTTCAAAGTTGAGGTTGTTGTTGATTTTTTTGGTTTTTTCATTGTTGAGGTTTTGGTTGAATTTGTTGGTGTTTTTGAATGTTGAGGTTGTTGTTTTTATCTTTTAGTGTTCTTGAATGTTGAGGTTCTTGTTGAATTTTTTGGTGTTTTTCATTGTTGAGGTTGTTGTTGAATTTTTTTGGTGTTTTTCATTGTTGAGGTTGTTGTTGTTGAATTTTTGGATGTTTTTCATTGTTGAATTTTTTGCTGATTTTCAATGTTGAGGTTGTGGTTGAATTTGTTGGTGTTTTTCAATGTTGGGGTTGTTGTTGAATTTTTTGGTGTTTTTCAATGTTGAGGTTGTTGAATTTGTTGGTGCTTTTGAATGTTGAGTTTGTTGATGAATTTTTTGGTGTTTTTCATTTTTGAGGTTTTTGATGAATTTGTTGGTGTTTTCCATTGTTGAGGTTTTTGTTGAATTTGTTGGTGTTTTCCATTGTTGAGGTTTTTGTTGAATTTGTTGGTGTTTTTGAAATTTGAGGTTGTAGTTGAATTTGTTGGTGATTAACAATATTGTGTTTGTACTTGTATTTTTTGGTGCTTTTCAATGTTGAGGTTTAGCAATTGGATCGTGCTGTTCAAAGTTGAGGTTGCTGCTGAATATTTTGGTGTTTATCAATGTTGAAGTTGTTGTTGAATTTTTTGGTGTATTCAATTTTTTTTTTGAATCTTTTTGTATTTTTCAAAATTGTGGATGCAGTTGAATTTGTTGGTGTTTTTCATTGTTGAGTTTGTTATTCAAATTGTTGAAGTTTTTGAATGTTGAGGTTGCAGTTGAATTTGTTGGTGTTTTTCAAAGGTGAGGTTGTTGTTGAATTTGTTGGTGTATTTGAATGTTGAGGTTGTTAAATCTGTTGGTGTTTTTCAAAATTGAGGTTGTTGTTGAATTTTATTGGTGTTTTCATTGTTGAGGTTTTTGTTGAATTTGATGGTGATTTTCAATATTGAGTTTGTTGTCGAATTTTTTGGTGTTTTTCATTGTTGTGGTAATTGTTGAAATTCTTGGAGTTTTTCAATGTTGATGTTTTTATCGATTTTTTTTCCTGTTTTTCATCGTTGAGGTTGTTGTTGAATTTTTTTTGGTGTTTTTCATTGTTGAAGATGTTGTTGAACTTTTTGATGTTTTTCATTGTTGAGGTTGTTGTTGAAATTGTTGGTGTTTTTTAATGTTGAAGTTGTTGAATTAGTTGGTTATTTTCAAAGATGAGTTTGTTGTTGAATTTTTTGGTGTTTTTCATTGTTGAGGTTGTTTTTGTTGAATTTTTTGGTGTTTTTCATTGTTGAGGTTGTTGTTGAATTTGTTGGTGCTGATTAATGTTGAGGTTGTTGTTGAATGTTTTGGTGTTTTTCATTGTTGAGGTTGTTGTTTTTGAATTTTTGGATGTTTTTCATTGTTGAGGTTGTTGTTGAATTTGTTGGTTTTGTCAATATTGAGGTTGTTGTTGAATTTGTTGGTGTTTTTCAATGTTCAGGTTGTTGTTGAATTTTTTGGTGTTTTTCATTGTTGAGGTTGTTGTTGTTGAATTTTTTATGTTTTTCATTGTTGAGGTTGTTGTTGAATTTGTAGGTGATTTTCAATATTGAGGTTGTTGTTGAATTTGTTGGTGTTTTTCAATGTTGGTGGTTGTTGTTGAATTTTTTGGTGTTTTTCATTGTTGAGGTTGTTGTGGAATTTGTTGGTGATTTTCAATATTGAGGTTGTTGAATTTGCAGGTGTTTTTGAATATTGAGGTTGCTGACGAATTTTTTGGTGTTTTTCATTGTTGAGGTTGTAGTTGAATTTGTTGGTATTTTTCATTTTTGAGGTTTTTGATGAATTTGTTGGTGGTTTCCATTGTTGAGGTTTTTGTTGAATTTGTTGGTGATTAACAATATTGAGGTTGTAGTTGAATTTTTTTGTATTTTTCAATGTTGAGGTTTTGGAATTGGATCGTGTTTTTCAAAGTTGAGGTTGTTTTTGAATATTTTGGTGTTTTTGAATGCTGAGGTTGTTGTTGAATTTTTTGGTGTTTTTCATTGTTGAGGTTGTTGTTGAATAACTTGGTCTTTTTCAATGTTGAGGTTGTTGAATTTGTTGGTGTTTTTCAAAGTAGAGGTTTTTGAAGAATTTTTTGGTGTTTATCATTTTTGAGGATTTCGTTGAATTTGTTGGTGTTTTTGAATGTTGAGGTTGTTGTTTTTATTTTGCAGTGTTTTTCATTGTTGAGGTTTTTGTTGAATTTGTTGGAGATTTTCAATGTTGAGGTTGTTGTTGAATTTGTTGGTGTTTTTTAATGTTCAGGTTGTTGAATTTGTTGGTTTTTTTCAAAGATGAGTTTGTTGTTGAAATTTTTGGTGTTTTTCATTGTTGAGGTTGTTGTTGTTGAATTTTTGGATGTTTTTCATTGTTGAGGTTGTTGTTGAATTTGTCGGTGATTTTCAATATTGAGGTTGTTGTTGAACTTGTTGGTGTTTTTCAATGTTGGGGTTGTTGTTGAAATTTATGTTGTTTTTCATTGTTGAGGTTGTTGTTGTATTTGTTGGTGTTGATTAATGTTGAGGTTGTTGTTTAATGTTTTGGTGTTTTTCAATGTTGGTGTTGTTGTTGAATTTTTTGGTGTTTTTCATTGTTGAGGATGTTGTGGAATTTCTTGGAGTTCTTCAATGTTGAGGTTGTTGAATTTGTTGGTATTTTTGAATGTTGAGGTTGTTAATGAATTTTGTGGTGTTTTTCATTGTTGAAAATTTTGATGAATTTGTTGGTGTTTTCCATTGTTGAGGTTTTTGTTGAATTTGTTGGTGTTTTTGAATGTTGAGGTTGTAATTGAATTTGTTGGTATTTTTCATTGTTGAGGTTTTTGATGAATTTGTTGCTGGTTTCCATTGTTGAAGGTTTTGTTGAATATGTTGGTGATTAACAATATTGAGGTTGTAGTTGAATTTTTTGGTGCTTTTCAATGTTGAGGTTTAGGAATTGAATCGTGTTTTTCAAAGTTGAGGATGTTTTTGAATATTTTGGTGTTTTTCAATGTTGAGGGTGTTGTTGAATTTTTTGGTGTTTTCATTGTTGAGGTTTTTGTTGAATTTGATGGTGATTTTCAATGTTGAGTTTGTGTTGAATTTTTTGGTGTTTTTCATTGATGTGGTAGTTGTTGAAATTCTTGGAGTTTTTCAAAATTGAGGTTTTTATTGATATTTTTGGTGTTTTTCATTGTTGAGGTTGTTGTTGAATTTATTGATGTTTTTCATTGCTGTGGTTGTTGTTGAAATTGTTGGTGTTTTTGAATGTTGAGGTTGTTGTTGAATTTTTTGGTGTTTTTCATTGTTTAGGTTGTTGTTGAATTTGTTGGAAGTTTTCAATGTTGAGGTTATTGTTGAATTTGTTTGTGTTTTTCAATGATGAGGTTGTTGAATTTGTTGGAGTTTTTCAAAGTTGAGGTTGTTGTTGATATTTTTGGTGCATTTCATTGTTGAGGTTTTGGTTGAATTTTTTGGTGTTTTTGAATGTTGAGGTTTTTGTTGAATTTGTTGGAGTTTTTAAATTTTGAGGTTGTTGTTGAATTTTTTGGTGTTTTTCAATGTTGAGGTTGTTGTTGAATTTTTTGGTGTTTTTCATGGTTGAGGTTGTTGTTGAATATTTTGGTGTTTTTCAATGTTGAGGTTGTTGTTGAATTTTTTGGTGCATTCAATGTTCTTTTTTGAATCTTTTTGTATTTTAAAAATTGAGATTGCAGTTGAATATCTTGGTCTTTTTCATTGTTGAGGTTGTTATTGAAATTGTTGGAGTTTTTCAATGTTGAGGTTGCCGTTGAATTTGATGGTGTTTTCAAAGCTGAGGTTGTTGTTGAATTTGTTGGTGTATTTGAATGTTGAGGTTCTTTAATCTGTTGGTGTTTTTCAAAATTGATGTTGTTGTTGAATTTTTTGGTGTTTTCAATTGTTGTGGTACTTGGTGAAATTCTTGGAGTTTTTCAATGTTGAGGTTTTTGTTGATATTTTTTGGTGTTTTTCATTGTTGAGGTTGTTGTTGAATTTATTGATGTTTTTCATTGCTGTGGTTGTTGTTGAAATTGTTGGTGTTTTTGAATGTTGCGGTTGTTGTTGAATTTTTTGGTGTTTTTCATTGTTGAGGTTGTTGTTGAACTTGTTGGAGGTTTTCAATGTTGAGGTTATTGTTGAATTTGTTGGTGTTTTTCAATGATGAGGTTGTTGAATTTGCTTGAGTTTTTCAAAGTTGAGGTTGTTGTTGATTTTTTTGGTGTTTTTCATTGTTGAGGTTTTGGTTGAATTTGTTGGTGTTTTTGAATGTTGAGGTTGTTGTTTTTATCTTTTGATGTTATTTAATGTTGAGGTTCTTGTTGAATTTGTTGGTGTTTCTCATTGTTGAGGTTGTTGTTGAATTTTTTGGTGTTTTTCATTGTTGAGGTTTTTGTTGAATTTGTTGGAGTTTTTGAATCTTGAGGTTGTTGTTGAATTTGTTGGTGTTTTTCAATGTTGAGGTTGTTGCTGAATTTTTTTGTGTTTTTCACTTTTGAGGTTGTTGTTGAATATGTTGGTGTTTTTCAATGTTGAGGCTGTTGAATTTGTTGGTGTTTTTCAAAGTAGAGGTTGTTGTTGAATTTTTTGGTGTTTTTCATTTTTGAGGTTTTCGTTGAATTTTTCGGTCTTTTTGAATGTTGTGAATGTTGTTGAATTTTTTGGTGTTATTCATTGTTGAGGTTGTTTTTGAATTTGTTGGTGTTTTTGAATGTTGAGGTTGTTGTTGTTGAATTTTTGGATGTTTTTCATTGTTGAGGTTGTTGTTGAATTAGATGGTGATTTTCAATATTGAGGTTGTTGTTGAATTTGTAGGTGTTTTTCAATGTTGAGGTTGTTGTTGTTGAATGTTTGGATGTTTTTCATTGTTGAATTTTTTGGTGTTTTTCATTGTTGAGGTTGTTGTTGTACTTCTTGGAGTTCTTCAAAGTTGAGGTTGTTGAATTTGTTTGTGCTTTTGAATGTTCAGGTTGTTGATGAATGTTTTGGTGTTTTTCATTTTTGAGCTTTTTGATGAATTTGCTGGTGTCTTCAATTGTTGAGGTTTTTGTTGAATTTGTTGGTGTTTTTGAATGTTGAGGTTGTTGAAGAATTTTTTGGTGTTTTTCATATTTGAGGTTGTTGAAGAATTTTTTGGTGTTTTTGAATGTTGAGGTTGTTGATGAATTTTTTGGTGTTTTTCATTTTTGAGGTTTTTGATGAATTTGTTGGTGTTTTCCATTGTTGAGATTTTTGTTGAATTTGTTTGTGTTTTTGAATGTTGAGGTTGTTGTTGAATTTTTTTGTGATTTTCATTGCTGAGGTTTTTGTTGAATTTGTTGGAGTTTTTGAATCTTGAGGTTGTGGTTGAATTTGTTGGTGATTAACAATATTGAGGTTGCAGTTGAATTTTTTGGTGCTTTTCAATGCTGAGGTTTTGGAATTGGATCGTGCTTTTCAAAGTTGAGGTTGTTCTTGAATATTTTGTTGATTTTCAAAGTTGAGATTGTTATTGAATTTTTTGGTGTATTTAATGTTTATATTTGAATCTTTTTGTATTTTTCAATGTTGAGGTTTTTGTTGATTTTTTTGGTGTTTTTCATTGTTGAGGTTTTGGTTGAATTTGTTGGTGTTTTTTAATGTTGAGGTTGTTGTTTTTATTGTTTGGTGTTATTGAATGTTTACGTTCTTGTTGAATTTTTTGGTGATTTTCAATGTTGAGGTTGTGGTTGAATTTGTTGGTGTTTTTCCATGTTGAGGTTTTTGAATTAGTTGGTGTTTTTCAAAGTGAGGTTGTTGTTGAATTTGATGTTGATTTTCAATGTTCAGTTTGTTGTTGAATTTTTTGGTGTTTTTCATTGTTGAGGTTGTTGTTGTTGAATTTTTGGATGATTTTCATTGTTGAATTTGTTGGTGATTTTCAAAATTGAGATTGTTGTTGAATTTGTTGGTGTTTTTCAATGTTGGGATTGTTGTTGAATTTTTTGGTGTTTTTCATTGTTGAGGTTGTTGTTGTATTTCTTGCAGTTCTTCAATGTTGAGGTTGTTGAAATTGTTGGTGTTTTTCAATGTTGAGGTTTTTATTGATCTTTTTTGGTGCTTTTCATTGTTGAGTTTGTTATTGAATTTTTTTCGTGTTTTTCATTGTTGAGGATGTTGTTGAATTTATTGATGTTTTTCATTGCTGTGGTTGTTGTTGAAATTGTTGGTGTTTTTGAATGTTGAGGTTGTTGTTGAATTTTTTGTTGTTTTTCATTGTTGAGGTTGTTGTTGAACTTGTTGGAGGTTTTCAATGTTGAGGTTATTGTTGAATCTGTTGGTGTTTTTCAATGTTGAGTTTGTTGAAGTTGCTGGAGTTTTTCAAAGTTGAGGTTGTTGTTGATTTTTTTGGTTTTTTCATTGTTGAGGTTTTGGTTGAAATTGTTGGTGTTTTTGGATGTTGAGGTTGTTGTTTTTATCTTTTGGTGTTATTGAATGTTGAGGTTCTTGTTGAATTTTTTGGTGTTTTTCATTGTTGAGTTTGTTGTTGAATTTTTGGTGTTCTTCAATGTTGAGGTTTTTGTTGAATTTGTTGGAGTTTTTGAATTTTGAGGTTGTTGTTGAATTTGTTGGTGTTTTGCAATGTTGAGGTTGTTGTTGAATTTTTTTGGTGTTTTTCATGGTTGAGGTTGTTGTTGAATTTTTTGATGTTTTTCATGGTTGAGGTTGTTGTTGAATATTTTGGTGTTTTTCAATGTTGAGGTTGTTGTTGAATTTTTTGGTGCATTCAAGGTTCTTTTTTGAATCTTTTTGTATTTTTAAAAATTGAGATTGCAGTTGAATATCTTGGTCTTTTTCATTGTTGAGGTTGTTATTGAAATTGTTGGAGTTTTTCAATGTTGAGGTTGCCGTTGAATTTGATGGTGTTTTCAAAGCTGAGGTTGTTGTTGAATTTGTTGGTGTATTTGAATGTTGAGGTTCTTTAATCTGTTGGTGTTTTTCAAAATTGAGGTTGTTGTTGAATTTTTTGGTGTTTTCAATTGTTGTGGTACTTGTTGAAATTCTTGGAGTTTTTCAATGTTGAGGTTTTTGTTGATCTTTTTTGGTGTTTTTCATTGTTGAGGTTGTTATTGAATCCTTTTGGTGTTTTTCATTGTTGAGGTTGTTGTTGAATTTATTGATGTTTTTCATTGCTGTGGTTGTTGTTGAAATTGTTGGTGTTTTTGAATGTTGAGGTTGTTGTTGAATTTTTTGGTGTTTTTCATTGTTGAGGTTGTTGTTGAACTTGTTGGAGGTTTTCAATGTTGAGGTTATTGTTGAATTTGTTGGTGTTTTTCAATGATGAGGTTGTTGAATTTGCTGGAGTTTTTCAAAGTTGTGGTTGTTGTTGATTTTTTTGGTGTTTTTCATTGTTGAGGTTTTGGTTGAATTTGTTGGTGTTTTTGAATGTTGAGGTTGTTGTTTTTATCTTTTGGTGTTATTTAATGTTGAGGTTCTTGTTGAATTTGTTGGTGTTTTTCATTGTTGAGGTTGTTGTTGAATTTTTTGGTGTTTTTCATTGTTGAGGTTTTTGTTGAATTTGTTGGAGTTTTTGAATCTTGAGGTTGTTGTTGAATTTGTTGGTGTTTTTCAATGTTGAGGTTGTTGTTGAATTTTTTTGTGTTTTTCACTTTTGAGGTTGTTGTTGAATATGTTGGTCTTTTTCAATGTTCAGGCTGTTGAATTTGTTGGTGTTTTTCAAAGTAGAGGTTGTTGTTGAATTTTTTGGTGTTTTTCATTTTTGAGGTTTTCGTTGAATTTTTTGGTGTTTTTGAATGTTGAGGTTGTTGATGAATTTTTTGGTGTTTTTCATTTTTGAGGTTTTTGATGAATTTGTTGGTGTTTTCCATTGTTGAGGTTTTTGTTGAATTTGTTTGTGTTTTTGAATGTTGTGGTTGTTGTTGAATTTTTTTGTGATTTTCATTGCTGAGGTTTTTGTTGAATTTGTTGGAGTTTATGAATCTTGAGGTTGTGGTTGAATTTGTTGGTGATTAACAATATTGAGGTTGCAGTTGAATTTTTTGGTGCTTTTCAATGCTGAGGTTTTGGAATTGGATCGTGCTTTTCAAAGTTGAGGTTGTTATTGAATATTTTGTTGATTTTCAATGTTGAGATTGTTATTGAATTTTTTGGTGTATTCAATGTTTTTATTTGAATCTTTTTGTATTTTTCAATGTTGAGGTTTTTGTTGATTTTTTTGGTGTTTTTCATTGTTGAGGTTTTGGTTGAATTTGTTGGTGTTTTTGAATGTTGAGGTTGTTGTTTTTATTGTTTGGTGTTATTGAATGTTGAGGTTCTTGTTGAATTTTTTGGTGATTTTCCATGTTGAGGTTTTTGAATTTGATGGTGTTTTTCAAAGTTGAGGTTGTTGTTGAATTTGATGTTGATTTTCAATGTTCAGTTTGTTGTTGAAGTTTTTGGTGTTTTTCATTGTTGAGGTTGTTGTTGTTGAATTTTTGGTTGTTATTCATTGTTGAATTTGTTGGTGATTTTCAATATTGAGATTGTTGTTGAATTTGTTGGTGTTTTTCAATGTTGGGGTTGTTGTTGAATTTTTTGGTGTTTTTCATTGTTGAGGTTGTTGTTGTATTTCTTGCAGTTCTTCAATGTTGAGGTTGTTGAAATTGTTGGTGTTTTTCAATGTTGAGGTTTTTATTGATCTTTTTTGGTGTTTTTCATTGTTGAGGTTGTTATTGAATTTTTTTGGTGTTTTTCATTGTTGAGGTTGTTGTTGAATTTATTGATGTTTTTCATTGCTGTGGTTGTTGTTGAAAGTGTTGGTGTTTTTGAATGTTGAGGTTGTTGTTGAATTTTTTGTTGTTTTTCATTGTTGAGGTTGTTGTTGAACTTGTTGGAGGTTTTCAATGTTGAGGTTATTGTTGAATTTGTTGGTGTTTTTCAATGTTGAGTTTGTTGAATTTTCTGGAGCTTTTCAAAGTTGTAGTTGTTGTTGATTCTTTTGGTTTTTCATTGTTGAGGTTTTGGTTGAATTTGTTGGTGTTTTTGGATGTTGAGGTTGTTGTTTTTATCTTTTGGTGTTATTGAACGTTGAGGTTCTTGTTGAATTTTTTGGTGTTTTTCATTGTTGAGGTTGTTGTTGAATTTTTGGTGTTCTTCAATGTTGAGGTTTTTGTTGAATTTGTTGGAGTTTTTGAATTTTGAGGTTGTTGTTGAATTTGTTGGTGTTTTTCATTGTTGAGGATGTTGTTGAATTTTTTGGTGTTTTTCATGGTTGAGGTTGTTGTTGAAATTTTTGATGTTTTTCATGGTTGAGGTTGTTGTTGAATTTGTTGGTGTTTTTGAATGCTGAGGTTGTTGTTGAATTTTCTGGTGTTTTTCACTTTTGAGGTTGATGTTGATTATGTTGGTCTTTTTCAATGTTGAGGCTGTTGAATTTGTTTGTGTTTTTCAAAGTAGAGGTTGTTGTTGAATTTTTTGATGTTTTTCATTTTTGAGGTTTTCGTTGAATTTTTTTTTCTTTTTGAATGTTGTGATTGTTGATGAATTTTTTGGTGTTATTCATTGTTGAGGTTGTTTTTGAATTTGTTGGTGTTTTTGAATGTTGAGGTTGTTGTTGTTGAATTTTTGGATGTTTTTCATTTTTGAGGTTGTTGTTGAATTAGATGGTGATTTTCAATATTGAGGTTGTTGTTGAATTTGTAGGAGTTTTTCAATGTTGAGGTTGTTGTTGAATTTTTTGGTGTTTTTCATTGTTGAGGTTGTTGTTGTTGAATGTTTGGATGTTTTTCATTGTTGATTTTTTTGGTGTTTTTCATTGTTGAGGTTGTTGTTGTACTTCTTGGAGTTCTTCAATGTTGAGGTTGTTGAATTTGTATGTGCTTTTGAATGTTCAGGTTGTTGATGAATTTTTTGGTGTTTTTCATTTTTGAGCTTTTTGATGAATTTGCTGGTGTTTTCCATTGTTGAGGTTTTTGTTGAATTTGTTGGTCTTTTTGAATGTTGACGTTGTTGATGAATTTTTTGGTGTTTTTCATATTTGAGGTTGTTGTTGAATTTGTGTGTGTTTTTGAATGTTGAGGTTGTTGATGAATTTTTTGGTGTTTTTCATTTTTGAGGTTTTTGATGAATTTGTTGGTGTTTTCCATTGTTGAGGTTTTTGTTGAATTTGTTTGTGTTTTTGAATGTTGAGGTTGTAGTTGAATTTGATGGTGTTTTTCATTGTTGAGGTTTTTGTTGAATTTGTTTGTGTTTTTGAATGTTGAGGTTGTAGTTGAATTTGTTGGTATTTTCCAATGTTGAGGTTTTTGTTGAATTTGTTTGTGTTTTTGAATGTTGAGGTTGTTGTTGAATTTTTTTGTGATTTTCATTGTTGAGGTTTTTGTTGAATTTGTTGGAGTTTTTGAATGTTGAGGTTGTTGTTGAATTTGTTGGTGTTTTTCAATGTTGAGGTTGTTGTTGAATTTTTTGGTGTTTTTCATGGTTGAGGTTGTTGTTGAATTTTTTGATGATTTTCTTTGCTGAGGTTGTTGTTGAATTTGTTGGTGTTTTTGAATGCTGAGGTTGTTGTTGAATTTTTTGGTGTTTTTCATATTTGAGGTTGTTGTTGAATTTGTTTGTGTTTTTGAATGTTGAGGTTGTTGTTGAATTTTTTGGTGATTTTCATTTTTGAGATTTTTGATGAATTTGTTGGTGTTTTCCATTGCTGAGGTTTTTGTTGAATTTGTTTGTTTTTTAATGTTGAGGTTGTAGATGAATTTGTTGGTGTTTTTCATTGTTGAGGTTTTTGATGAATTTGTTGGTATTTTCCAATGTTGAGGTTATTGTTGAATTTGTTGGTGGTTTTGAATGTTGAGGTTGTGGTTGAATTTGTTGGTGATTAACAATATTGAGGTTGCAGTTGAATTTTTTGGTGCTTTTCAATGCTGAGGTTTTGGAATTGGATCGTGCTTTTCAAAGTTGAGGTTGTTATTGAATATTTTGTTGATTTTCAATGTTGAGATTGTTGTTGAATTTTTTGGTGTATTCAATGTTTTTATTTGAATCTTTTTGTATTTTTCAATGTTGAGGTTTTTGTTGATTTTTTTTGGTGTTTTTCATTGTTGAGGTTTTGGTTGAATTTGTTGGTGTTTTTGAATGTTGAGGTTGTTGTTTTTATTGTTTGGTGTTATTGAATGTTGAGGTTCTTGTTGAATTTTTTGGTGATTTTCAATGTTGAGGTTGTGGTTGAATTTGTTGGTGTTTTTCCATGTTGAGGTTTTTGAATTTGTTGGTGTTTTTCAAAGTTGAGGTTGTTGTTGAATTTGTTGTTGATTTTCAATGTTCAGTTTGTTGTTGAATTTTTTGGTGTTTTTCATTGTTGAGGTTGTTGTTGTTGAATTTTTGGATGTTTTTCATTGTTGAATTTGTTGGTGATTTTCAATATTGAGGTTGTTGTTGAATTGGTTGGTTTTTTTTCAATGATGGTGTTGTTGTTGAATTTTTTGGTGTTTTTCATATTTGAGGTTGTTGTTGAATTTGTTTGTGTTTTTGAATGTTGAGGTTGTTGATGAATTTTTTGGTGTTTTTCATTTTTGTGGTTTTTGATGAATTTGTTTGTGTTTCCATTGTTGCAGGTTTTTGTTGAATTTGTTTGTGTTTTTGAATGTTGAGGTTGTAGTTGAATTTGTTGGTGTTTTTCATTGTTGAGGTTTTTTATGAATTTGTTGGTGTTTTCCAAATGTTGAGGTTATTGTTGAATTTGTTGGTGTTTTTGAATGTTGAGGTTGTGTTTGAATTTATTGGTGATTAACAATATTGAGGTTGTAGTTGAATTTTTTGGTGCTTTTCAATGTTGAGTTTGTTGTTGTATTTCTTGCAGTTCTTCAATGTTGAGGTTGTTGAAATTGTTGGTGTTTTTCAATGTTGAGATTTTTATTGATCTTTTTTGGTGTTTTTCATTGTTGAGGTTGTTATTGAATTTTTTTGGTGTTTTTCATTGTTGAGGTTGTTGTTGAATTTATTGATGTTTTTCATTGCTGTGGTTGTTGTTGAAATTGTTGGTGTTTTTGAATGTTGAGGTTGTTGTTGAATTTTTTGTTGTTTTTCATTTTTGAGCTTGTTGTTGAACTTGTTGGAGGTTTTCAATGTTGAGGTTATTGTTGAATTTGTTGGTGTTTTTCAATGTTGAGTTTGTTGAATTTTCTGGAGTTTTTCAAAGTTGTGGTTGTTGTTGATTCTTTTGGTTTTTTCATTGTTGAGGTTTTGGTTGAATTTGTTGGTGTTTTTGTATGTTGAGGTTGTTGTTTTTATCTTTTGGTGTTATTGAACGTTGAGGTTCTTGTTGAATTTTTTGGTGTTTTTCATTGTTGAGGTTGTTGTTGAATTTTTGGTGTTCTTCAATGTTGAGGTTTTTGTTGAATTTGTTGGAGTTTTTGAATTTTGAGGTTGTTGTTGAATTTGTTGGTGTTTTTCATTGTTGAGGTTGTTGTTGAATTTTTTGGTGTTTTTCATGGTTGAGGTTGTTGTTGAATTTTTTGATGATTTTCATTGCTGAGGTTGTTGTTGAATTTGTTGGTGTTTTTGAATGCTGAGGTTGTTGTTGAATTTTCTGGTGTTTTTCACTTTTGAGGTTGATGTTGATTATGTTGGTCTTTTTCAATGTTGAGGCTGTTGAATTTGTTTGTGTTTTTCAAAGTAGAGGTTGTTGTTGAATTTTTTGATGTTTTTCATTTTTGAGGTTTTCGTTGAATTTTTTTTTCTTTTTGAATGTTGTGATTGTTGATGAATTTTTTGGTGTTATTCATTGTTGAGGTTGTTTTTGAATTTGTTGGTGTT